>NC_085128.1:2502500-3752500 GCF_030269925.1 Bombyx mori
ATCTTAGACGCGCCGATATTTACGTGCTGTTGACGTAATATCATTAGATTATCAAATAGGTAGATCACGTTTTCGACAATCCTTATTTTCCGTGATTGATATATATATGTAAAGAAAAACTTTTATTATGTAAAACCTTTAAACCTCTTTAGTCTTACTTTTTTTTTCTTAGACAGATTCACTGATCTGTTTGTAACTGAAAAAAAATGAGTTCAGTTTTACATAATTCAATAATACTGTTTAAAATAATAATTTAAAAAGGAGATTAAAGGCTTTAAATTTTGTTTTCTTAAAGAAAACGCAATTAACGTAATAACTAATTAAAAGTAACGTTAGTAAAAAACAATTTAAGTGTATATTTTATTTTATTTCTCGTTTTTCTTATGATTGAGAGATTACTGGTGGTTTCCAGTTTTACCAGGACAGGTGGGACAATATTAATATTTTATTTCAGTGATCATCTATTTGTGTAATCATTTTTCTGAAGCTTAGTACAAAGTTCATTGACGAAGCTTATTTAAAGATAGTCACGTTATCTCGTTGAAAATTTTTGAATACCTGTTGACTGCATTTCCGTTAAATAAATTAATATTAATGAGGTTCATTAATTGAGATACTGTAGCGTTGACTGATGATCTTGTTCATTTTGATGTCGTTATAGAGTAAATAATATTCGGGAAATGCTTAGGGAGATAATTATATATTTCATAATCAAGCATTTTTATATAAAGCATAGCATTCATTTTTATATAAGCAATAGATATTTTATAATCAAGCATTTAGATATAAAATTCGAGATAGCGGCTTAGGCGCGATAGTCTTTCTGATTGATAGATCAGCTATAGTTGGCTGACGCTTGCCAACCATGAGAATTACGTATAAAGGCTACCAAGATTGGTATAATGGTGGATTCGAAATCATAAAGGTACGCAAATAAAGGAGTCAGCGTATTCTGCACTTATAAATTTCAGTCTAGGCGTGGCATGGTTGGGTTAAGTGTTTTCACTGCTACTTGTCACATAGATTCCGCTCCCCCCACAGTCTCAAAACGTGATTTGATTGTTCAATTACTCCGTTCAAGTTCAGTCTATAGCATGATTAAAAACACATTTACAGTTCAAAGTGAAGGTAAGTAGATTTATACGTCTCTTTAAATGTGTTGACATTTGAATACTTTTCAGTTTTCGTGGAAGACGGCTAAAAATGTTAAAGTTCATTAAATTTATTAATTAACGATTATTAATTTTACATAATGTAAAAGTTCTCAACAATCGTTCTGTATAAAACGACGGACGCTGTTCATAAGCAATGTATAAGGACATATGTGGAAAGAAAAATAACAATTAACTTTATTTACATAATTATTATTTTCAAATTTATTTGTGAAATTGGCACACATCAGGGGACCTACAAACATGTATATTTTCCTTTTACGAATGAAAGTAACGTTCA
Source organism: Bombyx mori (assembly GCF_030269925.1). NCBI lineage: Eukaryota > Metazoa > Arthropoda > Insecta > Lepidoptera > Bombycidae > Bombyx > Bombyx mori. The sequence goes on from NC_085128.1 coordinate 2,503,953, forward strand.
TGTTCTCTCTTTAAAAAATAAGTCACCTTTGTTTTTTTGTTTTCCACCTGTCAATACACGCGTTACCAACAATTAACTGGTTGTCAGTCGCTTAATATCGTACGCGAACTTTCCGCTCGAGCTTTCACATTCCAACTAAAGACACCTCATTACGTTTTCTTATGCATAGTCTTCACACAAAGGAATTGAGGTTCGGTTTCTAGTGTTCATTACTCTGTGGTTAGGACCGAAATTATACGGAACAGTCCGGGTATTTTTGGATTGACTTGTGACGAATATTTTACGGTTAGGTTCGGGCAGTTGTTGAAACATATTCGTTTGTTGTCGATCCATAATAAATTATCGTGTAATTTTGTGTAATTGATGATTACACCGTGTCGTTCTACAAGTTCGTCAATCGTTTTACGTAAGATGTTTCCGTGAAATAGAATATTTTACGAATTGAAATATGAAATTTAATATATCATTACCCTTTATTATTACTTTCAGAGGTTGCGCTTTAATTTGAACTAGAGGTCCCGCAGTAGTCGAAATTCGATTATAATTAAATGAAATTGAAAGTTTGTACACTATTATGATTGTATTTTATACTTCTATAATCACAAATTTCGCCAAGACTAATATTAACAAAGACGAACAATATTTTTTTTTATCTATTCTCAATTTGACAACAGACGTCAAGAACAAAAGTTTGACAATAAATAGTATGCATGCGTGTGTGCGTCAAATACATGGTATATAGTGTGTGTAATGTTTTCTTTATTGATTTACTGTATCTTTTATGCATATTTAAAAAAAAAAATTAGCATTGTGCACTTCTGCTCTATAGTCTCTATAAGTGTGGAAAATTACATACTCCTCCATCCGTGCAATTTTCGTAAAAAGGGGTACAAAGTTTTTGCTTCACGTATTAATATATAGGTAGATACTCCATTTTATTCTGCGCCACGCAGAATAATTTTTCGCTTCTGTAAAGTTATTTGTTAAAAAAAATTAAGCTTCTCAGTCAATTGTGGATTAAATATGTCACTAGTTAAACAAGTGAGTGCGATGTCTTCGTCATAATAACGCCATGCAAGATTATCTACCTTCTGATGATAATCAAATGAGCTTTAAGACACGAAAGTTATTTTAATTTAATATTATTCTTTACAAATAAAATTAAATTAAAAGTTATTTAAGCGTGTATTTTTATGTGTTCACTATCTATTTATGTGTATAATAAAACGTACATAAGCAGATAGTTATGTCATTCTCTGGTACTCATACTCAAAACACATAACGAATGACACTTGATGTCCTCGTGGTTTAAAGGATAAGACTTCCAGTGCATTCGTTTCTAGCGATGTACCGGTGTTTGAATCCGCTGGCAAGTACCAATTTTTATAATAAAATACGTACTTAACAAATGTTCGTGATTGACTTCCACGGTGAAGGAATAACATTGTGTAATAAAAATCAAACTTGCAAAATTATAATTTGCATAATTACTGGTGGTAGGACCTCTTGTGAGTCCGCACAGATAGGTATCATCACCCTGCCTATTTCTGTCGTGAAGCAGTAATGCGTTTCGGTTTGAAGGGTGGGGCAGCCGTTGTAACTATACTGAGACCTTGACTTATATCTCAAGGTGGATGGCGGCATTTACATTGTAGATGTCTACGGGCTCCGGTAACCACTTAGCATCAGGTAAACCGTGAGCATGTGCATCTATCTAAGCAAAAAAATAAAATCATAGCACAGGGAATCCTAATTTGGTCGGGTCGGATGACCGTGCGGGATTTGTTCCCATTTATTTCTTATTATTTATTTTATAGTTTACCGGTGTTTTATGTTAATTGACTTTTCCTAGTTGCAAGAGTAAGCTCACGGCGCACCTGACATTCAATCGTTCCCGAAGTTTCCAAACGTTACAAAGTAAATGCCGCCACCCACCTTGAAACATAACGTTCTGAGAAATCCATTACAGATTAAAAAACAACTTTTAATTAAAAACAATATTGCATTTGAAACGTTATATTACTCATCACTGACCCAGTGAAGTTAATGATAGCTTTTTTGATGTGTCGCGACATATTGAACTCGATCATTCTGTAATTGAATTTCGTAGAAGTATTATATACGGGTCGGTCCATTTTTTATATTTACTACCGATAAATTTTCTGGTCGTATTTTTTAAGTGAGTTCTTCTTGAAATACAATGTCAGAGTCAAATTTAGAATTGGTTAAGTGTCCCTTGAAAGGTTTTAGAATGTTTGAATCTCTTTGTTGTTTGAATGTTATTATTTTGTGTTATATTATAATAATAACTGTTTTCAATACTGTTGGAACATACGGTCTTACGGTCCATCCAATTACACCTGTAACTATACTGATACCTTAGAACTTCTATCTCAAGGTGGGTGGCGCATTTACGTTGTAGATGTCTATGGGCTCCAGTAACCACTTAGGACCAGGTGGTTCATAGACATCGGTAATGACAGAAAAAAGCCAATCAGTCCCCTGGTCTTTTCAAATTTCCTTCGGAGACTGTTCTATGATAGAGCTTTTTAATTATGCTGAAGTAGGCTCACCCCAGAACAGGATGGTAATTGGCAAATTTGAAAACGGAATCGTATTGTGAATGAACGCAATGCCTTGACGTAGAATTGCTATACTGGTCAAGAACAAAAGAGGTTGAAGTTTCAAGTCGCGCATAAGAAGAGCTTTGACAACCTTCGAATCGAAAGGATACTTGTTCGATTTCTGAACCTCATTGTAAAAAAAGCGTCAGCAAGCGACGTCCGCTATGACCCTTTTTTTTGTTTTTTATAGCTTAGATGGGTGGATGAGCTTACAGCCCACTTGATGCTAAGTGGTTACTGGAACCCATAGACATCTACAGCGTAAATGCGCCACCCACCTTGAGATATAAGTTCTAAGGTCTCAGTATAGTTACAACGGCTGCCCCACCCTTCGAACCGAAACGCATTACTTCTTCACGACAGAAATAGGCAGGGTGGTGGTACCTACCCGTGCGGACTCACAAGAGCTCCTACCACCAGTAATTACGCAAATTTAATTTTGCGGGTTTGATTTTTATTATACGATGTTATTATTGCTTCACCGTGGAAGTCAATTGTGAACATTTGTTGAATACGTATTTTATTAGAAAAATTGGTACCCGCCTGGGATTTGAACACCGGTGCATCGCTCAACACGAATGCACCGGGCGTCTTATCCTTTAGGCCACGACGACTTCATATGGAGTGTATTGTATCCAGTATAATTACGCAATACAAAAAAATGTGTGTGTAACGAACAATTCGAGCGCACAACAAATAAAGCCATTAATATTCGGTTTTATATCGTAAATAATTAAGATTTAAAAGGAGCAGTTGTTTTTTACTGTTACCAAGAAACGTTTGAACACGTGTGCTGATAATCATCAAACAAAAATTCAACATTAAAATTAAAATAGCGCTGACGACAGCAACGTTACGCTTGTTCTAATTTCGCGCACGGCCCTTCCTATAATAACTAACTATAAATAAATTCAGCTAATATAATGAAAACAAATAAAATAAATGATTTATAGGGAATTGCTAATGTTGCCGGTTTCTTGTTTATTTTCCTCGGATATCTCATAAAATACAATGGCGAACGTTTTATTTCGTTAACGTTTCGCGAGCATTATGTTATCCCTTTTTCTTCGACCTCCCACGCGGTTCATGGAAAAATATACCTTCTCTAATCAGCAGTACTAGAAGAAATAGTTTTATTATTTTACTAGCCGTACTCGCCCGCTTCGCTGGACATTTAAAATTAACATTATTATTTATTGTCATTATTATTAGAGAGTCCAACACTCATATAAATATTAGCCTAACCATTAAGTACATGTATTTTCTAAATGGATACCAAGTTTCAAGTCAATCGGATGCATGGTTCAGTAGTTATAACGGAACATCCGTAAAAACCACTGTAGATTTATATATTAGTATAGATGTATTTTATGTACATATCAGGAAAAAAGTATTCTACTCATCAGTGGAAGGAATAATTTGTAATCAGATGTATTGATAGATAATTGACAGAATATTGGTAAGCATTTCTTGTGTATTTTATTTCATAATCGATACAAAATATACCTAAAAGTAACGCGACATCTGCTAAGAATTACAATAGAGCTACGAATTAACTAAAGAAAAATGTTATTGACTTAACTGAAAATAAAATTATAGTGAACACGAAATACGTAAAAAGTAATTATCAAAGAAATATTTGCTACCATCGTAGTGCCGATGTTTGTTGAAATTAAAGATGTAGAAATCGTTAACTACAAGTTAAATGTAGTTTCTTCGTGTTTTTGTTTTTTAACAACAGACATTGTTCAAAACTCATAGGTGGTTCTTATTTATGAATTAAATGTTTTAATAATTTTGCTAATTTTATAAGTATTACTCTACAACATACGGACTTATAATGGTCTGAATTAAGTGATTTTTTTTATTTTTTTATTGCTTAGATGGGCGGACGAGCTCACAGCCCACCTGTTGTTAAGTGGTTACTGGAGCCCATATACATCTACAACGTAAATGCGCCACCCACCTTGAGATATAAGTTGTAAGGTCTCAGTATAGTTATTTGATCTTCGAGAGCATCGATAGCATATACATTCGCTTTATAGTTAACTATGGCTTTCTTAATACAACAATCATTAACAATGTTGATGCTAGCTTAGCTTAATAAATGATTAATGCTATTCGGTAATCTTGAAATGAACACTATTTACTTTTGGGCTATGAGAACCTAACGCCCCGTTTGCTTATACAGATTCAATCAACAAGGATATTTGGTTCGAAATGCGACCCCAAGTAATAACATCCGCCCTCTTTAGGAAATACATTTTTTATTGCTTAGATAGGTGAACGAGCACACGGTTCATCTGGTGTTGAGTGGTTACTGTTGCTCTTAAACATCGACAACGTAAATGCCGCCACCCAATTAGAAACATTACTGGCTCATTACTGGTGGTAGGACCTCTTGTGAGTCCGCGCGGGTAGGTACCACCACCCTGCCTATTTCTGCCGTGAAGCAGTAATGCGTTTCGGTTTGAAGGGTGGGGCAGCCGTTGTAACTATACTGAGACCTTAGAACTTATATCTCAAAGTGGGTGGCGCATTTACGTTGTATATGTCTATGGGCTCCAGTAACCACTTAACACCAGGTGGGCTGTATACTCGTCCACCCATCTAGTAATAAAAAAAAAGACAGTTCTGAATCTCAGTTCTTTTTTTTAGTACCGAAAGTAATATAAATGCTTTTTGTTTATGAAATTCATGGTTTAATTTAGTTTTAATTTCTGTATGTGGCTGCAGCTTAAGCTATGGTACAAAAATTGACAATGAAAATTTATGAGGACATTCTATCATGCAGGTCATCGGTAGAGCTTTTCAAAAGTCACCTGTTTCCCTTGGTAGCAGAGTTCATTTTTAGTTATTGCCTGAGTAGGTCAGGAGCGTCAACGATAAATTTCAGTTCATTAATTAAACGCCATGATATATTACGGGCGGGTGCGAACGATAATGTAGGGCGTCCAGCCGTGACTTGTAGTGCGGACAAGTCCTTATTAAAGAAGGGTAACATTTTTATTTATTTTCTTTTCCTATTGTAATTGAGATTAAACAAATAAAATAAGATTAACGTTTTGCTCAATAGGCTATGCGTTTTGTGAATGTCACAAGTACACAGTGCGAAGTGGGTGGATAAGTTCGATAGTTCTCCATAGCATGCGATTTTATAACGAGTTCATAATTTGTTAAGATTGAGCTATACAGGAAGTTAAGTAAATAATATTATTAAAGCATGTAATGTATGTTGTCGATAATTATTAAAAACCATATTAATTAAATTAAATACTGAATCAATGAATTCCACTTTGATTTTAACCGACCTTATTACAAAAACGAAAGTTATTAAATCAAGATTTTAACTCAGCACAACTGCAGGATATTCGAAGTATATGTGTTATTATTGCGAATGTCCACAAACCTGAAATAAAGTTCAAATCTTGCATTGAACTTTATCGTAGCGCTAATTACTGTTAAGTTGTATATTTCGTAAGATTTATACGTCTTGTCTTTCAAATTAAGCTTTAGATTTATCCATACAAGCATACCCCAGTTTCACGTATAATTATTTAATTCGATCGTTTTGTGAATGAAGAATTAATTATTTGAAAATCGGGTAGTGAAAGCAGATTTGCTGTCTTGAAAGGTTGGTTATTTTTATACATTATGGAAGTTATACAGAATTTTATTTTGTAACGAATAGTACAGCCCCTATAGTATGATCAGTATAAGAAAATCTTATCTTGTACGTTGTGGATGGATACGAGAATGTATAAATATTGATTCTGTTTAACTGTCTGTAAACTATCAACGTAATATTTTTTCTTGAAATGTGTTCTCGAGTGCTTCATTTTGTTGGCTCATTGAAATGATAATATAAATGGCGCGTATAAACATCTCGCCTAATTTAAATACAGTGTTTGATATTTTATTGCCCTTGTAGGCAGACGAGTTTATGGCCCACCTGATCTTAAGTGAGTACCGTAGCCCATGAATGTCAGCAATGCCAGGGACAGAGCCAAGCCGCTGTCTACAAAGCTGCAAACAAATTTAAATGCCGATGTGTTGCATTAACTAATCTTAAAACTCGGAACGTGGATGCCTCACTTGTAAAGAAACTGTCAGCTTGCTCGATTTATGTGAAATTATTGTTTTTGAGGTGATATCGGCTTTAATATATACACGCGAGCAAAAGTTTGGAATCACTTACTTGAAATTGGTTCCGCGCGATCTTGCTTACTAAAAAAAATTTTAATTCTCATAAAAATGACATCATTTTAAAAGTTCAACTCTTAACTTTAAACTGATACTGAATTCATTAAAATCAAGTCACTATTTAAGAAGCTATCCCGGATTAAGTGAAGGAGGTAGGAAAACAAGGAAATATGAAAAAATAATGAACGAATAAAACAAAAAAAATTAATTCATAATTTTTTTATTTAGCTTTCAAATTATGTATCAGTACTTGGTGTTCCCTCCCCTCGCCCTAATAACTGCTCGAAGACGATTCTTCATAGACCTGATCAACTTCTGAATTGATTCTTGTGGGATACCTTCCCACTTCTCAATCAACGCCGATTTCAGCTCATTCAGACATGAAAGAGCAGGAGTTCTGGAACGAACCTTCCTCTTCAGTTCATCCCACACGTGCTCAATGGGATTCAAGTCCAAGCTGAGCAGTGGCCAGTCCAATGTGGCGATACCGACTTCTTCGAGGTATTCAGTTGTTACACGGGCAGTGTGACAACGAGCGTTATCGTGCATAAGGAGCAAGGCATCACCGATATATCCCGCATAGGGAACGACATGTTCCAGCAGAATATCGGAAATGTAGGTGTTGTCTCCATTGTCGTACAAGTTAAAGGGTCAAAATTAGCGGAGATGTATACCGGTCAACGTGTGAAAGTCGAGTGATAAAGAAAATCCGATAGCAGGTGCTTTTACAGGAGTCAATAGGTCGCAACTCGCAACGTATCAAACAATTAAAACACGTCTTTTTCGTTATTCCTTCACTTAATCCGGGATAGCTTCTTAAATACTAGCTTGATTTTAATGAATTCAGTATCAGTTTAAAGTTAAAAGTTAAACCTTTAAAATTATGTCATTTTTATGATTATTAAAAAAATATTTAGTACACAAGATCGCGCGGAACCAATTTCAAGTAAGTGATTCCAAACTTTTGCTCGCGAGTGTAGTTAGTTTTTACTACCAATCACAAATGAGAACGATTCGCAGCGCTTAGCCATCTCTCTCCCAATCATTAAGACGTTGACCAAACGTTAAAGACTATAAGACTTTCTTTTTTTTCTACCTATGCTTATAGACTTGAGAGGCTATATCAGCTTCGCTCTAACGTGTAGGTGAGCTCACGGGTGCTCACACCGGAGTGTTGCTAACACTGGCCCTAGCAAGAGCAGTGCTTCGTAGAATCTACCACCGAATAACGCGACCCACTGAGAAGATCTGGCGAGAAACTCAGTGGGCCTATGAGACAATGAGTTTGACAATGTATTAAGACAATGAATAAATTTGCTCATCGATCTTCACTAAAAATCTGATCTCTAAATACAGTGTCTGTAGTTACATATAGTCCACTTAAATATAAAATGTGAATTAATTCGTGGTCACCCTTAAATTCACTCTCTGTTGCATTCACTACAGAAATAGCTCTCATACGAGTGGTCGGCCTTGAGAAAAGTATTTTTTAACTAATCTTCATTTTGTTACCAATATTCATTTAAAAATTTTATAGGTGAAGGTAGAAAAAAATCTTTGTATCTATTTGTCTAAATGTCTGGCCAATGTTGTTTGATAATCAGAACAAAATTTTAATGATATAATAATATGTTTGATTCTATGGTATGATTAGTAAAACAACGTTTTGTGCTTAATTAAATCGTCTTCACATATTGGTTCAAATGTTTATCCAATATTTTGCCGACTGACACGAATTTCGGTGCCTAAATATTTTGGACCATCTATTCTATTCTTTATGTGGCAGTAAATCAAAAGATTTTACGAATTCTTAAAAGAACCAATTAAAAAGCAAAGTGGTCATAAAACAAAAGCTCATTTGAGCTCCAACAATAAATAGTAATAGGTCTTTCGAGGGTTTTCACAAGAAGTGGTTTGGCCATTAATTCACTTCAAAGTCTAGACCGAAACTCACAAAATCTCAGCTAGACCATTACGTAAACAATAGCTCGTCTCTGTAAACTTAGCCGCGGTAAACAGTTAAGGAATATAAGCATTTGAATTTCATACAAAAGCACAACATAACGGGAATGAGCATGCTTATAAATAATTGTTCCAGTTAAATCGATTCCTGTCAATTAATTCGAGATTATATCGAGATTACATTACAAGCGCGACACTAATTCAGCAGGTTGTCAGATGCACCGTAATCTGCTGTGGTAGAATGTTTTAAATTACGCAATTATTTATTTTTAATTAATTTACGTCTTGGATTTTTTTATGTAAATTAAAAGTCGCTATTAACTTTTGCAGTTTTACGTTTTGTTTATATTATATTTTAGTATAAAACTGATCTTTAATACATTTAACTAAATATGTATATATCTGTTTATTATACGTATGTATTTTCTTTAATAATGTATTATTAATAGTACACCGCAACATACCTGCTGTATCTTTTCCAGAATTTCTGTTTGTGAAAGTTAAGATTTGGTGTGCAAATACAGTATGTTCTCTCTCTCTCTCTCTAACAAAATAAAATGTAGGTACTCACTTTTGAGAATAGTGTAAGTAATATTTTAATTAAAAATGAATGATAAATGAACCTAAAATTAAAAAAACGAATATAATAACTAAAATATATTATTAAAAGGAGTCCTTTTTAGGCAAGGTTCCGAAGATACTGACAGCATTCCCCCTTTGATTTTTTTTAATTAAAATTTAAATTAATAATTTAGGTTCTGATAATAACATTTAATATTTGATAATATTACATTAAAATTATCTAGTAATATTTAACATTAAAAGTTTGCAATAAATTTGAACTCGATTTCTGATATTTTGCAATAATAATTGTCCAGTATAAGTCCAGTATTAATCGATACTAAAAGTCGGCACATACGTGACAGGCTGTAAACGAATGTGTTACATACGCAACGCACTGTCACCGGCCACGAACATATTGTCACTTTATGTGGCCGCATAAATATGTAATTATATCGTAAAGGTCGCTTTTCTAGGGCACTGACGTGATACATCGAATTTAACTTTTGCTATCGATGATACAAAAAAAAAAGTGCGTGCGTACAAAGTACACATGTCAGAAGTGAAACTTTTTTGGCGAACTAATTTATGAGTCTTGCCTTATATTTATACAAATCTAAAACTTTAGATTTCAGAGACTTAGAGGAAGGGAAAAAGGAAGATATGTTCCCGCCAAAAGTCTGTCGAATGTCAATCTCAAACCTCAGTGTTGACATTCACATTATGTTTAGATTTCTAAATTGTAAATGACTTATATTTTGCCAATTGAATTGACTAATTTAATTTCATACTATTTGATTAATGTTCCAAATTCTTTTCATTTCATTACAATTCCTATTAACATTTTTCACAAAAAAATTATAAAATATTAGGCTGTATGGTATGATACATTTGCCTTTCCAGTTGGAAAAATACAACAACTACTACTACTGACATTTGACAAGTACCGGTAAAATGGGGCGATTAGGGACAAATTCCAACTTTATGACCAATTTTAAGGTAGTTGTTGATGTATATAATGCTATATCAGGATCAAAATGATTGAGTCTTGGGGGCATCTTTGTTGTCGAATTTAAAACTACGCAACTAGCATTCCAGTTTAAGCAAAAAAAGCAAAAATAGGTGTAATCCCTATTTACCCGAAAATTGCGGTTAATTGGGACGAAATGAGAAATTTGCTAGGGTTGTAGGTTTTTAATTTATTTATTTAGTTTGCATAAAAAATAATGAACAGCTGAAAAAAGTACATGGGAGATGTCACCTCTCCCCCACTCTGAACAAATATTAAATATTTTATTATGTATTACTTAGACATTTTTGTCCACCTTGAGATTTCATTGTTCTTGTTACATGTCTGTGCAAAATCGACTTACTTATATTAAATTGCTTAGCTATTTCAACTAAAGACTTATTCCCAATTTCATAGGCTTCTATTGCTGTTTTTAATATTAAGGGATCATAAGGCTTTGCACTCTTTGATACATACACGCGAGGCATATCTAAAAATAGAAAACAATACGTAACTGATAATATAAATATTTACCAAACAATAAAATAACACATTGATAATTTTGAATCTAGACAAAAACATCATGAATAAACCAGATTTTACCAACAAATTTAAAAAATATTGTTATAACTACATAGACAACCCTACAAACCTGTACCTATTTATACTTAGGTCGTTTCCATTTCACGTATTCTCATCCCAATTGACCCTTTTTTCGTTGTTATTTGTACCTAAGACGTCCCCAATATCCCCAAAAACAACAGATTTTTACATGTATTTTTATTTTATCAAATACATTAAAACCAATAACAACTGAGACTTACCTTTAATATATATGATGGTTCAAACACTAAATAACGTTTATAAATCACAGTCGTCTTCTATTATTATCAAATAAATAAAAGAGAGAAAAGTTTCTAGCACTAAAATAATTACCACCACAGGAAGTTAATTTGAAACGTGATTTTTTTATAAGATAGCAGCTATTATCATGCATATTCAGAGTTATTTTGTAAACTTTCAACATTCTACTATTAAACTACAAAAAATGGAAGATTTTGCAACGAATATAAAACTAATATTGAGCGTCGAAAGATTTTCCCGGTTTTTTCCCGATTCGCCTCTCAATCCCTAATCGCCCCATTTTACGGTACTTAATTTCAATAGTAGTTTGACGTCACTTCCGGTGCATACCTGCGTGACGTTCTGTAAAATTTTTACCCTCATGCGCCTAAAAAAGTTTCACTTCAAAAGAAGGAAAACTACTTTAACAAAATAAAAAATAATATCATTAATGTTATCGATTATGTATCCGTTGTTATTAAGGACAACTCCAACAGTACAAGTCAGATCTTGACAATTAAATGGGACCTTATGGGATGTACTAGTTACGAAATAAAAATAATTATCAAAATCGATTGAGGTAAAAAAAAAAAATACACTCTTTTTGTAGTAACTAAACGGTTTATAGATAGGTCAAGAAACACGTCTTTTGGTTATTTCTGCGCTAACAGAGAATCTGGTTACAGATTGGGAGGCAATGTTATTTCTCAATAAATATGTATTACTTCCTAAGGTACATTGAAACACCGTGATGTAAAATAGTGAACGAAGAGTACATAATAAGATTGCTTAGTTAACAACTAAACCAGTACCTAGTTTCCTATGATTCGTTTTTGTTAACGACAATGTTATGATCAATAGTTTCAAGTTTTCTTAATTAAAAGTAAATTCCAGAAGACGAAACAGGTCTGATAAAATGAAAAAAAAAGGAATAAAATGATCATAAATTTTTATATCAATATTAAATAAATTTAGTATAATAAAAATAAACAGAATTATTTGAGATTCATTATTTGTTTCGTCCAACAATGTTTTTTTTCTATGATGATGATTTCCTCAATTTAGGATGTATAAAATTTATGGAGAAAAAATTTACGCTATAGTAGTTTTGTAGACGAAGAAATAAGATATAGAGCAGATTTTATTTATAGTATACACCGGTATAATTTATCAAATATCTTTAATTTATATGTATATAATAAATAGGTAAAGAAAAAATCTAAGTATCTTTTTTAACGAGCCACAGTTTTTTTTACGAGCTATTGATTATTTTTAGTGTTATTGATTTTATTTTCGACACATTTTTTTTAGATTCGCAATCTTAAAAGTATCTAATAATCTCTATATATAAAAATGAATTGCTGTTCGTTATTCTCGCTAAAACTCGAGAACGGCTGAACCGATTTGGCTAATTTTGGTCTTGAATTATTTGTAGAAGTCCAGAGAAGGTTTAAAATAAAAAGGAAAAAATAAAAATAACAATTTTGTTTTTCCTTTGATGTGTCCCCCGTCGGACGGATTCATTTTGTTTCTTTTAAGTTTATTTTATTTATTTATATAGATTGAGGCACTACGAAGTGCCGGGTCAGCTAGTTACATATAAAAACAAATCTAAATTTGGTCTGTGATCATGACTTAATTTTGATAATACAGTAGACACCAGTTTACTAATTAAAATTAGAATAATTTTGTTTTCTGCACATACTTTTAATAATCAATTTTAGTTACTATGATAAACTGAATAACATACCTATACCTAATCGAAGAACATTTGCAATCGTAAATTAATACAAACAATGACCGTTAAACATTTGTATTTGATGTTGGTCAGTTTCTGCGAAAATCGTCGGAGATATGCGAAGAACCAGCAATAAAAACAATTAGATGTTTCGAGATGGGAATCGAACCTCGAATAATCCTAATTTAATGTGATGACCGCACTAATCCGCGCCCAAGGTCCACGTTATTAGAGAATGTTTACGGCTGTTGATATGAAACGAAACAATTGAACTCCGAGATTAGGCAACCGCAGGTGTAATATCGATGTTCTATTGTATTAAAAAATGGTATTTTTATGGGACTATTTCTAACGTTACAGGATCTTAATTATATGTGTGTTATAATCTATTTGGCTATTACAAGATACGTGTGTGTCCCCGGCTGCCTTGTGCTATATTGACAATTAAGTTTTTTTCCATCGTCCGACCTATCACAGCCGCGAAGCAATCACTCCTTTCAGTTCCCAGAGAAAAATTTAAATATCTGGAGAATTGAAATTATGTGATTTAAAGAATATATTTCAGAGAACACAGTTAATACAATAGAGTCATATGTAAGTTTATTTAAATGTGGCACTTTTTAGAACCTACGAGTATTTTCGAGAAATGCTTAACAAACCACTTGGACGGTCTAATTTTTTTTTTTTCCCTACCTATGCTGATAGTCTTGAGAGGCTATTTCAGCTTCACCCTAACATGTAGGTGAGCTTACGGGGATCAAACCGGAGTGTTGCTAACACTGGCCCTAGCAAGGGCAGTGCTTCGCAGAATCTACCACCGGATCGGAAACGCGACCCACTGAGAAGTTCCGGCGAGAAACTCAGTAGGCTGTGTCTGTGGGTTAATTCGCTCGTCGAGCCCTTCGTCGCACTCGACAGGTTCGACAAGGACGGTGACCGCCGCTTGTTGTACTTAAAAACACCGTTAATGGATCGGGAGGATCCGTAATGACGTGTGACTGTCTACTGATGTTTGAACAAATAACCGTAATTTTGAGAAAAGTATGCCTTTTCTAGTTCAGTATGTTTCTCCAAATATCACTCGATAATGAGAGAGATATGAATTTTTATTGTTGTAGTAAAATGCTTATTGTTCGACTATCTTAAGTTTCCGTAAAAACCCTACACCTGAACATACTTACAACGTACACCTCAATGAGTCACTTTAAAATAAACGCCCAATGTCAATTCAATGACAGTATCGTCGTGACAATGTCGGTTATTACTGTTCAAAGCGATGTTGCTCACACAGTGCCTCTTTACGAGGGTCATTTTACTGCAATACGTGGCTAAATTCGTGCTACCATTGTATAATAACATATTTAATCATCTCTGGAAACGCAGCCAAACATGACAGTGTTTTTGCATTATTTACGATACAGCTTTGAGTATCGGAAATAACTTTGTATCGTATCGACATAATAAACTTTAAGTTACATATCGAGGAGTGAAAGGCTTTTTTTCGCTTAGATGGGCGGACGAGCTCACCGCCCACCTGGTGTTAAGTGGTTACTGGAGCCCTTAGACATCTACAACGTAAATGCGCCACCCACTTGAGATATGAGTTCTAAGGTCTCAGTATAGTTACAACGGCTGCCCCACCCTTCAAACCGAAACGCAATACTGCTTCACGGCAGAAATAGGTAGGGTGGTGGTACCTACCCGTGCGGACTCACAAGAGGTCCTACCACCAGTAAAATTCTATTCGGTTTAAGCGACATATTTGTAACTTTATAGGAGAGCCATTTAAAATTTGGAAATAATATCATATTTTGCCATCACCGGCATTCCCGTCAAAACAAAGTTCAACATCATCATCATCATCTTCAAAATCTCAAAATCGTGTGTTCTTGTATTTTTCTCCAATATGCATCACTGAGCTCAGTTTTCGAAATCTTTTTATTAATTTCTTATTCATAGTTTAGTTTGCATTTAAGATATTATATAACTACTGATTACTTTTAATACTTAATAATTGGCATGCTTCTTTGCCTGTATTAAAAATAATAAAAAACATCTCGAAAAGTTTGACCAAACCAAAACTAAAAGCATTTTCGTTAAAACAATTCCCCGGCGCGTAAAGTTTTTAGCATTCAACACCGAAATTCCTGCACGTACAAGCTATTTGACGAATCACTTTTCAGTGCGAATGACATGACCAATTTAAAAGTAAAAGGACCCCTGTTAAATTCAGGTCAATGACAACGCATGAGTTTAAAATAAAGAGCGATGACGCAATTAATGGAAAAACTTAGGCCTCCAGGATACAGCAATAGCAGCTAAGAAATAAATGCGCCAATCAAATAGCTAATTTTATAAAATAAATTTTCTATGAAAACAACAGCTACAAAATATAAATTTGTGGCACTACTAGACTACGATACTTGAAAATTATAAATAATATTAATCCGCGATTTTCTTTGTCAAGTTCTGTTCGGCAGAACCTTCTTGTATTCGTCTATGTTCATTAGCAAGTATAACATTTACTGGTGGTAGGACCTCTTGTGAGTCCGCACGGGTAGGTACCACCATCCTGCCTATTTCTGCCGTGAAACATTGATGCGTTTCGGTTTGAAGGGTGGGCAGCCGTTGTAACCACACTGAGATCTTAGAACTTATATCTCAAGGTGGAAGAGAAAATCCTTCCACCGAGCAGGTATGCTTGCTCGCTAGACCCACGCAGGTATTTACGTAGTATGAGGCCTCTTTTGAATAGGTTTCTTAACTTTCAAAACATGCTACTTTAACGTAACGTGAACCATGCTTATGAGTACTCACACTGTTTTTATTAGATGAAAAACATTGGCGAAGATTGCTTTTAAATTGATTCTCTTCGGTCTGTTTAATAAGAAACGCAGTTAAGCTTGTACATACAGCATCTTTCAGGCAGTTTTTTTTTATAGCTTAGATGGGTGGATGAGCTCACAGCCCATCTAATGTTAAGTGATTACTGGAGCCCATGGACATCTACAATGTAAATGCGCCACCCACCTTGAGATACAAGTTCTAAGATCTCAGTATAGTTACAACGGCTGCTCCACCCTTCAAACCGGCAGATTGCTTATTAAATTATCATTTTGATGATACGCGACACTTACATCACACTTTATTGTTTGAGAACATTAATTTACGCTTAAGCCTATACAACGATAGTTTACGTAATCGTACCGTAATTCTGCGCGGTTTCTGTTAGCTTTGGGTGCTGGAGATGAATTCGTTGATTGGTAAGTAAGTAAAAACTGGAATATTACTTAGCAAAAAACTGATCTATACCCATTAATTTAGAAGTCGAAGTCGCGAATTTGAAAAAGAGTTGGCATCGCTAGTTCTAATTGAGTCCTCACTGTTGGTGTGAATGATAAATGTGGATATTTTCGAGAAATTATTCGAGATAATCCGTTTATATTTCCACTATCGCATCATCTGCCAACGAAACAGAGCTCTTCAATTATCAGAGACTTCTCCAGAAATTGCACACTTGAATTTTTTTAAAAGTGATTTGTAAAATATTAACCTAACACTAATTATTATTAAAACCTGACAAAAATGATAAGCTAGTAAAAGAAAATCTAATAGAAGTTTTTGGTACTTTGATTTCCGATATTACACTTTACGAAAGTAATTTAGTGAGTTCATTTTATATTACAATAGTATATGATGTTAATAGACCAACTCTATTATAACAATAAATAATTCGTTCGGTAGCTCCGTGGCCAATGTTTGGCTCGACTAGCTTTGTATCGTAATTAGAATCACTTTCATTTCGTGTGTCCAAATCCTGTGTTGGTTTCACCACATCCAAATACGGCCAAGCTTTCTTGGGTACAATGAAGGGATTAAACTTAAATCTAGATATCGTTAATGAGAAATTATTGCACACCTCGGATTACAATGTACGTGTTTAGTTTGCCATTTCCAAATCTGGTCTTCATAAATACGACACTAAATTTCTTGGAAATAGCAAACCGACACATTATAACACAACCGTGGATTAAAATTTATATGTTCAAGCTTCTTCGACGTGACGGGAGTTAAATTTCCGATCGAATGTTGGGAAAATTTTTTTGCCGAATTAGTAGTTAGAGATAATAAGCTCTCACTCTGTTTCTTTGTTCCAAAAAAATACAAAAATATATATAAGCTGCTAGGATTTTTTATAGCATGGTTGGAATTAAGAAATCACCTCTCATGTAAAAGTTTCCATAGAACAATCTAAAGCTGCTTGTTTTGAAGTTAACGTACAAGTTATAAGACTTCAGCCACGTGTCTCAACATAACTGACGGGATTATACCAAAATTTGCAACTCAACAAAATGGTCATGATCAAGAAAGTTCAAAAATTTATAGAAACTAAAATGAATAATTAAATCCGGTAAAAAGTGTCATCTCTTGTTAGAATTGGATATTCCGATGTTTCCCTTCGTCTTGTGTTACAGTGTTGGCAAAACATTCTGGTTTCGTCTTCCATAAACCGACAGACGCCAGTATTATCTTGTATTACAAAATACAACAATTTGAATATTTTATTTTAGCTTTTGTCTTTTCGATCGGGTGACTACAATGCGAGCGTTCACTTGATTCTACTTATAACTGATTGACTGCGCTAAATAACATATTTTTGATATTTCAATGTTATTTGTTTGAGGGATATTGTGCTGAGAGGCAGGAGAGATGGAGAATATTTTGAAATACTGGCGATTACTTATTGGCAAGTTGCAAGTACAAAGATAGCGGAGGTGGTGCAATCCAATGATTGGGTCTATCCAGATCCGCATCGCTCCGGATTCCCTCTAAGAGTAGCCGAAGACAAGACGAGATGGCAAAACTGATGGCGATCCTCAGGCATGGTTATAGTTTTATGTTTTCACAAATTACTAACGTGATTAAAAGAGAGATTTTCAATTCGAGAACAGAAATAGAATTAAAAAAAATATCCAAATTCTTTAAAAGACATCGTCCCGAATTATACTAATTGATTTTTATTTTTTAGTTGATGATATTGTATCTCATATTAATTTTGTTATCTGAGTCAATTTTAGAGCAGACATTCAAAAATTTTATCTTCATCACGAAATAAAATATTTTCGTCTCTGAGTTTTTAAATTTATCGTCTAAATTACTCTAAATAATTTTTAAAACAGTCATCACGTATAAGACTGTCGCTCAGCTTAATCACCTCTATTGCAACATTTTGAAGATTCAAACAAAAATTCAGAGAAAAACTTTAGATATACATTCAAATACACATTCCACCTCTCGTATGGCGTAGTTTATTAACGTAAGACGTTAATAAACTACGAAATTAGTATGTTTTGACTTCCCAAGGTTGCGTGGATGGGCTAAAAGATTCCTTCGCACGTGATGGATGATCGCCTTCAGAGAAATACATCAATGATTAAATATAGACGTCTAATTTTAATTTATCTGAAGTATTCGTGTAGGCCGAATTCTTTGTATCGCTAATAGCTCGAGTTCGTATCAACGGTTCGTTCTATTTCGTAATATTCAGACGCCCGTGTCACTGGATAATGTTTTCAAAACATACCGAAGCAGATTCGCATTTGTTTGTTCAGACCGTTTAAACATTTTTGAATAAAACGCTTGTTGTAGTCTATAATTAAGTTCGTTGAAAATAGTTTTATAATTTGAATAATTTAGTAAGATATATATATATATTTTTATTGCTTAGATGGGTGGACTAGCTCACAGCCCACCTGGTGTTAAGTGGTTACTGGAGCCCATAGACATCTACAACGTAGTTGCGCCACCCACCTTGAGATATAAGTTCTAAGGTCTCAGTATAGTTACAACGGCTGCCCCACCCTTCAAACCGAAACGCATTACTGATTCACGGCAGAAATAGCCAGGGTGGTGGTACCTATCCGCGCGGACTCACAACAGGTCCTACCACCAGTAAATTATTTTTACCAGTATTTGATTAGTGGTGGTACAGACTACCGATATTTACAAATCGACCTTTTTCTCCATTAAAGGTTGACTGGAAATAATATAAGGCACGCTAAAATCCTTTTAATAAGGTAAAACTTGTGCCAAATGAATTATTATTTCCTATTCCATATGCCCAGAGACTTAATCTACTGAGTCTCTCACCGGATCTCCTCAGTGGGTCGAATCTGATTCGGTGGTAGATTCAGCGACAAGTAGGTGAGCTCACGGGGCTCAAACCTGACGTTGTTGCTAACACTAGCCCTGGCAAGAGCCGTGCTTCGCAGAATCTACCACTGGATCGAAAACGCGACCCACTGAGAAGATCCGGCCAGAAACTCAGTTACACACACAGCTTACCTAGCCAACCGCGCGTATTTAGAATATTCTCTTAAGCTACTCAAAGATTGCGCAGGGGAAAAAGGCCTATTTACTACGTGTAAAATTAACGCAAAATCAGCGAGATATTATGTACTACGTACGCAAAATCATGTTTTAACGCGCAAATCTAAAAACGACTACTCTCAATCGTTAGAAATTTAATAGCTTTAACATGGAGACAAAATTAGATTTCGTGCCTTTAACTGCATTGGTATTTCTAACCGTTTGGAATTCCCTTTTATTTACACTTACACTTAAACAAGGAACGGCCTGTCGTAAATGGCGAATATAACAATGATTCATGCTCATATTTAGTCAAGAATGCTTAGTGTTGAGTTACCCAGCTATTAATACAGTGACAAGCCTCATAAGTAATTTGAATTACAGAATTATAGCAATTGTAAAATGAAAATGTGGTTATTTTGCTTACTTTAGCTGTTAAGTACAGACAGGATTTAAATATGTAATAATACAAATGTATAGATAATTGTAGATTTCACATTATACAAACCGGCACAGTTAGGAACTTGGAAACTGTACATAAATACTTACGATCTATGAAAATAGCCACGAAAATAAATAATGTGATAGTTTTATTTAGACTATCACGAAACTAGTTCAAGATTTAAGATATCCACAAAACTTAGAGATGGTTGAACTTTGAATGAAACAATTTCCTAAAACATGATGTTAATTTAGAAGATGAAAGCAAAGTTGGCTGGTATGAGATTATCGAACCCATTACAACACACTATGAGTCACGATAAAAGTCACTCTCCAAATAGCACCCAATCTTTTATAATTAAAATATTGCCACAAAAAAATATGCTTTTCTTCATGTGACTCGGCTTTGACATTCGTGGGAGTGGTCTTCAAAGAATCTTTGAGTTTTCTGAAGTTTTATTTTTATTTCACTGAGTAGACGATTTCAGAGCTCGCCCGTTGTTAATATTCTTTTTTTTTATTGCCCTTGTAGGCAGACGAGCATACGGCCCACCTGCTGGTGAGTGGTTACCGTCGCTCATGAACTTCAGCAATGCTAGGGGCAGAGCTAAGCCGCTGCCTACCGCTTAATACTCTCCACAAGCCTCGATTGAAGAAGGACATGTCATAGCGTTCGGGAAACACCGTGGAGGGGAGCTCATTCCATAGCCGGATGGTACGTGGCAAAAAAGACCTTTGGAAACGCACTGTGGATGACCGCAGGGGCTCCAGATAGTATGGATGAACTCTACTCCGGTAAAACGAGATGACGGTATCATCTCGAACAATTCCTCAGAGCATCAAAGAATTACCACGAGAAAGCAGTCGTATCGTTCAAATCGAAACACATGATAGGTTCGCGGAATAATTAGTAATGTTTTTTTTTTTTTATCTCGTTTTCCCCTGACGTTGTCAGAGCTCTTGTAAAACCTGTTTAATGTTTGTTTTATATTTATGTATCATTTGCCTAGAGTTTTTGATTTTAAACAATTTTCCTTTCCAAAGTAATGAAGTTACACTATTTTTCCAATAATTCCCATGCTTACCAGCCCATATTATTTCTAATAAGGAGGAAGCATGGGTCAGGCTTCTTTATTCCGTTTAATTATTCTCTTTTGGGCTCAGTGGCAACCCATTCTTGATCAGAGGCACGTCCTGGCATCTTTTGGCGGTTCTACCGCTGATCCTGTAGATGCCCTCCTATTTTCCCTCCCTGTCCCGCTTCTCGCAGAACCCCCTCCAACTCTGCGCCTGTGCCCTTTTCTCTTGGAACTCATAATTAGTCATGTTGGTACCTATCAGTGCGGCTTCCCAATGCAATCTTAAAATTAGGATAATTATTGGTAGTAAGGTGGTATTTATTGTACAAGGGCAATAATAAAAAAAAAACCTATTTCTGCTGCAAAGCAGTCACGCTTCCCATTTTCCTTTTTCAGACAATGGGACAAACGAATAAAAGTATATTTTCGTAACTTTTAAAAACGCGATTAAAACGTGACGTGATTAAAATCTGTTTTTTTTATCTGTGAAGTTTATTTGAATAGAACACATCACGCGTATTCGTTTAAAATAACAGAAAATATACAAATATGAAATTTTGAACAATTATTTAACTTTAAACAAAAACATCAGTCACACTTATCGGAAATTAATTTGAGTTAACTATTGTACATACATAAATCCACAATTTCTTGCGATCATATTATTTTAAATGAAATACTTAAAACACATAAAAATCATTTTTGATTAGATTGAAAATTCACGTGAAAATAGAATAGTAAATTGATTAGCATTCATGTCGTCGGATTATGCAAAGAATTTGATGCACATGACGCAACAATAAGTTCATTACTTTTTTTAGAATACACATATTACATTTGTATTTCGTATTAACTTCTAAAATTGTATCCGATCGCGTTAAAGATTTGAACAGTACTTTTTCACTTTTATATTGATAGCACAAAAATAATTCGCATTGATGTTTCACGGAAAAGAAATCACTATGTACGTGATTTATTTATTCAACCTGCCTGCATTCGAACGTTTCAGGATGTTTAGCTTACACGAAGTTTTGCAACGTGTTCAATGGGAGGGTATTAAACATAAATGAGGCAAGCTTGTGAAATGTACGGTGCTACTACATACCTACTTTTTTTGGTGGAAGCGAAAAGCGGACCTGAACAGAATACAATATAGTATTTTCTTCCGCTTTGGTTTGCCGTAGACATAATTAAATCTAGTTTTACAGTTTAATCTCGCATCTTTAGGTTCGAATAATTTTACAGTTTTCATTTTCACGGCCACTAAATTCTTATCCGAGTAGTTCGTAAAGTAGTTTTAGTTACGAATCAAATTACAGGCCTCAAATTTTGTGGCTGAATCCATAAATGTCAATGAAATGTATTGGGTGAAAAAACTACAATGCCTTTTACTAAGTAGAGACATCGCGACGAGTGAAGGTTTTACTGGTGAAAAACGTTTCGCGAGATTTTCTTCTGTTTATGCTTTCCTGTTCAAAATTGTCTGTACGAACTGATTTTTAATGGTAAGAACTGCACTATTACAATAAAAAAATTAACTTATGGTGGACCGCGATTATTTAAGTTATTTACTGGATTAATAGATCACTGGTGCTCTATACAATTAACGGCCGTCTGGTGTAGTGGTAAGTGACATGGTCACTACACAAGGGGGTCGCGGGTTCAAATCCCGCCAAGAGAAGATATATTTGTATGATAAATATAAAAAGTATTTTCCAGGGTTATGGATGTATATTAAAATATATGTATGTGTATAATAAAAATGTTATATACATTTATTTCCGTTATCTGGTACCTGTAACACAAGTTCTTTACGAATTTAGCACGGGACCAGTTAACGTAGCGTGATTGTTAGTAAATATGTATTTATTATTATTATTGAGACATTGATCTCATGTGATAATATGGTTGGTGGCGTTCACGTGGTGATGTCCATGGGCTCTGGTAATCATTTAACACCAGGTGCGCCATCTAAGCAATAAAAAATAATGTTCCTACTATCAGTGCAATAAAAAAACCGTCAATATTTTTGCATAATAAAATCTGGCAAGCACCGGTGATCGTGGCTAACAAAAAGTCGTAACATCTGGTTGAACAAAAAACACATACTCCGACTAGCGCCTGTTGTTTTTTTGTGGCCTTTCCGAATCGGTAGTCGGTGCGTTAATATCCGAGGCTGCTTTCGTCCGGTTTCTGATATTTTTAATTTAGCGTTGAACGATTTGCAATCTTTTGTTAAAGAAGATAAAACTTAAATTTGAAACAGCTGTTTCGTAAATTATTGTCGCATGTTTCTATTTTTGTCTTTTTTACATCAAAATTTTTTTTTTTATTACTTAGGTGGGTGGACGAGCTCACCTGGTGTTAAGTGGTTACTGAAGCCCATAGACATCTACAACGTAAATGCACCACCCACCTTGAGATATAAGTTCTAAGGTCTCAGTATAGTTACAACGGCTGCCCTACCCTTCAGACCGAAACGCATTACTGCTTCATGGCAGAAATAGGTAAGGCGGTGGTACCTACCTGCGCGGACTCACAAGAGGTCCTACCACCAGTATTGGAGTTATAATGCTAAAAATCCAGGGTTTATTAGTAATAATTATATTACCAATGGTATGGGCGACAGTTAAGTTCTGATTTGAATGGATAGACACTATCTAATCAATCGGTAGACAGTGGCTTGGCTCTGCTCCTGGTATTGCTGATGACCATGGGTTACAGTAACCACTCAACATCAGGTGGGCCGTAGGCTCGTCTGCCTACAAAGGTATTAAAAAAAAACAAATTGTGACTTTGATCGTTTTTATACCTTAGATGGCTGGATGAGCTCACGGCTTACTTGGTGTTAAATGATTACCGGAGCCCATAGAATCACAACATAAATGCCGTGGCTCATCGAAAATTGAGTTCTATAATATATCTGTTCTATAATACATACTGTGGCTGCGCCATCCTTTTTTTTGTTGCCCTTATATGCAGACGAGCATACCGCCCACCTGATGGTAAGTGGTTACCGTCGCCCATAGACGTCAGGAATGCCAGGGGCAGAGCCAAGCCGCTGTCTACTGTACTTCATACCAAATATCTCTTGATAATTTTCGGCATCAACATTTATGATTTTTTAAAAGAGCTATAAAAATAGATAGAGAGGGTTCGCTGATTAAAAAAATGTCATCTTTCTTCTCTTGTTGCACACACATGTGTATCCAAACGTTTCTGCATTTAAAACCGTGTGGGCGCTTAGCAACCGCTCGCAACCTTGACTTCAATTAAATAAGTCTGGAATTTCTTGAGCGTTACAATTCGTTCGAACACTACGGAGAATTGAATATAATTATGATAATATTTTACGAGCGCATTACGTTTTACGCACCGTTCTATTGGCTGTTCTTTCTCTTCCTCGTTTGAGGTGTTTTAGCACGTCGCTAGTGAAGGCGAAATCATTTTTTTATTGTCTCTTTCATCAACTTTTATATGCACAGTGCTTTCTTTTTTGTTTATTCTTAAGATTTGACCTGGTTTGATATTTGCGTACTGCTTAAATATAGGACTTATTGTGTCTTCTTCTTAGGCGTTTGCACTCTTGGCAGACTGGCCGTGGTCATTAGTTCGGATGGTGGTGCGCTTCACAAGAAGTGGACAATCCATGTGTACCGCGGCTTGTCTTGTGCACTCGTTGACGGGACCGTTTACAGCTGCCTTTTTTTGTTCGATTCATTGTAACGGTGATGTGCCGCGCGGTCTTGTACCCTCAATCATGCCCTGCACCACACGGTGCTCAATTGAGTCGTCATTTCGTCGCAACTCATATCCGAAGAAAGTGGGAATGCATATGACAGACATGTTTATTTCTGCCACAGTGTAACCAATAGCTCTTGCATAAGAAGGCTATAATTTTGACCGATGGCTGCTATCTTAAGAGATCTGGTGGCGTTCACATAGTGGTTTCTTTGAGCCCTGTCCATAAATTAATACCTAAAGCGATGACTTCATCATTCCATCTCTCTCTTTGTCTCCACCTTATCCCACTAGTTTGGGTCGGCGCAATGATTTTTTCTATTCCATTCTCTTCTATCAGCCGTCAGCTCAATACTCACTCCTCTCTCTCTCGTATCGTCATTCATACACTCCATCCATGTATTCTTTGGTCGACCTCTTCTCCCTCTAACTGGTACTACCATTTTCATACACCTCCTAGACATGGGCATCTCCTCTCTACGCATCACATGTCCATACTACGCTAAATGTCCGCTCTTTGATTTGTCAATCACCGGGGCTACTTTCACACTTCCTTTGATATACTCTATCTTTATCTTGTCCATTCTTGTCACTCCCCACATCTCTCTCATGCTTTACTTATTTATTTCCATCGATGGTTAAAAAATGAAAAGCCGCCCAATTTAGGTCATATACATACATAGTGGTAAAATTTTCAATTATTGTGTGCTTGCGTGTCGCTGGATCTACCAGCCACTACAGTTACCCCTTTTTTACCATTGTAGATGTGCTCACTGGGTCTGGTGTCACCGTTTAAACTGGAATTCGTGACTTTTTTTCCCTACCTAGCTGAGAGTCTTGAAAAGCTATTTCAGCGTAACCTTAGCTAGTAGGTGAGCTCACGGGGCTCAAACCAGAGCGATGCTAACACTGACCAAGTAGATTGAGAGATCCGGTGGTAGATTCTGCAACAGCACTGCTTCGCAGAATCTACTACCGGATCGGAAATGCGACCCACTGAGAAGATCCGGCGAGAAACTCAGTGGGCTGTGTCTATGGGATTCGTGACTCCTTCATGACAGAAATGCGCATCAACTCGCAATTTGCCTTACGAACACTAATCACGCAAACTCATCAGTTGGGCTGATTTGACTTTTTCGCACTTCTTGCATTATCACCGTGGAAAATGGAAGCTGAATACAATTCATACTCCAACCAACTGATATCAGCTAATGAGCTGACTCATTGAGGTGGGTTGTGAGCCCGTTCACCCATCTAAGCAATAAAAAAAAACCCGTGTTTGTGTAATTACTGGCAAACGTAAAATGATCATAATATATTTTGTTTCCACACTAGAAGGGCGTCGCTAATTGACTCATCTACTCTGTGGTGCATCTGATAATAATAATCGATGAATAAATAGATATTTAATCAATAAACAGACTATATACTTATTATGTATATTGCAATCGTTGCTATATCGCTAACATTAAAAAAAACATCGGGCATATATTTTATAATTAGAACACAGTCATTCGATATGTAGAGTAATGCATAGGATCGATTTACAACTCCATGAACAAACGGAACGCAGTGTTAGGTCGATATCTTGATTCATTCGAATTTGTTCGATTTACAAAATTACTAAGAAATTGAATTAGGAACGTGTATATCTATTTTTATTTTTTATTTTTCCTATCTAAGCTGATAGCCTTGAGAGGCTATGTCAGCGGAACCTTAACTAGTAGGTGAGCTCACGGGGCTCAAACCTGACGACGTTGCTAACACGAACCCTAGCAAGAGCCGTGCTTCGCAGAATCTACCACCGGATCGGAAACGCGACCCACTGAGAAGATCCGGCGAGAAACTCAGTGGGCTGTGTCTGAGGGTTAATTTACTCGTCGAGCCCTTCGTCGCAAGCGACGGGTTCGACGAGAACGATGACCGGTGCTTGAGGTATCTAAAAGCACCGTTAGTGGATCGGGAGGATGCGAAATGACGTGTTCGGGGCGACGTCGACTGCTTTCCATTCTTTCCGCAGGATCGGGAATGTAGTTACCGGCGGCCACGATGAGAGGGTTCTCGTGTCGTGCCGCTTTATCGAAGTGGTGTATATCTATCTATTCACACTAAACGCTATTTTCAATTTTGGCGCCATAACAACGTAAGTAATAAAATTTCAATTTAAATATTCAAATTCTAAAAGCGAACATAAACATGAGGTAAAACAATAAACCAATGTTAAATATGATTCAAAGTTTATTGGATTTATTGGTATATTATTTTTATACAAGGTGTATTAATTGTTTGGAGTCAGATGATGCAGCAGATGTAGATTAAATTTTACCTATAGTGATTACTTTTAACGCAAATTTCAATTTAAAATTCATAAATAAAATGTTTCATCCTGTTAAACTAAAAATGAATGGTATAGTCTATATTTTGTTATCAATCGATACCTCGTAGCTTATCGGCTCTTTCCAGAACTAGTACCGTATTATCAGCATTCGATACATATAGTATTCGATATTATGCTCATTTCAAAATCGTAATTGGTTCAAGTTTGAATGTCAAAAATGTTTATGTATGACTACGTAAATACTCTTTTTTCTTGTTTTTGGGGGAGACAAAGATACGGTCTATCTGATGGTGAATAGTTACCATTATGCTCACAGACATTAGCAATGCCTTTTGTTTCATTATAAAATATAGGCATATGATCAGACTAGATGATATGAAAACAATTTCTTCGTTAAAGAAAAGCCTGCTGTATGTGAGACGTCGTTCCCGGCTCGGTAGTTTTGTTTTAGCCGGTTAGCTTCGTGACACACACACTGGGTCCTGGACAAACCAATCGATCCCTGGTCGGGGATAGATACGGAACTTGCCCAGCAAAGTATCCTAGGTCCCCGATGCACGTCTAGGATTCAACAAATGAGTACTTGGACATACGCACCTGGGACTGCCACACGGAGCTCCTGGACGCGTGCACTGTTCTAGAATCACTAGGCCTTTGTTAATTTAATATAATTGAACTTCACCCGCGGTCGTCGAATTCGGTTATGCTTAAATATTCTATATTTGGTTGCGTGTTGTTCGGCTCCCGTTCGTAATCGATGTGTGTGTGCATGCGATGTAGCTTCGCTGTCATTTGATGGATCCGAACGTGGAGATCGATTGGCTTTTGTAAAATGTCACATTTAAAATTTGCCGCCAAGACGGCACACCTGCTAAAGTTTTCTTTTTTAAATTTTTACGAACGAAAATTCTATTACAATTATTATTATTAGAATATAATCCCTTTACAATTTTCGAACAACATAATATGTTCCACATTCGATACTTTTGCAAAATTTTCACCTTTCTCGTGCGAATGAAGGCGTAAATTTACAGAAGGGGAACATAAATTGCGGTGAAAGCCCTCGGAAATGGGCCAGTGTCTCTGCGCAGATGCAGCTGATACCACAACGGGCCTTTGTTGCGAACTGAAAACACACTGTGCAATTTTTGAATGATCACCGCTCGAACATATAAGACATATATTTTTGACTGTGGTGGTCGGTGGTGCGGCAGTAGCTAGGCCTCGTTTGTTTCCTACCTATTCTAGTAACCTGGAGGGGTTATTCTAGATTCACCGAGCTAGTAGGTGAGCTCACGGGGCCCAAGCCGGGAGTGTTGCTAACACTGGTCCTAGCAAGGATCGAATCGGAAACGCGACCTACTGAGAAGATCCGGCGAGAAACTCAGTGAGCTGTGTCTATGGGTTAATTTACTCGTCGAGCCCTTCGTCCCAAGCGACGGGTTCGGCGAGGACGGTAACCGGTATAGCGCTCCTGACTGCTGTTGCGTCGAGGGTCGAGGGTTCGATTCCCATATCGAGCAAACATTGTGTGTTGAATAGGTTTGTTTGCCTTTTCTCTGGGTGCTTAAGATCCATACGTGTATATGTATATAATCGTATATAAGTATGTATGTCACTCTTCTATAATAACACAGGGAATCCTAATTTGAGGCCGAATGCCGGTGCGTGATTTGTTCCCGTTTATTTATTATTTATATCAAACAAAAAGATTTGAATGCCGCGCTCGCGTCATGGCGATGCACCTACCGATACTTTTCAGTTTTCGAATTTATACTTGCATTGGTGCCCTTCGGAAAGCTAATTAAATTGCAATTAAAGTGTGCGACAAAGTTATGTGCACTGATCTAACAAATAATATATTGTTTTATGGAGACCGTGCATGATGATTTCATTTATGTGTTTATTTAGAATTAAAATTACATTTTAATTAGTAATCTTATGAACGAGTTGATAAATTCGACATTACATTTAAATAGAGTATAATCTTATTTGCTTATATGTGTAAGTGCAGACGATCTTTTATTAACGTAAACAGATAAATCAGCATACGAAACACCTCAATTTAAGCGGTCAACGGAATCTTATTCTGGGTGAAAATTAGTAGCGCTGTCTTATTGAATTAAATGAAAATAAAGCAGTTTTGTTTTACGAAACGTAGTTTTATTCGGGAGAAGTCTATCACAGACTAGGAATTATGGATTTACAATTATAAAAAAGTATAAACTAGAGATACTCATTACAATATGAGTCGATAAAGTAGGGTTCATTTTCTAATTTGAACATACCTGAATTAGGTTTAAATGTCTTGGTTGCATTAAATAAAGTAAAGGTTACTAGGGTTTAACAAACGTATACATTGAATGGTTGTTCTTCAACTAAGGAAATAACTACTTGGATGAGCAAATAAAAAAATACAGCTATTGCATAAAGATCGTGTGGTCAGCATACTCGTAATTATAACTGGAACCAATATTTTATCATTAATAAATTAAAATTGTCAAATTGTTGCTCGTTTTGCATAATCTTAACGATTTAAACATAGATAATTCGATAAATATATGTTGGAAGGTTTGATGACATCGCCAAGTCGGAATGCAAGGTTAATATTGCAATAATTAATTTGAAACGTGTTTTTTTTAAATTATATTGTTACCTAATCGCAGTAAACTAAATTGTATGTGGACTTAACGAAATTAGAACTTTCTGTATTATCTTTTCATTATGTCACTAGAAATTTATCACATTTCTAGTGGGCTGTCCAGTTTCAGAATATGATTGTATGATACATTACATTACTTGTGCACAATGTCATATTTAAAAAAAAAAAAAAGACATGCCCGCTGAGTTTCTTGCCAATTCTTCTCAGGACGGAGGCTAGTTCTTGTGAATTGGCGGTAGTTCTTTTGACGTTCAACAAGTATGTACTTTCATTTATGTTGAATAAAAATTTTTTGATTTGATTTGATTTCAGAAAAGCTCTAAACTGATTTTAATGACATACGACTGACTCGATGGTGTTGTAGCTAGCGACCCTGCCTATTGCGCCAATTCGTCGTGGATTCGATTCCCACACCGGGCAAACGTTTGTGTGATGAATAAGTTTGTTTGCTCTTTATCTGGGTGTGTATTATCTATATACGAATGTATTTAAACGTATATAAACGAATGTATAAAAGTATGTATATCAATCTCTGGTACCCATAATAAATGGAATCCTAATTTTGGGCCGGACCATCGTGCGTGATTTGTTCGCACTTATTTATTATTATTATTAGTCTGAAATATTAGAAAAAAAAAACGAAGTGGGAAACTGTTGTTACTGAACTGATGTTAAATTTAGAGCCTTTTTCACGATAGAAAAGTGCAAATTGTTTGTCTTCCATGATTCAGTTTTTTTTTCTACCTATGCTGATAGCCTTGAGAGGCTATTTCAGAGATCCTATTTCATCCGACGAGAAACTCAGTGGCCTGTGTCTATGGGTTAATTCGCTCGTCGAGCCCTTCGTCGCAAGCAACGGGTTCGACGAGGACGGTGACCGGTGATTCAGTATAAAACGCAGCGTTACACTGCAGAATTTAGTATCGTATGTTTCATTTTCGCTTTACATTTGCAAGGGAGTTCAGCCAAGCTGTTGGCTTCAGATCGGATCGTCGCCGCGTCGCCTTTCACTTGCAAAATATTTACTTGATACACCGTAAATGTTACTATATTATGTGTAGTTACATACTTTGTGAATTATGATTTCCGTTTTTGCTTATTCTCTTTAGTATTAAATATAGCGACTATTAAACACTATTATTAATTGTTTTTTTTTCTAAGCCACAAACTTACTGAAGTCCGGTTTTCAAGTTGTTGTTTTATAGCAGGGATGGCCAACTTGATTAGAACCAAGATCTACACTGACGAATCACTCTGCGATCTACCAATAAAATGTCTTGAAATTTAATGAAACAATATAGTTCAGTATACAAATAATAGTATGTATTACATATTCTTTTATTAAAAAGATTAAAATAAACCTGAAATTATATGATAAAAGAGAACTATTGTATAGAAGAGAGGATAAATAATGTGAAGTAATGGTCATTAACAAATGATATAAGATAAAGATGAGGCGTGCAGCAATTGGTGATCACGTTGCGCAGTCTGTTCTATGTATTTATATCACACGATCGACTGAACTAATATACGATCAACTGGTCGATCGCGATCTACCGGTTAGCCACTGCTGTTTTATAGTGATCCTTAAAGTTAAATTTCTTCCACAGATGCAGTGTCTTCAAGAAATCTTAGGTTACGATTTGAAGATTAAAGATGGCCGCGAACCTAAAGCGATTGAGACTTCGATATAGCGTTTCAGTACAGGTAGTGATATTATAATGTACATATCTTTGATAGGAAACCATAGATTGAAATGAGCATCCGTGATAACTTTTCGCATTTCACAAATCTGACTGTAATGAAATCAACGGTGGGGGTACGAAGCCCTGTAGAATTTTTTTTTTTATTCCCCTGTCGGCAGATGAGCATACGGCCCATCTGATGGTGAGTGGTTACCATCGCCCATGGACCTCAGCAATGCCAGGGACAGAGCCAAGCCGCTGTCGCTGCTATAGTATTAGATTGTAAGATTTCTATACACGTGGTTACATTTACTTCTTCTTTTACTTTTATATATGCACATTCTTGCTATATTTTTTTTTTGTTCTCTAATAATTTACTCGTTTTTATTGGTATATTGGTGTGTTATCCTACATATTACGTTAATCTAAGCTGTTGGTCATCTTTCATATAAATAAATAATAAATACATATTTACTAACAATCACGCCACGTTAACTGGTCCCGTGGTAAGTTCGTAAAGAACTTGTTTTACAGGTACCAGATAACGGAAATAAAAATGTAAGATTTTTGTTATACACATACATATATTTAATATACATCCATAACCCCGGAAAAGACATTTTATATTTATCATAAAAAAACATAGTGAGTATAAGTACGTATTCAGATTCAAATTTGCGAGTTCTCGCTCGTGATCTTGCCATTTGCTGCAGCGCTGATTCATCCAGAACTCAATAAACAAAAAATCTTGATGAGAACTCATTGAAAAATAATATTTATAATGTAAATTATAAAGCTTAAAACTGTTCGAATAAAAAAAAAAGTTTTATAAATACCTACCGTAGG
Source organism: Bombyx mori (assembly GCF_030269925.1). Classification (NCBI taxonomy): domain Eukaryota; kingdom Metazoa; phylum Arthropoda; class Insecta; order Lepidoptera; family Bombycidae; genus Bombyx; species Bombyx mori. The sequence goes on from NC_085128.1 coordinate 2,536,054, forward strand.
TTTACGAAAAAAGTCCAATAATCGCATCGATGTCATACATCGCTGTACGTTACGGAGCAGTGAACCGCGTTCTGATAAAGCGTGATAAGAAAATCGATTTTTCACGTCAACTGTAAATTGAAAAGAATCGAACTATTCATGTACATTTTACGTAACGCTTAGAACGTGGTTTTTAAATGATCGAGAACTACTTACTACTGAAGTATTTCATTATTAAACTATTTACGGGAAACATTAACAGCCTCCTGGCCGCGATAGGCAGTCGCTATTGCTGCCCTATACTGAGGCACTGGAATGAAGTCCATGTTGGCTCAAGACCAACCGTGGTCAATGTAAAATAAATAAAATGAACTGCTTTTTTTAGAAAGATTTTGTATTACTAATACTTCAAGATTTTGTATTACTAACACTTCATATGAAATTGAATTCTGAAATAAAAATTATTATTATTATTATTATTTTTATTTTTATTTTTTTATTTTTTATTGCTTAGATGGGTGGTCGAGCTCACAGCCCACCCGGTGTTAAGTGGTTACTGGAGCCCATAGACATCTACAACGTAAATGCGCCACCCACCTTGAGATATAAGTTGTAAGGTCTCAGTTAAAATGCTAATAAGTTTCTGTTGGCACGGAGATTTAAAGCTACTTTACAGAAATCTATGTCTTTATTATTTATGAGAAAAAAAAACGGAGCCATAGATTAATAAATATTTAATAACCGAGGACTAATCTCGCTCGGTCATCTGGACCTAAACTGGAATTCCTTGTTCTATGAGAACTAGACACTGATGTACATAATTATGTAATACGTTAAAATATATAGATATTAAATACCTAGACAAAGAGCAAATAAACTTATTAATTAAACGTTTTCTTGATGTAAGAATCGAACCGGCGACCCTCAGCCCAGCAACAAAGTGCCTTAACTACTGCTCTAACGAAGTGAGTCAACAGTGTCACCAACTGTTTGAAAACTTTCCCCCTAAAGCAATTTCAAAAACCACTAAATTCAAAACAAAACTCCCCAAAAAAACCACTAAATTCAAAACAAAACTCCCCAACGACGGAAACAATAGTTATTTAGTATTTTTAAGTATTTTTCTTTAATTTCATCACATTATGAAATTGTTATTTTTGTTGATGTACGTAGAAATTTTTAAAAAAATACAAATAAAATTTTGTCCCTAAAAATATCCCCAAAAAATTTCACCCCCTAAAAAAATCCCTGTATAGATTTTTTCCCCCTAAATTTGGGGGAAAACCACGGAGTTGGCATCACTGTCAGTCAAATACAGTAATACAAAAAGAATGAAGCACAATATTTCTACGACTCGCAAATACTTAGAGAATACAATTCAGCCCGATTTTAGTGAGTAGGCGTTCAGACTAGGTCACATTTCAAAATGTTCCTCAATGTTTGTATGGAAATTAGTGTCCGACTTTATAAAAGTGTATAACGTTATAAACTAACAGAACAACGTGTATTATTATTGAGCGTCTAGATGATTTTCAAGGTCTAGAGATTTTAATTTATAATTGAATTGACATAAATTTTGTTCATACATTAGCGAATCAAAAAGAATTAGTAATTAATTTGAATAAATACAGTAGCGGAATATATATTATAAATCGTACTATTAGGTTCTATTTTTATTGCTTAGATGGGTGGATGAGCTCACAGCCCACCTGGTGTTTTGTGGTTACCGGAGCCCATAGACATCTACAATGCTAATGCGCCACCCACCTTGAGATATGAGTTCCAAGGTCTCAGTATAGTTACAACGGCTTCCCCACCCTTCAAACCGAAACGCATTACTGCTTCACGGCAGAAATAGGCGGGGTGGTGGTAGCTACCCATGCGGACTCACAAGAGGTCCTACTACCAGTAAACCTATATGGCAATATAGCTCTCCCACCCTGCAAACTGGAACGCATGACTGTGGTGGTGCTTAATCTACGAGCTTACAATAAACCTCAAATCTAAAAACCCTATTTAATATCGTGCCATTATCCAAACAGGAAACAATTTCAATGAAGCAAACGCATTTCGATTTTACTTTTAATACAAACAAAAAATTAGTTTACACAACACAAAACTAGATTTCTAATCTATAAGCAAATAATATTCGTAAAACTATCCTAATTATGAAATGAAGAATGTAGGTGAGTAAGACTCAACTAGTAGTAACACGTGATAAGGTATCAGATAATATACTAGATACAATGATAACGGCGCTTCAGTGTTACGCAACCATCAGGAAGTATCAGGCGCCTGTACAGTATATTGTAATACGATCATTTTTTTTTCCCTACCTATTCTCTGGTAGCTTATAAGGCTATTACAGCTACGCCCTGACGGGTAGGTAAGCTCACGGGCTCAACCTGAGAGAATTTGACAAGACTAGCCCTAGGAAAAGCATTGCTTCGCAGAATCTACCACCGGATCGGAAACGCGACCCACTGAGAAGATCCGGCGAGAAACTCAGTGGACTGTGTCTATGGGATACTTCGCTCGTCGAACTCTTCGTCGTAATCGACGAGTTCGACGAGGACGGTGACCGGTGCTTGAGAGGCCTAAAAGCACCGTTAGTGAGTACGGTAATATGTATGCGATCACCGTCCTCGCCGAACCCGTCACTTGCGACGAAGGGCTTGACGAGTAAATTAACCAATAGACACAGCCCACTGAGTTTCTCGCCGGATCTTCTCAGTGGGTCGCGTTTCCGATCCGGTGGTAGATTCTGCGAAACACTGCTCTTCCTAGGGCCAGTGTTACCAACATTCCCGGTTTGAGCCCCTTAAGCTCACCTACTAGATCGGTGAATTTAAAATAGCCCCTCGAGGTTACTAGGAGAAGTAAGAAAAAAAATTGAAAGATATGAATCTAAGAATGCTGTTGTAGATACGAACACATCGATCTAAATACCAATTTTCATATATTTCAACCTCTTGTCTCAAGCTTCAATATTCGGCTTCAATATTCCTATAGCCCAATGGTTCACAACCCTTTTCTACTCGACGACGCACTAGTAACATCTTTCAAAATTCTCAACTCGCTTACAACTTATATGAGAAATTTTTGAGGATTGAAGAAAAGGTAGGTTTGCAAGGTATGATTAATAAATCAATTAAAACATGAGGATAAATTTATGGAATCATACATTATTGAATCTATATTGCTGTAAACATAAGATGTAGTAAAACAGTTGTAAATTTACCCCATGTGTAATACGCAATTACCTCGGGTCACCTTAGATAAAAATATCGTATGTAAATAAATGTCGTTAGACACCGGACAGGGCTTGCGATACGGTGGTATAGTCTGTGGATTCCAACACGAAGCAATAAAAGTGATAACTAATTATCAACTAAAGCCCTACGTAGATAATAAAACGTCCCTTGAGTTGCATATCATTCCCCTGACATTGACCAAGAATAAATAGATTGTAACAGAATTGATTACACTTTGTATTTTACTCCTAAAACTCGGAGCGCACGTAAACAAAGTTTTTACGCAACAGCGTCTAATTAAACAGCGCCTCACATCCGTAACTAGACTGTAATTGCTCTAATTGATATAGCAAACGTTACATTTGGAATGGGTTAAATTAAAAATCTTGACAATAAACAACAAGGGCATGTCAATAGTTTCATCTTTTCTCTACGCTTCGATCACAATTACTCTGTAGCGTGTCTCAGAGTTGACATTTGAGAACGAGCATTTTGCTGCCTATGGTAATCCGATTGGAACCAATCTAGTAAGAGATTCGACTTCCTACCTACAAAAAAAAGATTTAGTACATTTCTGACTAGAATTTTTTATTTTTTTTATTGCTTAGATTGGTGAACGAGCTCACAGCCCACCTGGTGTTAAGTGGGTACTGGAGCCCATACACATCTACGACGTAAATGCGCCATCCACCTTGAGATATAAGTTCTAAGGTTTCAAGTATAGTTACAGCGACTGCCCCTTTAAGCCGAAACGCATTACTGCTTCACGGCAAAAATAGGTGGGGTGATGGTACCTACCCACGCGGACTCACAAGAGGTCCTACCACCTACTATCACCAATAATCTCAAATAACCCTCGTGCTCTAATCTCGTAGGAGATTCGATCCTTTGCTAACAAAAAAAGGTCTTTTACAGTTAGAAAAGTATTGGCTAAACATTATAAGGTGAAATTAAAGACAAGACACTTTTGGTTTTAATGACTAATTTGACGGCGACGTGTAACGTTAGAACCTTCTGCCTTCTAGAAAATATTTTATTATTAATATTTAATAATTCTATTAATAAATTTTAATGCTTGATCCCAGTCGATGATGTCAGTAGAACTCAAGGTTTACCGTATTATGGAAATTACGGATCGTTTAAGGCGAAACATGATTAAGTTTTAAGTGAGCCTTGGTGGTGCAATAAACTTTGCGTTATATGTTTTCTTATCGTTGGTTCATACTTGAATTTAAATTACGAGCGTTCCAAGTTATGTGTAGTTAATTAATTGTAGTTATAGGAATCCGGAAAACGTTTCGAATTCCTCTAGATGGAAACATACATTTCTGAAGTAAGTTTTTTAAATCCTATAATGATTTTTTAATCGTGTTATGATTTTACTAAGCCTAGACATTATGTGATCTATGGTCATTATAGTGTTGCCAATTAAAAAAAAATATCTCATTTTTATACGAAAAATGTCAAAATTATCTAATAGATGAAATTCATATATAAAATGAATCTTAATTTTCCATTTTCCGCATTCCTCTTCCTGCTTTGACAGATTTGATACGAATCTACTTGATTAGATGAAAATATTTTTTCTACGTACCTAATTGTCATCAACATCATCATCATATTGTTATATGTTAATTAGATTAGCAAATATCAAGGACCGATGATAAACTATATTTTATTACCTCAGACTAATATTGGCCAAACAACCTGATCAACAGGGTTATTTCAAATGAATAACAAAAGTTACAGTTCATATATTGATATTAATGTTCTTTTTTTTTGTAAGCTAAATTAATTATATTATGTCAATAATATTTTTTTTTATTGCTTACATGGATGGACGAGCTCACAGCCCACCTGATGTTAAGTGGTTACTGGAGCCCATAGACATCTACACACACACTAAATGCGCCACCCACCTTGAGATATAAGTTCTAAGGTCTCAAATATAGTTACAACGGCTGCCCCACCCTTCAAACCGAAACGAATTACTGCTTCACGGCAGAAATAAGCAGGGTGGTGGTACCTACCCGCGCGGACTCACAAGAGGTTCTACCACCAGTGTATATGTAATCCGGTGTATGTGTGTAATATGCAATCATACATATGTATATGACTTCATTGTGACATTTTTTCATATTTTTTTTCATTAATTAGCTGTTTTTTTTCTCTCTGACTCTCGGTATTCGAAAAACAGCTTAAAAGTCAACATGCGATATTAAAAAAAAATGATACGCGAATAAATGATTGTAGAATGTTTCAACTCGAAGTTTTGTGTAATTAAAAAAAAAGTACTAAATTACAGTTATAATTCATTTAACATTGAAACCGTTTCTTAATTATTTTATTGCGTAGGACTCTCGGACCACCTTTTACCAAAACCCGTAAGAGAATTTAAATGCAGAGACCCACGAAAGTACGTGAGGTTGTTGTTGCTATTGGCTATCACACTATATAATGGAATGCATTACTACTGCTTGCGGCAGAAATAGATTATTTTTTTATTGCCTATATGGTGGATGAGCTCACAGCCCATTTGGTGTTAAGTGGTTACAGGAGCCTATAGATACCTACAACGTAAATGCGCCACCCACCTGGAGATATAAGTTCTAAAGTTCTCAAGTTTAGTTACAACGGCTGCCCCACCCTTCAAACCGAAACGCATTACTGCTTCACGGCAGAAATATGCGGGGTGGTGGTACCTATCATCCGTGCGGACTCACAAGAGGTCCTACTATCAGTAAAACCCGCTAGGACGCTAAAGCTAGGACGGTGATACTAATCCGCTCACAATATGCTCCACAACCCTTCAATACCAGTTTACTGATGTTTCCCGTTCTCTGGTTAATTATTTAGTGGTGTTAAGATACTCACGGAAAGATATAGGTTGGTGTTCTTCTATACAGACACTAATACTAGTAGTGTTAATAGTACTAATAGTAACTAGACAATCAAAAGAATTCAATAAAAATAAATCACTACCAATTAGTTTATCGAACCTATTTTATGAATACATATCCAATGACATCAATAAATATTTATTGATGTCATTGGATGTATATTTAAAAAAGACCCATTTAGAACGGAAACCAAATATTATTCATTAGCTTGTTATAAATTCTTGCGACTGTCACAAGTTCTGCATTTAATGCATTGAAGAGTTGAAAACTTAATACTTGGAACAAAAGGGCTATTTCGTCACATTGTTTCAAGGCCCCAGACGGTTTTTAGAGCGTGTGCTAATTAAACGTTGGTACAATAATCACGTAGAACCCATACGCCACTGCCCTACATAACTGTAGATAAACTTACTTAGAATATTTAAAGTTTATCAAGACGTCTCGCTTGCACATAAGCGTTCTACAAAGTCTATGCGTGTCATAGTTTATCCAATTCAAACTATTTACAAATAATATTGTTTGCGAAATTTTCATCGTACGAAGATTAGATTAAAAATAGCGTTACATATTTTTTAAATGTGTCAAATAAAATTGTAATTTAATTTATAGGTTTTGGTGAATTCATTTGGTAATTTGGACTTTGTTTGTTTTTGAAAGTATATTTTGTTGCAGCTGTGTGATTAATTAGCATTTTTTTTAAACGACCTTAAAAACAAGAATGTTCCCTTTTTAAAACTGAATTTAATGGTATATTTTTGAATGACTATTAATTATTTCTTTTTGTGATTTTCGAGCTTATCTAAAATCGGAGATTATTTTATTGTAAACAATTTTAGTTATTCTATATGCAAAGAAACGTAAAAAAAACAATTACTAATTTTATAAAAAAAAATAGACGGCACTTAGCCAAATTTTCAGTGGCGTCTTAATCGTAAGTGACCATGAAAACCGAAAAATTTCAAAGAATCGGAAATGCAAAGTAATCTTAATTGCGTCTACGACTCGCGGAAACCGCAGAAAAAAATATAATATACATTTTCGAGTCTCTTACTATTTATTTTATCTCATAATTTCTCAACAAAACGCTGACTTAATTGCTGACTTATGACGAAATTCCACTCGTGATTACCTGAAAAAAAAAACAAGAAACGATTAGTGACCTCAGCCAACGACCAGTTTCGACCACACGACGTGTCTTACAGAATAAATAAATATATGGATGCACTAGCGTTCACTAGTACTTAGAGCGCGTTCATGCACTTTGCATTACACAGAAGTCTTGAGTATTATAAATACACGAGCTGTACCCGTCCGCTTCGCTGGGCATTTAAAATTAACATTATTATTTCTCACCCCCACAAAGATTCTCATCATTAACGCCACCGCAACTGGTGTAGGGAGTCCAACACTAATATCAATATTCGCCTATCCATTAAATACATGTATTTTCTACATGGATACCAAGTTTCAAGTCAATCGGATGCATGGTTCAGTAGTTATAACGGAACATCCGTAAAACCACTGTAGATTTATATATTGGTATAGAAGTATAGATTATGTTTATACTTTATACATAGTATAGATATGCCAAATTATGGTTCTATGTGTTTAGTGCGAGTTTTTTAACGTTCTCGATAGCGTAAAAGTTAACTTAACTTTGTATGAAGTTGGAACAGCGCCCCTAGCGGCAAACGCAGGCAAACGCAAATTTGAGTTAACTATTACGCCATCGAGAGCGTTAAAAAACTTGCACTAAGCACACTGAGTGCTATTTGTTCGGAGAGAACGACTGATTTTGCAGTTTTGCAGCGGTGCATCGAGTTATAGGTACTTGCGTATGAAGATACGGCCTCATTGTTGACTACGAGTTGAAGTCCTCGTATTTAATAAAACGAGCTCAAGCGAACTTTAGTTCAAACTAAAATGATTCTTCCTTTACATAAATTCTAAAAGCAATAACAGATATAAAACTCTTTAAATTGAAGGTTTATTGATATGATAACAAAAAACAATGAATTTCTGTATCTGTCGAAAGAACGAATCAAAACGTTGCTCGCGTAATTAGAGTTCTACAATAAAACTCGAATTAATAAAAAATTTAACGCAATTTTTTTCTGAAGGATATTTAATTCAAGATACAAGTTCAAGGTGATTTTTTTATTTTTTATTGTATTGCTTAGATGGGTGGACGAGCTCCTACAGCTCCTACAGCAGCCTACCTGGTGTTAAGTGGTTACTGGAGCCCATAGACATCTACAACGTAAATGCGCCACCCACCTTGAGATATAAGTTCTAAGCTCTCAAGTATAATTACAACGGCTACCCCGCCCTTCAAACCGAAACGCATTACTGCTTCACGGCAGAAATAGGCAGGGTGGTGGTACCTACCCGTGCAGACTCACAAGAGGTCCTACAACCTGTAAAAATATTATACCACATTTGAAAAATATTCATGCATCCAGCGGTGCCTTCATGAGGACCCTTTATCGGTTGAAAGAGAGTAATGTAGGCATGGCTTATTCTCTTTAGCGCCAGTCAAAAGCCAACAAATGAGAATCACGTAGTCCCCGTTCACAAAAATCTTCCTAGAGACTAATAACACTTAATAGATTTATTACTCAACCGTTAATACCTAACTGTTTTAAGAGCTTAACATTTAACATATTATTACTTAGAATATTCTAAGGAATATAATTCGCTTTGAGCGGTCGTTCACCTATGACTTGTTCTAGCTTTACCTTGTTTTTGTTTGAATTTGAATCGTATTCTAGACTTAAATACGGCAGTGTCGTTTTGCGAGTGGATTAGTTGTTTTTATAAAGTGTCAATTGATTAAATTATATTCTCTATATTCTCTAGATTAGATGGATCTTTTCTGAATCATTGCAGAGAGGTCCACAAAATTTGCTCGTAATGCCGTTATTGCAATCGTATGTTTTTTTGTTGTTATTAGGTGTGTGGACGAGTTCACAGTCCACCTGGTGTTAAGTGGTTACTGGAGCCCATGGACATCTACAACGTAAATGCGTCACCCACCTTGAGATATAAGTTCTAAGATCTCAGTATAATTACAACGGCTGCCCCACCCTTCAAACCGAAACGCATTACTGCTTCATGGCAGAAATAGGCGGGGTGGTGGTACTTACCCGGGCGGACTCACAAGAGGTCCTACCACCAGTATAGTATGTATGTTGTTGTTTTTTTTTATTACTGTGTCCTTACTAACTTATTTTTAAGAAATCACTGTTACTAACATTTATATGGATCATTATCTGAAATAAAAGTATTTAATAATAATAATAAATATTATTCTAAATTGGTTAAATAACATACTCTTACATGTTTTCAGTGATTGATTACCAGACTATAGAGATAAAACTTCACGAAATATAGAAATAAAAATCATCTTGTATATATGTATGTAATGATTGTACTGAATGGATGACAAATTTCTGTACAGAGGAAGCGGGTAATCTTGATATGACAGGTAGGGATAGAAAATCAAATTCGAAATATTTTAATTAATTAGTATTTTGTGAACAACCAGCAATGTAATTTAATCAAGCGTACGCATGGGGTCAACGGTCTTGCGTGATGCAAGGCAGTAGTCGTCAGATATTTATGTTAGATTGCGTGCTTACAATATACAGAAACAAACTTTTTTACTAGTCTCATTTTATTTATTATATAATGCAATATTTCTCCACAATAATTATAATATAAATACTTCAATCCTTTTAAACGCCTCAGAGATGTTTTGATTTACTCAATGATTTATTCAATGATTTGAACAACATAGTTCCATAGTCTATCAATTGATCTAAGATATCATTTACACTTTGCCGTACTGAGCAATAATTCAGACATCCTTCGGGGTCAGACAGGGTCGGAGAACCGTTATCGGAAACAAATAGCTGTATGCACGCAAATTCTTAGTATTCAAATCAAATGTTCGCAGATGGGCACTCAGAGGAATGATTCGTTCCACAGATAGGCATTGTTTGCTATAGATACACAGATAAACCGGGAGGCTAACTTAAATATAGGTTAATTTGTTCTGAAAGTACATATTTACGTGGCATGAATGTACGTTAAGGAACTTATGATAATTTTTAAAATGGTTAAATCATTAATCTGCCTTTAAGAGGGTAGACTAGAATATGGAGAAACGACAAATCAATGTAAGTTTTGGTAAGAACCTGAATGACAATTCTTCTGCTGTGAATCGAATTAAGGTACTTTGTAGCCTTAGTTATCGCAGATTAGATGAAAACCGAAAAAAAAACCTTTACATTTACAAGATAATTGATAAGCAACAACATTCGGAGCGTGAATCTACCCAGCAATACAACGCGATGTATAGGAACCCAATGACCAAGCCTACTAAGCTTTTCGCCGAATCTTTTTAGTGGGTGACGATTCCGATTCGGTGGTATATTCACCCTTACTAGGGCTTGTGTTAGCAAGTCCTCTCAGATTGAGTCCAGTGAGCTCACCTATCAAATCGTGCTTAGTAGAAATAACCCTCAAAGCTACGAACGATTAGGTAGAAAAGTAAGTAAATGTGGAAAACCGCGTTCTTTATAAACTGTTAAACTTCTCTTATTATTGTACTTAACTGTTTTTTGTCATGTCAAACACTTTCTTAATGCCAGAGTGTCTATTTCAACAGGCCACATTACAGACTCACACTGGATGTCACCAAAATTGTATCATCCAGGTCGCGAAGTAGGGCAGTCGTTGTAATTTCATTCCTCACAATAAGCAGCAGATTCGGTCTGAGGTATTAAATGTCTTAGGCGAATCGACTGCTCCTCTAAGCCTACAAGGAGGAGGCTTAGAGGAGGCAGAGGATCTTGTATAATAAAAGTCGCTTTTGTTGTTGTAATCAAAAGGTACGTGTGTGAACACGTCTCTAGCTGCTGCTACTGTACTGTCTACATCGGCCTGTAGTTGAAAAGTAATCTCTTCAAAATCCATATTTCATTTTAATACCGTAACTACTTAATTCTGTTCTGATTTTCCAATGCGAAGCGTGTCATTTCCAAGGAGCGCTGACGTCACGTAGGCGTTACACGACCGGTCATGCAGCTGTTGGCCAAATCAAAGTCTACACACGTGAATACTCCGTCCCACTGATTTGGATGAGATGAAAGGAGAAAAATCATTTCGACCTTTTCTAAAATAAAATATAGATTTTTTTATTTCATTCAATTAAATTCACCTAGGTGTTTCGAGAAATTGAAAATACAAAAACTGTATATATTTAGTCGAAACTGTTAGAACTAAATCTTACTACGTTCCTGTAATCGTAGACAACAAAGCTCTTCGCATATACCTAGCTCGTAAAAAACGCAAATTCGATTCAATAGAACTGGTCCAGCCTCAAGCGATAAAAGACGTTCACTACTAAAATCATAACCTAATATGACGAACTGGATCGGCGACTTCGCTTGCCGTTTTAATATTATTAATAATAATAATAAAATTGGTAATCAAAACTGATCAGTAAAAAATTCAATTAAACAGAATAATTTGGTAACAAAAAAAAAAGTAAAATAAATATTTTATTGCTTTTAGTAGTTGATGATTAATGAGGAACGGTTCTCAAATTTGAAGGTGAATTTTAATTGTCTACATTGCGTACAGTTTAAGACCTTATGTTTCGGTCGCTGTTATAATGCCAAGAATGCAAATATTTTGTCAAGATTCACAGACTTTCTTACTGGTGGTAGGACATCTTGTGAGTCCGCACGGGTAGGTACCACCGCCCTGCCTATTTCTGCCGTGAAGCAGTTTGAATGCGTTTCGGTTTGAAGGGTGCGGTAGCTGTTGTAACTATACTGAGACCTTAGAATTTATACCTCAACTTGGGTGGCGAATTTACGTTGTAGATGTCTATGGGCTCCAGAAACCACTTAACACCAGGTGGGCTGCTCGTCTTAGGTGGACGTCTAAGCAATAAAAAAAGACAAAAACTTCGATATTCATTTTGTGAAAAAAACTACTGCCATTTGTTTTTTTAAGATCAAATAGAGAGGCGTACATGTACTATGGTTTGTGAACTCTTCCCATTCTCGATACAGTCATAATAAGCCACAGTACAGCGAGACACGTACAAAAAGACACTGTAATTGTGTTTGATGTTACATATACACATTGTACTCGTGTAATCTGCATGTAAATAGCCTGTACTGTTATCCGGTTGTTGACTATAAGATGCTGTTAGTGAGTGAGCTTAGAATTTAGATTGGTAACCGTATGTCCAGACAATTGGAGTCGCCATTTTAAATGTTTATGTTTTATGCGATCGCCTCCGGTTCGTTGGAGTTACGAATAAGCAGTGAGAATCTCGGGTAGCGTTTTTATTGTGAATTGCATTGATCAACGACCTCGATTGCAACTTGATTGAATGATACAAAAACACGATATTTAATTGCTCAAAACGAGAGTGCGTGCAAGCGCCAATTTATGCCGGCTTAACTTAAAGATATATGCGAGATAGATCAAATTGATAATCAAACATAAACAACTACATGTATCGTATTATTGAACAACATGTAATATCACAGTGGGTCTTCTGTGAGTTTTTTTTTTGGTGAGTGTTTACCTGATGGTGAGTGGTTACCGTCGCCCATGGACTTTAGCAATGCCAGAAGCATAGCCAAGCCGCTGTCTACCATTAAGTACTCTCCACAATCCTCGCTTGAAAAAGGACATGTCATAGTGCTCGGGAAACACCGGGGAGCTCATTCCCAAGCAGGATGGTACGTGGCAAAAAAGATCCGAAATGTACTGTGGATGACCGCAGTGGCTCCAGGTAGTTTGGATGAGCTCTACTCCGGTGGCGGACGGTGCGATGGTAGAAACGAGATGATTTGCGCCACAAGGCGCTCAACTGAATCGTCATCCCGTCGCGAAACATGTCTGAAGAAAGTGAGAATGTGACCCAGTTTCACAATTGAAACACCCTCTATAGCTTAATCTCAGGCTAAAAAGTATATTTTTATTTTATAGTTTTTGCCGTTTTGAGAGTTATATAATTTTTTTAGTCACGGACGACTTTAGGGTCACGTTTAACTTTTTATAAAAAAAATAGTTCTTGAGATCTAACCATCAGATGGGCCGTATTCTACTCTGCCAAAACCCAAGAAGCCTTTAAAGCAAGCCTTTAAATTTACATAAGTAGGATATATGTACATAATATGTATCTGCCAATCCATGCGTTCTTTTGGAGGGTGGCTAAATGGCTTTCCAACTAATTGGGTTCCGCATTAAATTTTTACGACTCCGTGAAAGTTAATTGTATGGAACGCAGTTTAACCAAATCGTCGCTCAATGAAATCTGACGACTTTCCATTTTTCATTGTGTCAATGATTTTGTACAATTTTATCGGTTTCTTTCGATCGAGAGTCTAGGAAAGGTTTTTGTTTTATTTCATACGTTATAGTCGTTTGCTGTCTTTTTTCCCCTACTTATGCTGATAGCCTTGAGAGGCTATTTCAGCTTCGCCCTAACATGTAGGTGAGCTGACGGAGTGTTACTAACACTGGCCCTAGCAAGAGCAGAGCTTTGCAAAATCTACCACCGGATCGGAAACGCGACCCACCGAGAAGATCTGGCGAGAAACTCAGTGGGCTGTGTCTATGCGTTAATTCGCTCTTCGAGCCCTTCGTCGCAAGTGGCGGGTTCGACGAGGACGGTGACCGGTGCTTGTGGTACCTAAAAGCACCGTTAATGGATCGAGAGGATCCGTAATGACGTGTTTTGGACGGACCCATGCTCTTACTATAAGTGACTACGGGACTTATTGGGATAGGGGTCGTGAATAACGTCGTCCACATTGAGAACAATGATTTTCTTTTTCATTGCGCAAACGTATGGACGAGTTCACGGCCCATCTGATGTAGAATGGTTACCGAAGCTCTGGACATCTCAACGCGAACGTGAACTTAGCATTGGAACAATGGGTTTCTCACTAATTGAAGATGAATGTCTAATTTATTCGCGGCAGAAATTGGTAGAAAGACGACGAGATGAATATTCACTCCGGTAACTAATTAACCACTATAGACAGAGAGAGAGTTAATACAAATTAATATAGTAATAATAATGAATGAAAAAAATCCTGTAGTTATTTGCAAAAGTAATACAAAAATGCCATTGTTTTGCAATCGGTGAATACAGAACCTATAAAATTACCGTTGAAAGCTGTAAACAAACAGACATTACATGTTTTATTGCCTACTAGGTTTTTTTTTATTTACAGATATGGGCAGATGGTGGTCGCCTGGTGTTATATGGTGAATGAAGCGAGACAATAAGTGAGGTTGTCTTGAGACGTAATCAAAGACTCGTTTACATTTGGATTCCTGATATCTCACCAGCTTAAAAGCTAGCTTTATCTAACTGGTTCCACCGCAGGTTTTTTTTATTGCTTAGATGGGTGGACGAGCTCACACCCCACCTGGTGTTAAGTGGTAACTGGAGCCCATAGACATCTACAACGTAAATGCGCCACCCACCTTGAGATATAAGTTCTAACGTCTCAGTTACAACGGTTGCCCCACCCTTTAAACCGAAACGTATTGCTGCTTTACGGCAGAAATAGGCAGGGTGGTTGTACCTACATAAATATATATTCATGGACATTCATTAATTTTTCAAAATTTAAATTAGTATTTCAATGGAAATACGTTGAAATATATAGTGTTGAAATAATAGCCATATGCGGGCATTAAGTGAAAGAAATAAAGCGACCTAACATATCCATACGAATGAGGTACACTATTACCGCTCACTTCAAATAGACTCTCGTAGCAAAGGACATGAATATGAATTTGTAATAATCCATCCATCTAAGCAATAAAAAAAAAAATGCAACGAAACGATAGCAGTGTTAATCTATATATTAATACGTGAAGCAAAAACTTTGTATCCCTTTTTACGAAAATTGCGCGGACGGAGGAGTATGAAATTTTCCACAATTATAGAGAATATAGAGAAGAAGTGCACAATGCTTATATATTTTTAAAATAATGCATAAAAGATACATTAAATGAATAAAGAAAACATTACACACACTACAGACCATGTATTTGACGCACACACGCATGCATACTATTTATTGTCAAACTTTGGTCCTTGACGTCTGTTGTCAAATTGAGAATAGATTAAATATTGTTTGTCTTTGTTAATATTTTTTATAGTATAGTCTTGGCGAAATTTGTGATTATAGAAGTATAAAATACAATCATAATAGTGTACAAACTTACAATTCCAATTAATTATAGTCGTATTTCGACTACTGCGGGACCTCTAGTACATACTATTCTGTCAAATTGTTTTATGTTTGATATCCGGCTCGAATGTGGTGACGCGATGCGACAGTTATGTGACGAGCCATTTTCTTTATTACGAGTTAAATTCTAAATGAGCGATTACGCTATGAATTCACTGTTTGAATTTTTAATGAGTCTACTTCTACAATCTGCAAATTCGATAGTTACAAAATGTAATTAATAGCCCTGAGAATACAGGTTAATTTACCTTGCTGGAGAATTCTTGGAATTTCTAATCGAAAAACTGTGATACGTAGTTTTCAGTGGGCCTTAAGAGAGTTGATGTTAAGCAAACACAACGGAAACACGTGACAATTTGAAGGTGTGTGGTTAGGATCATATGATGGATGTGTTAACTCTTTCCAACCAAGCTCTTTCCATTTTTGCTGAGTGGCTAACATTTTTCTAATTTTATTTTTTGTTTTGAAGAATTCCGGCTGTTTCTTCTCTACTTTGTGCTGTATTTTCAACAGCTGTTTCCAGCAGTAGAGCCAACTACTGTCAAATCAGGAACGTAGGCAGATATTTTGTAACCAATAATAAAACTGGCTGTAGTTTTATGTACAAATATTGAGCTATAATAGAAGACTAGAGGATGACCGAGCTTAGCTCTGTATTTTTTTTTTTGATAAATTTTGTTTTTTAGAAATTATATTTAATTACGAATTACATATTGACATTATATTATATTATTTGTTATTTCGCTCAATAAAAAAAAAGTTTGTTTAAGTTGATTATCGATAAAGTTTATTAATGAAAACACGAAAGAAAAACAATATTTTCTGAAAATGAATAGTCTAGCTAGAGCTAGATCGATTTATTGCCCCCAAAATCCCCTGTATACTAAATTTTATGAAAATCGTTAGGGCCGTTTCCGAGATTCAGATTATATACATATTTATATACAAGAACATCACCAAGATAAATATAAAAGATATAAGATAATAATAAAAATCGCCTTTATTTTTAGCGAACGTTTGTGTAAACATAGCATAACTTATAAAATATTCGCCCGGGTTTCTCTATTCTTTCCTATCTACCAAAAGTATTTTGTAATGAAAATTATTACTAACCAAACTTCAAAAATATTAACTTCACGAATAACCCATTATATGTCACACCTTATCAAATACATACATCAAGCATATAACAAGAAATGTATCACAACAAGCGTAATAGTACGTAAAATCATGATAAATACATTTAATACGCATGAGTGATGATTGTTGTAAGAGTTGAATGAATGAACGAATCAATCGTCTGAATCACGAGTCATTCAGAATTAAGTGAATCGCATTTAAGTAATTCAAATTGTAGTGTCAATTTTTCATATGTGCTTTATAATGTTTATGATAATAATAGTATTAAAATAATGTATTTTAAACAATTGGAAATATGTATGTACATAATATACAACTACTTTTTTCTTTGTCATGAATAGACAATGTTAGCGGAGTTTTGCGATAATGTAACTTTCATGATTGTACTTTTTGTGATTATACTTAATTAAAAATAGACAAATTAAGGCAGCCAAGATTCATGTAAGTATAATAAAATATGCAATTAATCGAGAATATTATAAAATAACTGAGTAAATTCTATTTGAACGTCATTCAAAATAAAAATTCAAATAAATTGAAATTAATGTTAAGTGACATCCCTACGTCTGTCTTTATTTAGAATGATTGATAACCCTTTATTAGATGAGTGTCATCCGCAAAGTGTGATTTAACTTAATTTATTTTTATTACATTAATCTTTATGTCAGTGAATGATATCTATTAGAAGAATAATTCGGTCAGGCCAAAGTTAGATATGCTCCGAACAAAGTTGCACTTGAAATGTTGGACAGGTAACCTTAGATTTATGTTTTCATTTTAATGATTTTTTTAAACACAGTTGTTTTTAGATGATAAATCTTTTCATTATGTTATTGTTACATCTTCTTCTAAACCAAGTTCTGTATAGCGTACTTAATGAAGTTCTATTCTGATAATGATAGTTCCCTTTGATCTTACTGCGTTCATGTTCCACCTTCACCTTGGAGCTATGTCGAGAGGTGAAAAGCTATTTGGTTTAAGCGACATTTTTGTAATTTTACAGGAGAGCCATTTAAAGTAGGTAAATTTAAAATTGTTATTAAATTAAATAAATTAAACTGAAAAAAAGTTAAAACCATTTTTTTTTATTGCTTAGATGAGTGGACGCGCTCACAGCCCACCTGGTGCTAAGTGGTTACTGGAGCCCATAGACATTTACAACGTAAATGCACCACCCACCTTGAGATATAAGTTGTAAGGTCTCAGTATACTTACAACGGCTGCCCCACCCTTCAAGCCGAAACGCATTACTGCTTCACGGCAGAAATAGGCGGGGTGGTGGTACCTACCCGTGCGTTTAAAATTGCGAAAAAAATATCATAATAAAAAACTTCTTCAGCTATTTAAATGGGGTGAACTTAATTAAAGATCAATTAAAAACATCGAATTGTTGATCCTAATCTCTTTATATAAAAATGAATTGCTGTTTGTTAATCTCGCTAAAGCTCGAGAACGGCTGAACCGATTTGGCTAATTTTGGTCTTGAATTATTTGTGGAAGTCCAGAGAAGGTTTAAAAGGTAAATAAATATGAAAATGCTCGGAATTAAATAAAAATAACAATTTTGTTTTCCCTTTGATGTCCCCCCGTCAGACGAATTCCTTTTGTTTGTGTCTTTTATTTATCGATTAAGGCACTACAAAGTTTGCCGGGTCAGCTGGTCTTTATATATAAAAATAAATTGCTGTTCGTTAGTCTCGCTAAAACTCGAGAACGGCTGGACCGATTTGGCTAATTTTGATCTTGCATTATTTGTGGAAGTCCAGAGAAGGTTTAAAAGGTAAATAAATATGAAATTTTTTGTTTGTTTTAAGTTTTTTTTATACAAAAGTTTAGGTCTTTTATTTATCGATTGAGGCACTACGAAGTCTGCCGGGTCAGATAGTACCAAATAAAACGGACTTTTAATTACAAAGATAAATTTGTCGCGTATTAAGTGAAAAGTCGCTTAAACCAAATAAGCTTTTCATATCTTTAAACATAAGTCCACAGTTTCTGTATAACGGCATTAAAGCAAACGGATCGAAAGTTCACTTGCGGTTCAGGATTTTGCGGAACCGATTGCATCACGTGGCGAATAATGCATCACACTCAGGAAAATGTAGGTCGGAGTGTTATTAATAATAAAGCACTCCATACACACGGACAGGAAATCAAAGCAATTATTTTGTTATGGGATTATGAGAAAAACTTGATGAGACTTTAACGAATATTCGCTTAATATTAAGCGAAAATTTGAAAAATTGCAAGAAGAGTGAGAAGTGCTGCTATTGAATGTACTTGCTTTTTTTTTCCTACCTGAGCTGGATAGCCTTCAAGGCTATATCAACGTAACCTTAACTAGTAGGTGAGCCCACGGGCTGTAACCGGACGAATTTGCTAACACTAGTCCTAGTAAGAGCAGTGCTTCGCAGAATCTATCACCGGATCGGAAACGCGACCCACTGAGTAGATCCGGCGAGAAACTCAGTGGGTTGTGTCTGAGGGAAAAACAAACTTAGTTCTGACCTTCTTTAAATAGTCTCTAAATTTTGTTATATTTACAGTGTCTTATCTTTTTTTAAATGAAGAAGGTTGTTTTATAGGTTTAGATGGGCAGACAAGTCTGCTTGATGGTAAGCGGTCATCGGAGTTCACCGACTCAACATGAATACTGGTTGAAGTGAAATTTGTATAGTAATTCTTCTATTTATAAATGTACTTAATGGAAAAACGTGTTTTGAATATTTCGCATCACGGGAATTTCGATTACCTAATCAAGAAGCGGTTCGATTGATATAATTCGTAGAATATGTCGTTAAATTGGTATGCTGTGAAATAAATTCGCTCATATTTGTTAGGAAATATTTTTTCTTAAAAGTTATTTAATTTTGATGATACTTCAAAACATGAACGTTCATTACTATGCTAAATAAATAATAATGCAGTTTGATAGAAAAAAAATACATGTTTATATGTATACCGCAACATCAGCAATAGGGATGTATCGGAAAACTAACGGTAGAATATAACTGTTTGAAATTATAAAGTGGAATGCAAAAACACATACATAAATCTAGAAACTGATCCTAATAATATAACCCTGCTATTTACGGAGTGCATGAGTCACGAACGTTTTTCGTAATATCGTTTGACTCACTCGAATGTATCGCGTAATCATTGTAGATTTCAATTCTAGACGCGTGGCAGCCATTCGTTTGATACAGATTCATGCGTGGAATTTTTAATATTTCGTCTTTCGCAATTTTAAGTGACCGAGCAAATCTAATGCAAATTTTGCAGCGGAATACCGTTATGTATTTCTATGTTTATCCTCTTCGATTTCAATGTGTGATTTTGCTTGAAGCGGAAATGACGTATGCGGGTATTTAATAAGAGTGGTAAAAGGCTATTTGGGTTAAACGGCATTTCGCTCAATACTTGACATTTATCTTTATAATTAAACGTGCGTTTTATTTGACATTAGCATCAACAGTTCAAGGTTTATATTTGAACTTCAATTAAGTTTTACTGGTGGTAGGACCTTTTGTGAATCCGCGCAGGTAGGTACCACCACCCTGCCTATTTCTGCCCTGAAGCAGTAATGCGTTTCGGTTTGAAGGGTGGGGCAGCCGTTGTAACCACGGAATAGATAAATAATTATCTATTCCGTGGTTGTAACTATACTTGAGACCTTAGAACTTATATCTCAAGGTGGTTGGCGCATTTTTGTTGTAGATGTCTATGGGCTCCAGTAACCACTTAACATCAGGTGGGCTGTGAGATCGTCCACCCATCCAAGCAATAAAAAAAAGAAAAAAAAAAAGATTGTGAGTCCGAAATTCAGGTGTACCCGAATTCCGTGTACCCGAAATTCAGAGCAGACCAACCGTTTACCGTGAAAAGGGCAAAGTAAACGCATGCCTATGCGTGTCTTTTATTAAAAAATCACAATGAGATAAACGTGATTTTCAATTTGGCTGTATAAGGAATTTTAATCGACCGTCTCAAACTTAATTGATTTACGACAACAATTCGATCTTTTTGCGAATAACCAAAAAAAAAAACTGAAGGTTCGTGTTTTAAATTCTAAAAAATATTCATTTCCACTAACGTTCGCGGTGTTTCAATAGTTTTCGGAAACACGTAGACTCTACAAAAACAACTCTATTGTTAGGCGAAACTACTAATTTAAAAAGAGCTGTGATCGCCATTGGTAGGCTTGGGTAATGGGCTCCTTTTATTTTGGTATTAACGAATGTGCGCGATTGAATTTCAAAGCGAGGTATATTAGAGCAAGAGCTCGTGATACATATGTCTTCCTCATTTTATAAAAGCTAAATGTTTTTTCTGTGTATGTATATTTACCCAATAGATGTAAAAATAACCGGTCACCGTCCTCGGCGAACCCATTGCTTGCGACGAAGGGCTCGTCGAGTAAATTAACCCATAGAGACAGCCCACTGAGTTTCTCGCCGGATCTTCTCAGTGGGTCGCGTTTCCGATCCGGTGGTAGATTCTGCGAAGCACTGCTCTTGCTAGGGTTCATGTTAGCAACGTCGTCAGGTTTGAGCCCCGTGAGCTCACCTACTAGTTAAGGTTACGCTGAAATAGCCTCTCAAGGCTATCAGCATAGATAGGGAAAAAAAGGAAGAATATGAAGCTATATAGTTTGGATCACCGTGGCTTTGACAAATAATAATAAGTAAAGGCGTATAGAATTGCTATTCAAAATCTTTACATTGTAAATTTATTTTTAGATTGTCTTCGGTTCAAATTCTCGTTATTCATTTCCGGACATTTATTGTGCTGGGAAACACCCTTAGACTCTAATAAATTGTAAGTTAAGTTAAGTGTAATAATATTGAAGTTATTGAAGTCGCCAGAGACAAAAACGGGCTCTTTGACTATATGACATAATACTGC
This sequence comes from Bombyx mori, assembly GCF_030269925.1. NCBI lineage: Eukaryota > Metazoa > Arthropoda > Insecta > Lepidoptera > Bombycidae > Bombyx > Bombyx mori. Next base: position 2,557,534 of record NC_085128.1, read on the forward strand.
ACAAAAAATCTACACTTTTTTCTAAAACATATATGGACTTTAGAATGACATTTGTGACATTGAGATGCTTTTAATTTTCCACATTCATGTATTGAAAAATTTTATATTTGTGTAGATCTACACAATGACATAACCTAATACTCAATACCTGGTATTGAGTGACCATCAGGTGGCGAATGGTCACCGTCACTCATGAACATTTGCAATGCCTGGATCACAGAAATAATGTAAATCTAGAAAGAACTTCAAGTTGCTTCTATTCCAAACGTTTACGTAAAGACCACAATTAAGATAAACAGCTGTGTGTTTGTAGATTTTAAATGCGTTATTTAACATAAATTAATTCAATTGTGTACATAGATGGAATAGTTATTGGTTATTCGACGCATTCAGAATCTATGAACGCGTTGAAACACTCATTTATCTTAAACGCTGACTAAGTTTGCGTGAAGCATCGTAATTTTAGGTGTGTCTCTCAGAAAGGATTATAAACAAGAGCTTATATCCTTGAACATCAAACACAGTCGCCGTGGCCTAAAATATAAGACGTCCGGTGCATTCGTGTTGAAGCGATGCTCCTGTGTTCGAATCCCGCAGGCGGGTACCAATTTTTCTAATGAAATACGTACTCAACAACGATTCACGATTGACTTCCACGGTGAAGGAGTAACATCGTGTAATAAAAATCAAACCCGCAAAATTATAATTAACGTGATTACTGGTGGTAGGATCTCTTGTGAGTCCGCGCGGGTAGGTACCACCACCCTGCCTATTTCTGCCGTGAAGCAGTAATGCGTTTCGGTTTGAAGGGTAGGGCAGCCGTTGTAACTATACTTGAGACCTTAGAACTTATATCTCAAGGTGGGTGGCGCATTTACGTTGTAGATGTCTATGGGCTCCAGTAACCACTTAACACCAGGTGGGCTGTGAGTTCGTCCACCCATCTAAGCAATAAAAAAAAAACAGAAAATTGTTTCGGAAAATACAAAAAAAGGGTGCGTGTACTTATATGTACGCGCGTAAGAAGTTATACTTTATTTTTGTTAAATTTATTTCTTTTTTTTTTATTAAAATTTTATTTAATTAAAAAAAAAACGATTAAACAACATCCTCAAACACGCATATTGGACATCCCTTTTCTTGACATCGTATAAATTCGGTAATTCTCGGTACGGTTCGGAAAATTCACCTGCGGCTATATTCAGACTCGCCAAGTTACGTCGGTATTGTAATGAGCGATTTAGTGGGCAACTTCATTCTGTTAATTTTGTGTCACGGTGCGCGCGCATCGTAAAGTTTCACTCTCATCAATTTTTCATAACGCGCTTGAAGAAGTATAACTTCAAAAATATCCTAGTGATTTAATTGAAATATGCAAAGACAGTGAAGAAGCGTCTCTGGTCTGTTTGATAACTGATATTTTTTAATTGTGGTTTTAATGGCCATTGATAAGTTTTTTTTAAATTGACGAACAAATGAATCTAAGTGCTGAGATGTCAGTAACTATGATCGAATTTTGATTGCTGTAAGAACTCTAGTATTTCACGTTAATGTCAATCGTTAGTCTAGACTACCTTGACGGATTTATGTTGAACATTAACATTAAGTTTATTTTTTGGAGAGGTTTGAATATTTTTAAATAATGAAATCCTAAATTTGAGGTCGTTGTGGCCTAAAGTATAAGACGTCCGGTGCATTCGGATCTAGCGATGCACCGATGTTCGAATCCCGCAGGCGGGTACCAATTTTTCTAATGAAATACGTACTCAACAATTGTTCACGATTGACTTCCACGGTGAAGGAATAACATCGTGCAATATAAAATCAAACCCGCAAAATTACAATTTGCGTAATTACTGGTGGTAGGACCTCTTCTGAGTCCGCACGGGTAGGTACCACCACCCCGCCTATATCTACCGTGAAGCAGTAATGCGTTTCGGTTTGAAGGATGGGGCAGCCGTTGTAACTATACTGAGACGTTAGAACTTATATCTCAAGGTGGCGCATTTACGCATGGGCTCCAGTAACCACTTAACAGGTGGGCTGTGAGCTCGTCCACCCATCTAAGCAATAAAAAAGTCGAAATGGCCTTTGGTTTGGCAACAGGAGTCGAAATTGGTGACTGGTCTAGTGGCTGCACTAGCCGCGCTTTAACCTTATAGTCGCTATTAACAAAATTAAACGCCGGTTTTTTGTGAGATAAATCCTTGTTTCAAATCACCCAGGAACAAACCAAACATATACTTCAAAAACTTTCATGAGAATGGCGGTCTACGAACAACTAAATGACCTGTTTGTTACCTATTTTAAAATAAGGTCAAGGTGAAACACTTAATTACGTATTAAAACAATGATCGAGAAACAAACATTTTGCTGAATTAATTACTGTATAGTTCGATCGAGTTATGTTAATTAGTTAAGCCGTATGTTACCGAAACGATAAGAACAGTTAAGAAGTTTAAATTTAAATTTCTTTGTAATTGAAAAGATTTTAAGAAAAATTTAATATAAATACACTTGGTTTGTAATTGTAATTGAAATTGCGTAAAACGTAAAATGTGGAAAATTCTGTTTGTTTTACTATTTACTCTGCATTTCAAATTAGTGTATCAATTAATCAATATATAAACAAGTGCGTATAAGGCTTTATTTATTTTATTATACTGAGTATTATTGTTATTATTTAGTAGTTGTCAATCGCAATATCAGTGACAGTACAACTTGTATTGAGGCCCGCGCGGATGGGTGCCACTATCCAGTTTATTTCTTCTGCGAAGTGTCGGCTTGATAGTCGGGACAGCCCTTGTAAAATACAAATGACTGCGTCGTCATGTACCGAAGTGGGTGGCTCCATTCACGTTCAGATGTCGATAGGCTTTAGTAACCACTCAACACCAGATGGACCGTGAGCTTGTTCACCCATCTACGCAATAAATATAAAAATAATAAAAAATATACACGGGCAATAAAAAAAAACATTAAAATAAAATTGTAGATATTCCCGTCCCACCCCTCCTGGCTGAGCCTCTGTGCTCGCCCACCTGTCCTGGTGAGGACTGGAAAGGCCTCCGGGCCACCAGAAATACATCAATCATAAAAAAAAGCTCGATGACACGTGGCAAAAAATATCTCTGGAAACGCACTGTGGATGAACGCAGTGGCTCCAGGTAGTATGGATGAACTCTACTCCGGTGGCGGGCAGTGCGATGGTAAAAACGAGATAGTGATATCATCTTAAACAATTCCTTAAAGCACTCCCCATGGAACAAACGATACAAAATACAGAGAGAAGTGAAGTCCCTCCGCAGACCCAGAGGCTCCAAAACGATCCGTGAGAATGAGATTATCGACAATCTCGAACTCTTTAAGGGATAACAAAATTTAAATTTTTTAATAATGTAATAATGATGTGATTACAAAATTAACGATCCCCTCGTTTTTTTGTTCAATGAAGCTTCTTTAAATGTTTTTTTTGTATTATTTTTTATTTTATCTTTTTTATTGCTTAGGTGGGTAGACGAGCTCACAGCCCACCTGATATTAAGTGGTTACTGGAGCCCATAGACATCTACAACGTAAATGCGCCACCCACCTTGAGATATAAGTTCTAAGGTCTCAGTATAGTTACAAAGGCTGCCCCACCCTTCAAACCGAAACGCATTACTGCTTCACGGCAGAAATAGGCGGGGTGGTGGTACCTACCCGTGCGGACTCACACGAGGTCCTACCACCAGTAATTACGCAAATTATAATTATTAAATACAGCTGTATGTATTTTAAGCAATATTCTACAAAATAAAAAACAAGTTGTTCTCCGACAATTTCTTTATAGACTAAAGAAACAGTTAACTTCGCATTTCGAAATAAAAATGAAAAATGAAAAATTCTTACCCATTACACAATATCCACGTGCAAACATAGACATGGTCGCGATGACGTCATTGTTTGTAGGTCACGGTTCCACGTATTCAGCCTTTCGTTTCGAGACGCTGGATACAATTACTTATAAATTTCATACTAACATATATTATTTTCATGTAAATTTATACAAAGATTTTTTTTGTGAGAATTTTTAATAGCATTAAAAATATAAACTCAAGGCTTTTTTTTATCTTTAACTATGAATTTTAATTAATTAAATGATTTATTGTTTAAATTCTCATGCGACAAGATGCATTATCAATAGCCGGCTTTAAATTATAATAAGTCCCATTAAAATCATTTCGTAACTTTTTGACACGTGTCGTCGCTTTCCTTGTCACACGACAATTTGTCATGTTGCTCGTCAACTCACTAATTCGTTTAAGTTTTAGACAATTCCAAAGTTTGTTGACAGCTGCTATTGACAGTCTGTCGCTGCCCGCGCCCCGTATTGTAATGTTTGTAAACGTAAAATTAATAAATCACCGTACATATAGTTAATATTCGATAGTAAAAATATATTGATTAAAATTTATTCTATTCTACATATTTGGGCCGAGAAACGATTATAGAATAGCTGTATTGCGTTGGAGCGCAATTGGCTGACTGCTCTGGAAACCAATTAACATCAGGTAAACTGTGAGCATATCCATATCTATACTAATATATTAATCTACAGTGCTTTTTACGGATGTTTGTAGGCAGCGGCTTGGCTCTACCCCTGGCATTGCTGAAGTCCATGGGCGACGGTAACCACTCACCATCAGGTGGGCCGTATGCTCGTCTGCCTACAAGGGCAATAAAAAAAAATAACAAAAAAAATGTTCCGCTATAACTACTGAACCGTGCATCCGATTGACTTGAAATTTGGTATCCATGTAGAAAATACATATGTACTTAATGGATAGGCTAATATTTATATGAGTGGGACTGCCTACACCAGTTGCGGGGCGTTTATGATGAGAATCTTTGTGGGGGTGAGAAATAATAATGTTAATTTTAAACGCCCAGCGAAGCGGACGGGTACAACTAGTCTACTTATAACAGCTTAAAAACTATATGGCCCATGAGACCCAGTCTGTTCTAGCAATAGAAAGGGGGTTTTTCACGCTCCTCTAAGCTTTCACTAATAGATGCCGTCCACGTTTCTATTGTTTTTAGAACATCCTTTACAATTAAGTTTTAATTTGGTCTATTAAATACAAAAAAAATATGTACAATAAAAATCTTAAGTTTACCTCTGTTTACCACACCACAATTTTACGGAAGATATTATTATATTCTATTGTGGCGGGTAGCCATCATACAACGCAAGATATTTGACAGATGCCTGAATCTCGCTTACGACATTTTCAAGATAAAGCGCATATATACAAGTTCCGAACAACAACATTCGGACCGTCGGTCTACCGAGCAATATCACCCGCTCGGTGGAAGATATTCCTTTCGTTGTATATCTCTACAACTGGTGACCTGCGACGGAACAATCGCAACTTTCTGATTCATCATCAGCGCATCAAGAACTTCGGCTACCACAATCCCCGCATTCTCGCAGATAAAAGCAAGTCATCGACAGTCGTCCCACAGCAAGCCAGCATCGCAGCCTCAACAGGACCATCGCAGCCGACTCACCGCGCTTCCTGGCCCTACGGCACGCACCTACACTGCCTCATCACGCAGCATTCAAGCTCAGTCTCGACTCACCGCAGACTTCGAGCAGCACTGGCGACAATCACGCAGCATTCAAGCTCAGTTTCGACTCACCGCAAACTTCGAGCAGCACTGGCACTTGCAAGCTAATCTCAGCACGGACAACGATAACTAAAATGGCACGACCTCCGGTCTCGGAGGGGAGTGATGTGGCGGGTAGCCATCATACAACGCAAGATATTTGACAGATGCCTGAATCTCGCTTACGACATTTTCAAGATAAAGCGCATATATACAAGTTCCGAACAACAACATTTGGACCGTCGGTCTACCGAGCAATCTCACCCGCTCGGTGGAAGATCTTCCCTTTGTCGTATATTCCTACACTATCATACCTACAATGAAACGTGTCTGTGAAATACCTTGTTACTACGATCCAACTTTATAAGAGTCACACTAAAGTCCTGGATATCATTAGACTGTAACAATTGTTTAACTAGGTAATCAGAAAAGATGTTTTTCTAACATTTTCCTAACGGTAACAACTCATCATCAGGTAGGCCGTATGCTCGTCTGCCCAGAAGGACAATAAAAAAAATCACCATCTATGGCAAAGTTTGGTATATTAGCTCAATATGTAGTAAAATAAAAATTCCATGACAAGTACATATTAGCTATTAATTAACGAATTATTAAATTGGGAGTGATAATTGAATGTACTACGATTAATGTTTAAATTTTATGTAATAGAGCCTGTTATTCTATTTGAATAAAAAAACATAACGCGTTTGTGCGTGTGTGTGTGATTTTAGAGCCTATCTCACCGTTTTACTGGAAAACAGAACATGTAATCATGAGTCATCCGTAAATATAAAAATGATAAATTAAAGCCCACGTTATTATTAACGAAATTCACATGGACGCGAGAATCAATTAAATGACATAAGACCAAAAAGTGACGAAATGATTCATTTCTGAACTTGACTTGATAAATAAGGATTATTATTATCACTAGTGGCCCCGCAGTAGTCGAAATTCGACTATAATTAATTGAAATTGTAAGTTTGTACTCTATTATAATTTTATTTTCAAATACTATTATGTGTTTCTATAATCACAAATTTCGCCAAGACTAGAAAAATATTAATAAAGATAAACAATATTTAATCTATTCTCAATTTGACCACAGACGTCAAGAACAAAAGTTTGACAATAAATAAATAGTATGCATGCGTGTGTGCGTCAAATACATGGTAGTGTGTGTAATGTTTTTTTATTGATTTAATGTATTTTTAGGTACAATTTTAAAAAATAATAACATTCTGCACTCCTTCTCTATATTCTCATCATAGAAAAACATAGTACTGGTATTAATCTGTAATTAAATCACGAACGTTTCAAAAAGAAAGTTTTGATTTCATTGGATTTTTCATCCTACCTACTACAATTTTTTTTAAATAAATGAACGTTTTACGGTTGCCAACCGGCTGTTACTGGTTATAGGACATATTGAAAGTACCTACCTACGGGTAGCTACTTAACTACCGTCCTGCCTATTTTTCCCGTGAAGAAGTCATGCGTTCCGGTTCGAAGGCTGGTAGAGGGCTACCTTGACCTCAAATCTCAATGTATGTGGTGGAATTTACTTTGTGATGGGCTCCGTTAAAAACTTCATACCAGGCTGGTCGTTGATCCATCTAACCTATTTGCTAGGATGTGATGATTTTAATTTTTAATTTTATTCTTTTATAGCTAGACAGAATAGCCCATTCGATTATACGTTGCCGTAGTTACTGTTGCTTATGGGCATCGCTGATCGTTTAATTATATCGAGCGGTGAAAAGCCATTTGGTTTAAGCGATGTTTCGCTTAAACCAAAGCCGCTGCCTACCGCTAAAGGCGCTAAAGGCTTGGCTCTGCCCCTGACATTGCTGAAGTCCACGGGTGACGGTAACCACTCACCATCAGGTGAGCCGTATGCTCGTCTGCCTACAAGGGCAATAAAAAAAAATACGCGAACTTTATCTTTGTAATTAAAGGTGCGTTTAATTTGGTATTAGCATGAACAGATCGATGTTTTTAATTGAACTTCAATTGAGTTTACTCCATTCAAATAGCTGAGGAAGTTTTTTTGTTATGATATTTATTTCAAAGTTTATACTTTAAATGGCTCTCCTGTAAAGTTCCGAAAACGTCGCTTAAACCAAAAAAAATTTTTATTTGCTTAAATAGATGGACGAACTCACAGCCCACCTGGTGTTGAGTGGTTACTGGAGCCCATAGACATCTACAACGTAAATTACAACAAACGTAGCGCGCGCATCGTAAAATTTCACTCTCATCAATTTTTCATAACGCGCCTAAAAAAGTATAACTTCAAAAAAACGAGATCGAACTGTACTTTTATTCATTACTCTTTTTTCGTTCACACAAAAATCACAGGGCATGTAACTCGAACACGCGTTCTAAAACATGATGCAACATTATTTTTTGTTCCTGACTGCAGCTTTGTGTGCATTTCGGTTCATAGCATTTAAAGTTACCGTATAGCCAGCCAGCTTTGTGTGTTGACGCAGATGTTACTGGTGTGTGAAGTAGTTAAATAAAAATGTCACGCCATCCGCGGCTCCTTGGGACTGTGGAAAATATTCAATATTCATTTGGAGTACGTTTTAGAGGCGTTTAGAATTGGGAATTTCGAAATACGTCGTGTCTATGGTCCATGACATGAGCGACGAGATGTTTTTGTTTCGTAATTCAAATATACGTTAAACAGTTTTACTCACAATTTTTTTGTGCTACAAAATATCTACTACTAATAATATACTTTAAAAATATCAATGGAACAGGATAAAATATTGTATCGTAAGGATCTTTCGTTTTTCATACGCAACACTACAAGTCGTATACGCGATAGATTTATTTTTATTTTTATTGCTTAGTTGGGTGGATGATCTCACAGCCCGTCTGGTGTTAAGTGGTTACTGGAGCTCATAGACATCTACAACGTAAATTCGCCACCCACCTTGAGATATAAGGTCTCAGTATAGTTACAACGGCATAGTACAGTATAGCTATACATAATATTCTGTCACGTAATGTCAACAAGCACATGAAAAGGAATACATTACTGGGTTTGCAAACGCATTGTGTACGTTACAGCCACAGTAAACTCGTGTCTGTAAAACGGGGACACGGTAGAGGCATCATCGAGGTCGTTGTGTAGATCCGAATTAAGTTGTAAGCTATTAGCAGAAGCGATTGAAAAACTATTAAATAGAATTTAACTGATTAAAAGTTGATTGCATACTTGAAGCCACTTGTAATTACTTAACAATTTTAGTAAAGTTAAATGTCAAAATGGAGTTTATTTACTCTGTGCAGCGGCACTGGAATATATTATTATATTCTAGTTAGAAACTTAATTATTTCCCTAAGGTTTGCTTAGTCTAATAAAGAATAACACACAAGATACTTTTTATTGTGGAAAATTAAATGACCCGGACAACACCGGGTATTTGTTTTAATAAATCGAAGAGTGTTTTTGCCGGTTCGTGATTTTACGAGCATCGGATATACAAATCGACTTCATGGATCAAAAAGTAATACGAGCAATTCTATATCCCGGGAATATGGAAAGGGTTGCATTTCTTAATTACGAATTAAATGCAGGACAAACCGTCGAGCTCGTCTAGTAATTAAATAAATGAATGCGTCAGAAATTTTCATGACTTAATCGCCATAAAAATGTATGTAATCGTGTAAGAGAGTTGATTAGACGTTATTAGCTGTTTCCGTATGGCCATGAAAATTTCCGAATTAATGGGGAATTTTTTCTCACAAAAATAATGATTTTTGTGGGTATTTCCTACCGCTTATCAATTAAACAAAGGGAATGTTCCTTATCCATTTACCTCACAACACAAAAAAAAAACATAGTATGCGAATTAATGTATTCTACCAAAAGCTGTTAACGGTTTAACGTCGCCATATTGATTCGACGTTGCCATTAACAATGACCAGCTGTTGACATCAACATGTAACGGTGCGGCTCTCATTATTCTTGTTGGCAGATGGATTACGGTTTTGGTATACGACATGCGCAATTTATAATCACGGTAGGTACCTACGTCGGGTGTTTTTCTAAATATGGCGGTTGTAAGTATTATAGTTTCGATTTAATAAATTTAATTTGTTAGTTTACCATGTGATGACACCAGCAATTCTTGCGGTTTTACTTTGGCCTACAAAATTATTTACCATTAAACCCAAATGGTTCTAGGTTATAACTGTTAATAATATGTACCAATATAGATAGTTTTATTTGAAAATAACCCTTTGTTTTTTTTTCATTCATTCTAGGTGTTAGATGTTACAGCATGAGTCGAGTTAAAATAACAATTTGCACTCTGTGGAACTCAGTTCCACACTCAATCCGTGCAAGTCCCTCACTTGAAGTATTCAGGAAGGCATTAAAGGAGCACTATCTATCAATTTAGTATTACTTATATATATTTATTTTATGTATTTCATTATATATGTACGTGTATGTATATGTTTATGTTATTTATGTGTGTAATTGTGTATGTATATAGTCTGATATATTATGTATTAGTGTTTATTTTTATTATTTTTATTGTTAATGTCTATGGTATCAATAATTAAATTAATTAGATTGTACTCATCTACCCGTTCATGTAAAGCTTTCCTTCTTTAAGAACGGTTAGCTGGTAGATAGCTCAATTGTTGAGTTCAGCTCGCCATTTTTTTATATCTTATCGCAATTACTGTATTATATTAACTGTGTGTACAGATAAAGAATAAAATAAAATAACAATTTCTGAATCCGAATTCGCGCGCTAAATATTTAGTATCGAACGTATTTTAGTTGTACCAGCACAAAAACCTTCTCTGAACAAACTTGCAAAAAGTTGAAATTAAATTGACCAACACACTCGCAAGGGTGTCGTTTTCAATTTTGCATTTTTTCATTTAATTAAATAAAATTGCCGAATTTCATGACAACTGTACTTATAATTACGGCAACATTAAGGTTGTGAGAATTAGGTAAATCAAATAACTCGCGCTTTTCGCCCCAAATTTGAAAACGACAAAAGGTATGCAAACACACAAACATTCTCTATATTACTAAACAATATAATTACCCAAACAAACAAACAAAAATGTAAAAAAGTTATTATAACGCGCGGTACGATGGATCGAATGAAAAACATTTTCTTTTTTACGTTTCATCCAATCAAAATATTTCCTTTGTCGATTTCGATAGAACCAAGATGTCAATAGGAATTCCATTACAATAATCTAGCGTCGGAAACATCTCGAGAACGCGTTCAAAGCCGACACAGAAACACATTTTGGACTCCTTAATAGGCTGAGTGAGGTATGAATGCGTTTTTAAATCTATTAAAGTCTGAATTCAGTTATTATTAGAATAAAATAAAAACTTAATTAAAACTTCGCGGGAGGTAGCGGCTTATGTCCACGAGCGATAGTAAATACACTATCACGTGGACAGTTTCCTGGTCTTTTTTTTCCTACCTATTCCCTGATAGCCTAAGAGGCCATTATTTTTTTATTTTTTTTAGGTTTATTGCTTAGATATGTGGACGAGCTCACAGCCCACCTGGTGTTATATGGATACTGGAGCCCATAGACATCTACAACGTAAATGCCGCCACCCCATATTTACTGGTGGTAGGACCTCTTGTGAGTCCGCGCGGGTGGGTACCACCACCCTGCCTATTTCTGCCGTGAAGCAGTAATGCGTTTCGGTTTGAAGGGTGGGGCAGCCGTTTTAACTATACTTGAGCCCTTAGAACTTGTATTTCAAGGTGGGTTATAGTTACAACGGTTGCCCCGCCCTTCAAACCGAAACGCATTACTGATTCACGGTTTTTATTCTACCACAATTCTTAATTAAAGGTGTCTATATTTTGAACAATGAATCGATAACGCCACCTTTTGCCTTTTTGCTGAGAAGCATTAATGCGGAACAGTTAGGGTAAGCCGTTTAGCAAAAAAATTGAGTCTTCGAACTTAGGTCTCAAAGTGGCGGCGGTATTCACTTTGTACGGGATCCAACAATAGATTATAATTGATGTCGTTCTTACAAAAGCAGTACGTTTCATTAAATATTTTGGTTCATTTTAAAATAATTAACTTCGTTGTCAGTAACACTATAAGTTTAAATTTTAATACTGTGACTAATACAAATATAAGATAAGGAAGTTTTTTTTTATTTTTTTTATTGCTTTATTATTTAATTGCTACCCCGCTGGCACACAGGGCCCTCACAAGTTATCTCCACTTGACCCTGTCTTGCGCTTGCTTCTTGAAATCACTCCAGGTCAGGTTGGCAGTCCTCCACGAGGTCAAATATGTACAGAGTGACCAGGCCGTCTCCTGCCAAGAAGTTGCCACTCAAACGCGATTGATGCTGCGTTGACTCCGCTGCGCCGTACAGTGTGTCCTATCCAACGCCATTTCCGATGGGCAATTTCTTGCGCGATGGGGTTTTGATCTCATTTAGTCCAATTGAGAATAATTAATAAAATAAAACTTTTGAAAATTGTAAATAAGTCTTGAATATTTAACGAACGATTATAATGGCGTGATGTGTATAAAACATAATCCGATGAGCTTACAGGGGATTATCGGGCAGTTTCCGTTTCCTACCCGGCTTTTAGCTGTCACGTCGGATTTACTCTTATCTGTGCCCGGACCAAATCGAATTTGTTGTTAACAGAATTTGTCGTAACTAAATCTTGTCTTTTTGATTTACGGACTAGTTTTCTGTCTAAAAGGCAAAATAAAATGTATTTTCGTGTCTGAAATCTGGTTTAAATTCAGATTTACAAAAATAAATATGCGCGCTAATATTATGTGAGTTGACAAATGTACAGGTAACTCCTCTATTACGGTATTTTACAACACGGTTCTACTTTAACGCGAAAATAATAATTTCCCGAAATCCTCTTATAACACGGTACTTCTACAACACGATAACGATAACAAAGCTAATTATTTAGTTACATACTTAATATAACCGTCATTGGGCGAAAAGTAAAAATGTCATTCTACATTTTACGATCACGTATTCATCTCTTTTGATTCACAGACTTCATCGCAGAGTTTACTAAAGTAAAAAATTTACGGTCGCACCTTTGTTTAATGCGAACTGGAAAAAATAATTAAGTTTCGGGTTTATGTGCATTCTGCGTGTGGGTGATACCGAGACTAGAATAGGGTTGACTAACGGGTCATTTTTTATCACAAGCGCACAATTGTATCATATTAAATGAATTTTACCCTTCGAACTGTGTACTTAGTGCGAGTTTTTTAACTTCTCGATCGCGTAAAATTTAACTCAAATATGTATGGAGTTGGAACAGCGCCCCTAGCGGCAACAAAGGCAAGCTAAGCACACAGGTTCCCATAAATGATTCGCTACAGAAATGAGCAGAATAGTTGTAAGTAGAGTAATTAAGAATTCTTAGTGTACATTATATTGAACAGTCTCTTGTAATTTTTATTTATTTACAGCATTTAAAAATAACATCAAAGCTAATATTTTCGGATGCTAATATAACAGACTGAAATACAACAATTTTATTAAAGACTACAAAAATATTTATCTAAATCAAGAATTTCATTCGAGAATTCTGCACTTACAAATTTAATTTAGTAGAAATTTGATGTAGGGTTGTAAAATATATTAAAATAATAAGTCAAATATAAGTCAAGAGCTTGTGTTACTTGTCAACCCTATCAAACCCAGATCGGTGTCACGAGATCGGACATCAGAATCTTACGTTTAACGATTCATACCGGAAATATTGCGTGCCACTGACCTAATACAAAACAACCATATGGTTGGACAACACGTTTTGTATATAAATTACCTAGTCCCAAAGATAACGGGGTGTCAGGAAGCGGCTTAAACGTTTGAGACGAATCGATGAAGCAGTAAAACATATTTTATGCCTTTATCTCATTGAGATCAAATCTCCCGAATGAATTCTTGTAGAGAAAATTTCGTAAACAAATGTATAATTTGACAATTCCGCATATTTGTTTGTAGCTATTTCTCAATGTACTTTTTGGTTCCGTCTAAAACAGTAAAAGAGGTTAAATAGTTTTTCACGCTAAATTCTATTACATGGAATTTGATTTTTTATTACTCTTATAGGCAGACAAAGCCAATGGCCCACCTAATGGTAAATGGTCACCGTCAAGCTGCTATCTTCCTCTGAGAGCTTTTTACGACCCTTTCAGCAACCCACGGTCAATAAACCGCCCAGAAAACTAAAAAAAATAATCAATTTCCAGCGAATCGACATCCCTACTGTATAATCCCGTGGGTGTCGACTATATCAAAGATACTACTGTATTGTGCGCTGTGTCGCCATCTTGCTATTTCGGGCTATTCGCTTATGGCCACCATGTCGCAACCTGGTCAGATTGTGGTCTTTCGATAATAGAAATTAATGTTTCCGGCGGTAGGATTGTTTGTCTCATGGTGTTTTAGCGAGTGCGGTTTTGTTAGTGTAGGTTATAATCTAAGAAGCCCTGGTTTATTACTGTGCTGGTTTCGTGGTGGGATGAGATTTGTTCATGACGTAATCTTGTTTCAATTTGCTCTGGGATAGATCAGTATGTTTGCGGGTTGTTCGATCGAATTAGAATTGTCTAGTATTTTTAAAAATCTGAATTCTACTCTATTGTTTAATTTTTGAAGAGAAATTGAATTTAGTTAATTTCTGAATTGCGTAATAATTCTTTGTTCATTTCCAACGTTATTGAACTTTAGAATCTTGAATTGTTCTTGGCGAATCCTGTTTCAAATATCTAATTTAAATAGATAAAAAATAAAAAGAAAAACAGTTCGACAAATATTGAACAGAAGATACAGCTTAAGTCCGAGTTTTCAACCGAGAAAGACATATTCGTAGCCGTAATGCCGTGAAAGTGCATCAAGATGTTTGTATAATTATGTTTTATTCGTTCTAAATCGTAGGACACATATTCTGGTTTATCGTGTAACTTTACCCCTCTCGCATCGGACATTATTCTAAGTGAAAGGCAAACTAACCACAAAAATCACGAATTGAACCCATAATCATGAAAAAATATTGAAGAATATCGTTAAATCAACCTTGAAACTCAAGATTTCGTTGCCAGATTTGCCAGATTTTTACAACATCCGATAACGTCGGATGATCGTATCGCCTGATGTAAGCCGTTTCCGCTACGACTTGTTATGAGTGGCAAGCCTGTCACTATTCTTAACTCATCGAGACTATTTTCTCTTAGGGCGAGTTTTCTCTTGTTTTTGTTCAATTGTTGTATCAAATCAACAGAAAATTTAGGTCAGATTTAAAGATAGCCGTTTTCACAGCTTGGCCGATGTCCTTGAGCGATGTTAACTATAATACATCATAGCGATTTGGCCATGTTGTTTGGTGATAAAAGTGCCCCCAAAAGAAATTATCAATGGTTTATTGGTCACGGATTTCAACGCTTCCTACTGTATCGCGTTGATAGGTTTTTTTTACTTTTTATTTATTTACATAGACGTGTCGTCTGTGACCACAAAAACTGCAATTTGAAACGTCGAAAAGAATACACTAAACCATAAAAGTAGTTTTTAATTATAATTAACGACGCTCATACATTTCGCAATGTGACCTCACCGGATACATGAGAATGAAGTCTCAATCTTATGCTGTCCGATCCTTCAAGCCGAAGGCATATCTACATCGCGGCAGTCAGTTGCTTGTTGCCATGCATTTCTGTCGCGAAACACGCGTTCCGAATTCAAAAGAGGATTGTTTAATTATTGATATGACGTCACTGTTCGGTTTATTTAATCTAAACAATTTGAAAGCCACCTTCTGACTTGCCACAAACAGGAATCCTTACCTTAATCCCAGGGTTTAAATGACTTTTTTTTTCCCCTTCCTATGCTGATAGCCTTGAGAGGCTATTTCAGCTTCACCCTAACGTGTGTAGGTGAGCTCACGGGGCTCAAACCGGAGTGTTGCTAACACTGACCCTAGCAAGAGCAGTGCTTCGCAGAATCTACCACCGGATCGGAAACGCGATCCCCCCCGAGATGATCCGGCGAGAAACTCAGTGGGCTGTGTCTATGGGTTAATTCGCTCGTCGAGCCCTTCGTCGCAAGCGACGGTTTCGACGAGGACGGTGACCGGTGTTTGTGGTGCCTAAAAGCACCGTTAATGGATCGGAAGGATCCGTAATGACGTGCTTTGGGCGACGTCGACTGTTTACCATTCGGTCTACAGGATCGGGTATGTAGTTTCCAGCGGCCACGACAAGAGGGTTCTCATGTCGTGCCGCCTTCTCGAAATGGACAGTTTAAATGACGACGAAGCCAACAAACGTACAGATCCAAGGGTTCGGGTTCAAGATAATAAAATCTTAAGAATTTTAATTGGCAATATTAACGAAGCGTTGATTCTCGTTTACGACTAACTAATCGTTTGACTACTTTTATTGAGATACAGGATAAATTCCATTTCATAAAAAATAAATAAAGTATTACTTAGATGGGTGGACGAGTTCACGGCCCACTTGGTGTTTAAATGATCACCGGAGCCCATAGACATGTACAACGTAATTGCCGCCAAACACTTTAACACATTAGTTCTAAGTCTCAGTTTTCAAATACAACGACTACCCCTATCTTACCCATGGAATTGAAATGCTGCTTCACGCCAGATACAGACAGGGTGACGCCCTAACTACTACTCTATTGTTAAAAACTGATTATTTAAATACGATAAGTGAATTCTGATGTACGACTCGGCACGAAGTAGCAATTTACCGCAGACGTGTGTAAGCGTAATTGATTTAACACACCGTTTACGTGTGTTTATAGTTTCATTTTTTAACCGACCTACATAAAACAAGAGCTAGCACACCTTTCGAGAGTTTAAACTATCGAAAAAGAAACATACAATTTTATTGTAATGTTACGTTTTGTTTTAAGAATCGTGATAATCGCGATATGTATGTGTGTGTATATGTATTGTATGTATGTATGTATGTATGTATAATATATGTATATGTGATTCTGTATATATGTACAATTGTATATATTATATACTTTTTTGTGTATATTTGTAACTTAATATATATTTCATTGCACCTACAACTATTTACTCTGCACTACCTTTGGTTGACTGGTAGATAATGCCTTAGGCATTAAGTCCGCTAATGTAAATTTTATATAAAGTGAAATAAATAAATAATAATTGTTACCTAACGTTTGCCTTTGAAGATATCAATGATCAATTGGGAACGATTGACTTTACTTAAATTAAGATAAGTTATGAGGAGACATCGCATAAGAAGGCTTGGTAGAACAGTGTCATGCAGCTCATGTCATACCGACTACGCAGCCAATTCGATCTACACTTAACACCACTGAGCCATGACCTCATAGAAAGACATGCAGCAATGAGTCAAAAATAAGTTTTAGAACTAAATTCAGTTACATTTCGTCTTAGAAAATCTATAATTTATAATTAATTGTAATAAAGTTATGACTTATTATATATCTATATTATATAGATATGCGATTACTATAAAATTGAGATTTCTTGAAATTTTCTGAATATAAATAGCCTCAAAAACCTTTGGAAAATACTAGAACATTCTACTCAAATGTTATAAGCGAAGTTTTTTTTGTAACGAAATATTTTGCTTCTAATGGTACAATTTACTTTAATGTTTAATTTCACACTCAGTTCGTGAGCCTGCGTAAAAATTCCCGATAATAGCAACAATAAAATCAAACACCCCGATATCGTAACTATAGCACCCTCGGAGCGACAGATGTGCTACCCTCCATCACGTTTCACACTTCCACTAATGCTCTTAGGGTATGGCCAAATAGGATTTGGAATTTATTTGTTTCATTCAAAATCCCAATCCCGATTATTCGCTACGTTGTAGGATATTTTAAGCACTATCATTCATTAGCAAGTTAATCTGTATTGTTTTTAATTGTTTTAGTAATGGATCCCATTAACATCAGAACGCGAGGAACACTTCAAGACATAAAAACAACGTCTCCACAAAAATAATTGTCCACTTTCAGCTGTATTAAGCCTTTATTCATAGACTAAAAGTAAGCCAATCATAGGTTACCTTAAACTAACTTAATACTTAATTAAAACTAATATTATGATTTAAAGTAGCGTTTTTTATTGTCATTATTATTTTATTGCTGACATTCCGAATAATTCTCAGCTTTCGTCATCACGGATGGTAGTAAAAACCCCGAAATTAAGCTGTAAAGGATACTACTTACTATTCATAGCGTCGACAACCCAAAATTGCAGAAACCGAAAAAAATACTAAGTTATACACAACAAAAAACGCAATCCATTTACTTGTCTCAGCACTTACGCCGCATATAAACACGTTCTGTTTCAAAATACTTTGTAAATTTAACTATTACAGCATTATCTTGAATAGGCCTGAATATTACGGTGGCTCAAAAGCACTTAAACAGCAACAAAGTAGCAACGTCGTCAGTGACAAGTTGTTGCAAGAAGATGTTTAATAATTACGACTATTTCTAATAGAATCTATTAATGTTCTTCTCGATCGTTAAACTCTTGACAGAGTGGTTGGTCGTAATCGTCATTTAGTGTTGGTATTTCACGTCCTTACGGATACATCAGATCCAATAACCTTTGCATTAGACGCCTTCAGCTCTAATACTAGGAGCAGGCTTAGGGACCCCGGTAACCGTACTCGTCGAACTCGACAAAGAGGTCGACGTGCAACCTAACCCATGCATCAACCCGCTGAGTTTCTCGCCGGATCTTCTCAACGGGTCGCGATTCCGATTCGGTAGTAGATTCATTCGCGAAGCAATTGCTCTTGAGTTGTTAGGTCTCCTTCGGAGGCGCTCGGGCAGTTGTTAGCAAATGCCACCCCTCCTGGCTGAGCCTTTGCTCGCCCACCTGTCCTGGTGAAACTGGAAAGGCCTTCGGGCCACCAGTAATTTTTCAGACATAAAAAAAAAAAATTGTGTTGGAGGGGGCAACATTAATGTATTAGGTACTTTTTGTTGTTGTTTAGATGGGCGATCGAGCTCATGGGCCCCTTAGATATCGACAGTGTAAATGCCATCACTGACCTTGAGACATGAGTTTTAAGTCTCAGTTTTATAGTACAACGACGCCGACTTTTACCTAGAAAGTAAATTAAGCGAAATTTAAAGTTTAAATTCGAATGATCGCGCGTAAGTGTCAATCAAGTTGCATCGGCCAT
The DNA here is from genome assembly GCF_030269925.1 of Bombyx mori. Classification (NCBI taxonomy): domain Eukaryota; kingdom Metazoa; phylum Arthropoda; class Insecta; order Lepidoptera; family Bombycidae; genus Bombyx; species Bombyx mori. The sequence goes on from NC_085128.1 coordinate 2,576,434, forward strand.
GACCACAGATCACACATGCCATGAACACAGGATCTGTGGCCATGACGTCGCCGGTGCAAAACAACCGAAGGCGTTGGAAAGAAGCGAAACCAACCATAAGAAATGTCTCATAACAATTATAAAACTAATAAAGAGCGGACACGATCGAGAGAGACGACTCTCAAAATACAATTTCAGTAATTGAACAGACAGCTGGCTTTGTCAAAGGCAGAGGTACTCGTGAGAGGATCCTAAACATCCGGATATTATTATCTAAGGTCTCAAGTATAGTTTCAACGGGTGCCCCACCCTTCAAACCGAAACGCATCACTGCTTCACGGCAGAAATAGGCAGGGCGGTGGTACCCGCTCGCGCGGACTCACAAGAGGTCCTACCACCAGTAATTACGCAAATTATAATTTTGCGGGTTTCATTTTTATTACACGATGTTATTCCTTCACCGTGGAAATCAATCGTGAACATTTGTTGAGTACGTATTTCATTAGAAAAATTGGTACCCGCCTGAGATTCGAACCCCGGTGCATCGCTCAACACGAATGCACCGGAGGTCTTATCCGTTAGGCCACGACGACTTCAAAGGGAGGAGGGAATTGAATTGGCAATCATATTTAGCTGTATTTGAAGTAAGCGTGCACAAGTCATTTAATTAGCGAAAAACGAATTTTTAAATAATATCTTATCAACATAATTTTATCTTTTCAAGAGGCTCATGATCTTCCTAAAGATATCTCAAAGTACACTTTCTTAAGTTATCTGTATTAAAAACATCGTCAAATTGATAAGATATAGTTCAAAACACGTTTACGAGGAAAACCTTAGGCCAACTTTTATCAGTACTAATATTTATTGCATATCATTTCATCCTTACGACCATCATTTCATTCTTTGACATTTCATGAAATATTGCGAACACGGTTCTTATCGTATAGACTGAAAACTACTGTTACTATTTTAGCAATCTTGATATCATTCTCAAGGTAACCAAATTGACAATAACTGCGTTCGATTTTTGCTCAGCCAATGTGCGGATTGACGAGCACAAACTTAGATACTGTTTGTTCACCCACTTTGCCGTATTTAAATAATAGCTTGGATAGTTTTATAGAATTTATCAAACACTACTTTATTAGACACAAACAATCTAGAAATTTTGCAGCAGTAATGGAGGGAAAATGCAATGACACAGATTATACCGATAAAATAGATTAACAAACTCAACACACCGCCCCCTCAAAAACGAAGTTTTTGAGAAACATACAGAAAATCATAGCAAAATTGTAAGTTTTCATTCTGATTTAGGTTCCAAGAGTTTAACCAAACAAATTACTAGAATTTACAATATCAACACACATACAAACAATGAGCAATGTTTATGATTAAACCTACACGTCGGGTTCTGCTGTCTGAAAGAATTTATAATATTGTGGTGGTAAAGCAAAATCGAAGATTATTCGCTACCCACAAAATAAAATAAAAAAGATATACATATTCTACTAGGAGTTAAAATCAATCTGCCATTTCTTTCTAATTTCACAGCTATCTATTATAATATTAATTTTTAAAAATATTCATAGACTATAATAGTTAATGTAGTTCATGAAAGTATTAATTTTTATCAAATCTATTGGGATTGATAAAATTGTAAGAAAGAGGCCAGATAATTACAGGTACATTAATATAGTATGTACACCAATGTATTTCTATACGTATTATTGATATGTCAATTAAGATTATTATATTAGATCAAGTTTTTACGCAAAAGCATACCTTTTTTCAATTATTCTGTTAGATCCGAAAAAAAAGTGTGGTTTGACCTCTTCTGTGTCGAATTGAAGCTCAAAGGATTGAGGTCAGTGAGAGATGCAATTATCAATTCTTCGTACGAATTTATTATATTTAATAGACGTTAAGAGAAAATAAAAGGTTTCCAGAATTGAAAGGCAAAGTTGTGTTCGAGAAATTCAAGAGCTAATGTATCCTCTATTTCCTCCTCCCTGAGTCACATTCCTCATGTCTGAGGGTCGTGACCATCTTCTTCCATTATCCTTCTTTGGATGATGTTTCGCCATCTTCCTTCTTCCTTTCCTTCTCGGCGGTGTGTATGGCATCGTAGACGATGGTATCCAGAGTGGTGCGGATTTGGTCGGGCCAGCGCATTGGATTACGACCACGAGATCTTTTGCCTACAATCTTGCCAGTTAGTATCAATTTTTCAAAATTTTCACCGCTCTTTCTGGTAGAGAGCCTGGTTTGGATATTGAGCTGTCTTAATATGGATTCTCTATTTACGTATTCCAAAATAATCTATGGTTAACTAGTAAGATTCTAAAATAGAGAAGAATACGTACGCACGAGCGACAATTCAGCTTTGAATGGTATTGTTTACCTCCGTAGAGTTTTCATCTTCGTTTATAATAATATAGCTTTATAATGATCCCAATTTGCTTCGGTCAACGACTTTGGATAGCAGTTTCGGTTGTCACGCTTCATCCGTGAAATCGATTCTCGACATGCGATATATCACAACGTCGAGACCTCTGCCTTATAATTTTGTTTAATAAAAGTGTAACAGCTCCAGATGGTAAAAAAAGACGTTTACTTACGCAGGTTTTTGATTACTCAATTTGAAATCGAAATGAGAATCTAGATTTAATAACAATAATACAATTAGGTACAAGTTACACTCGGTTATTTAGCCTCAAGATAGGATTTACTGTACTATGGAAATCAGAGACTGATTTATTGTACAAACTGATATACTTTTGAATAGGTACGTATATTAAACATCCAGACAATGAGCAAACAAACGCGTCCAGGACGCTAATAATAAACTACAAACCGATTGTGACCGGAATCGCTTAAAAGCGAGAAAATCGGATGTGTTGGTGTGATCAGCACTATTATGAATTTAAAAATAGTTAATTTAAATGCGCATAAGTTGGAGTAGGTAAAACAACATGATCAAAGAAAAGAAAGATTAAATAAACACAATCCCAGAGGGATATCGACTTGAGAAAAAATAATTGTGATCGTTTAACTAACTACAAGGTAAAATGTGTGGCAGCACAATAATATCTTAACTAAACTTAATAAATAATATTATTTAAGAATAATGATGAAGAGAAACAATAACAAAATTCGACTAACATAAATAAGCCTAAGTGATTTTAAATTGCAAACCGATTGTGGCCATTTTGCGACACAACTATTGCTGTCCTACCCTTAAAACAGAAACGAATGACTCCTCCTCCTTGCGTCGGTTTCCTCATTACTGAGGGTCGTGGTCATGGCCTTGAAACAGTTTGTTTTTTATAGTGCACCGCCATCTGTTCCTATCTGCAGCTGAGTGCAGAGCATCGTGCACTGTGGTATCCAGGGTTGCACGAATCTGGTCCGTCCAACGGGTCGGGTTCCTGCCTCTTGGTCGCTTGCCCTCGACCTTTCCACTATTTTGTATATTACTATTGGTGGTAAATCTCCTACCGTTGATACCTACCGTTGCGGGCTCACACCACGCCCAACCGACTGTCAAAAAGTCATTCATAATTATCAGCCTACACGTACACGTAACATCGCTTACGGAGCATGATGCAACGAATTCTTGTGACGTTGCCAAACATTAAGATTTATTAGTGCGAATGTCAAATTTCTGCTTACAACAAAACTGTAAACAAGATTAGGACTTTTCTACGAATTTATCACATTAATACTCTCTTGTTGTTTGTCAAACAAAATGAACATTCGTTTTTTATAGCATACAGGTGTTTGAGTGGCTCATCCTTTTTTTGTGGTTCGGTTCGGGGGCTGACTCTGGTGGGCGCAAGACGTTTAGTTCGATGGCCGAATTTGTTAAATGTCGACCAACTAAACGACTACCCTGCACTGTCGCTTGCTGCCTGATCCCTATCCGAGACAGAACCCAGACAAGGTAAGGGGATTCCTCCTACGACTCATCTGGTGTTAACGATTTACCAAATTATATGGTCATAGCGGCCCGCTCCGACTCCGCTCGGGTCTTCAACAAAAACTTCAACGATATTTGACGTTCTATTACTTTTTTTAAATAAAATAACACTTATTGCGGAATAAATATAATAGTTAGACATATGCTGTCGCGACACTTTATGTAAATAATAATGTGTTCTGCAAAGTCGTAGTCCATTATTTTATTCTATCATCAATAGTTTTCGCAGTACACGCGATTATAGCCTATGCCACTCGGGAATAATGTAGCTTCCAAACAGTGAAAGAATTTTTGAAATCGGTTCAGTAGTTTCAGAGCCTATTCAATACAAAGAAATCTTTCCTCTTTATAATATTAGTAAGGTAATTAGTAATTAGTAAAGTATAGATAACAACGTGAATGCCGCTATCCACCTTCAGACAAGATATCGAAGTCTCTATTGTAGTGCATAGCGATTATGCCGCCCCTCAACAATTGAAATATTCAGTTCATTGAGGCACCAGATAGACCGTGGACTGTTGTCTAACACAGATTATCATTACCCGCTCCTCCCCACGACCTCTCACAGCTGGAGTCCCGCAAGGCTCTGTCCTCTCACCCCTCCTATTTAGCTTATTCGTTAACGATATTCCCCGGTGGCCGCCGACCCATTTAGCTTTATTCGCCGACGACACGACTGTTTACTATTCCAGTAGAAACAAGTCCCTAATCGCGAAGAACCTTCAAAGCGCAGCCCTAGCCCTAGGACAGTGCAGGCAGAGGAGGCTTAGGGACCCCGGTAACCGTACTCGTCGAACTCGACAAAGAGTTCGCCGCGCAACCTAACCCATGAATCAGCTCGCTGAGTTTCTCGCCGGATCTTCTCAGCGGGTCGCGATTCCGATCCGGTAGTAGATTCATTCGCGAAGCAGCTGCTCTTGAGCTGTTAGGTCTCCTTCGGAGGCGCTCGGGTAGCTGTTAGGAAATCCCACCCCTCCTGACTGAGCCTTTGCTCGCCCACTTGTCCTGGTGAAACTGGAAAGGCCTCCGGGCCACCAGTAATCCTTCAATCATAAAAAAAAAAAAAAGATTATCATCAGAGTGGCCATTGACCTGATAGTTTCCACTAGGAATATACTTACTTCCTGGGTTAATTGCTATACCTCTTTATAGAGATCAACAAATGAAAGATATTCCACCAAGCAGGAAAAAGAAGCGACGGTCCGGATATTCGGAACTTCTATTGTTATGCAAGTTTATCTTGAAAATAGCGTGATTTAAGAAATTGCCAAACATCTTATGTTCTGATAGCTACCGCTCTAAGGAGTGGTTGAATGTATATTGGCTTCGGAGCGATGTGCCTACGACCTATATTAATATAATATACTAGCTGACCCGGCAAACGTTGTTTTGCCATATATAAGATTTCTAGGGAATTTCTAGTGTAGAAAAAAACTTATTGTAAGTGTGTAAGGATGTGGTAGATGAGTGAAAGAGGCATGTAGCGCTGTGAACGATGAAGGAATATAAAAATAAAAATACCTCATTCGACCACATAATGTCTCACTATAACAAAAAAAAATGGTCCAAAAAATAAAAAATAAATCTTAGGGGTGGACAACCCTTATCACTTAAGAGTATGAAAAATAGATAGTAGCCGATTCTCAGGCTTACTGAATATGCATAAAAAATTTCATGAGAATCGGTCAAGCGGTTTCGGAGGAGTATGGGAACGAACATTTTATATATTAGATTATACTAACCTTATTAAACCCAAGCTCGAATACTTGTAGACTATAATAGTACGAATTGCCTTTTAATTATTTCGATTAGTATTCAATGTATGAGCCTGCAAAGTTTATGATGACATAATAATAGGAAGGTGAAAATTTAAAGCATTAAAATATGTTAATTTTTTGCATTATATAAAATTATGTCAATGTAAATAAAACTAATATGTAAAGTGATTCAATGACCTCAATCCGTCTCCGATAGCAGCGCCTTGAACTTCAACAAAATTATGGAACACATTAAGTAAGTATAAAATTAAAATACAGAAATAATATTTAAGTATATTTATTTTTACTATAATAAGTTCTTAGATGAATTTTGATTTTGATTTAGCCTCTAAATAATATGTGAACATTATTTTAATATGTAGAAACTTGTTCGATTTTGGCGCTTAAAATTAAAATTTCGCGCGTAATTTATTAATAGCTGCGTTAATACCAACTGAGCGCGACATTCGCGCCAAGCGCAGTCGCAAGATGAGCAACCCTTAAAAAAAAAAGAGTGATTTTAAATCATCAGCGGTTGGTAGTAAGGTCGTATATCTTAAAAATACAAAATGCGCTATCATAAATAGTATTTTCCGAAATTCTTGAAAACGCATTTTTCGATATCTGCCCAAAAAGTATACATACTAGATATTGGTATGACAATGAAATTTTTGAACTTATAAAGGAATGTTGATTTTAAACTCAGATGTAGATACTTCTAACAGTATATCAATGGTATTGGTTGGTACGGAGGAAAAGAACGGTCATCCTAATTTCTACCCCGAAGCAGCCTTGTCTCCCAGCTTAAAAAGTAAGATTGGTCGTTATTACAATAAAATATGTGTGTTAGATTTTGAGCGCGTCTCACGATTGATGATGGAATTCGCGTTATGAAGTTTACGGTCAGCGATTTAATCTAACACCAAGTGGGACGTGAACTCATTCGCTTCTCTTTATATTAAAACGTGAACCAAAAATTTTGTAGCCCTTTTTACGAAAATTGCGCGGACGGAGGAGTATAAAATTTCCCACACTTATAGAAGATATAGAGAAGTGCAGAATGCTAAATTTTTTTAATTATGCATAAAAAATACATTAAATTAATTAAAAAAACATTACACACACTAACATGTATTTGGCAACACGCGCTTAAATGTATACTCTTTTGTTTATTGTTAAAGTCTGTGGTCAAATTGAGAATAGATTAGTATTGTTTGTCTTTAATATTATTTGTCTATGGTGTAGTTTTGGCGAAATCTGTGATTAAAGAAGTAAAGTCTTTGACAATAAAACCATAACAATTGATTGAAACTTATAATTTAAATTATGTAATAATTATAGTCGACTGGGCGACCACAAGTCTGTGTTTACCCTTACAAAGGTTGTAGTGAAGCTATCGAACCAAATTTTTTTTTAATCGAATATCGAAATTGAAATTGAAAATCAAAGATGATTTTTTTTTTTGGTCATTGCTTATTTAAAACGCTTCTCCGACTAATATCGGCCGGTTGTTAAGCGACTGAGTGGTTCAAATTTCTAAGAACCGTACTGGAATTCACATACAACACAAACAAGGCGTGGATTTGCAAAACAATAATGAATTTGACACACACGACAATTCTTTGAAAAACACGTTTAGTGACAGTGCAGGCTGCGTTCGTTCGTAGCAAGACGATCTTTTCCGAACTCTGGTTTGACTTCGAGTACGTAAATACGACTTCATTTTCAAATTCACATGCACGTGAAATGAAGTAAAATCATGAATAGGTCTTTAATTATTTTGTTGCATAAACAATGAACGAATTCCCAATTAGTTCGGAGCCTATATAAGTCACAATGTGAATTCTGCCTCCCACTTTTTTTGTTTTTTTATTGCTTAGATGGATGCACGAGCTCACAGCCCACCTGGTGTTAAATGGTCACTGGAGCCCATAGACATCTACAACTTAAATGCCGCCACCCACTTTAAGATATGAGTTCTAAAGTCTCAGTATAGTTACAACGGCTGCCCCGCCCTTCAAACTGAGAGATAAGCTTAAGTTTTAATCGTAGATAACAACAACTGCCTCCCAAAATGAGGCATTACTGTTTCGCGGTAAAAATAGGCTGAGTGGTAATTCCGTGCATGAATCTAATTAAACGGGTAGACTAATATTTTAATACAAAACTAATATGTAATGCACCATATTATAATATAATCTTTATTACTTCTCGTAACTTAAATACGGGAGTAATAAAACGTGTGATAACAATGACATTATTTGATTTAGACGAAAATTCTTCAAACCGAAATGTAAATTATGAACAGCGGCATTTTAGGAATCTTCCGAGATGTACTACAAACGGGTTTTGTGAAGGAAGTTAAAAAAAAGACAAGAATACACAAATGGCGAACAACATTGAGCCAACATTAATTTGCAAACAATTTATTATTATAAAACCAATTTGGGAAACGGTTACAGCAGTGAATTGATTTATAAAATAGATTCCGATTTTTTTTATTAACTTTATGTTCAATTTACAATTTGCTTTCAATGAAAACAATTTAATGCATCCGATTAATTTTCGAGATGCGATAGCGAGTTTGAAAGTAATTTCTCTGGTTTTTAGGAATCGTAGAAATAATTAAAACTACTTTTAAGAGTTTTATTGAGGTTAAAGTATTTCAGACATTTTGAAAACTGTATATTTTTCGTGGTCACTGACGACTAAGGTATTTATCGTAGATATTGATATATTGTGTTATTTGTCGTTACATTTTCTATAAATACTGTTTCTAGAATTTTGCGTTTCATTTCACACAGAACGAAGTAACATTATCTAGAGGTCTGGCAATTAAATAAACCAGTTAAATTAAAAAAAAAAAAACGTTAAATCAAAATGCGTTTTTAAATTGTAGTTTTCGATATGCAAAACAGGAGTGTTTTTGGGTAAAATGTCACCAAGTGTTGAATCGAAATTCGATTAGATTTAAATAATAAAGCTATAATGCACAGAGACCCATCAATTAAAACTATTTGCGTCGTATTGTCGAATTATATTATACTTTTGGATATCGCAATTCGGTTGTTGTCTGGTTGCAAATATTAAATCGAATACTTAAATTGACGTCGCCGCTGCCTAATCTATAAGTCTTAGTTTAGCCATATGTAGTCATATCTAGTGATGTGATGACGCCGGAATTCGAATCCTGTAGCCAGATACCAGATTCTTCTAATGAAATACGTACGTAAAAGAGATTCTCGAATGATGTCGACGACGAAGGAAGCACACCGTGTAATACAATATAAATGAGGCAATAAACCTCAAGCCTCAAGCCAGGGTAGCGGTATTCACGTTGCGATGTCTATGGGCGCCTTTAATCACTTAATATCTGGTGGGCCGAGAGTATGAACAAACGTATACAAAAGCTATTTAAAAGATCAAAATATGTGAAGTGAATTGAAAATCTTATTGATATACAAATCTAGTACGTGTGTGAATTTGATGTATTAGAAAAAGGTTGTGAAGTGTGAATTTTTTGACACGGGTATTCACAATTGCCGGAGAATTATTTACACAAGGTTTTTTTTAATTCCATAGATAGGTCGACGAGTTCACAGTCCACCTGGTGTTAAGTGCTTACCGGAGCCCATAGACATCTATAACGTAAATGCCGCCACCCACCTTGAGATGTGAGTTCTAAAGTATCAGTATAGTTACAACGGCTGCCCCGCCCTTCAAACCGAAACGCGTTACTGCTTCACGGCTGAAATAGGCGAGGTGGTGGTGCCTACCCGTGCGGACTTACAAGACGCCCTACCACCAGTAATATGAGAAAGTAATAAGAATATCGATAAAAATCTTCTTCTGTATACGTAATTGAATTTTGTAACGTCAACGTAACTTTCAACACGATGCCTCCAATGAACACTACTTTAACTCAAAATTTAGAAATTTTCGTTTTTCACGCAAATCGCTTCACTATTTTAAAAGTACTAGAGGTCCCGCAGTAGTCTAAATTCGACTATAATTAATTGGAATTGTAAGTGTGTGTAATGTTTTCTTTATGGATTTAATGTATCTTTTATGCATTATTTAAAAAAAATATTAGCATTGTGCACTTCTTCTCTATATTCTCTATAAGTGTGGAAAATGTCATACTCCTCCGTCCGCGCAATTTTCGTAAAAAGGGATACAAAGTTTTTGCTTCACGTATTAATATATAGATTACAAATTCATTATTGATGGGGTTCGAAGCAAGAGTAAATCAGTTAGTTACACAAGAAAAAACCATAAAATCTTTATTATTGCAGATATATTTATCAACTTTTTTCGTTTAAACTCTCCTCCTGTAAACCTACGAATTTGGAGTTAGAGTAGTGTTCATTGGAGGCATCGATTACAGGTGTTTGAATAACTCGTGCGATGTCCGTTAGATTGTCAACGAGTAATATTCGTATGTTTGTATAGGAAAATGTAGACGACAATTTTAAAAATTAATTATATGTTATATAAAATCAAGTATATGTATTTAACAGATTATTAAAAATTAGCAAAATTCCATTTTTAAATAAATAATTTTCGAAGGACACATCGGCATTGCTTTTCCATGTTCTGTGCCACCAATTTGATAACTTTGTTATTAAACTTTTTTTTAATTTACCAATCATTGTAGATTTTAGCTGCTTGAATGAATGTCGAAAAATGTTTCTGTATCTTATTTTCTATAAAATTTATGTTATCGCAAATTGTTCCATATCGCTAGGATTTTTAATCATAGACCGTTTCTTTACGCTACGGTTACGCTATTTTCAAAAAGGTGTTAAAATTATGAGAATTTTTTTTTTTTTTTTTTTCTAAATCTCTAAATAATATTTTGGCTACGCAAATGATATATGAGAAAGTTATTACAAATTTCGAAAAGCTCACCTGAGTTAACTGGAGAGAAAAACTGTAACAACTCACGTAACAGCACTTGAGTAAATTAACACGAATGTTTTCATGAAAAAGAAAACCGTTCGAAATTTGATTATTTGTTTCTAACGTATCGCGATAAGTTCGGGATTCTGTGCGCGTTCACGCGTCGGAGTCTTGTGCACGACTGGCGGCATTGGGTCGGTAAGCCGGCCGGCTTCACGACGTGGCTGTACAAACGTAATGCCTTCGTCATGAAGCGTATTTTCACGGCATGAGAAAATGACACTTTTCATTTCGGCGGGAACACGGATTTGAGATTTTTTTCGATATAACTTAATTTTGGTCCCGAACTGATATTTAATTAGTTAGACATTTAGCAGTCTAACTCAAGATAGTCCTGTATGTTTTGGAAGAAGGATGGTTGCATGTGAAATGTGGACATCGTGGACGGCGCGAAGTTGAAATTACATTGTAAGTTGTTTTTTGCATCGGAGATCTAAAGAATATGCTTTCTAGAATGTCATCTGAGTGAGTAATAATAATATGTATTATAGTAATAATTCTAAAAAAGTAATACAGATTAATGTTTGGATCCAACGATAAAATATTCAATTGGCGAAAATACGTTATTTAATTGTGAATATGTAGCGTAAATATTTTTTTATTGCTTAGGTAGGTGGACGAGCTCACAGCCCACTGGTGTTAAGTGGTTACTGGAGCCCATAGACATCTACAACATAAATGCGCCACCCACCTTGAGATATAAGTTCTAAGATCTCAGTATATTTACAACGGTTGCCCCACCCTTCAAACCGAAACGCATTACTGCTTCACGGTAGAAATAAGCGGGGTGGTGGTACCTATCGTGCGGACTCACAAGAGTTCCTACCACCAGTAAAATAAAGACATCCTAGTGTTTTTAAAATGGCAATATTCATTATTTGTAATATGATTGATCCTATCCACATAATTTATTCACCTAACTGATTCGTAACTATTCCAATTCTAAGTTTATCTTTCCATCCATCACAAGCAACCCTTAATAATTAAGCTATAAAATTGAATACGTCAATCAAAATAAAAGCGTACCTATTCATATTTATGAAATGTGACACACACTGTAAGAATGTTAAGGAGGTGACAATTTTTATGACAGCTAGTTTGGATGACCCACATTCTGTGTGACAACACTGGTGCATCATTTTTATTCATACGAAAGCGTTGAAAAGAATATATTTTAAACGTATCTAGGAATTGTTGGGTTGGCCCAGGCCGATATGTCGGCGTACTAAAGTTGTTTCAGAAGTGTTCGTACATTTTTGTTTTGTCATAATTCGAACACGCTGTATAATAAACTAGATGATGACCGGTTTTTTTTTTGATAACGCCATCCTGTTATGTCTTTAAAGCGGTTAGTTGCCCTCAATTAAGAAAAATAGTATTATTATTCGCCAATAGATGTCGGGAAGAGTTGATTATTGAAAACACGAATAAAACAACATTTTCTGAAAATAAATCGTAGCTAGAACGATTTATCGCCCCCGAAATCCCCTGTGTACTAAATTTTATGAAAATCGTTGGAGCCGTTTCCGAGATCCAGATTATATGTATAGATAGAAAGCCAATAGATAAAAAATAATTCACACCACTTTGTTTCATCCTTAAAATGTTATAATTCTAGACTATTCGATCTTCGCAAAAGCGTTTAAATTGCAATTTAACGTTGAATTTCGTGATTATTTGGCGATCTCTTTGCACTATTATCGAAAGACTTCTTTATTGTTACAGAAATTCTTCTTTATTAATACAGAATTCTTATTACAGAAGGATGCCTGTGTACTCCTTAGGAAATGTATACAGGACATTATTAACTACTATAACGCACACATCCCTTATTTGTTCTACTCGTGGGTCTTGAAGGGGCATGCTGCGGGCGGGGCGGCAGAGCCGTCGCCGGGCAACCACGAAGTTTTTCCAAAAAGCTGTCAGTCGATATAGCACCAATGAAATATATTTTACATCTTTATACTTAATTTATAAAATACACCTTAAACTGGGATTGTTTTAATAATTCGTTATACTACTGAAATTCGATTGTAATTTAATTAATACAAGAAGTGCTCACTATGCCGCGAAGAAACAACGGGTTTTGATTTGAAACTTTTCACATTTAATAGACATTACTTGCTTTTCAGTTTTGGCGTTATAAGACAATTTCCACGTGAATTTATTAAGTAAAATAACTTATCAGAATAATATCAACTGACGACATTTAAGAATTCGCTCCGCTAACTCCCATTAACGACGTACAACAATCACTATGTCAAGGCTAACATGCTCATTGAGATCATCAATATTGTGTTAAATCTCACGTGCTTTCTGAATGACGTAACGCGAGTCGATTTAAAAGGGCCGGCTTTATGAATGAGCGCAACGAAACACGATACATGCGTCGGTTTGAATTAAAAATAAAACTTTTATTTGTGCTGTTAGCGCATCGCTTTGAACTCGCCGATGCTGTGGGTGGTGGTTGGGCCACAGTGACGGCGGGCAGAGTAGCGGAGCATTTTGATATTCGTTGAGTTTGAATTACTAACGAACTAGCAAATAGGTGACACGATATTGTGATATATTAATGTTTGTTAAATTACATACAGTTATTTGTTATTATTTTTACTAGCGTCAATAAATAGATGAAATCACTCTCGATTTAATAATTGTTACACTTGATAGATCAAACTTTCCAACTTTGTACAGTTTGTGCATATAGTTTAGTGGACGTAAATATTTACACACGCAAAAACACGACAAAATGAAGATGACCGACTTCAGTGTATATATAGTCTCAATTGTATTAGAAAAACGACAATATTACAAGTCAAACCGAACGCATGGTTAGTTCGTCGCAAAATGGTCAAAACGGTAGTTATATTATAAATATTTTTTTTATTTATAATATAGCTACTATATATACTATTACATAATATATATACTATTACATAATATAATTGATTTGTAAATGCTTTCTTTTCTGTATAATGAATAGTTAGTTATATCTGTATAGTTTTCTCTTCGGTTTACGCAAATCGCAGACATAATTAGATGTGGTTTAATTTGACCTTTTTTTATTCTCATTACTTTATATTATTTTCAATGTTACGAATACTTTGCAGTTTTCGTAGTCACGAACGAAGGAAATAATAAAATAACTCACTAAAATGACTGAGGTCGCGTTCGCCCACCTGTCCTGGCGAAACTGGAAACCCACCAGTCACCCATTCATCCTAAAAACAAAGAAGCAAGAAAATGCCAAAAAAAAATTAACAAAACATCCAAGTCTTATAAAGTTCAGTTCGTTCAAAAAGCCTTGCGTGTTTCACTTGTTTCCCATTTAGATTTTTTTAATCTAAGATTTTATCGAAATTAAATTAATTTACTTTGTTATCGCTGTAAGTGGAACCACCGACCTTAGCGATCACGTAGTAAAAATATTTTACAACAATGGTCTCCAATGTCAACATGAGTGATGTAACAATTCGAATACTTGACATTTAGTTGAAGACGTGCATAAAAATGCACACGGAATAATATTTGTGTTATTGTCACAGCTGAGTGACAGGAAATATTTATCATGTAAGGAGATCAAGTTCGACAGCTTGATGTGTGAGCACCACAAAAATCTACAACATTATATTATAGGTTTATGTAAGCTGTTTTAGATTTTAAAGAACATTGGGGCTGTTTTTTTTTGCGTATTTTAATGAATTGTAAGTAGTAAATCTAGAGAGTTCGGTACGTTTATTGATAAAACGGTGATGCATTCCGATTTGGGACAGACATATTTTTTTTATGTTTGAAGGATTACTGGTGGCCCTGAGGCCTTTCCAGTTTCACCAGGACAGGTGCGAGCAAAGGCTCAGCCAAGATGTGTGGGATTTGCTAACAGGTGCCCGTGCGCCTCCGAAGGAGACTTAACAACTTAAGAACAGCTGCTTCGCGAATGAATCTACTGCCGGATCGGAATCGCGACCCGCTGAGAAGATCCGGCGAGAAACTCAGCGGACTGATGCATGGGTTAGGTTGCACGTCGAGCTCTACGGTTACAGGGATCCCCAAGCCTGCTCCTAGTGTTAGAGCTGAAGGCGTCTAATGCAAAGGTTATTGGATCTGATGGATCCGTAAGGACGTGTATAGGGCGTCGACGGTGACTGGCTCCTGCGTGATCAGGATTTGGGGAGGATAGACATCTACAACGTAAATAACCCCCCCCCCCCACCTCGAGACATGAGTTGTGAGGTCACTGTTTTAACAGTACAACGGCTGCTCCAAGCCGAAACGCATTTCTGCTTCACGGCAGAAATCGGTGGGGTGCTGGTACCTACCTGTGCGCACACATAAGACTTCCTAGCACCAGTAAGTAAACTGAAAAATAAGACTCCGAACTCATTGACAATGATATAATGCAATGATTAATATCAAACATTGACAGATATGATGCACTATCGTTAAGTATAACAATGTTGACATACTTATTTCATAGCCGAGTGGATTATAAATAGTCGTCGCCAGGATCAAGACTAATAGCTGGCTTTATCGGCAGGTGACGCGTCCATCGCCAACTTATAACATATAATACTTAAGTAACAACAAATTGTTCTCTGACGTGTCTAGTGTTTGAAATGAGGTCATGTTTTAATAGAATACCTAAGTAAGATAGTAAAATATCTGTACTTAAAACTTTTGGTTGTATTGACTCTCGGAAAGTTTATTGAATCTATTTTTTTCTGTGTGCCGCGACAGACTCGAACGATAGTTACTTAGCTGTTGCAGTTTATTTTGAAGATTGTTTTTTATTGCTTAGATGGGTGAACGAGCTCACAGACCACCTAGTGTTAAGTGCTAACTGAAGTCCATAGACATCTACAACGTAAATGCGCCACCCACCTTGAGATATAAGTTCTAAGGTCTAAGTATAGTTGCAACGGCTGCTCCACCCTTCAAACCGAAACGCATTACTGCTTCACGGTAGAAATAGACAAGGTGGTGGTATCTACCCGTGCGTACTCACAAGAGGTCCTCCCACCAGTAAAGAAAAGTACAGTTCCTCTTATTACACAAGGTAAGAGTGCAAAACTTCAGAATTTATTGTATTAAAAAAATCTGTTACTTTTATTAATGTGGCGATAGTCATCAGAAAACAAAAGATATTTGACATAATATGCCGGAATCTCGCTTACGAAAATTTCAAGATAAGCTTGTATTTGAACATTTTTCGAACAACAATATTCGGACCGTCGCGTCAGTCTTCCGATATATCACTCGTTCGGTGGAAGATTTTCCCTTTGTCGTATACCTCTATATTGGCATAATAGACAAGCTGACGGGTTTATTGATGTCAGCCGTTACCGTAGACGGGTGATTTGGAATAACGGTTAAGTGGACGCGGCAAATCTCACAATCTCACAACAACCAAGATATAGAATGGTCTGGTTCAAGATAAAATGAAAATAGTGCAGTGGTAGAGAACTTTGACGAAGTCGAAAAGGGCTATTCGATTCGTTTACCTAATCACCGGACGTACTTATTATCTTTGGGGAGGCTTAAACGACAAAGGGAAGATCTTCCACCGAGCTGGTGATATTTGCTCGGTAGACCGACGGTCCGAATGTTGTTGTTCGGAACTTGTATATATGCGATTTATCTTGAAAATGTCGTAAGCGAGATTCAGGCATCTGTCAATTATCTTGCGTTGTATGATGGCTACCCGCCACATTATCCATACGCGTAAAATTTGCAAAAATCTCTGTAAATCATAAAGCGTTGTTCTCATAAGTAGTAGACCTTGACACAATATTTTCATGTTGACTACATACTTCCTAACTTGAAAAGATTTGATAAGCACAGATTACGTCGTGATTACAAGACAATAAATAACTCCGCTTAACCCGATACGCGAATAAGACGTAAAAAAACGTAACTACAGATCTGATTCAAATAATAATGATCTTTAGTACAATAACATAAGTGTGTAATTAAATTTACTGAAAACAATTCAAAAAAATTATAGTGCTGTTCAAACACCTGCAAAATCAGTCTTGTGTAAATACATTTAGAGTTGAGAATCTTAGAGGGATTGTAAAGGAAATTTTTACTGGTGGTAGGACCTCTTGTGAGTCCGCACGGGTAGGTACCACCGCCCCGCCTATTTCTGCCGTGAAGCAGTAATGCGTTTCGGTTTGAAGGGTGGGGCAGCCGTTGTGACTATACTGAGACCTTAGAACTATATCTCAAGGTGTGTGGCGCATTTACGTTATAGATGTCTATGGGCTCCAGTAACCACTTAACACCAGGTGGGCTGTGAGCACGTCCACACATCTCAGCAATAAAAATAAAATCCTGCATTTTGAACGCTAGACTTATATCAGTAGGCTATCTACAGGCTAAATTAATATTTGCATAATGAATAAGGCATCGCGTTACAGTTCATTAAGTGATATTGATGTCCCGTGGTTGAATTAACCTTATTTTAATTAAAAAGTATATTTAAAGAGTTTTCTTTACATTTTCAACAAAAACTTAATAGTTTAAAAATCATAAAATTGTATCATCATTAAAATTAATAGTTTTCAGTTTGAAACCTCACTATATAGTTACATCAACAACTGAATACTCGTTGTATAAATAAAATGAATAGGCGAAGTTTTTTCAAGCTGCAAATCAAATCTGCGGCAAATCTGAGTCAAGATTGAAGGGATCCTGATATAATAAATTAAAACTGGCTACATGTCCCGGTAGGCAGCAGCTTGGCTCTGCGCCTGGCATTGCTGAAGTCCATGGGCGACGGTAACCACTCACCATCAGGTGGGCCTTATGCTCGTCTGCCTACAAGGGCAAAAAAAATCCTATCTTTCAGATCCATTCTCGATTGCGGTCCAAACACCTGTCACAGTTCTTGTCAAACACGTTGAAGGCGACGAAGGTTTTGACGTGGAACGTAACCCACAGACACAATACTGAGCTTCTCACCGGATCTTTCAGTGGTAGATTGAACGACGTACTGTTTTTGCTAGGGCAGATGGTAGTTAAAAAACAAAAAAGTGCCGATCTTAGCAAAGTTTCTCAGCCTGAGCCCCGTGAACTCACATACCTGATGAAACTAGAATAGCCCTGCGAGACTGCTGGTACTTGCCGCTATTACTCATTATTACACCCATAACAGAGCTTACCTTATTGTCTAACTGAATTTACACAAACACTATAACTACTAACCTTACCATTCTATCTTTTAAAATTTCTAAAAAAGACCGAAGGACGTTACCTAAAATTTTACGGCTGAATGTGAAATCGCTTACCTATTAAATTCAAATGTTGCTTCAGCCTTGCCTAGAGGGATCTGAATAAAAGAACAAAACGGCCACAAGGAATAATTTATTATGTAAAGTTTTGTTATTTTATTGTAAATCTTGCACGAATAGCGTTTCGACTACCTGACCTGTAGTAAAATTTGGAGTATGATAACAACATAAAATAATATCAACGTCAAAGTATGTAATTGTAATGAAAAGTATGTTCTGTCTATCATTGTTCCGTAAACTAACGGCCGTCTGGTGTAGTGGTAAGTGACATGGTCACTACACAAGGGGGTCGCGGGTTCGAATCCAGGGTTATGGATGTATATTAAAATATTGTGTATAATAAAAATCTTACATTTATTTTCGTTATCTGGTACCTGTAACACAAGTTCTTTACGAACTTATCATGGGACCAATTAACGTGGCGTGATTGTTAGTAAATATTTATTATTATTATTTATTTATTATTTATTTATAGTTTGTCTGGCGTCAAACAAACATAACTTATTAAAATTCTTCGAAACGAAGTTACCAATTTTATATATTGAGAGTTTGATTGTATTCTACGATGGAAGACGGTTAAAAATCTACTTAATCTACCCCAGGATCGATATACGGCATCTTTACCTTACCAAAACGCCAGTCGTCCTACTTGTATATACGCAAAACATAAAACTCAATGTTAAATAAAAAATAATACAGGCCATTTATGACAAATAATAATATTATGGATTTGTGTTGTGTTGAAGTGAATAAGTAGGTTATTTACAATTCATACCTTTCAGAATTCAATTTTATACAAGTTTCATTTTCGATCGGCCTTGATGTTTTACCTAGATTATATGTATTTTAAATGACTATACGTTACCTACTGAATGCGGTCGAGGACTTTTTGGCGGTAACGCAAAAAGCCGATTTGTGTGAATTGTTTTACTTCGTTTTATTTAGAGTTTGTCCAGGCTTAAAGTGTAATAATGATGGCCTAGTCTGCGTTTACTATTGGTGAAAGTGTACATGTGTGGGAAAGTAAAACAAAGTCGTTAGACGTGGCTCTCGGGTTCATTCAAAAATCCCAATAAAGTCTTCGTGAATTTCCACCATTTTACAATATTTCGTTTAATGTTTAATATTAATCCATTATTAATTAATAATCTCGACTCGCATTTCATTAAACTTCATCGCAATGGATCTCAAATTTCAAATAAATCAACTTTATTTTGTTGCGCTCCAATTTTCATACTTTAAAGTATTCATATAATGACTAAATCGCTACGCTTTAAATCTTTAAAATTACGCAACGGATTTTGATGCGGTTTTTTTAATAGATAGAATGATTGAAGAGGAAGGTTTCACGTCCTTCCCACGTCCTTACGGATCCATCAGATCCAATAAATAACCTTTGCATTAGACGCCTTCAGCTCTAACACTAGGAGCAGGCTTAGGGACCTCGGTAACCGTACTCGTCGAACTCGACAAAGAGTTCGCCGTGCAACCTAACCCATAAATCAGCTCGCTGAGTTTCTCGTCGGATCTTCTCAGCGGGTCGCGATTCCGATCCGGTAGTAGATTCATTCGCGAAACAGCTACTCTTGAGCTGTTAGGTCTCCTTCGGAGGCGCTCGGGTAGCTGTTAGCAAATCCCACCCCTCTTGGCTGAGCCTTTGCTCACCCACCTGTCCTGGTGAAACTGGAAAGGCCTCCGGGCCACCAGTAACCCTTCAATCATAAAAAAAATAAAAATAAAAAAAGGAAGGTTTATATGTATAATAACATCCATTAAATAGTGGAGAACTCAATAATAAATTTGTTTCCGAATCGAAGCGAGGGCGGGTCGCTAGTATTTTTATAAACTCGACATTGGTAACAATGGCGTCGGAAGCAAACAACTTCCATACAGAAAAAGAAAGAAGAAGAAGCGATCAGTGTATTATTTATTAATGTTGGCATTTATAGCTATCACACCTACCTAGAAATTTCGGTTCTTAACACGCTTCTATTAGCTTGGTCTGTTTAATTGTTTAGATGCATACGTATTTTTACGTTAAAATATTTTTTTCTTAAACACTTTAAAAAAAAAATATTTTCTACTTTTTATTTCGATTAGGTACAAAAACGTCCAACAGCGCCATCTCTTAAAAATATTAAACGTTTGCTAAAATTCTGCTATTCAACAACAGATGGCGCTTTAAAATGTTCTTTTATCGATAATAGATGGCAGTAAAATTTACTAAAAGCATATTTCTTGCAGGATTCTCATCCCCATAATTTAAATTAATTATGCAATAGTTTCTTTTATCTTAATTTTATAAGGGTTCTTGTTGCATAGCTCAATGTATATCCTATGCGTAAGTTTTAATATGTACATTAATACAGCTCAATTACATTAAGATTATTAAGTTTTTTTTAACTGTGATCATGGTTAAATGAGATCACGGTCTGCCTTGCTTGCAATGCTTATAGTAAGCACATAGGCGTTACAACGTGAGTCTTTACTCAACTTGAGATATGAAGCCGAAGACTCAACTCAATTGTATAAGTACACTTTGCAATAGAAACAGGCAAGATGGCATTACCTACTCGCGCGGGCTCACTAGTCGTCCTACCACCAGTGTGCTTAGTGTTAACGTCCTCGATAGCGTAAAAGTTAACTCACAGTATGCAGTTGGAACAGCACCCCTAGCGGCTAACGTAGGCAAACGTTCGAACTCCATACAAATTTGAGTTAACTTTTACGCTATCGAGAACGTTAAAAAACTCACACTAAACACACGGTAAACCAGTGACAACCGTACATTTGTACACAGGCGATGTATAATTGTAAACATACATATACCACAAAACAGATATTGAAACCAGTAACCGTACTCGTCGAACTCGAAAACAAAGCGCAACCTAACCCATGCATCAGCTCGCTGAGTTTCTCGCCGGATCTTCTCAGCGGGTCGCGATTCCGATCCGGTAGTAGATTCATTCAAATTCAAATTCAAATTCAAAATCATTTATTTCAACTTGGATGTCATCAAAAACACACTTGTTGAATGTCAAAATGTAAAAGAAAATGTTAACTCTACCATGTTAACTCTACCATTCGCGAAGCAGCTGCTCTTGGGTTGTTAGGTCTCCTTCGGAGGCGCTCGGGCAGCTGTTAGCAAATCCCACCCCTCCTGGCTGAGCCTTGCTCGGCACCTGTCCTGGTGAAACTGGAAAGGCCTCCAGGCCACCAGTAATCATTCAAACATAAATAAAAAAGATATTGAAACCTAAAGCTTACTATGATCGACACTAGAATTTGGCTCTCAACAATGGCAAACTTTAAAAAAAAATTAAGCTTAAACTACCATTATAACGGATGGTATTAAATTATTAGATCTGTGACACAAACAAGAAGCTGCTTCAAAATACAATACAAGTTTGTAGGACATCTGTTTGTGTTCTTAATTGTTTCAATGAATCGTCGGCGTACTGTTTGAATATAAACTACAGGGACGTAATGAAAATAGAACAGTGATTTGTTTACTTTCGTTACATTTGGATGGAAAAAATTCTGTAACTTACTTAAATAAATCGATTAGCTAGGTTGTTTTTTTATTGTCAACTAGCTGACCCAGTAGACTTCGTAATGCCTCAATCGAACAAAAACCTAAAAGACCTAAACTTTTGTATAAAATAAATTTAAAACAAACAAAAGAAATCCGTCGGACGGGGGACACATCAAAGGAAAAACAAAATTGTTATTTTTATTTAATTCTGAGCATTTTCATATTTATTTACCTTTTAAGCCTTCTTTGGACTTCCACAAATAATTCAAGACAAAAATTAGCTGAATCGGTCCAGCCGTTTTAGCGAGTTTTAGCGAGACTAACAAACAACAATTCATTTTTATATATATAGATTCCAACGAACTAAACATAATTGACGACAAATTTCCCCGTCGAACTCTTCATCGCAATCTAACCCATAGATAAAGCCCGCTGAGTTTCTCGCCGGATCTTCTCAACGGGTCGCAATTCCGATCCGGTGACAGACTCTACGAAGTACTGCTCTTACTAGGGCTAGTGTTCGCAAATTTTCTCAGGTTGAGCTCGTGAGCTCACCTACCCGTTCAGGCATAGCTGGCATAGCCTCTTAAGCTATCAGCGTAGGGTAGGGGAAAAAAACTACTCATCTAGTAAAATAAAAAACAAATTATCTGTCGGCTGCAAAAAGTCATCGGCTGATATACTGATAAACCAGTAAAGATCAGGGCGTTGCTGAAATAGCCCCCTAGGCTACCAGCGAAAAGGTAGGAAAAAAAACGACAAATTCAAATAGCACCATCTGTTTTAATATTATATTTAAAAAAAAATACGATTTCCATTGTTAACCTCCTCTTGAAGTCGGTTAAAAATAATTTCATCTATGTATTATTCATAATATCGTTATTGTCTATGCAAATATCATAAGTAGCAGGCTTATTTGATATTCGCAAGGTTGGATTAGGAAATAATAAAATCGATAATATTGGTGATTTTACGTCGCAAATGATAAGATAAATATGATTATTATAAGTATATATTATTTTGCGTATAAAACCAGAGTCGATCATATTCCTAAGTCCACGCCTGTTTCATTCTACATGTAGCATATTGCGAAGGGTTGACAATGTTTCGAATCATGCGCGTACTGGGATTGTTTGCAGTAGTATTGCACCGCGTGTTGGAACTTGGACTTCACACCGATTACCGACTCACCGGACAACTAGCATTCCTTTGTACAGTCACTTTCAAGAAAAACGGACACTCATAGTATTCACTATACAAGTTTCATATATTAAATAAACTACAATACGATTTATTTCCTACGACATTAATATTCGACTTATAATACTTAGTTTCCGGTCAAAAAATGTATTAATAATCGCTTTTACGTATAATGATAATAAGTGAATCAGATCAAAGTCGTGTAACAAAAATAATTTATTGAACTTAAGTTCTTAAAGTTTGGAAATTGGAAATATTTTTCAGAAAATTTATTTGTATTATTAATTTTAATTTCATTAATACAATCATTGATTTTTTACTATTCTGTAATATACAGATTAATTCTTTTAGCTGTAAATTTATGTCACTGTGATAGATCGTAAATAGATCGATGTGCCAATAATTATCCCCAATACACAGAATTATGTAGTTTGAGGTTTATGGTAACTTATTGATATACCACACGTTTTGGGCAAAAAAAAATAAGTTTTATATTTTATTAATAACACATGAATTATATCATCGTTTCTTTCTAAATATAGGTAGCTTATTTTTCATTGATAAAATTTCACCTAACATGTTGGAAAATCGTTTTTAGTTTTCTGGAAACTTTCCAATATCTTATGTTTTAAATTATGACATTCATTGCAGGAACGACTTGGTTTACAGCAGAGATTTACGAAGAATCTCAAAATGTAGTGATAAATGGTGTTTACGGCGCCTTGAAATACGATAACAATTATAATGCACCAGCTAAATCCTCTTTGGAAAAACTAAGCGCGGTATATTGTGCAGCACTTCGATCTACACTGCCTTAAATACGTCATTTCGGATTCTCCCGATCCAATAATGTTGTTTTTAGATACCTCAAGCACCGGTCATCGTTCTCGTCGAACCCGCTGGCGACGAAGGGTTCGGCGAATAAACTAACCCAAAGACACAGCCCACTGAGTTTCTCGCCGGTTCTTCTCAGTGGGTCGCGTTTCCGATCCGGTGGTAGATTCTGCGAAGCACTGCTCTTCCTAGGGCCAGTGTTAGAGTCCCGAGAGCTCACCTACTCGCTCGGTTACGCTGGCATAGCTTTTCAAGGCTAGGCAACTTAGGTAGGAAAAAAAAAAGATCTATACGCCATCGCATTAAAAAAAAACTTTTTTTTTGTATTGGTAACCAACATACGTCATATACGTCAGCAGAAAACATAACAAATAGCATTTGCTTTAATCTCAAAATTAACGTTAACAAATTACAAGACTGCAAGCATTGGTGAAAGTTGAAACAAGTGCTTAATCTGTTGCTTCTAAAAATACAAATAAATATAAATAAACAATATAATAACATATTACATTATGAAATTTAACATTATTACACATTACTACGCACATTATATTATTACATATCAGAAATAAGCTCATCAAGTAAGGTTAAGATAAAGCTACTAAATATTGAGATTCTTTGAAAAACAATGCAGTTAGCTGATAATTAATGTTAGCAAATTACAGGAACCGATTGCAGGCATTGGTGAAACAAGTGCTTAATCTGTTGCTTCTAAAAATATAAATAAATATAAATAAACAATATAATAACATATTACATTTAACATTATTACACATTACTACATACATTATCATTACATATCAGAAATAAGCTCATCAAGTAAGGTTAAGATAAAGCTACTATTAAGATCCTTTGAAAAACAATGTAGTTGATAATTTCCTTACAAACACACACCTTTAGAGATCGTGGATAATAAGTAGGCTGTAATGCTTTTCCAAAGATAATTTTTGTATCATACTTTATAACGTTCTAAGAATGGATGGGTTTTTTTTTCTAACCTCGAGGGGTTATCCCAACTTCGCCGAGCGAGTAGGTGAGCTCACGGGGCTCTAACCTGACGAATTTGCTAACACTAGCCCTAGCAAGAGCAGTGCTTCGCAGAATCTACTACCAGATCAGAATCGTGACCCACTGAGAGGACTGGCGAGATGGATTGTCAACTGCTTCCCTCTGTCTGAAGAATCATCAGGAGATTTCATGTGATTGGACCTCAACTAATGGCTGTTAGCGGAGTGGTACCGCTTTCAATATGACCACGGTCCGCTCCTTTTTTTTGTTGTTGCTTAGATGGGTGGACAAGCTCACAGCCCACCTGGTGTTAAGTTGTTACTGGAGCCTATAGACATCTACAACGTAAATGCCGCCACCCATCTTAAGATATAAGTTCTAAGGTCTCAAGTATAGTTACAACGGCTGCCCCACCCTTTAAATCGAAACGCATTACTGCTACACGGTAGAAATAGGCAGGCTAGTGGTACCTACCCGTGCGGACTCACAAGACATCCTACCATCAGTAATCATTGTAACGTGAAAGTCGATCCATTAATGACGAATTCGAAGTCTAATTTGTCTGTGAAAGTAAAATGCTTAGTATTCAATTTTAAAGTTACAGCATTTGGAATTAGAATTGACAATACATAACGTAATGTTGAGTTAAACGGACCTTATGATAAGCTTCCCGTTTTGACTCTACTACTACTACTGCGCTGGCGCTATGAACCCGAAGTGGGTCTTGGCCTCCGACAAGAAACTTTGCCATTCGTCCCGGCGCTGCGCAACACCTTGCCAGTGCTACACTTGGAGCTCACGTAAATTTCCTTCCACAGCGTCAGACCAGCGATACTTGGGCCTCCCTAGGGGGCTGCGTCCCTCCGGTACCGCGTTTCACAGCCCGATTCTGCTCCATACGCACTACATGCCTGAGCCATCCGAGCCTATTGACACTACTCCAATAATATTGGTAGTAAGGGAAAATCTTTCCATTCTCTTTGCATTGACGGCTACAGAGGGGAGGGGAGCACAGCTTGACAGCATCATTCAAATGACTGCAAGCAGTGATCAGTGAGGTCTTGCAGACGCGTTGAGATCACGATTCTAACTTCAGATTCAGAAAACTTCTCAGCGGTATTGGTTTAGCGATACATTGGAATTCTCGTTGGCTTAGCTCTTTGCATTGACGGCTACAGTGAGGAGTGGAGCATAGCTTGCTAGCATCCTTCAATGACGGCAAGCAGTGATCAGTGAGTTCTTGCAGACGCGATGAGATCACGATTCTTCCTTCAGATTCAGAAAACTTCTCAGCGGTATTGGTTTAGCGATACATTGGAATTCTCGCTGGCTCTCGGCTTAGCGACGACCGCAGCATCTGCTTATTAAAAAATTTAACATATGCGTGTGTTTAAACGTGAATCGAATATATGAAAGCGAACACAGGTTGCTTTGTACGACGCGCGTGACTCCTACGCGGGGTCAACGAACGACCTTAGCCGGTCCTGGCGCGCCGGTCCTCCAAAGTGCAAACGTGTCAGGATAAACGTTTGTGTACGTGGAACGAAGTATTACTTCATTTTGATCAGATCGTTTTAAAATCGATGGTAAATAAAATTAAAAAAAAAAATGTGTGGTGTCGTGGGACACCGGATAGGACCGAAGTTCCTTATTATAAAAATATTAATTTTAAGTTCTATTCGAGGTATAAAGAAAATAAAACTGGAGGTTTCGCAACAACCCATTCGGTAACGTGCGAACTTATTGTGGTACACTTCATTCACGGTTGTTTGCATAAGAGTTAATGTATTGCGCAAACGAACGCTCTGAGATCGTGGTCAATGAATGATAAAAAGATATGTTATTTTTAGTACGTTATTACAAAGTTAATTCGTACACTGTGTGCATTAGTAATTTGTACGTTATTACAAAGTTAAGTCGTACACTCTGTGCATTACTAATAAAAATCTTACGTTACGGACGTTTTTTCCCGGTTAGGGTACCCCTCCGCATCGTCCCTCCCATAAGGAATTTCATTCCAAAAACATTAAGTTCTTTCGATGTCTTTCGAATCTCAAAACTCCGATGTAATTTTTCTGATATACTGATCACCAAGCTGGGGACTTCATCTCAGAATTCCGTAGCCGCGCACCGTACTAACGTTTCGATCCTGAAAGAGCTCAACATCGAGGAGAGTATCGTCAACAGTCCAAATACGAATCCTCAAGTTCTTCAGGCACATCACTCAGAATGAGGGCTCCATTGAGCGGTTGGTGGTGCAAGAGAAAGTCGAGGGCAAAAGAACTCGAGGACGATCTCCAACACGATGGAGCGATCTCATAAAATCTGTGACTCAATTCAGCATAAATGATTGCTCTCACTCTGCGAAACACCGTGCCACATGGCGTCGCATCGCAAGAGCATCAGTCGCAGGATTCGACTGAACAATGACCACGACCACTCTATCAAGAGTATACGACTAGGAAGATCACCAAGTACGTACTAAAGATAATGGTAACTAAAATCGTCAACACGTAAAATCGTAAAACGTTACAATCTAGTTCAACTAATTCTAATATACGACGGTGCTATGAAAATTAATTCCCCTGAAAATGAAGTCTCGTTTGTAAATTTTTTGTTTTTGTTTATTTAATTTTTTTCAGAAAGTGACCGCCATGTTTTAATTTACGAAAGCTTAAATAAACAAAGTAATAAATTCGTTTAATGTGATTGCGTTGTTGCCCGAATGCGGAGCACCTAACTGTCATTTCTCCTTCGGGACTATGACAAAAACTCCGATAGGTGTTAGTGTCGGAAATTCATTATATCGATAAAAACTAAAGAAATGCTTTGTCTTAATAGTATATAGCGTAGCTTTTTTAAATTTAATAATATAAATAGAGAGATATGTTCTTGACCCACCTGAAAAATGTATTCGAAATTACAACTGGAATGGTAGAACGGATAGCCTACTCTTAAAATAAGAACTCCTTTGACCCTGACTTTAGTTATGTCTATCTTTTTATGTTCCATAGATTTCTTGGCAGTGACAATTTTACCATCACACCACCCGCCACAAGAACAGAACTCATCCATACTAACCAGGACCGCTGCGATCTTGATGTTGCTTCTCTCTCATTATTCTTGCTCATAGCGTCCAGCGGTTGATATGTCCATCCTGTTTCCTACTGTGACACGTATTTTTTCAAACTATTCCTTAATTTCACTTACCATTCATCATCGGTTGGTTTTGAAGACAATTAAAATAGAATAATAAAGCTTGTTTCACAATAGGAATAGCTGGAAAATGATTCCAGCCGGAGTCGGTATTTTTGTTTAAGAATATTCTGAATTAATTGTGCGAGTGTCCTCGTTCTGTTATCAGATGTATGTGAACTTTTTGAAGCTCAGATCACATGAAAAAGTTCGGGGCCGTCTAATGTATAAAATATAAGAATAATGTAACTTTTTTATTCGTAATGAAGAAGTACGCTGATTTGACCCTAGAATAACACTAATTTACTTTTTTAAAGTCACCATAAGTGCGTTCCGCGAATATTTAATTGGATAATTGTGAACATAGACCTTTAGGAGGCTAGAAAAGCTTAGTCGGTAATTGAGAACTGCTCTATTTTAGAACAAAAGACTAAGCATCGATATCGAGTTTAATTTGCCATGATGCATCACTAGCTAAGCAATTTTTTCTCGACTGCTATGCGAGAGTATTTAGCGGTCAGGAGAGCGAACTTCGTCGCAGATTAGCACACAATGTGCCAGTGCAAGTCGTTTGTCAAAATTTTTATTGCACATGTTTTTATAGCAACGTGCTCTGGAAATGTTTTCATAAGTGTCTAATGTTTCTGTTTAAGATACTAATGAAAAGCTCAATGTTTTCAGAACACTTTTTATCGCTGCTGCTATCCAATCCTTATACAATTTATAAGGTATAATGTATTTGATTTATGATATATCGATAAAACGTAAGAAACTGGTGGTAGGACCTCTGGTGAGTCCGCACGGGTAGGTACAACCACCCTGCCTATTTCTGCCGTGAAGCAGTAATGCAGTGGGGCAGCCGTTGTAACTATACTGAGATCTTAAAACTGATATCGCAAGGTGGGTGGCGCATTTATGTTGTAGTTGTCTATGGGCTCCAGTAACCACTTAACACCAGGTGGGCTGTGAGCTCATCCGCCCAATTAAGCAATAAAAAAAAACATTGTTCATTCCATGTTTTTCAAATTGAATTATCGATATTCAGCTATACTACACACAATATGTAGACCGGATCTATAGATTCTTAATAAATACATGATTAGTGGCGAGCGAGGAGCCCGGCTCCCTCGTGTATACTATGCACAATCGGTGAAATACGTCAATAGTCTATGATGCAATCGATGGTTAGCTCTTACACTGGGATGAAGCTTTGATGCGTATTTTTTGGCTGGAACGCGAGGGAAGAAATGCTCAAAGATATGGCATCTTAGGTACTTCCAAAATACCTACTGAAGTAAACAGCCGTTATTCTACGGAGAATTTATTTTACCCCATATTGTTTTGTTTCATTTATAATCAACAATAGCGTTGTAAGAAGCCAACTGCCATACTTAAAAAATATATGTGGTGTCATGGCACCGGATAGGAACGAAGTTCCTTATTATAAAAAAAAATGTGTGCGTGTACTAGTGTACACACGTAAGAAGTGAAACTTCTTTATGGCCTTATTTTTCGAAAAATGATCTACATGCAACTTTCTAGAAATTGGTTAAATAAAGTTAAATTAGATAAAGTTTAAACAAAAGGATTTTATTATCATAGACATGAATACAAAAAAGTTAAATTAGATAAAGTTTAAACAAAAGGATTTTATTATCATAGACATGAATACAAAAAAGATGGCGCGTAACGGAAAAATGTGACGCGTAACCGAAAAATGTGACGGTAAATTTTTTTCCAACGCCGATAAGGAAGTTTCACTTCAAAAATGTGTGCGTGTACTAGTGTACACACGTAAGAAGTGAAACTTCTTTATGGCCTTATTTTTCGAAAAATGATCTACATGCAACTTTCTAGAAATTGGTTAAATAAAGTTAAATTAGATAAAGTTTAAACAAAAGGATTTTATTATCATAGACATGAATACAAAAAAGTTAAATTAGATAAAGTTTAAACAAAAGGATTTTATTATCATAGACATGAATACAAAAAAGATGGCGCGTAACGGAAAAATGTGACGCGTAACCGAAAAATGTGACGGTAAATTTTTTTCCAACGCCGATAAGGAAGTTTCACTTCAAAAATATTAATTTTAAGTTCTATTCGATGTATAAAGAAAATAAAACTGGAGGTTTCGCAACAATCCACGGTCATTCAGTAACGTGCGAACTTATTGTGGTACACTTCATTCACGGTTGTTTGCATAAGAGTTAGTGTGTTGCGCAAATGAACGCTCTGAGATCGTGGTCAATGAATGATAAAAAAATATGTCACTTTTTGTACGTTAATACAAAGTTAAGTCGTAAACTATGTGCATTACTAATAAAATTTGTATGTTATTACAAGGTTAAGTCGTACCCCTCCGCATCGTCCCATAAGGAACTTCGTTCCAAAAAAGGAAATAAGCAAAATTGAGGCTCACTTACAGGACACGAATGTTTCTTCCGCTACCTGCACCTCATCACCAAGAGAGGGAGCCAATGCTGGAGGGGCACCTCTGCAGTGGCTGCGATGAGGACACGGCGGAACACACGCTCGTGAATTACCCGGCTTTCGCGGAGTAGACGCGTGGACCTAGTAAGAGATTAAGGTACGAATTTTGACCTTAATATCTGCGCCCATATAGATACTAGATTTAAAATTTGCTTACAATACAATAACATTAGTATTTATAATGCTTAACACGTATCTGCGCGTGTAGGTACCACCACCACCCTGCCTATTTCCCCCGTGAAGCAGTAATGCGTTTCGGCTTGAAGGGTGGGGCAGCCCTTGTAACTATACTGAGACCTTAGAACTTATATCTCAAGTTGGGTGGCGCATTTACGCTGTAGATGTCTATAGGCTCCGGTAACCACTTAACACCAGGTGGGCTATGAGCTCGTCCACTCATATAAGCAAAAAAAAAAACTCAGCATCGATATCGAGTTTAATTTGACATGATGCATCACTAGCTAAGCAATTTTTTCTCGACTGCTATGCGGAGAGTATTTAGCGGTCAGGAGAGCGAACTTCGTCGCAGATTAGCACACAATGTGCCAGTGCAAGTCGTTTGTCAAAAATTTTATTGCACATGTTTTTATAGCAACGTGCTCTGGAAATGTTTTCATAAGTGTCTAATGTTTCTGTTTAAGATACTAATGAAAAGCTCAATGTTTTCAGAACACTTTTTATCGCTGCTTCTATCCAATCCTTATACAATTTATAAGGTATAATGTATTTGATTTATGATATATCGATAAAACGTAAGAAACTGGTGGTAGGACCTCTTGTGAGTCCGCACGGGTAGGTACCACCGCCCCGCCTATTTCTGCCGTGAAGCAGTAATGCGTTTCGGTTTGAAGGGTGGGGCAGTCGTAACTATACTGAGATCTTAGAACTGATATGGCAAGGTGGGTGGCGCATTTACGTTGTAGATGTCTATGGGCTCCAGTAACCATTTAACACCAGGTGGGCTGTGAGCTCGTCCACCCAACAAAGCTATAAAAAAAAAGTATTATCACCGAAAATACGCATATTCCTGTCTCAATGTACCACACAAGAACAGTTATAAGTTTGAGAATAACAACAGAAAATCTGCTTTTGATTAATGCGAACAAACAAAATTATACCGTCGTTTCAGTGGACATGAAAATCAAATTAAAGTGAGTTAATTTTACAAGAATGTGAAGTTTCCTAGAAAAGTTGTGGCCGAAGCAATCTCGTAGCCGTCTAGTTAGGGACGTAATATGAATGCAAATCGGCTGCAAACGGTCGCTCGACGACTTATTTATTCCAGAATCGAGACTTGTTGCTAATGGCCGACTATTTTCGTATTGGCTCTTTTAATAAGTTAAGTGGACTGGTCGGCTTTGACGGTAGCTGTTAAGGAGTGAGTACGCCGGCTATTCCTGATGATGGGCATTGGATTGATGAAATAATTGGCTGTAGAGGAATGTGCTGTTCTGACATGATATGACTAAAAACATTTTTTACAAGAACTATATATTTATAACGTCCTCGACACAACACGCAATGGATTACATAATAGGAAACATGCAATATTTAACACATTACATTGACATTAACTAAGATCGTGATATGGCTTAAATTTCATTTAAACTTCAGTCAATAAACAAAACAGTTGAGTCGCAACATAGTGCTCCACGCGCGAATGGAAAGCGTCCTCAACATTGATGGATGTGTGATGATGGAATCACTCTGTCGTTACCGTTCGTAGCGGGCTGGCTGTTAAGCTTAGTGCGCTGTTCTTCTTAACCCAGAAACCTAGATATTATACAGTATGCCTAAACGTAATATTGCAATATGTTTTTTTTTTATTGTTTAGATTTGTGGAAGAGCTCACAGCCCACCTGGTGTTAAGTGGTTACTGGAGCCCATAGACATCTACAACGTAAATGCGCCACACACCTTGAGATATAAGTTCTAAGGTTTCAGTATAGTTACAAGGGCTGCCCCACCTTTCAAACCGAAACGCATTACTTCTTCACGGCAGAAATAGGCGGGGTGGTGGTACCTACCCGCGCGGACTCACAAGAGGTCCTACCACCAGTATTTACGCAAATTATAATTTTGCGGGTTTGATTTTTATTACACGATGTTATTCCTTCACCGTAGAAGTCAATCGTGAACATTTGTTAAGTACATATGTTTCTTTTAATAGACGAAAGGCAGATAGCATCATGTTTCTCACGTTGTATCAAGCACTTATCTGTGCTTACACACAAAAAAACTATCAGTTCCAAAGACATTAAATCAAAGTTTCAGTTTCTTTAGAAAACCTGCCATCAACTCTGATTCGGATACGCCTATAAATCTTGAAGTCATCTGTTATAATTAATGCAAATTACTCTTCATTAAAACTTTAAATTTTAAATGCATTTCTCTGACATTTCGACTTTATAAATATTGGATACTGCGATGACCACTCATCAAATGGGTTCACGATTGTGCCGCGTTTATTCTCGACATATTTTGCCCCGTGATCTGTAAGCGGAGTAATGTCCGTTCCCAACTTGGTGACACTTTACAAAATTGCTTACTGACTTATGTATCTGAGTGTGAAGTTTTCTCACGCGGCTCGCCCCCAAAAGGATACCCGATTTTTCAGGGTAACTGTCGGAGCACCGTGGTTCGGGAGGAACGTCGATCTGCACGGCGATCCGAACCTTGAATCCATCAGAAAATATAGAAACCTGAAATCACTTTCGGAATTTTTCGATGACGTATCATGATATCCCCTCATCGTGGCCGCCGCTTCCCAACTCCGGCTCACGCAGGAGCCAGTCACCATCGACGCCCTTGACGCGTCGTTACCCATCCATCCAATCCAATAACACTGTAATTTTTATCTGTACAAGAAGTACAGATGTACGCGAATTAAAAGTAAAAAAGATACAACCCTTCTTCGAAATCTGAATCGTATGTTTCGAGCAAGCTGTATCCATATTCGGAGGGATAATCCTTTTAAAGGTATCGTTCAAAAAGCTTTCACTTCAATTTTCATTCGTAATTTCATCAAAAGACCACTGTAGCTAGTTCAGCTTGATTCGCTTTGACGAAGGTTGTGGGCACTAAAATTTTATGTACTTATTTATTTGAAGCGTTAATAAAGTTATTTGTTACTGGCATCGAGGCTCTATTTACACGAATTATTATTATTATATAATAATTTATATATTATATAATTACACTTTATTTAACACCATATGTACAGAGTGAGCAAATAAAACAAATAATAGTCGGTGACATAAATTTGCGGCCTTATCGCTGAAAGCGATCTCTTCCAGGCAACCTTGCAGGGAGAGGAATAAGCGAACTGGACGGTGCTATATCATAATAAGCTTACATAAAAATATATACTTATATACACATGTGAAAAATAAATACAATATAAGATTAGACTTATATACGATTAAATACAAATAAATACAAAAAATATACAAGTAAATACAAAATAAGTAGCAACTTGTACAGTTATACTGTAGGAGCCATATTGTTGTGCAAGGTAGTGCGATTTTAATCTGAATTTGAAAATTTCCGCCGAGGACGATTGTTAGTAAATTATTTTGATACTTAAAGGTAGTGTATTCCATAAGCGGACTGCTTCAACCGTAAAGGAATGGTCATAGAATGACGTCCCGTGAGCCGGAAACTTCAGCATTAAGTTCTATAATTATTATATGTTATACTAGCTGACCCGGCAAACGTTGTCTTGCCATATATAAGATTTATAGAGAATTTCTAGTGTAGAAAAAAATGACTAACTTATTGGAAGTGTATAAGGATGTGGAATATGAGTGAAAAAGGCCTGGAGCGCTGTGAACGATGAGGGAATGTTGTTTAAAAATAACAAAACACCAAACATTAATTGTTTTAATTTATTAAAAGTAATAATTATATATATAATTAATTCATTACATAATAATAATCTCTTAATGCTGCAGCGTGAACAATATTTTTTGTTAGCCCGTCTTTAGCTAATACAAACAAACTTGATGGTTTACCCACTCGAGAGCATGCAACGTATTTGTCCGTGTGAAAAACATGGTGTGCTCAAATCTAAGCCACAAACAGACATTGTTTGGCCTTGGGATTTATTAATAGTCATTGCAAATGCCAATCTAATCGGAAATTGAATACGCTTAAATTGAATTGGCACATCTGTGGGTATAATAGGTATTCGTGGTATCAATATATTTTCACCTCGAAACTTGCCATTTATAATGGTGCCTTCGATAACTTTTTTCATTATTTTTTTAAAGACTAATCGCGTACCGTTGCATAACCGTGGCGGGTTCAAATTACGAAGCAAAATAATTGGAGATCCAACCTTCAATTGTAAGTTATGTGGTGGCATGCCTGGCAAATCCAGTGAGTTCAAAAACTCTGTTGGAAAATTTACAGATTCAGTGTCATCGCAAACTGTATCAATAGATTTATATGATACCAAGTCCCCTGGCAATAACTGTGGTATCTTGAGATTTAAAATGTCAACGTCCACATTTTTTGCAGCTAACATTGCTCTTTCTGCAAGCCACTCCAGATTTATGTAATTCGTGTGTACATCGGGAAATATTTGTTCAATGAGAGCATCTTGCGAATCAATGATAGTGCAGAAATCATTCGCTAATTTTATGTATCCAGTTTCAGCTATAGTGACTTTTCCATCGCCGATATTTAAGAGTTGTTTTGAGAATGTTTCAGCGGATGGATCTTGAAGCATTTGAACGCGCATATTTACTTTCAGCTGTACTATTTCAACATTACGCCACAATGTCGATGATTTTAAGCAGGCGTTGATTTCATCAGCGTATGTTGAACGTGGAATGACGGGAAGTGTTTGTCTAAAGTCACCTGAAAGGACTAACCGAGTGCCACCAAATAGTTTGTCGTTGTTTTTAATATCTTTCAATGTCCTGTTCAACGCCTCAAGCGAATGTTTGTGTGCCATGGTACATTCATATTTTCCACTCTAAGCACCGCCATGTCACTGCCTTTATGGACATAATTGCAAATGTATTTGATGCTTTTCACAGAACTGCAGAACTCAACATTAATATGAGCATTGTATGTTTTGCTCAGCAGGGGTGAATATGGCACGACCTAACGATTGTCAATATCAATGTCTGTGTTGCTGATGTTTTTAATAAATGATTGTCCGCCATTATCTGGATTCCTTCGACGATATGTTGGATATCCGTCGACATTTGTGATTGTATCGTTAGTGAAATCTTAAGGGATTTTTTTTGTAGATTTTCCATGTGACATGCAAGGCGATGAACTAAAAATGTTTAACTACTACGCTTGAAGCATAAACACTAATAATAGCCGAAAACTGTAGAGGTAACATCCCTACTCCGTGCTGTTTACTGGGTCAGAAGTGACACCTGTAGACATCTGGCGGGGATAACTAATTAAATTACGATTGATCAGTTTTCGACCGGAGAGGAAAAATGATTAAATTACTAAAATGGCTATTAAAAAATAAGGGTTGATCGTAGAAGGGTGAAAATTGAGGATTGTATGTATTTTTGTATGTTTTATCATAAAAAAATAGAAATTAAAAAATTTGTCTAAAAAATAAAAAATAAAATTTAGGGGTGGACTACCCCTAACATTTAGGGGGATGAAAAATAGATGTTGGCCGATTCTCATAGATACCGGATAAGCACAAAAAATTTCATCAAAATCGGTCAAGCCGCTTCGGAGGAGTATGGCAACGAAAACTGTGACACGAGAATTTTATATATTAGATGTAATCTATTAAACACTTCTGGTTTCGTCTAACGTGTTACCAACAATGGTACTTCCTATGCAGGATTATAATGTTATAAGCGTCTGTTGAGGTTGTGATGTGATGCGTGTTTTTAAGCTATTGCATAGCTTCTATCGCGGGCCTTGAGCGCGGCGACTGAATCAAGAAATTCCGTAACGAAAATAACCTGACACCCCCACTACGCCTACTATGTAGCTCGCGTTCAACACATTCACACGTTACACTGGTGTAGTGTTTGTGATTAAGCGCGGCGTGACGTCGCATGAGCATCATGAAAAATCTGCCCATCTCTCTCTCACGCGGTCTAGTTTATGAGTGTGAAGGGGACAGTTAATGTTTTGCTTTTGTTAATGTTTATAAATATAGCGTGGTCTTATTTTTATTATTGTTTTAATATTAAATTATTATTGTCTAATTGTAATTGCACAAGTTGATAAAAAATGCTTTGCAATAGCTTTACCGTGGCAGTCCCCGAGTGCCACTCGTCTTTTTTTATAAATATTTTTTTTTATTTCTATCATACAAAATAGGCATTTTTTACTGACTCTCAGGTATTGAGTTTTTTCACTGCGCGACTTTGGCAATTTCAGAATCTTGCTAAAGTACGCGTCCGAGCTTGAGATCGAGCGCTCTTCTCTCCCCGTCACAACCTTTCGCCAACCAGCCGAAAACCAAATTAAAAATCTCACTCTTATTTACTTCTCTTTACTTCTATTTACTTCTAAACGTCATCAAGGTCAACAATAATTTTAATACTCTGGCGTCGTATCGTATAGTATCGGTAGCTTCTTTCATTTCGATGTTGGGCTTTCTTTCATCTCTCAAAGATGAACGCGCACGTGCATTTAGAGTTTATTGTACGACCTAATTGTTTGAAATGTAGCTATGGCGAAAAAAAATCTCATTAGTTTCACGCTCCGGCGCCCATCGTCGCGAGCGCGCGGTCAGTGTAACGGTACGTCGAATAACATGGCTTATTGGATAGACAGTGCTTCTCAAATGTTAATGATTCAATTAGACAAGTGTGTTAAGGCTAATAAATTTCCGCAACGCATTTACTTTACTTATTGTTAAACGTTGTTAAAGACTTTCGTCTTGAGACACTGTGATATTTGTGATGAGAAGATTTTACGTAGCTTTCCGAACGCTGCCCATCCGAGCTGGATTCGACGGTTGACCTCTTTTTCGAAGTTGGACTTACCTAGCTGGACAGTGTGTACTGGAAGACGTAGCCTGGATAGGCTTCCCACAAGAATGGGCCGACGATCTATTGAGGTTCGCGGGAATCCGCTGGATGCAGGCAGCGCAGGACCGGTCTTTGTGGCGAGGCTTGGGGGAGGTCTATGTCCAGCAGTAGACGTCTATGGGCTGATAAGAAGAAGAAGAAACGTTGTCAAAACTTTTGTTTCGATGCTACAATTACTGGTTAATAGGCCAAATGGCATGTATTCTACATGTAAGCTGGACCTTTTTTTTGCTTTTGTGTAACTCTGCTGAATCATTCCTAGGAGGTTAAATTGAATGAAAAAGTTTTCGTTTACAAAAAAGTTTGATCACCATCTTAACATTACTTGAGAGTAATAATCTAAACAAGCACAGTCTGAATAACTTATTAGAAATGAACTAACACAAATAATGAGTCTGAGAACCATTCATGGTCTATCTGGTATACTCGCATTGAGACACGCAATGAAGAATCGTTCGAATCAAAGCGGATTTGTTTTTAATTACACAACTGACAGACCAGATATAAATATAAAAGATATGTACATATGTATCTATTTTGTCACTTGAGTCTTCAGAAGAGATCGGTTTCTGCAAGCTACCTTCAATTTTTCTGCGAATATCCAGCCACCGCTTCATTTTGGGAGATAAATTCGAGATCTCACGTGGTTCGGACAGCGGGATTTTTTTCAGCTTAGATGGGTGGATGAGCTCATGGGCCACCCGATGTTATGTGGTTACCGGAGCCCACATACATCTACAACGTAAATGCCGCCACCCACCTTGAGACATGGGTTGTAAGTTTTCACTTATAACAGTACAATGGCAGCCCCGCCCTTCAAACCGAAATGCATTACTGATTCACGGCAGAAATAGGCAGAGAGCTTCCTTTTTTTTTGGAGTGCGTTGTAGTTTAAAGGTTTGGGCAACCGTTGTACTGTAGAACTAAGACTTAGAACTTATGCCTCAAAGTGCTGGTAATTACGTTATTTATGTCTATAGGCTCCGGTGGCAACTTAACACCAGTCAGGCCGTGAATTCGTTACCCGTCGGAGCAATAAAAAAACCAAAAACCTGAGATGAACCAACGAAACAATCTCACTAGACTTATAGGTAGTAATTGTAGGCAGACGAGCGCACGGCCCACCTCATGGTTAGTGGTTACCGTCGCCCATGGACTTCAGCAATGCCAGGGGCAGAGCCAAGCCGCTGCCTACCTACCTATACGTTGCTTACATTTGTTTAAACATACGTGAGTTTATATGTTTATGATATCAGCGAGATCATTAGTCAGATCAGTGATGGTTCACAAGTAATTACTGTAAGCTAACCGTAATTTACTGTAATTATTTTCTTGTAACAGAGTTCTTAATTCAATTAATTTATTTTTTTAATTCTTTCAAACTGCGCATTTTACAACAATTACAATTCTATTATTAGCATTACGTAGGTGTTATGTATCTGTGGGGATGTCACAGACACTGAATCCCGATTTCTCTGCTCGTTCAAGTTTCGCACTTATACGGTCTATTAATATAAGCAATTTTATAAGGTCAGAACCTGTCGATAAGTCAAGGCAGACGACGACCTAAAGGTGAAGGTTGCTATTCTCCTGAAATATAACGTTTGTTGCGTAACATTCCATATCTGTATTAAAAACAGCGTACAGGGAAATAAATATAAGTGGTAGTCAATCGATTAAAAAAACACATATGTATTTAATTTTCTTAATGCACGTTTTTGCACTTAAATAGCGTAATGCAAGTTTTTGAGATCTCGGTGACGGTACTTGTGGTAGGATTTAATTACTGGTGGTAGGACCTCTTGTGAGTCTGCATGTGTACGTACCACCACCCCGCCTATTTCTGCCGTGAAGCAGTAATGCGTATCGGTTTGAAGGGTGGGGCAGCCGTTGTAACTATACTGAGATCTTAGAATTCATGTCTCAGGGTGGATGGTGGCATTTGCGTTGTATATGTCTAGGGGTTCCAGTAACCACTTAACACCAGGTGGGCTGTGAGCTCGTTCACCTATCTAAGCAATAAAAAAAACCAAGAGATCTCGTTATTGCATAGCAAAATATACTGTTAATAATTCCCGACAAGATAGAGCTTATATTAAATTATTATTATTACTAAAATGTTAAATGACAGTCTAAAGTGATATAGGCTACATTTTATCTTATCCACACGGGAAACTGCACTGAGTATTTTCCTCGACTACGCGGGCAAATCCGCGAGCAACAGCTAGTTAAAATCTATGTGCACCCAGCTTAACTCAAATAAAATAGTACTGATGCGCAAAGGTGACGGTCTCCAGATACCTGGGGATGGGGTTCTTCGGGTACTACTGCTCTCTCTCTCGCGAAATATGACCAGAACCACTGAGTTCTCGCTTGATCTTCTTAGTCGGTCGCGATTCCGATCCGGTGGTAGATTATGCAAAGCACTGCTCTTGCTAGGGCTAGTATTAGCAAATTCTCTCAGGTTGAGCCCGTGAGCTCACCTAGCCGTCCCCGCGTAGCTGAAATAGCCTCTCAAGGCTCTCAGCTTAGGCAGGCAATAAAAAATAAAAATGAAAAAACGCATTCAAAATATAACCTCAAAAATTAACGTTAACCCATTGCACGCCGCGTGCTATCAACAAATAGGTAGGGAAAAAATGATCTTCTTAAAACTTTAATATAAGTAGGTACTTCTGTTTAGTTTAGCCGAAATTTCCAGCTTTAGGCCACTTCTAAAACTTCATATTATATAATTAAGGCTTAGAGTTCACGTCTCGAAGTCATTGTCGACATTCACATTCCGAAATCTGTCTATAGGCTCCGGTAACCACTTATGGGCGCCATAACTTTGTTCATCCAACTATTCTATAAATAATAATAAAATTCTAAAATATCAATAAACTTTAAAACAAGATGGACTGTGAGTTTATCTGCCCCACCGAGACTAATAGAAAACATATGTTTTTTTTAAAACATTTTAAACAAGTTTTCCACTTTCACAAAAAGTTTAATGAACTACGAAAATACCTTTGCAATTAATTTTGAAAGCATCAATTTATTAAATCCATCGCGACGTAATCCTTGTGGGAGATAACGAACTAGCACTTAAATTAAATGCATCGATTTTAACATAATTCTAAGGTGAAAGAGCTTTGTGAATTTCATATAGGCATTTCGAGAACTTGTGTTTTATTAAGTGTTAATTACTTAAAACATGATTATGTTCAATCGAAAATATCTCGAGCCCATGGGCCTTGGTGGGCCGATGGGCAGACCAACTTACGGCCCATCTGTTCTTAGATAGATACCGATTATTAAAATAACATTAAAGTAATCTCGCTCACCGATCTTTGTGGTAAAGCTTGGGGGAGGCCTATGCCCAGCAGTGGGCCTCAGTGGGCTGATAGAATCGAAATCTCAGTTTCCGTCTCAAAATCCGTTCTACCATTCACGTCATTATGTCCATTGACTCCTGTAAAGGTATAACGAGCATACAGTGAGTTTTTTTATTGCCCTTGTAGGCAAAAGAGCTTACGGCTCACCCGATGGTAAGTGGTTACCGTCACTCATGGACGTCAGCAATGCCAGTGGCGGATCCAAGCGACTGCCTACCGTTAAAGTTAAGTTTGTAAGCTTTATGTTAGTGAGAATCGCCAGCGTTGGATGACGAGGAAGCAACAGCACTAGCTCTGCTGATTGAATCCAAATTTAATAATTAATACAGCACAGCTAAAACCAAGTGCCAACTACGGTAGCATTTTGCCATCGATGGCAATAAAAACAATCTATCTTCTATCTCTATATATAAAAATGAATTGCTGTTCGTTAGTCTCGCTAAAACTCAAGAACGGCTGAACCGATTTGGCTAATTTTGGCCTTGAATTATTTGTGGAAGTCCAGAGAAGGTTTAAAGGGTAGATAAATATGAAAATATTCGGAATTAAATAAAAATAACAATTTTGTTTTTCCTTTGATGTGTCCCCCGTCGGACAGATTCCTTTTGTTTGTTTTAAGTTTATTTTATACAAAAGTTTAGCTCTTTTATTTATCGATTGAGGCACTATGAAGTCTACCGGGTCAGCTAGCTAATAATAATAGATTATAAAGCAATGTAAATAAACAACTAACTGTAGCTTAGATATAAGTTCGTTAGGGTCGCCAGGCGGCAGCGCGTGTAATATGGTTACCATAGATTCGAGTGACGATGGCTATTCCGGCCTTAGATTAAATTCTAATTTTCCACGAGTCATTAAGCGAAATACGCTTGGCTGAGTAAACACTGTTTTTGAGATACGAGCTTCCGTTAATATACATCGTACTTACGTAATAAACATAGAGATAGTAAGTTTACCAGATAAAACTTTCAACCTATACCTATTGTAAGTTCGCACTAGTAGATAGCTACTACAAACACTATTGTTCCTATTTCTGCTGAAGCTTTCACTTTAAAACTTGGGACGACTTTTACGTAATACAATTGAGACTTGGACCTCATGTTTCAAGGTGGGCTTTATGATGACTATGGGCTCTTTTAACTACTGAACAGAAAGTTATGAGCACCTTGAAATTATCAATAGAATAAGAAAAAAAAAACAAAGATGCAATCTGGTTTTTAGTGTTACAGTAAAAAAAAACCGAATGATTTTTTTTTTTATTTCTCTGGTGAATGGTGATTGATAATGATAAAAATAATGACGGTTGAAGTTAAATAAACACAAAAAGAAGAAACAGAAATATGTTCCCTGATGGCACGTTGCAATGAATATGCTACTAGAGATAGTTTTTTTTTCTCAAGCCTGGAGCCGAGCCTCCTACCATCTGCGGATTTTGGGAGAAGACCGCGGCTCCAAGGATATTTTTAGGGCCCTATTGCACTAAAAGACTCCCCTGCACTCTCACAGCCGAAGTCCGATCTCCGTCCGGAGTCAAAACCCGTTCAGAGTATTTCTCATGGTCAACACCACAACCAGACTCGCGGCTCCACCCTTAGGACGCCTGACCGATGGGTCGTCGAAGCGATCGTCGATGACTCACGACGCTGGCCTTCGTGGTACCCATCAGGACGCCTGGGCGATGCGGCTGGTATTCCGGGATACCCTGCTGAGTCAGAACCAGTCTGCCGGGTCGGAACGCAATACACCGCCGACCGGGTTGCTCTTCCAGAGTATTTTCGGCGACGACAGCGACGACGCAATGCGGACCGCAGCCGACGATGCGCTGTCCCATCTTCCTGGTGCTAGCGCACCAGAGCGACGGTAGCGTGTGGCGCAGCCTCAACCCCCTTTAGTTGCCCAATGACCATCACTGGGAGGAGACTGCCTCCTTACAAGAGCTGGAGCTGGACGAATGCTCTCCTCCTACCCCCGGCTCGGCTCTCCCTCTCCCGTTGATGCTACTGGAGATACTAATCTAACCCAATGATGGTTGACGTCAGACAAGCGGTGGGTCGTAAAACCATATCATACCAAGTCCCCGTACTGCAAGATAAGAGTACATGCTACATAGACGCCATGTACCTAATGTGGAATAAGGGCAATGAAAAGAAGACAATTATTTTCGAAGGTAATTTTTGATACATATATACAGGCTGACTCGGTGGTACAGTAATTAGCGGCCCTGACTACTGCGCCGAGAGTCGTGGGTTCAATTCCCA
Source organism: Bombyx mori (assembly GCF_030269925.1). NCBI lineage: Eukaryota > Metazoa > Arthropoda > Insecta > Lepidoptera > Bombycidae > Bombyx > Bombyx mori. The sequence continues at coordinate 2,619,340 of NC_085128.1, forward strand.
CATCGGAAAAACACTATGATGAACAGGCTCGCTTGCTCTGTTTACTTAGGTGTTTATTATCTATTTATGTATACATTTAAGCATATATAAGTATGTTTTATCAGGCACCCATAATAATCCTAAATTGAGGATTGATTGAGTTTGATCTGTGACTAAGTCTAATATTTCCGAAAGTATTGAGCCTCGAGATGAGCGTTCAATGATCGTACATTCACCTGTCACCTGTTGTCTAATTGAGTAAATATACTGAAAGGACTGAAGAAGCGCCTTGGGATATCTACGATTCATTCACTTATCAAACCTTTCGAGGGCTGTACCAAACGCTACGAATGCAATGCAGAACCTTCCATTTTCCAAATAAGGTCAAGCGCATAACTGTTCTGGATAGAATCTGGTATAGAAAAACATGCTGGATCCCTGTTGATCCAGCAAGTTTTTCTATACCGCTTTCAAACCTGATAACGATCAGGGAACATTAGCAGGGAATAAAAAACATCATCAACTTTAAATAAATGAGGAAGGCTCTATTCCACATCTTACGGCCAGAATTACCTTTCAATTAGCAGGTCCGATTCTCACAAATCTACGTACAGTCACCGCATGGACGGTGATGACCCAGCGAGCCAAATAAAACAAATAGCCCAGCTATCCATGTCCATCGAATACTTTCCGAAGGACTAGGGGTCACATGAGACAGCCCTTATCAAGAAATGCGACACCAAACTTTCAAAAGGTTCATCCAGTGATTTATTTATAATACCAAAATTGTCTCGTTATGCACGTCATTAAATATTTGTCCTGTCTCACCTTATACTATAGAAAGTTCATCAAACTATACGTAAATGAGCAAACAGAAAAGTTTGAACCGATTTGAATGGAAGCGATGTCCTTCACCCCTCAATGCATTCGTTGAAAACGATTGAAATGCATTTAATATAATTTACGATAACGAGATATATTGTTTTAGTCAATTACAAATTATCTTTGTATTTTTTTATTCATAGCTTTCATTGTTGGGCCGGTGACGTTTAAAGATGAAAAAAAGCAATTTAACCTTCCAAAAGTTATTATTGATTCTTTAGTATGATTGTTCACTTTAATGGTTTCACAGATCCCTGTTGTCGCGGTTTAATGCTATTTATGTGGCCAAAGGTTGACTGTTGTACTTTTTAAGTCTCGTCATTGGATAGACCAGCCAATCGGCTCAGTTGTTCTTGGGGCCTGTGGTTACTACAACACGGATGTCCATATCTTGAGATATGAGTTTAAAAATTCAACTGGATAGTATATTATAATGTCTGCCGTAATTTTCAAGATGGAATGTACAACTGCTTCGCCACAGAAATAGCATGGAGTACAATATTCACCGGTGTGGCAGCGAGGAGTGCCTAAGGTGGTTAATGAAAGTAAAAGACCACACCAAGAGGCAACATTTCTGAAGAAAAAACACCTGTGCCAAAGTTGAAGTGGTATTACAACTGGGAACAAAGCATGCACGGTCATCACGCCCCAAATTAGGATTATGTACTTGTGTTATGGATACCAGAGACTGATATACATATGTACATACTTATATACGATTAATATTTATCTATATAGATATAAAAACCCGGACAGAGAGCAAACTTGTTCAACACACGAATTTTTACCCTGTGTGGGAATCGAACCCACGATCCTCGACCTAACAGTCAGAGGTGCTGATTATTGCACCATCAATCTAGTCAAACTAATATATACTAGTATAATAAGACAACGGATAAACTTTAGTACGAACCGACCTTTCAGATGTTCAAGTATTTACTATGTAGGGATTTTTGTGCAAATTTGATAAAGCTTAGAGGATCACGTTGATTACCTTCCTGCATTATTTAAGCCACTTTTAACATTGGAAACCCGGTCGGGGTTGGAGTTCACGGCACTGTACCAATAAAGAAATTATTAACATTCCCTGCGGTTTTGATATTTGATGCGTATTATGTAAAATGGATGGAAAAAGGCCTCGAGGGAGCGGCCCAATACGTTGGGCTGACGAGATCTGCATTGCTCTAGATTCCATATTTAACAACGCCCTCGACACCACCAGAAACAGGAACAGATGCAGAAAAATGGTGCGAGAGAAAGCGACACAGAAGAGTGGTCGCGATCATCAGCGTTGAGCAATACGACGCAAGCAGGAAGAGGACATTTATTTATATCGATCGTGTATGTCTTAACATATTATAACTTTCAGATCCGGATGGTTGTTTAAGCTGTTGTTTTTTTGCATACATGAGCTATGGAGATTAATTGGTTAGTGGACATGGAAGAAACGATTGTGTTAAGGTTTTACCTTCAAACGGCGTTGATGAAGCCGGATTTTAATGATTTGTTTTTTGGCATAACTTAAACATAATTCTAAATTCAACATTTAATTCGAATAGAATGACGTGTCACACGAAAGGTAGGCGTTACGCTACATAAAACACAATAGACGAGAAATGACTCATTCTAGAATCTATTGTGTGGAATACTGTGTCTTATTCCAGTCTTTCAGTACAGCTAATTGAGGTGAAACTATATCGGTTTCTTAAACTGTCGCAATGAAATATGCACAAGGAATGACGCAAATCGAAAATACCTTTTCCTGGGGTAGGGTGAAGTAATGCGTTCCAGTTTGAAAGTATGGGACAGCTGTCATCCAATGCAACTGAGACTTTGACATCTTGCCTTGAGGTCACTGGTTCACTGGTGGTAGGACCTGTTGTGAGTCCGCGCGGGTAGGTACCACCGCCCTGCCTATTTCTGCCGTGAAGCAGTAATGCGTTTCGGTTTGAAGGGTGGGGCAGCCGTTGTAACTATACTGAGACCTTACAACTTATATCTCAAGGTGGGTGGCGCATTTACGTTGTAGATGTCTATGGGCTCCAGTAACCACTTAACACCAGGTGGGCTGTGAGCTCGTCCACACATCTAAGCAATAAATAAAAAAAAAGGTCCTTGAGGGCCCTTTTTATTATTGTCCGTGTATGCAGACGAGCATACGGCCCACCTGATGGTGAGTGGTTGCTGTTGCTCATGGATGTCAGTAATGCCAGGGGCAGAGCCAACCCGCTGCCAACCGTTTATTACTCTCCACAAGCCTCGTTTGAAGAAGGACATGTCATAGCGCTCGGGAAACACTGTGCAGGGGAGTTCATTTCAAAGCCGGATGCTACCTGGTAAAAAAGATCTCTGGAAACGCACTGTGTGTGAACGCAGTGGCTCCAGGTAGTACAGATGAACTCTACTCTGTTGGTGGGAGATGCGATGATGATTCCTTGAATCGTCAACAAGGACTGAACAAGACTGATTGAACAATCAAATAAATCATTATGAAAGGCATACAAAATAAATAAACGAAGAAATATTTATTTTTTTATTGCTCAGGTCAACAAGCTCATGGTCCACCTTTTGCTAAGTAGTTAACAGAGCCCATAGAAGTTGCAATGTGAAAGTCACCACATAGCTTGAGACATGACATCAAAGTTGTATAACGGACGACGAATTCCTCAAACAGGAATGGGCAGGATTGCCGTGCACCAGCAAAAACAGGTATTCATTTAGATAGGCCCGAATGCATTATCTCTTTCTCTCTTTTTTTTGATTTCTTTGGGTGATATATTGCGCAACTGTGCTCTTTCTAACTAACTTTAGCTGTTTCGTCTCTGTCGCGCCGTGAAATATTCAAAGCGAACAGCATAGTGATGAGGAGGTCGACTGAGTAACGATATAGTGCTTTGTTACAAACTTACAAATGGATTCTATGATGAAACAATCTTATTGTTCAATTTGCATAGAAAAATGAAAAGAATATCTGATGTTATAATAGAGTGTGTGGTATTTATTGTAGAGCTATCTGTGAAAGGCTAACGACATTGATGTAATAACAGTGTCCGTATCAAAATGCTTATTATATAATGTTAATTTTGGCACGAATTAAAAGATAAACGACAAGTATACCGCCCATCTGAACGTGAGTTGTTACTACCGCTCATAGATATCAGTAATGACAGAGATACAGTCAATATGCTATCATACGTTTTTAGGTTCTAGGATAAAACACTGCTATTATTGTATATTTGAGACACAAATCGTGTCGATTTTGGAACTACTAGACTACGACGAAAAAGAAAGCTCATTTAAATAGTATAGATTTCCTCCTTGCGTCGGTTTCCTCATTACTGAGGGTCGTGGTCATGGCCTTGAAACAGTTTGTTTTTTATAATGCACCGCCATCTGTTCCTATCTGCAGCTGAGTGCAGAGCATCGTGCACTGTGGTATCCAGGGCTGCACGAATCTGGTCCGTCCAACGGGTCGGGTTTCCTGCCTCTTGGTCGCTTGCCCTCGACCTTTCCAGTGACCACCAATTTCTCCAAGTTGTCACTGTCTTTCCTTGCGATGTGGGCAAAGTATTCAAGAATCCTTCGCAGGCAAATGATGGAGAGTCTAGTCCGGATCTTCAGTTGAGCTAGGATGGATACATTGGTGCGGCGTGCGGTCCAGGGAATACCCAACATCCTCCTCCAGCACCACATTTCGAAGGCATCAATCCGATTGCGGTCAGCTTTCTTTATAGTCCATGTCACTGCTCCATATATGAATATTGAAAGCACTAGGGTGCGGACTAGGTTGCTCTTGGTGTTCATAGAGATATTTTAGTCCTTCCATATTTTGTCCAGCTGAGACATGGCCCCTTTTGCCATCCCAATCCGTTTGCGAATTTCCGGTTCACAAGAGCCATTGTTGCTGATGTTGGAGCCCAGGTAAACAAAGTTGTCCGTTACTTCTAAATTAAGTATCGCTAAGCTCCAGTCTGCCTGTGTATAAATTACATGTAACTATTTATCCAAACCGATTTCTGATGACGAATAGTAGGTTAGGTTAGTTTTTAAAAAAAAGGAATTTCGTTCCAAAATCTAATAATAATCGTACTAAAGAACCACGCGGCTGTATACTGTGTTCTATAATAGCTATACATAATGCGACCAATATTATTCGAAATACCTTATTAATTAGGCTAACTGTGGAATGAGCAATAATAGCGGTCAATATTAGTCTCGGGTTTGCGAATGCAGCATGTCTTCTGTGTATATGTACATATATACTCTATACTGTGACTTATAGTAAAAGTTCTTATTTGTACCTTGGATCACAGACAATCTTATTCATCTCGTGTTGGTTGTTATAGAAATACATCCAAGTGTACCATTCGATATCATGTCTTACGGTAGATAGCGGTTAGTCTGTGTACCACTATACCACTCCAACCATTATCCCTGGTTCTTTTTTTGATGAGAGTAGACATAAAACTTATCGCTGGCCAGTTATAAAAAAAAGAAATAAAGAAAAAGAAGAACAAATAGAACACTATCGCCGACTGCACCGCGCGCATTGTACACGAACCCGCCGCTTGTTTTTCATCTATGGATTTTTACTACCTTTCTATTACGAACTCTTACGCACGACCATCCTCGTCGTTGCGCGAGTGCTATACCCGTTTTGTGAACACAAATGAGGCTGTCAGCGCAAAAGTGGCCTGATCTTACCACAGTATGGAGATAATGAGGTTCGAATTTATTTTAACATTGCTTCGTAGGCAAAAACGATACGCGCAAAATAGTCAAAAGAGGTCAAAATAGGGATAGGCCGGTATTGCTGTGATAAATTATAATGTTTTAAATAAATTGCAATATATTATATATAAGCACGAATATGAAAAATAGTGGGTAAGGTCACTTACGCAGACCGCCACAAATAATGTAGAGGAGTGCTGTCAAGCAGTCAGGCTGGCCGCCGCCATTACGCGTCGTCCAACAATCACTTTCCTTGGATTCTGCAACCTGCAAGAAGCCAGCGACGGGCTGGCAGGTACGTCTACTTCTCATTACCTAGCCTCAGCCTGCCCCTCTTTTCGGTTCACCTTTTGGCGATACTGACCCTCGCAGAAACCTCCAAAAATATAGAACGAGCGCACCGCCGTGGTGAAAGTTTTGAAAAATTTAGTTTTTTCCCACTATTACCACTCAAACTAAGGATTGTAGACCGCGTTCCCCCGACCGCTCTGGGGGAAGGTGTAGCGTGGCGTCATTGAGGTGAGCTCCCGGCCCGTCGACCGTGGGAACCGGTGGTCTTGCCGCCGGCGGTAGTCGGTCTAGCGTCTGGGGGACGGCGGGATGGATGTAATATGTTCTGCGTAAACCCTGTCCCGCCGTCTTAATAACTCCGACTGGGCTCCGGCCCGGTCCGGGGTAGGGCGCCGGCTGTGAGCGGCAGGAGTTTTTAGTAAGGTTCAACTCCCACATACCCCACCCGCTGCGTGGAAACAGATCCGGCGATTTTCTCACGACTGACTTTCGCGGTAAAGGAATAACATCATGTCATAAAAATAAAACCAGCGAAATTAAAATTTGCAGTTTTACGCAATAAAATAAAAAAGGTGGAAGCGTCTAAAAAAATGGGTATTTCATTTCTTTAGCTAGTCACACTGAATCACCTTCATGATAAGCAAGTAGAAAAACAAAAATAAATCAATTACTCGAATACAAAGAACCATCCATGGCTGAACAGCCACGACCAGTCAAGTGGAAAACTTAACTTTTCTTATAAAAAAATTTAACAACGTAAGTTATTTCAAGACCCCCTTTGCAATGCATGCAAGCTGAATGAGTTCACGGCTCGCCTGGTGTTAATCGGTTACCGGAGTCCACAAATATTATAAAATTAACGTCACGATCTCCTTAGGACACGAGATCGAAATGTTACCCCTTTATTTTTTATCTCTCTCTCCCCTTCTTTCCCTACCAATAAACAGGCACACATTACTGCTTCGTTGCACAAATAGGCAGGAAAGCGATACATATCCGTGTGGACTTACAATACGGCTCTACTTCGAATAATTACGCAATTCATTTAATTACGCAATTCAATTTCATTAAGTTCATTTTGATTATACGATCTTATAGGTTTTTTTTTATTCCTTAGTTGGTTGAACGAGCTCACAGCCCACCTGGTGTTACTGGAGCCCATAGACATCTAGAACATAAATGCGCCACCCACCTTGAGATATAAGTTCTAAGTTCTCAAGTATAGTTACAACGGCTGCCCCGCCCTTCAAACCGAAACGCATTACTGCTTCACGGCAGAAATAGGCAGGGTGGTGGTACCCAACCGCGCGGACTCACAAGAGGTCCTACCGCCAGTAGATGTCGGTATCTTGGATTTATTATTTACAAAGCGAGGATAACATTAATGATACGGTTTTATAATATGTAGACGACTCAACACCGGCTAGCAGAACCTATGAACATCGAAACGTGGATACTGCTGCCTACTTTCAGGCATGCGATCGAAATTTCAAGTGAATTGCATTACTGCTGTCCCACCTCCCCCTCCAAATTATGGGTACAATTCCTGAGGGCTCACAATACGTCCTACTTTAAATCTCAAGTTTGAGGACTCCTTTTTTTCCTCTACCTATGCTGATAGTCTTGAGAGGCTATTTCAGCTTCGCCTTGACGTGTAGGTGAGCTCACGGGGCTCAAACCGGGAGTGTTGTTAACACTGGCTCTAGCAAGAGCAGTGCTTCGCAGAATCTACCACCGGATCGGAAATGCGACCAACTAAGAAGATCCGGCGAGAAACTCAGGGAGGATTCCGGTTATCTAGTATAATACAGAAATATGCCGCATAATCATTACTTTAAGAGGTACATAAAATGAACTATACTTGTAATTAATGTAACTATACTTGGGACCTTAGAACTTATATCTCAGAGCGGGTGGCGCATTTACGTTGTGGATGTTTATGGGCACCAGTAACCACTTAACACCAGGTGGACTGTGAACTCGTCCACCCATCTAAGCAATAAAAACTTGAAATGCACTTTATTTTCACTTCCTTTTAAAAGCTCATCCAATAAGAAAAGCATTGTCTTTTAGACTCTCATCATTGATAAAGCTACTGTATCGACAAAGTTTAAGCACTAGACCAGTAAAGTACAGGTACGCAAACGGTGAGCTTGAAAGCGTTTTGAAACTATCAAAGCATTGCCGTCAATTTCGACTAGTGCTCGGATAGAAAGCTTCGAACTTTCACCAGTCGAACCAGTTTCAAGTCGTCGCGAACACAGCCTGTACTTATATCTAGACTAGCTCAACCCATCAATAATATATACACAAATATAAAACATATATTATGTATGGTTTAACATGAATTTTCTAGGATAAAAAAAAAATTGCTTCGTAGAATTATTCTTAACTTTGGTACTTATCTAATATCTTTGATCCTGTTGCTACCACATACTGTTAGAGAGGCTTTGAACTCGATACAAAGTTTTCTTCTCTAAATTTTGGAAAAGAAAAACATCAAAGAAAAACGCGGTCATCTGGCGTCCATTGGAGATTATATGAAAGAATATAAATCTCTGAAAACACGCTATGGAAGTTCAAAATACAATATTTCCTACATAAGCTTTTGACATAAGCTTGGGACCAGATAGATGTTTATGTGCCTTATAGAGAAAAACTGCATTTGAGACGGCTGCTCTGGCTTATGCTATACTAAGCAGCTTAAGCCTCACGTGGAGTATCGATGCTATTACTGGGTCTTTGCAGGGCGCCGTTTGCATTAACTTGAGATATTTTTCTCCGTGCTTTCGACTGCGTACGGCCGTCTGGTGTAGTGGTAAGTGACATGGTCACTACACAAGGGGGTCGCGGGTTCGAATCCCGCCATGGGAAGATATTTGTATGATAAATATAAAATGTCTTTTCCACGGTTATGGATGTATATTAAATATATGTATGTGTATAATAAAAATATTACATTTATATCCGTTATCTGGTACCTGTAACACAAGTTCTTTATGAACTTATCACGGGACCAGTTAACGTGGCGTGATTGTTAGTAAATATTTATTTATTTATTTATTTATTTATTATATAATGTCAAAGTCTCTTAAAGCTCGTTTGAAGAAGGAGATGTCATGGAATGCAATTAATGTTTGACTCCCACTATTTCAACAACCATTTCATTCGGGTTTCTTTTATTATTCCTTTTTTTTCTGTTTCTTTTTTCCAACCAGAAGGTGATGCAGTGTGACTAGCTAAAGAGATGAAATAGCCATTTTTTAGACGATTTCACCTTTTTTAATTTTATTACGTAAAAATGCAAATTTTAATTTTGCTGGTTTTATTTTTATTACATGATGTTATTCCTTTACCGCGAAAGTCAGTCGTGAACATGTTAAGGACGTTTTCCTTTAGAAACATTGGGACTTGCCTGCGGAATTCGAAAACCGTTGCATCGCTTGATACGATTCCCTGGGCGTTTTATCCTTTAGGCCACAACGATTTAAGCTCACCCGCTCATCTAAGCAAAATAAAATAACTTCATAAAAAACTTACATAGAAATAATAGGTTATAAACGTAATCATAGAAAAAAGTAATAAAAACAATAAATAAATACATAATATGAATTAAAAAAATTACATGTAAAGTTCACTTTTATTTTTAATTTTTAATTTTTTTTATTGCCCTTGTAGGCAGACGAGCATACGGCCCACCTGATGGTGAGTGGTTACCGTCGCCCATGGACTTCAGCAATGCCAGGGACAGAGCCAAGCCGCTGTCTACCACTTTTAATCATTATCTAATTTATTGAGAGCTTAAAAAACTATTAAGTGTTATAAAAAAATGTTCTTGTATTTTGTTACCAAATTTTTACGTTATTAATCGTAGTAAAAAAAAGTAGAGTTGGTCTCTACAAATGTCCAAAATAGAGTCAGTCTCTATAATGACAAAACATTCCGAATTACTTTATCAGGGTAATTAATTAACTTTATATTAGTATTTTTTCATAACTATACATTTTAACACCAAAAATAGATTTAGATTTTTTTAGTGTCAAAGTTTCGCAAAAACTGCTCTCTTATCTTTCATCGTCGTCTTCGTGACGTCATCGCCGCGAACGCAACCCAAGATTAACCAACTAAATATAGATGGTAAACATTCTTCAAATGAATCACGTACTTTAGATGCGGTAAGTAAACACTTGATTTACGACAAAATATTTTAGTTAATTAAAAACTACAGGAAAAATAACAAAAGCAATTGCCGGATACTTTGCGTGACGGACCGCAGCCCGGTTCCAGCAACCCTTCGCACGCATACAAAATATAACCTCCAAAATTTACGTTAACCCATTGCACGCCGCGTGTAAAAATGTATATCGTTCCGAAGGGGCAGCCGCGTAGTGCACGGCACGCACAGCGGGACCGGCTCAGCGCGGGACATCGCCAGTCTCATTCGCATCGCAGCCCGAGACCGCCGCCTCTCCGGCTCTCGGCCGTTTAAACTTTCCATACGATAACTTATCAGCAAATAATTGCATGAAGTCATCGATTAAATTAAGTGTACCGGTACGTTTCGTTTCTCGTTTACAAAATACGTTCGCTGTTTGGCCGCCGATGTTCGAGTTCGACAGTGTATTCCACAAGTGTCCGTGAAAAAGTTTTGTGGCATCCGATTGGTCGGTCGTTTTGTTTGATTGTTGATCACGGGAGACAGGATGAATGGAACTCCAACCAGAAGGCCGAAAGGTGCATTTTCTGAGACGGTAAGAAAGAAAAAAAAATTCGTAACACAAAACTTCTTAAATATTATTTTTCTTATGACATAAAAAAATTACTTTAAATTTAATTAAGTGTTGATATCTCTACATAATATCTCGATAATCTCATATCATTATACAATTGATAAACTCTATTATCGATAAGTCCGAATTTTATGTACAAAAATTTACATAAATTAAACTAAGCTCGAGAACTATACAGAGTATTTAAGTGGGGGCAATACTGGCTCGAACACTTCCAAAAACTTGTTCACCTTGATGACCGGATGCTTTCCTTCCACGAGGATTGAGTAAAGCGACTAGCAAGGCTAAAAGGATACGAGTTAAGCTTGCGTTCTCCGATAGCTTACAAAGCCACAATTTTGTAGAGTACGTAAAGTGTTATTATACAACCGCGAATGCTTTGATCTACAAAAGCTCAAAATTAATAGATACTAAAGAAATTGCAGAAGTTCCTTCGATAGAAATATCGTTGATTTGAATAAAATAAAAAAGACAAATTATTATAAAAGGTGAAAGACATCGTCTGATAACAGAAATTAATTATAAACAAACAACTATAATTCTTTTTGCGTTATAACAGTAACCTAAATCTCTTGTATAACTTAATTAATGTTATATTGTCTATAAACACAACTATTAGTTTTATGAAAAACGCTTAAAGGGGAATGAATGAACACCCAACACTCAATTAACTTGTACTAAAGTAATAGTTACTTCATTCTCACATTTGAATTAAGGTGGGCAGCCCTGTTCGCGTCTTGGTGTTTATTGGTTTCGGTAATCGCATGACTTCAGATTAGCTTGAAATAAAAAATGTATGACTGCTCTTTTTTTTTCCCCTACCTATGCTGATAGCCTTGAGAGGCTATTTCAGCTTCACCCTAACGTGTGTAGGTGAGCTAACGGGGCTCAAACCGGAGTGTTGCTAACACTGGCCCTAGCAAGAGCAGTGCTTCACAGAATCTACCACCGGATCATAAACGCGACCCACTGAGAAGATCCGGCGAGAAACTCAGTGGACTGTGTCTATGGGTTAATTCTAAAAGCACCGTTAATGGATCGGGAGGATCCGTAATGACGTGCTTTGGGCGACGTCGACGGCTTACCATTCGGTCTACAGGATCGGGATATGACTGTAAAGATCGCCGTTTGTATTAAACTTTTTCTTGTATTCATGTGATAAAAAATAGTATCCACATACTATACATAAAATAAAACTAAAAACTCCTGGTAGGCAGCGGCTTGGCTCTGCCCCTGGCATTGCTGAAGTCCATGGGCGACGGTAACCACTCACAATCAGGTGGGCCGTATGCTCGTCTGCCTACAAGGGCAATAAAAAAGTGTGTGTGTCCGCTCCGACGCACGACTGGAGTTTACTGGATATAAAAAATTAAACGAAACAATACGAGAAATAGTTCTATATTACGACAACACGATACACTACAGATTATTAACAAATTAACGAGACACAAAACAAACGACTAACAAATATATGAAAATACAATAATGAGAGAAACGCGCGATCAGTACGAGGCTTTGTGGCGGACTGCCGGCGCAGGCGCATAACGCATTTCGTGTGACATGCTAGTACGATTTTGGTCCCCATAATTTTCATACCCCGGGCCTATATATGTAAATCGATTCTAAAGGAGTAAACTCCAAAAAAAAATAATTGAGTTGTGGAAAGTGAAGAAAGTGGGAAGCGTATTCGTAAAGATAACATACATACGTAAGTTGTTCACTTTAAGATAATAATAATATTCAAGTTGCGCGATAGTGTAACTTTATACTATTTCAATTATGGATGTTTAGCTGCGCCTACAATTGCGTAAATATCTCAATTGGGCTGTCATTAATCATAATAAATGAGATAAATTCCTCATTTGTAATTAAATCAATGGTGGCTGGTATTTACAGTTAAGCGATTGTAAAAACTTATTATCGTAGCGCGTTATATGAGATCTGTTTGGTTTTTTCATACCTATTCGCTGGTAGCTTAAAGCTAGGCTCTGACTGATAGGCGAGTTCACGGGCTCAAGTTAAGATACTCCTAACATCTACCCTAGCAAAGAGCAATGTTTCTGTGGCGGTAGCCATTATGCAATACAAGATATTTGACAAATGCCTGAATCTCGCTTACGAAATTTTCAAGATAAGCTTTCATATATACAAGTTCCGAACAACAACATTCGGACCTTCGGCATACCGAGCAATATCACTCGCTCGTTGGAAGATCTTCCCTTTGTCGTCTACACCTAAACTTCTCTGAATCTACCATCGGGTCGGAACCGCGACCTACTCAGAAGATGCGGAGAGAAACTCAGTGGGTTTTTAATAGTAATCTTTTTTTTTTTTAAAGAGATTTTATGACCTGGTAACTAAGACCTTTAAGTCATGTCTTATTTTACTTTATATTCTTAATTTTATGAAAAATGATAATATGGAGTGAAATGAAATGAAGATGATTAATTTGAGACATTAATCAACTGGGATGAATTTAATGAAATGAGATGATATGGGATGAAAAATAATCGCAGTAAAATGGTGGTCATTTACTGAGATTTTTTCAGTGGACTTTTTGGAGGAACCTGAGAAGTTACGTCCAGCAGCTTTATTTCATTTTCCCACATTTGTGCACTTTCACAGATATTAAACAGTTAATAAACCACCATTATTACACATTTAAACCTGAAGAAACACTAAACAAACACTAAAAAGACAAAATAAAACAAATCACACAACTTCACTCCTCGCGTTCCCGCCAAAAAGTCTTAATAGTAATCGTTATATTATAGGTGTTGCTAGGAATCATTTTGGAATCTCATTTTTGTCACAGCATTCCGTTGTCGACTTACAATAAAGGCAGGCAGCAAACCGTTTACATTCGCACAGTCATTTGACCTATCATGAATCTAGATGATTTATTGTTTTGTTTACTGACTGCTGCATCGCATGAGTTGTTGCATCGTAAAATATCAATCATGTTTTATAAAGATGATAGAAATGAGGAACGGCGTGCCGTCTCCGGAACGACTTGTTGATAGCGAAACTAGTAATTATGAATTAGATAGTTTTAAGTGTGAGTTATATTCAACAGAATCCTATATATGTATATGAATACGTGAACTAAAAACTTTGTACACCTCTTTACGATAATTGCGCGGCCGGAGGAATATGAAATTTCCCATATTTATAGAGAATATTCAGGAGTGAAGAATGCTAATATTTTTTAAAAAAATAATGCATATAAAATACATTAAATCAATAGAAAAACATTACACACACTACCATGTATGTATTTGACACACACACGGATATAATATACTCTTTTGTTTAATATTAAAGTCTATGGTCAAATTGAGAATAGATTAATATTGTTTGTTTTTAATATTATTTGTCGATAGTGTAGCCTTGGCGAAATCTGTGCATATATTATAGAAGTATAGCATAGATAATACACTTAATATTTAAGAAGTATAATCTTGGACAATAGAATCATCATAGTGCTCAAACTTATAATTTAAATCAATTATGGTAGTATTGCAATCACTGGGCGATCACCAAGTATCATTGTGAGAAACGTAGTTAATGAAAATAAAATGTTTTGCAAGAAAAATATAACTATTTTTTTTTATTTGATGATACCTATATTGTTGATTGAGTGATAACATATTTTAAAATAAATAAAAGAAAACACTAATTTTACTACCACTAATAGTAATTTGTTCACCAGGATATTTAAATTGTCTTGTTGTGTAATACCGAGTGCCTTAATTTATTATTTTTTAAATTTACTATGCCATCCCAGAATAAGCTAGTATATTGATAATACCATATATTGTGTTGTATGTAGAGTATCATTTTTCTAAGAACACAAAACACGGATTTGTATAACGTAGCCATTGGATTTTGGGTACGATGATATTGTGTCATAATACGATGATATTGTTCTTAATTTTGTGTCATAAATTCGTGATTGAAATTAGGGTACACCTGTTGATAAATGGTTACCTGTGCCCTTAATTATCGTAATTCGAATATCACCACCGTGAGACATGAGTCATAGTTATATTTTACAACAGATGTTCCACCCTTCAAATTGTAACGCATGACTGCCTCGTGGCTGTCCATCGTGTGGACTTACAATACTCCCTACCGCCAGCGATAACGCTAACTTTATGTGGGCTTCATTATTTTTTTAACAAACTATGCCTATATTTACTTTTTTTCCTACCTATTCACTGGTGGCTTAGGAGACCGGACGGGTAGGTGAGTTCACGGGTTCAACCTGAGAGAATTTGATAACACTAGCCCTAGCAAGAGCAGAAGCCCTAGCAAGAGCAGTGCTTCGCAGAATCTAACACCGAATCGGAATCGCGACCCGCTGAGATAATCCGGCAATTACTGAGGAGGATATTACAAAATACAAAAAATACCAAATGCAAATTTATTTTCAAAAGCGAATTAAAATAATACAATGATTGGAGTCTCCTTTTCAGCGTGCAAGTCTGTACTAGGAGTACTAGGATTATTAACCTTAAAGTAAATATGTAACAATAAAAATGACCTTGTATTTCAATGAACCTCAAACGTCACTTGAAACATCCCGCAGTTGAGTTCGTTTATTGGTAATATTTTATTTTATTCTAAATCATTCTAACAGGAAATAAACAATCAAAAATTCGATATCAATTTTAATTTCAGTGTTTAAAAGGTAATACAGCACGGCAGGTGGTCGTTCTTTGAAATCGAAGTGTGCACTGAGTCATCGCCACCTCAACGTTACGAGATATCATTATTTATCTTCGTCAATAACACATAAATATTTTAACGAGAGTTTTTGTCTCGCGAAATCTGACTTGAATCGATTGCATTGTTATATCACTTTGGTGGTCTAAAGTTATTAATGAGTGAGTTATAAATCATAATCTCAGGCTTGTTTAGTGGAATTACTTAAGGTGGAATGCGATGTTTCTTCATCATACAAAAGTATTTTGTTAGCTTGCTTTTTGTGTTCCGACGACACGAAGCGATCTATGATTTATCGATAATATGGTAATAGTTTCTCGACGAGCTAATTGGCTTCGAATTTCATGTTATTAAGTAAGCAATTTCACAAACCTAATACTGAAACACAGATATTCATATTAAATTACATCCCTAAAACAGATAGTACCTAAGTGGAGTACGGATTTAGACAAAAATTAAAATGTTCGATTTTTGATGTGAAACATCTATAGCCGCACATAAAACCGATTTCTGGCGTGGCGACGCATGCCGTGGCGACGCATGCCGTGGTGACGCGTCGCCACGTTATATGATGGTATATATACAGTCTGTATGCAGTAGTGTGTACGGTCCACACGGATTTCCTCCCGGATTAGGAGGAGGAATCTCACACCCCCGATTACTCTCTTTAGACAACCCATACCCTGGGCCAGGAAGGTCAAGTACCTGGGCGTTACCCTGGATGCATCGATGACATTCCGCCCGCATATAAAATCAGTCCGTGACCGTGCCGCGTTTATTCTCGGTAGACTCTACCCCATGATCTGTAAGCGGAGTAAAATGTCCCTTCGGAACAAGGTGACACTTTACAAAACTTGCATAAGGCCCGTCATGACTTACGCGAGTGTGGTGTTCGCTCACGCGGCCCGCACACACATAGACACCCTCCAATCCCTACAATCCCGCTTTTGCAGGTTAGCTGTCGGGGCTCCGTGGTTCGTGAGGAACGTTGACCTACACGACGACCTGGGCCTCGAATCAATTCGGAAATACATGAAGTCAGCGTCGGAACGATACTTCGATAAGCTATGCGTCATGATAATCGCCTTATCGTTGCCGCCGCTGACTACTCCCCGAATCCTGATCATGCAGGAGCCAGTCACCGTCGACGCCCTAGACACGTCCTTACGGATCCATCAGATCCAATAACCTTTGCATTAGATGCCTTCAGCTCTAATACTAGGGGCAGGCTTAGGGACCCCGGTAACCGTACTCGTCGAACTCGACAAAGAGGTCGACGTGCAACCTAACCCATGCATCAGCCCGCTGAGTTTCTCGCCGGATCTTCTCAGCGGGTCGCGATTCCGATCCGGTAGTAGATTCATTCGCGAAACAATTGCTCTTGAGTTGTTAGGTCTCCTTCGGAGGCGCTCGGGCAGTTGTTAGCAAACCCCACCCCTCTTGGCTGAGCCTTTGCTCGCCCACCTGTCCTGGTGAAACTGGAAAGGCCTTCGGGCCACCAGTAAACTTTCAATCATAAAAAAAAAAAAAAAAAAAAAAAAAGTGTGTACGGTGTGGCGACGCGTCGCCATGCGCAATCGACTGTGCGATTCTCTCCCACTCGATCCGGCGTTAAGCCATTTCTCTCGCTACACTGACCTCGGATACCTATAGTGTATACTCCGTAGTGTATACAGTGTTCTTTACTACAGTACAAATAACCTGTGTTTTACTTGATAAAAAATTATTTTTTCGCAATATTTTATTTTATCATTATGACATATTTAGTTTCTATCACAATATGTTCTTTTCTGCATATTACTTTTACAAAATAATGTCGATGTTTCACATCTGGCAGGCGTCCCGTGACGATCACTTTTTTTTTTATAAATTAAATATGTATCTACGTTGATAACAAAAATAATCGCCGTAAACTGTGTTGTTCAATGGTAAAACTAAATAAGGTCGGAAGTTGCGTTCCATAAGCCAGCGTACGGTCTTAGATTCAAACACTCAAAGTTCAAAGGACTCGTGCGTGTCACGTGGCTTTCTGTACTCAGTCAAGGGCAAATCTACTTGAACAATTCGGTTAACCGTCCACTTTTAGTTCAGGCCCGAAATCCGCTTGGGAACAGTCTCTTTGGTCAACATCAACAAATGAACATCGATTGTCAAACTTGTCGGGCTTGAGTTTTAAAGGTATGTGGGCGTAAAAACCTGCTAAAATAACCAACTTTTACGGCAAATCTGCCGATAATTTTTCTATAATCAGCAGCAAATCATTCGACGATTGAGAACCTTTGGTCGTTCGGTTTTTTTATTTATTGCTTAAATGGGTGGACGAGATCACAGCCCACCTGGTGTTAAGTGGTTACTGGAGCCCATAGACATCTACGTTTCCATGCAAAACAAAAACTGTATTCGTACTGTTCGAGACAATAAAATTAAAATAATGAAATTTTGATTAAGCCGTTTAACTAATTTCAATTAATATATGTGATACGCGTGAACTGTAGAAAAATTTAGCCTACTAAAATTGTTACCTTCTTTTTTGATGATTGATTGTACCACAATGCGAGTGAATTGAATGTGGAAAGGTCACGTTTGTCCCTTAGTTTTTGAAATCTGCGTTAATTAATGCAAGTGTGTCTATGATCAAGCGAGATTCAAGATCGAGGGACTGCTGATTAACAGCCTTTGCAGCAAGCACTTGGAAGGAGAAAAAAAAGAATGTAATGACATAAAATATATATAATGATAGTTATGTGTTAGATTTTTTTAAGTTACTAACATAGATTATAAGTATTTCTTACTAACAGAATGACATGGTTTTTAAAAAAAAAAACTGAAATAAAGTATAAATAAATAAAGAAATAAAAATATGCTCGAAATTGGGTTTTTTTTTTGGAAATCTGTTAATCTAGATACAGATAATTATAAATTGTGAGCGATAATATCAAATTCTTCATTAGTTGAAAAATTAAATAATTGTATTAAGTTGTTGAGTGAATTCATAACACAACAATTATATGCCGCGACCCGCAAATGACATTCACGCTGTCTGTGGCTTTGCACTTGGTGGTCATCCACCAATGCAACAAATAAATAAAAAACAAATATCGCTTATTTGTCTTGTTATAGCAAAAAGCACCAATCCGTCGAGAATCTTCTTATTATTGAATAATCAAGTCTGAAGATTTTTTATTAAAATAACCATATAGCACTTAAACGTAAAAATTATAAATGAAATTATAAATATCCCAATTTACCTTTTTTTGTTCACGACTATTCACATGGAGCATAGGTGAGTTTTGCGACCGAGACCTTTGTCTGTGTATACCTAAAAAAAATCAAATACGCTACACACCTACTGTTTTGCAGAAATGTTACCTTATCGTTATACGTGTCAAGGTTTATTTTTCTTTAAAGTTTTACTTATGAGAAGATTTTTTTTAACCTACGTTATGTATATAAAATTAACTAAAAAACGCAATATTTAAATTGGATAACATATATCAATGAATTAGATACATAATTCTCTAAAAGCCCTCGAGAAAATCACGAAACAAAATTATCGAAGTGATTTGACCACGACCAGAAGTCAGGCGGGTCAACGACCGGAGGTAGCGTTGCAGGTAATGTTAGGTTGTTAAGCTAAATTATTCGTTTACGGCTGAAAACTAGACTGGACGTCGCGTAAGGAATGTCGC
The DNA here is from genome assembly GCF_030269925.1 of Bombyx mori. Classification (NCBI taxonomy): domain Eukaryota; kingdom Metazoa; phylum Arthropoda; class Insecta; order Lepidoptera; family Bombycidae; genus Bombyx; species Bombyx mori. Next base: position 2,638,430 of record NC_085128.1, read on the forward strand.
TGGAAGGTTTTTAGGTTGCATTTGCAAATGGGCCTAATGATGATACTTTCGTGCTGAGACTCCTATAAAATACTCCTTAAGGCTCTAAGAGGTTCATATAAAAGTGACAATTTAGGTAACCTACATAGCTTATTACAGAATAAATAAAACCAATTTGGACTTTTATTTATTTATTCCTTAGATGTTTTTTTTTTTAACCTATGTTGATAGCCTTGAGAGGCTATTTCAGCTTCGCCCTAACGTTTGTAGGTGAGCTCGCGGGGCTCAACCGGAGAGTTGCTAACACTGACCCTAGCAAGAGCAGTGCTTCGCAGAATCTACCACCGGATCGGAAACGCGACCCACTGAGAAGATCCGGAGAGAAACTCAGTGGGCTGTGTCTATGGGTTAGTTCGCTCGTCGAGCCCTTCGTCGCAAGCGACGGTTTCGACGAGGATGGTGACCGGTGCTTGTGGTGCCTAAAAGCACCGTTAATGGATAGTTAGATGTGTGGACAAGATCACAGCCCATCTGGTGTTAATTGGTTACTGGAGCCCATAGACATCTAAAACGTAAATGCCGCCACCCAACTTGAGATATGAGTTCTAAGGTCTCAGTATAGTTACAACGGCTGCCCCACCCTTCAAACCTCGAACTGGCTCGATGGAGCAGTAGCTAGCGCCCCTGACTGCTGCTAGGTGTAGTGGATTCTATTTCCATCCTGGCCAAGCTTTTGTGTGATGTTTGTTAGCTCTATATGTTTGGTAGCTATTTAAATGTATAAAATGATGTAAATGTACAGGGATTCCTAGCTTGGGACTAGTCGATTATTATTTTTATTAAATACCCACATTGTTTGTGAAACTAACACCAAAAACAAAACTACTTCAATTTGATAATTACATGTTTAATCTTTCAAATCGAATTCAAGAACATGAGCATTTGTGTAAGATTACGTGTATGCTTTAGATTAGTTTCTTTTATAAATGAAGCTTTTTATATACGTGAGCACCTGGTACAATGCAAATATTAGTTTTTAATTATATTACTCACTGTTATAAATGGCACTTATCTCACTAATCACATTAATATGCATCTAATCCGATACTGAGCTTCTGTTGTAGTTGAAAAAAAGAGATTAATCCTGTAAATAGTAATATTTATATTATAGAATCGTAAAAACAAACAAAGATGGCTGTTCATCGTTGTGCAATATTCTTTTCTATTATAGAGTTTTTAAATTATAGAAATTCTATAGATGTTTTCGTCTAGTTTTTTTGTTTGACATCACAAATTGAACGTTGCCACTTTAAGATTTAAAGTAGAAATTACAATGGCATTGTATGAGGACTGCCCCACTCTTGTTTTTTTTTATGAAGGACGTATTACTGCTGGCTCGGAGGCCTTTCCACTTTCACTAGAACAGGTGGGCAAGCACGGACTCCGCTAATAAGGGCTGGGTTTGCTAACAACAGCCCGAGCGCCTCCGGTGGAGACCTATCAACTCAAGGGCAGGTGCTTCGCGAATGCATCTACGACCGGATTGGAATCGTAACCCGCTGAGAAGAGACCGTAACTCGGCGAGAAACTCAGCGGGCTGATATGTGGATTAAGTTGCACGTGGAACTCTTTGCCGAGTTCAACGCGTACGGATACCAGGATCCCTAGTGCTAGAGCTGATGGCGTCTAATGATAAAATTAGTGAATCTGATGGATTTGTAAGGATGTGTGTAGTTTCGATGGTGACTGGCTCCTACGTGAGCAGGAGTCGGGGGTAATTAATCAACGGCGGCAACGATGAGGCGATTACGCTGACTTCATGGGCTTCCTGATCAACGTCCCACTCTTCAAAGCAGAACGCACCACTGCTTTCCTGTAGATATAAGCAGAATGAACCCACACATATTCCGAACTTCATGTGCCCAAAATTTTTCTATTCATTAAAATTTTGTTATTCAACTAACCAAGGCTCGGTCTATTTTTATAAGTCATTGTTAATATTATTGCACCGCAAAATACCTGCTGTGTTCTGTTCAGAATTTTCATGAGCTTCTTCTCATGCGAGGCTTGGATGCTGGTTGTTGAGCGACACGAGGTTCGACGGTCGGTCCGTCTAAGTCCGTCTAAGTCAGTTCGACTCCGACATGCTCCGCCCACCATCCCCAGTAGAAAGCGGAAGTCCGGCGGCTTCCTCCTGACCAAAAAAAATATCTTTGCACTCACAATACAAGATTTAACCCACAGATGCAGCCCACTGAGTTTCTCGCCGGATCTTCTCAGTGGGTCGCGTTTCCGATCCGGTGGTAGATTCTGCGAAGCACTGGTTCCGGTTTGAGCCCCGAGAGCTCATCTACACGCTAGGGTAACGCTGATATAGCCTCTCAAGTCCATCAGAATAGGTAAGGAAAAAATACAAGATGTAGTCAACTTGTAGCACGTATTCAAGTGATATATCTGTGAAGGGATGAAGATGAAAAACTTGATTTTTTTTATTACAAAATTAAAATATTCATAATTTGTGTATGACACGTACAGTGTTGGCGATGCGTTCCATCAAAAATACATGTAGGTATAATTAGACAGTATAAATTCATATCGATCGTGAATTTTTCAAAGCGTTAAATATTGATCGAAGATAAACTTGGTCGTGAGATCTGAGGCCGAAATTCTGAGAAAGGTATAATTATTATTTTTTACTTTTTCGTATCCGACATTTGAGATTATTATCGTTTACTCATTATTATTTTCGGAAATTCAAGAAACTTCCACGGGTTATTTTATACTTATTTTATAATTTGTGTTTTTTTTTTTTTTTGCTCGTTAGCATGCAAACTGAACAGTCCAGTTTTGTTCAGCATCTGATAAAAGGATTAAATCATCTGTTATTAAAGTTGACGCATTTTGATGAGAGGGATGAGAATTGATACATCTGTAGTTGACATTTCAGGGAAGATTTTTGCTGAATCCGTAAGAGCAGGTACCAACCACCATTCTACCCAATTCTGACACGACGCTAGTTCAGTGGCGATATGTACGTTGCACTGCCCAAAGATTCCAGTGATTCCTTAAAGGCACAGCTGTGAGCACATCTGTCATCTACGGGAATAAGTAATAAATATGAAATTTAAAACTAAACACTTTTTGTTAATCAATTGAACTAAAAATAATTAGGTATAATAATAATAGATTTTGATTTCAATAAAAACTACACATTTTTTTAGTATTACTTATAATCTATGTTAATAACTTAAAACATAACACGTTAATTATTTGACCGTTGCAAAGGCTGTTTGTTGGCTAGCTCTCCCTCGATTTTGCTCGATATAACACTCAAAAGACATAATAATAATTTCCTTATCCGCGTTATCCTAGTCACCACATCAGTTCGAACAACTATGTGTCAATATCGGTTCTTGATACGTGTGCAAATTTTGAACTTAATCATACTTTTGATACGATAGACACAACACAGTACTATTTAAAATATAGCTCAAATGCAGATAATATTATCAGAATTAAACAACCATTCCTGAAACAAACAAACATAAATTTCGACAGAGCTGCAATAAATTGTAATAGACAGAGCGGAACAGAAAAGTGCAGATAGACACAACGGATTCTGTAACGTTTGAACAATAAGTTTTGTTAAAGAGCTGAATTCTCAATCATCACATATCCATTGAATTTCAAATAGTAATTATTTTTGTTCGACCTGCTCAAATGTGCATTTCAACAAAACTATCAACTCAAAGAGAAAAAGTTATTGGATCCTTACGTCCCTCTAGATTCGTGTACAGTTGGTGGCCTATTCCATTTGTGAATGTGACGTGTAATAGCCTTATTATCGCCAAATAAACATTAAATTACAAAAGCGGTTTACAAGCATAATATCGAATTTATTTACAAAAGCCTTGAATGCCTGCAATCGGCTTGGACTCGCCTCCGCTTGTGTTTTCGCGTAATTCCGACTTCCGCGAAAATATAAATCTGAGAATTTTCCAATCCTGCATTTGTACGCTATAAACAGAACCCGTGACATAAAATCTTTCATGCGTTTACGTAATAGGATTATAGACTGTGGCGGTAGCCATCATACAATACAAGATATTTGACGGACGCCTGAATCTCGCTTGCGACATTTTCAAAATAAGCTTGCATATATTCAAGTTCCGAACAACAACAACAATAAGACCGTCGGTCTACGGAGCGATATCACCCACTCGGTGGAAGATTTATATTATAGATTTATTTCATCGTTAAGCATTCCACAAGACCATTCCGAATTACTGGAACTTGATAATGCATGAAATTTTTATACGAACGGTCATCGTCTAGTTATATTAATTTATAAACATATGAAACAGGCTTCTGTTGAAAATATATTCCGATTAAAGTATATACATAATATATTTCGCTCTTAATTTATTTAATTTTGTAAAATAGGGTTTTTATTCTCCGTTGAAAACTGCAATGATCTATATTAAATCTCGTACTATTAGACGTGTTACCTACCCACATAAATGTGTTTTAGATAGAAAACTTGAAAATATTACCAAACGTTGCCAATTCTCGGAACCCGGTCGGTTGAAATAATTCATAAAAATTTCACCTATATATCAACTATCTGAGTGAAGTTCGCTGGAAAATCTCCAAGATTTGGTTGGTTCCGTATATGGAGTGAAATTCTACTGCACAGATAAGCTACATACGTATATACGCTTATAAAGAAAATTACTGGACTGAACAGAATTGGAATTTTCAAATTCAAGCAAGGTCTGTACTGAATTCAGCCAAACAATGTGTCATTTGACTCTGAATATACAACTTATTTACCATAGATTATTCACTGTTTATCATACATACTACATATTATATGCATAAATAATAAGGTTTAGTTTTCAAGTTAATTTCAAGAATGGATATACAATGTTAGAAACCAGTAGATTAAGTTTTATTATTTGAAATTTAATCATAATTTTTTAACATTAGTCGAAATAACGTGTTGAAATTTTTATTTAATTAATGCCCCTTGTAACTAGCTATATTACAATGTTTTCGGTATCCGGTTGCATCTGATAATACTATTGTTCTAGTGTTTGTCCTAGATGTTTGTCCCAATGAACAGATTAAATAGAAATTTGACACAAGAAAAAAAATCAAGTAAGAGCAATGTTAATAATATATTGAAAATGAAAAAACCTATATACTAGTATATCTATATGTAGAAATCCATGTAAGCTTATACGTATATAACATCCTGAAGTTTGTGATTAATTAAAAGATACGTGTGTGTCAATCCAACTGCTTTGGATTAACATTCTATGTGATCTTTAGTTGTAAAATTGATAACTTTATATATTATTATTATTACTATTCCAGGATCTCCTATATCTATCATGTTTTATTCTATATCTATCATTTCTTGCGTTGCTTTTTGTTTTTTTATAATTGAAATTTCTAAATTTCTCTTCTTGTTCACTTTCTACTTATATGTGATTTTGATTGTGGAAACATATTTGGTTATTGTTTTAGCTATATTTTTTTAAATAATCATATTTTGTTTTGTACTGTTTGTTTCCCAAATAAATAAATAAATTTCTATATCAGGTATTCCAAGTGGTACTCGTGGTTCGAGATTCGATTCCATTACAGTTATGACGTTATGTTATGGAAAAGGGCTCGACTTCATACCGTGAGCAAAACTTAGAGCTAATAGAGTACAATCAAATCAAATAAAAAAAATTTTATTCAACATAAATGAAGGCATATACTTGTTGAACGTCAAAAGAACTACCGCCAATTCACAAAAACTAACCTCCGTCCTGAGAAGAACTGGCAAGAAACTCAGCGGGCATGTCTTTTTTTTTAATATTCAATTTTTTTTATCACTATCAAAGGTGATCGAATGACAATAATTCTAAAACATCTATAATAAATTTATTATAAGTCCGAAGAATACAAAAATCGATCAATATCCGATACAGTTATATTAAGTCTTTGACATTTATATGAGGGTCAATTTTCTGGTTGATTGCAAAATATTATAATATCATCGATGACTGATGAATAGACTACGTCATAAATATATAAGCTAGATTGATATGTTTATTCTTGCGTCTGTAATGTCCACGTTAATGAGATAATCTTTGAGAAACAATTCAAGTGATTGACATAAAACATGGCTGAAGAAAGGTTAGCAAAGTACTAATTTGAATTATTTGAATTGATTTTTATCAAACTAAATGTCATCATGACGAGAAGAACTAGCAAAGCAAATTCAACTGGCTTGTTTTTTTGTATTCGTTTTTATTTAATCGCATAGATGGGTAAGTGATAATTGTAGCCGCTTTTTATTCTACTGACTAATTGGAAAGCTTCTGCGGATCTTTCAAAATAGACTCGTTATTCTGCTAATTAAAATGTGATATCAAAACAGTCGCATTAGTGAATTAAAAGAATCTGTGATATTGTACCGCGTACCATTTTACTGGTGGTAGGACCTCTTGTGAGTCCGCGCGGGTAGGTACCACCGCCCTGCCTATTTCTGCCGTGAAGCAATAATGCGTTTCGGTTTGAAGGGTGGGGCAGCCGTTGTAACTATACTGAGATCTTAGAACTTATATCTCAACGTGGGTGGCGCATTTACGTTGTAGATGTCCATGGGCTCCAGTAACCACTTAATACCAGGTGGGCTGCGAGCTCGTCCACCCATCGAAGCAATAAAAAATAAATAAAAAAACACATAAGGAGTGTCTTTGATTTTATTAGATCATCCTATTCATCAAGATTTAACAAAATAATCAATTAATTACAGGTTCAAAACAATTATTAGAAAAAGTAAAATAGATATTGGAGGCTGTAAGTTTTTGTTTCTTTTCATTGTTTTTGAATGCAAAGTCAAAAAAAATCGTTTATCAGCGACTACATTCTTTCATCTATAATCTTTCTTACTCTAGCAACTATTAGTTTGAGTCCTAATATTGAGTTACAACAATATGTATGGTATGTTTATGTATTATGTATATTTATGTACTTCGATTAATATTTTCAATTTAAATTAAAAAAATATTTAACCTCTTACGTATGGAAATTTGTTCAAACAATAAATAGATTGATTAATACTCAATTTTCCTACGACTCTATCTATTTACGGCTACAGAAATTAATTAATTACATGGACTACATATAAATTTTTCCTCGTTAATTAAATTCCAAGAATATTCATGTTTGTTTACAATTCGGGTTAGCTGTGAGTAATAATTTGATTTCATTGTAATTATATCCCTCTCGCACTTTTAATGTGTGTACGGTATGGGAGAGCCAGTACGTCAAGTTTACATTTTTCATACTGACTCATTACTTGTACAGTCATGTCTTAGAATAAACATTATGGAGAGTTGAAAGTAAATTATACCGTTGATATTACGATATGTTTTGTTTCATTATATAAAGGTATTTGTCTAGCGTAATCTCGACGTGATAAAAATTTAATTTACCAGAAAAGAAGTCTATTTGAAATTCTTTTTTTTTTTATAAATAAAAATATTATTTGGAATTAATATATTATTTATTTCTATTTTGTGCGTTTGTTATTTTATTATTTTGTTTCCAAACTCAAACCTACTTCCTGACTGCCTAGCTTATTCATTTACATATCTTCTTAATTCTAATTCACCCAGTTATTATTTTCTATTAATGCGGCAGGTGTTTTGTAATTCTGCGGACCTATAATTTGTTCTAGCTTGAATGAACAGGCGTGGGGAGAGATCGGGCTTACAGCCAACCAGTTAATAGTTAATATTAATATCTTTAGTTAAGCATATCAAAATGTATTTTCAAAATATACTTCAGATGTCTTGCTTCATGATTAAGTAGATCCGACATTATACTTCTGCCGAGAAATATAGATCGCACTGCTATCAATAAAAATAAATCGACAGTCCCGCGGTATGGTAACCATGACATTAAGAGGTCGAACAGCGTCAGAGGCGCTAGCGGGTGAGGGAGCGGATTAAAGAATCCTGGAACTTCAATTGAGAATATAAAATATATAATATAAGAATTCAATGAGATATATCTATAACATATCGTAGAAAGAAACGACAGTGTTCAGAATTTTTGTGTAAAGTTATTTGAAAAACATTAAATACTTATTAATACTAGTACTTATAATTAACATTCCAAGTCGTTGTGACCTATAGATTCAGTCTCCTAGACTATTCAGGCGTCAAAATTCTGCAAGCATAATCTTTTTAATTATATGCAAGTTATGAATTATGTATATACTTAATACATGTTCACGAATGACTTGCACGATGAATGAATAACAGGTAAAAATCAAGCCAGCAAATTTTACATCGTTACTATTCAAATTAAAGATAAACCTCAAGTCTCACAGTTACATAACGTTTAATTCTGCCGCAAAATATATAAAAAACGTAATTAGAATTTTGGGGATCTGTCCCCAACACATCAAAGAAAAAACAAAATTGTTATTTTTCTTTAATTCCGAGCATTTTCATATTTTTCTACCTTTTAAACCTTTCCTGGACTTCCACAAACAATTCAAGACCAAAATTAGCCAAATTGGTCCAGCTGTTCTCGAGTTTTAGCGAGACTAACGAACAGCAATTCATTTTTATATATATAGATATATTTAATTCCTTTAATATATTTCTTTAAACAAATATATTAAAAGAATTTACATAAGATGCACTTATACTATGTACGTAAGTAAAATTGAATATTATCATATCACAAAATAAAATTGTTGATTTGAATTCTTACTTAGAATAACAGTTAAGATGCCAGTCCTTTGAAGTCCGCTATCGCTTCCGCTTATATTCCGCTCGTTCCTGAAATCACAGAATAGCGACCCATTTTTATAATCTAGCCTTGGACACCTGCCACATTACGTGAACGCCTTTTATGAACTGCTAACAATGAAAAGGAACACGCTACCATATCTGTTTAGAATAATAGCTTATTGAATTGCTATAGTAGATATTATAAAATGGGTATTTGTAGCCAATGGATGGTGGCTCTTGATTCAGTTAAATGTTATTTGCTTGTAGTAAGTATAAATTTATGGGCTATATTTTAACCGAATTCGAAATAAAAAAGGAGGTTCTTACGTGAGACGTGTGGTCATTAACCTTTTAATGCACTGTAACAGCTGAGAAGCTATTGCGGCTTGACTGTGTCTTTGAAATTACTGGGGTTCGTGAACGACATCAATATTAGATTACTTAGATAACATTATAACTAGAGTAGATAACATTGTAACTAACAAAAAACACGTGTGGCACTCGGCAACTGCCGCGGTAAAGCTATTGCATAGCATTATTATCAACTTATGCAATTATAATTAGACAACAATAATTTAATATTACAATAATAATAAAATAAGTCCACGCTATATTTATAAACATTATCAAAAGCAAAACATTAACTGTCTCCTTCACATTCATAAGCTAGACCGCGCGAGAGAGAGATGGGCAGACTTTTCATGATGCGCATGCAGTGCGACGTCACGCCGCGCGCTTACTCACAAACACAACACAAGTGCAACGTGAGAATGTGTTAAACGCGAGCTACATGGTAGGCGGAGCGAGGGGTGTTAGGTTTTATTTTCGTTACGGAATTTCTTGATTCGGTCGCGGCGCTCAAAGCCCGCGATAAAAGCTATGCAATAGCTTAACAATATTGATGTTTAGGGAAGAAGTTAAAATTGTTTTAGTTGAGCGAGTTTTAGAACTGAGAAAACTTTTGGTCGACTACAAAATAATAATCAATACAGATAATTTATTTAGTAGATTACGTGTTGTTTTAATCGGGAATTCGAAACATTCTCATTAACACAACAATAAACTTTACCTGTATTGTGAAAGAAAAAGAAGTTGTTTTTTTCCTACTTATGCTGATAGCCTTGAGAGGCTATTTCAGCTTCTCCTTGACGTGTAAGTGAACTCACGGGGCTCAAACCGGGTGTGTTGCTAACACTAGCCCTAGCAAGAGCAGTGCCTCGCAGAATCTACCACCGGATCGGAAACGCGACCCACTGAGAAGATCCGGCGGTTAATTTACTCGTCGAGCAAGCGAAGAGTTCGGCGTGGACGGTGACAGGTGCTTGAAGCACCGTAATGGATCGGGAGGATCCGTAATGACGTGCTTAGGGCGACGTCGACTGTTTACCATTCGGTCCACAGGATCGGGTATGCTAATGAAGTTGGATTGTGAATGATATCCTACATATCAAAAGATACATAAGTAACATTTTATATTCGAATAAGGCGCTTTTAACTCTTGAACAAGTAACTACACCCACCTAAAGCTTTTTGTGTGACAATTTGAGGCTGTGAAATCATCCGGCTTCATTCATCGTCAACACAACACGTCACTTAATCATTGAACATTATTTGTACGAAGTCTCGACATTACTTCCTGAATACTTATTTTAAAATCTTATACAATGAAGGTAAATAATCGATGACAATAAATAAGAAATCATGTTTTGGATATTTATTGTGAATTTCAAAATCGGGTAAAGATTTGCATACAATTATCAAATGTTTCATTACAACAATCCATGCGAATGTCATAAATATGAAAGTGTGTTTGTTTGTCCTTTCTTCGCGTCCTATAATTTCAGCTCAGGAAACTGGCATAAACAACCTTTTACACCGAAAAAACTCACTGGACCCTTCCCTCCATCAAGCGGGCGAAGCCGCGAGTAAATGCTAATATTTTTTTAAATTTTTTTTATTGCTTCGATGGGTGGACGAGCTCACGCTCCACCTGACATTAAGTGGTTACTGGAGCCCATAGACATCTACAACATAAATGCCACCACCTACCTTGAGATATGAGTTCTAAGGTCTTAGTATAGTTACAACGGCTGCCCCCCGAAAATACGCAGGGTGGTAGTACCTACCCGCGCGGACTCACAAGACATCCTACCACCAGTGCTCTTGATCGTACTGATAGCATGTTATGTCAGCATGGTTAGGTACCATTATCTTAATTATTTCTGGCCGTCATGCAGTTCGTTTTGTAACAGTAGCCAACCGACACTTTTCCGGTCATCGTTCACGTCGAACCCGTCGCTTGCGATGAAGGGCTCGACGAGTAAATTAACCCACAGACACAGCCCATCCATCCCAGCCCAGCCCAGCCATCTTCTCAGTGGGTCGCGTTTCCGATCCGCTGGTAGATTCTGCGAAGCACGGCTCTTACTAGGGTTCGTGTTAGCAACGTCGTCAGGTTTGAGCCCCGTGAGCTCCCTACTAGTTAAGGTTACGCTGAAATAGCCTCCCAAGGCTATCAGCTAGGTAGGAAAAAAAAACGACACTTTTGCCTGATTTCTAAAGGTGGACAACATTATGAACGTTTCTTCACATGTAATCCGCCGCTTATTAATATTTACACACACACTTATTATGTGTTCCTCGTAAAACACTACGTATTTGGAAACTAGTATTATGGAGGCTAAGTTGAAACGGTTCGTGTTTCTAAAGTATTTCTAAATTTAGTTGTTAGCCATTTAAATGACAAATTTATGGTTTTTTATGTTTCTATTAAGCGCATTTATGTACGTTTGTGTTGTAACTTCAGATTAGACTAAACTATTTATGATCTAGAAGATGTTACAATTTTATGACAGCGCATAATTATTTTTGCTGCAACTGAATGTTCCTTAAGTCTACTGTGTGCTATATATAGATATGGCAATATCGAGACTAATCAATCACTGCTTCTGAAAGTATCGGTGAAGCGAATAATCGAATTTCGAATAATCCTCCAAAAAACGATCGGACAGGTAATAAGCAAAAAAAGCGAACGGACAGGTATAATGTGATTGGAAGATGTGACCATAAAACTCATATCTCAAGGTAGGTGGCGGCATTTATGTTGTTGATGTCTATGGGCTCCGGAAACCACGTAACACTAGGTGGGCTATTAGCTCGTCCACCCAACTAAGCAATAAATAAATAAATGATATTAATAGCATTGGCATGTAATGGACAAAACTCCACATATATTAGTACAAAGTGATGCAAAGATAAGTTGACAGTTGCAAATTAAATAATCCAAATATATATCACTATCGAAAACGCTTCACAATCGTCTTCAAAGGTGACTGACTTCAGCGCAAAATAAAAATCAAACACGCAAATAATTTGATTTGTGTAAATATACACTTAGTTCAAATCCCGTCATGCTTGATAATAAATACGTATAGATAACCCTGTATCAAGAGAACAACGAAAGAATAAAGTATATACTTCGGTTTTTGCGATTCTTAAACAAAATCAAAACTACTTTTCATTTATATTTAACAATTTCCGTGATCACGGACGACTTTAAACTGTGTTAGAAACGTCGGAAATAATATGACGACATTAAAAAAACGTTAGATTGAACCGTAAAAATAGTTTTAATTAACGAAAACATAATTTAATTCAACTTTGACGTAATTTTAAATACTTATTGGATATAATGTTAAACGTCGTTTGTCAATCGTGTCAAAAGAGGCTTGTGGACAGTATTAAGCGGTAGGCAGCGGCTTGGCTCTGCTTCTGAAATTGCTGAAGTCCATGGGCGACGTTAACCACTCACCATCAGGTGGGCCGTATGCTCGTCTGCCTACAAGGGCAATAAAAAAATTTGAGAGCCGATAAAAAACCTTTTTACGTATTTTCTAACTACTGAAACACTTATATTTCATTAATTTTCAAAAGTATCTTAAATAAAAGACAAGATTTATAATTTACCTCCCAAGTCACGGTAGGCAGTCTAACAGCGATGACATTGACATTGTTCAGGACGGATGACGCTTGCGTTTAGAAACCGCACGTCAGCGTGGGAGTGTCAGGAATGTATATGTTATCCTGTTTTATAATAATAATAATAATAATAATAATGTTTTTATTTCAAGTATCCATGACTCATATAAATTGTTAATAAGACTTAGACCTATGTTAGTATTTATATTTACATCACAATGAATTACTGTGGTAACATCCCATGGGAGATGGCACCACAGCGACCCATGTATATACAGTCCAGCCTGCTTGCGATCATGCTCAGGATACTGTTGGAGCTGGCCCTCACTCTGTTTACCAGAGATGCACACCTCTTACGCATGGTAGCGTAAAAACAATCTATGTGCGCGTCTGCAAACATCCCTGATGCGCTACAAAAGCGGGGCAGCACCACCAGCACCCTAAACGCGTTATTGTATTGAACACGGAGAGCATTGTACGATCTTTGAGTATATCCAGCCCACAAGCTGCACGTGTAAAAGTTAGTACAGTAGGCCCTAAAGAGGGTGACCTTGACTTTAAGTGAACACCGTGCAAACCTGCGAGCTATCATGTTTGCTCTAACCGACAACGCTCTCCGCTCTCGTTCAATATCTTCATCATCTTTGAGATCAGGGGTCAACACATGGCCGAGATATTTAAATTTATAAACTCTTGTCAATGGCGTTCCGTTGAGTACTACGGGAGGTATTTTATCATGCGTCCCACCCCTGATCTCAAAGACCATGATCTCCGACTTTTTACAGTTGTACACCAAACCGTGTGATTTGGCGTATACCTCACACAAAGAAACAAGTTGCCTTAGGCCACAGATAGACGCGCTCAGCAGCACCATATCGTCTGCGTAGCTGATGTTGTTTACGCACACCCCGTCTATGAAACAACCAATCCTGGTCCTACTGAGCTCGCCGATCAGCTCGTTCATATTTTCTAAGAAGTAATAGAAGGATAAAAATTAATTTGTCTGAACGCGTTTTAGATGAAGCTTAATGTATATTTAACACCAATTTCGGTTCAATTCTAGAAATTCTTGACACCCACAGCGCGATCGAGCGACACAGGTGGGTGTCGAATATTAATATGACATTCGCAAGTTAGGAAATAATTTTGGCATTAGTGCATTCTGCTGTGCACCTACCTAGTAATTTTCTAATGAAAACGTTTCACGGTTGGGTGTGGGTTTTATATCGTGAAGAATTTCGTGGGTTCCTGCAATTACACAATCTCGAAGCATCCGCGAACTAAAAGATAAGGAGCCTAATATGTTCGTATCAAATGATGCAACTTCACTGGTATTAAAAACCCAATGGCACATACCTAACATGCCTTCACAACTTTTTTTTTATTGCTTAGATGGCTGGACGAGATCACAGCCCACCTGGTCTTAAGTGGTTACTGGAGCCCATAGACATCTACAACGTAAATGCACCACCCACCTTGAGATATAAGTTCTAAGGTCTCAGTATAGTTACAACGGCTGCCCCACCCTGCAAACCGAAACGCATTACTGCTTCACGGCAGAACTGACTTCATCGATAATTAAAAATAGTCTGATGAGCAAAACTCCAAAATTTAATAGTGCCGGTGATACGGCATATGGAATGTATAAAGATACATGTGTATGCAGATAAATACCGCATCAGAATTCATCCATATTACCAGGAACCACGGTGTTTATCCATATTGCGTTATCTTTTTTGCCACTTACCGTCCGGCTTTAGAACGCACTTCCTTCCTCAGTTTCCTGCGAGTTATAATAATAACAATAATATATGTATTTATTACTAGCTGACCCGGCCGACTTCGTAGTGCCTCAATCGATAAATAAAATACCTAAACTTTTGTATAAAATAAACTTAAAACAAACAAAAGGAAGTCGTCCGACGGGGGACACATTAAAGGAAAAACAAAATTGTTATTTTTATTTAATTCCGAGCATTTTCATATTTATCTACCTTTTAAACCTTCTCTGGACTTCCACAAATAAAGACCAAAATTAGCCAAATCGGTCCAGCCGTTTTCGTGTTTTAGCGAGACTAATGAACAGCGATTCATTTTTATATATAGAGATAGTAACCAGGACTTATTATTTCAGTACATCTCTTAAAACTAGGTTAGTGTCAAATAACAATTAAGTATGTATGCTATGACGTCTTTCACATCAGATAGGCTGTATGCTCGTCTGCCAATAATGAAAAATAATAATTACTAAGCATCATAGTATCACTTTCACCATTTCATCTTTTCCGTGTAGGACTAATGCACTTCGATTTGAAACTGCAATAAAACTGGGACTTTGGTGTCATGTCATTTAATCTCGTCATGTAGGTAATCTAATCTGATCAAACGTAATCAAGTTTTATTTATATATTCTTTCTAATTAACTACTAGGTACTACTAGTTTTTAAAACTTTTGTTACTCAGTGAAAATGTATGATTGTGGATTTCATATCTCTTAAAATAATGCATTGTATTTTATATTCAATTATTATTGATTTTCTAATTTCAAGATGTCGTCTATTTATTGCACTGTCGATTCCACTTATAATTGAGGTGACATTTATCATGTACTTCCTGTAAATTTGTCAATGTTTTATATTGATGATCGCTTTGTTGATGCAACTAAATAAATAAATAAATAAAATATCTTATGGTACACGGACGAAACGTATTACAGCAATTCTGAATATATCTAACTTAATCTCGTACACTTTTAAGAATCTCCCCTACGACGCTTCACAGTAACTTGTAAATACAAAGAAGTCCATTAAAATGTAGCTTTCAGAATTAAAAAGTGGAATGCGCATACACAATTAACGCATTCCTCTTTTTAAGCCGAGTCACGTTCTCACGGACATTGTCATCTCTTTGTCAGCACGAATTTAAATATTTATAAATTTCCGAAAAATCAATCGGAGCTACTCATACCTAAACGTACAGAAAAACTTTTATGTATTCAAAAATATATACATTATACATATACTTATATATGGTATTAGTTAATTTAAGTGGAAAAAACCGCAATGGCATTTATTGTTCCTTCATCATCGAAAGCTTATGATAAATATTTAGAAAAACCTACTTATATTTATCAAACCACAATATTAGGCCAATGCATACATTTTGTAACTATAACATCAATCAACATTAGAAGTTAATTGAATTTATGATTACATTTGAACAGTGAAATAATTCGATTTTATCTTATAATACTCATTCAATTATAATGACACTGATATGTTTATTAATATTGAAGTCATTTGTATTGAATTATTGTATCATAAATCTGTGATTGTTTGTGAATTATTAATTATCACGATTTAAGTTACATTATTGGGTAATCTACATTTTATGTGTCATAAGTTATGTTATTTACACAAATTTTATGGTAGATTTAGATATGTACATAGTATACACACACCATTATCAGAGGTTTTACTGGTGGTACGACCTCCTATGAGTGCATGGGTAGGTACCACCACCCCGCCTATTTCTGCCGTGAAGCAGTAATGCGTTTCGGTTTGAAGAGTGGGGCAGCCGTTGCACTAAAAACTGAATTAGAACTTATATCTCAAGGCAGTGACTGTGCCCTTCGTGTTGTCAGCTTCCATTGGCGACGGTAACCTTTAGCTTAACCGCCATTGATGGCAATTAAGAAAACAAGATTCCACACAAAGCAGTCATGGCTTCTGATTCAAAATGTGTAAGACAGCAGTTAGGCAATGTAATTTTTAATTCGATTTAGCGATATAGGTACATATATGCGATCTGGTAACCAATTATGATCAGATGCCCTGCGAGCTCGTTAAAATATTTAAATCTATCCAAAAAAACTAATTATAGTAACTAGCTCCGATCTAAAAATGAACATTAAACTTTTGGGGGATCGATAAAGCAAAGATCCGTCACTGAGTGAGTTGAATTGCTCGGTAGACCGACGGTCCAAATGTTTATTGTTCAGAACTTGTATATAAATGCTAAGTTGTCTTGAAAACGTCGTTAGTCTGATTCACGTTTCGCTGTCTTCTATATTTAAATATATATTCAAATATCTTATGTTCTGTGATAGCTGCTACAAACTCGAACGCTATTTCTGGGACCTAATATATGGTCAAGTCGTGCTCCCTAAATATGCAAAAGACACACGTAGGCGACTATGGGTCGGACCTGTTCATTACAAAGACTAATTTGCAAACAAGCGATACTGTTAATGAATTGACTTTCAATGAAGGTAAGTGATTCATTAGCTTGACTCTAAATAAGAAGCGATGGCAATGAACGTTTTTTTAATATTGTTATGTGCGTGTTTCTGCCTCGAACGAATCTTTTATACAATCACGAAGTTTTTTTTTCTCCTACGCTGATGGTCTAGAGAGACCATATCAGCGTAACTTTAACTAGTAGGTGAGCTCACGAGGTTCAAACCTGACGATGTTGCTAACACGGACCCTAGCAAAAGCCGTGCTTCGCAGAATCTACCACCGGATCAGAAACGCGACCCACTGAGAAGATCCGGCGAGAAACTCAATGGGCTGTGTCTGTGGGTTCGTTTACTCGTCGAGCCCTTCGTCGCATGCGACGGGTTCGACGAGAACGATGACCGGTGCTTGGGGTACCTAAAAGCACCGTTAGTCGATCGAGAGGATCCGAAATGACGTGTTTTGGGCGACGTCGACTGCTTACCATTTTTTTTTTTATTGCTTAGTTGGGTGGACGAGCTCACAGCCCACCTGGTGTTAAGTGGTTACTGGAGCCCATAGACATCTACAACGTAAATGCGCCACCCACCTTGAGATATAAGTTGTAAGGTCTCAGTATAGTTACAACGGCTGCCCCACCCTTCAAACCGAAACGCATTACTGCTTCACGGCAGAAATAGGCAGGGCGGTGGTACCTACCCGCGCGGACTCACAACAGGTCCTACCACCAGTAAAACCATTTGGTCCGCAGGATCGGCTTTATAGTTTCCGGCGGCCACGATGAGAGGACTCGCATGTCGTGACGCTTTATCCAAGTGGCGCAATCTCGAAGGATATACGAGAGTACATACCTTAATAAAATTTCGCGATATTTACGTGTTATGTCAATGAACTATGATCGCCACTCATAATCAACTGTCTACCAAGAAATTACAGTCTACCAAGTTAATCTAATAAGAAACAGTAAGAAGTGTAATTTTTCATTTTCCGTTGTAATAAAAGAAAAAACATATGCTTTGCATATTAAAGGGTTATTTTTCGAAAGCATTCTATCGACATTTTTTTTACATAAATCACCATTTTCCAATAAATTAATTTAAAATATTCATTTAAATTATTGAAAAGAAAATCGAAATCATTCCACCATACATGATTCCGACTAACAAATTTGATTTCGAAATAACGAATCCATTTCCTATTGCCACTTTATATTAATTTGTACCCAATTTACTCAGTAATCATAATATTTTAACTAGTCATAACTCGGCTGCGTCGATTGCCAATTGCAACTAGTAATTAAAACGGAGCTAAGCGGCAAAGGCAAAATTTCTTCATGCTTCATGCTTCAGCTTCATAATTTTTACGAAGTCTTTATAACTGGAATACCAGAAAGGTAGGCGCGTTTAAACATTTTAAAATGAAGCCTAATTTCCTTTCTGTCTTAGTTTATTTTCGTTGTACAACAAACAGCCGTGCTGGTATTATGTGGGACGTGAGCATACATTATACTTGAAAATCCAAAGTAAACTATACCAATCTATTGAATATCATATCAATTCTAGATCAAAACAACTCATTATAAATAATATATTATAACGTATTTTATATTTATCGACTGAAATACGTACGGAAATAGCATCAGGTCCTCGAGGCGAGGTCTTTTAGACCTTGAAAGCTTATTATCTAGAGTTTTATTGTATCGAACACTGACAAGCTATTGCAAACTAAGCTTCACTCTCAGTTATTTCAGTTCAACCTAGATTGCGACTCGAGAAGTACTGTCCTTTGAATTATCTTTGAGTTAAAGTTATAGGTCATACTAGTACTCACCCAATGATTGAAATTAAACCTTAATTACCAATGCCTCAAGATTTAAATTTATTTCATATCACACGAAACTTGAGTCTAAAGTGATACAACATTAAGTGCCCGTGAGGTATCTATCCTATAGTACAGTCGAGGATGAAGCTTCGCCGCTTTATCCTAAATTTAAAAAACAAAATAAAATACATACTCAAATATAATGTTAGAAATACGAAAGCAGCTAGCTCTCTCTGTTTGTTACGATATCACTCCCGAACCACTAAGCCGATTTTGAATAAATTAGGTATGAAAATTGTTTAAGCCCTGTGAAAGAATATAAGCTACCTTTTATTCCATTGCTGCATACAGATCTTCGCCCACATGACTTAAAGTGTAGTCCACGCGAGCCCAAAATAGATTTATAGTAAACAACAATGTCACAGTCGAATTTGTACCGGATGCATTTTATGACCACGTATAAATATTCGTTGTTTACTATATAAACTACACAATTTCAATTTATTAAAATATTCCAGAAGGTATTTTTAGTCTGCGGCATAATATACACATGCATAATAAATATTATGTATTTGTATATAGATAAGATATTCGTTTTTGTAATCTATACTATTCTGTTAAGATAATTTCTCTGTTCGCAAGTTATGAAATGTTTCGCGATAAATACTTTCATCAGGAATACTCTGTGTGTATAATTTAAACCGTTGTACACTGAAAGAGTTAATAGGATCGTTGAGAAAACTCCCGACCTCAAGGAGTACATTAAATTAAAATATTCACGGTTATCACGAAGAATATTCAGATATAAATTTGAATGATTTTTGTCAAAAAGTATTATTACGCCATCAAAGTATTTGTATCAATAAATATGTAGTTTCCTAATTATTGTCCTTGTTCGAAATGCGATCGGTACGAACCAGACAACACATTTATCAAAGGCACGATATCAACTAACTACATACGCTCCTAAATGAATATGTCACTCGATAAATTCAAGTGTGAAATCACTTATTGACAAGCGAGGGTACGTGATAACGCACAATTATGGACTCGTTATCAACGTAGACATATAGTTTCTGTGGTCCATATTCATTTAATCCCGTACTCAACTTTAATATAGGCCATCATTTTTGGACAGCAAGTCAGTGAAATAGATGTATCACAGGACACTTTCAGCAAACTACGATTAGATATGACATTTTTATTTGTTGAATCTATTTTTCCTCATATTATATACAAGCGGCCCGCTCCGGCTCCGCTCGGGTCTTTAACAAAAATTTCAACGATATTTGACGTTGTTTTATTTTTTAAAATAAAAGAACACTTATTGCGGCATAACTATAATAGTTAGACATATGCTGTCGTGACACTTTTTGTAAATAATAATGTGTTCTACAAAGTCGTAGTACATTGTTTTATTCTATCATCAATAGTTTTCGCAGGGCACGCGATGTACAGAATATTTTAGGTATTTTTTTTACACTTTAGGTTACATTATTGGAGTTTTAGTAAGGATCCCAAATTTTTTTCAAAAAAGATTATAGCCTATGTCACTCAAGAATAGTGTAGCTTCCAAACAGTGAAAGAATTTTTCAAATCGGTTCAGTAGTTACGGAGCCTATTCAATACAAACAAACAAACAAATCTTTCCCCTTTATAATATTAAGTATAGATAGGCTGGTACAATATTCAAAATAACATAATTACATAATCCGTTGTGTACTTACAACTAAACTTCGGCTTCTTCTTCTAATGTATCTTCGAACGATAGAATGTTATAAACATCCATTCAAATGTGTATCGGAAACTTTGAAAAACTAAAGCGTTTTGGGATCGATATCGTATAATAATATTAATAATTAACAAGGTCATTTTGTTTTTTTTAATACGCTTTTATTAGCTTCAGACGTATGTATGTTAGTAGGTAACGGCATCTTTGAACATGATATTGACCCCCTTCAAGACGTCGAATTAACTCGAAATTTGGCATACTTACTAAGGACCGATGACAACTCAATATTTAAAAAACAATTGAAAAAATTGAATGTCAACTAAAAAATTAAAAATAAATAATACATAGTTTAAAAAAACAAAAAAAATACGCTCTTATAGAAAATCCAACTAAAAAATTTAAAATAAATTTGAATTAAAAATAGTGTAAGAAAAAATTGTGGGTGCTTTTCAGGATATTTTCAAAATAACACTTCTACTCATATATGTTCATAAAATATTTATAACTACTGATACCATGCAACCCACGCTTTTTTTTACAATAAAATAATTTTTTCTTACACTATTATGAATTCAAATTTATTAAAAATAATTTTCTATTTTTTAAGGGTTTTGCTAACTGGTGCCCGAGCGCCTCCGGAGCAGACCTGACGATTTAAGGGCAGCTGCTCCGCCAATTAATCTACTTCCCGATCGGAAGCGCGACACACTGAGAAAATCCAGTGAAAAACTCAGCGAACTGACTTATGGGTTAGGTTCCACGTTGAACTCTTTGCCAAGTTCGACGAGTACGGTTACTAGAATCCCTAAGCCTGCTCTTAGTGTTAGAGCTGAAGGCGTCTAATGCAAGAGTTATTGGATGTAATGGATCCTTAAGGAATTGTCTAGAACTTTTTTTTGTTGAGTCACTCAACTGCTACATATAGGTAAATTGAACGAAATAATAAAATCATCTCTTACATTTTAAGATGAAAAAAATCATTTGATGTTTATCAAAACCATAAAATTTTAATGCTCTATTAGACGTAAACACGACCCACGTATTGCAAACCATCAAAGCGAGAGACGAAGTAAGATTAAAAATTGCTTTCAAATTAAAGAAACTTGAATGTAAATTTATTTGATTACGAACAATATATTTTTTAGTATTTGGTAAAAAATGTATTTATTTATTGTATACAGACCAGAAATTAGGTGACCGCCGTCCAATTTTGAGACATGAGGTCTAAAATGAACTTTATTCATATAGTTACTGGTGGTAGGACCTTTTGTGAGTCCGCGCAGATGGGTACCACCACCCTGTCTATTTCTGCCGTCAAGCAGTAATGCGTTTCGGTTTGAAGGGTGGGGCAGCCGTTGTAACTATACTTGAGACCTTAGAACTTATATCTCAAGGTGGGTAGCGCATTTACGTTGTAGATGTCTATGGGCTCCAGTAACCACTTAACACCAGGTGGGCTGTGAGCTCGTCCACCCATCTAAGCAGTAAAAAAAATAAAAAATAAAAATAAGAAGAGACTTTTTTCTCTGCTTAAATGAGCGCTCATTATTTTACACAAAGTATCTGTAGTTTTTTTGTTCCTACCTATTCGCCGGTAGCCTAAAGGGTTATTCTAACTACGCATTGGCTGGTAGGTGCGCTCACCTCAGAGTGTTTGATAGCACTGGCCCTAGCAAGAGCAGTGATTCGCAGAATCTACCACAAGATCGGAACCGCGATTACTGAGAAGATCAAGCAAGAAACTCAATGGTTTTTCTGTAGACCACGATATACCATTAAGACCGAGTCCGCTCCTAAACTACCAAGGTACATATTTCCTTAGAGAAATTGGTATCTGCTAGGATATAAATTCCGGAATAGCCGCAATGCTCGATACAAATGAACCCTTTGAGCTATTCTTTCGTCCACGGATCAAGCGGGCTCCAAATAGCAACATCATATGGTGCGAAGGCCGTTCCAGATACCAACGGCACCGCCCGGGCGGCCTGGTAGGGCCGCCGTACCGCGGAGACTGACGTCGTTGGTCGTCGACTATCGCCTCGACGACCCGTCGGTCGGGCGTCCTCGGGGTGGCGCCGCGTGTCTGGTTGTAGTGTTGACCGCGGGAACCCCCCTACTCTGAACGGGTTCTGACCCCGGACGGAGATCGGACGTCGGGTGTAAGAGTGCAGGGGAGTCGTTTAGTGGGTGGGCCCTAAAATCCTTGGGCCCGCGATCTGCTCTCAACACCTGCAGATCGTTGAGTCTCACATACCCCGCGCGCCCCCTAGGCGCGGGGACCTCGTAGGAGGTTCGGCCCCCGGCCCGAGAAAAAAAAAAAAAAAAAAAAAAGATACCTCACGTCAACTGAAGACGAAACAACAACAACAACAACAACATTTGTCTGATAACTTCAATCATATGTGACTTTCCTCCATAGTGTTCAGTCATGGGTAGCATGGACCGCACGGTATTGACTACCACCAACCAGATCTGATTAAGAAACCAGATCTGACCGTATGGCTGGTGTTCTGCCCACGCCGTGCTTGCCTTCTATGCGACCCAAAATTAAGAACTTCTCTAATTCATGTCTGGGAGACCGTATGATGTTTTTTTATTTTTTTTATTGCCCTTGTAGGCAGACGGGCATACGGCCCACCTGATGGTGAGTGGTTACCGTCGCTCATGGACTTCAGCAATGCCAGGGGCAGAGCCAAGCCGCTGCCTACCGCTTAATACTCTCCATAAGCCTCGTTTGAAGAAGGACATGTCATAGCGCTCGGGAAACACCGTGGAGGGGAGCTCATTCCATAGCCGGATGGTACGTGGCAAAAAAGATCTCTGGAAGCGCACTGTGGATGACCGCAGTGGCTCCAGGTAGTATGGATGAACTCTACTCCGGTGGCGGGCGGTGCGATGGTAAAAACGAGATGCCGGTATCATCTAGAACAATTCCTCAGAGCACTCCAGCATGTATTCGAAGAAGCTCGTAACACGGCTTATAACACGTTCTTGGCAGATAATATAGAGCCTTTTTTGGATGTTTAGCTCTATTAGTAAATTACGTACGTAAAACCTACTCGTAAATCTCAAACTACACGCTTCGAG
The DNA here is from genome assembly GCF_030269925.1 of Bombyx mori. Classification (NCBI taxonomy): domain Eukaryota; kingdom Metazoa; phylum Arthropoda; class Insecta; order Lepidoptera; family Bombycidae; genus Bombyx; species Bombyx mori. Next base: position 2,662,072 of record NC_085128.1, read on the forward strand.
GTAGGTAAATTTAATTGCTTACAAATTGTGATGTAATCAAAATTATTTTCGTATTGTGCATACACCGAATTTTCGTTTGCCGATTAACCTGTTGAAAATTGAAGCCTTAACCACACGGAAAGGCTAATTGTAGCGTATATTATGAATGGTGTAATTAGAGGTACGAACCTCGACATTTTGTTATGAAAACAAATATAATTATAAAATATATAAGTTTGACTTTTTTATGATTAACTGAAATTTTTTTTTTTTTTTTTATTGCTTAGATGAGTGGACGAGCTCACAGCCCACCTGGTGTTAAGTGGTTACTGGAGCCCATAGACATCTACAACGTAAATGCGCCACCCACCTTGAGATATTAGTTCTAAGGTCTCAATTATAGTTACAACGGCTGCCCCACCCTTCAAACCGAAACGCATTACTGCTTCACGGCAGAAATAGGCAGGGCGGTGGTACCTACCCGTGCGGACTCACAAGAGGTCCTACCACCAGTAATTACGCAAATTATAATTTTGCGGGTTTCATTTTTATTACACGATGTTATTCCTTCACCGTGGAAATCAATCGTGAACATTTGTTGAGTACGTATTTCATTAGAAAAATTGGTACCCGCCTGCGGGATTCGAACACCGATGCATCGCTCAACACGAATGCACCGGACGTCTTATCCGTTAGGCCACGACGACTTCAAATATGAGTGTAACTGCTTATGAGTAAGATTTGTCTGAATGTATTAGATATACATGGCGAATTCTTTCTTTCAATTTCGTGGCTTGGCCGCTCTGGCGTTTAGTAGCCTGGACTTCTGTATCACAATGCTGAGGATCATGGGTTCGATTCCCGTATCGGACAAACATTAGTGTGATAAACAGATTTGCTCTTTGTCTGGGTGTTTAATATCTATATACTATTATATATATTTAAACGTACATAACTATCTATTTCAGTTTCTGGTTCACATAACACAGGGAATCCTAGTTTGGAGCCGGATAACCGTGCGTGGTTTGTTCTCATACAAAATCGTATTTTTTTTACCATAAAATATAAATTGTGATTATAGAAGAAGAGAGAGAGAAATATAGAAAAGCAGGATAGAGATATAATACAAACATTTAAAATAACAACACGAATAAATCTAAATTATTTAAAAAAAAATATAGGTTCTCGATAATAGATCTCCATTTCAATTATAGTTTTTTTTTTGCTTATTTTGCTAATAGATAAATAAAAATAACAATTAAATTTGAATCGTCCATTAATTATTAATATTGCCAATATTACTAATTACGACAATATCATAGTTACAAAACGTCTGGTATCATTAAATGAGATAGAATAAATCTAATAATTAAAATTTCTTTTACGGTTTAATCCCGTCTCTCCTCGCATCGGTCGAATGTCGTTCGTGTGACAATAAAAACTGTAAATTAATCGAAACATCGGAAATAATGTGATGACAATGAAAAACGCTAGATTAAACTGTAAAACCGATTTTAATTATTCTAGAGCTATATTTAATATAATGATTTTTTCCCCTACCTATTCGCTGCTAGCCTAGCAGCTACGCGCGGACGGGATTTTTAATGATACTGCTGCACCACTGTACTACATTACAACGACGACCGAGATGGTTAGCGCCCGAGAAGTAAATATTCCAAGGGTGCGGTGCTAGGGGTAACTATTTCCGAAGGCAAGGTAGCAAAGATTATGATTTGATACATACGATAGCATTTAAAAATGAAATCTGATGAAAAATGAATGAAAAAATGAATTATTAGAGACATTCTACAACCCTAGCTTTCTGAACTATTACAAACTAGCTGACCCGGCAGACTTCGTAGTGCCTTAATCGATAAATAAAAGACCTAAACTTCTGTATAAAATAAACTTAAAACAAAAAGAAGGATTCCGTCCGACGGGGGAAGCTAATTTTCTCAAAAGTTATAAAAAATTCATTAATTGACATCCTTAGCAAACACTATAGTTAAAATTAGAAAAAAAAACTGTTTGGCCCGGGGTCAAATTTTCATCTGCAATTTGGCCCGACTATCAAAATATTTGCCCACCCCTGCTCTACAATATCCCTATGCTATATAATATAAATATAACCTGAATAATATAAAAGATAATATAACTTTAAAGATAATATATGAAGCCAGGGGCAAACAAAGAAATAAAACTTGTGTGTAAATTCAAAGTTCCCCGTCCATTTTAATGCAGTCGGGTTTTTTTTTTGTTTCATTCCATAATTTATTTTATATTTCAATGCCCTAAATGGAGCCAACGTGAATTTCGCGTCCATATGTGCTTGAGCTCTGAGTTGGATTACATAGTAGTTGTATCGTTGTAAGACTACATTTTTTTTCCTACCTTTTTTTTTTTTTTTTTTTTTTTTTTTTATTGCTTAGATGTGTGGACGAGCTCACAGCCCACCTGGTGTTAAGTGGTTACTGGAGCCCATAGACATCTACAACGTAAATGCGCCACACACCTTGAGATATAGTTCTAAGGTCTCAGTATTAGTCACAACGGCTGCCCCACCCTTCAAACCGAAACGCATTACTGCTTCACGGCAGAAATAGGCGGGGCGGTGGTACCTACCCGTGCGGACTCACAAGAGGTCCTACCACCAGTAATTACGCAAATTATAATTTTGCGGGTTTGATTTTTATTGCACGATGTTATTCCTTCACCGTGGAAGTCAATCGTGAACATTTGTTGAGTACGTATTTCATTAGAAAAATTGGTACCCGCCTGCGAGATTCGAACACCGGTGCATCGCTCGATACGAATGCACCGGACGTCTTATCCTTTAGGCCACGACGACTTAAACCTACCTATGCTGATGATAGCCTTGAGAGGCTATTTCAGCTTTACCCTAGCGTGTAGGTGAGCTCTCGGGGCTCAAACCGGAGTTTTTGCTAACACTGGCCCAACTAAGAGCAGTGCTTCGCAGAATCTACCACCGGATCGGAAACGCGACCCACTCAGAAGATCCGACGAGAAACTCAGTGGGCAACCCACACATTATAACCTAAATTAGGGACAGGGAGGAAAAGAATGGCAGGAGGAAGATTATTGAGGAGAACACACAGTTGTTCTAAGTTAAACGGATGTAGCAGAAACCAGTGATGAGAGCCTGCTCCTATCCCATGTTAAACAGCTGAATAAACTATTACTAGTGTACTGACTCTAACCTCAATTCATTTTGATTAATTTCTAAAAAGCTACAGCGGATACTTGTGGATCAAAGAAGACATGATATACGGACCGTAAACTGGGAGATGAAAGATTTTTCCATTACAATGGAAATAATATACTTAGAAATATTAACAAGAAAAAGAATGATCCAAAATATGGGACGAAACAAAAAGCAGCTTGTCGACCGAATACGTCTGAATTCGAGCCAACTTTCAAAGCATCTGTTATATAATATGAATATATATTTGCAAAAGAATCTGCATTTTACTAGTAAAGTACTGGTCTTGTATCAGAGACCAACCATTTTGAGTAAACCAATCTGAATATAGATGGTATGGACATCTAGACGCGGAATCACGACAATTGTGGTTGTCATGTAAAATGTAAATGACGTAATCATAAAATACCTCACATCATATAGAAATGTGAAGCCAATGAAATGAGTCTTGGTCGACCTCATACTTTAAGCGCATAGATTTTTTTAATGCTAAATAAGTTGACAAACTCACGGTCTGAATGGTGTTAAGTGATCAGAGTTCATAGACTCTATATAGACTCCATATTATTATGTCTATAGACTCATATCTCGGCACATTATCGCAGGATTCGTGCTGACTGTTTTTGGGGATGAGCAATCCTCCTCCCCCTTCAGTCGATCACTCATTGCTGAGCATCGTGATGCGCCCGCCTGTGACCTTTTTTAGTAAATTGTATTGGGGATGAGCAATAGGGAGCAGGTAAATGATAAAAGAAATAGTTAGTGTCAAAGAGTCCAGTCTTAGGACCAGAAGCGGTTAGTGGTAGGACCTCTTGAGAGTCCGCACGGGTAGGTACCACCACCCCGCCTATTTCCGCCGTGAAGCAGTAATGCGTTTCGGTTCGAAGGGTGGGGTAGCCGTTGTAACTATTACTAACTATACTGAGACCGTAGAACTTATATCTCGAGGTGGGTGGCGCATTTACGTTGTAGATGTCTATGGGCTCCAGTAACCACTTAACACCAGGTGGGCTGTGAGCTCGTCCACCCATCTAAGCAATAAAAAAATAGTATCTGTTGAGCCAAACTATAAAAAACAATACCTAAAAAATTAAAAACTGGAATGATGTCTTCGGTTTTTGCTAGTCGCATGTTTTTTTGTTTTGTTTTTAAGACCAATACAAACTCGTTAAAATAAACTTATTCTAAAGACGAAAACTGAAAATCGAATGAAAATTTTGCTTGAAAATTTCGCAATCGATTATGCAAATTATACTACGAGTATATTCAAACGTAGTACATATTTGTAAACAAAGCTAGCGTAGCGATAAATGCACAAAATTAATTTCTCGTTAGTTTTAATGTTAGCATCCCAGATACGGATTTAGAAGTTTTTTTTTTTATGAAGCAAGGACTACTGGTTCTACCAATGGAACCACCAGTTCCAGTTTCACTAAGACAGATGGGCGAGCAAAAGCTCAGCCAGGAGGAATGGGATTTGCTAACAGCTTGCCGAGCGCCTCCGAAAGAGACCTAACATTTCTAAGGCAGCTGTTTTTTTTTTATTGCCCTAGTAGGCAGACGAGCGTACGGCCCACCTGACGGTGAGTGGTTACCGTCGTTCATGGACTTCACCAATGCCAGGGACAGAGCCAAGCCGCTGCCTACCGTCCCGTCGCGATGCATCTACTACCGGTTCGGAATATTTAGAAGCTATTTAAATGGTGAATTATTTTTGTTTCATTAATCTCAAACATGTTGAAAGATTTCGATGACATACTGGTTTTAAGAATAACGGAATTAGTGCCTTTCAATCGTATCATTTATAATAAAAGTACACGTTTGCCAACAACAAACATTCACGAAAATGCACTGCCTATGTTTTGTAACTAACCCTGTTAGAAGCTAAAGATGCTAGTTAATTTATTAAAAAATATATATTTGAAAGCATGTAAAATACAATTTTTATTTATTTCAAATACATAAATCGTATTTCATCTTGAAATCACATTTACACGATGAAGATAGGCAGAAAATTTTTTTTTAACCCACAATATATCTTTACCTTGATACGACCCTGGGCGGTGAACAAACGCGTCTCCACGTGGACGCACAGCGTACACAGTGTTGACTCATCTCGACCAGATAAGTTAGGGTTGATAATTTACTAAAAAATATGTAAATTACATTACATAATATATCGATTGAATACATTAAGTGACAAAATTATCGTATTAAGCTCCAAAGTTTTATTGATATTCGGTAATTAAAAAAAAATTTTCATCTTTCGCACGAGATACACGCTCTATCTATCAACTAGGACAAAAATGATATTTTAATACCTTTTTTTATTTTTTTTTATTGCATAGATAGGTGGACGAGCTCACAGCCCACCTGGCGTTAAGTGGTTACTGGAGCCCATTGGACATCTACAACGTAAATGCCGCCACCCACCTTTGGATATTAGTTCTAAGGTCTCAGTATAGCTACAACGGCTGCCCCGCCCTTCAAACCGAAACGTATTACTGCTTCACGGCTGAAATAGTTAGGGTAGTGGTACCTACCCGTGCTGACAAGAGGTCCTACCACCAGTAAACTTATTTATTTACAATGAAACAAACCGCATAACGTTCGCAGCCGCATTGACAAATAATTCACTACAAATGAAAGATGCTGTTATATTTAGAAAAAAAAAAAGATCACAAGCTTCGTATCCTGATATTTAATTAATCTATCTAAATAAAAATGAATTGCTGTTCGTTAGTCTCGCTAAAATTCGAGAACGGCTGGACCGATTTGGCTAATTTTGGTCTTGAATTATTTGTGGAAGTCCAGAGAAGGTTTAAAAGGATTAGACACGTAAGAAAATTTTTGGAATGAAATAAAAATAACAAATTTGTTTTTCCTTTAATGTGTTCTTCGTCGGACGGATTCATTTTGTTTGTTTTAAGTTTATTTTATACAAAAGTTTCGATCTTTTATTTATCGGTTGAGGCACTACGAAGTCTGCCGGATCAGCTAATACAATATAAGGCCAGTGTCCAGTTTGTCTATATTCTGACAACCTTAAGTAGCTCGCAGCATCGCTATGTAAATAAACTGCCCTTTAAAGCCATGTCTACAGTAGGGTCGGTCCGTGAGAGTGACATTTTAAAGTTCACGCTTTGTAGGGCTATTTTTAATATTTTCTACGTGACTAAGCATAAGGAGTGAGCTGGAAACGTATGGTATGGAGTCGTGAATTTAGAACGGTTTGTAACGAATACCATACAGTTATTTGAAGAAATGTTTTTTTCGATCTCAAAGTTTTGAATATATAACACGCGAACAAACTCAAAAGTAAGAACGCTGTGTTCTATAATGAGAAAGTGGCGGTCGCTCATTTTATGAAATATAAATAATATGTAAAAAAAAATAAGGCACCATCATCGTTTTTTTTGTTATTATATTGTGGCGGTTTCTTTTCCTACCTAAGCTAAGAGCCTTGAGAGGCTATATCAGCGTAACCTTAACTAGTAGATGAGCTCACGAGGCTCAAACCTGACGACGTTGCTAACACGAACCCTAACTTCGCAAAATCTACCACCAGATCGTAAACGCGACCCACTGAAAAGATCCGGCGAGAAACTCAGTGGGCTAACAACTATCATACAACACAAGATATTTGACAGATGCCTGAATCTCGCTTACGACATTTTCAAGATAAGGTTGCATATATACGAATTCCGAACAACAATTTTTGGACAGTCGATCTACCGAGCAATTACACCCGCTCGGTGGAAGATCTTCATTTGGTTGTTAAACCGCCCAAAATATTATGCTAAGTTACGGGTGCAAAATTTGAAATGAACCGAGAACGCATAGTTTACGAACCATACATTACATCAGGTGGGCCGTATGCTCGTATGCCTGGTAGGGTAATAAAAAAAAAACACGGCGGCGGATAAAAATAAATTCAATTCACATTTTCATTATGATCTATCTTGAATCTCAACTCACAGTTCCACCACTCACCTTGAAACTGTAAACAAAATTTTCAATCCCCATCTTGACACAAGACACTGACAATGAAAAGATAGGAATCATATAATAATTATAGGCAGCGGCTTGGCACTGCCCCTGGCATTGTCCATGAGCGACGGTAACCACTCACCATCAGGTGGGCCGTATGCTCGTCTGTCTATACGGCAATAAAATAAAAAAAAAACAGTTTTATTATACAACTAGCTGTACCCGTCCGCTTCGCTAGCCATTTAAAATTAACATTATTACTTCTCACCCCCACAAAGATTCTCATCATTAACGCCCCCGCAACTGGTGTAGGGAGTCCAACACTCATATAAATATTAGCCTATCGATTAAGTACATGTATTTTCTACATGGATACCAAGTTTCAAGTCAATCGGATGCACGGTTCAGTAGTTATAACGGAACATCCGTAAAAACCACTGTAGATTTATATATTAGTATAGATTGTCCATACCAAATCAGAACACAAAATAGAAGGGGATCCCTGACAGAATAAGACCTAAATATAACACTAAAACATGCATCCAACTGAAAACCCATTCTTCAAGTTCACGGCTGGTAGAAGTTTTAATATATCACGCGACTGAAGACAAAGAACAAAACCACGAAGCAATGTCGGGTCACTCACCGTCTCTATTAAAAGATCTACCTACGGCTATTTCTCATAAGACTTAAATCCAATTTCAGTCGCATAAGGAATTTAATGAAACCGCTAAGCTTACATTACCCAAGGGTGAGAATACGTGATCCGGGATCCTTGGATCGTGGCTTTGCGGATTCAAAATTGTATGATGAGTTTTTTTTTTCTGAAGCCGTAAATTACGTGTCGTGGACGTTTTTTTCACGAGATAGCAATTTGTTCGCAATGCTTTCTATGGCTGATAATCTAAAAAAATTAAAATATAAAATTTCAATTCCTTTGGCGTCACCACTCACGGCCTATCTTTTTGTACCAATTAAGTACCAATAGAATTGTTGAGTTAAGCTCGCCATTTTTTATACCTTATCCCAATTACTGTATTTTATTAACAGTGTGTACAAATCTATACTTCTATACTAATAATATTATAAAGAGGAAAGATTTGTTTTTTTTTTTTTTTTTTATTGCCTTTGTGGGCAGACGAGCATACGGCCCACCTGATGGTAAGTGGTCACCGTCGCTCATGGACGTCAGCAATGCCAGGGGCAGAGCCAAGCCGCTGCCTACCATAAAGTACTCTCCGCAAGCCTCGTTTGAAGAAGGACATGTCATAGCGCTCGGAAAACACCGTGGAGGGGAGTTCATTTCAAAGCCGGATGGTACGTGGCAAAAAAGATCTTTGGAAACGCACTGTTGATGAATGCAGCGGTTCCAGATAATATGGATGAACTCTGCTCCGATGGCGGGAGGTGCGATGATAAAAAGGAGATGAGGGAATCATCTCGAATAATTCCTCAGAGCATTCCCCATGGACCATGCGGTATAAAACACAGAGAGAACCGAAACATTCCCCATGGACCATGCGGTTTGTTTCGAATAGGCTCCGAAACTACTGGACCGATTTGAAAAATTATTTTTCCATTAGAAGCCGACATTGTCCCTGATGAACTTTTTTTACTACTTCTACTTTTTTTAAAAAAAAAATTATTTTTTTTTTGGTTTCATGTGTGTTTTAATGTTTCCGAAGCGAAGCGAGGGCGGGTCGCTAGTAAAGAATAAAGAAGAAGAATATACTCATATACTAACACATAATGTACAGACATCACAAAGGTTATAATACCGCCCTCTTTTGACGTATGAGGAAGAGTCTGTGTACTTAGTGTGAGTTTTTAACGTTCTCGATAGCGTAAAAGTTAACTCAAAATTGTATGCAGTTGGAACAGCGCCCCTAGCGGTAAACGTAATCCTTCAAACTCCATACATATTTGAGTTAACTTTTACGCTATAGAGAAGGTTAAAAAACTCACACTAAACATGATATGGCTTTTTAATAAAATTGGTAATTGGTGAGATGCAGAATATAGTTTTGGCAGCTCGTGCTATCTGACAATACACTTCATTTAAATAGATAAAAAGGTGCTTGTACTTATGTACGCGCGTAAGAAGTTATACTTAATTTTTAATAAATTTATATCTTTTTTTTATTTAAATTTTAATCAATTTGAAAAAAAAAACGATTAAGCAACATCCTCAAACACGCATATTGGACATCCCTTTTCTTGACATCGTATAAATTCGGTAATTCTCGGTACGGTTCGTAAAGTTCACCTGCGGCTATATTCAGACTCGCCAAGTTACGTCGGTCGTATTGTAATGAGCGATTTAGTGGGCAACTTCATTCTGTTAATTTTGTGTCACGGTGCGCGCGCATCGTAAAATTTCACTCTCATCAATTTTTCATAACGCGCCTAAAGAAGTATAACTTCAAAATTTAAAAGTATGCTTCAATTAAATCTTACATTTGTTATGTTTTTTGAAAACGTAAACAATTCCTAAATTAGAATATGTTTGTTAGTCAAATCCTTCATTGCCTCGAAATTCCCGTTAACCTCAAAAATTATATAATTCGCGTTCGTCCAGCCTACATCGCTGTTCTGTCTCTCGTGAATACTCGTGATACTTATTATGCAGATACGTACAATTGATGCTATCATACGGTTAAGTTATTCGTGGCACGTGCCCTGTAGGCTTGTCACTCACGGTGCAAACGTCTCCAAGTATCTACTGACATCTGACATATGGCTCAAATACTGAACTGTTTCTCTGTGATTTAGAACGAAACGCAAAGGATCATTCATATCATATTATATTCATTTGCGTAATTACTGGTACCTGTTGTGAGTCTGCACGGGTAGGTACCACCGCCCTGCCTATTTCTGCCGTGAAGCAGTAATGCGTTTCGGTTTGAAGGGTGGGGCAGCCGTTGTAACTATTCTGAGACCTTACAACTTATATCTCAAGGTGGGTGGCGCATTTACGTTGTAGATGTCTATGGGCTCCAGTAAACACTTAACACCAGGTCGGCTGTGAGCTCGTCCAGCCACCTAAGTAATTTAAAAAAAAAATGATTAGATTAGATTAGCGGGCTAGAGAAGTATTTATAAATATCCTTTTTAAATTTCATACCTATAGTGTGTAATATCACAGACTTTGCAAATAAACTAAATAAATATACCAATAATAGCTTCTTGGCTTTTCTTATAAAAATTATATTTTCATGTTACTACTATCTGTTACAGTTACTTTTAATTGTAATAAGAGTTTATCGTACATTAAAAATATTACTATATGATAGAATAGATTATTAAGACACGATATGAGTTATCAGACTTTATCACCTTTTTTTCACAAACCAGTGGAGCCATTACAATTTCAAAATACGCACGAACAAACTCGGATCGAACCACGGAACCCGCTTAGTTAATTTTGTAATTAGATAAAATGTGTTTCAATAAATTGTTCTCTTTTTACTTAAAATATTTTTGGTGTTTTTTTTTCCGAATTGAAATGCGGAGTAATAAAAGCGTTATATTCTGAATTCAGTCAACCGAACTCATTGTAACGTATGAGTCAAGGAAATAAAATCTATTTATAGTTTTTCCTTAAATTCAAATTAAATACCCAGGACCAGTCACCAAACAATTCGATTGCTCGCTAACGATTTGCGAATGCCTCTGACACCACATCAGTGGAAGAATTCGAGGAAACATTAAGTCCAGTCACAGACTGCATCATCTTACATACACATACATATACTTGACTCAGTGTCTGTGTGGTCAACTGTAGAATGTAAAACCTAGATACAATTATTTTTATATAAAATGTCAATACTATGGATTTGTCTTTATTCGATTAGATTTTGTTTTAATTGAGAATAATAATAAATGAGTTTTTTTTTTCTAAAATACTTTATTTGCATCATGTGACTCTATATTATGAATTACAACTGCAAATAACTACAATGAAATTATGGACGAATGTCGGGAGAAAATAAAACAAAAATTTATTAATTGCCAAAATAAGGAAAACTTCTAATTTTAACAATATTTAAAAATTCTTCTAGTACAGATCAAACCATAAAAACAAATAATAAAATAGCAAACCATGTATAAAATCAATGCTCAGTAGTAGCTTCTCCTGGACATTCGTTAGTAACAACTACTAATAGTAAATCTACAGTGTACAAATCTATAGTGCGAGTTTTTTAACTTCTCGATCGCGTTTAAGTTGTCCCTACGTTTGCCGCTAGGGGCGCTGTTCCAACTCCATACAAATTTGAGTTAACTTTTACGCTATCGAGAAGTTAAAAAACTCTTTTTTTTTTATTGCCTAGATGTGTGGACGAGCTCACAGCCCACCTGGTGTTAAGTGGTTACTGGAACCCATAGACATCTACAACGTAAATGCGCCACACACCTTGAGATATAAGTTCTAGAACTAAGCATAGAGTTTTTATTCTGAGTAACATCTTGTTTACTTCAGCAATGAATCACAAATGCGTCGTAAACATATTACATTCATTCAAAGAGTAGATTTTTTTTTAATTTCCAACACAGCTTAGTAAGTTTTAATATAAACGATTTCGCGTCAAGTGAACTAACTACACAAGAAAACCACGATATTGACCGAGTTAATGTACAATGGCAAATCAAATTAGTGTGGAAGTCGATAGCTGCTATCACACGGGTCATTAGCTGGCTAATGACTGTTGGACATACATACGAACGGCTTGTACTAATATAGGCATAATGTACCAGTATTTGTCATATGTGGAATTAGAGACGAAGGGGTAAATTTGTCAAAAAGTTAAGTCGTGTATAACTCTACATATTCGCTTTGAGACGACGCGAAATCTATAAAATTCCTGATTTTTGGAACTAATTGCGTCATCATGAAGATACTCTGCGAGAAGTTCAACAACAGAATTCTCATATACTCCTAGTAGTAAAAACCTCTAAGGTCGCTAACACTTCCGATCCTTCGGACCGAATGGTAAACAGTCAACGTCGGCCTAAACACGTCATTTCGGATCCTCCCGATCTACTAACGATGCTTTTAGATCCGTCAAGCACCGGTCATCGTTCTCGTCGAACCCTTCGCTTCCAACGAAGAGCTCGTCGAGAATATTAGCCCACAGACATATCCCACTGAGTTTCTCGCCGGATCTTCTCAGTAGGTCGCGTTTCCGATCCGGTGGTAGATTCTGCGGAGCACTGCTCTTGCTAAGGTTAGTGTTATTAACGTCGTCAGGTTTAAGCCCCGTGAGCTCACTCACTTGTTAGGTTACGCTAACATAGCCTCTCAAGGCTATCAGCTTATGTAGAAAAAAAAAAGAAGAATAAATATTTTCGCACGAAACCAAAGTAATCATTAACGAAAATCATTGTAATTGGAAAAAAAACTGTCATATTATGAAAAACGAAAAGTAAACATTTTATTAAATAAATTAAGTATTTCTTTAGGTTTCATGTTTTTCCAAACGAACTGAGCGCTTAATGTAGCAAACAGCAAACAAATTCATTTCATCTTATTAACCAGCTAACGACGCATATTTTTTACTTTCACTCGAAAACATCCGTTTGTTACAAAATTGATTTTTTTTTTCGTTAATAAATGTTGTTAACAACCCGTGAGACAGTATGTTGCAAGATTAAAAAATGTGTCAATATTATTTTTACCGCAAAATCATCCAAGGAGCTAAGTGGTTTATGTTGTATTGCCAGATCAGAGACTCCAGCTAGCACACCGAGGTCACTAAAAAGCATGAAACGTGTCTTAATACAAAAAACGTAGGGGTAGGTCGGGAAAAGCAGCCGCTGCTTTTGTTTAAATGCTTCTTTACTTTACTAAAGTTACGTTCGATTTAATTACATAAATAAACACTATAATTATTATATACATATATTACCTCATTTTATTCCACCTTAATTTTAGTAACGACTTTATTTTGCAAACAAATCATATATTGTGCATTTGTTTACAACTAATTAGTTCATAAACTATAGAAATTTTTGGGCCCATGGCAATCCGTACCAGCTTGTGTTGAACTTTATTTTAACTTTTTTTGTATAAAATGTCATTTTTTGACATTGAAAGCGTCGCTCGTTGATCTCGGCAATGATCGGTAATGACTTCATAAAATTATTTTGAAGAAGCATCATACGAGTAATACAACACCAACATGAAGTATCCAGATCTTTCCAGATCCATTAATTATCATTTAAGAAAATTAAAATAACTCAAAAAAAGTCGTTAAAATATATAGGTTATTTTAATTACAGGCAAATTGAGCAACTCCTTTTTTTTAATTATAAAAAAGTGTTGCTTTTTAATTATACAACGGTGAACGGTTTGAGGATCGGCAACTTTACAAAGAACTCCCGAAGGCTAGGGTTGCCAACTTCAGACGACGCTTCGTTACGCCCTTTGAGTTCTAATTGCAGTAATATAATGTTACATCCTTTAAAAGTCACTTATTAAAAATCCTCTTGAACTGGTACCGAAGTGAATTTTAATTATGAGGTGTAAAATGGTTTTTGGTAAAGTGCCTTTTCTGCTGTGAAGCAATCGGATATGAAAGCCGCTGTACAGTGTACAATTGCGACTCAAATCTCGCGTCTCAAGGTCTCATGTCTCAAAGTTGGATACCTTAAAATATAAGATCGGAGGCGACATTCATACGTTGTAATATCTATGATGGTAACACTAGCTGAGCCGTATGCTTGTCATATATACAATAGAAAATAAAATTGTAAATTCCTCGAATATTTGTTTAGTTAACAGATCATAAAATTAAAAAAACAATGAATGTTTTTTACTGATACCAGAATATCAGAAAATACAATTCGGTTCATTAATTTTAAATCTTATCTACAAACAGTTTACAGTTCAAATGCTTTAAACATTTCCTAACGATTATATTTCTTATTTCTGAACGATTTATAGGCCGAAATACGAATTCAAATGACAACTAGTAATTTGATGTTTATTGTTTTTAATTGTTTTTTTTTAATTATCTGGATGTGTTTTTTTAAGGGATTTTATGACATGGTAACTAAATCCTTTAAGTCATGTCTTATTTTTATTTTATCATGTCTTATTTTTAAGAAAAATTATAATATGGAGTGAAATGAAATGAAATGAAGATGATTAATTTGAGACATTAATCAACTGGGATGAAATTAAATGAAATGAGACGAGATTATATGGGATGAAATATAATCTTAGTAAAATTGTGGATCATTTACAGAGATTTTTTCAGTGAGCTTTTTGGAGGATCCCGAGAATATACGTCCAGCGGCTTTGTTTCATTTTCCCACATTTGTGCACTTTCACAGATATTAAACAGTTAATAAACCACCGTTATTACACATATAAACCTGAAGAAACATTAAATAGACAAAATAAAACAATCACAAAACTTCACTCCTCGCGTTCCCGCCAAAAAGTCCCTGGATGTATCTTTGATTCTAAAAACTATGTTGTCTATGATCTTAATACACAGAAAAAACGAAACGAAACGACGAGAAAAAACGTTCCAAAAGTTACTAAGCTAGAATTTATTCATCTGGTAGTGGGCGCAGTTGTGAAACAACAAAAAGGATGCAAATAATGGTTCATGATGTCATTGCCATTAAGGAGGCGGGCGTTAGAAAGAGATAGTTAGATAATCCCACTCACTCTTAAACCGCTTTTCAAATCATTCTTAATTACGTCATTTTATAAGTAATCTAGATGGTGTTTTGAAAAAAAAATATTAGTATAGCATGACAGCTATTAAGCTGTCATGAGTTCCTGTTTAAGGGCGTTTTATAATTAAAAATTTATAATTAAAATTATCGTATTGCCGTTACCAACAAACACCTGAAGTGATGATCACGACTTCTCTGTCAAGACTGGTACCGGCAAGAGAAGAAGAAGATTGGCATCTGAATCAGTCGTTGATTGACTCCGTACACAGTGGTTATTAGTGATAAGTTAATAACAATAGTAATAGTAGAAATTGTTTTGATATTATTTGATACTAGGCTTTCGGGGCCCCTTCCACTCGTAAACTTCATAAATTTCTAATTAAACCTACATTTTCAGTTTACTTGTGTGTGTATATTTGAACTATTGTCATTACACTATTTTCGTACACAAGTTTCAACTAAATTGTTAAGTTGCGAGTTTGAATATTGTGCTAGCTTCCGTCTTTTGTTCAATTATTATTTTAAGCTATTGCATAGCTTTTATCTCGGGCCTTGAGCGCGGCGACCGAATCATGAAATTCCGTAACGAAAAAAACCTTACACCCCTCACTCCGCCTACCATGTAGCTCGCGTTCAACACATTCACACGTTGCGCTTGTGTAGTGTTTGTGAATAAGCGCGTGGCGTGACGTCACACTGCATGCGCATCATGAAAGTCTGCCCATCTCTCTCTCGCGCGGTCTAGCTTATGAGTGTGAAGAGGACAGTTAAGGTTTTGCTTTTATTAATGTTTAATATAGCGTGGTCTTGTTTTATTATTGTTTTTATATTAAATTATTATTGTCTAATTATAATTGCATAAGTTGATAAAAAATGCTATACAATAGCTTTACCGCGGCAGTTCCCGAGTGCCACACTTTTTTTTTTAGTGTTAAAAGCGTCCGCATACTTCAAAATTAAATCAGTCACACGTAAAATTAATTATGAAGTTACGCACGACAAGGTCATGCGACCACGTGAGCTGCGACGCGGCCGAATTACGTTAATTGCTAATTTTGGCGCGCGATTATTTTGACAATACGAACAAGCGATTTGGGAAATCCTACTAATCCTACTAATGTTATAATCGCGAAAGTTTGTAAGAAATTTTTTTTATTTTTTTTTTTATTGCTTAGGTGGATGGACGAGCTCACAGCCTACCTGGTGTTAAGTGGTTACTGGAGCCCATAGACATCTACAACGTAAGTGCGCCACCCACCTTGAGATATAAGTTCTAAGATCTCAGTATAGTTACAACGGCTGCCCTACCCTTCAGACCGAAACGCATTACTGCTTCACGGCAGAAATAGGCAGTGCGGTGTTACCTACCCGTGCGGACTCACAAGAGGTCCTACCACCAGTAATGTTTGGACGTATGTTTGTTACCCTTTCACGCTAAAACTACTGAATTGTTTTTGATGAAACTCTACAATAATATAGCTGACACATCAGATTAACACATTGTGGAGAGTACCTACTTAACGGTGGGCAGCGGCTTGGCTCTGCCCCTGGTAATGTTGAAGTCCATGGGCGACGGTAACCACTCACCATCAGGTGGGCCGTATGCTCGTCTGCCTACGCGGGCAATAAAAAAAAGCATCGACTATAATTTATAAAGATATAGTGTGAATTACCCAAAATAAAACGATAAGTTTCAAGTAAGTAATAATCAATAATAAATTACAGTTCCCTAAGCGAAGCGAGGGCGAGTCGCTAGTCTTACATATTTTGGGGTGATTCGAATCTAGTTATTTTATTGTTCTTTTGTTTTTTTTATAAATATTATAACACTCAAAGCTAATCACCATCGTGCTTAAATGACAAGTCATGTCTGAAATGAAGTGTTTGGTCACGCCATAGACTCGTGGAGGTAACTTAATTAATTATCAAAAGGTGCGGTTAATTCTCTTCGGTATGGCAACAACGTATGACTACATTGCGACTTTTTAATTTATTTAGGGAGGGGAATATTGGGAGCGTGTTTTGAACCATTACGGGTTTTCTATTTTTGTACTTATCCTAATCCATTGATCGTTTTGCGGTAATGTCTCAAATGTGCTGTGACAACATCTTAACAGAAGATAGGCTGAGACATTTTTATTACATCAGACTGGCAGAGAGAGCTCATATCCTTGTATTAATTGTCTCCTAAATTTGACCCCTTTTCAATTCGAATACATTGTCTGTTACAATAGTTCCCTATCCTCGGTAACGCATCGCACAATGATGTACCAAGTCTGATGCGAATCTAATCGGACCGCAATCAGAGTCTATAGCTATCACGTAATAAGCACCGTCCCGTCCGCGAGAAGTCGGAATAGCCAAACGTCCAAAAAATAACTAAATCGATTTTTTTTTCAAGCAACCTAGGTTCCTAAATTGCAATCCTCGACCGGTTTCATGAACCACTAATCCTTTGCATTTCGTAACTCTACAAAGTTATTCAGAATTGTATACCATATAAAAACACCGTTACAGTTCATTTTTCAATGTATTCAAACTGTTCTATGTCTGTTGCATACATTAGAAGGTGTATCAGTCTAATAAGTGGAGCAATACTTGGTGCATAGTCTTAGCCTTGAATAACGATCGCATAATTCAATATTAATTAGAATTGATTGCTTCGGCGACTTCATCGAATATACAGTATAAAAATTAAAAATGATTTTTTTTAAATATTCTATAATATTTTTAATTTAGAGTATTTTCTTCGGTTTTCGCGGGTGGTGGACATAATCCAAACCATTTTTCGGGTTTATTCGATTAATTATAGTACAACAATTGTCTACAATATATCTGAAAAATATTCCGGTGTAATTTTTCTGCCTATTTCTGCCGTGAAACAGTAATGCGTTTCGGTTTGAAGGGCGGGGCAGCCGTTGTAACTATACTGAGGTCTTAGAGCTTATACATATCTCAAGATAGGTGGCGGTATTTACGTTGTAGATGTCTATGAGCTCCGGTAACCGCTTAAGCCCAGGTGGGCCGTGAGCTCGTCCGCGCACCTAAGCAATAAAATAAAAAAACCCAATGACGTTTTACACCTCACCTTCCCGCCAAAAGTGTTAAACTCGCTGCCCTGCCACATAATCTTTTAGCTATATATTTTATCCGATACCAAGGATCTACGTATACGAAGGATCTACATATATATCTGGCAATTATTAGTCCAGCCCCAAAAACTCAAGCCGTATGATTAGCAGATAGTTTAACGCGAATTAGCGGTGTACCCAAACTCACAGACTTTAACATCATTATTTAGTACTTTTAAATGACACAGGTTTAATTAAAACTTAAATAAACTTATTTAGTCTTACAATCGTCTATATGTGAAATGTTATTGATGAAATTCTGAAATTATTTTTTTAACTATTAACTTTATTTTGCAGATTAGATTTTAGACACCTAGTATATTTGTTTGAATTGATCTAATCCATTGACAGATAATAGTCCTCCCGATCCACTAACGGTGCTTCTAGGTACTTCAAGCACCGGTCACCGTTCTCGTCGAACTCGTCGCTTGCGACGAAGGGCTCGACGAGTAAATTAACTCTCAGACACAGCCCATTGAGTTTCTGCCGGATCTTCTCAGTGGGTCACGTTTCCGATCCGGTGGTAGATTCTGCGAAGCACGGCTCTTGCTAGGGTTCGTGTTAGCATCGTCGTCAGGTTTGAGCCCCGTGAGCTCACCTACTAGTTACGGTTACGCTGGAATAGCCTCTCTAGGCTACCAGCACAGGAAGGAAAAAAAAAATATGCAAGTTGAATACAATTATAGAGAATAATCCCTATTGTTCGAAAATATACTTCCGTTACAAATAGGTAGTATCATTTTGTTAAATTCTTTCAGTACCTGTTAGAGATTTAATACGAAATAATGTTGGAACTACAACGAGTCCAGTAATACCGGTTTAATATGAAACAATAAAAGATCTTTACAGCCGACGATTTTAAAGTATTTTTACTTATTGTTGTAAAGAGATTAACAACTTTACGAGCCACCGGATGTTAAATGGCTAATGAATCCCATAGACATTACAAAGTAAATCTTGCTTTAATCATAAAATATTATATCGATAGCATAATAGTATATATTTGATTATATGCACACTGATATATGAAGTTAAGGTAATAAGTACACATTTCGGGGGCCGGAGGAGGGCGTGCGGTCCGCATTTTCGTCGTCACTGTCGTCGCCGAACATACTGTGGAAGAGCAACCCGGTCGGCGGTGTATCGCGTTCTGACCCGGCAGGCTGGTTCTGGCCCAGCGGGGAATCCCGGAA
The DNA here is from genome assembly GCF_030269925.1 of Bombyx mori. Taxonomy (NCBI): domain Eukaryota; kingdom Metazoa; phylum Arthropoda; class Insecta; order Lepidoptera; family Bombycidae; genus Bombyx; species Bombyx mori. The sequence goes on from NC_085128.1 coordinate 2,681,274, forward strand.
CACCAGCGGCATCGCCCGGGCGGCCTGGTAGGGCCGCGGTCGCGGACGTCGTTAGTCGTCGACTATCGCCTCGACGACCCGTCGGTCGGGCGTCCTCGGGGTGCCACTGCGTGTCTGGTTGTAGCGTTTACCGCGGGAACCCCTCTACTCTGACCGGGTTTTGACCCCAGACGGAGATCGGACGTCGGTTATAAGAGTGCAGGGGAGTCGTTTAGTGGGTGGGCTCTAAAACTCATTGGGCCCGCGGTCTGCTCCCAATATCTTGCAGATCGTTGAGTCTCACACACAGCGCGGGGACCTCGTAGGAGGTTCGGCCCCCGGCCCGAAAAAAAAAAGTCACATTTGCATTATATTAAAATCGTATCGTAAGGTATAAAATGCTCATTATAACGAGATGAAAACACTAAGATCCTCCGGGCGGTGTGAAATTTGAAGTTAGAACAGAAAATTAGAAGAAGCTGCAAAAAAGTGGAAGTTGCAATGATACGCGGTAATGTTTCGAGTGTGAAAGTTGACAGAATGGTTAAGATCCATGCTGGTTATTGTGCCTTACCACTAGTAAAATTAAGGGAGAAATTAAGACTGAGAAGGAATATCGTAACTGATGTTGACTTTAGTGACCACAATAGCAGAAGCGAGAAGTAGCCGCGGTTGCGTATCGTGTTAGGAATAGCCAGATAGACTTTTAACCTTGCAGGATTCTCTTACTTGACAATAAAGAAGAATATCTGAATATCTGGTGGAATATCGATGCAATAAAATAAAAAGATGTGTGGTGTCGTGGGACACCGGATAGGAACGAAGTTCCTTATTAGAAAAATATTAATTTTAAGTTCTATTCGAGGTATAAAGAAAATAATTATTCGGGTATACATTTTTTATTAAGATTTTTCTATTGATAAAAAAAAACTACTTTATAAAGTTATCAACTCTATTTTATTCAATGATTTATAAAAAAACTATAATAAAAAATATGTTATTTTTTGCACTTTATTACAAAGTTAAGTCGTACACTGTATACTAATAAAAATCTTACGTTACGAACGTTTTTTCCCGGTTAGGGTACCCCTCCGCATCGTCCCATAAGGAACTTCGTTCCAAAAAAATTAAAAATATAGCTTTCGCATGCCAGCTTTTTAGAGGTGAAGAAATGATACAAATAATGTGCTTCCTTCTAGACCCGAAAGCTTTTTAAAGGACTTACGGACTGTTGGATCGACAGGTCTAATTAATTTAATGTCTAATTTATTTCAATCTAATATAAGATAAATTAGTGAGAAAGAAACGTTCTGAAATTCGAAATCAATCAAATTTTTAAAAATGGAGTCACGTATTCTCTAGATATACGCGGCTTCGTTTTGTTTGTCTTCGTTCGTTTTTCTAAAGTAAACTTCAATAATACTGAAACAAACCACCACACTAAGTCCATATTTTAAGTATGTATGTAAGTACATATACTTTTAAATGTACCTACTCATGCGCGACTTAAAGTACAAGTTAAATGGAGAGTTCTTAGAGTAAAGCCAATTTATGCGACTCCAGCCTGAGTGATTAGTCTATTCAATGTATGTATATGATTTAAAAATTAAATTGTAAAAACGTAATTAAAATTTTAAAATCCTTCTGAATTTAAAAATCAACTTCTTAGAATTTATATTTCGAATTAAACGTTACAATAATATTTTTTCTTCTTCTTCTTCTTCTTTTTTCCTTTAATTCTTCTTTCCCGCAATATTTAAGGGTCGCTGCAGTACGTTCTCTTGGCATACAGTATAAGGATTTGGCATGAGTTTTACGACCAGCCACCTCCCCGACGTCAACCCTGCCTTCAGTAATAAATGCATTGCAACGTCTCATAGGGATGAACCTCTTATGGTACCAACAACCTTTTTAAGGTGTATCTTTAAAAAAAAACAATTATTAACGATTCATTTTTTTTCCTACCTATGCTGATAGCCTTGAGAGGGTATTTCAGCTTCTCTTTGACGTGTTGGTGAGCTCACGGGGCTCTAACCGGGAGTGTTGCTAACACTGGTCCTAGCAAGAGCAGTGCTTCGCAGAATCTACCACCGGATCGGAAAAGCGACCCACTGAGAAGATCCGGCGACAAACTCAGTGGGCTATGTCTATGGGTTAATTCGCTTGTCGAGCTCTTCGTCGTAAGCGACGGGTTCTACGAGGCGGTGACCGGTGCTTGTGGTACCTAAAAGCACCGTTAATAGATCGGGAGGATCCGTAATGTCCTGTTTAGGGCAACGTCGACTGTTTACCATTCGGTCTACATACAAGATCGCGTATGATTAACGATACACGAATTCATTACATCATTCATTCATTACTTACCGGTGGTAGGACCTCTTGTGAGTCCGGACGGGTTGGTACCACCGTCTTGCCTATTTCTGCCGTGAAGCAGTAATGCGTTTCGGTTTGAAGGGTGGGGCAGCCGTTGTAACTATACTGAGACCTTAGAACTTATATCTCGAGGTAGGTGGCGCATTTACGTTGTAGATGTCTATGGGCTCCAGTAATCACTTAACATCAGGTGGGCTGTGAGCTCGTCCACCAATCTAAGCAATAAAAAAACATCGTCTGTATAAAAAAACATAGGTAATAAATTCACGAAATGAGTCAGAACGCTCAAACTATCTTAATAATTGAAGCCGCAAGTTGGTTCGGTACTGAAAACATGTACACTCCGGTTCGGTTACGTCTTTGTAAACAAAAAATACTGATTCATTCGATGTATAATTTAACAACTTGAGTCTAAGCTACGAGCGATGACGAATTAAATTTTGTGAAGAACGATAATATAGAAAAACAATCCTGACTGAAAACTATTCTGTGTATTCTTAGTACGAGTTTTTTAACGTTCTCGATAGCGTAAAAGTTAACTTAATTTATTATGGAGTTGGAACAGCGCCCCTAGCGGCAAACGTAGGCAAACGTTAACGTAGGAAACATTAAAGAACTCGCATCAAGCTTTAATCTCACTGAAGTACGTTCAATATTCGTGAAATTTAAAGTAACACTTTAAATTCTAAACACCAAGCTCATAAACTCACTAAGGCTCATAAACACGAAGAAATTACTTAAATTTTATTTGTATCCGTCCCTGTTCCCGTTATATGAGGTCGGGTCCCTCACTCTACGGCGCCAGGCTGATCTGTCCTGGGTTGTCGGTTTTGGCAATTGGGCTTTCTTAAGTTCTCTTTCGATGTTTGACCAACAGGTCGATGGCGGGCGGCCTCTACCTTTCTTTTATTCTGGCAAGCCCAATGCGACCTTCACCACATGATCTTCGTCCCGTCTCATGATATGGCCATACCATCTAAGGCGATTTTCCGTCATTTTGTCTGTGATTGATGCGACTTTAAAGCTCCCCGTATTCATTCCGAACTCTGTCCATCCTGGTCACCCCACCCGCCCATTATGTATCATTAAAACATAATTATTATATCAATTAATTTGACAGTAAGGTGAAAGTTGAACCAAGAGCTTGAAAGTTAGTTTAGTAGTACATCGTCAGTTTCGCCGATTCTCACGAGTGGGAGACATCAGTAAAATCAATTTTACGACGAAAACTATAAAATACATATATAATGTTAATATTAAACCGTAAAGTTAGTTTTAATTATTAATTATTAAAACTAACTTTACGGTTTAGAACATTATTAATTATTTTTTCTTTTCTTTTTTTATTGCTTATCAGAGCTCATAGACCACTGGAACGTAAACGCCGCCACCTACCGCCATGAGTTCTAAGGTCTCAATGTTTACCGTACAACGGAATTTCCCAACTTTCAAACCAAACCGCATTACTGCTTCGCGGTAGAAATAGGCAGGGGGTGGTACCTACCCGTGCGAATTCACAAGACGTCCAGCGGGTTTGGTTTCTATGACACGGTGTTATTCCTTCACCGTGAAAGTACGTATTTCATTTGAAAAATTGATACCTGCCTGCGGGATTCGAACACCGTTGCACCGGTACATACGAATGCACCGGGCGTCTTATTTTTTGGGCTACGACGACTTTATTACCAAAATGTAATTTAAATAAAGTAATTTTTTAAGTTTTGTAACGAAACTGTCGCGCACTCTTGACTTGAAATTCGTCTCAACTCCAAATATGGTTCACATTCGCAAGGCCAATTGTAGTTGCGTAATCGAATATTTCGAGCAATGATCTGATGGTCATTACCGATGACAGCTGTTTCCGAAGGTAACCATCGCGTCATACCTCAGTTTTATAAGGAAACATCGCGGAAATTATATTTATTTTTTGTTATTTAAATAAACTTTTCTATGTATTACAACAAACCTTTTAATTTTTTCAAAATAAGATTATTTACATTACTACCAATATTATTTAATTTACCTATTTATGCATATTTTTAATTTTAAATTTTCTAACATCTAAATTTATTGCATAGATAATTTCTGTACAACAAATAAGAAGGAGTAAAGCAGTTTCTTAGAATATTCTAAAATGATAAGTAAATACTTTTGTCATGAAAGTAAGTCCACTAGGGTATATAGACTTTATATAGGTTCGAAATTACATATTAGTCCTGCTTTTGCTCCATCAAGGAGATTTCCGTGACAATCACTAGTTATAGCTTTCGGTAATAGGGGCCTGGCATCTTCCGGCACACGGTCACCATTCATGAACACTGTTGTAATAGACTGTTTAATGGAGAAAAAAACCATTCTTTCAACTCCCAATCCTTTCATATCCCAATACTACATAAATACAAAAGCGAAATTTTAAATTTGTTATTCAACAAATAAGCGACTTCTAAAACCTCAAAAAGCTACAATATAAAATAATATTTTCCTTTTTCATAGTGGTTAGTCGCTTAAATCATCAATAGATGGCGCTTTACTAAGCAAAACTTTTTGAACTATAGCTTTAACCGAAATCGCCAATACTTACTAACAGTGCCATCAAAAATCAAAGACAATCAAGCTTGAAAATAAGTCTATGCGAAACGATTAATGACTTTTCATTGTAAAATTTTGTTTCAAAAAGTATTTTCAGAGACTTTTGCTATCTGACAATAGATGGCAGTAAAAGTTTCCATTTCTAACGAATAGATGGCACAGGTATCAAAAATATTATTCCTCTTGGTGCTAATGCCCTCTTTTATTCTTTACAAATAAATTTTCCTTAGAAGAACTTATTGGTTTATCTTTAATCACTATCACTTTATTTTGATAATGCTATCAATATGATTATTTTTTATGAAATGAGAAATAAATGTACCGCAAGGCAAATAAGCTGATATCAATGAATAAATAGGTATAGCAATTTCCTCATTAGTATAATTTTCCTTCGCTGAAACTTAAAAGATTGTCAGCTTACACCGCTTACATTAAACACCAAAGGGCATCGGTCTCGTGGATAACGAGCCACTTTGTACCCAATAACGCAAGAGGTTACGTGCAATTTGTCGTGTCATTGGTCGTAGTCACATTTATTTTGTTTGCATGGACGTAAAGAGTCCACACCCTTAGCTCCAACTACCCATTCAAGGCTATTTTACCTTGAACCCCGCCTACGAAGCTTACTATTGAAAATGGAGTTCATTAGAAGGAAAATGGAGGCCAAGCTGTCTTGGCTAGGAGATACTTCGTCCATCCATAGCCAGGTGACAGCTATCACGTCATCAACGCAATTGAATCGTTACCGTAAAAGTTAACTAGTATTCCGCGGACACTGTTACGGTGAACTACCATCATTCTCGGATATTAACGGCCACGAAAAAAAGTCTCATATAACTAATATTTGTAAATTAAAAAGTATCTCACAAAGCAATCATAAATAAAACAAAAATATTTGGTCCTGATGAATGAATAAAACAGCAAATACTTATTACAAAGAGTTAAGTAATAAAATTTCAGTACTTCAAATTACTACACTATCGTTATTTGATTCCGACCTAGACCAACAAAATGAACATGAGGCGTAGAAGGGAATCGGTTGCTTCAGTCTACAGGAAGACCACAAAATTTATAAGCTCCAACACAGCCAATCTTTTGAAGAAGATGCCTAACACCAAGAAAATTAGATCTCCCTCGCAATCAAACGCAGAAGAATTAAAAACAATGTCTATCAACAACAAAGAAGATTCAGAAACTGAAGATGATGATCTCGGAGAAAGAGACCTTGATTACTATTTAGGAGTAAAAAAAAAAGAAACCTATTGGAGAGATCCTGAAAGAACAGAACAAATCGTGAAAGACTATTTACTTTATCATTGCGGGGTTTCAGAAGATGATTTCAATAAGTATCACAAAAAAATCGTAACGAAAACATCTTCAATTGCCGAACCTAGATTAAAACAGGTGCCTTTTAAAATACACAAGAAGAAAAAGAATGATTTGAAAGATGACTCGTGGAAAGACATGGCTGGATTTTTTAAGCTCTTCGCCTACAGACGGGACAGCGAATATTCCACTTCGGATAGTTATAGCGAGTGCGATTCAGATGAATTAATTTATGACGATAAATTCAGTAATAAAGGTGACAAAGACAACGAAATTGAGACTAAAGATGTCGGCGTTAATGGGAGCCACACGGAAAATTTGAATGAGGTTAATGAAATTCAGCTTATTGAAAATTTCACTGTTCAAACTGCCTTATCGAATGTTTCGTTTTGTTTTTTTAAAATAAAAAAAATAATCTTACATATCTTAACAATTACTTGATTTCTATTTTCGTGGCAAAAATGATAATGCATAATGTAAAACTAAATTATCTTTATTTCTCACAATCCGAAAAATTTTCGCCAACGTTCACCATAGTAATAATATTTACATAAATTTTAATATTTTAAACGATGAAAAAACAATGATTAATTAAGCACGATTTCAAGCCTGACCACACATCATAGTAGGGTTACTGGATTAGCTATCAGCATCAAGAATTACTTATATGAACACCGAATGGGTTTTTGTTAAGATTGTTGGATTGGTAGCCCGAAGGCCTTTCCAGTTTCACCAGGACAGGTGGACGAGCAAAGGCTCAGCCAGGAGGGATCGAATCCACGGATTTCATAGCTCATCAAACATTTTGTTTCACTGATTGTTTTTGTAACGAAAGAATTCCGGCAAAATAGGAACTTCCAAATTAGCATATTTGTTTACGCTGTTTGTACTTTTATGTTGTTTGTTAGTATTTAAATCAAAAACTCCATTAAATATGACTAAGACTACTTACTCGTTTCTTTGTCGTTTGCGAATATAAACATTTAGGACGTGTTTTAAAAAGAAACAGAAGTATTTTCATTAAAAAGCGTGCGTTACTTAATGGTGTATTAAATGCTATGGGGTGTATGTAGTAATTTTATCAAGTTAATGCATCCGTGATAAAAGTCAACCATCACACCGGAATGCATATCTGCTTCGCGACAGAAGAAAGAAGACCTTACAGAAGATAGTATCTTATCGCGAGGGCATACACTGAGTCCTACCACCAGTAATTAAGCAAATTATAAAATACTAGCGACCCGCCCTCGCTTCGTTTCGGAAACTGTAATTTATTATTGATTTCTCCACTAATTAATGGATGTTATTACACATATATCCCTTCCTCTTCAATCACTCTATCTATTAAAAAAACCGCATCAAAATCCGTTGCGTAGTTTTGAAGATTTAAGCATACATAGGGATATAGGGACAGAGAAAGCGACTTTGTTTTAAACTATGTAGTGATTTATAATCTGTTCGCTTTTGTTTCAGGGTGTGCGGATAAAAGAAGTATCAGAGGGAAGACCTTGCGACAACTGTCCAGAGCTGTGCCCCGGATTCGTCTCACACGCTTGGAGGTGAGTTCTACTATATACTCTCATATTTATTGTATGTAACTCAGACGCGCCTTTACAAAATCTATATATTAATACGTGAAGCAAAAACTTTGTACCCCTCTTTACGAAAATTGCGCGGATGGAGGAATATGAAATTTCCCAATATAGATAGGGAGTGCAGAACGCTATTATTTTTTAATTATGTCCAAAAAATACATTAAATCAATAAAAGAAACGTAACACACAATACCATGTACTTGACACATACACACGCAAATGATTTATCGTCAAACTTTTCTTATTGTTTATAATCTTTGGTCAAATTGAGAATAGGTTAATATTGTTTGCCTTTAATATTATTTGTCTATAGTGTAGTCTTGGCGAAATCTGTGATTAAAGGAAGTAAAATAATAGTGTTTAACTATAGAACCATAATAATGTTCAAACTTATAATTTCAATTAATTATCGTAGAATTTCGACTACCGGGGGACCACTAGTAATTATTATTATGCACTCTTATATACATACATTCTTGGTCCGATTGTTTTGAATTCTTTAAACGTCTTTAGACTTTTTATTGTTCGTCTTTCAAAGGGTTTTAATAAATATAGTCATTGTTGTACTGTCATGGTTTTTAAAAACAAAATATCCATTCAATTCAATCGGAAGTATTGATGTTGTTAGAAATCACCATGAAAGGATTCGTTACATAGATAGTGGTGAAGCTAACGAAATCTTATTACTTCGATTGAAATCAAATATATCAGTCGATCTATCATGTGAGATGTATTTTATTCATGAAGGAAGGATTAATGGGGGCCCAGAGGCCTTTCCAGTTTCACCGGGATAGGTGGGCGAACAAAGGATCAGCCAGGTTTGGTTGGGATTTGCTAACAGTTGTCCGATATGCAAAAAGTAATTTTGCCAACAACTTGCTTTCGGTTCAATTGGATTGAAGCTTGACAGGTAGGCATGTCCCAAATACGTGCGGACTCACAAGAAGTTCTATCACCAGCACTCGTAAATTAATTAGGAGGAGTCGAGGAAGTTGAGGGTCAATGATGGTGAAGTAGCAAACGGTCCGTTTTCATATTACTGTTTTTCTAGAATTTATGTGTGAATCTAATATCTTTAAACTAGAAATTCTTGTATATAAATGTATATATAATCTGAATCTCGGAAACGGCTCCAACGATTTTCATAAAATTTAGTATACAGGCGATTTCGGGGGCGATAAATCGATCTAGCTATGATTTATTTTCAGAAAATCTTGTTTTATTCGTGTTTTCAATAATCAACTTTATCGATAATCAACTTAATAATCAATATGTGATTCGTGATTAAATATAATTTCTAAAAAACACAATTTATCAAAAAAAAAGCAAAGCTCGGTCATTCTCTAGTATGAAATTATGTGTGAACTAGCGACCCGCCCTAGCTTCGCTTCGGAAACTGTACTTTATTATTGATTTCTCCACTATTTAATGGATGTTACTATACATTAAAAAAACCGCATCAAAATCCGTTGCGTAGTTTTAAAGATTTAAGCATACATAGGGACAGATAGGTACATATAGTGACAGAGAAAGCGACTTTCTTTTATACTATGTAGTGATATGACATTGTTAATTAGTTAAATGCATGACTCTAAATTGTACTTGGAAAATTTTACGCAGTCGCGGTACATAACATCAATCTACTCCCGGTAATGTAAGCCAGTCTCTTTTAGTTCTAGTAAAATGTACTGATTTCAAAATTATATGTACAATCTCTGTGTTGCAATGTACGGTCGCGTGGAAAATATGCAAACTATTAGTTTCTTGCTGATTCTTCTAAGCGGTTAAACTGCATTCCGATTTACTAGTAAATTACTGTTTAAATAGAGCCTGTATAAGCCAATTTGACCCTTAAGCATTTTAGTATTTTAATCGTTTTTTGCAAGAATTTAAAACAACTTTAATCACTCGTTAATTAGAATATATAAAAGTTATCGTCTAATTAGATTATCTTTAAAATAATGTGGAAAACTAGCGTACCCGACAGACGTTGTCCTGCAAAAATTCATTCAAATCGATCCAGCCGTTTAGTTTTAGATACTAGATACCGACTGCAGCGTCATCTGCCGCGCTGGTTTGTGAATCTAAACCATCCAGGGTGCCACCCAAACGCATACAAAAAAATCATTCAAATCGGTCCAGCCGAGTTTAGGAGGAGTTCAGTGACAAACACACGCACAGATGAAATATATATTAAGATTAGACGGCTGTTAACACGACGGTATTTAAAAGTCGACAAATAATACCCCAGTAGTCTCCCTGGGACATCAGTCGGTTTCTCAAGCCTTTGTTATAGATATTGAAGATTCATCTCAGAATAATGATACAGTTCTTCACGCGTCACGTTTCGTTTCCTTCCGCCTAGGAAGTCCTTTGATGGTGGAACCTTCATTGCTTCATTGGACCTAAGGTGACACTGCACGCTATGTATATTCATGTATCGATTCAATGCTATATGCTATTTACATACAAATAGAGCATGATATTAATGAATATTTTATGTCTCATACGTACCTATTATAAATTTGCGATGTGCAACAATAACCTTGATATTCTTAGGCTATTCTTCAATAAAATCCATAATAACTAAAATGCTGAGTTCATCCACATTGCGTTTCCACAGATCTTTTTTGCCGCGTGCCATCCGGATTTGAAATGCACTTCCCTCCTCAATATAACTTCAGCTCTATAGTATCTCTATAGTTGTAGACATAACATAAAATGCTTATACGAATTAACGTATAATGTCAGCAGAATAATGATATTACGTCGGAAATTTAATGACAATTATACTCAAAGCGATTGTCTTGCAGTTACTAAAATTTATGATAATATTACGATATAGATTAGGTACTAAGTAGTTTCAGAGCATACTTGAATAAAAGTCCTTAACTACAAAAGAAAATAACTTCTTTATTCTTAAATGAAAGTAGAAAATATGATTTAATAAAAAAAAAAGATTTGCAGCGAAATATGTTTTCGTACACTCAATCTAAAAGCAATACCCTGAATATATGCACAAAACACGAAATATTTTAAAGTTACCTTCACCTGACTGCCGTAAATGAACTTAAACACGGTCGTCTCACACATCTTTTTTTAAGGGATTTTATGACCCGGTAACTGAGACCTTTAAGTCATGTCTTATTTTAATTTATATTCATATTTTTACGAAAAATTATATTATGGAGTGAAATGAAATGAAGATAATTAATTTGAGACATTAATCAACTGGGATGAAATTAAATGAAATGAAATAAGATGATATGGGATGAAATATAATATCAGTAAAATGGTAGTCATTTACTAAGATTATTTCAGTGGACTTTTTGGAGGAACCCGAGAAGCTACGTCCAGCAGCTTTGTTTCATTTTCCCACATTCGTGCACTTTCACAGATATTAAAAAGTTAATAAACCACCGTTATTACACATTTAAACCTGAAGAAACACTAAATAGACAAAATAAAACAAATCACACAACTTCACTGCTCGCGTTCCCGCCAAAATGTCCTCTTCACACATCAAGAACATCGTTCCATAGGATATGCTAATTAAAAATTAAAATCGATTTTGATGCGTTCTTGCGTAAAATCGATACAAGCCGATTACATAACGTTAGAATTGGATTGTCATGATGATCACCTTATCGTTGCCACCGCTGACTATTCCCTGAATCCTGATCATACAGGAGCCAGTCACCGTCGACGCCCTAGACACGTCGTAGACACGCCCTTACGCATCCATCAGATTCAATTACTCTTGCATTACATGGCTTCAGCTCTAATACTAGAAGCAGGCTTAGGGACCCCGGTAACCGTACTCGTCGAACTCGGCAAAGAGTTCAACGTGCAACCCAACCCGTGCACCAACCCGCTGAGTTTCTCGCCGGATTTTCTCATCGTGTCGCGGTTCCAATCCGGTCGTAGTTATGTATCTTGAGCTGTTAGGTCTCCTTCGGAGGCGCTCGGGTAGCCGTTAGAAAATCCCACCCCTCCTGGCTGAGCTCTTGCTCGCCCACCTGTCCTGGTGAAGCTGGAAAAGCCTTTGGGCCACCTGTAATATAGATTTCAAAATTCATAAAAAAAGAAAGAAATTCATAAAAAAAGAATTTTATAATTTTTTATTATGTTTTCGTTTCATTTCGAAATTTGATTATGTGATAAACCTGTGCTGCACGCTTTACGTGTTTAGTTCAATTTTGTGTCACGCTACAATATAAAAAGTTACACAATATTTATCATAGAATTGTTCGTGTTAACATACTTTTTGTTACTACCAGTAATACATGGACGACAATAAATAAACTATCACTACTACAACTTGCGATAGGGCTTGTATGATCGTGTGGGTAGACACCATCTTGCCACCTATTTTTGCCGCGAAGCAGTAATATTCTTCCGTTTGAAGGGTGGGATTCGATTCAAACTATGACCACGTGTCTCACAGCGGGTCACGGCATTTACGTTGTGATGTCTATGAGTTCAGGTAATCACTTATTATAATATGTCTATGACGCTACTGGTAGCAGTAACTATACACAGGTCAACGTACTTGTCGGGCTCACCGAAGAGTTCGACTTGAAATTTAGCCAGCTGAGCTTCTAATCAGATCTTCGGAGTGGGTCGTAATTTCGATCGATTTGAAATTTTAACGAAACCAAATTTATTATAAATTATAAACTTGAAAACATAAATGTCCAGAAACTCCACATAATATATACTTCTTTACTTAACAACTTAGATAAGCTATCGACTCGCGAGACGATTGCAACCTTCAAAAGAGGTCAGTGCATGCGCCCGCATACAACACTATTCAAGTCACTTCACTTAATTCTTCTGTCAGTCAGTGACACCGCAACTGTTGTACTGTACGCACGCGTATTATGTGCTTGAATCTTAAACAAATAAACATGTATAAACACGTGACCGACGTAAAGGAACAGCCAAGGAAGATACAGAAGTTCCCTTCAAGAGAAAGGAATTTCGCCGTTAGAAGGAAGAATAACAATTATCGCTCACACGCGAATTGTGTGGCTTGTGCCAAAATTGCCGAGAAGGAGAACAGATGAAACTAAAGTGTAAAGGAATAATCCGCAGCTAGTTGTATCAACAATATTATTTGTATCAAGTGATGTGCAGAAATGACAGAGAATTTTTTGAAAAAAAAATTTTAAAAGAAAAATTTTGTGAAGTTATCAAACGTTATTGTTTCAATCTGAAGTGAAGTGCATGGATTCTGAATTTTAATGTACCATAAATACTACGGATTATATGGTTGACATAATAGTGCATAACCTCAATATCAAATAAAATACAAATTTCGAAAAATTTATCAACAAAAATGTAATGTGAACACAAATTATTTATTTTATTTTACAACGCAACAACTTAAAAATTCGTTTTGAAGCATGCCAGATAACGAGTGTTCTATCACAATCAATATTGAAACAAATGTTACTAATAAAAATATGTTATTATCAAACGATACCAACTTCAAATCGAAATTTCCACCTTAATACATTTCAGTACTACGATGATAAAGTCTAAAATTGCCTGACAGTATATTTAGGAGGTCATGTTTATTGCACGATGTATTATGTAAGCTAGTACCAATAAGCGTACGAATTTTATGTAACTATAGAAGTCTGTTTGTCAGAGTGTGTAAAATGATGTTTTAAACCCTATTCTGTAGATGTTTAGGCTTACTGTGTGCTTTGTACTTTTTGTACATACCCAATACTATTTTTTTTCAATTTTGGTACCACTGTCCTTATCAGTGCACTCGAAAAAATCTTTTTTATATTAAATTATTAAAGGCTTAAGACAGCTTATCGTCACAACTCAGTAAAAATGTATAAACATCTGTTAATCTAAAATTACTTTTACTGAAATTTTAAACTTAAGAAATTAAAAGTAAGATCTTTGCTATTAAACTACACTTTTGTAGGCAAAAGTTTCTGTGCCAAATGAACGATTTGAAGCAAGAGAGAGCCAGATTCTGGGATGATTAAATTGTATCATTATTAATGACAGTATTTTTTGATTTCTCAATTTTTGTAATTTGAATAATACAAAAAATGTTATTCAAATATAATATGAATTGTGTTTCGTGCAACAGAGATCAGATGTTATATTCTCAGGGCCAAATAAAATTAAGAACTAAAACTGGTTGAAACAACTGTTTTTTTTTTTGAAGCGTCCTTACAAATCTGGTTTTTGTTAATTAAGCGGTTGCAGAGTTTTATTTTTAATATAAGCTATTTCTACACTTGGTGTAGTTTTTTTTGCATCAAATATCTATGGTCAAGGAATTCAAAAATACAAGCTTGAAATTGACAATATGTAACTTTTATTAGGATATTGTGGTATATTAATATAGTTAACTACAACTTTTTCCTATGAACATTTTCTTTAATTCTGAGACATATTTTAGACATACAATTTTTTTTTTTTTCTCCCATTGTGCATAGATGCACTCCAAGCAATTTTGAACATTCCTAAACACATTCTGGATGTCATACACAATTTTTTCATTACATAGCTGTAAAAGGTAACTATAGTACAAGTCAGTATAATTATTAATCTATAAAGATTGTAGTTTCGGACGAGAATCCATTATCGTTGGTATTAAAAACTCATTACTAAAATTAATTGCTCAATAATCTTGCTCAAGTTTACGGCGGCAGATGTACTAAGAATTTTTTGAATGCAGCAATATGTATTCTACTATAATTATGAGTATAATTAATATTTCACACTACAACCGTCTGAATACGTTCTAGAGACATCAGAGTACCAATTATAATTCCATTTTATGTTTTAACTTGGGTTGCCTGTGCGGTGTACACTTAGTAATGACAATGTAAAGCATTTCTGAAGTTATCGTTGAAATTCGATCATAGACGAATTATTGTTTTAATAAATTATTCAGGGGTTCCGTTGCCGTTCCCTGTTGGTCACGATATCGTATTACAGTGGTTCTCAAACTTTTTTCATCACGGCACATTTGACGATTCTAAAATTTAGCGACACTCAAAAGTTCCACGTCACAGTCGTTGTGAGCGGTGGTTTTTCATCAAAGGTCTTACCTGGGACCTTTTTTGCGAAAGTTAATGAAATAGCATTTGTTTTTAATTCCTTTTTGAAATCACGATTTTAAATATTTTTTTATGACAACAATATATGGTTTATGCATCTGGTTAAGACAGACATTAGTTTCTTTACCGATGTTGACTCAACACGACAATGTGAATTAATAATAAACAATGTTACCTACTCTAAAATGCATTAATGTAAATTATATGTGACGTATGTGTTGTACATAATTTTTAGAAAATTAAATGTTTATCAGGAATTGTCTTGAATTTTTATTTGCAGAAACTTGTTTTTATATGCTTTTGTATTTCGCTGTTCGGCGAGTTCAGTAGCTTCTGCTGCCTTTAACTGCTTCGATCTTAAAATATGTGGTATAATTTGCGTCAATCTCCCGATCCTCAAACCAAGGCACTTCTTCAAATATCGCTTGCCTAAATTATTTAAGTGTTTAAACTATTCAATAGACGATTGTCCTATATAAGTATTTTAATTGGGGAAGCATTAACTTGAGATTTAAATTCCAGTTCGTATTTGAAAGTCGCCTCACAGAGTAGGGGGGCTGTTACAGTGGCGTAGCGAGTTTAGTTTAACTCGCGCCCCGGGCACAATACTATTAGGGCCCCTATTTAGGCTATTAGTGTTCCTTTTTTCCTTTTTATTTACGAATTAAAATTTATTATAGTTTTCCAGAAATCAATTATAGTAAAATAATAAATAAAGATTAATTAGCGTACCGGCAGACGTGGCGTGGGTAGGCCTCTCAAAAGATGGACCGACGATCTATCGAGGTTCGCGGGGATTCGCTGGATGCAGGCAGCGCAGGACCGGTCTTTGTGGCGAGGCTTGGGGGAGGCCTATGTCCAGCAGTGGACGTCTGTGGGCTGATAAGAAGAACCAGCATTTTTTTGTTTTGCTGGCCATTTGCCGCCCTTTGGTGAGTAGCGCCCGGGACATAATACACACGCCAAGGCGCCGCGCCTACCCCGCTACGCCACTGGCCCCTTAGTTTTAACCTCCGGACCACTAGTGCAACTTTCTCGTCATTTAGCTATTATAATTTGCCAAGCCAGAATGTGACGTTAAAGAAGTCACGAAGTAAACGACAAAACAAACATGAAACACGTTTCTACTATAAAATATCGTAATGAAAACTCAATTACTTCCTAGCGTTTCTACGAATATATATCTCTGTGTACAATAGTGATCTGAAACAACCTCTAAATGTTCGCTTAAGTAGCCGTAAAATTGGATTAATGTTCGTATTAATCAATGTTTGGTACTTTATGTAGCTGTTAACGTAATTCACCGGAAATCAGGAATTTTGGGTACACATAGAACGCGGTAAAGACATTTTTTTAAATGTAGTGTGAGCATGAGTTGGAGACCATTTAACTTAGATTAATTCGCGAAGCAGTTGCTCTTGAGTTGCTAGTTCTCCTTCGGAAACGCTCGGGCAGCTGTTAGCAAATCCCACCCCTCTTGGCTGAGCCTTTGCTCGCTGGTGAAACTGGAAGGCCTCCGGGCCACCAGTAATCCTTCAATCATAAAAAAAGACCATGTTACCAATGCATTTTACTAACGAGCTGTGCAATCGCACTGGAGTACCAGTGCGAATTGTAGTAACAATTCAGTATACAAACAATTCAGACTTCGGCCTTCATTTACAAAGTGGGCATTCACGTTGTGATATATTTGTTTTCCAGTTTCCACTTTATACCAAGTAGGTCGTGAGCTGATCCACGACCTATGCAATACAAAAAAAAACTGTTGATGCTCCTCAAACGCATGATTCCTTCTCGGTGGAAATTCGCGGGATGGTGATAACTGGGGTACTTATAATACACCCTATCACCATGATACTCAGTCGGCAATCGCAGTGCCCTGATATAACACTATTGTTAGACACCTGTTTAAGCCGTAAGGCCAGAGTATAAGTATTAATCCCTATGCCTAACAGTAAGCGGCTTGGCTTTGATTTTGGCATTGCTGAGGTCCAAGAACAATGGTAACCATTCGCCTTTAACAACACACGAGGACAGATGTTATGGTGCCATGCTAAGGCGACATAACAATTTACTAAGGCCTTAAAATTATTATGTTACAATGCTATAAGTCAAACTATGATACGTTATAATTATGCAGGAATGAAATAGAAATCAAAAGCGCGCAATGAAACAAAGCTCTTGGTTGCGCTTGGATATGAATGGTAATAGCTCCTTTGTTCTTAAAATAATTTCTATTTCGAACAATAATTATCTCGACAAAGACCTTTGTCACTGCCAAAGTTTATCCGCCTTACAAGATGTATTCGTTTTAAGGACATAAAACACATGATATGTAGAAATTTTTGAATTATATTTAAGATAGTTAATAGTTATATGGAAACCTGTTCACAAAAAGTGTGAAACATTTTTGAACAGCTTTACCAAACTAGTCGCTTGGTCATTTGAATATAAAATTTTATTATACCTACTATGGATTTAAATGACTAACTTTTCATTGTTACTACGTATTATTTTTTACTATTCTTTATTTATTTAGGTATTTAATAGGTATTACTAGTTACATTTTCACTTTATTATTTAATCATTTATTTACGTATTTATAATGCACAGACTAACGAAAAATAATAATTATTCGTGTGTTTAATTTAATTATCTTGATTTCATATTTCGCGATTAACGTGAATTGAATTTAATCCAAATGAAAAAGGTGTCCTATTTACTACTTACTTACCACTACTTACTACTTACATACTTACATTAGATTATATTCATTTTATATTCAATTTAATTGATCGAATAATGGATAAAAAGTACCAAACTTTTACAAAACTACTTTTTTTTTCCTGCCTATACTAGTAACCTCGAGGGGTTATACTGACCGAGCGAGTAGGTGAGCTCATGGGGCTCCAACCTGGTGACGTTGTTAACACTAGCCGTAGCAAGAACAGTGCATCGTAGAATCTACCACCGGATCGGAAACGCGACTCACTGAGAAGATCCGGCGAGAAACTCAGTGGGCTGTGTCTGTGGGTTAATTTAGGGTGCTTGAGGTACCTAAAAGCACCGTTAGTGGATCGTGAGGATCCGAAACAAAACTACCTTAAGCGGTCGTAACACTAATGACGGTCTTCTCCAGGCAAGGCAGACCTTAGAACTTATATCTAAAGGTGGGTGGCGCATTTATGTTGTAGATGTCTATGGGCTCCAGTAACCGCTCAACACCAGGTGGGCTGTGAGCTCGTCCACCCATCTAAGCAATAAAAAAAAGGCAACTGACAAACGGACTTGAATGATCTAGAGCAGTGATTCTCAACCTTTTTTTTTGTAGCGGCACATATTTAACGATTTCAAAATTTGGCGGCACACAAAAAAAAAGATAAAAATTATTTACTTACTCCAACACACTGCATAAATAGTTTATCAAAAAATTTTAATGTACGAAATAAACTAAAATATACTATTTTTTTTTTTTTGTGGATTTCATATATATTCATGTTTAAAATATTTTTCTTTTAAAGTGATATAATTTAATAATGTTAACATTATTATATACATATTCGCAAAATTTGGCGGCACACTTTTGAAATTTGGCGGCACACAAAAGTGCCGCGGAACAGTGGTTGAGAATCACTGATCTAGAGAATTTGACGCATAACTAAAGTGAAATAAATCTTAACAGTTGTAAGTGGTCATAAATTACAAATGTAAATAATAATCTATAGTCAAATATGGACAGTTGAACGAACAGACACAATGCGATAAGCGAACCGGACCTCTCTTATCGGTAGCTGTTATATATTTAAACACAAGTTCGTTAATTGAACACCAACAAAAATTCATTTATGAGAGAATAATAAGGTTTAATCAGATTATTAAAACTAATAAAAAATATTTGGCGTGCCCTTGTGGCGGTAGCTAATCATAGAACAGAAGGTATCTGACAGATACTTAAATCGCCCGAACTACACTAAAATATATTAAAATATAGGTATATGTGTTACTTTTTCCCTGCCTAATTTACGTCTAGTGAAGCTAGAATAATCTAACGAGGTTACTAAAATATGTAGAAAAAAAAGAAAATTACTTAACAGAGATGTAAATCAGAGCATTTATATTCTTATTATTATTATACCAATTTAAGAAATAATAAATATGAGAAAGCGGTCTTTTTGAAGAATTATTAAGAATGAAACTCGAGTGTCAGTAACAAAATGTGTTTTATGTTTGAATTTAAAGCCACTTTCGTTTTTTTCTGACATTTTTAACGCCATCTAAATCAAAGAAATGGGAAAAATATTAAAGTCAGAGCCTTTTTTGTTTGTTTACAAAACATAATTATAAATGTTATGTAAGTATTCTGAGAGTGAACACGCTGCTTTTGAATTCACAATAATGTTTGACTGAACTTCGAGGTGTCAGTGAATTTGTCGCACAGAAAGGTATGACTCACTCAGATTGCAACGAAAACAAAAGACTGTTTTATACACACGGCTCTTTGTTTGATCATTCTTGGAATGCTGTCAACGTTTTGTAGTAAAACAAAAAACCTATTAGGTAGGTACTTAGTTAAAGCAACTTTTAGTAAAACTTATTACAGCGCCATCTATCGTTGAGTAGAGTAAGCGTTCAGGATCTTTGTTTTTAATATTGACGATAGGTGGTAGTGCCATCGGATTTTTTGATAGAATTATAGTTTCGTTATTATTATTAATATATAGATTTATTTTTTAACTTTTATCTTATATATTTTTTCGACAATTATCTTAATGATCAGCTAAGGGTAGAAATAACATTCCAAAAAACTGTTCGATGAACAATACATGTGATATTTCCACCAAAGCTAACTATAGTAGTGGTAATTAATACACATACTCGTATTAAATAACAGTCTCGACTGTTATGTGTTAACCACTAAATATGAGCCGTGCGCTTGTATATTCCTATAAAAAAAAAAAACATAGAGCCCGTAATTGCAACAGTTAATTGTATCGATACGTTATGTTCTGATAAGATAGCTATGGCCTTATTTCATTGTTAGAAGCGAACTAATTTATTTGTAAACTAGATTGAGTCTGTATGACTCACAAAATAACAATTAAATCAACTGTTTTCTTATCGTCACGATAGGCGTGGATATGATGTTTTATCACTGACGGTTTCTTAAATAGAATATTCAAAGGATTAATTTCTTAATTTACTGCAACTATTTTACGAATTTTATAAAGCCTTCTCTCCTTTTCCGTCTTATTGATGTAACATTAAATAACTCCACAATATTTTATCTAATTAAAATAACGTTCACAATGTGATCACCATAGGCTTCTGTAGAAATCTTCTATCTCGATCTCTGGTAGACCACCCGGATAATTAGGACCGTTTATTATCTTCCAATAGGGGAGGTACAGAGAAGTATAGAAACTTGCCAATTGCTGGACCAGAACGAACAGGCCGACGGGCGCTCCAGTTTAACCTTTAACTGATACGGAAGTCATCAAGTTACCCTTTTTTATGAAAAAGTCCGTACATTTCAAAAAAATAATAATCTAAAAACTTTAATTCGCTTCTGAATGTTTCTACATTTATTTCAATGTATGTACTTACCTATTTATTAGTCAAATTTGAGCCGGTAAATTTAAAAATAATTCCGTATTTTCTACATTAATAAATCATAAACTGTTTGCCCAGTTATCAACCGCAGGTAACTTATCTCTTATCAAATACTAATGACATCACCTTTTAATACCGAGTAAAATCATAGTTCGTAGAAATAATAATACCATCATATCAAGACACCGTAATTGCCATAAATACAATGCAAAGAAAGGTCACGCTCGAATGGATAGTGTGCGTTCCAAAACCTAATCCCTTGAACTTGAGTGTGCGGAACGGAGGTAAACAAACGTTCGAGCAATCTGTAAATCCGTTGACGCGCATTTGTCATTTCGAACGCACGCGATTCAGTCGCACGCGCTCCGTGTTTTCGAAAGTATACACATGACAGTTTGCAAAAAAAAAATACAAATGAAAACAAACATTTGAGAGCGTGCCGTAATAAATGTGGAATTGTTATTGTTTTTCAATAAACATTTATTTTACATTCAGTGTTAATTAGCAGTGAGTTTTAAGTGATCTACGTTAAAGTCAGTGTTATTTTTTGTATGGTTGTTCATGAAGGAAATAAGGTGACATGACCGTTAAGTATTTCGTATCTAGATCGTGAATATAAAAATACAAACGTTAATAACGTTATGGAGTTGTATTGATTTTATTTGGTAATCTCTTTTCTATTTTATTTTTATCGAATATATGAATTAAGTTACAAACTTTTTTTTACGAGAAATATGTTTTTTATGACGATTCACAACTATGTGCTAATTTTGAATGACGAGTATGGGGTATTGTCGAGTGCTCAGCATATTTGTTTTTATTTTATCTTGCTTAACGTAAAAGTCTTTCCAAACTATTTTTAACTAAATAATCCGAAATACGTTGCCTCATAAAATTTCTTATTTTTGTTCTATATGAACCGGATTTTGGTCATTACGATTATAATAATATTAGACCGAAGATAACCAAATCGATTCCGACGTTTTGAAGTAATGCGATTATCGGTGAACAATATTTAATTATATATTACAGATACAGATCCAAGTTTGTTTTAATCGTTCTTAAATGACACGAAAATAATTTTGAAAAACTTGTAAATTCGCCTATGCCAAATAAATGTACAACAATATATAATATAGATTACTTAATATTTTGACTACTTAAACTTTATTGCAATTTATTTATTTATTTTAATTTTAGTGATATTGATAATTATTCACCGATTTGACGCGAATCCACGACACTACTATTTATACCGGGAGATTATTGTTGAACTCGTGTTTACCGTCGTTAGCAGAGTACAGAGTTACATAATTACGTGCCACGCATATTTTTCGCCCGCCACAACCCTTTAAAATATATTTTTTGGCGAACTTCTCAAAAAACATTTGCGAACCCAAGCCTATCAATTTTTCTAATGAAATATGTACTTAACAAATGTTTACGATTGACTTCCACAGTGAAGGAATAACATCGTGTAGTAATAATCAAACCTGTAAAATTATAATTTGCGTAATTACCGGTGGTAGGACGTCTTGTGAGTCCGCACGGGTAGGTGCCACCACCCCGCCTATTTCTGCCGTGAAGCAGTAATGGGTTTCGGTTTGATGGGTGAGGCAGTCGTTGTACTGTAAAAACTGAGACCTTAGAACTCCTATCTCAAGATAAGTTGCCGCATTTATGTTGTAGATGTGCATGGGCTCCGATAACCACTTATTATCAGGTGGGCTGTAAGCTCGTCCACCCATCTAAGCAATAAAAAAAAAAGTTTGGAATTGGTAGTGAATTCGAAAAACCTATTTACGAATTGAAAGTTTTTCTTTTTCTCGCCTATTCGCTAGTAGTCTAAGGGGCAATTCCAACATCTCTCGGACGGATGGGTGAGCTCACGGGTTCAACCTGAGAGAATTTGCTAACACTAGCCCTAGCAAAAGGATAAACCGGAGAGGATAATTATTAGAAGAAACTTATGTGAAATTTACTATGCTATCTACAGCTAAGGATAATTTGGTAATAAAACTTTATAATAATGGTTCTTCGCCCTACTTGAATCTAGTTACGTTTTAATAAAAGACACGAAAATGTATATAATTTTTTAAATTTAAATCGTCGGTTAAATCGTTTCATCGTTCTCGTCGAACCCGTCGGACGGAGGACTCGGCGAGTAAATTAACCCATAGACACATCCCACTAAGTTTCTCGCCGGATCTTCTCAGTGGGTCGAGTTTCCGATCCGGTGGTAGATTCTGCGAAGTACGGCTCTTGCTAGGATTCGTCTCTCTAGACTCTAGACCATCAGCTTAGGTAGGAACAAAAAATTAAAACTCTTAACTTCGCAAAAAAACCTATTGATGAGTTTGAATTCCGAGATCGGGGTTTTAACTGAATTCGGATACCTCAAAATGCGACCTTAAAACTGGAACTAAACGAACATGGGTCTACACATTAGTCGTATGATAAAAATGAATCTTTGACCTCATGTCTTAAAGTAAATAGCGACATTTACATTCTGATGTCCATGGACTGCAATAACTAACACCCGGTAAGCTCGTCTATCCACCGAACGGATTGTAATAAAAGCATTGTTTTTGCGAGACTCAAATATTATCATAAAACCAATAGATTTATCGTGCTTTAAATATATTTTTTATTACATTGCCGTGGACACAGAGTATAGCTATGCCAATTTTCTTGGTATTCATATTATATTCCCTTGAGTCATTCGTCTAGAGTTCTCTCAAGACTGGCTGACCTACCCCTCAAATTCAAAGCGACGCAAATAGTGAGGACGCTTCCGATAAACCACTATAAACAGAACTTACCCAGAACCCCTCCGCCTATAAATTCCGGAATTATAAGGCTACTCTGGTTTAGTTAAAAACATTTTTATTTGTCTACTTTCAGTTTTAGGATAGTAAACAACTATAATAGCAACGGAGCGTTGAGGACAAATAGAAAAACACAAAGAAACGAAAGAAAGAAATCGTAACATCTCAGACAACGAAGAAAAAAAACATTTCTTGTTTTACATCTTTCAAAGAAATTCGGAAAAAATATATATTTCATCATTATAAAATAATTAAAGAAATGCCTTTAATTTTTAATGTCTGCAAAAACATAAATACTTTATTATCCAAAAGTTGCGGTATTACGTTTTTCTAGGATAATTGATTACCGGTCTGAGTCTAAATGCTCACGCTTGGCAAGCCTCTGCATTTATAACACTTAATTGTCAAATACTGATGAATTCTTTCAAAGTCTGGTACTGGTTACTGGTGGTAGGACCTCTTGTGAGTCCGCACGGGTGGGTAGGTACCACCACCCAGCCTATTTCTGCCGTGAAGCAGTAATGCGTTTCGGTTTGAAGGGTGGGGCAGCCGCTGTACCTATACAGAGACCTTAGAACTTATATCTCAAGGTAGGTGGCGCATTTACCTTGTTGATGTCTATGGGCTCCAGTAACCACTTAACACCAGGTGGGCTGTGAGGTCGTCCACCCATCTAAGCAGTAAAAAAAGTCGAATAGTAAGTTGACCATGAGCTTAGTAATCGGAATATATAAAAATGTTAAATTTTAACATTACAAAAAAAACCGTTAAAATAAAATAAAAAACCCTTTTATATTATCGGCTTCTCAAGGTACGCCAGGCGACCCGATACAAATCATTAAATTATAAAAAAGACAATAAAAATCACCATTACTTACTAAAAACATACGTGTATTTCAAATACAAAGATTATCTTATAATTACTTTAACGTTTTGATCTCCCGGTTTTTTACTCTAATTACATTATATCAATATGTTTTTTTTAAACTTGTGATTAACATGTAAGTAATACTTTTATTTTCTCTACTATTCGCGAAACGCGAAGAAAATTCTAAAAATTATTAACTTAAAAAAAAACATCAATACATAATTTTATAATTAGTTTTACGTTTTTATCTCCCGTTTTTTAATCTAATTATATCATATCATATTTCGTTATTAGTTTTGATTTTGTGTACGATTCGCGAAAACCAAACAAAAATTTTACAAATTACAACAACAAGTTACTACAACTTAAAAATAAAACGAACTTATCATTCTAATTGATACGTATGTAATCTTTTAATCTTGCTCAATCCACGAAGTAGGGTAACGCGGTATACTGCTAACGAAACAGTTACAGCGCGTGATGGTGGTCGATGAGGAAATCCAAGAACATAGTTTTGTTTTCATTAAAAACGGTTTAATCTTGTAGCGATGCGTCGAATAATCTAGAACATGCAGAATCGGCAAAGAATGTGCACAGCTGACACAAAACAATCAAAAGGCTCGGACAGTTAATTTATTTAAAAATATGCCTCAGTTTAGCAATTTGAAACGCTATAAAAATTAAAAAGGCATTAAAATCGCAATAGCTTCGTTATCAATTCCGGATGCCGTTTGATCATTAAGAAGAATCGACAAGAAACTTATAGGTTGCCATTTTGGCGTTTACAAATAATTATGCATAAATACATTATGACTATAATTAGTAGAAACGGCTTTGCTGAGCACTACTTTATAATGATCTAGGATTGCTGCGTGCACACAATTTAAAATCCAAAGTTCAAACACAAGTTTGTTGACAGATTGATTTCGCGTTCCATTCTTCAGGCCTCCGTGGCAATAAAACGAAGAATTCGAAACGTTTTAAGCCTGAACATGCTATTCAACGGAGTCAATGCAGCTATTATTCGCGGTATATATCCTGCTCTGGTTAGCGTGTGATGTGAGAGAGAAGACGTATGGAAATGGTAGTGCAAGGTAGAGGGGGAAGAGGTAGACCGAAGGAGACATGGAGTGAGTGTTGAGCTGACGACTGATAAAAGGGAATGAAAGAGAAAAATTAGCTGTGCCGACCCCACCTAGTCGGATAAGGTGAAGAAAAAGAAGACCATATATTCTGCTCTCAAAGGAGTTTGCTAATCGAGCACTGCTTTGATGTTATCCGCATTAAATATTTGTTCGTTGTTCTGTATAAGCGAAAAATGTATTCGCCAAACCTTACCATCTTTGTAACACGCTTCTATGAGCTTATGTAAGTTCGCGTGTAACGAAATCTTTAAACGTCATTTTCACCTCAAGACTTTTCATTAACTTGCAAAATTTTAACACGCATAAAGTACTGATGACAACACAATAATTTTACAATTTCCTGTATCGATAGGATAAAAATAAATAAAATTAATTGCTAGTTCGGTTTGCTATTTAAGCGTCTTTTTTTTATTAGTTATTGTAAATGCATTAATGAGTTGAAGATTTTCTCTGAATACGTTTTTTACATTAAACTCTGTTGTCACACGAATTTAGACCTTATAAAAAATTGAATACAGTGTTGCCATTCCTGTTTATTCTCATATATATTTCAAAAATCACTATCATTTTCTTTCGGACCCTCAAAGCGAAACGCGATCTCTTCACATAGACTTTTGCTTTGCTTTTTGCAACATCCTATATTCCCAATCATAAAAATCGATTATTATTAGCAACACCTAATTATCCGTATAATAAAAAATCTAGAAAAAAGAACAGCGATACTTAAACCACCCGAAAATATTCTATAGCACCCATTTTGTTGTGTAAAGCATAATAAACCAGTGCAATAAAGTTTAACGATATCATTAATTAGTTGTGTAGTGCACGTTAAAGAAAGCCGTGACCTCATCGCTGCTTTACGAGTTGTAAATTAGGAAGTTCGAATCCGTGCAGGGATTCCTTCTAATTTAAAATATTGCAATAATAAGTGCCCAGTTGTTAAGTATGATTTTGATGGTAGTTAATACGAATTTACTTCGCCCGAAAGATAAGCTGATGAGATCGAAACAACAGACGGAGAGATCAGGGTTAGTGTGGCGTATGATCAAACAAATCGGAGTTAATTTTAAAATGCGTACACATAAAGAGAACTTAAGAATAAAAGTAATTAAATCAATAAGATTATATCAAAATACAAACGCAATGTATTCTATATTATGACTACATTAATTACATACAGTGAACCGGAATTTAATTGGTTAAATTGATTATTGTAATATATAATATAATCATTAAATAATTTAGGTAATTTAGAAACGGCCTAAAAGGTCATAATACACACCTACTTCCATCACAGACCAGACAGATGTATCCAATTGTTCGATTGTAAATTAATAGAAGTAAATTTTCGCATGTTTTTACTTAACAGGTTTTATTTTTCGTCTATAATAATAAAAATATATATACCAGAAGAGCCTTCCCAATATGTAGATTAAAGACGAGAATCTAAACCAATATATAAATAACCCATGTTTAATAAAAAAAAGGAAACATGTCCTTTAAGCCGTGCATTTAAATTAATTAGAACAAATCCTATATTTATTTACGTCAGTGAAAACATATATGAGACCCCGGAAATCTCGTTTTACGCCACAACCTTGCCAGTTGGATACTGCCGTAATCAAACAGCTGCGTTCTCTCAAACGAATCCAAAGAACGCGCATCGTTGTCTAGACAATGAAAAATCTGGTCAAGATCGACCATAAATTTATTATAATTATATCGCATAAATGTATTGTGGATGTAGTTGCAATTAATAATTTATAGTAGAATATTTTTAACCTATTTTGAAGTTAACGGTACAACCATAGACAACAAATAACATTTTTATTAGGCTGTACAATATTCATGGCGACGCGTTACTCTTTAGTTGTCTGTGACCACGAAAACTAAAAAATAATAGAAACGTCGAAAAAATGAAATGAAAATTACAAACAACAGATTAAACCGTAAAAGTTTTAACTGCATAGATAATATTTCTGTTACAATAGAAAATACTAACTGTATTGCTTGTATCCCACTAATAAATTGTTCAACTTTTATTATTACTTGTACTAAATAGAAAACGTTTGCTTTCTAATGCTAGATTAGGTGTTTTCACCAAAATGCCTTTTTCTATCACGATTCACGACCTAAAATGCGTAATGCGTATAATAATTGCGTCTTTGATGTCCATTCTCTTTGCACAAGTAAGCCAATAAGCAAACATTGGGAGTCTAAATTAAACTAACATAATTTTAACCCCACTGTAAAGCAAATACATATCAATAACAAGTTATAACTCCCAGCTATGTGACATTGAAATGAGTCAGACTTTCTCAGCTGACTCAGCCGTATGTTTTGCTTCAGATGAACGTTAAGGCATTCCGTGATCGCATTGGAAATTGTTGGAATATCTACGGCTTGAATTGTTATCGTACGTTGTTTGTCTTCGTCACGAAAGGAATTCCTTTCTTCGGTTATATTGACGTTCGCTTGACAGGTGCGTCTGTGATACTTTTTTTAATGGCGGCGGCGCGGCGTTTCTTTTCACTCAAACGTCAAATTTTGAGGTTATATTTTGAAGTGATTCAAACGCGCGCTTGTCAAGATAAAAGATTACTGAAATGTTCTTAAACATTTCAATTCTCTCGAAATCATGTGTCTGTATGTATGCTTGTTCTGCTTAATAGTTTACGTCTTATAATATACATGCCAGATTTTAAGTATAATGGTATGTTAGTAATACAACTTCTTCTAATCTCTATCTTCAAATAAGAAGAAAGATGGAAGATATTACAATATATCGTTGTAAATTAGGAGTTCGTTCGTTGAACTTTATTTACATTTGCATCTTCCGGCTATCATTGGATTGCAAAATAAGCACAGGAAATGGCTATGAGTAATATTGTTATCTTAATGGTGGTAATTGTATTATTGTAAGCCCGTAAGGGTCAGATCATTAGCAGGCCTCCTCTTGGCGTGAAGCAATCAGGTTTTCCTGTTCGTAGGATAAGGAGAATCCGTTCTCAATGGTCAGAATGGACCGCACTCCCAATAGGGTAGGGAACTGCCTATTATATCACCATTCGTGTGAGTTTCGGCAATGAAAAAATAGTGGCAACAGTAAAACAGTCACTGCAGATCTGGATAACAGGCCAGATTATATATTACATGACATAATATAATATAATTATAATAATATGCGACATCATATGTATAATATACGACCATATGCACGTTAAACTAAATTAATCTTCAATTCTCAAATTAAGTACCTATTCATTTTGGTACATAATAACTCAAGTCTTGTTGTCCAAAACACAATGAGCCCGAGGTCGTATTAATTCGAACATCGATCACGTTACCTTAGGTTTTGACATTTGAAGGATCTAATCGCTTTCATACGCAAATGAAATCATCACAAAGCTGACCAGGCTTTCTGGTGGATATTTTTACTGGTTATAGGGTGTCTTGTGGGACCGCAAAGCAGTAATGCATTTGGTTTTGAAGGTTGGGGCAGTGGTGGTACTACAAAAATGGAGATTTAGAACTCATATCTCAACTCATATCTTTTTTACTGGTGGTAGCACGTCTTGTGAGTCCGTACAGGTACCACCACCCTGCCTATTTCTGTCGTGAAGCAGTAATGCGTTTCGGTTTGAAGGGCGGGGCAGCCGTTGTATTATTAAAAGTGAGACCTTACAACTCATGTCTCAAGGTGGGTGGCGGCATTAAGTTGTAGATGTCTATGGGCTCAGGTAACCACTTAACATCAGGTGGGCCGTAAGCTCGTTCAGTCATCAGAGCAATAAATAAATAAATATGGGTCGCAGCATTTTCGTTCTTGATGTCTACAGGCTCTGGTAACCACTTCACAACATGTGAGCCCCGTCAGATCATACCACGGAATAGATAAATAAGGTGGATCGTACAACCATCTGAGCAAAAAAAATAATTGAATTTTCACCTAAAAGTATTTTTAAAGGGAATGCGCTATGATTATGAATGAGGTAATAAAAGTCAACGGGAATATTAAAGTCAATGATCGAATGCCTGACTGAAGTCTATGTTTGTTGTTATCGAGCGCTTATAATAGGGTCCGGGCTATTTAAAGGACCGTAAAAGAGTATTTAAGCGATTATCGAACGATTATTAATCATAGCGTGGCAGTATTTGTATCTACCTTAAATCTACTTTACTATTTTCCAACTAAAATCTGATCTCTGTTACGGCGCCATGAATAAGAGCCACCAACCTATCCATATTTGCCGCGTAACAGGTGTGTGTTCTGATTTGAAGGGTGGGACAGCAATATAATTGATTATGGTCCGACCGAAAGTTTCGGTTTCGGCCGAAACTGAGTCTGATGCCGAAATTCGGTTTCGGTTTTAAAAACCAGTTTCGCTCAGACACTATAATTGATACTTCGATCACAATAGTGAAGGTGCATAGCGGCATTCACGTTGTAGCTTGTGTAGGCTGCGGTAATCATTTAAAGTCGTGTAGTCCGCGAAATTTAAATTTCTTTTTGAGCGTATTTCTTACCCATTTCTTTTTTTTCTTTTTATTGCCTTTGTAGGCAGACGAGCATACGGCCCACCTGATGGTAAGTGGTTAGCGGCGCTCATGTACGTCTGTAATCCCAGGGGCAGAGCCAAGCCGCTGCCTACCATTAAGTACTCTCCGCAAGTCTCGCTTGAAGAAGGACATGTTATATTTATTTATTTATTTATTTTGTCAATTTAGTTTTGATCTGTATAAAGTTATAAAGCCATTTAATTTTGTTCGTCTGACATTTTTAGACATACATATGTAATTATGGCATTGCACTATCATATTTTACATATGAAAGCATTTGCACTCAATGCAATGCAAGAAGTCGTTGTGGCCTAAAGTAGAAGTCGTTGTGGCCTAAAGGATAAGACGTCCGGTGCATTCGTATGTAGAGATGCACCGGTGTTCGAATCCCGCAGGCGGGTACCAATTTTTCTAATGAAATACGTACTCAACAAATGTTCACGATTGACTTCCACGATGAAGGAATAACATCGTGTAATAAAAATCAAACCCCCAAAATTATAATTTGCGTAATCACTGGTGGTAGGACCTCTTGGGAGTCCGCACGGGTAGGTACCACCACCCCGCCTATTTCCGCCGTGAAGCAGTAATGCGTTTCGGTTTGAAGGGTGGGGCAGCCGTTGTAACTATACTGAGACCTTAGAACTTATATCTCAAGGTGGGTGGCGCATTTACGTTGTAGATGTCTATGGGCTCCAGTAACCACTTAACACCAGGTGGGCTGTGAGCTCGTCCACCCATCTAAGCAATAAAAAAATAAAAAAAATTATAGGATTATTAAAAAAAAAAACTTTCGATTAAAATTATGTTTTAGAATTCTTAAAGGATTTTGTTATTGCTTCATTACGCGTCCCAAGCGATTTGCTTGAAAGTGTCCAAGGCCACAAACAATTCTAAAGGTACAGCTGCAAGGCTTGAACTATATAAATGGTTAAGCCAACAGTTGCTTTAGTAAATAAATATAGTTTGAAAAACAAAAAAAGTCGCTTAAGACGCATAAGACAGAATAAAAATTGAAGTGGTATTACTTTCCCCTGTTAATATTGGGCGAAATTTTTGTTCTTGTCATCAGTCGTTTGTAAAATTTTAAGTTAATCGGATGTCTTGAAGTTGAGGAAAATTATGATACCAAATTACGTAGATACAGGTTAACATGCATATTTGCTCGTGATAATTATGCAGAATTAATAACGTGCTTAGCGAAAATGATGACATTAACGTTCATGCGGCCCAGTAGTACGCATATATTTACAAAAAAAGTTACAAAAAAAGTTTAAACGACAACTTCTGTCCGATAACTGATCGATATCAAATCAATACAATCATAATTCTTCGCTATATTCTCACCCAGGGAGCAACGCAAAAAAAAGAAAATATTGTTCGCCACTTCTTTTAAAACGCAAAACTCAGAAACACAGCTTCGATTATTGCTCATTATGACATAATATTGTTTTTGTGAGCAGTCCGGGCCTAACAATTCATTTTAAAAGTAAACACTGGCTTTGTTTTGTTTCTTTAGTCATTGGCATCAGAGCGAATTGCACAACGAAACAATTCATTAACAAAACAAACATATTTCGAGTATTTAGTTGAAACTGCTTTAGTTTAGAACGTAATTATTATTATTCGAAACACTTCACAAAATTCAAAATCGTGAAATATGTTGAAAATTACTGGTGGTAGGACCTGTTGTGTGTCCGCGCGGGTGGGTACCACCACCCTGCCTATTTCTGCCGTGAGGCAGTAATACGTTTCGGTTTGAAGGGTGGGGCAGCCGTTGTAACTTACTTGAGACCTTAGAACTTATATCTCATGGTGGGTGGCGCATTTACGTTGTGGATGTTTATGGGCTCCAGTAACCACTTAACACCAGGCGGGCTGTGAGCTCGTCCACCAAACTAAGCAACAAAAAAAAAAAAAAAGTTTTTGTGGCAATTTTGAATGATGATATAAAAAACATATTTTTGTTGTCGCAAGACAATGCCATGGCGTGATAGTATCATGGAAAGCAGCCAGGCAGTATTCACAACAAATATTCATGAAATTATAAATGTGTAAATTGACAATTATTATTTTCCCTGCTCAGGTTTCATGCATTGCCTACCGTCAAAAATAGAAAATGGCTTTCATTGAATGTAATCTCGATGAAGTATAATGCATACGTTTGTGTCGGGCACGCAATGTATACTGTCAGTAACGTCCACGTGTATATCGGTGTTATGCCAGGGTTTTCACACTTAAGATCTCTTACAATACTGCGAAATAATTCACAAAATATGGCTTAATATTCACAATACATATTTTAGTGATTTTTACATGACTGACATTAATTTATTGTACTTAAATTAATATAAACTAACATTGTTATTATCCAGCCTAATAATAGATGGCGCTAACAACATGATTTGCATAACAATCACAATACTTAATTAAATTATTAATGTTAATTATAACATAATATTTATGCTTAATTAATATTTAATTATTTATATAGTCATTTGTGTTTTTAAACAAAAATATAAACATTAAACATATTCTGAACATTTTCACATCAAAACAGTGTCTTCTACTAAATATTAAATATGGTAGAATAACAGTTTCATCTTGCTAATAATAAATAAATAATAAAATAGAATAAACTAAACTATAATATATCATTTAATTATTGCTAATAGTGGCTTTTGCGCCTATGAACAACGAAAAATATCTTCGACAAAAATCTTCCATTTATATTCATAAAAGCGAAATAAAATAATTTCAAACTTACCTGATAAACGTTTCCGTTTTACGCACGAACTTACATAAATACGATTCATGTTCATGTGGGTCGTGTGTTTAAAAATTAACTCAAATTGAGTTGTGGGTGTTACACGCAATGTATTTTATTATATCGGAACACTACCGCTAATGTAACTAATCTTAAAGACGTGGCCAAAATTCTCTACCAAATTAGAAATGAATAGTAAGATTTAAAAGCTGCAGTAGTGAAGTAAATTAATGAGATTATTTTATTACTCTTAGTATTATTTATTACATATTAGCAAAGCAAATGAGTTTTTGACGTCATATTGTGTCCTTCGGTATTTCCTGAACGCTAGAAGGTGTCCCTATACAAATGCATCACCAACGATGGACAGCTACTTGACGGTGCTTTTAGGTACCACAAGCACCGATCACCGTCCTCGTCGAACCCGTCGCTTGCGACGAAGGGCTTGACGAGCGAATTAACCCATAGACACAGCCCACTGAGTTTCTCGCCGGATCTTTTCAGTGGGTCGCGTTTCCGATCTGGAGGTAGATTCTGCGAAGCACTGCTCTTGCTAGGGCCAGTGTTACCACATTTCCGGTTTGAGCCCCGTGAGCTCAGCTACATGTTAGGGTGAAGCTAAAATAGCCTCTCAAGGCTATCAGCATAGGTAGGAAAAAGAAACTACTTGACTGTAGCTCCAGTATTTGCTGATGTCATGATCTACTGCAATCACTTAACATGAGGTGGACCGTTTATTTTGGTTGCATTCGGAAGCCAAAAAATCATATTATCTAGGTAACATTTACGTTTTTTTCTAAGACTCGAAGACTCTTTCTAAGACTTTTCTCTTTTCGAAGTCGTCGTGGCCTAAAGGATAAAACGTCCGGTGCATTCGTATGTAGCGATGCACCGGTGTTCGAATCCCGCAAGCGGGTACCAATTTTTCTAATGAAATACGTGCTCAACAAATGTTCACGATTGTCTTCCACGGTGAAGGAATAACCTCGTGTAATAAAAATCAAACCCGCAAAATTATAATTTGCGTAATCACTGGTGGTAGGACCTCTTGGGAGTCCGCACGGGTAGGTACCACCGCCCTGCCTATTTCCGCCGTGAAGCAGTAATGCGTTTCGGTTCGAAGGGTGGGGTAGCCGTTGTAACTATACTGAGACCTTAGAACTTATATCTCAAGATGGGTGGCACATTTACGTTGTAGATGTCTATGGGCTCCAGTAACCACTTAACATCAGTTGGGCTGTGAGCTCGTCCATCCAAATAAGCAATAAAAAAAAATTAGACTTCTATTCTACACCAGATGTGTTTTTTTTGAAATGCGTGAGAAAGTTATAAACCGAATATTCTTTCTTATACATAGCGGACCAAACCATTCATGTTTATTAACTTAATATACTAAAAAAATGTTCTATAAATTACATATTTGTTTACGAAACACGGCTGGCGCCGGTAAATGTTTACGTTTTCAAATTATTATGAATATTGTCGGCGAAAGCATTCTTCTGTTCTTTATGGTGCTAGTTCATGACTAACTATAGGTACCTACTTATTGTTGACTGGAAATGCCTCGCGGTTTTACCCGCGTTCCAGTTTGCAGAGGTGTAATTATTGACGCCTTCAGCTCCAACACTAGGAGCAGGCTTAGGGACTCCGGTAACTGTACTCGTAGAACTCGACAAAGAGTTCTACGTGCAACCTAACCCATGCATCAGCTCGCTGAGTTTCTCGCCGGATCTTCTCAGCGGGTCGCGATTCCGATCCGGTAGTAGATTCATTCGCGAAGCAGCTGCTCTTGAGTTGTTAGGTCTCCTTTGGAGGTGCTCGGGCAGCTGTTAGCAAATCCCACCCCTCCTGACTGAGCCTTTGCTCGCCCACCTGCCCTGGTGAAACTGGCAAGGCCTCCGGGCCACCATTAATCTTTCAATCATAAAAAAGGTGTAATTCTTTTTTATTGCCCTTGCAGGCTGACGAGCATACGGCCCATCTGATGGGGAATGGTTACCGTCGCCCATGGATGTCAGCATTTTTTTTTGTTTTCAGCTTAAGATCTTCGTTAAGTTATAAGATTTTTGGCAAAGGCGAATCATTAACATCGCGGTACGACGTCACCGACTTTTCTACAAACGTTCGCCGACACCTACGCTAAACTACATTTAATTTGACAGCACAATGGACGAAAACCGTTTTAGAATCTATGTACAACTTTAAATGTCTTTAACAGTTAACTAATTAGCATAAGTAATGTCCTGAGTACAACAGACTATGTGCTTTATATTTACAGATGTAGAAATTTAATTAGCCTGAACAATTTCATGTAAGGTGGTCGGAATGATTTTGTTGCAACGGATTTTTTTTAACGCTTTATTCGGATTATTAAGAACTCACAGCTCGTTTCTAGTATTTATTTGATGTATCTAAGACTCGGATACACTTATCGTGGATTTGGGTGGTTTCAGCCACAGGGCTGCCCTACCCCTTGTAACGTATTAATAGTTAAACAACAAAAAATCAGGGTTTTGTTACACACACGTGCTAATCACCTAATATTAACACGCTGAACGTGAGACTAGACAACGCGTGTCTGCAATTTTATTTCACATCTCTCGGAAAACAATGAGTAGTCGCTTTTTTTAAATTAAGTATTTCTTGATAATTTCGTGAAAAAACATTACAACGATTTTTGGTCCTTGATATATAGCTGCGGCTCTATGGGAAAGGGCCCTAGCTTCTCAGTGGGTTGCGTTTCCGATCCGATGGTAGATTCTGTGAAGCACTGCTCTTGCTAGGGCCAGTGTTAGCAATACCTCCGGTTTGAGCCCCGAGAGCTCACCTACACGCTAGGGTAACGCTGATATAGCCTCTCACGGCTATCAGCATAGGTAGGATAATAAAGGGGAAAGTATGCCGTAGAATCATGGTGTCTGTCATGGAATTGAACATGTTAATGCTCTGGGTGCTCAATTATCGCTATTATTATAACAGCAAAAATAAATCGCTAATGACATACAAACATACACACAGTATTTGATGAAATTAAACATATAAATGTAAATCTTCTTAATATAACACGGTATACGAAATACACCATTACCAGAGATAACAAGGTCTACGCGTCTGTACGTCGTCCATCAGCTCGACTTTGTTATACTCTAAAAGATCAAATTACTATTATGAAGTTTGACAGTTCTGACTGACGTTAAATCAATCAATACCCGTGACGCATGTAATTAGTTGGCCTTTGTTTAAAAATCTTAGCTGTGGTCGGTTCATTCTAAATATAATGCAGCGTGATGATGTGTTCTATTAGAATGAACCTTCTATATATTTTTCTAAATTGTTGTTGTATAGACGTGTAACCCAGTTCGCGGACCCCTGGCGTTATATCATCTCGCACCATCGCACCGCCCGCCGCCGGAGTAGAGCTCATCCTTACTACTTGGAGCCACTGCGTTCATCCACAGTGCG
Source organism: Bombyx mori (assembly GCF_030269925.1). Classification (NCBI taxonomy): domain Eukaryota; kingdom Metazoa; phylum Arthropoda; class Insecta; order Lepidoptera; family Bombycidae; genus Bombyx; species Bombyx mori. The sequence goes on from NC_085128.1 coordinate 2,717,473, forward strand.
TTTTCAGAGATCTTTTTTGCCACGTACCATCCAGCTGTGGAATGAGCTCCCCCCGCGGTGTTTTCAGAGCGCTATGTCATATCCTTCTCCAAACGAGGTTTGTGGAGAGCACTTAACGGTAAGCAGCGTCTTGGCTCTGCCCCTGGCATTGCTGAAGTCTATGGGCGACGGTAACCACTCATCATCAGGTGGGCCGTATGCTCGTCTGCCTACCAGGGCAATAAGAAAAATAGTTCCGGAGTCTATAGTCCAATGCCGAAAGAATGAATCCCGTTAGTTCTAAGTCTCGGGTTTTTTCACTAGAGCGACTGCCCTACCCTTCAAACCGAAACGCATTTTTGCTTCATTGCAGAAATATGTGGTACCTACCCGTGCGGACTCACAATACGCCCTTCCAGGAGTGGTTACGCAAATCATATTTTTTATGGGTTTAATATTTATTATAGCATTTATTATTTATTTATTATATTCTACGATATTTTTGCCTTGTTCTTTTCTTGCAAGCGAGATTCGAACACCGACACAGACTCATCTCTCAATACATTTCAGAACATTTCCAGTTATACCCAAATTATGTATAACTATTTGATACTTTGGGTTGATTTTTAATTAACGATTTCATTACATCTTCCCGTAAATGTATTTTGTGACGTAACATGTGTTATGTACATAAGTAGTTGATCAGAAGAAGTGGCTCTGTCTGAATTTGAACACTTGTGTGGTAGAAATAATATGGTAACTTCATAAATAAAAGCATCTGTTACTATCAATTACATAATTAAATTTTCCCAAAAACCGACCTCGGTGCTGACAAATGACAGGATTTTAGTTTAATTCGATTAGTTTGTTTGCGATAATCCATTCCTAGGTGCAAAGCAATTACTTTTTTTAAATAATACGACTTTTTTTTATTTGTTGTAAAGGATTTACGATTTTATAATTTTCATTCACTTGCAGAAATTCTCTTGGAATATAATGAGCATGAAAAAATTATATACTGCGTCAAAAATTTCTCAAGCGATGTATGTGCTTATCTACGAAAACCACTTAAATTCATTCATATCGAAGATATTATAATGTGTAATGTTTTTCAACGTTTTTGAAAGATTTTCTTTAATCCTATCATTTGAATCGTTTTTGTTAAGATAATGGCGAATCTACGTTCCAGAGGTAGATTTTGTTCCCACAAATATCTATATTATAATAACGTAACAATAAAAGTAAAGCAGAGTGAATGCACTGTTCATTTTATTTGCATAATTCTGGGTCAAGGCTAGCCGCACCTTCGACCCTATGCCCCGGACATAAAATTTATGTTACGATACCGGCTTTATATTTTACGATTGTTTTTTATATGTCATAGGTCGTTAATGGCACTTTATAGCGGTTTGATATGCGATGAAAATGCGTGAATCTTTTTCTGTTTTAGGTTTTAGGGAGACGTGCTTCGGTATTAAATTATATATTCATCTTCACACCACGTTTATCCCTATTTATAAGTATTTTACGTAATAGTAATAAAGTATAAGGCGTTTCAACAGAATCGGACCTATCTTGGAGAATGAGCCATTAGTTCAATGCGACTTTAAATACCGGATATATTTTTTCAACGCATAAATAAGTACCTAAAATAATTACAAATTAAATACATAAATCTGGATTGTAATAGATTGAGAAACAAGTACGGTTTCAGTTTATGTTCCAAAATATCCTTTCATAACACCCAAAAATTTTTTTTAACCCCCAGCCCTTTTTTTCTACCTATTATGATAGCCTTGAGAGGCTATTTCAGCTTCTCCTTGTAGGTGAGCTCACGGGGCTCAAAACGGAGTGTTGCTAACACTGGCCCTAGCAAGAGCAGTGCTTCGCAGAATCTACCACCGGATCGGAAACGCGGCCCACTGAGAAGCGAGAAACTCAACGGGCTGTTTCTATGGGTTAATTTGCTCGTCGAGCCCTTCGTCGCAAGCGACGGGTTCGGCGAGGACGGTGACCGGTGCTTGAGGTACCAAAAAGCACTGTTAATAGATCGGGAGAACCAGCCCTACCTTCCTTCCTTCCTTACTTTTTTTTAAATAAGGGGTAAGTGAATGAGCGCTCGGCCCAGAGTGGGCGGTCCATTCGCCCATGCTTAAGTTACCGGTGGTCCGTAGAAATCCCAAAGCAAATGCCGTCGACCACCTTGAAACAGTCCAGAGGTTGAAGTCTCCATTGTATTGTGTAAACAGCTGTACCACCCGTCAAGCCGGAATACATATGCTTTGGCCCAGAAATGTAATTACGCAAATTGATTTGTTTCGGTCATACTTACAAACGCGATATATAAATGTCGCGAACTACGTATCCTAAGTTAGAAGGGATATTTTTTTTTCTAACTAAGTTGGTAGCCTTGGGACGCTATGCCAGCATAACGGAGCGAGTAGGTGAGCTCACGGGGCTCTAGCCTGGGGGAAGGGCGATCATAGACGTTTTTTCTATGCAAATGAGTTTTAGACTTACGACCAAAATGATAGCCGGCGCTGTGGCATTTATGGATTGCAATCACCGCTAACAACGGATGGACCGTAGCTTCGTTAACGCAGAAAAAAAAAACCATTTCATTAAAACATAACGCACTAAAGTGAAGCGATCATTCAACTTCAACAATAAAACGTTGCATTTTCATTATCGCAACGTTACAACGTTCGAATTTTATCACTAATCAAAAGCTCGTAAATAGATTTTTATCTCTTCCGGCGGGAACGTGCGTATCCAGTAGGTACTTGTTGCTGAAATTTTATATATATATGTATGTGTGTTGGTCATAACGTTACGTACATCAAAGAGCCAGAAAAGTGCTAAAGGAAACGTGGGCTGGATACGCACTTGGCCGAAATAAAACGAAAATATTTAAGTACATAACGAGCCGAAAGCGTTTGCGTGCGAAGAAAAATTTTGAGGTGTAAAAAATAAATAAAAATAAAAAATATTTTTTTTTTTGTAAATGACTCTTAGTTTTTTCGTATGCCTTCGACTTCAAAGGGACATTTTGACGAGCAATGAATTAAACTATTTGGACTTACCGAGTCCGACGCGATGGTATAATATAACGGCAATAAATGCGGTATTTATATTTTGTATTTCTGCCGTGAAGCAGTAATGCATTTCGGTTCGAAGGATGGGGCAGCCGTTGTAACTATACTGAGACCTTAGAACTTATATCTCAAGGTGGGTGTCGCATTTACGTCGTAGATGTCTATAGGCTCCAGTAACCACTTAATACCAGGTGGGCTGTGAGCTCGTCCTCCCATCTAAGCAATAAGAAAAAAAAAGCCTAATGTATATATTTGATGCTCGTTATTAAATGACCTTAATAAGTAAGAAAACATTTTTTTTTTTCTGTGCTTTTTCAGAAATATTTTTTGGTGATCCGCCTAAGTAGGCCGCGAACCGTTTTCCTTCCGCAACGCTGCCTTTTGATAAAATTGCCTTTTAAATAATATTGGAAAAAAGTTCGTAAGAATAGCCTGTAGCTTTGACTAACATTATCGACCCAACTATGAGGTCGGCAGGATTCGTCAATAAATACTGTTTATTTACACACATAAATACATTTAAACTTACTTCGTTAACCAATAATGATGCTCAGAAAACAATTTATTAATTAGGAATTAGTTACTGCCAAGTTTATTTTTAATGAAGTGTATAAATATCTACGGAAGTCTTACAATTTCGTTGAAGCTATTTCTGAGTTAACATAAATCTTCGTCGCCGTGGAATGTCAAATATTGTTGCAAACGAATAATGAAACAAACTTGGATCTATGCCGAAAATTAGCCTTATTTTGTGGTGCTGTGTTAATTAAATTTTATACACAACTTAAGACTACTATTGTTTGCGATATAATGTTTTAAATTAAGGGCCGTCATAGCTGCATAACTACAGCTCTTTAAACTAATGAAGTCATGGCTTAAAGGTTAAGATGCCCGGTACAGAAGTGATGCGACAGTGCCAGTGTTCGAACCCCGCAGGCAGATACCAATTTTTCTGACTTTCACGGTAAAGGAATAACAGCGATAATAAAAAAGATAATAAAAATCAAACCGGCAAAAATAATAATTTGCGTAATTACTGGTTGGACGTTTTGTGAGTCCGTTCGGGTAGGTACCACCACCCTGCCAATTTCTGCCGTGAAGCAGTAATGCCTTTCGGTCTGAAGGGTGAGGCAGCTGTTGTATTTTGAAAACTGAGACCTTAAAACTCATGTCGTAAGGTGGGCGGCGGCATTTACGTTGTTGATGTCTATGGGCTCAGGCGAGCCGTGAACTCGTCCATCCATCTTAAAAACAAAAAAATCTGCGAAATTAAAAAGTAACTTTCAAATACAAAATAATGTCCCGAATTCACGTAAACTTTTTTCTGAGCGCCGCTGGAGTGTAAATGACCTAATGTCAAAAATAGCCGAGCCTAATCAGTGACTAACATACGCAAACAGGTGCGCAGACGACCGTTTAGCTAAGTATACGATTTAATTTATCTATACATATAAAAGTCGCATGGGTGTATGTATATATGTGTCTTAGCAGCCTGCAGGTCCATTCGCATTGAGCTTTTGAAAAAGGCATTGCCGGAGTATTGCTTAAACCAAACTGCAGTTGTAGTTTGTCTGAGTACCGTTCAAAAGTTTCTAAAGGACTGAACAAATTTGATTAAACATTTTTAGAAAACTAGAAGATGTATGGAAATGGTAGTGCAAAGTAGAGGGGGAAGAGTTCGACCGAAGAAAATATCTATGGAATGTGGAATGACCATATGAGAGAGAGAGAGAGAGAAGAGTGAGTATTGAAATGACGGCTGATAGAAGAGAATAGAATAGAAAAATTAGCTGTGCCGACCTCACTTAGGGGAATAAAGAAGAAGAAGTTTATTTAATGATTCAATTTTTTTGTGTCAGCCATGTGGGGAGGGGGGGGGGGCAATAATCGCCACGCTTGACATGCGGGTTGGCCATCGCTGTGTGTTGTTATGGTACTCGGAGAACGCTGCTGCTGCTACCCATTCTCTAGATAATCCCTTAGTCGCCTCTTATGGCATCCACAGGAGGAGAAGAGGGAGTGTTATTCTTTTTCGAGGCCGTCACCACACCAGTTATGTTTTATATACCATACCATTACGTCCAGCAGTGGACAACTGTGGGCTGATAGAATAGAAAAAAATATATAATTAATTAACATTTTTCAATCGTCGGTGATCGTGAAAAGTAACTACATATACAAGCAACCTCCTATAAAATATAAGAATAATATGATGAAAAAATTTACTAACTACCGATCTGTTGTTATTATCACTGAGTTTTTGACCCATTAAGTTTCTCGACGGATCTTCTCAGGGGGTCGCGATGTCGTTCCGGTGGTAGATTCAGCGAAGTACTGCTCTTGCTAGCAGTCTGGCTGAGACTCGTGAGCGCGTCAATCAGAATATCCATACGACATTGGCACTGTGACCCCGTAGTAGGTTTTGACCTCCGACAATAGACGTCGCCATGCGCATCACCTTGCCAGTCCGGCACTTGGAGCTCGAGCAGATATATTATCGTATAATTATGTAAGAAAAAAGTGCCACAGAAACAAACATATGTACTTTCATAAACTTGAAAAACATTACCCTCTTTCGGCAGTCGGGTAAAATTGCTAAAATTGCTAAGCATCAATACACTAACAATAACAGGAAATATCCCTATTCTTTTAAACCATGAGCTAACAACAGTAACTTTTGGACTAATTTATAAATTACGTTTTCCTAAAACTTACCCATATTTATATACCCACATATATTTTAGCTCTATATTACAATTTATTAAAATTACCACTAGCGATGATAGTAAGAACAATTTCTAAAATGTTATTCATTGCATGTTTATTTCTATCGAATTCCAAATGGGATTTAAATAAAACACACTTGTAAATTATACAAATAAAATAATATGCCAAATATTTTAATGCGAGTTTCTAGTCTGCCGAGTTGACTAATTATTTTCGTTTAAATACATATACATAGTTATTACCCATAGATTTACTTGCATTATTTAAAACTTGGTTTTTGTTTGTAGATTGTTAAATTTTATTAGCGTTGACGGGCAAACATGTGTCGCCGTCTACTTAGACATGTGTTTGAAAATCAAACTCAATTAAATTGTAATAAAGACTATTTTACGATTCACACTGAAACGCATTATTTCACAGCAGAAATGCAAAGGCAAGTCGCTGTTCTTATACTCGCTTATAAAATTACCTACTGTTTACAATGAAATTATAGTAGGAGTTAATATGTGACATTTCCGAAGCTTTCCAGTTTTCATCATGCGTGTGCTCATATAAAAATGACATACAGACATCGGCAACAGAACATCTGTTTATTTTTTTATATAGAAATACTTGAAAAAATAATATAGACGAGAAATATGATTAAGCGTGTGATAAATCGTAACGCGGAGACTTCAAGGTGACAACACACAGCAGCGCTGAACGGTTGGATGTGTTGCGGCTTCTAACAAAATTTATTGTAGGGTGACCATGTCGTGATGATGTTTTTTTTGATCCTGGCTGTTTTAAGCACATTTCTGCTTAATTGCTCATTGTAAGGAATGTCGTGATAGCGTATAAGATAATAATAGTACAGTATCGCGGCAGGGCGCGTAAGATTTTTTTTTTAATAGGACCCTTGCCTTTCTTTTCATAAAGCAACAACACATTTCGTTTTCAAAAGTAGGATATTCGTTATTTTAACTTGAAGTTCTAGCTAAATGGCAACAAAAAAACAATCAAACATACATACAAACATATATAAGTTTTTTTATGTATAATAAAGTTTATATTGCTGCTTATAAGTTTTTTTTTTTTTTTTTTTTTTCATTTATTTAACCCATAACGGCAAATAATTAATTTCATATGAAAGATTTTTAATTAAGAGTTATTATTGTATAAGTTTAATGTGAATACTTGCCATTTACTCTAAACTTTATGAATAAAGCCGTATTATGATGTTTGAGCGACATTAAATATTCATAAACTACCCAAAGATATTGTCACCCCATTTTAAAAGGGTAACCTACATCTTGATTCGAGCATTTTATATTGAAGACTCACAGCTGTGCAAATATCATAGTTTATTTATGTTGAAAATAGTGCAAATCGATACAACCAAAACGAAAATAAATTTAACTGAAAATCAAATTAACATTTTGTTTATTTATTAATTACCAAAAATATGTTCTTTATCCGATGGCAAGAGAGTTGATACATCCGGGGAGTCACGACCTTCAGTAACCGATATCACAAACTTTACGTTCCAGAATAGATAATGAATATGAATTAAAATAACATTAAAATCACTAATAGTAAAAAAAACTCCAAAAATCCTTTTCACGAGGTCCTTCACAAAAAAAAACTTGAAAAGTCAATCGCAAATTACTTATGATCGAAAATTTTAAATTTAGAATAAAATCAACGAATAGACAGGAAGTTATCTGCGAAGTGCCTTAGCTTCCGAGTGGGAGTGGGTAATGCACAGATAAATAAAACCATTTTCCGACACAAGCCGCTAATAAAATCCAGTGCCAAATATTAATGTATGTAAATAAAGTTGGTTATTCAAACGCTTTTCGGCCTTTGATCGTTTTTAATTATTACTTTTCATTAAAACTGAGTCGTAACAGAACAGATGGTGAAGTTTCCGATGATTTTGGCAGCACTCGGCGCTCATTAGTTATGATGGCTATACTTTTGTAATTAAGCCTACAGCAAATGGCTAGTTCTAAAATTATCGAAGATTCCATTCGTGATCAATTCTTTCAGTGCAGTGTTTTCTGTGTACCATTTGTAACTTATATTCATGTCTATATTACATAACAATATGACAAGTGTTGTATATTTAGATGTGTTTTAATTAGTCAAAATTTCGCCCAAAGCCAGCTTATGACCTAGATTAACACATAGGATACTTTTTATCATTTTGAATGGCACTATTCAAGTAGAGCTATATCGACTATAATAAATACTATTGTTTATATTATATTATACTATTTATGTATGTTTCGCGATTTCGCGTACAAATCGATTGGTGGGGAGCTAGACTAACTGACCTTGACCAGACCTGACTACCTTGCTCATCAGGTGTAGATTTTTTGAAGTGAAAACTTCTTTAGCATCGTTGTTATTTGAAAGTCGATGAAACGAAAAAACGACAGTAAAAAGAGACAGACACATAAATTCATAAGATTTGATGTGGGAGAAAATGAGATAGGAAGCATTATACAGTGTTTCTTATATTCATGGCTCTCTTTGTGGTCTGCTCCGTACCTAATATTCGTACTTAACATTCTGAATAAATCTATGTAATATATACGAATAAAATGTAAAATAATTATCAAACTTTTTATTACTATGATCATTACTAAAACCTACAATTATCATCTTCCCGAAAATTTACATTCGTCTCATTATTTTGAAGGTTTCACTTCTACCACGTTTGAATTGCACACATGTTTTTTTTTTCTATTTCTGCCGCAAACCTATCATGCCTTTGAGCGTGGATTGCTATTTAATACCGTTGAGGTTCCGTCCCCATATCTCCAGATGGGCCAACGACAATTAATTGACGACGTGTGCAATTAAAGACATTTCCCCTACAGATACCCGATGAAACGATAAACGTAAAACAATAATGCAGCGGGAAATTAGAACCGAAGTGGTAAAGCGCGGGCGAACCACGTTACGGCGCCCATGTGATAATTTATCAAGTGCAGATAACAGGAAACATCGTACATACGGATAAGTGATAAGAGTTAAATAATGTTATCGTAATGGTTCGGTGGAAGAGTGCTCCTGGTAATTAGTGAAGCATTCACAATATTGTAATTGAAACTTCGTAACGATTATTTGTAGAGGGTAAACAGTTAATTGGTTTTTGAAGAACGAATCCTCGTTGCGGTAAACGACCTCTAAAGCTCGATACTTAAAATTGTATATTGGATCTAAATTTTAAATTTACGAATTTGTTAACTAGGTCATAAGTCAATTCGGTTCTTAAACGGACAGTATGTTTAAGCCATCCCGGCTATATCGCAGTAAGATTTAGGAACATCCCTATTTTACTTTCCAGCGAAACTTCTGAACCTCTGAATCTCACACTAATATTTATGGTAGCGTGTGTTATATGAAAGTAGAGGGTAATGTGGCGCGTCCTAAAAAGACCTTATGAAAGAGAAGATGCGAGAAAGCTGTCAGTCCAGAGATGGCGAGAGAGTGTGGTACGCCTGAATGGGAAAGAGAACTTACTGCGCCGACCCCACATAGTGGGATATAGACAAGAAGAAGAAATGTTTTATAAACTCTCATGGGTTCGTAATGCTGCATATTTCTGCGGTGAAGGAATCGTGGTTTGAAGGGTAATCAGTTTCGTTGAGACTTGAACTTCATTTCTGGTGGATGTCGGAACTAACATCATGGTGTTTATGGCCTACGGTAATCGCTTAATATCAAATAAACCTTGAGTTCGTTTTCTCACTTATCTCAGTGTGAATTATGTAAATTGTTGTAAATTATCTAAAGAGACCCAGCGGCCTGCCGTTAAACAGTCTAGACGCTTTTATGAGGTATATTTTCGATTTACAATGTAACTATAAGATCAATCCATACTTAATACTACAAATGCAAAAGTAAGTTTGTTTGTTTGTTTGTTACTCTTTCGCATTTTAACTACTCATCGATCGTCATGAAATTTTAGATACACCTATTAGGTACTACGAGTATATGCAGAAAAATTACGATTCCCGAGAAAAATGATTCTCGTTACGTTAAAGCGAGTGAATATGCGCCTAAATAAATAAATAATAAATAAATGAATAAATAAATAAATAATAAGTAACCCATTATCCTAATGGAATCTTACCTTACGAATGATTTTTAGAAATAGCCGATAAAGAGTCAGCAAGCTGAAGTGGCAGTGGGCTGGCCTTATATGCCGTAGGACTGACGATCGCTGGAGCAGACGGGTTCTCGAGTGGAGACCGCGCAGCGGAAGACGTAACGTGGGACGCCCCTTGGCTAGGTGGTGCGATGACCTCCGCACGGTGGCTGGCAAGAAGTGGATGAGGAGAGCCGCAGACCGGGCTCAGTGGTGTGGATTGGGAGACGCCTATGTCCAGCAGTGGACGACTGTGGGCTGTTGATGATGATGATGATGAATAGCCGATAAAGTGCCTGTAACTTAAAAGGCTTTTTTCTCACTGGGAATACTATGATATATCCATTTTAAAATGGGGGTTAGAAAAGTGTCTTCTTACATTGTTGACGTCTGTGAGCAATAGTGACCATTCAACTCCCGGTGGGTCGTATACTTCTGCCGACAAAGCCAATATTTTTTTACGAAACCAAAAAAAAAAACAATACTTAAAAATAAAAAAGATTAAAGATAAACATAAATAAACAAGTCTAATGGAACGGCACACGTCTATAATTAGAACGATTTCTCAACAAAATTTTAACTCAATCGAATCCGTCTTGCGTCTCACTCGACTCCGCAAATATTTATAAAAACTTCAAAAATAGTTACATTCATTCATTCTTTTGTTTATGAATTGTGATGCCGAGCAAACTCTTGCAGTCACTTAACCTTGTAACGTAGCATCGTTGTCAATCGGCGGAAACGTACATACAGAGTACTGAGGTCACACGTAAATTTGAGATGGCCTTTTGTAGACGTAAGTATTTAAGTTACACACATTAAGGTACTTTATCTATAAGACTAATAAAAAGGGTGCGTGTACTGATGTACGCGCATAAGAAGTTATACTTTATTTTTATTAAATTTATTTCTTTTTTTTTATTTAAATTTTAATCAATTTGAAAAAAAATGGATTAAACAACATCCTCAAACACGCATATTGGACATCCCTTTTCTTGACATCGTATAAATTCGGTAATTCTCGGTACGGTTCAGAAAGTTCACCTGCGGCTATATTCAGACTCGCCAAGTTACGTCGGTCGTATTGTAATGAGCGATTTAGTAAGCAACTTCATTCTGTTAATTTTGTGTCACGGTGCGCGCGCATCGTAAAATTTCACTCTTATCAATTTTTCATAACGCGCCTAAAGAAGTATAACTTCAAAATTTTATTCGACATATCGAAATACTTGTTTATCTCTAATTATGTACATATACCATGTACTATTTACAAAATTTACATATTCCATCTACCGTCCAACACAATAACACGTTAGAAGTCTCCCTTAGTACTACTGTCTACTACAGTGATTCTCAACCACTGTGCCGCGGCACTTTTGTGTGCCGCCAAATTTCAAAAGTGTGCCTCCAAATTTTGCAAATATATAATAATGTTGATATTATTAAATTATATCATTTAAAAAGAAAAATATTTTTAACATGAATATATATTTAAATCCACAAAAAAATAAATTATTTTATTATTTGCTTTGCAACGCGGTTTTTCTTAGTGCCAAATTATGATGAAGCGGCGTGCATAGCAATAGGAATATGTCTCAAGTCGGCGCACACTTGCCACTTCTGTGTACAAAACGTGTTGTTTTAGTGATAGTTGGGATTCACAAAGTATTGCACAGTAGTTACTGCACCTTTTCTTTGGTTAAAATTGGCAAATGTATGTGATTCGGTAGTAAGTAAATAATTTATATCTTTTTCTTTGTGTGCCGCCAAATTTTGAAATCATTAAATATGTGCCGCAACAAAAAAAAGGTTCAGAATCACTGGTCTACTACAAACACTTTCGAGGTCAAGATAGGATGTGTTGTTTGTAAATATTTTAGAATAACATTTGGGTTTCATTTTTATTTGTTTCATTGAATACCTTTTTATGTCAGTGTGTTCAATAATAACTTTAAATTATCTCATATCTTTATTTGAAAATAAATAAAAAATGAACACACGCACCGTTTATTTATATTTAAAAAAAATTATTCGTTATTGTCTATCTTAAGATTTTCTGAGAGAGATCATATTAAGCGTAAATACTGACCCATTGACATAACCTGTGTAGTTTTACATATTATAATTTTTGTTTTGTTTCTTTTTACGTATTATTTAGTACGGTATAGAGTTAATTTGACTATGCATTTAAAAGTAATTCAAATGATCTGATCTCCATTGTTATAAAACACGGGATAATAACGTATCTTCGAATTTTCAATTTTGAAAAGCCACAAAAACTACGTGCTATTTTAAAGTTTTAGGATTGTTCCTGTTATATTTTACGGTGCATGTCAACGCTAGCATTATTACAGGTTACGACCTAGTTTTATTGCAGTTGGAAACCTTACATAACAAACGATCGCTTAGAACGTATTGACCTACTGATGCTTCAAATATAAAAATACTCTCCGGAAATCAGTCTTAACACTTGAAACGCTCGATGAAAAAAAAAATTGATTTTTACAATTTACATAAATACACAAGCTTATAATTGAGATTGATTTCGAATAAATAGGATTATGTTAACCTTTTAGGTTATCTGCTTTAGTTCCACTAAATTTGGCGGGAGATTTGACAGCTGACAAAAAATCGTTACGGCTACATAGAATAATTAATCAGTTGACAGTGACTAGCATTCATTTTCAAATTAAGAATAAAACATCCGTATGTTTTAAAGAAACGTGTTTTATCGCGTATCTGCCACTAGAATGTAATATTCAAGTTATAAAATTCGCTTATTAAATCTTCTAAATCGTATTTATTTTCACAGCTTATTTTAAAATTATGAATGAAATTTCGACACGTTCATTGGAAAGACGTCAATAGTTTAAATTACAGCAGCCCTCTTTGTTGTTGCGAATACAGGAAACGATAAATTTGAACGTACCTATTATAACGCCAGACACTTTCTTTCACTAGTAGCAGATTTGAATGCTTGAATTCAGAATAAAAAAATTTGAAGGAAGTCAGTGTTCTTAAATTCTCCCCTTAACTTATGAAAGGACAAAGCTTTATCAAATATTTTTCTCTTGTTATGAAATGCTTACATTGTGTATCTATAAATTTACAGCGTTCCTTTGCACGCAGATCAAACATCAAACAGCCAAATGTTATGACAGAACTATTATTCAGATCAATCTTATTCTTCGATCTCTCAGAATCATTAGCTCGTTTCGTATTCCGGATCTAAACAGAAATACAGACTTCGAGCAGCTGTTACAAAAGTATAAAGAGAGTTTACATTAAAATGCAGTTTGTATCACGTAAATTTATAAAACTGTTGCAGATAACTTTTAAAAGTCGGCATATACGTTTAATGATGTAAAGAATGAAATGTGATTTATAACGAATTGCAACAGTCAGCTGCAACGCTAAAATTAAACAGAGACTAACATTTATTTCGATTGACGGGAACAGGATCTGCGGAGATTGTTGACGGATCGATAAATATTGTTTAAGAGTTTTTTGAGGTTATGAAATACTGTTGATCGGTAAAGTTTTTCATGCAAAAAAGATGGCTGCCATTTTATGAATGCAAAAACGAAAGTTAATAAAAAAGAATCGTGTGGTTTTATGAAACCACGGTAAAAGTGAAACATTTTTTACATTATAGACATTTAACAAAAAAAATTTGGAATAATATTCCATTAAGGGTATAAAAATCGCTTTATCAGTTTTCATTTTATACTTGCAAAATTGGAATGATAATGGGAAAGGATAAAAGTAGATTAAGTCTCCAACTAATATTTTTATTCAACCCGCCACCATATTGGCCTTGGCCGCTCTGACGAGCGCCCTTCACTTTATCCCTACTCCGCGGTCGACCGTCACGCGACATGCAACACACAGACGAAAAAGTTTCACTTTAATAATGCTAGCTTGCACATGATATGCGCAGAACTGAAAATCATATGCCCTGAGGGGTGTTAATGCCGGCTATGAGCGCCTTCTTGAGGACAAAGACACGTCGCCTCGAATTTCTGAAACATTAAATATAGAACGAGCTACCTTTGTAAGCAGTGGGACACTTTGCCGAGGTCCGTGATCACCTTTACCATGTCATCATCGTGACTGCCACGTCTTCCTTCACGAGGGTACCCGTACGAGCATTGCTAACGCTGTAGTCGACCATAGTGTATATTCCACAGCGGACTGCCGCGGTGTTTTTGCCAGCGACCATCGGAAAGTACACCAGTTCAAAAATCAGCAAACTATTTCATCGATATTAAAATTTATCGATATTTAGTGTTTACTAATTACTTTTTTTTCGTAAAAAAAGCAAAGCTATAAAAACCGCTGTATGTAGGTATATTTAATCTTGATAAGATAACAGAAGCCGAATATGTTGGACTAAAATCACATTTTTTCACAACCAACCAATAGTGATAAGTAATAGTGGGAACTTCGTATTTATGTGAACAGAATAGCAGGGTACATTGTTAATATATCGCTTTTTTACTTGGAATTTAATATTATAACTCCTAACATAATATTTCATGAGAAATCACATTATATTCTTTCATGTTCGAATTTTAACAAGCTCAGTTATGTGTTGCCAACATAATAACGACGCGGCTACGTGTCATTTGTAATGTGTTAATTTGACGTCTTATATTATTATATGACATTGGTATTCCATCCAATAATATACTGAAGTTTATCATCAATAAAATTATGAAACAAAATAATAAACTAGGTACACAACTAACAATAAATTTCAATACAAAAGTAATTTAATAGGGTAAAAAACAATTTATTATAGCCGAAGTTTAAAAACACGAGCGAAAGATCTCGATCCAACAAACATTAATTACAATTCCTAAAATGAATCGCTCCGTTCTAAATCAATATTAAAAAACTAAACTACAGACGAATCACCATTAAAAGCAAACACGACGTTTTCCCAAAAGGCCGCCACCAATAAACAGGTCTCTAGCAAAGCAAATGACTGTTCTAGAATATATCTTAAGCTTAATATGATCTAGTATTAGTTAATGGTATGAATGAGTCACAACATTGAAAGGGCTTGATAACTGATATGTCTTACGTTCTGCAACTCTCATTAGGTCAAGTCGGTCAAGGGCTCAAACTATTTGCTAACATCAATAAATATAATTTGCCATCAGTTTTATAAGTCTTTCTTTGTAATTTTATATTTATTTATTGCTTAGATGGGTGGACGAGCTCACAGCCCACCTGGTGTTAAGTGGTCACTGGAGCCCATAGACATCTACAACGTAAATGCGCCATCCACCTTGAGATTTAAGTTCTAAGGTCTCAGTATAGTTACAACGGCTGTCCCACCCTTCAACCCGAAACGCATTACTGCTTCACGGCAGAAATAGGAAGGGTGGTGGTACCTACCCGTGCGGACTCACAAGAGGTCCTACCACCAGTGAAAGTATAATATATTATTATATATTTAATAAAATATATATAATAAATAATAAAATATAATATATTTAACCATTTAGGACAGTTGCATTTGTATAATTCTGAAAAGGTTCATCGTATAGCTGGTCTTGACGGCAAACAGTACATCTAATTTGTATCGTAAATTTGTTTTTGATGTGAACACGCAATAACCTTTCAACATACTCAAAGCGCATTTAATCCATACAAAGCTTCATTAGAATTATTAAAGCCCATATACGCTAGATCTATTAAACCAGTTTACGAAATACGTGGAGCGATAAGCGTGCGACTGTCCTTATTTTGGATGTGAGACAATGGAGAAGGTCGGGGAATTGTTTAAATTAGACACTTCCTGATGAATGAGTACTTGGACTGCGATCTTATTATACTGTACATTTATAATGGTGATATGCGCTCGATGTCAGTGGAGATGATAGTATCGCCTTCAATGAAAACATCGCTTTTATTTACTAATAAACACTGATAACTGTGATAGTTAAGTTAATAAATAAAAATTAGGTCAACGACCTCGTGGACAGGGACGTCTTAAATTAGGCTGGGGCCCTTGGGCACACAAGAATTTGAGGCCCTTTTGGAAAGTAAAAAAAGCGAATTATAATAACATTTTTTTACTGAGTATGAAAATTTATTATAGGTAGGTAATCAAATAAAGTATCATATTATAATATGTCATTAATGATATTAAAATGCTGCTGGTTTTTAGATGCGTTCGGAAATATTATTAATTAGTACAGTAGGAATAGGCGCAGTCATCGATATAATGGCGTAGTATATGCCTTGTAAATACCTTCTGATAAGATTACTGATTTGTGAAAAAAATGTAATTCGCCCGACAAAAATGTTTTGAGAATAAATGTGTGAGAGAAATTGTCGGTCCTTAGGGGCCCCCTGAGAATGGGGGCCCTGGGCACGGGCCCCGTGTGCTCTTATGGTAAAGACGGAATTGCTCGTGGAAACAAACAGTATTTGTAAAATCACGAATAAAAAAATTCGGTCCTATGACTAAAATGTTGAGTATATTTGAATGATTTATTTTGTGCGACCTAGAATTATTACACCGCATACTACGTTCGATTTCAGTTGATTCTGTTGTTCCCATTTTGTGTACACTAGCTGCTACTGGGCCCTGCAGTTTTGGCTGCTTTCAATTTGTAATTGTAATACAATGGATTAGATGTCATTTTTGCGGGATAAAAACTGAATATGGTTATGCTACACTCTCTTCCAGAAAATGTAATAATTTTAGTATCTTCTACGGTTTCTGAGAGTCTTGTTACTTTAACGTTTTAATCTCATGTTTATTATTGTCATTGATTAATTTCCGATCTTTGAAATCCTTTATAGTTATTTGTATTATATGTCCGTTATTCGTCTCGGACAAATAAGGTTTTATTTGTCTAAATTTGAATATTGTACTAACTATCGTCTTGTTTTCACTAAAAAAATATATCTCAATACGCTCTTACAATTTATGTTCATTTTTCTAAATCAACGTATAAGCTTTTAAATAGTTGTTTATCGCTGTAAACGAGTTGATGTGTTCACGAGCCACGTGGTGTTAATTTACTTGAGCCCATGAACATTAGAGCGTGAATGCCATCACCCACCTTGAGACACGGGGTCGAAATTTAACTTGTACTTTACAACGGCCGGTCTAACCTCAAGCTGGAACAAATGACTTCGGCGCGGCAAAAGTAGTCGCATACCCGTGAACTCAAAACCCCTATCACTTCTAAATCGAAGTATATATATCGACGCTTGAATGGTAAACGTGACTAAGCGACAATAACTGCTTTGTACATAAATGATAGGCAATAACCATATTCGATGCGCAAAAACAATATATTTCTAGGTCTATTAAAATCATTTCAATCCTACAGCTAGATTCGTTAAAATAGATTTTTTTTCAGGTATTTCTCAGGTATATTTTAAATTAATTTCAACTTTAAATCAGTCTACTGTAAAGTTCACGCATTGTCGCTTAGTCATGTTTGCCTTTCAAGCGTCGATATACATAATGACGTAGGACCGTATCCGAAAAAACTAATGAAAGATTATGTCCTATCATGAAATAATTATTCTTGTAACCCTCATGTTTTGCTCTCGTCGACTCAACACGGGCCACTCGACGATCTATACCATTATATATTTTTCCTGTTTATGTTTCATTGTATTAAATTCTAGTTCGAATTTGCCACCAGTCGGGAACGTACGTAATAGAACGCCTGTCGCGGTTTTAAATTCATATTAGAGTCTTTGATTTTTGCGGTAAATTTTTAGTTACTCTTACATTACACGTCATTTGTTATCGGAATGAGATTTAAGTCTTTACTACCAAGCAGTTGAAGTTGATTATTGTTTGTACAAAGGCACTTCCGACATAAAGATCCAAATATCGAATATGGTTTATGGAACAAAGTGTTAAAATTTACTTTTAATTCTTTAAAAATTACTCGTGTCATTTCGAAATTATAATAAACTAGCGACCCACCCTCGCTTCCCTTGGAAACTGTAATTTATTATTGATTTTTCCACTAATTAATGGATGTTATTATACATATAAACCTTCCTCTGCAATCACTCTATCAATTAAAAAAAACCGCATCAAAATCGGTTGCGTAGTTGTAAAGATTTAAGCATACATAGGGACAGACAGATATAGGGACAGAGAAAGCGACTTTGTTTTATACTAAGTAGTGATATTCACCGCGAACAAATTAAATTTCCTTCAAGAACAACCTGACAAACATTAACAGCCTATAAATAGCATGAACATTCTTGAACGAAACAAAGTGAAGTGAAACTTAAATGCCTCCAACGGAGATATCGCAAGACGGCATGCTGTGCCTGTCGAGACACGAGAACTGCCCCTGGGACGAAGCCCTCAAGTCAGCCGAGGTCACATGGACCGGCCTCAAGTATACCTGCCTGAAGATATTGCATCTGTATTGCAAAGTTTTCGATCAGGAAGATGTACTGGAAATGGTTATTAGGTAAGTTAAGTATAAAATTTCCTAAGACCTCATCCTGTATCGAAGATTACCGAATTATTATAAAATACAATGAAGCCTTCTTGGCCTAAAAGATAAGAAGGCCGGTTACTCGTATCGAGCGGTACGACTATACTTGTGTTCGAATCCCGTAGGCAGGTACCAATTTTTCTAATGTAATACGTACTTAAAAAGTGCTTTTCGTGTGGGATATTTGCGTTATCGATGTCTATGGGCTTCGGTAACTATCTATAAAGAAAAAAAGCTATTAATTCCAATATTCGGTAATGTTTTAGTAGTTAGTCTTATTATATACATACTCTATCTTACAATACTACTAATATTATAATATGATGGACTGGAGGGGAAGCGCGCTAGAGGAAGAGCGTCAGCTAGATGGGTTGACCAACTCAAGGAGGATATGGGGAACGGTACATATGGCGCAGAACCGGACCGAGTGGAGAAGATTGACATACAGTCACGATCCTCAGCATTGAGGGAACGACCAGAAAGAAAGATACTAATATATATACTAAAATTATGTATAATATAGCATAGAGTTTGCATTTGCAGTCGCAGTGCACTTGTTCTTGTCTCGTAATTGTATTCTTGTACGGCATGTGGTACGAAAGAAAATCCTATCTTGAAACCGACATTACATTTGATTACAGCTGAATATATTAATTGTTTCACTTATACACGATAGAGTACACGCTAACTGGAGAAGTATCAACGGATCTACAAACGGACATCACCGCGGGCCAAGTCTGGTATCTTTGCTAAAAGTATTGGCTAAGACCGATATTCCACCCCGACCCATCGTATTATAGTGAAGGTCACTAACCACTAGCCTATAAATGTGATCGATGTTTATTACCCTCAACATACATGCAGATAGTCTGATGATATAACGTCTGACTGTGACTGTGATAATAAAAACCAAACTTTGACGAGTTCCTAACTAAAGCTGCTCTTAAGGTTTAATCTCGCAATTTTTTTATAGTTATTATACTATTTAAATCGACGAATTCTTTCGATGGCCGGAATTGCCCTAAACCTTATTTTCTTAACCAAAAACACCATTAAGATTGTTACGAGCTCATGGACATTAAAAAGATTTACACATCTGTCAGTATTTAGTCTCACCGCTCTGTAAATTATCACTGTGACAATCTTCTTTTGATCCTTATCCCACAGTATGTGGGGTAGGCGCAGCATATGATATCATGTTGCCTATAGGGACTTGGCATGAGGATTGCAACCGGCCGCATGTCTGACGTCAGTCCTCATTGGGCTATACCTCCAATGGTATATCCATTGCTACATTCATAGCATAGTTTTTCTGTTTTTTTCTTTTGGTGTTTCTTTACTTCATCCGTTTTTGGTTCTATGATTTGCATATTAATAAGTCACTAACATTTACACTAACATTTAGATTTTCAAACACCAAAAATATTAAAATATTAGATTTTGTTCAGCACGATAATAAAATCTTCAAATAATAGTAATTTCGTATTTAATTAGATTGTACCAATAACAAACATTAAACTAGGACATCGCCACTGGTGAAACAAATCACCGATGACGCAGATTTACATACAATTAATAATGACTAACTCGGTGGCTCTTTAGTTAGTGCCTCTGACTGCCGGTCTTTTTGCCACACACCGTCAGGTTTCGGGGTGAAATTCCCTCCATGGCCTTTTTCTAATTAATTTTCGAGAAAGTGCAGAGTACCTTGATAGTTTACCGTTGACAGCGGCTTGCCTGTGCCCCTGGGATTGCTGACATCAATGAGCGACGGTAACCTCTCACCATTTGGTGGGCCGTATACTCGTCTGCATACAAGCATATAAGAAAACGGCCTGACTATGCCCTGTTATTCCTAGTCCATGAGCGACAGTAACTACTGACCATGTGATGATGATGACTTGATGATCTCTAAGCTGGCAATAGCAAAAGACTTAACTCATTCTGGTTCCCGAGTATATTACTACTATTATAGAATATGAACATTATGACAGACAAACGTCGAGACAGACGTAAACCTGACCAACAGTGTCTCGAATTAGACCCGGCAACGAACTCATAAAATAATGGCGTTTCGTTTCTATCGCATATTTCTTTAATTGTAATTAAATTATAAATGCTGTGAATAAAAGAAGTAAATTTTAATGGAATTGAAAGCCGTATCTTTCCTCTTATCTATATTTTACCTGAAATTCACGCAGTATATAGTACGCGATGTACAAATTCTAATTTGATTCAAAACACAAATCGTGGATGTGACATAGAAAGGTGCAATAGTCTCCACGTTGGTGGGAGAGTCTGAGGCAAGAGACGTTAATGCAAGACAGTTTGAGTCAGTACAACTTTTTCATGGTACCCACAAATAAAATATTTGGCCAGAATATTTTAAATCGCAAATATAAAGCACTGATTGTGAGACATGGAAGTTGGTTTTTGTTTTGCATTCAGAGACCACTATAATAAACATTCTATGCAAAAATATTGTTTTGACGGACTTGTTTAAAGATGGCCATTAATTACACTTGGCTCAAATCGTGGATGTGACATAGAAAGGTGCAATGTGAAGTCGCCACGTGGGTGCGAGGGTCTCAGGCAGGAGACGTTAATGCAAGACAGTTTGAGTCAGTACAGCATTTTCATGGTACCCACAAATTGAAAATTTGGCCAGCATATTTTAAATCGCAAATATAAAGCACTGATTGTGACACATGGAAGTTGGTTTTTGTTTTGCATTCAGAGACCACTATAATAAACATTTCTTTCTATGCAAAAGTATTGTTTTGACGGACTTGTTTGAAGATGGCCATTACACTTGGCTCAAATCGTGGATGTGACATAGAAAGGTGCAATAGTCTCCACGTGGGTGGGAGGGTCTGAGGCAAGAGAGGTTAATGCAAGACAGTTTTAGTCAGTACAACATTTTCATGGTACCCACAAATAAAAAATTTGGGCAAAATATTTTAAATCACAAATATAAAGCACTGATTGTGACACATGGAAGTTGGTTTTTCTTTTGCATTCAGAGACCACTATAATAAACGTTCTATGCAAAAATATTGTTTTGACGGACTTGTTTAAAGATGGCCATTACACTTGGCTCAAATCGTGGATGTGACATAGAAAGGTGCAATGTGAAGTCTCCACGTGGGTGGGAGGGTCTCAGGCAGGAGACGTTAATGCAAGACAGTTTGAATCAGTACAACATTTTCATAGTACCCACAAATTGAAAATTTGGCCAGCATATTTTAAATCGCAAATATAAAGCATTGATTGTGAGACATGGAAGTTGGTTTTTCTTTTGCATTCAGAGACCACTATAATAAACGTTCTATGCAAAAATATTGTTTTGACGGACTTGTTTAAAGATGGCCATTACACTTGGCTGTTCTCATTTAACAACTAGCAATAACGTTCTTAATTGTTTTCGAATTGCTACTTTTCTCCTATTCGTTTATAAAAACACCAGACTAAACAAAAGCATCATATCACCGACCTTTATGTAATCTCCTGCCCGACGAAATTCAAGTTTTAGGCAACTGCAACAAATTTTATGTTTATTTTAACGGCTCCCAAAGTTTGAGTAACGAGAAGCGTTCGCTAAAGATTCGTTCCCGAATTTTCCAGTCTTAAAATTCTATTCCTGTACCATTTGTTGTCTTATATCCGCTGTCACGTGGATTTCGGTAAACAGGGTCACCTCTTTCGGTTTCATTCGAGCCGACGAAAACTTTAAAGTGTAATAAATCGTTACAGAAAAATATATATCGAGGAAATTAAGTAATGTAAACTTTATTCGGAAATTGATGGACGTTTTTCCGATTTAAAATATATTTCACAATCCGGCTGCGATATATTTTTATAAGTTTTCTTAAATGAGGACGCTTAAGAAAAATTGTATGACCCTAATATTTCAAAGAACCTTACTTTAAAACCTTACTTTAAGAAAAACAAAATCTTCACTTTTATTACACGGGGTGTGTTACTTCAGTTATAAATGTATTAAAATTCGAATAATGTGCACCCTCCTAAGCTTTTAACACACCCTGAATGTTTCGCTTTGTTCATTTTGCAAACGATGCTATCTAAATGGGAAGGGTGGGCCCGCCATTAGACTAAGGGTGACTCCTAAGAGCTATTTCAGGGTTGATGTGACACTACTATTCGCTAGCTTTCCGCCCGCACCTTCGCTAGCTTGGACTGATTGCACCGCTGTGGAATCACTACATAGTATAAAACAAAGTCGCTTTCTCTGTCCCTATATCCCTACGTATGCTTATATGCGGTTTTTTTTATTAGATAGAGTGATTGAAGAGGAAGGTTTACATGTATAATAACATCCATTAAATAGTGGAGAAAGCAATAATAAATTACAGTTTCCGAAGCGAAGCGAGGCCGGGTCGCCAGTGAAATATGCATCTAAAATATTCCCCAGGATTAGAACTATTTCCGTACGGAACTTCGTCAAAATCGGTTCAGTGGTTTTTATGTTAAAACGTAATTGATAGGTACACAGAGTTACTTTTGTATTTATTAAATTAGTATTGAATATAAACTGGGAGAAGTGGCGATTGCTCGTGAGGCGCATAACATCTGCCCACAGCAATGATACGGAATGACGACCACGACCGCTCTGACAAGAATGATACGACAAAGGAATTGATGTGGATTTGGTGAAATGCGAAACTGAAGTGCTGGCACTTCAATATAAAATAGTACCAAGCAGTTTTTAGTTATCATAAAAAGGGAATAATGCCCATTAACTGGCTATAGATGAAATGATGACGTAGCTTACATTTAAATATTTCAATTAAAGTGTAACCTAGCAGTATACAGGAAGGAAATTGTGTCCGTAATTATCTAAAGAGGATATATTGACTGACACAAAAGACTATTAATCCCACAAAAAAAAAAAGTGGTATCATTACAATACTGACATAATCCTGAGCAACGCGTGCAATTTTAAGAGGAATTTTTCTTTTTTAAATTTAATATTTAAATTAGTCTTCAAATGTAAACAAATCTGTATTCACGTGATTGTATCATTAAACTAATATTGCACTAGACTAGTCTAAATCGATTCAAATATATTTAAGTTTCCAAATATACTGTTTTTCATAATAAAAATGGTGTTCGATTTTTTTTTTATTACGAAAAGCACTCAAGAATGCAGTTGACAGCTTCGAAGTAATTTATATTATTGATAACTGTAAAGAAATAAATAATTAATTGGGAAAATAAGAATTTGAAAACACTAATAATTATAAAAATAGGTTTTTTGATAGTCAGCGTTATGCCTAGTAGTTGATGTTCATGAATGACAATATCCACATTCCATCGAAATGGAGTTTAAAACTCTACCATTGCTGGTGATAAAAATGAAAATTACATAACGTTACCCGAATAAACTGCAAGTACATAAACATAATCTTAGATTAAAATACGGCCAGAAAAAATGCAGTTTTTATAACTGGCTATAAACAGAATTGTTGTGTATTTTTGGTGTTTTATTGCACCTTTGTGTTATCAAGTTTAGTGCAGAATAATGCGATGACGCTACTCGCAAATGTAAATATTAATATTGCATCTGACCTCACTGATATATTTATGCAGCTTTTAGAAACTGCTTTCGGAGTATGCATGATATATATTCTTTCAAGATTATATTTCTTTCAAGAATATATTTCATTGCTTCGGCATTGCCGTAAAATATGTTGTTTTTTTTTTCTGAGTCCATAGATATCAACACTACAGTCACAATATATTTGATCGTTTAAATTTGTAGTAAGGTATAATCGTTACGAAAATTGTTAGCCCACAGAGTTTCTCGCCGGATCTTCTCTCTTGCTAGGACTTCTTCTTCTTCTTCGTCGCTGCCTCATTACTGAGGGTCGACCTTGGTCCAGTTTTTGCACCAGCTTCCTCCAATGTTGCCTGCATTCGGCCTGCTTAATGGCGACAGGGACGCTGGTGTTTGTGGCCTCCTTGAAAAAATTCCGTCCACCTGGTTGGCAATCTTCTTCGACTTTTCTTTCCTACCACGTGACCTACAACAACTAGTGTTAGCAAATTCTCTCAGGATGAGCCCGTAAACTCACTTATCCGTCCGGGCGAAGCTGGCATAGCCTCTTAGGCTACCAGCGAATAGGTAGGAGAAAAAAACAAAAATTGCAGGCATCTGAATAGGTCACGGAGACTTAACTCACTGTTCACCTGATGTCAGGTTCCTCATGGACATTACAAAATGGACGGTGCAGCTCACCTTGAGCCAGAAATTCAATAGTATTGTAATACGATTGAAAAGGTCGTAAATGAAGTCGTCGTGCCCTAAAGGATAAGGCGTCCGGTGCGTTCGTATCTTGCGATGCAACGGTCGAAATCCGCAGGCAGATACCAATTTTTCTAATGAAATACGTACTTAACAAATGTTCACGATTGACTTCCACGGTGAAGGAATCAAACGTATTATGAGTCCGCACGGATAGAGTCCACCGCCCTGCCTATTTCGGTCGTGAAGTACTAATGCGTTTCGACTTGAAGGGTAGAGCAGCCGTTGTACTGTTAAAATTGCGACTTAAATTATATCGCGAGGTAGGTAGCGGCATTTACGTCGTAGATGTCTATGAGCTCCGGTAACCACTTAACATCAGTTGGGCCGTGAGCTACTCCAGTCCACTCATCTAAGCAATAAAAATAAAAAGTCCTTCAAACTGGAATGCTCTTGTCGCAGTAATGAATGATTGAACCAACCGGTCACCGTCCTCGTCTAAAACTCGCTTGCGACGAAGGGCTCGACGAGTGAATTAACCCATAGACACAGCCCACTGAGTTTGCCGCCGGATCTTTTCAGTGGGTCGCGTTTCCGATCCGGTGGTAGATTCTACGAAACGCTGCTCTTGCTAGAGCCAGTGTTAGCAACACTCCGGTTAGAGCCCCGTGAGCTCACCTACACGTCAGGGAGAAGCTGAAATAGCCTCTCAAGGCCATCAGCATAAGTAGGAAAAAAAATTGTACCAAGCACACCGGGTCTACAACATTTACTGGTGGTAGAACCTCTTCTGAGTCCGCACGGGTAGGTACCACCACCCCGCCTATTTCTGCCGTGAAACAGTAATGCGTTTCGGTCTGAAGGGTAGGGCAGCCGTTGTAACTATACTGAGATCTTAGAACTTATATCTCAAGGTGGGTGGCGCATTTACGTTGTAGATGTCTATGGGCTCCGGTAACCACATAACATCAGCTGGGCCGTGAGATCGTCCACCCATCTAAGCAATAAAAAAAAACCTCTCAAGGCTTACAACATACGCAAGCCAGACACATAGACGAAGCTTTGGTTCATCTAAATTAATACATACTTCATATTATTATTAATAACACTCAACGCGGATCATGTTGTTCTTACATATTGCAACTTTATCACTGCTCTGTGGCGATTCGACCGCAATTATTTATAATTGGGTACGCTCAAGCTGCTCAGGAATGTATTGTCTGAAATATGTACAGAGTATTGAAGGTAGTGTGCAAAGAGGAAGATATAGACTTAAGAGAAAATGAATGGATTACCTGAAAGACGATATGTGTAAGTGGGGACTGAGCGAACAAATGGTGTATGATAGAGGAGTATGGAAGGAGAAAACATGTTGCGCCGACCCCAGGTGACTGAGAAGGGCAGGAGAATGATGATATTGGAGGTAGGATGTGTTCTGAATCATTCATGCGTTCCAGTTTGAAGGGCGGGGTAGGTCCAGAATACAATTGCGACACGACCTCATGTCTTAAGATGCGGAGGCATTTATCTTTTACTGTTTATAAACCTCTATGATCTTCTCACTGTCTGTGTTCCTATTGCAAACGAATGAAGTTTCAAACTCGGCGCTATCATTCTTATTTCTACGAAGCGATTTCCGCGAACCATGTCGAAAGCAAACAACATTATCACTGGCACGTTAATCGAATGTTTGAAAAAAAAAGAAAACTCACAAAACTTTCAAGCATATCATAATAAAGTAAAGCATCGAATGTACACGACATAGATGGGAAGTAGCGTATGTTTGGAGCGCAGCCAAACGCTCGCGTCCGAGCATTACAATGATATATCATGTTAATATCTCAGACTAGAAGAATTAAATTAAGTAAATGTGAAGAATTCACGGTAATGACAACATTCGATACAAATTATTTCTTATTGTTATATGCGATGTGTACCTAGACTAAGCCGATGTTAATAAAATATGATGCTATACTTACTTTGAGTCATGAGATCATGCGATGTGTAGCTAGTCCGCTGGTAATAAAATATAATGCTATATCTACTTTGGGTCATGAGGTCATGCTCTGTGTTTGAAATGACGGCTCTCCCACTCTTCAAAGTAGAACTTAGGACTGATACGCGGCCAAAAAAAGTCGGGAATATACCTATATATGTACATTAACTATTTACAAAAACAAAAAAAAATTAATTATTTTAATACAGTATAGTTTAATATAGTATATTACTATAATAATATACTATATACTATAATATATTACTGAAAAATATAACCTGCCTGCGGGATGCATTGACCTGGTCTCATCGCTCGACACAAGTATAGCGGCTTACCGTTAAGGCTACATACGTAATTTTACAGTAACATTATCTATTGTAAATAATCTATTTATCTGCAGCATTAAGTATGGTACTAATATGGTCCACATAAAAAAATATATAATTATTTTATGACCACGATTACCAAAAAAAGGTGCCTCACTTGACACATAAAAACCTTAAAAAATTATAAAATCAATCTGTACATTTTTACTCCATCAAGAAACAATATTGATGGTTGATCGAATCTAAACAATAGCGTCAAAGTACTTCCTTTGAATACTCCGAACGGACTGCTATAGTCTTCATGGTCTTCAATTAAGATTAACATACAAATATAAACATCGAGTGTCGGTTACGACTGATATCGAGTCAAATTGGATGGAAAATTGTATGATAAATGTGTGTTTTGACTGTAGTAGCCAGGAAGATGTTGAGGGATGAATAATTAATACTTTGTAGGCAGTATATTCATTCGACTGGAAAGCATATATTATATCGTATGAGTACCATGCTCACGTGGGTCGTTTTCAGTTTTGCGGCCAAAAAAGTAATGATTTCATGAATTTCTCTAATTTTCCATTTTTTTTGTATTTATGCATATTCAGAATAAAAAATACTTTATCATAATCAAGTCAATCACTCGTTTATCGATAATCTAATATATAAAATTCTCGTGTCACAGTTTTCGTTGCCATACTCCTCCGAAACGGCTTGACCGATTTTGATGAAATTTTTTGTGCTTATCCGGTATCTATGAGAATCGGCCAACATCTATTTTTCATCCCCCTAAATATTAGGGGTAGTCCACCCCTAAATTTTTTTTTTTAATTTTTAGACAAAATTTTTAATTTCTATTTTTTTATGATACAACATACAAAAATACATACAACCCTTAATTTTCACCCCTCTACGATCAACCCTTATTTTTTATTTGCTAATTATAAACTTAATTTTTTTTGGCAAATTTTTTATTTTGTTTTGTCATGACTTAAAATAAAAAAAATCATATTACTCTCAATTTTCACTCTTATACGATCAACCCCTATTTTTCCATCCC
Organism: Bombyx mori; assembly: GCF_030269925.1. Classification (NCBI taxonomy): domain Eukaryota; kingdom Metazoa; phylum Arthropoda; class Insecta; order Lepidoptera; family Bombycidae; genus Bombyx; species Bombyx mori. Next base: position 2,745,554 of record NC_085128.1, read on the forward strand.
GATTAATATTTTTTTTATTCTATGCACTGATCCGCAATAAGGTTGCAAGATGGCAATCAAATATTATAATTGTAGTATGATAAATTCTTATTCAGAGTTTATAATTTCAAGTTCCTTTAATTAATGTTTTTTAAATTGAATTTGATCTCCCGCCCTCGCCGACTACTGATCAACTATCAATCGATAAGCTATCCCCGCCAGGTGTCGCCAGGATGAAGACGAAGCCGGTCTCCTGTCTTACTTACTCACTATACATCATAGATTATACACTTAATATATTTGAGAGCTATACAATACTATACATTTTTCAGCTATGTTTTTTTGGTTTTATTTGTGTATCAATAGTATGTTCAGTAGGTCTGAGAATCGGCTACTATCTATTTTTCATACCCCTAAGTGAAAAGGGTTGTCCACCCCAAACATTTATTTTTTATTTTAATTTCGTTGGATATATTTTTTTTGTTTATAATGAGGTATTATGTGGTTAAATGAGGTTTTTTTTTCTACAGTAGAATTTCCCTAGAAATCTTATTTAAGGCAACACAACGTTTGCCGGGTCAGCTAGTATTATATAATATTCATTTATATTTTTCATTTTACGCTTTTCATAACGTCAACACGGATGATAACTTAAATAAGAACTTATTTTTAAAACTTAGAAATCTGACTTCTTTTATTTTTAATAATGTTTTCCTTTGTTATTGTATTATATACTTATAATGACGGTAACATTAAGGCTATCAGAATTAGATTAAATAACTCGCTTTTGGCTCCAAATTTGAAAACGACCCACATATTCTATGCCTACGTATTAAGTACGTAATTACATTAAACGGATAGAATGCCGGTGTCGCTTGTAACTTAAAATCGATAAAACATCCATCACTCCCTAAAAACCGAATTTAAAATTCGATTCTGCGATAGAAATAAGCTAAATACCACCTAAAACTTACTGGTGGTAGGACCTCTTGTGAGTCCGCGCGGGTGGGGCAGCCGTTGTAACTATACGTGAGACCTTAGAACGTATATCTCAATGGGTGGCGCATTTACGTTGTGGATGTCTATGGGCTCCAGTAAACACTTCACACCAGGTGGGCTGTGAGCTCGTCCACCCATCTAAGCAATAAAATAAAAATAAAAATAAAATCCTAAAAGTAGTAAGTACCCAAAAGCTATCCACTTAAATAAAGCAGTCAACTAAACTACACGAAGAAATTCGCATTCTGAAAGGTACACCAAGAATATTAATTTATTGCATAGTATAAATTTTAATACAGAATGTTCTCATGGAAGTTGTAAACGAACTTAATTGGTAAGCAGAGAAGCATGTTGCAACCGAGGTCGATGACATTAGTGCATCTATCGTCATCCGCTGTTGATATGAAAACTATGGCGATTATCTAGCATACAAAAAGGAACATTTGTTTGTTCATGTCTGCCGCTGGGCTTACGTACCTACACTCGGCGATAGTAGTACAACAGTAGCTTCAACAGACGTTGCAGCTTCAATAGACCACGTGGAGAAGGAGGGGGTTCCGACTGAGTAATCCTTTTTTAGGAAGGGCGGATCACTGGTGACCCTAAGACTTAAAGAGCGGTGGGCGAGGACGGGCTAGCCAGGATACCGAATGTGCGCGATGATTACCGAGCGCCATCGACTAGATTCAAATTGTAATACGTATAAGAAAAGATACTAGAAGTCCGCACTAACCATCTCTAAAATATAAATATTATAATATATATTATTAATTATAACTTGTCATAACTGAATCATCAACGCAGAGCCCAAGCCAACTGGGGCTACAAACATGAAACTTTGGCAGGGGATGCCTTATATAGTCTACATATGTATAAGCATCCAATAGTTAAGGATTTTGGATATCTCATATCTAAAGGCTATAACGAGATATAGAGGGCTTTATGGAAGTCCGTCATTTTAAAAGTAAGAAGCACGAAATTTGATTTACTTCTTCATTCAATTCATTCAAAATGTTTTCCTACCTATTCTAGTGACCTCGAGGGGTCATGTTACATTCGCCAAACGAAAAGGTGAGCTCACGGGGCTCTATCCTAACACTAGCTATAACAAGAGCAGTGCTTCGCAGAATCTATCACTGGATCGGAAACGCGACTCATTGAGAAGATCCGGCGAGAAACTCAGTGGGCTGTGTCTGTGGGTTAAATTACTCGCCGAACCCTTCGTCGCAAGCGACAGGTTCGACGAGAACGGTGACCAATGCTTGAGGTACCTAGAAGCACTGATAGCGAATCGGGACGCCTAGGGGCTCTGTTGATCGCAGGAAACCACGTGGACCGTAAGCTTATCTACAGCATGATATTATTAAATAAACTATCAGCTTTCGCAGCTTCGAGATTCTACATACTTGCACTTGGATTGTACGAACGGAACGCGAATTGTTAAGAAATGTTCTGCTTTTGATGTTAAGGTCTGCAAAATTTCTATATCAATATAAACGTCGCTAATCGTCTCGTTATTTAGCTGGATTACCTTTAAAACTGTAATAAGTCTGAAAATAAATCGAACGGACAGTGATATAAATAATTGACGAAATCAGAAACTCAACCTTTTCGACTTTACCTTAAAAGTTTTTTACTCAAACGAATAAGCAAGACATCTGACCTTTTGGTTCTGAAATAAGGAATCTACGAGATTTACAGTTTATTGTAGAACATAAAACGGATTTGCGCGATAAATGGCGATTGTAAATAGCGAATAGATTTATATGTGTTTTGGTTGGATGATGCAGGGTAAGCCTGCTGCGCGCGATCTTTCTTGTGGCACCTTTGGTGCTGTAAATAAATTGAATTAAAATAGATTAACGTTATTGTGGTTTCGACATTTCTTACAAAAACACGACATGTTTGCTGCTGATGTGACGTATTCTAAGGATACATTACCATTCTATCTCTTCCTCCCGCAAAGCAGGTGTGCGTTCTGTTTTAAAATGTGGTACAGCAATTACACCACGGAATAGATAAATAAGGTTATTTACCTATTAAGGTTATTTACCTTATTTATCTATTCCGTGAGTTACACAATACAAATGTGATTTCGACTTTATATCAGGACCATCTTATTCCGGATTGGTAATGAAATTAAATTAAGCCTAAAGTATTATGTATTTTTAAAAGATATTTCTTAATATTGTTAATGATAGTACACTGCAATAACTGCCGTATCGTTTTCAGAATTTGTTTGTTTTCTGGAAGAGGAATCGGTTTTTTTTTATGGTTTAGCTGGGTAGACGAGCTCACAGCCCACCTGGTGTTAAGTGGTTACTGGAGCCCATGGACATCAACAACGTAAATGCCCCGCCCACCTTGTTAAGTTCTAAGGTCTCAATAGTTACAACGGCTGCCCCACCCTTCAAACTGAAGGGTGGGGCTTATGGCGATGAGACCCTGTCTACGACCCTACGTCTATGACCCTGTACGTACCTGTTTAGTTTAAATTTGCGTACTGGTGTGGTGTAAAGTATTCTGTCTTCCTTTCTTTTTGGAACGAAGTTACTTATCGCGCGTTGTGAAAGGGGGCTAGACGGAAAAAATTCTTACGAAAAGTTGTCACGACACTTTTTAGATCCGTCATTCTGACCAATCAACGTGTAGGCGCTTATCGCGTGACATTGCTCGTATCCGATTGGTCCGCGTAATGAGTACAGTTTCTCGAGATAGCGTTTCAACAATAGTAATTTAGTTCATAGTATTGTTTTTTTCTTCTTCATAATGCCGTAATTTATTATTATAACTTAAAAAAAAAATTACAATTCCTTCACTAATTAATCGAAAGGAACTTCGTTCCATCCGGGTGTCCCTTGACACCTCTGAAGTTTTATTTTTATCTTTGAGCACTTCAAATTTTTTGCGTTTGCTCAGCAACCGAATCACAGTAATGATCAAAAAAACATTAAGATGGAAGTAAGCTCATCTCGACGCACAGGCGAGTTTGACAAACAAAAACATCTTGCCCCTCGGTATAGTAGATTTACATACGTACGTAATAACGGAACACGTTTTGCTTCTCGAAATATTACAGATCCACATAGCTATTAAAGATGTTTTTCAGTGCTTTTAATGCAGCAGATACGTCAAAGATCACCCTTCTACGGGATAGTCAATACAGCGTGAACGCCGCCACCCTCGTGATACAATATCCATGTCTTAATCTTCTTAAATCTCTACCAGGCTTCAAAACGTAGCCCTTGGCTGCTTCATGACATAAATAGGCATGACGCTAGTACTTACCTGGGAGGGCTCGAAATGCATCCGCGTACAATTACATCCAAGAACATATTATCTTGATTTTGTATATTTGAAATTATAGAAACCGTCATTACAATTTTTCAGGATTTTCACGATTATAGAGACACTAGCTGCGACTTCGCTCGCGTAGTTAAGGAAAAACGACAATATTTTTTTCTAAATTGTCACGTAATTTTTCTAAAGATAATAAAACCTAGTAAACTCGTGGGAATGGGATGATTTTTCGGGATAAATTTACTTCTATGTCACTCTCCTGATCTTGGACCTGTCTCTTTAAACCAATCAGGTCAACCCGTTTTTCCGTTTCGACGGGAAAGAAGGACACAAACAAACAAACAAACCAACTTTCACGTATTAGTTTAGAAGTATGGATATTATTGAATTTCGAATAATTTAACGCACGATGTCAATGTTTGAAATCTTCTGCTTAAAATTATCGTGAGATGAAACCATAGAACTGTGGTCAAACAAACTATTGGTAGAGTTAACTAAAAACAATCAACCTAAATAAGACATCAAAAACCGTGCGAATGTTTCATCAGTAAGTTCTGGAAGCTGTCTTCATTTGGCTAACGGAAGGATCGTTCAGATCAAACGTTTATTATTAGGATCGGCCGTGGTGAAGGTCAGAAGTTCCAGGTCATGTGAAAGAGATAGAGCTAAGCGGTTTATGGAGACTAAATAAGTAATATTTTTTGTAACTAAATCGAACTGATTCGATTTTAAATAATAAATATTTTTCCGTCACCTTAGTGTTCGAAGGTGATCTTAGTAGAAAATTATATGTAGTGAAATCATTTTAGTATTTTTATGACTTGGTATGAATTTATAGACTAAGACTGGCTTTTTGAAGTGAAACTTCCTTATCGGCGTTGGAAAAAAATTTACCGTCACATTTTTCGGTTACGCGTCACTTTTTTCCGTTACGCGCCATCTGTTTTGTATTCATGTCTATGATAATAAAATCCTTTTGTTTAAACTTTATCTAATTTAACTTTTTTGTATTCATGTCTATGATAATAAAATCCTTTTGTTTAAACTTTATCTAATTTAACTTTATTTAACCAATTTCTAGAAAGTTGCATGTAGATCATTTTTCGAAAAATAAGGCCATAAACAAGTTTCACTTCTTACGTGTGTACACTAGTACACGCACACATTTTTTTTATTCTTAATTCGACTGTTTTTTTATAGTGGGTCTTTTTTCTATGTGAACCGATTTTGATGATTCTTTTTTTTTAAAGTTCAAATCAGATGCTTCTCATGTTAAGTATAATTTAAATTCTATCAAGATTTATCGAGTAGTTTTTGAATTACGCCTACTGATGCATTCCATTGACTTCGACTATACATAGATCGTATTCCTATTTTATTTGAAGCAGGATTTCCATTTTGTTGAAAATTTTCTATTTTTTGTTCAACAGTTTAGAGTTAATCATTTGTGTCATTCACTTTCTTTTTCGTTAACAACTTTATAAGATTCATTGCAATCCTTCAAATACTTAAATCTTTGCAGCCATAAAATTGAATTGACGTTATCTTCAATTGATTTTCCGTGTTGATTAGAACAATGACGAAATTTTCTTCGACGAAACTTGAGATTGAGATGAGTAATTCGTTTAAAGAGTAATACGATTAACGCATCACCGCAAATTCGTAATCCACTTGTCGTTCTGGGTACCGAAATTTTCACGTAATGAATGCGTTGGCGAAACTGCGACGCAGTGTACCTACGTATTGATGTGTAATAGTGTATATTGTTCAGAACGAATCAGTCAATTTTACAGGAACTCGGCATCAAGCAGCGACTATCCTCCATCGTTCAGGGTCGCATTCTCACTTTCTTCGGGCATGTGTCGCGGCGGGGTGACGACTCAGTTGAGCGCCTTGTGGTGCAGGGCATGATAGAGGGTACAAGACCGCGCGGCAGATCACCGTTACGATGGACCGACCAAATAAAGGCAGCTCTAAACGGTCCCGTTAACGAGTGCACAAGAAGGGCCGCGGTACGCGAGGAATGGCGACGTCTGGTGAAGCGCACCACCAACCGAAGTGATGACCACGACCACTCTGCCAAGAGTGCATACGACAGAGAAGAAGTGTATATTGATTGAATATCTTCTTCTATTTATTAACACCACAATCAAACCCGGAAAATTATAATTTGCGTAATCACTGGTGGTAGGACCTCTTATGAGTCCGCACGGGTAGGTACCACCACCCCTCCTATTTCAGACGTGTAGCAGTAATGCGATTCGGCTTGAAGGGTGGGGTAGCCGTTGTAACTATACTTGAGACCTTAGAACTGATATCTCAAGGTGGGTGGTGCATTTACGTTGTAGATGTCTATGGGCTCCAGTAACCACTTAACACCAGGTGGGCTGTAAGCTCGTCCACCCATCTAAGCAATAAAAAAAAGTCACAAAATCTACATGAATTTCTTTGTTGTATCACTCTGGTCAGAGCGGTCGTGATCGTCATCCGGCATCTTTTTTTTATTTAAACAACTTTTTTTATTACTCAGACGAGTGATGGAGCTAACTATCCAGGGATAATTACCGGAGCCATAAACACAGACACAACAATATAAATACCGCCACCCAGATTGAAGCATGTGTCAATTCTGTAGTACAACGGCTACCTTCGACTCTACAAACCGGAACGCATTACTTCTTCGTTGCAGAAGTAGGCGGAGTGGTGGTATTTATCAATGCGGTCTGACCATACCCGCTACCACCAATACTTACGCAAATCATAACTTTTGCGGGTTTGATTTTTATTGCTCGATATTACTCCTTAATTGAGGAAGTAATTTGTGAACTGTCGTGAGGTATGTATTTCATTAAAAACATTGGTACATGCCTACGAGATTCAAATACCGGCATAAGGCGACTTATCCTTTAGGCCACGAAGATTTCAGTATTCTTTATTGATGCATCGTAAAACTAATGATGAAAATGTCTCGTAACTGTAATCACTCGTGGATAACAGCAATGCTAAGAGAAGGTCAAGTCGCTACCGCCATTCTTGCTCTTGCAACCCCTTGAAAAAGATGATTAAAAAAGCCATCACACGGCGCTGCGAAATCGAATGGAATGCATTCCAGACCCAGACTAAAACGTCAATATACTGTTAACCATAAAACAGTTTATTCAATAGGAAATGTGTCATCAGTTGTGTGTCTGAGTAATTGAAGTACAGAAGATTGATTTGGTAATGAAACGTAATGAGGATGTATCATAAATAACTTACGAAGCGTGTTATACGTCTGAAATAACAAAAAATGAGGTAGGGAGGACAGGAGACTGATATAATAAATGGTAATCCGCAACCCTAATGTGTGGCAAATGATTTCTGTGTGTTTGTGTGAAAAAATCGCGAGGAGTGTGACGAAGTCTGTCTCGCTCTGGCGCGGGCTAATAAAAAATAATAAAAAAGTCTGCTCTGTACATAGTACTCTCTGTCTTCTTCGTTTTCTTCACCTTATCCCACTAAATGGGGTCGGCGTAGTAAATTTTTCTATTCCTTTCTTTTCTATCAGCCGTCAGCTCAACACTCACTCCTCTCTCTCTCTCATATCGTCATTCACACACTCCATCCATGTCTTCTTCGGTCGACCTCTTCCGGCTCTACCTTGCACTACCATTTCCATACATCTCCTAGTCACATGCATCTTCTCTCTACGCATCATACGCTAACCGTCCGCTCTTTCATTTGTTAATTACCGGGGCGGCTACTTTCACACTTCCTCTGTGCGCGTGTGTGCGTGCGTGAGTGTACATAATACTCTGTTGTGTGAAAAAAACCATCTTTAACTATTAGTGTTTTCTTCGCATATGATAAGGAGTGAGAAATATTATTTTGCCAATCATTAATTTCGTGTGTGATGTGCCCGAAAGTGATTGTTTAAGCATTCAATTCGCTTTGTGCTCTGAAACGATCGTTATTAATGCAATTACGTTGCATCCATTTAGCATTTTAATAAGACGCATCTGTATCGTCTCGGGTCGTCGGTCCGATCCTTGAGGCCAGGATAATTTTAAAGTCGATTAATTGTTGTACCAACATATGTCGGATGTATTTGTTTTAGCCGCTCATATCGAGGGGTGAAAGGCTATTGGGTTTAAGCGACATTTAATTTAATACGCGACAGCTATCTTTTTTTTTCCTACCTAAGCTGATATCCTTGAGAGGCTATTTCAGCGGAACCATAACTAGTAGGTGAGCTCACGGGGCTCAAACCCGACGACGTCGCTAACACGAACCCTAGCAAGAGCCGTGCTTCGCAGAATCTACCACCGGATCGGAAACGCGACCCACTGAGAAGATCCGGTGAGCAACTCAGTGGGCTGTGTCTGAGGGTTAATTTACTCGTCGAGCCCTTCGTCGCAGGCGACGGGTTCGACGAGAACGGTGACCGGTGTATTTATCTTTGTAATTAATGGTCCGCTTTATTTGGTATTAGCATCAACAATTCAATGTTTTTAATTGAACTTCAATTAAATTTACCCCATTTAAAAAGGTGAAGAAGTTTTATTGTAATTATATTATTTTCAAATTTTAAATGGCTCTCCTATAAAATTGTATAAATGTCGCTTAAATCTTTCACCCCTCGATTTGAGCCCCGTGGGCTCACCTACAAGTTCGGTGAATCTAGAATAACTCCTCGAGGTTACTAGAATAGCTTAAAAAAATTAGAACGAGGCGTCCAACCCCGAAACAAAACACACATACGAGTCTTTGAAATAATGATTACTACTGGCCCCGCAGTAGTCGAAATTCGACTATAATGAATTATTTTAGTAACATTATTATAGTTCTGTTAACATTATTATAGTTCTACTGTAAAACACTATTATAATTCGATAATACAATCACAGTATTCGCCAAAACTGCACTATCGATCAATAATATTAAAGGCAAACAATATTAATCTATTTTCAATTCGACCACAGGCTTTAAACAATAACAAAAGTTTCCCAATTGACAGTAAACAAAGAGTATATTTTGATGTATGTGTTGTGTCAAATACATGGTAGTGTATGTAATATTGATTTAATGTGTTTTTTATTCATAATTTACAAAAAAATATTAGCATTCTGCACTTCTACTCTGTATTCTCTATAGGTATAGGAAATTTCATACTCATCCGTCCGGGCAATTTTCGTAAAAATGGTTACAAAGTTTTTGCTTCACGTATTAATATATAGATCCTCTCATTCCCATTCAAACTCGGGATTCGTTCAGGAAAATACAAAAAAAACTCAGTCAACGACATGCACGCTATCACCAATATTTTATCATTCTTGTCGACGATAAAACTTCATTAGTCGCTTCTCACTCGAAGTGTTCGCCCTGGTAGTTAGTTCTATTTTAATATGCACATTCTAATTTTTTCGGCTTAGAAATTGTTCTTAAACCGCCTAATCGGTAGACTTCAATCTTTCCACACGATTCCTAAATTTTTTTGATTAAAAGTAATGTTTTTACATCGTTGAATGCATATTAAGTGCGGATAGATATATGACAAAGGGAAAATCTTCCACCGCGCGGGTGATATTGCTCGGTAGACCGACGGTCCGAATGTTGTTGTTCGGAACTTGTATGCATATGCTTATGTGCGCGCTTATGTTGAAAATGTCGTAAGCGAGATTCAGGCATCTGTCAAATATCTTCTATTGTATGATGGTCGCCTGCTACATATGAGTCGTCTATTATCAAAGGTGGCAATCTGTGCATTTGGACAAAATTTTTTTATTGATATGTCAATACAGATTGATTTGAATATAATCGTCTCCTTCAAAGAATACGGTTCAAAACCTGCATTAAATAAAGGTTAATACTTAACCTGTTATTTATCTAAGATGTCGTTCAGAAGAGTTTTGTGACTGCCAATGGAATACAAAGTCAATAATTCGTTTTTCTAATTTACCAATAATTGTCCAAAAGTCACATTGCCGGCTTTGATAATAGTCGACTCATATGTAATAAGAAGGTTTTTGCAAAGCAAAATTTTATCCACACCAGAATTGGATCATAGTTGAATGTATTTGATATTCCTTATTTAAATGTGTTTTTAAATATTACATCCGTTTTGTATAAGTATTAACTGAAGTATTTAGCGGCAGCTAAAACACTGCCTGCCTAGATAATGTTAAATTAATTACATTATTAACATAAAGTGTTTCTGTTGTTAACAGAAAGACCTGCAAGTCATGCGGGTGTGATCGATTGAAGCATTCGGTGTACCATGAAGAACTGGGCTCGGTTCGAGACCGACTCGGACTCCGCGACTCTAGAGTCAACCATCACTCCTATGACAGTCCGCCCGGACTCACCGCTAAGCAGGTAAATGAACACTAAATACTGTACAGCGACATCTTGTGACAAGTAGTAGAACCATAAATAGGTTAGACCTAAATTCTCAACATTGACGACGATTATGAATTCGGAATACCTAATCAATTTTTTTTTTCGTATCTTAGACCGAGCTGTACTGGCAGTCGCTCGCTGAGCGTACTCCTACTAGTACAGGTGGCGCCACTGGTCAGGCGGCGTGGCGTGCTTGGCGTACTAGGGCCTTAGCTTCCCAATTACCAAAGCAGGATCTTACATTGGATCATTGCAAGCACATCGACGAAGGCCACCGCAAGCAATATGAAGATTTCGTCGCCGCCAGGAATGAAATTGCTCTTGATATCGGTACCAAAATATCATTTAAGCATCTCCATCTATTGTCAAGTAGTCTACTTACTATTCTAAAATATTGAATTACGTTTTTAGGTATCGCTAGTCAACATCATGGATCTCCGCTGGAATGCATTGGCTGCAATAAGTCGATCAGAAGCGGCAGCATTACTATTCTTGCACCTAGAATAGGAGAAGACGTAAGTAAATTCAAACTTTCATGTAATCAAAATTAAAAATGTATTACAAACCTAAATCAAATCGTGTTTTTCACTGTCGCCGCTAGATGGCGCGAATTTAAAGATTATTATCTGGGTTTTGTTGCAGGCGTTTTTCCACCCGGCGTGCTTTTCTTGCTCGGAATGCGATGAATTGCTAGTCGAACTAGCTTATTGCAATTTAGACGGACGATTGTACTGCGTTCGACACTACTCCGAGAAGTTGAAGCCTCGGTGTCATGCTTGCGATGAGGTAAGTCGAGACAGCTAGATGAGGTCGCATGTCGCGCACTTATTGTAGTTAAAGTAGTATTGTGAACCAACATAGATAGGCACCTGCTGATTTCTGCCTCAAATTAGTCATATATTTTGCAAGGAGAGCCAACAGAATCGAGACTCCGACCTCATGTTTTATGATGGTTGATGATGTTCACTTTGTGTTGTCTATGTATAATAATTTAATAAAACTGCACCAATGTATTCCTACATATGAGTCGTCTATTATCAAAGGTGGCAATCTGTACATTTGGACAAATTTTTTTTATTGATATGTCAATACAGATTTATTTGAATATAATCGTCTCCTTCAAAGAATACGGTTCAAAAGCTGCATTAAATAAAGGTTAATAGTTAACCTGTTATTTATCTAAGATGTCGTTCCGAAGAGTTTTGTGACTGCCAATGGAATACAAAGTCAATAATTCGTTTTTCTGATTTACCAATCATTGTCCAAAAGTCAGATTGCCGCCTTTGATAATAGTCGACTCATATATAGTTAAAATCTTATATAGCCCGTTAGCTTAAACGTTTATTTGTACTTATATTCGGAAAGTACACACATGAAACTAGAGCCAAAAGATTATGACTGACTTCAACATTAAAAGATAATGTTTATTATATTTATTTATGTATTTCATATATAATTATACATGCCGCCATTATTATACTAGCATTCTATGAATAAATATGTAAAGGCATTACAATTACTAACTACTTTCTCCTGTTTGTCCTTTTTTGGTATCTATTAAGTAGCTTTAATATTACCATATATTTTTTTTAAAGTTTTTTTTCTCTTGTAAATCAGAAACAAAATCTATTTTGTTTCAGACACTAAATCAGTAATACAGTTTTAGTGATTATACGAACACTGGTTTATTTAAACAGTTCATTTAGGAACTGCATACAAACGAGACCGCGTAAAACGGCCAATTGTAGACTGTAAGTTTTAGTTAAGATAATCCTGTTTATTTCGATCGCGGGACATTCACGCGTTTGTAGGATAGGACACCTGTTATAACCCACTGAGTTTCTCGCCAGATCTTCTTAAACTGTCGCGATTCCGATCCGGTAGTAGATTCAGCTATTTTTCCCTACCTATTCGTTGGTAGCATAAGGTGCAATTTCAGCTACGCCCGGACGGGTCAGTGAGCTCACGGGCTCAACCTGAGAGAATTTGCTAACACTAGCCCTAGCAAGAGCAGTACTCTGCAGAATCTACCACCGAATCGGAATCGCGACCCACTGAAAAGATCCGGCGTGAAACTCAGTGGGCTGTGTCTTTGGGTTAGTTCACTCGTCGAACTCTTCGTCGTAATCGACGAGTTCGATGAGGAAAGACTAAGGAAAGGACTACTCTTGTTAGGGCTAGTGTTAGCAAAGTCTCTAAGCTCGAGCCCAGCAATTAGATGAATAGCTACTTTTGGCTAACAGTAGTTAGGTAGGGAAAAAAATCACCTGCTATACAATACAATTTAGATTTAGATCCCGGAATTGATGTTGCGATGTCTATATGCTTCGTCAATCACTTTAGACCAGGCGGTTCATACATATATTTATTATAGACAAAACTTTCGTAAATGCAACCACTCACAAAAACGTTTTTAATATTATTATCGAGATAGGTCTTGTCTCTGTCTTTAAGCTTGAAGACCTGCAATAAAATAGATTATTTCGACCACGCAAATAGGAGAGTGAACAGTGAAGGTAGTTAATAACCGTGTCGCTGCGAGATATTTCACTAGTTTTGGAACGATTCCAATTAAAAACCATAAGCTTCTAGATTGAGCGACTAATTATTATATTAGGTGTGTGGGTTAATTATATTAACATTTTTAACGTAATATAGAGTATTCTTTTTTACTGATGGTAGGATCTCTTGTTAGTAGGAGTGGGTGATATAAATCGTATATAGATTCAATATCTATATATCGCAGCAATATCGTTGAATCCGATATCGCCCCGCACGAAATCTATATATCGATATCAGCCGATACACGATATTGCTCGATGTGATGCGCATCGGCATATCGTACCGATTCGTTAATATCAGCAATATTCGTTTGGTTCGTATCGAACCGGCCAGAGTGAGTGAGCGCACGATAGGGATATCGTGTGATGAATGAAACAGAAACAGGCATTATCCATACAATTGTAAACCTTATATTTAAGTCCATATGTCTGTAGATTATTCTTAGCGTATCAGCAGGATACAATTAAGGAAAGAAGTTTCAACTTTCGACCCTAACTTGAATGCAGTATAACCTATTTGCATCGTTGAATTTAATTTCACGCGCTTTGACCTTGAACTAGAATTTTTGGACAAGTGTTTATAAATACTTAAAAGTTTTTTGTGTTTGATTTTTAAAGTACACATTTTTCTATTTTTAGTTGAATCCAAATAATTGAGTTTATTTCTTGTGTTTGTATTAAACTTTTGAAATCTACACTCTTTTGGTATATTTTGTAATTTTAAATTAAGACACAAAATACTAATAACTGAAAATAATGTAGCCAGTCCTAAGCCTGGTAAAAGCATGAAGGAAAGTTTTTTTGATATTTTTATTTTCATGTTCTTTTTATTACTTTAAGATCATATTATAAACTGATATCAGAAAACCAACCGTATAACGTTGACTTAAATCTATATCTACTACGATATTATATCAGCGTATCGTTTCAAATCTCAAATATCATGAATCGAGAAAATCTACTAGCATCTATCAATATATAGATTCAGAAAATATATAGATTCAATATCCGATATTGATCCTCGATATATAGATACGATTCGATACGCGGCAAAACCGATATTACCCACTCCTACTTGTTAGTCCGCACGGCTAGGCACCACCGCTCTGTCTGTTTCTGCCGTGAAGCAGTAATGCGTTTCGGTTTGAAGGGTGGAGCAGCCGTTGTAACTATACTGAGACCTTAGAACTTATATCTCAAGATGGGTGGCGCATTTACGTTGTAGACGTCTATGGGCTCCAGTAACCACATAACACCAGGTGGGCTGTGAGTTCGTCCACCCATCTAAGCAATAAACAAAAAAAAGTCATATTTTTGAATATATTTTTGAAAGTATTTAGGAATTATATCTCTCAGAAAATTCTAAAATAGATTATATAAATTTATTTGGAAAAAATGGACATGCATTCGTGCCATATCTTCCACACTGGTAACCGTCCTGCGTCATTAATCACATGTCAAACGTTCAATCAATTTCAAAGTCTGCTCGAAAAATCCTCTTATCTCATTTGCTGTAATGGTATTGACAGCATCAGTCGTGATCACGTTCAGCCACGACTAGCTGAATTTTTACGATCCGTCTCCACCGACGTTATCCTGACGGACGCTATCCTTGAGCGTCTTTGGTCAATCTGGAGCATACGCAGCTACATCCTCTACATCGCCGCCCATTCCCTCAGCCTAGCCTAGCCTAGCCTAGATGTCTTTCAACGGAGTATATAATACCGGAGGACCCTAGAATGTATTGCAAATGATAGTCACAGAGTCTCTCCTTGATTTTTAGTCAATCGAAGATCAAGGTATCTATTTATAAAAAGTAGATCTATGTATGGACTCTGGAACGGCCGGACCGATTTTGACGAGACTTTCACTGATAGGTAGCTGATGATATAAGGAGTAACTTAGACTACTTTTTTTAGACTAGCTTCGCCCCGCGGCGTCACCCGCGGTACAACAATAACCGCGGGTAGCATCGCGGGACTCGGCTATCAATAATAAAATTTAATGTTTCCGAAGCGAAGCGGGGGCGGGTCGCTAGTATGAAATAGAATAACAAATCGTTTCCTTTGAAACCCATAACCCTGAAGAAGTGACATCGCGATACAGTGAATCACATCTAGAGATTTTCTCGCGATCAAATAAAACTTCCAGTATTATTATGCGATGTAAATTCTAATAGAAATCGTAATGATCATACGTCGCAATGCACGTGTAATAAGTCCGTTTATTCCCGACCAGTGAGTGAGTGACACGGTTTGACATTTGCCAGCCCGAGTCCAGCGGCGGCTGCCTGATACAAATTTACATAATAATAGCATACGATCAATCTTTACATAGGATAAGTAAGTTTTAGCCGACGCGTTTGCTATTCAGTAAATATTGCGGTTCAAAATATACGCTCACGTAAACAGCGGCTCGCGTAGGCAGCGGCTTGGCTCTGCCCCTGGCATTGCTGAAGTCCATGGGCGACGGTAACCACTAACCATCAGGTGGGCCGTATACTCGTCTGCCTACAAGGAAAAAAAAACGGTTACGAATCGATAGACCTTTTTTATTATCTCCATAATAACTAGAAGGCACTTTTCTGGGGTCAATATACTATGTTCTATCATATTTTCAGTTTTTCTTTTGCATTAATGTAACGATTATTTCACACCCTGCCATCATCATCATCATCAGCCATGGACATAGGCCTCCCCCAAAGCTCGCCAATGAATCCGATCTTCCAGTATAAACCCTGCATAATGTATAAAAAATCACACCCTGTATAAACATAAAATAAAGCTTTGGAAAAATAATAATGCGAAACTAACAACTCTAGATTTATAAAATTCCTTTCATATAAAATTCTCTTCGGTCATTATGAAGAAACATATACACGTTTTACTAAACCTCGAAAAATAATATTTAAAAATAATCTGACGTCATACCTTAAAAGTTCTTTCAATAAAATCGAACTCGTAATAAAAGTAATACAAAGCCCGAAGTACAATGAGTCGGCTTAGTTCTTAATATTCTTAAAAAAAAAATTACTAATTATTTGCAAATGAATACTTACAGAAAAACTTGCTTTGCCTTAACTATGCGAACTATTGGCACGTTAATTTACAAGGAAAGCTGTGTATGAATACGTATTGTGGCTGATCTAATCAAACCGTTAATGGACGCCGGAAATTTCAAAAACAAGGCGTTAAGTGAAAAATTACTTACAGTACTAATTTTATTTTAGCTACTTCAATGGGTTTATTGGTTCTTGGTTGAAAAATAATTTTATTAGAAACGGTATAAACTCATTTATTCTCTTCGATTACACAGCAAGAACACTCAATTACAACTACATACAACCATTTTATAAAAAGTGCTGCCACCTAGTGTATACATATAGAAATAAATTTTCTTTTCATATTTCTATTAAACTTCAATGGACACATTACTTTTGGTCGTGATATATTACTACTAATATAAAAATAAATATTTTAAACATGTTTAGTTATTATTAACTTATTAAATAATATTTCTAGTTTCATTTTTGAAATATTAACGAAAAAAAAACCTAAAATAGTTTTGCTATTGGACGCCGCGGCGCTGCCACGCCTAAATTCAGAATTAAAAACTATAATATTTTTTTGTACATGAATAACTTATTTAAATAAAAATCTTTACGACACAAACTACTTTTGTTACTTATATGGGTGAACGGAATCACGGGCTTTCTAATGTTAAGTGGTTACTTGAGCCCATAGACATTCACAACGTAAATATCGCGCCACCCACCTTGAGACATGAGTTCTAAGGTCTCAGTTTTTACAGTACAACGGCTGCCCCGCCCTTCAAACCGAAACGCATTACTGCTTCACGGTAGCAATATGCAGAGCGATGGTACCTACCCGCGTGGACTCACAAGACGCCCTAACAATACACCACTAAAAATTATCTGACTTAATTCTTCCTAATTATAATTGTTTTTTGCACTGTGTCATTTCTGTTGAAAACACTCAACGTTGCTTATTGATTAAAAGGTAGGGTAGTGATTTATTTTTTGTTACCCAACTTATATACTATGGTTTCATTAATCGGTTGTCACACGAGAATTTCCACATTTCGTGAAACGTATGTCGCAATGCTAACGAGAAACAACTTTAAAAAATATATATTTATCAAGGAATTTAGGAACGTAAATCTAGAAGACCATCTAAAATGATATAGAAAACAATTTCATAAATAAACTAATATTATTTTCAACACTACCACGTTAAAAATAAGTAACAAAGTCATTGACGTTCCATTTTAGAAAAATTTTGCGCTTGAATCACGATATAATCTTATTATATATTTATGAATTTAGTTTTTTTAAATTTATTTATAGGATAAAAAAAAATGTTCACGAATCATAAAATACGTTTTCAATGTCAACTCATCGTATTACTTCACAGTTAATTTTAACGTGTTTGTTTTTAAATTTAAAGCCGCTAAATATATTATTCAATAGGCATTGAATTTATATTAATATACATACTAACTGTTAACCGCGACTGCGCCCGCGTCATCTAAGGATATTTTTTTTATGTTTTTGTTATTGCTTAGATGGGTGGACGAGCTCACGTGGAATGAGATTTTTTTGCGGAATACAAGACAGCCTATGTCACTCGACCTAAAACTATAACTAACTATAAATAAACAAAATCATGAAAATCCCTTGTTTTGTTTCAACGTTAAAGAAAGACAAACAAAAAACAAATACACTTTCGCATTTACAATATGTATTATAATATATTTTTTATTGCTTAGAAGGATGGACGAGCTCACAGCCCACTTGCTGTTAAGTGGTTACTGGAGCCCATATAACGTAAATGCGCCACCCACCTTGAGACATAGGTTCTAAGGTCTCAGGTATAGTTACAACGGCTGCCCCATTCTTCAAACCGAAACGCATTACTGCTTCACGGCAGAAATAAGCAGGGTGGTGGTACCTACACGCGCGGACTCTCAAGAGGTCCTACCACCAGTAATATTAGTGTGGATTGTATAGCAATTGATTCGTTTTGATCCTGAATATGAATATTCAACATGTGATAAGTCATAAACGTAACGACAAAGCGACAGATTAAATATTTCAAACTCTTATCAGTTTCGATGGGTGAACGAGCTCACGGCCTAGCTAATGTTAAGCGGTTACCTTAACGTACTGTGAATGGGTTGAGACATCACGTTACAATCATAACTAATCATAATCATAAATATATCGAGTGATGAAATAGCCATCGAACTGTTGATGCTAATGCGAAACCTTTAATTACAAAGATAAATGTATTAAGCGAAGTTTCATACCCAATGGTAAACAATCGACGTCGCCCTAAACACGTCATTACGGATCCTTCCGATCCATTAACGGTGCTTTTAGATACCTCAAGCACCGGTCACCGTTCACGCAGAACCCGTCAAGGGCTCGACGAGTAAATTAACCCATAGACACAGCCCACTGAGTTTCTCGCCGGATCTTCTCTGGCTCTTGAAGCACGGCTCTTGCTAGGGCCAGCGTTAGCAACACCTCGCGGTTTGGGTCCCGTGAGCTCACCTACACGTCAAGGCGAAGCTGAAATAGCTCTCAAGGCTATCAGCATAGGCTGTTAGGAAAAAGAAGAAAAAAAGCGAAATGTCGCTTAAACCAAATAGCCTTCATCCCTCAATATGGTATAACCGTAACAATAGTGATTCTACAAATAAAAAATGTTGTATATTCGATTTTTTGGAATTTAACTCAATAAAAATCGTTTTTCGTGTATATTTTATGGTTACACAAATAGTATGTAAGTAATTCGCATCTGCATTTTTCCTTTATCGTAAGAATTAAAAAAAAAGTAACAAGAACGATAACTGACTTCAACAAAAAAAAGATAAAAATTTTACCGACTTTTGCGCCGAGGGTCGTAGGTCCGATTCTCACATCGGCCGGCCTAACATTGTGTGATGAACAGTTTTGTTTGCTCTTTGTCCGGGTGCTTATTATCTATATGTTCATATATATTTAAACGTATCTATGTATATATGTAATGTATGTATGTCAGTTTCTAGTACCCAAAACATAGGCGATCGTGCGTGATTTGTTTCCAGTTATTTATTATTATTAGTTATTTATATCATCATTATAATAATTGAAGTCGATTAAATATGCATTATCAAGGATAACCCAAAAACTGCTCGTCAGTACTCTATAAAATTAAATGGGACCACGTGAGAAGCAACAGCTTTCAAACAATCAAACACTCGTCAAAATCGATTCATTGCCAAAAAAGAAATGGGTAAGAAACAAAAAAAAAGCAGTCGAATTGAAAACCTTATTTTTTTTAAGTCGGCTAACAAAACATAGGCAGCAATATTGAAACAATTTAACGTTGGTCAATAAGAGGGAACCATGAACGAGTTATTCTTAGTTGATACATAAAATGACTCGCTATATGATGGTACAAAAAAATTGACACATTAACTTCTTAAATAGCTAATTACCATACAAGGATTCTATTGCTGCTTTCTTTATTCGTCGTTTGAAAGTGATTTTTTTTTATTGCTTAGATGTGTGGACGAGCTCACAGCCCACCTGGTGTCAAGTGGTTACTGGAGCCCATAGACATCTACAACGTAAATGCGCCACACACCTTGAGATATAGTTCTAAGGTCTCAGTATAGTCACAACGGCTGCCCCACCCTTCAGACCGAAAAGCATTACTGCTTCACGGCAGAAACAGGCGGGGCGGTGGTACCTACCCGTGCGGACTCACAAGAGGTCCTACCACCAGTAATTACGCAAATTATAATTTTGCGGGTTTGATTTTTATTGCACGATGTTATTCCTTCACCGTGGAAGTCAATCGTGAACATTTGTTGAGTACGTATTTCATTAGAAAAATTGGTACCCGCCAGCGAGATTCGAACACCGGTGCATCGCTCGATACGAATGCACCGGACGTCTTATCCTTTAGGCCACGACGACGACAAAATTAATATTAATATTTTATAATTAATATTTTGTATAATTCTGCAAATAGTTATAATTATCTGCATTTATTACGATAAAAATGAATATTCGTATCAAAATAGGACATACAGATTATGTAAAAACAAGTAAAGAATATTTCGTTAATTAATAATATCAATTGGGAATTCCTTTTCCCGCGTTGCATAGAATCCTTCAGTGCTTCTATAAACTTCGATTAAATGAAATATGTAACGGCGTGTTGTTACAAAAATAAAATTTTGTTTAACCAAAGAGAAGTATGTAGCCTGCGTGCGTTTGTTAACACCTTGCCACCTTGCCCAGTACATGAACGCGTATCGTACTCTTAAGCCGCTTTTGTACATGTGATCCCTTCGCCTGTAAAAATAGAAGTGTTAGAAAAAAAAAACTGGTAAGTCATAATTTGAATTACGTGTGCTGTTTTCAAAATTTGAATATTTACTACTATATACACTTTTTTATAAATTCATACTGATTTTTATATTAAAATAAAACAAGTTTTTAATCAGTCATTAATTTTTTTTATCAAAATTGTTTTTAACACGTTTCAAAACGAAAAAGTTAAAAAGAAAAATCAATGTTTACTATTATCCTTTTTTTATCATAACAGACGTTCAAATTATAATAGTAATGATTAAATTGAATATAAAGGGTAATGGATGCCAGATCTGAAGTGGCGTTCTAAATTCTACACAACGAATTATTGCAAATGTTACTTACTACTAATCGTATCTTGTGTAATTCGTATTCATAACCTAATTTTAAATGCATTTTTGACAATTATTGTTTAAATGTCGACAATTTTTAACGTAATTATTAAGTACGTAATAACAGCGCGTACTAGGTACATACTTTGCGTACTAATGAGCAACTCCGATATTACGACAACGCGCTACCAATGCCCTTATTCTGAAACGCCCAAGTGTATATCAAAAATAAAATACACCTACTTAGTTCAAAAATAACATGGCCGTTATTGTGCCGTCTGCAAAATTCATTTTTTTTTCCCGCTGCTACATTTAACGCCTACTCATAGATCAGCAAAGGCATGCGACTATCGGTCCTCTAAATACTGATCGATCGCTTTGAAGTACCTGTCGTCCATGTTTCTTTATAGCCTACTAGTTAGTAATAAATATAACGCATAGCGACATGGAACATCGAAGTCGAAAGCGTCGGCCAACTCTGAACTCAATACTCCTTCGACATTTATCGGAGACGTTTCTCTATCCAGCTGCCTCCTGGAATAAAAAAAAAAGTAGTAGTGTGATCGTCGAACGATTTTCGAATTTAGGCGCGAATTTTGTTTTTAAAATATTTTGTCTAAAGGATTTTCGAATTTACGCGCGAAGCTTGAATTTCGATTTTTCCGCGCTTGTGGATTTGTGTGCTCTGATTGCAGAAGGTGGAATTTAAGTAGTGAGTGTGAGTACTGGCTGAAAAATATTGCTGATTTCATTTTTAACCACATTTATAAAAACATTAATATTAATCTTAAAATACACGTTTTTAAATTGATATGAACAGAAAGTAATCCTTAAATAATATTAAATCTTAGGATAATTCAGAAAGCGCATTTGCGAAACTCGTATTTGATATTATAGTTATGATTCAATATTTAAAAATAACACAAATATTAAAATAAGAAATAAATACGACCCCTTTTTCATTTTATTTTTTTGCCCTTTTTTTTTATTGCTTAGATGGGTGGACGAGCTCACAGCCCACCTGGTGTTAAGTGGTTACTGGAGCCCATAGACATCCACAACGTAAATGCGCCACCCACCTTGAGATATAAGTTCTAAGGTCTCAAGTAAGTTACAACGGCTGCCCCACCCTTCAAACCGAAACGCATTACTGCTTCACGGCAGAAATAGGCAGGGTGGTGGTACCCACCCGCGTGGACTCACAAGAGGTCCTACCACCAGTAATTACGCAAATTATAATTTTTGCGGGTTTTGATTTTTATTACACGATGTTATTCCTTCACCGTGGAAATCAATCGTGAACATTTGTTGCGTACGTATTTCATTAGAAAAATTGGTACCCGCCTGAGATTCGAACACCGGGTGCATCGCTCAACACGAATGCACCGGACGTCTTATACCTTAAGCCACGACGACTTCAAAACTCCTGCCCTTGTAGGCAGACGTGCATATGGCCCATCTCATGGTTAGTTGTTACCGTCATTCATAGACGTCAGCAATGACAGGGGCACAATCAAGCCACTACCAACCAACAGATCGAAAACGAGACCTTAAAAAACTCAAACATAATTTTAAAAAAAACATGATTAAGTACTTAATTTTGGACACGTTTGAAAACAAATTACAACATACATTAAACTCTAATAATTTAATCTACTCACCAATAGGTGGCACTAGTAAATAATTATTTCTATTTCACTCTAGATGTCTCTGTTGGCCTTGCTACAACAATTATTATTAATACATAAATTTGTACAGAAATGCAATAGTAACAATATATTTAAGAATATAATGAACTTTATCATAGATAAATCGACTACAGCCTGTTGTTTAATCTACCTAAAGTGACGGAAATTATTTGAAGTACAACATTTGTATCAAGTGGATAGATTACTGAAGTGGCAATATTTGTATCTAAATTAAATGGCAAATAATTTTTAAAAAAATCATCAAAATGAAATAATCGAGTTCAATTTTATTTAATAAGTTAAGTTAATTATATTTAGATATTCAAATTAATTTATTGTGAATCTACGCACTACCTAACGCTTTTTGTGAGCTATCGTATTTTATTGAATGATTTGACTGGTGTTAAGTGGTTAATAGAGTCCAGGGACATCACAGCGTGAATGCCGCCATTCACTTTGAGACGTGAAGTCGAAGAGTTAATTTTATTCGACAACGGCTGATCGCGCCGTGTAATGTCGTCGTCAGCGCAATGGCGTAGCGAGAGAGGGGCTCATCATGCCCCGGGCGCTACTTACAAAAGAGTGCCAAATGGTCAGCAAAACAAAAAAATTGCTGTATTTTTTTTTATACAATTGAATTCTGGAAAATATTTTTTATCTATACATATAAATAAAATTAAAGTGTCTGTTTGTAATATTGAAATAACCACTTTTTACTACATGCATGTAAATATATGTACCTCTGGAACGACTGGACCGATTTTGACGAGACTTTAATTGATAGGTAGCTGATATTACACTAGATGATACTTAGGCTACTTTTTTTAGACTAGCTTCGCCACGCAGCGTCACCCGCGGTACGACAATAGCTGCGGGTAACATCGCGGGACTCAGCCAGTTCGTAAATAAAAAGGATAAAAGTGTGAGGGTCGCTAAGAAGGTATTGTGCACCGGCCGCGAATTTAGATCGTTACGTCAGCGTGTCAGCTATTTCTCAAAAAGAATTTATAGTTAAATACAATAAATAACACGTATGTAGTCTGCCCAGAACATTTTTAGCATCATATAAATTGTCGTAACTGTTTTTCTTTTAAATTTGTTAAACATTGACTACACTTCTGTGTTCTATAAAGCGTATATCAAAAGTGTTCCAAATAGATTTTACTTAAATTCAAACCGGTTATTCCATCACTATTTCTGGGCAATAATTTAATAAAATATTATAAATTTTCAAACACTAATCTAGTAATTTTTATATACACAGTATTTCCGTCGGTATTTTCGATATTCGTAGACGATATAAAAACTATTTTTATGGTTTGTTCTCGCGTTGATTATAACAATTTTCTGTTTTTATTTTTAACTCTCGACTCATCGAATGTTTCTCAAATTTATACAGATAATTTAGTTGACCAAAAAACCTAAAGAAAATACTAAAATCCACCACCATCAGCCAAGTGGCAATTAGGCAAACCGGTTTGAAGCCACCAGACCACCGTTCCAAGAATGGTGCCGGTATTCACATTATGATACTTATCGGCTTCTAAACATGTAGGCCGTGATCTCATATATCTGGTGCAATTAAAAAAAAACATAAAATCGATGGTATCAACACGTCTTACCAACAGTATAAAAGTTTTCAACAAAAACACTGTTTCATAAAATATTTTTATTTACGTTTAACTTCAATGCCACGCGACAAATTAAAAAGGAGACAAGATTTCACATTACCCACGAAAATATAAAGAAAACAAATTACGAAAATTGTTATGTATAAGGAAACATAAGTACTCCATGCTTTTTTTACAATATTTTGATAGTTAAAAACTATATTCAGAGTTGTATTATAATTAATTCCACACCAGAACGCGCCTAAACTCCATCAAACACAACAAACATGTAATTAATAAATCGATGAATCTCAACAAAAAATCGATCATGTTAACGTTAACAACACACAATATATAATCTCCGTGAACTTCAAAACTTTAAAATAATCTCAAAAATGTAAACATTAGCGGCGAATTGTGAAACCGTGAATTACAACAGCGTTACGGCCTGGCCACGGGGATCGGCGGTGCGAACAGCGAAGCGGTGGGCGAGGCGACCATTCGCGCAGCACCGTTTGCAGGCCACGGGTACTCACGTTCGCCGCCGCGACTAGTAAGGAAGTCCGACAGCGAAATGTCTATATCGAAATTATCTCGATATTGCTTACAAATTAATAGTTTTTTGGTTCAGGACCTATTATTTGGAAAAGATTGTGAAGTACATGATTTGAATAAGAATCGGAGTATACCTATAGATGGAGAATTCCACAAGAAGTACGAGAAATACTTTGGGTGGCTAGACTTCCAAATAGCTGGTCTAGCTAGTATTTCAGCTATTTTATTTTTTTATTGCTTAGATGGGTGGACGAGCTCACAGCCCACCTTGTGTTAAGTGGTTACTGGAGCCCATAGACATCCACAACGTAAATGCGCCACCCACCTTGAGATATAAGTTCTAAGGTCTCAAGTATAGTTATAATGGCTGCCTCACCCTTCAAACCGAAACGCATTACTACTTCACGGCAGAAATAGGCAGGGTGGTAGTACCCACCCGTGTAGACTCACAAGAGGTCCTACCACCAGTAATTACGCAAATTATTATTTTGAAGATTTCATTTTTATCACACGATGTTATTCCTTCACCGTGGAAATCAATCGTGAACGTTGAGTGTTGTTGAGTACGTATTTCATTACAAAAATTGGTACCCGCCTGATATTCGAACACCGGTGCATCGCTCAACACGATTGCACCGGACGTCCGTTAGGCCACGACGACTTTAAAAATATAAAATAAAAAATAAATAAAAAATATAAAAATTTCGGCGTAAATTTTTCGCGGCGAAAACAACTAAACTCATTTAATCACTGCACTATTCGCCGCGACTACCGCTCGACTCCGTGGCTCGCGCCGTCCGTATTCATGCATTTGTTTTGCTCGCCCGCCGCATCGCGCGATTCGCTCGGTACATTTCGCCGGTCGCTTCGCCGGTCGCCGGTGCGCGTGGCTTGTTAGGTACATTTCTATGCGCTTGTTTTAGTCGCTAGACGCTTCGCCGTTCGCACCGCGCGAATATTCGCATCGGCGAATGTCCCGTGGCCAGGCTGTTAGGCGGTGTGTGCGAAGAGCGCGTGCCGACGCCGACACGAAATTAGAAAAAAAAAACACAAGAACGATTTCATACAACGCTGAAATGCTTTTTATCATTCATTTCGCACACCCACTGAACGCGGAACTTGAATGAGCGTAGTACATATTTTAGCGGAAAACGTAAACTTGAACTTGTAATAGTTTTATTTTAATGTTCTGTCTAGTAGCCTTCGAAATAAAAAAAAAATAGATTTCGCAAACATTTCGCGCCGTTATTCGTTAGTCGTTGGTCGTTAGTAGCGAGAAGTTGGCTCGCGAACGAGGCTTCGTTGAAAAATAAACAGTAATAAAAATTGTGAATGAAGCTTTTAAAATCTTTTTAGATATTGGGAATCATTTTAATGGTCGATATTAGAATAAAATATAATGCGAGGTAAATATAGAATAAAGTAATTAAAAAAAAAAAGGTTTGGTCGAACCTATTGCTGTACTAACATTTAAAGCCCTATTTAGATTTGAAGAGGTTAATTTAATTTACCTAAAAAATAAAACCCGAAAAGTTGCATTTCGTCATTAAATTAATACCATATAAGCCTTATGAATTCTAGATATTATATTTGAAAATTGTTCTAGAAAAAACGTATTTCTCAATGACAAAATTCCTTAAAACATTTAGATTAATTCTGAAGCAAGCTATCCACGAATTATGTGAGCGAAAGAGAGACAGATATTGCCCTTCTGATGTTACATATTACTTTGTATTAGAACGGAAACGGGAAAGATAAAAAAATATCAAGTTGAATTAGCTAAACAGAAAAACACATCGCTAAACAAACTGAAGTACAGATTCCTATATACCTTGCAAGTTTTGATAAAAAAGCCGCTTTATAAAGACAATACTTTTTAATGAGACGTACTTTTACGGCATTATCTCGCGTGTTTTATTGTCATTACATTGTTTCACATAATATATCTTTCATATGACATATTATATTGACCAGTAAAACTGTAAAGTATAGGAAACGGTAGCAATAATGTTTATCCTCCTTCTTGCGTCGTATTCCTCAATGGTGAGGGTCGTTGTCACCTTTTTGTACACTTTCTCTCGCATGATTTTTCCATCTGTTTTTCTCTCTGGTGGTAGAGAGTGCGTTGTGAAATGTGGAATCAAGAGCGCGGATCTGGTCGGACCAACGTATTGGTCCAATAATAGTTATAATGACAATAAAATCCCGCGATTTAACTGCAAAAGTAGGTTTCGTGATGTTTGCAATACGCTAAAACCGAAAAAAATAATATCGATTGTTAAATTGAAAATACTTGCTGTTCGTGTTGATTGATGGATTGTAATTACATAATATATTAATACGTGAAGCAAAAACTTCATTCCCGATCCTGCGGACAGAATGGAAAGCAGTCGACGTCGCCCAAAACACGTCATCTCGGATCCTCCCGATCCACTAACGGTGCTTTTAGGTACTTCAAGCACCGGTCACCGTTCTCGTCGAACCCGTCGCTTGCGACGAAGGGCTCGACGAGTAAATTAACTCTCAGACACAGCCCACTGAGTTTCGCGCCGGATCTTCTCAGTGGGTCGCGTTTCCGATCCGGCGGTAGATTCTGCGAAGCACGGCTCTTGCTAGGGTTCGTGTTAGCATCGTCGTCAGCTTTGAGCCCCGTGAGCTCACCTACTAGCCACGGTTACGCTAAAATAGCCTCTTTAGCTTAGGTAGGAAAAAACAAAAAAGGAAAAACTTTGTACCCCTTTTTACGAAAATTGTGTGGACCGAGGATTATGAAATTTACCACACTTATAGAGAATATAGAGAAGGAGCGCAGAATGCTAATATTTTTATTAATTATGCATAAAAAAATCATTAAATCAATAAAAAAAAACATTACACACACTACCATGTATTTGACCACACACGCATGCATACTATTTGTTTATTGTCAAACTTGTCTTATTGCAGTCTGTCAGTTATAATCTGTGGTCAAATTGAGAATAGATTAAATATTGTTTTGTCTTTATTAAAATTTGTCTAAAGTGTACGTAGTCTTGGCAAAATCCGTGATTAAAGAAATTTATTAGTCTTTGTCAATAGAATGATAATAATGTACAAACTAATAATTTCAATTAATTATAGTCGAATTTCGACTACCGGGGACTACTAGTTACAATAAAATGCCATTGTTGGATATCGATGTATGCTACTTAACTCTAATCCTGTATTCCGTATTTCCTTTACGAATCAACACACAATATCGGGTACTGGTTCACTTCTGTGGACCACGTCCGGGCGGTGCGCACGGCACGGCTGTGACGTAACGCGGTGTCGGGTTACAAGCGGGCACCGCGGCCGCTTTCCCTGCCGACCTTGCCTTTGACCCGCTTCCGACCGGCCTGGATCTCTGCAAAACGGACTCACCCTAAAAGGGGGTTGTTCCGTACCGTAAATATTTACCGATCTTAAATTTAGCAGACACCAAAAAAAAAAAACAGGATAAATTACGATTAAAGAGTTTACACAAAAAGAAAAGACAAAGAGAAAAATTCTAAAGATCAAGGAATCTGTTTAAAATTTAATTTTTTAAATATTCCTTCCTTTTTCTTTCTATCGCTTCTAGTGCCGTAGTTAGATGATCGCGCTTACAGAAGCGCATTTCATGAACAACGCGTTGGTTTCACACGTTCCTGCGTGGGACTCTGACGTCGCGTACGCGTCACAGTGCTGTAATTAGACGGGCACATTGTACCCGTAATCAAATGTAACGTGGTCGATGAGCTTCAATGCGAGATTGTCGTTTGGATATACATCTTATTACTGGTGGTAGGAAGTCTTGTGAGTCCGCAGAAGTAGGTACCACCATTTCTGCCGTGAAGCATTAATGGGTTCGAAGTGCGGGGTAGCCGTTGTAGCTTAGTTTTTTTTTATATTTTTTTTAAATTGCTTAGTTGATTGGACGAGCTCGCGGCTGGTGTTAAGTTGTCACCAGAGCTCATAGACATACAACGTAAATGCCGCCTCCCACCTTAAGATAAGAGTTCTAAGGTCTCAGTAGAGTTACAACCCTTCCTTGCACCACCCTTCAAACCGAAACGCATTTCTGTTTCACGGCAGAAATAGGCAGGGTAGTGGTACCTACCCGTGCGGACTCACAAGAGGTCGTACCACCAGTAATTACGCAAATAATATTTTTGCGGGCTTAATTTTTATTACACGATGTTATTAACCGTGGAAGTTAATCGTGAACATTTGTTAAGTACGTATTTCATTAGAAAACATACTGATACGGTAGAACTCATATCTCAAGGTGTGTTTCATTATGTCTATGGGCTTCGCTAACCACTCAACACCAGGTGGGCCGTGAACTCGTCCAGCCATCGACGCAATAAAAAAAACCATTTTCAATTATTATTTATGTGTGTTATGGTTTTGGAAGCATAGATCAGCACACATCGTTGCTATCGCCAAATATATAAATAACCCCCAATTATTAAAAGTACGCGGGCGCCAACTGTCGTAAATTAATGGTACTATGAAAAGAAGATCCCAAATTTCACAGTATAAAAGTAAATTTAAATATAAATATTTATATAAAATTTTTCAATAAAACTGGATAAGACGCGCGAGGAAGTAGATTGCAGACAAAAACATTAACATTCCGTACAGAAATATTAGATTTGAAATAAACTAGATGACCCGGCGAACTTTCTTCCGCCTTACTTATAGAGGCAATAAATGAGCGGATTTTCGATTTTATCATGGTAAATTTTTTATTTGGATAATTAATATAAATTAAAATAGCAAGTATTTTAATGATACTTTATTGGTCATGTATTTGTTTATTATTGTTATTGTATTTTCTTGTTCTTCTTCAGTCCTTTCACTCGCAATGTTTCGAATCCTAGCTGCATTACGGCTTCGTCGGGAAAGATTTGATCGTGCCGGTCGCGACATGACTTTCTTACTGATTACCTATCTCGGCACAATAAATAGAAATTCGAAACAAACACATCAACCGGTCAACTTCAAAATTCTATTATAATTAACCATAGACTACATTACGTTTAGCTGTCAGCTGCATTTTGTTATTCCATATCAGTTGCGTTTTGTTACATCACGTTTTATGTCAAGTCCCACGGGAACGTGATAAAAAATATCCTATGTCCTTCTCCTGGTTCTAAGCTACCTCCCCACCAATTTTCAGCCAAATCAGTTCAGCCGTTCTTGAGTTATAAATAGTGTAACTAACACGACTTTCTTTTATATATATAGATTAATATATTTTTGAAAATATTTGTTGTTCAAACAAACGGACTCTGGAATGGAATCTGGAACGGAATCTGTAATTTATAAAATTAATTGGTACATTATTATTAAAATGAACTTTTTTCATCTTTTAAATTAAATAGTTATAAGCACGTTATAGGCATTCTAAAATTTACCGTTATTTTACAGATATGAGGAGGTTTATAATTTAAGTTTTATTTTAATTTTATTAAAATCAAATATTCATGGCTGATGCTATTTTAAACATAACCAGTATTAAAAAAAATTCTTAATATAACTTTTACGGATAAATTAATTTAAGATAAAAAAAATTCTTATGGCATTGATCATGGTTACCGGAGCCTTACTTTCGTAATCAGATGAGCAAACGGGCTAGTGATAAGTGGTTATTGGAACTTATAGACATCAACGAGGACACCAGCAGCTTTGGTAGGCAGCGGCTTGGCTCTGCCCCTGGCATTGCTGAAGTCCATGGGCGACGGTAACCACTCACCATCACGTGGGCCGTATGCTAGTTTGCCTGCAAGGGCAATAAAAAAAAAAAAAAAAAACACCACCACCCTGAGATTTGAGATGCAAATTCAATAAAATCTTAATATCTCTTCGACTAACACCAAGTCTTAAATCCGATTTCGTGTGTGGAATTTTCCGCCATACATATAATTGATTTGAACAATAATAAATAAGGCGTCATCAGTTTTAATATAAGCCTATTCTAGCTAAAAAAACAACATTAAAACAATTTTCCGCTGCTGTTTATGAAAATAGATTGTTTTTCATTTAAAAAAAAAAAAATCGGAATTGATACTATTTTTTTAAAGCGAACCGTCGCGGCCATTGAGTTCTATTCGGTCTGGCATTATTTCAAAACAATCTGCGAATTTTATCCGGCGCGCGTTTTATGAGCGACATATATTATATTAGTACATGTTAGTTACGTGTGCAACGGGTTTTTTAAAGGTCAATGACACGTGCATAATTTATAAAAAAAAGGCATGAATTAAAATTAAAATTTATTGCCGCTTTTCTGCTAAATTATTCCTTCACTAAACTAAACTAAGAAACTAGAAATAAAAAAGAAAAAGAGAAGTTATCGTAGCCTAAACGATAAGGAATCCCGCTGGCAGGTAACAAATTATCTAATGAACTACGTACTTAACACATGTGCACGAAGGACTTGCGCCATGAAAGAATAACAACGATTGTTTTTTCCTACCTAAACTGATAGCCTTTAGAGGCTATTTCAGCGTAACCTTAACTAGTAGGTGAGCTCACGGGGCTCAAAACGGAGTGACGCTAACACTGAACCTAGCAAGAGCAGTGCTTCTACCGCCGGATCGGAAACGCGACCCACTGAGAAGATACGGCCAGAAACTCAGTGGAAGTGTAACGAAAATCAAACCCGCAAAATTATAATTCGCGTAATCTTTAAAGCTGGAGTCTTAGACTTCTAGTGTGAACGTGGATAGCGGTGATCACGGTGTGATGTCTATGGACTCAAACCGTAATTGTTGCATCCCTTAAACTGGAACGCATAACTGTTAGGTTAGATAGACATAGGCAGGATGGTAGTACCGACCCCTGCGGTCTCAAAAGATTCCATAATATCACTAAAACAAAACTCACGTAGGATGATTACACGCTGCCACCAATGAAGTCTTTCGTAAAATTAACTATTTTTAATACGCTTTTATTAGCTTCAGACGTATGTATGTTAGTATTTTAGTTTGTAACGAAATCTTTGAACATGATTTTGACCCCCTTCAAAACGTCGGATTAACTCGAAATTTGGTAAACTTATTAAGGATCGATGACAAATCCAACATTAAAAAAAAATTGAAAAAATTGAAATTCAACTAAAAAATGAAAAATAAATAATAGTTTAAAAAAACTAACAAAATACGCGTTTATAGAAAATCCAACTAAAAATAGAAAATAAATTTTAATAAATTTGAATTAAAAATGTGTAAGAAATTTTTTTTTCAAATTTCTTAAAATTTATTTATTAAAAATGTGTAAGAAATTTTTTTTTTCAAATTTCTTAAAATTTATTTTCTATTTTTTAGTTGAACTTTCTATAAAAACGTATTTTGTTAGTTTCTTTAAACTATTATTTTTAAATTAAAGTTTAAGACCAGGTAGAAAACGTAAATCCAAGACGCCTATGATAATAGCAAACATTCATTGGCTCAATTTACAAATGATTTATTTACAGATAATAACATCCATATGGCTAACAAATGTCACACGCATCATATCACCTTGTTGTCAAAGCCAAGTTTTAACTATGTAGAGGGATCTTAATTTTAATATGCATAATATATTTGCAACAACATAAATCAATCCGTAACGATTAGAGTAGTAGTTAGTGAATTAGTAGAGCAAACAGAATGTTTTTAGAAGACTGTTTCCCTACGTCGTGTACGCAATAAAT
Organism: Bombyx mori; assembly: GCF_030269925.1. NCBI lineage: Eukaryota > Metazoa > Arthropoda > Insecta > Lepidoptera > Bombycidae > Bombyx > Bombyx mori. Next base: position 2,778,045 of record NC_085128.1, read on the forward strand.
AAATAAATATGTCGAAGTCAAACAGTCGATATATCAATAAGAAATTTCTAAAAAAATGTTTTACAATAAATTTCTGATAAGCATTCTTCCAAGACAACATAATGTCTTTTTGTTGGATAATGGAGATTCTACTGTGAATTGTCCACCTACGCCACATAAGATTAACTGACTATTAAAAAGATTTGTTACCAATCTATTAATTGATTGGAACACATATATTACCGGTTCGGAAAACACAGCGACCTCAGCCTTGAGCGATCGTGTAAAATGTAATACTTTGGGCAACGCCAAGCTAGTCTAAATCTGGATTGAATTCATTGGCACACAATAACACTTTAATTTCAGTTGTTCAAATCTTGCCACAGCGATATATCGCTACAGACATCCCTCCCCTTTTAGTTGAGTTCAATCAAAAAACCCTAAACATTCCTTTAGTTAAGTGCTGATATATTACAATGGGACTTATGGTATCTATCGTGATCACCTACGCCGGTGTCCATGAAGCTGTTGAATGTGTTAGACACATCCTAAGCGGTACCATACCTGACAATCAACCAGGCTTCGAAGATCTTGTTGAGCACTACACAGATCTCCTCAGAAAATCCGCTAAAACGTCAAACAGCTGGATCGATTACGGCCAAGGATACATATGTTTGACGGAAGATAAGAAAGGAAGACTCCAATCCGCCGAAGTAAAGTACTATAATGAAAAATCCGATTCTACTCCCCTGTTATTTTCTACGAGAATCTCTAGCTTTGGTCAAGAATCAGTCGAAGACCACACGATTCCAAATGGCGATTTCAAACCTGAAAGGTATTCGCCAACTAGAACGAAAACTATCCTATCTAATAGCTCGGAATCTATCAACGTTGGACAAAGCAGACGATCGCCAACTCCTATCAACTTGAATCATGTTACCGACGAAGAAACTACCAAGGATAAAATGACCTGGGAGTACAGTCCCCAGAGTCCGCCTCCGACACCAGAGATCCATTTTCAATCATATGACGACGACAACGGCGGGGTGTACAACGAAGATTTTCTCAGGTTAATATCCGATGAGTTCGCCACACACTTGTCACGCGCTTGTAGTGCTGTAGCCACATTGTACACATCCATCGAGCCATGCACGTTCTCAGAGAGCCATCACTCACTGTATTATGTTCATGTTTTGTTTAAGATCACTTGACGGAATTAAGTATCGACCTTTGCAACGACACGACCCAAGCGGGAGACGCAGGAGTTTCAAAAAGCGAAGGTCGTCTTCGTCGACATCGTCGAAAGATTCTCGTGCGTCCCGCGAGGAAGAACTAAACATGTTCACGTCGCTCGAAGAGGCGGAGTTCGGACGGATGAACAAAGAAGATAAGGTCGGCGCGTTCGGAAGCGCTCCTAATTTATCAGCGCGTTCTCATTCCAGAAGTCATTCGAGAGAAAGAAGAAACGAAAGCACGAACGTAGAAGCCTCAGTCGAGACTGCTGCAGATGATAACGAAGTTAAAGCTTTAGAACACCAAAAACTTGAAGCTTTTGAGGAAGAGCCCAAGGAATGTAAAGAGGTAATCGAGGAGGAGGAAGAGGAGATAGACTTCTGGGGTAGTATGGGAGATTAGTCGCGCATGAACGGTGACCGCACTCGATGGCTTTTTTCTATGCATGACTGAGAATTAAAATGTTATTGACTCGTTTGAGTTTTCTTTATCCCTTAGATGACTAAGGATGTATTCCTATATGACAGGAAATGCGCCGAATTACATTGTGATTAGGCTTTAATATGTTTGGCTTAACTAGAATTTATTTCAGATAACTTTAAATTCACCCTACACTACACTTAGATGGTCATCACCTTGGACAGGAATGCATCCCAATGCCATTCATATCATTATGTCCAAAATACCCAGTAACTTCATACATGATTTCGTGAACAGATTTTAATGTCGTAAATTGAACTAAAAGTCCAGATACTGCTGAGAATATCTATAATTAATAGGTGAAGCAAAAACTTTGTACCCCTTTTTTACGAAAATTGCGTGGGCGGATGAGTATGAAATTTCCCAAACTTATAGAGAATACAGAGAAGGAGTGCAGAATGATAATTTCTTTTAAATGTACATTAAAATACACTAAATCAATAAAATAAAAATTACAAACACTACCATGGATTTGACACACACACACACACACACGCTTGCATACTATTTGTTTATTATCAAACTCTTCTTATTGCTTATAGTCTGTGGTCAAATTGAGAATAGACTAAATATTGTTTATCTTTATTAATATTTGTCAGTGTACGTAGTCTTGGCGAAATCTGTGTATACTGAAGTTTATTAGTCTTGGTAAATATAATCATGATAGTGTAAAAACTTATAATTTAGATTAATTAAAGTCGAATTTTGACTACCTGAGGACCACTATAACACGATAACTACAATATGATTTTCGTCTTCCCGGTTAAAATATGTATGGCCTAATGACATCGAGTTTGAGGTGAAGCACAAAAGATTGATTTATGACGATATCACAGATCAAAACGGTTGCGTAACCTACCGAAATACATGACACTAGTGTATTATACAGACCTCGACACAGATACGTCAAGTTGACGTGTCGCGCCAGCCGGCGTGTGTCGCGATGCACCTATACAGTGTCAAAGGGATTATGGTCTGAATAAACAGAAGACACATGTATAAATACATCAACACGTGACGTTTCTTATAACAAATATGAAGCCGTTGATTCCAATCCAGGAATGCATTTTCATCTTATACAATGAAATTTTTTTCACAACCTGCATAAATGGATAAATGGGCTCACGTGTAAGTGTCTAGGTTAATTGGTTGCTGGAGATCATTCGCTGTAGAGAAACATGACATTGAGACATGCGGTTAAAATATAAGTTACACTAATATAAAATAATAAGAAGAGAATAAAACTATAGATACAGCTTTGCTTGCGTTGCCTGTGGAATTGTGATATTAATTGTTATGAACTTAACGGTTGATAGTATTTTCAAGAATCAGGAGATCTTTTTTTTTATTGTTTAGATGGTTGGACGAGCTCACAGCCCACCTGGTGTTAAGTGGTTACTGAATCCCATAAATATCTACAACGTAATGCGCCACCCACCTTGAGATATAAGTTCTAAGATTTCAGTGTAGTTACAACGGCTGCCCCACCCTTCAAACCAAAACGCATTACTGCCTCACGGCAGAAATAGGCGGGGTGGTGGTACCTACCCGTGCGGACTCACGCGAGGTCCTATCACCAGTAATTACGCAAATTATAATTTTGCGGGTTTGATTTTTACTACACGATGTTATTCTTTCACCATGGAAGTCAATCGTAAACATTTGTTAAGTACGTATTTCATTAGAAAAATTGGTACCCGCCTGCGGGATTCGAATACCGTTGCATCGATAGATACGAATGCACCGGACGCCTTATCCTTTATACTAGTTTATACCACGACGAATTCAAAACGACGACGAAGACTTCCCTTGTGTTTGTTTATTATTGCAAACAAATAAAAATAAGCAAAAGATATAAACTGTACTGAGGAATCATGCTTGAAACTAGTTTGAATACAAAAATTTTGGCAATTTAAATAAAAATAAATAACATAAGGTACTTTTGGAGAAATTAAAAAGAAATGAAATAAAAAAATACATTTAATCTATAATAAATAAAACGGCAGCGACTTGGCTCTGCCCCTGGCATTACTGAAGTCCATGGGCGACGGTAACCACTCATCATCAGGTGGGCCGTATGCCCGTCTGCCTACAAAGGCAATAAAATAAAATAAAATTATAATACTTGAAAAGATTACATACATGAATTCTATAAAATACATACAGCTATTTAAAAGTTTACGGCACAGCTCTATAATGATAATTAAAAATGTCTTCTAAGAATACGCATAAAATTTTCTTAACGTAACTATCGACATCCTGCCAATGATTTTAGTCAGATTTGATACTTATCTCATTTACTGGTATTTGATTGATTAAGTAATTACGACCTAATTAAAAACACTACTTTTACGGTTGATCCTTACATTTATTATTTTCATTTTACTTAAGTATCCAAGCTTCTTCTTCTAAATTGCAATATTTATGGGATTGAGTACAAAAAATATGGCAGTACTCAAAATTTGTCGTTATAAATATAAAACTGAAAGAAAATACGCATTCGAAGTCGCTACACAATCTGGATTAACCTTGTAAAGATGTCTTATTTTACACCACGGAATTTTCTTATAAATTTCTTGGAAATTGTATGACATTTTTTTCTCTTGATAAAACGCACCGATGCTGCCCACTTTAAAACGTGAGGAGAAAGTCTTTATTGTAATGTCTAATGTTAGTGCCACTCTTTAAACTGGAACTTCTACAGTTGACCCGTCCAAGCCCACACACACAATACGCCCGCTACTAAAAAAAAAAACGCTCAAGACGCGATGATGTGTACAAACCTCATAAAAAATACTCAACTGCATTACAATTCCTTTTCAGTAATAGAAACATTAGTTGTTATAAGTAAAATTTATTAGTTTTAAAACAACAGATTTGAATACTCCAGTTTTTTTAACTCCTCCCGGCGGATTAAGAACCTTAGTAATACAACATATGCTTATTAACATGCACAAATGATTACTACTGCACTCAGTATTACTATATTACGTAAATTATTAGTAAAAACAGATAGGTACGAAAGTTCTTCGCGGAACAAATACAATGTCAGAGCATTAAATTTTATTGTTGCTAGACTGCCAATTCTCGTTGCTACGTTTCAACCAGTTATAATGATGCCTTGGTAAAATTGGTATTCCTTTGAACTAAACATTTTAATAAAATCGCTTTATGACTTTAGTTCGGCGTAATAAAAAGTTTTAAGGTTCTCGATATGCGGAGAATCTTGTTAATCAACATTGTGCGTTCAATCGTCCTCAAATAGATAGTGTTATTGGAAACATTTAAGAGACTCTTCCTCATCCTTCAATCGCTCGCTCATTGCTGAGCATCGTGTTGCGTACGCCTGTTATGAGACTAGAATAACTCAAATATAAAATAAATAATACCGTAAATCCCAAATATATTTTAGTATTATCTGTTACTAATGTCTAAACTAACTAATGCCAAAGAGTGATCTAAAACGAACCATTGTAGGGTCATTGAATTATAATATGGATTAAATTCCATTTCACATGAAAAAAACATATTCCAGTTGTATAAATTTAATGATATGAATTTAATGATGGTTTACCATTGTGCACTATTCTTTGAGACCTTAGAACTTATATCGCAAGGTGGGTGGCGCATTTACTTTGTAGATGTCTATGGGCTCCACTAACGACTTAACACCAGGTGGGCTGTGAGCTCGGCCACACATCCAAGCAATAAAAAAATAAGAACTATTTAATGAATATAGATATTTTCCTTCTGATGGCATCCATTGTCACGTAAGCAGGCGTCCATCACTTTTTATAATGATATGGAATATTCTAAAAATGGTTGAACAATACATAAAACACTTAATTGCGTTTTCTGTACAATATTAAGAAAACAACATTTGAAGCTTTGGAAAATATTCCACAACTTATTATTTTACACAGTATTATTGAAATACCTAAGTAAAACTAAACTCCTCTTTTTTCTCAAATGACAGAGAGTTCAGTCAATCAATTTAAGGAAAATCTTTTTTTTTAAAGAACTAAAAAGCTTGAAAGGTTTTATATAAAAATTACATAAAAAAAGGTTTTTCTTTAAATATATTTTACAATAAAACCGATTTACTACAGCGTCAATGCGGTTCCTTTGTCAATATAAAAAAAAAATAACAATCGTAAATTTTAGTGTTTAGAAAAACCGCATTGCTTACTATTTTAATTCCGCTCGCTGTGGTAAGCTGCGCGAGCTTATAGCGATTTAAATTTTTGTTTAAATAGATTCAATCTTTAGACCTCGTTCGCTTTTATATAAATCAAAAAGATTATACTCGTATATCATAATTTGTAAATGAAAAACTGTTTTAAAATAAAAATGAATAAAAACTTTAATTTATAACTACAATATATTAGTTCCGAAAATCCAAATAAATAGGCTACGTCAAAGTGTAGTAGTATTAAGAGTAATATCATTTTTAGCATTCATAAGATTGTTAATTCAATCTATATCTAATCTAATCTATCTAATATAAAATCTACTACGGAACTAATTATAAAAAACAAGGTGAAGAGGAAAAATATCTAATTTTAATTAAGACTAGCTACTTTTACTGCCTAAAGTCGCGTATGTTATCAATGTTTCGATTTCTTTGAACTGTAGTTCCATATAAGAAACCAATTTAAATATTTACTATGGTTATTTTTTAATAATTAATTGAAAATATCATCGCTTTTCAAGGTATTGGTACCATCAGTGGCATAAAGAGTGAAGCCGTTGCCTAAAAATTTTTAACATGTGACATGGTACCTTTCATCCATCTTCCCACATCCACATATGTATCTACATTTTTAAATTTAAAAAAATACGCTGTCGCTCTCGTTTTTCTAGTATCAACAATAAAATAAATACACCACAACATTACATTTATGACAGGAAGTACTTTGCTTTTATAACGTTGTCTTTGAAATAAACATTAATTTTCACGGGCAGTTTCTATTGTATTCTATGAAAATACTTCTGAGTCAACAAGCCGATTTAGTTTCCCTTCAAATAGTAAATGTGGTTTAATTCTAATTGCGGTTTCGTGAATTTTACTGTTTTGAAGAATCAGAATAGATTCTGGCAAAACATTGCGCTTAGAGATTTTTTTTATGAAACCACCTCCAAAAAACTATTATTTTACGGCAGAAATAGACAGAATGGTTGGACTGGTGGAAGTTGTTTGTGTTAGGTGTATCTTTCGTTCAAGATGATTCGTTTTGTGAGCAGGACCATAAAAACATGATTGGACCGTCAAGTTCGAAATACCCCACGCGCTCCATAGACGTAGACACCTCGTACTAGGCTCGGTCTCCTGTCCGAAAAACAAATAATATTACATATTCCATTAGATCTATCGGCATATATTTTTTCGGTATTTTTGTTACCATTTTTTCTTATTAGCTATCTTGTTCTTATCTATGTCTAGACTCAAAGTATTTAAGTTACAGGGTAACTCTGCAGATTTTTGATATTTAATCTATCTTCTATCTATCTATATACTATATAAAAATGAATTGCTGTTCGTTAGTCTCGCTAAAACTCGAGAACGGCTGGACCGATTTGGCTAATTTTGGTCTTGAATTACTTGTGGAAGTCCAGAGAAGGTTTAAAAGGTAGATAAATATGAAAATGCTCGGAATTAAATAAAAATAACAATTTTGTTTTCCCTTTGAAGTGTCCCCCGTCGGACGGATTCCTTTTGTCTGTTTTAAGTTTCATTTTATACAAAAGCTTAGATCTTTTAACTATCGATTGAGGCACTACGAGGTCTGCCGGGTCAGCTAGTTAATTATAAAATTAAAAACGCTTAAAATATTTCAGGTTTCGAATTTAGCGCGAAGACTGACATTCAATTAACTCGTGCGCTCTGTTCTTTATTTTATTCGAATCGGAAAGTTCTAGACGTTGCCAAAGTATTTTACGAACACTCCAAAATCATAAATCATTTCAACGCGTTCCATTTCTCTTGAAAGACATATGTACGTTAAGACGGACGAATTAAAAATACACTATAACTACGAGAAACGAAACGTCAAATTAATATAAAGTATAACTCTAACTAGTGGTCCCCCAGTATAACACTTGAAATATAATAATTGAAATTATGAGTTTGAACATTATTATGGTTCTATTGTCAAAGACTATTTATTTTACTTCCTATAATCACAGATTTCTCTAAGACTACATTATAGACAAATAATATTAGAGACAAACAATATTAATCTATTCTCAATTTTAAACAATAACAAAAGTTTGACAATAAACGAAGAGTATATATGCGTGTGTGTGTCAAATAAATGCTAGTCTGGGTAATGTTTTATTTATTGATTTAATGTACCTTTTACGAATTATTTAAAAAAAAAATTGCATGGTGCACTTCTTCTTTATATTCTCTACAAGTGTGGAAAATTTCATACTCCTCCGTCCGCGCAATTTTCGTAAAAAGGGATACAAAGTTTTTGCTTCACGTATTAATATATAGATAATCTATCAGCTGTACTCTATTTTCACAAAAAGTTACATTCTACGTGCGAGTTCTAAAATGGCCGCAAACGGTGCCAAAGTCAATCGAACAACAGTCTAAAAATTTCGAGAAAATAATTGTTTTGAGACGAACTCCAAAACTATGAATATTATGTTATTTTTGAACATTTATTTAGTAACTTTCACAGTGATGTTGAATAATTGAATGCGTTAGTCATATTCTGATTCTACACCAGCATTGTGCATCTGTTTGTAATTATTTATAGACGGTTCTTAGAACATGAAAATAAAAAGAAAAGTGTCTTATTTCGCGCAGTTTGCAAACATTTGTTTCGAATATTAAAACTCTAATAGTACTACAGATGTCAGAGTTAATTAAATTATCATAAGAAGCCAAATAATATTTTCATGGGAAGTTTTCGGAATGCCTCGCGGTCATAGTTACGTTTGGTGTGTGAAGATTAACCAGATGTTTAATTACTGATCGCGCACTATTTTATTTATTTTAAATTTTTCTTTTTTAATACGATGTTTGCTGACTTTCACTTATGTCACTATTGTTAGGTTTCAGCCATGAAAGCCTTCCCCAAAATAAACTATATGGCTGAATGCCTGTCAGCCTAGATCGAAGTCGCCCAAAATACGTCATTGCGGATCCTCCCGATCCATTAACGGTGCTTTTAGGTACCACAAGCACCGGTCACCGTCCCCGTCGAACCCGTCGCTTGCGACGAAGGGCTCGACGACCGAATTAACCCATAGACACAGTCCACTGAGTTTCTCGCCGGATCTTCTCAGTGTGTCGCGTTCCCAATCCGGTGGTAGATTCTGCGAAGCACTGCTCTTACTAGGGTCAGTGTTAGTATTACTCCGGTTTTAGCCCGGTGAGCTCACTAACATGTTAGGGTGAAGCTGAAGTGTTGTCTCAAGGCTATCAGCATCGGTAGGAAAAAAAATCCCAGGCTTTGGGCCGGTTCATACGATGTCATCTTACGTGGTCTACCGCCTTTCTTCTAGTACAAAGTGGGCCTCCGTTCGTAGCCGTTTACGACCATCTTGTGTCAACCGTTCGATTTAACTGGACGAGACACTAATCACATACGATAATTATTTTTCACAAGTGACAGTAGTATGAATTAAGAATTAGGCGGCGTTAAAATGGCCCACTGTTGTAATTTTAAAAGGGTTTTAAATCTTCTAATAAATAATATATGGAAGAGAAGAAACAATATGATCATGCCATTCAGAATAAATTGTGTACATAAATGCTCTAGTAACAATGTTCGGGGAATATTTCTTAATGAACTGACTGCAATTCGCATTTCCTCGAAACCTTTACACTAATGAGTAATGATAATTTTAGACTTTCACTTAGTAAACAGTAGGCAAAAGCTACCTTAAATAGAATAACATACTACACAGGCAACTATGTTACACACATACAAACATTAATCATGGATGATAAATTGTAACGGCTTAATTCATTTAAATTCGAACCGCATTCGAAAAAATCCTATTGTACTACAACTATAATGCTTCTATTTCTGACATCCACCTTCAGATAGAACAAGTGGTATTTATGATAGACATTTTTGGGTCAATAATTCTTAGAATATTAACCCCTATATACACTCGAGCGATGCCAATGCTCGATGTAGTGGTCGAAATTAATGTTTCAACGTATATAGAATAATAGGTGCATTAAATCTAGACTATGGATTGGATGAATGTTTGTATGTAACCTAAATATATACATTTTATTGCCCTTGTAGGCAGACGAGCATGACCCCACCCCCACCTGATGGGGAGTGGTTACCGTTGCCCATGGACTTCAGCAATGCCAGGGGCAGAGCCAAGCCGCTGCCTACCGCAAAATATGATACCGCGTATTCATTGAATATTATGTTCCTAGTTTTATATAAAAACTCACGTAATAATAATTAAAATTTAAACAAATATTGTTACAGAATAGATACACTCGCATAGATGGAATACTGATTTCTCTTCATGCTCAGCTAGATTAGTTCGCAGAGTTATTTGAGTGATCAATTCCTAATTTTAGATAAGATTAGTTCTGTCGTAAACAATGTATTTTATAACAGTATCGCGATAACTGATGGCCGATTGCTGTTTATTATATGCGATTATTATCTTTAGGTGTTGTTAATAATATTTCATAGATAAATTCTAATGCTTAGTAACTTCTAGCTAAGTAAGTTTGTTCTGTTTCTCTTAAAGCTTCTTTGATGGCGGTATGTAGTAAGTTCTCGCGAGTACCATCATCTTGCTTATTTCTGCCGCAAAGTCCTGCGTTACGTCTTTTGACGGACAGCCCTTTGTACAGACTGATGTAATTGAGACCTTAATGTTATATGTTTTACGGTTGATTCTTGACACGGTTGGCATTCTCTTTGTGGCGGCTACAGACTCGGAGTTCATGGAGCTAAATGCTAAAATCCAGTTGAACTGTAAGTTCTTCTCGTCTTAACAGACGGACAGAGGACTTACAGTTATATTAAAGTTATACTTACAGTTATACTTACAGTTATACGTCTGTTAAGACGGACAGAGGACTTACAGTTATTGAAGTTATACTTACAGTTATATTGAAGGACAACTGTCCTTCAATATATTGAAGGACGCTGTTGCTCGGGTTGATTATTATCAAACCTCTCGATGATAGTATTTTTCTATAGACGAATTATGTCTTTTTCTGTACCCCTGACAAAATTCCAAATTCCATGATGATCCGCTGAGCAAATAAGTTGAATAAAAGTAACAAAATTTTGCGTTAGTATGGATAAGTGATTATGACGTCATTAACTCTAGGCGACAGCTGCGAGTGTTTATCTTAATATTATGTTGCTGTTTTTTTTAGTATTTTTCTTTGATATTAAAATGGGTTTTTTATGATTACTCAAAGAGTGTGTGTAATTTTTAGAGCAAGGCGTTTAGTTTTCCGAAGCTGTGATGGTTTATTTTGCAAAAAATACGTGATATATGTGTAAATAGAATTAAACAAATGAATTCTCGAAATAATTGTATGTCCGGAATGACCCGACCCAGACCTTGCACTCAACAGTCGCCAACCGATGTGTCTAGACATCCAAAGCTGCATTTGAAAATGATGTGACGAACACAACACTTGCGTACTTTTACTAATCGTTTGAAATTTACAGTTGGCACTGTCAATGCTTGCTCGCAAATAAAAGAATATTGGATAAAAGTTGAAAACTGTCTGACCGTTTCGCTAAAAAATATCGATGTAGCCTTAAAATTTCGTTTCTATTCGATAAATATCTCACTACATTCTCTTTCTTCTTTTCTATTCCATGTATAATTAATTTGTTTATATGATATTGATTTTCGCGTTTTTGTTATTTTGTATTGTATTATTTCGAATACTTCACTTCTTTTAAGTCAGTACTACTCTCTTACCTATTTCTGCCGCATAGTAGGTCCGTTTCCTTTCCAGTATGCCAATGTTCTGTCTACCTGTTCGTTCGAACATAACTGAGATTTCCAGCTCGTATCTCCAAGTCTTTGTGTAAATGATTAATACCAGAAAAATTGCGAGCTCCCAAGCCTTATACCATGACAATATTAACACGTAAAATGAACGATTGTGACCATACTCGTATAGGATTTTTAATCTTCCTACATCGCTTTCTACTAGAATAAAAACGCGATCACACAAATGCACGTCTCTTGTATGTTAAGTAAGAAGCACAAAAAGAACAAATTAATTATTTAAATACGAAAAAACATCTTCAAAAGAAAATATTACTAAAGATCTTGAGGTACCTACGCAATTTTTCAGTAGTCGTTTTAGTGAAACGCGCATGTTTCATGTCTCTATGAATTGTACGTTCTAAAGTTGTTTTTTTGGCTAGATCGACTTCTAGAAATAACGAGAATAGCTTTCACTCTCTATACATACTCTGAATACAATTAGAAGACTTAGCAACTGGATAAATAGAGAATAATGCCGAGCAGATTGATTGACTTTCAAATAGTTATAGTCTGATAAAACTATAATTTCAAATAATCTGAATTTTGATTTAATCGCATTAGACCAAGAATGAAAAGAGTATTTCTTACTATATATAATATAGAGTATAGAATAAAAAACAATAATATATTAGTACTTATTATGTACTATAACAATTCTCACTGTATTCTAATTTCGAATTTCTTTTATATCTTACTTTTATGTAGAGTAAATTGGATTAAAATATTTTACTGGTGGTCTGGCATACTCCAAGCTCGCAAGGATAAGTACTACTATCCTGCCTATTACTGCCGCGAAGTCATATCGGATTGGGTGAATGACGGCGTTCTCATTGTGATGTTTTTGCGTCCAATAATCATATAACACTACGCAGGCTTCGTAGGCTCGTTTTACTCAAAAAGGTGTGTGTCCATTACAATTGCTTCCGATTTACTTGTAAAGCTTAGTTTAATTTCCGAGGGGATGCATATAGTATGTGATTTCACAATGTATACAGATTAAGCGTGGGATCGGTTACATTTCAAGCGGCGCTGGGGTGGCGATCTCGGTAAACGAGCGATCCTCCGGGCTGCTCGGAAACGCCGCCCGCGCACCTGCCCTCGCCGTCACTCTTCCAAATTTAAAACCCAAACTCCCCCCACCGTCCCGGCCAAACATTCTGGAATAATTCTTGCGTTTCGGCTAGTGTTGCTCGCCATTCGAATTCGGGTCGCGATCGCGTCCGGTGTTATCGTATCCTAGCTTATTGAAAAAAAAAAAAACAAATCGCACCATGGCCGACGTTGACGTTCAAGTCCAGTACACCACCACGGAACGCAAAACTAGGAAGGTCAAGAAGACCTCCAAGCGTAGGGAGTCCAAGGACGGCGAGGTGACCGTCACCGAAGTAGAACAGACCAACACCACCAATAACGACGATGGGTATGTGTTGCGGTGGCCAAACCTTGACCGCGGGTGAAGTGTGTTCGTACGTGTCAGCCAAGTGCCGATATCGTGCCGCGTTCGAATCCGTTTCAGTGATATGCTTATCTATGAATATGAGGTGCAATTTGGCCACCCTCACATACCCGACCTAACCTAAGGTATATATCGCTATGAGTACGAAAGACTGTATCTTAAAATGACAAAAACATAACCGAATCATTTGGCAATTCATATCCTTCATAATTCTTCACCTAAAGGAATCCAAGTTTTAAGTCTATATTTTAAATTAACACACAAATTACCATTTTTTGAGAATTTCACAATAATTGTTTTACTGAAATACATTAACCGATCTCGTATACATCAGCCACACTGTAATTTGTGTAATCAATGTTTTAATATCCATTTATGTTTGTTCACAGCTTATTTTCAGCGGTGAATACACCAAGGCCATGAACAAGGACTGGCATAGCGGTCACTTCTGCTGCTGGCAGTGCGACGAGTCGCTAACTGGCCAGCGCTATGTTCTTAGGGATGAACACCCCTACTGCATCAAGTGCTATGAAAGCGTCTTCGCCAATGGCTGCGAAGAGTGCAACAAGATCATCGGCATTGACTCTAAGGTATTGTACAATACCGTATATTTAAGCTTCCAATATTATTTTAAGATGAACTTAATCAATGGCCGTATATGGAAATTTAGAAAAGTTGTTTTATGGCAAGACATTTACGTTAACGTTATTATCGCAAAAGCTCGTTTTTTTTTCAGTTTAACTTTTTCGTTTTTCTTTTCACAACTAATTCACACACAAACAGTCACAAATAATTAATTGGCCTGTCCTCGAAAATATTTGATCACTAAATCAAATTTGCAGCAAACGATTTTGTTATCTACACACCGATAAATCATTAATTTGGCAGGTCAGTGTGAACTTGTCAGAACTTTTCATCCCTACCTATTCAGGGATCGCCCTTATGGGGCTATTTCAGCTACGCCCGGACGGGATGACAGATAGTTCACTAGAAACATCAAACTTCAAATCTTTTTATTTTGCTCTTGGCTCTTGTCATGTCTTAATCTTGAAATTATTCGCATTCTATACAGGCCTTCCTTTTGTTGTTTTGTTTTGTTACTATTTAACAAATTTTTAACAAATTATTTAACGGAAACACTTCATAAAACTATTCTTCACTTCAAAAAAAGGTTCTGTTTATTTCATAACTATTACCGATCCCGAAAAATCTGAGCGGCTTGTCCATAATATTTAAGCTCTTTGCCATCTAAATCCGTATCTAGTTCCACAATTAGACCAGCAATAGTATCTACGGCATTCGTTAGCTTTGTTTCGCCGATCAAATTTAGTAATGTCACTCCAGCCGGCCCAGATTCTTGAGGCGTATCTGCACACGGCCCCAGGCAGTTTCGCTGCCAAGCCGACATAACGTTACGGCAAACATTATACATTTATTTCAAGTCTCAGCGCGCCCGAATGAATGACTTTTCCCGTCAAATGAAACAACTGTAATTACACCAAACGGTGGCGCAATTGTTCCCCGAGATTTATAGAACTCTATAATGGATTTAGGTTTAGGTTTGTTTTCGACAGCGGAACGACTTAATTCGTCAATGCTGCTTACGTTACTGAAAATAGTGTTGATTTAAATTTTATCGCATCCGTTTCCGATGAATTGTGTAGGAATGAACCTACTGAAAGATCACTAGAATGAGAGAGAAACCAATCGAATTGTAATACGACACTCCACTCACGATCATCATTAGAAGCGATAGTTACTTATTCGTAATTCATCATAAAATGTATTTTAACGTGATTGTTTACTTGCACACAAAGGAATAAACACCTGCAATAATGTAAGTCCTATTTACGAATGTTTGTTCAATGCAGACGAGCTCTTAACAAATTGACGATAGTTTACATAAAACATTGCGGCCGCCGCTAAAAGCTATGGCTATTTCTGTGTTGGGAACAACATTATTTTGATGTTTTCGTTTCGTGGCAACCTTGGGCGCAATGGGTGGATCCGTCAGACGATTCTTTACAGATTTATGCGATCTGAGAAGCTCTAAGGATTTCGTAATCGGCCAAAATAAACATTCATATTTTATTGACATTAGGAAATTCGAGTTTAAAACGTGCGTTTTAGCGGTCCTCGCACCGGAGCCAGGAATAGACCAACGACGGGGGAGATTTATTTTGAAACTTGAACTGAGCCACGTGAAATGCAACGTGAGAGAATGTTTTGATCTTTATTTTCATTCAGTAAACAAAACAAAAAATTGACTTAGTACATTATATTGTAACTTTTGGATATTGGGAATTTCAGAATTAACGACCAAGTCGAAAGCGAACAACCAAATTGGGGAATAATGCTTTTGCAAGAATGCGTATATAGCTTAAGCAAAAGACAAGATTTTGATTAGTTAAAGCTGGTTTTGCCCTAGGGTGCTTTTGCTTGCGGGCTTTCAAATTCAAATTCAAATTCAAAATCATTTATTTCAACTTGGATGTCATCAAAAACACACTTGTTGAATGTCAAAATGTAAAAGAAAATGTTAACTCTACCACCGGTTCCAAAAAAGCCACAGTCCTGAGAAGAACCGGCGAAACAAACTCAGCGGGCTTTTTTATGTATTTTCTCAACTACTTTCTTCTTTTTTTTTTTTTAAACAAGAAAACATATTTACAGTATACAAAAAGACAAGTCAAAAAAATACAATTCAAATAAATAATAATAATAATGAAAAATGAAAAGGCCAGGAGCGAACGCCTCATTCCCACGTAGTGCCATCTAGTAAAAAATCCTTAACTTTATAATATGCCTTGTTGCACAAACGTTCCTTGACAGTTTTCTTAAATCTATGAACAGGTAGTAGTTGAACGTTTTGTGGGATCTTGTTGAAAAGTTGTACACCCAGCCCCCTGAAAGAGTTGCTTATTTTCTTAATTCGAGCCGCCGGTAACGCAAGCCTATGTTTGTTCCTAGTGTTCACATTATGCAAATCGCAGACTCTGGGGAATTCTACAATGTTTTTACGCACGTACAATAAATTTTCAAAAATGTATTGGGACGCTAAAGTTAGAATTTTGATTTCCTTAAACTTGTCCCTCAAGGATTCCCTCGGGTGCATATTATAAATAGCACGAATAGCCCTCTTCTGCAGGATGAAAATCGTTTCGACATCGGCAGCATTGCCCCACAGCAAAATGCCATAGGACATAACACTATGAAAATAACTGAAATAAACTAGACGTGCCGTATCTTCATCAGTATACGTTCGTATTTTTTTTACCGCAAACGCTGCAGAACTAAGTCTATTCGCTAACTTGCATATGTGAGGACCCCACTGCAGCCTGGAATCAACTGTTATACCAAGAAAAACTGTCGAATCAACAAGCTCCAGTGTCTCTCCACTTACAATGATATTAGTGTCTACTTGTCTAACATTGGGTGTGGTAAATTTTATACATTTTGTTTTTTTGTTATTTAATAACAGATTATTAACACTAAACCAATGTACCACGCGCGAGATAGCATCATTCACATCGTCATAATCTTCCAATTGTCGTTTAATTTTAAACAATAAGGATGTATCATCAGCGAATAATACGACCTCGTGACGGGTTTCAATAAACTTTGGTAAATCATTGATATACACAAGAAATAAGAAGGGACCCAATATGGAACCCTGAGGAACACCCATATTAAGTAAGACACCGGAAGATCTCTTTCCTTTAACGTCTACCTTTTGGATTCTTCCGGATAAATAAGATTTAATAAGTTCTAATGAAACGCCCCTAATACCATAATGGTGTAATTTCCTCAACAATGTATTATGCTCAACACAATCAAAAGCTTTAGATAAGTCGCAGAATACCCCAAGGGCATTATGCGATTCCTCCCAAGCCTGAAAAATATTTTTAATAAGATCTACACCTGCATCAATAGTCGAACGACCTCTAGTGAATCCATATTGTTTGTTATGAAGCAGGTTATTGGAATAGAAATGGTTCAAAAGCTGTTCCAAAATAATTTTTTCAAAAATTTTACTCAATGTAGGTAGTACTGAAATGGGTCTAAAGTTAGTGGGGTCAAAAGTACTACCAGATTTAAACAGAGGTATTATTTTACTATATTTCATTAGATCAGGAAACACACCATTATAAATACAGTCATTAAATATTGTAGCAAGGTAAGGTGCGATTATATCAATAATGGATTTTATAACCTTAATTGATATTCCCCATAAATCACCAGTTTTTTTAATATTAATGGTCTTGAAATTATCAATTATGTCCTTTATAGCAATATTTGTGAACTTAAAGTTAACACTGCATTCATCAACATGATCTTGCAGTAATGATTCGGCGACGGTAGGAGATGAAATTAAAGATTTTGTAGTAGAAGCTGGGATATCAGCAAAGTAGCGCTCAAAAGCACTGGCCACTTCTTGATGAGAAGTTATTATTTTATCATTGATTTTCAAAATTGATTCAGCATTGCTGTTTCTGACATTCCCAGTCTCCCTATTAATGATATTCCAAGTCATTTTAATTTTGTCAGGTGCATTTTTTATAAGTTTGCCTAAGTGCAATGACTTGGCCAATGTACAGACTTTTTTAAAAAGCTTGGAATATTTACAGACATACTCATGAAATGACTTATTATGATTATAGGATTTTTCATGATAAAGGTCATATAATCTCTGCCTACTTTTGTGAATTCCAACAGTCGCCCATTCATTGAATGATCTTTTATTATGTAAGATCAGAGTTTTAGAAGTAAAGATGGCACTAAATTCATCATTAATGCAATTAAATAAATCCATGTAGTGAACATTAGGATCTTCACTATAACAAACATTCGCAATTCTTGCCAAAACTTTACCTCTAAACTTCTCCATACGTCTAATATTAATAGGAACAAACTGTAGGTTTCTTGAACTATTAACATCTGTAACAGATTTAATTTTAAAAGATATGAATTGTCCACTGTGGTCTGAACTTAAATGATTAATAATATATTTATGCAAAGGTTTTACGTTTGTGAAAATATTATCTATACAGGTTGCCGATGTGCTAGTTTTTCTTGTGGGCTCTGAAAATAAATTGCTAAGGTTATATGATTTTAACAATGTTCTGAATCTAATAGTGGCATTTGTATTTTCTAATAAATTTATATTAAAATCACCACAGATAAAAATATGTTTATTAGAAACAGAGAGCTTTAATAAAACATGTTCCAATATATTTTCAAAAGAATCATATAACGAATTCGGGGGCCTGTACACACTTACAACAATGAATCGCTCAAGCTCTACACATGCCATTTCAATAATCCGTTCCACAGAGAGGCTCACAATGTCTCTACGTTCCTTACATTTATAATCCTTCCAATTTTCCTTACTTTTTTTTTTGGGTTCCGTCTTCATGGAAGACTGCCCACGTCCACCCTATCCCCAAGAAGGGTGACCGGTCGGACCCATCGAGCTACAGGCCTATCGCGATAACTTCCTTGCTTTCCAAGGTGATGGAGCGAATAATTAATATACAACTCCTGAAGTATCTGGAGGATCGCCAGCTGATCAGTGACCGACAGTACGGTTTCCGTCACGGTCGCTCAGCTGGCGATCTTCTTGTATACCTTACTCACAGGTGGGCTGAAGCCTTGGAGAGCAAGGGCGAGGCTCTTGCTGTGAGCCTTGATATTGCGAAGGCCTTCGACAGGGTCTGGCATAGGGCACTTCTGTCGAAGCTACCATCTTACGGAATCCCCGAGGGTCTCTGCAAGTGGATCGCTAGCTTTTTGGATGGGCGGAGCATCACGGTCGTTGTAGACGGTGACTGTTCTGATACCATGACCATTAACGCTGGCGTTCCACAAGGTTCGGTGCTCTCCCCCACGCTTTTCATCCTGTATATCAATGACATGCTGTCTATTGATGGCATGCATTGCTATGCGGATGACAGCACGGGGGATGCGCGATATATCGGCCATCAGAGTCTCTCTCGGAGCGTGGTGCAAGAGAGACGATCAAAACTTGTGTCTGAAGTGGAGAACTCTCTGGGGCGAGTCTCCAAATGGGGTGAATTGAACTTGGTTCAATTCAACCCGTTAAAGACACAAGTTTGCGCGTTCACTGCGAAGAAGGACCCCTTTGTCATGGCGCCGCAATTCCAAGGAGTATCCCTGCAACCTTCCGAGAGTATTGGGATACTTGGGGTCGACATTTCGAGCGATGTCCAGTTTCGGAGTCATTTGGAAGGCAAAGCCAAGTTGGCGTCCAAAATGCTGGGAGTCCTCAACAGAGCGAAGCGGTACTTCACGCCTGGACAAAGGCTTTTGCTTTATAAAGCACAAGTCCGGCCTCGCGTGGAGTACTGCTCCCATCTCTGGGCCGGGGCTCCCAAATACCAGCTTCTTCCATTTGACTCCATACAGAGGAGGGCCGTTCGGATTGTCGATAATCCCGGTCTCACGGATCGTTTGGAACCTCTGGGTCTGCGGAGGGACTTCGGTTCCCTCTGTATTTTGTACCGTATGTTCCATGGGGAGTGCTCTGAGGAATTGTTCGAGATGATACCGGCATCTCGTTTTTACCATCGCACCGCCCGCCACCGGAGTAGAGTTCATCCATACTACCTGGAGCCACTGCGGTCATCCACAGTGCGTTTCCAGAGGTCTTTTTTGCCACGTACCATCCGGCTATGGAATGAGCTCCCCTCCACGGTGTTTCCCGAGCGCTATGACATGTCCTTCTTCAAACGAGGCTTGTGGAGAGTATTAAGCGGTAGGCAGCGGCTTGGCTCTGCCCCTGGCATTGCTGAAGTCCATGGGCGACGGTAACCACTCACCATCAGGTGGGCCGTATGCTCGTCTGTCTACAAGGGCAATAAAAAAAAAAAAAAAAAAAAAAAAAAAATCTTTATTAACAATGATAAGAGAGCCTCCTCGTATAGCATTCTCTCTGCAGAAGGAACTCATAACCTGGTGATTTTTAAAATTACAATTTAATTCATATTTTTTAAGCCAATGTTCAGTTACACATAGAAAGTTGACTTTGTTGTAATCTAGAAACAAATCAATTTCAAGTTCTTTACCCATCAAACCTTGTAAGTTCTGATGCACCAGGTTGATCACAGTTGTTTTCAAAGAAACAGTATTTGTTGATGGGCTGTGTCCAAATAAATCATATTTACTGCAAGAGGTAAACTCTGTTGTCTTAGTATTTAATTTAAATTACTTGGAACGGATTCCAAATTAATAGATGTCATATTTTTTTCCTGCTCAAAAGAAGCAGTAGGTTGATTAGCCAAATTCATGGCTAGATAAATGTGTAAAAAATAATGTAGCGAGTTTGCTACTTGTCTAAAATTGTAGCTACCTAAATAGTATTTGTTAGGTTTTGTCATACTAATACATTTATTTTTTATCATGCAATTAATGTCAATAGTGTAAAATATATTTTGTGACTTGCATGGTGTCGTGACATAATAATTATTTACATTTGAAATTGTTTGCATAAAATCATTAATACTATGTCTCATTTTGTTTTCCGCTGGCATACTCTGAATAAATGGAAATGCAAACATAATGATCTTTTTCACCTGTAGTGTTAATAATTGATTTATTTGATATTTTATATCTCTTATATCTGCATTTCCCCTTCTCCCAATCATTATAATTATTGTTGTGTTTGGGCAATGAGTCACTTTTAAAATTTTATTAAGGATGTGGGTACATGAAGCCCCTGGCATACAATAATTTATCACAGATTGTCCCGAGCACAGATCATTCAGCGCTACACCCATATTTTTCCCTAGTTCATCACTGAATATTTTAATAATGTTTGTTGTAAGCAAAGGTTTAATTATATTGTTTACAACGGGCTTACAGGTAGAAATAGAATATTGATTTTGACTATTGGAATGGTCTGGTAGTGGAGAACCTGATATAGAGCAGTGGCACTTGCAATTAGCATATTGTAATGTCAAAGATTCAAAAAGGTTATGAGCTATGACGTGCGAGTACGGATTGATTGATTCATTAATGGAAAGTGCTGCGGTGCCTAAATGTAAATTTTCGAAAAAGGTTTTATAGAAATAGAAAAACAAAACTGCATTGATGACAGACGTGCTTAGATATTTTATTCAAAGCGTACTTTATAAAAGTCTATAAAAAAAGTTGGTTAAGCACGTTTAGAAATCAAAAGCTGTCAACAATACTTTTTCTATAAACTAAGGGACGCTACCAGTGACCAGATTAGCTCTACGAAGCAATCGCTTGCTGTGATTTGAAAATAAATACAGCCGCTATATAAATCCAACTTTGCTTAGCGGCGTATGGTATCCACTACGGCGACTCTGGTATCAGTTTGGAACCAACTAAAAAAAAACATCCCGACTTTTGATTACTTGGACGACTGAAAGAGCTCACAGCTCACCTGGTGTTAAGTAATGACTAGAGCCCATAGACATGAACAATGTAAATGCCGTCAACCACCTTAAAACATCAGTTCTATAGCGGAAGGGCTGTCCTACCCTTCAAACTGGAACGTTTTACTGCTTTGCGGCAAAAATAGGCAGAATGAGGTACCTACCCGTACGGGCTCACAAGACGCCCTAAAACTAGTAGTCGCAAAACGTAATTTTTGCGGGTTTGATTTTTATTACACGATGCTATTCCTACATCTTCATTCAAAAAATTCCTGTCTGCGGGATTCGAACATCGGCACAGTCGCATGACTCGATATGATTGCACCAGGCATCTTATCCTTTAGACCACGATAACTTACTGCACCGAATTTATATCCCTCTAGTTTCTTCCACCTTGAAGAACCATGGAAATCATGCCTTCGTCTAGATTGTGTCATCCGATATTTAGCAACGTACGCAGCGTAATGTATTTAAAAATCACGTGACGCTTGGGGTCAACGATCTCCATTTTCTTGTGACGCGGAGCTCGCGGCGGCCAAAAACCCTCTGTATAGATTGCTGGTATCTAAATTATGAGTACACTGAAACAGCAACCTAGCCAATTAACATATTTTAAAGGCAACGTATAGGTATCGCGTTTAAAGAACAGATACTAGATAAAACTTGCTATAACTATATGGCTTATTGTTGAGTGAATACACAAAAAAGGTCATAATGTACACCTTTCATCAAGTCAAATTTTAATTGGACGTTATTATGAAAAAAACTGACGACTAAAAAGTATGACGGAAAATATGCTAATTTTACCACGAACTAAACAACGTCGAAATATGTCTTCTGAATTCTTGCTTGACTACATCCAGCTATTCTAGGTCAATAACGGTACGCTAAGACTAATTAATCTAGCCACAAAAAACAATAAACAAGACCTTGTAATTAACGATCGTATGTATGGATGATCGAAGATGTCTAGATCACAATTGATTTAATCTCTACAGTTCTATGCAAACGCCTACATAGAACATAATGCAGATTAAGCAATGCTATTGGGATTATCTGACAGGCTAATTGTTTTTTTATACGACAACTGAACATAGCATTATTTTGAATGGTTTAATGCAAACATATTAATGATGAAAAATAAATGCAACGTGTTTGTTACTTTAGGAATATGACCTAAACGTAACAAAAAAAAATCTTTGTCAATGTTGACAAACTTAGTTTTTTTTTATTGCTTAGATGGGTACACGAGCTCACGGCCCACCTGTTAAATGGTTACTGGGGCCCATAGACACCTACGACGTAAATGCGCCACCCATCTTGAGATATAAGTTCTAAGGTCTCAGTATAGTTACAACGGCTCACCCTTCAAACCGAAACGCATTACTGCTTCACGGCAGAAATAGGCAGGGTGGTGGTACCTACCCGCGCGGACTCACAAGAGATCCTACCACCAGTAAAACTGATAAGCCGTTTCTTCTGCTTCGTTCAGGATCTGTCGTACAAGGACAAGCACTGGCACGAGGCCTGCTTCTTGTGCGCCAAGTGCCGCGTCTCTCTGGTCGACAAGCAGTTCGGCTCCAAGCTCGACAAGATCTACTGCGGTAACTGCTATGACGCCCAGTTCGCAAGCCGCTGCGATGGATGCGGCGAGGTGTTCCGTGCTGGTAAGTCAGCATTTCCTTAAATTTACCTTATTTATCATCATATCTTTTACTTTAATATTCACAGGTTTAGTCATATAAGAATTTTGACCTAGCTTTATTTTTTGGATACTAACTGACCCGGCAGACTTCGTAGTGCCTCAATCGATAAATAAAAGACCTAAACTTTTGTATAAAATAAACTTAAAATAAACAAAAGTAATCCGTTCGACGGGGGACACATCAAAGGAAAAACAATATTGTTATTTTCATTTAATTCCAAGCATTTTCATATTTATCTACCTTTTAAACTTTCTCTGAACTTCCACAAATAATTCAAGACCAAAATAAGCCAAATCGGTCCAGCCGTTCTCGAGTTTTAGCGAGACTAACGAACAGCAATTCATTTTTATATATTATTATATAGATTAACAATATTTAGAAACAATCACCGATATACTAAAAACAACAAAAAAATAAGCATCCATCTAAAACTAAATCGTGATCGTATTGATAACGACTACAAAAAGTAAATGTGGCTAATCTACTCGATAGATGTACCTCCCAATTACGTATTTAAATTGTTCGTAATATGTCCATAAGGCAAAAAAAAAACAATTTCAGATCCACGTACATCTAAAGGTAAGGTTGTGGCAATGACAGTTCCTAGGTTTTTCTGAGCTGTACAGCGCACACTGCGATACCATATGCAGCGAGGTGGATCGGAATCCTTATTTGGACACGTCGAATGAAATCAACTTGTTATTCGTGAACTCGGCGACACATTGACAAATGAGTTTGCCAATTAGTTGGAGAAATTCTTTTTTTTTATTTTTTTATTGCTTAGATGGATGCATGGACGAGCTCACAGCCAACCTGGTGTTAAATAGTTACTGGAACCCATAGATATCTACAACGTAAATGCGCCACCCACCCTGAAATATAAATTCTAAGGTCTCAGTATTGTTACAACGGCTGCCCCACCCTTCAAACCGAAACGCATTAATGCTTCACGGCAGAAATAGGCAGGGCGGTGATACCTCCCTGTGTGGACTCAAGATGTCCTACCGCCAGTAATGCTTCACGGCAGAAATAGGCAGGGCGGTGATACCTCCCTGTGTGGACTCAAGATGTCCTACCGCCAGTAATTACGCAAAACATAGTTTCGCGGGCTTGATCTTTATTACACGATATTATTCCTTCACCATGGAAGTCAATCGTGAACATTTGATGAGTACGTATTTCATTAGAAAAATTGGTACCCGCCTGCGGGATTCGAACACCGTTGCATCGCTAGATACGAATGCACCGGACGTCTTATCCTTTAGGCCACGACGACTTCAAACTTGTGACTTAACTTGTGTCTGGCATATCGATAATAGCATTAATAGATATAGTTCTCATTTTTTCATTCTTTTTCTAATCAATTTACTAGTTCATTTATTCAAACTACAATTTCCTTAGTTCAGAATTCCTATTTAATTTCTACCTACTTCGGTTTTCGTAGCCACGGCCAAATAGATCGTTGCCTACTACTAAAACTAGCATTTAATTGATTTTCATGCATTCAAATTAAGCTCATAAATTAAATTTTAACATGGAATACAAGAGGTTTTAATACTGTCACTACGTTCGCGGTCATAGTACCCGATTGTTTAAAATAAAAACCAAAACGAGATATTAATAGACGAATAGACCACAATTTCACATTATTATAATACGAATGTAAACAAAACTATTGTATAAAACTCGTCATTTTTAGCACGTTGGTGTTGAAAATCAATTTGTTACGTCACTCATTCTTGTCAGTCGTGTGTCACGTGCTTTAAAAAGTGGTCCAAACAAGCGCTGATAGAGGTTGATAGGCATGTAACTAATCCCTGTAATATAATAATTAGTATCCAAAGGTTTGTGTATCACTAAAAGCTACTTAGGATATTTACGGACTTTTAAAATCAAAATGTACTTTTATGCCCAGTGAGTTTCCCGCCGGATCTTCTCAGTGGGTCGCGTTTCCGATCTGGTGGTAGATTCCGCGAAGCACTACTCTTGCTAGGGTCAGTGTTAGCAACAACTCCGGTTTGAGCCCCGAGAGCTCACCTACACGCTAGGGTAACGCTGATATAGCCTCTCAAGCTAATCAGCATAGGTAGAAAAAAAAGTACTTTTAATTAATTATGACAAATCCGATTTAAAGCAAGTTGTTATATGTCTTATTTAATTTCAAGGACGCCCATGACATTCATAATTCCTCATCAAAAATCC
This sequence comes from Bombyx mori, assembly GCF_030269925.1. Classification (NCBI taxonomy): domain Eukaryota; kingdom Metazoa; phylum Arthropoda; class Insecta; order Lepidoptera; family Bombycidae; genus Bombyx; species Bombyx mori. Next base: position 2,803,535 of record NC_085128.1, read on the forward strand.
ACTATTAATAAATACCCTAAAAAGACTTGCAGATTTCGGGTCTCAATCAGTATCTACCTTACAGCAAAACAACAATTAATTTTTTTAACACCGTTAAAAAAATTAATCCTTACTAGTGCGGATAACGGTATGTGCCGACACTGTCTTTATAAAATTACTTTATCGAGGAACTCAGTTCGATTAATGACCTTTTCAAATAATGTGCCAAAAAAAAATCATTAATCATGAATTATTTTTTTGTGGATATGGTTTTCGCTTGCAGAAGTCATTGATTCACAGTGGCTCATATTAAAGTTCTTTTGTTTCTTGCGCTTTATAGCTATTGTTCCAAAGTTACTTTTTATTATACTGGTGGTAGGACCTCTTGAGAGTCCGTACGGGTAGGTACCACCACCCCGCCTATTTCCGCCGTGAAGCAGTAATGCGTTTCGGTTCGAAGGGTGTTGTAGCCGTTGTAACTATACTGAGACCTTAGAACTTGTATCTCTAGGTGGGTGGCGCATTTACGTTGTAGATGTCTATGGGCTCCAGTAACCACTTAACACCAGGTGGGCTGTGAGCTCGTCCATCCATCTAAGCAATAAAAAAAAAAAAAAAATTACGACATCTCCAGTTCAAGATAAATCTCGAATAGATTTTGAGGTCGAAATCCGATTCGCATGATCACTTTGCGGCATAAATAGGCAAGTTAGTGGTATCTATCGGTGCTAGCTAACAATATCAGTAGAAATTCGCTTAAGGTAATTTAACATCATTCAAAGGCAGGGTGTTTTACATAATTTAGTATTACCTGATACAGAACTGCAGAGAACACAAATTCTTCGTCGATAGCAAAAAAAAAACATCATTTTGCAATAACATTTCGTGTTTAGATTACAATCTGTCTATTCTTTGTAATTCTATTCTGATTTCTGTTAGACAAAAAGCTACCCTACATCTAGATACTCATGGTTGCTACTAAAAACGACATAATTTATTATGCACATACACCCTTAACACAACACACGACCTGAAACACCAAACTGGCCAAGACTAATAATTCACATAAGAAATCATTGGTTTTATAAAACTACATATCGACACTTGAAAGGCAAACGTGACTAAGCGACAATAACTACTTTGTACATAAATGATAGGCAATAACCATATTCGATGCGCAAAAAATATATATTTCTAGGTCTATTAAAATCATTTCAATCCTACAGCTACTAGCTAGATTCTACTACAGCTAGTTTCGTTAAAATAAATTTTGTTTTCAGGTATTTCAACTTTAAATTAGTCTAGTGTAAAGTTCACGCATTGTCGCTTAGTCACGTTTGCCTTTCAAGTGTCGATATGTAAATACTTGTAATTATTATGTTTGTTATTAATCTAAAAGCCATTTTAACTTACGTAATCGATAAAACACGTTCTTCCAGAATTTAATTTGTTTGTATATTTAAATATTACTCATTTAAAATTAATATTAGTCCATTAATAATATGGTCGCACCTTTATTCGAGTTGAGTATCTGTAGTTTTGACAATAAGTAAATTGGGTTGAATCATCGGGCGTGGGTCGTGTCGCGGATCCGATCTATTTTTTGTAACATCTAAACTATTATCCTATTTTCATTAATCAACAATAAGTACATTAATAATGTAAGAAAAAAACTTTCTATTCACCGATACATGTTCTACTAGTATGAACGGTAAGAGAATTAATTACGGCGAAAATTATTTGTAACAAAAAAAAGAGAGAGAGATAATACACTTTATTGCACACCAAAACACAATTTACATCCAAATAACAGTCAAAAAGCAGATACATTTGTACAATAGGCGGTCTTATCGCTAAAAGCGATCTATTCCAGACAAAAAGTTTAATTTACAGAAATTATGGAAAATATAAAAATATAGCAGGTATGTTGCGGTGTATAGACAATACATTATTATAGAAAATATATACATACAGTAAACAGATATATAATATACCGTTTACATCTAATATGAAAAACTATTATATATTCATCAATTTTCTTTTCAATAGATATAAACAAGTCTAACTAGTTATTAACAATTTTAGCTTTGAGAAAAAATAAATAATAATACATTAGTCATCATAAAATGTTTGATCCAATATAAACGTGACAAAGAAACAATAAAAATCACATAACACATGCTAATACAAATCCATATCACACTTACTTATTAATAATTATAATAATATAAAGTGATGATAAAACGTGTTTTACAAAAGTAACTCGTAAGGTGTGGAGTCTAAGAGCTATTTTTGTTAGTAAACCACAGATTTCACTCATAATGTTGCCTTAAATTATGTAAGATTAGTACTTGGAACTTGGACACTTACTTGAGAATGTAAATAGCTAATTATTTGTCTAACACATCAAAGAATGCTTCAACTTTATGCGCCGGTAAGAAACCAAAAATCCATAGTGAATATCGGATATATTATTAGCATCGACAACATATATATGATATTTGTTAAATGTTTATTTGTGTTGGGTTTCAGTCCTCTCTTTCGTAATAACCATTAAAAACCTTCTTATAAAGGCCCATCTCGAAAAAAATTGTTTGATTTCAACACACAGTTGCTTTCCGTTCTATACACCTTTCCTATTCCTATTCCTTTCCACTATTATTTCCTATTCCACACTATTTCCTGTCAATTTCATAGTACCTATTAGAGATTTCATAGAACACTGGCGGGTGCGTTGATGAAATCAAGCGGCGTATGGCTGTTTCGAGGTCAGCCATGGACAGACTGAAGAAAATATGGGGGAATCGAAATATCACTAAAGCCACTAAAATCAGACTTGTAAGAGCGCTGGTCTTCCCCATTTTTCTTTATGCTGCTGAGACCTGTTCATTGAGAGAAAGTGAGAAAAAGAGGATAGATGCTCTCGAAATGTGGTGCTGGAGAAGAATGCTGCAAATATCGTGGACAGAGTTCAGAACGAATCAGTCAATTCTACAGGAACTCGGCATCAAGCAGCGACTATCCTCCATCGTTCAGGGTCGCATTCTCACTTTCTTCGGACATATGTCGCGGCGAGGTGACGACTCAGTTGAGCGCCTTGTGGTGCAGGGCATGATAGAGGGTACAAGACCGCGCGGCAGATCACCGTTACGATGGACCGACCAAATAAAGGCAGCTCTAAACGGTCCCGTTAACGAGTGCACAAGAAGGGCCGCGGTACGCGAGGAATGGCGACGTCTGGTGAAGCGCACCACCAACCGAAGTGATGACCACGACCACTCTGCCAAGAGTGCATACGACTGAGAAGAATTAGAGATTTGACGAATTTATAAATGCATATATCATCAATGATTAATCTATATCTATACTAGTATATAAATCTACAGTGGTTTTTACGGATGTTCCGTTATAACTACTAAACCATTCATCCGATTGACTTGAAACTTGGTATCCATGTAGAAAATACATGTGCTTAATGGATATGCTAATATTTATATGAGTGTTGGACTCCCTACACCAGTTGCGGGGTCGTTAATGATGAGAATCTTTGTGGGGGTGAGAAATAATAATGTTAATTTTAAATGGCAAGCGAAGCGGACGGGTACAACTAATTTAAAATAAAGTTAGAAAACCTTTAACACACAGATACACAATTTAATGCAAAACATACTGTTTTGCTACTAATAAAATTTACTTGGAACTTTTAAACCGAAAACACGTGCGGTACGCTAAAGATAAGTAAGCAATTAAAGTTTCTACGGAATCGAATAAACGTTCCTTAAACAGAACAGAGTTTAATTGTTCAGAATCAATTCAACTACGGTTCTGGACTTTAATTAAAATTTCTGAAAATCTGTTTGTCGATTAGAAATCCTTGCCCGAATGTTAAAAAACTACTATATAGTATTATGTACATGTACAACAAGTATTCTAGGTTAGTAATTTGCAATATACATCGGCGCTGATGGCATTTAAGTAGGTACATTGTTCGTTATACAAAACAAGCCAATTAAAATGCACCAAATAGTACTTTTAAAGTTTAACTATCTAACCTTGCTGACTACCGTCTGTCTTTTGATCAAAAAATATTACTAGTTTTTTACCTTTGAGTATGATATTGAGGTCTGGCAGTTCACAAGTGGATGTTGGTATTATGTAATGTAGTATACTATAAACCACATCAAGAACTGTATTAGTTCAATGAAACCTTTTTAATTGTTACACATCCTCTTATAGTTTCGAATTGAAAATGTTTTCTATGATTTTTGATGAATATATTGTGATTTTTATTTCACAACCCAATGCTACTTAAACTTTAAAACCTCAGGTATTGGAAAGGCTTGGAAAGTTCCAATTTTTAAAAAACCATGACCCGCTCTGTCCTTTTCCCTACTACGATCAAAACCTACCTTATGAAAAAAATTATAAATGAGACAGTATTTCTTTCTGTTTACCACTAAAGCAAATGAGCCATGGTTCGCCATTATTTTTGCGAGGTATTAGAACAGTATTTTAGAATCACAAATTCAGTTGAAACTGCAATTTTGATATTTCGACCCGGTCTCTGTCTTAAGATGGTGTAGTTTTTCTTTAAAATACACCGTAAAAATACAGAAATATAAAAGATATTCTAGAAAACGAAATTGCAAGTACGTTCTTCTTACATCCTTAATTTTCCAATACGCTTTAATGCACAAAAGCCCAACAATAAAACGACCAATCCGAACGTGGGTTCCCGTTCTTAAGACGCAATGTAATACGTATAACTACTTATTTTACAGTACATAATATATACGTCATATCACTGCATCACCAATCATACCGACAAAAAGCATTATATAGTATTTATTTGCCGATGCATATTTTTAAATAAATATTTTAGCGCAAAACGCATACGTGATGTTAACTTAACACGTGTCATGTTGATTTTATTTATAATAATTTATCTTTCAAAGATGTGAGTAAGTATTTGTCTGCGCTTACGTCAATGTCGCTTTTGAGGACTGACCGAAGGGACATGATTTTTATATTGAATGTATCGATAATGACACGATATCTGAATAGAGTAACACAATGTCTTTTTTTCCTACCTATTCGCTGACAGCCTAAGCGGCAATTCTAACTTCTCTAGGACGGGTAGGTGAGCTCACAGGCTCAACTTGATAGAAATTGCTTACACTAACCCTAGCAAGAGTAGTGATTCGCAGAATCTACCACCGAAATCATGACCCACTGAGAAGATCCGGCGCGAAGCTAACAATATATCACGTTGATAATATCTTCATAGATTTTCTTAGATTCAATAAATGAACTGATTAGTTTATCAATGGGAGATTGTGTAGATGAATCATCATCATACGGATAGGTGAATTATATTTATTATAATAATACTAGTTACATAATATGATTTTCATTTGCACAAAAGCATTTTTCAGCATTAAAATTTCTTCCCACATAACTGAGCATTTTTGGGGTGTAGCTACCTAACGATAGGCATATATTTAGCCGCACATATCCAAGAACAGAGGCAAGTCTCAGTTCGACAAAAAAAAAAGAATGAAGAAACCTACATTAACGAACGCAATAAATAAAACCTCACTCCCATATTGTCCAATCGGCTAGAATCCAGACTAATGACTTCCTCATTGTCGCATCAATCTTCGGAATCCTAAATCCTTATCGTGTATACCGACAATAATTAAGTTACAATACGTCCTACGTACAAGTTTTTAAGCGGATCAGATTGTTTTTTTTTTTTTGTTGTTTTTTTTAGTGTTGAGTCATTTGATCATTGATTTATTGGAAAAAAACTTCCGTTCGAATATCAAGTTGGGACTACGGTACGTTATTGTCGCTTAAAAAACATTTGATATCATGTGTGTCCACTATTTCTAGTAATATAATATTTTGCTGTATATGCATTCTGGTTACAAAAAACTTAAATTCCAAAACACATAATTTTTTACTTTTTTATTATAAATTTAACTATGTGTGTCTTTTTATTCGGTATATAAAGTAAAGGGATCCAGTCTCATGAGTAATTGAATTTCTTTTCGTAATTAAAAAAAAATACATAAAAACGAACATTTAGATTTCCCACAAATAATATATTTACTATCTACAAAATTTTACTAGGAAAAATCACACTACTTTTTGTATGTATTGTGCTCTTTCCAATTATAGGAAAAGCCTGTGTCTAGAATAATATGTATATGCTAAAGTAAATAAAGTAAGTGTAAAAATATACAACATAGACTCAAATTATAAAAATATACAACATAGACTCAAATTAAATTCGAATCCAAAGCCTCCAAATTAATCAGAAACATTAAACAAACAACGGAAGATTTAATGCGACTGTAACTAATTCGATTTGACATAAAAACAAACGACAGCTTCTCTGCACAAAACGATCTGCTATCACTAACTAAAACCTCACAAACGAGCCATGCAGATTCAAATCAACGAAACCTTAACAGCCCACACTCCCTCAGAGTCTCAAGCGGCGTTCAGTTTTCGTACCGCGCGCAGCGAAGCCATACGCGACAACAGTGCTGTCTTTAAAAAAAAAAAACCAAAATGTCAGCGGACGTCTTGAGTGAAGATTTGAAGTCCCGCCTTCATTTGACAATGAAGACAGTCGGACAAGATAGGATAAGGCGAGCGCGGGAAAACAATGAAGACGTTGCGATATTATCTATGTTTCTTCCCAACGCGACCGCGGAGAGGGAGAACAAGAAGTTTTGCTGTGCGTTACGGGAGAGATGTTTGTTAGGAGATCCAAGGAAAACTGTTGCAGGTTGCTAAATGTTTTTTTTTTTTTTTTCTTAAATTAATTTAGCTGCTATACAGATAACATTCATTGTCTGTCAAAATTTGACGGTTAAATTAAACTACCATTAAATATAACACTCAAACTAGCTGAATTAATATGTCGAAGGAGTTCTCATATGTTCCTTTAAATGCATCATGATTTTATTAAAAAAAAAATGGAAATTCATCTCAAGGTATACAAACAAAGTATAATCGATGGTGTACAAAGCCTATTTTCCAAGCAACTACGATATAATAGTTAGTATTAAATATATCGATTTAATTTAAAAATAATTATTATTCATTCCACCTTAAATCTGTGCTTAAAATGGTAAAAATGTATTATAAACACGAAAATTTACTTTGAGTTATTTTATTTACAATATTTGCCGCTAAAATGTCTACTCATTTTTTATCATTGCATTTTTGTACGAAACATAAATTCTCAATCAGAATTTATTCCGATTTAAGTCGCGATGCGCCGTTTTAACTATTACATCATTTGCAAAACATTCGGCTACAACTTTTTAAAACTTGATTATACATTACGTGCAATACAAGATTTAACTATATGATAAGAAAACTAGTCGTTTCGAACTTTGAATAGCCACTCTTTATGTGGCTTCTTACATTAGAAGTACAAACTGCTCTGAATTAAAAAAAAATCAATTAAGTATAATGAATAATTCAAAAATATAATAATTTTTGGAAACGCTCATCAATATGTCGTTTAAAAATCTTCAACTGACTCTTAAAGAGTAAACTCCACAATGAATAAAACTATGTATTATTTTAGCGCCTTCAACAAATATACTAAATACTACTAATGCTTATGGTCAGTTGCGATGTTTTTTCTTATTATTTATATCTTCTTCTTATTTTAAGTTTTTTAGCATTGTACAAAGATGTTTACTACCGTTTGTCTGCCGGCTTGAGTTAAAAAAGGTGTAATATTTTGTACATTTCTTGATTAAATTAATGAAGATTCAATTAGTCGGGCTTAATGCGGAGGCCGACTGGTACAATTAGCAAAGCAAACGTGTACACAGATGGTTCTTAAGCTAATATTATTATGGAGACATTGCTTCATTATTGACAATCTGATCGACACGTCTTCTTATGAAATTAACATCTCAACGTTAAGTTTTTTACAAAATTATTATTTACAAATGCAAATTTTATTTATTTCCAATTCACAAAAAAAAACAATTGCCTTCGAAGGAACATACGCCGACATATTACCTATTATTACCTGATGATAGCACCGTCGCTTATGGACAACAGCATAGTTATATTACAGTATGCATAATTGGATTTTCAATTATTACCATTATGAAGTATAATGTCAATTCAAATTTCGTATCACCCCTTAGGGTCGGATAAGCCATGATATAATCTATACTGATATATAAATCTAAAGTGGTTTTTACAGATGTTCCGTTATAATTACTGAACCATGCATCCGAGCGAGTACGGCTAGTCAAACTATAAAAGGTCATTAAACAAAATAAAATAAAAAATACAATCACGGTTAAAATGTGTCACAGTAATCACATATTTTAAATAAATCGAATGTGGCAATGTGGAATCGAAGTAACAAGTATCGCTCGAAGATCGCTCCGAGGTTATAACCTTATAATTATAAAGAGCTTTTAAAATTTTAAAGTGTTAATTTTTAAATTACGTGCTCGAAGACTTACAACATATCTAGAAGTGAAAGGCTATTTGGTTTAAGCGACATTTTTTAAACTTTACAGTAGAACCATTTAAAGTTTAAAATTTGAATAAAAAACATAAAACAAAAAACTTCCTCAGTTATTTGAACTTTAAACTTAAAGTTCAATTAAAAATATCGAGCTGTTAATACTACTTAATACCAAATATGACGAATCTTTTATTATTAGGCATATTAAGCGAAATGTCTCTTTCACCCCTCGATATAGTAAAATGTACGTCACTAAAAACACCAAATGTTAAGCAATTTGTTTTTTGTTAGTCCCATGTACGGATATTTGAATTTTACCATCAATACCGCCATGAGCTATGGAGTACAAATCAAAAATAGTTTTAATTTCATAACGATGTTGAAATGGTACGTCCTTACATCTGCCCATAGTATAAACAGTTTTGTTTTGTATAAGTTTAAACACTTACTCGAATTTTGAAATACCATTTATAGAGCAAGGAGTTTTTATTCATAAAACTGTATTGGGAATTGGGGAAGGTGGAAACTGTCGCGATGCCTCTACGAATCAGTTTTGAGAATTTAGCAGCATTAGCTACATTTTGAAGCCCAAATAAAAAGAATTGTCACACAATCATCTTATTTCAGCCAGTTATTATATCAAATAACTCGGAAATATTCTCGTTTCCCGCATAAATCTGCAATATCCGCTTGCGAAATAATTTTATTTCCGGGACGTAGTGTTGTTCTCATTCAGTGTTGTACTAGCTACTAACACTTTCTGCGACGTTTGATACATTGTCAGTAGTGGGGAAAAACGTTTTATTATTTTTATAACTTGCATAATTCTCGTTTATTCAAAAAATCGATTAAAAATGAAAGATGTGGTGTCGTGGGACTCCAGGTAGGAACGAAGTTCCTTCGGCTAATGTAGAATCGACACAATTTGCAAATAGAGAGAGAAGGGATGAGAGAACGAAAAGAAAGAGGGAGAAAGAGAAAGGTATTATACACTACTCGCTTGTGTATGCGACTGTCGCGCCTGCGCACGTCTAATATAACGGTTTTATTCCACGCACTTTTTTCCACGGATTTTTTCTTACGGTTTTACTATCACATTTTTTTCAGTTCGGTCGCGCAGCAAAATCCCTATCCCCTCCAAGCCTGCCGTAAGGAACTTCGTTCCAAAAATAGAGATAGACCATACATTTGATTAGGCATTGATACTCTATTACAATAATACTTTATTGATCTCTATGGTACAGCTTTTAACCCATAGATACAACCCACTGAGTTGCTCGCGGGATCTTCTCAGTGGGTCGCGTTTCCGATCCGGTGGTAGATTCTGCGAAGCACTACCGGCTTGAGCCCCATGAGCTCACCTAAACGTCAATGAGAATCTGAAATAGCCTCTCAAGATAGTATAGATAGCATAGGTAGGGAAAATAAAGGTATAGTTTACTTTTTTACTAGTTTGTAATATTTTATCCACAAGTAATATTCGTAATCATTAGCGCATAATTTTCAACCGCAACCGAGGCAAAACCGAGCCGCTTCCATTACTCCGCGAGTATTTTACTAATTATTACCCTGCGTATATTCTATCTATGACATAGATATCGCAGAGAGCCTGGAACATAATGGCACCTTTGTTCTTGTCATTTAGATTGACAGTTCCAGACTTATATTACATTAATGTTTTATATAAATCATGAATCAATAACAATCATCATAATATCATAGTATCATCGTAATATATCCAATCGTAGTGACCTTAGCATACAACCATTTACGTTAGGGCTGTCACATACTTAGAATCTTTAAACTATTAACAAAAAAATAGCTATGTAACACTTTTATTGGTAAATTAGAGTAAAACAAATCATTGTGGTTCTTTTTCTCCATCTGATAGGTCTTTAATATTCCACAATTGAAAACAATCTCGCATTTTTCTGTAACGCACGTAAATTCTCAAATACACTAACAAATTAATGGCGGTAGAGTCTTGTGAGCCCATCACTACCCCGCCTATTTTTGCCGCGAAGCAGTAATGCGTTACGGTTTGAAGGGTGGGGCAGCCGTTGTTCTATAGAATCGAACCATAGGGTTCATGTCTCAAGGTGGGTGGCGGCATTTACTTTGTTAAAGTCTATGGGCTCCGGTAACCACTTAACGCCAGGTTCAGTGTTCACCATGGTCGTGAGCTAGTTCATCTGTCTATGTTTTCATTTTTTGTTTTCATTTTTCATTATTATTATTATTATTTTGTAATTGTATTTTTTTACTTGTTTTTTCGTTTACTGCAAATATTGTTACTTATTTAAAAAAAGAAGAAAATATTTGAGAAAAAAACAAAAAAAAAGCCCGCTGAGTTTGTTTCGCCGGTTCTTCTCAGGACTGGGGCTTTGTTTGGAACTGGTGGTAGAGTTAACATTGTTATTTATATTTTGACATTCAACAAGTGTCTTATACTGAAATCTAAGTTGAAATAAATGCTTTTGAATTTGAATTTGAATAAGGAATAAAACAAATACGCGCCAACTTTTTCATCTCGACGTATCACAGACTTTACTTTCGTAGCTGCTTTTCTCTATTGCGTGAAAGGCTAGTACTATACCATAAACCACAACATGTTATATTCTGTAAACAGATCCGATACATCACGACCGAGGCCAATCGAATTCAATGAAAATTATAATTATAAATACTGATGACATTTTGCATTTAATGATATATTTAATTGACCAATAAATAAATAAACCTCGAAAATTATTTAAGTAGTTATCCCGCCTTAATTAGCCCACTTTTTCTGACCTCTGCACAAAGACAATGCCATAGTTCATGGCTTGTCAATTATAACAGTTACGTCATTCTCAAAATACATTCTGTCAGACAGAAATGCAATGGAAGATATTGACGGCCGATTTATAAGAATGATCTAGTTGAATACAAAATAATGTTTAGTGAGCTTTTCAATTTGTTTGTTGATTTACATAAAACAATTCTAATATAGAAATCATTGTGGCGGTAATATTTTTAAATTAGTATTAGTAAAAAAATATTTTTAAATAATGTGAAAACTAATCAAAGTAACGTCGCCTTATTATATAGGAAACTTTATTGTATAGGAAATCAAACTAACAAGTAAGGGGCATTGCTGTATAAGGTGTAGTAGGGAACAGCTGGCGTTGCTAACCTCGGCTGCGTTCGCCACGATTTGACCCTGATCACGACGACCAAATCAATCTGCGCTCTGATTGACAGTTGATACATTTTTTTTAATAAATTTTACTGGCTTGGAAACAAAGTCTTTTAAGCCAAATCAGTATTTCTGTTTCTTCATCACTACATTTCACGTTATCTAGAACAGTTGATACATTGAATACTCGTCCACAGATTAACTATACACATAGACGCACCCCACAGCTTGTATCAACAAAAACTAGGTAATATACGCGATGACGTAACGATCAATTTAAAATCACTAGCTACTTATTGAAATGATTCATTAAGTGGACTAATGCTTTTTTTATGACCGTGTTACAATTAAATTAGCTCTAATGAAGAATGCTATTCGGATCTCATTTTTAGATGACAACGTGTTTGTTTCAACCAACTCAATGGGGTTTTCAATATGATTCTAACAGTACAGTCGGGCCTTAAATGCAATTGAGACACATTAATGTCTCAAAGTAGCGGTTTTCATGATGGGTCACATCTCAGTTGTTGTTGGGTTAAATACAGAAAGAATTGCAATAGGAAATAGAATTGTAATAGCAACACGAACCACGACACGACAAATCTCCAAAAAAAATTTGGCATTTGAATAAAAAAATCGAATCTTATTCTTATCTAGTATTATCTTCAATACTGGTGGCAGGCCCTCTTGTGAGTCCGCGCAGGTAGATACCACCACCCTGCCTATTTCTACCGTGAAGCAGTAGTGCGTTTCTGTTGGAAGAGTGGGGCAACCGTCGTAACTATACTTGAGACCTTAGAACTCATATCTCAAGGTAGGTGGCGCATTTACGTTGTAGATGTCTATGGGCTTCAGTAACCACTTAACACCAGGTGGGCTGTGAGCTCGTCCACCCATCTAAACAATAAACTTGATGTATATATAGTTAGTATAGTAATTTGTTTACTACTTATAATAAACTCGGATTGAAAAATAACATCCTTATGAAACATTTTTTCTAATCATGGATATAAAATAAAACATACAATACTTGTGTATGGCCACTGAAATTAAACAGCATGAAAACTCCAATCATAGAAACTTCATTTCCTTATCAGATTTACGACACGTGCCACAAGCACTAGCGTATAACGCACGTGCCTGATAGCGATTTAATACGGAATAAAAAATAATGTAAATAGTAATACCGTTGCTAATCAATCACGAGAAAGAATATTTAATAAGTTAGTTTTCATGAAAATTACATAAATTTTTCAATGAAATTTTCGTAGGTACTCTTGTTCTTTGTGAAGTCTATCAATACCGAATACATTTAAATCTAAAGGTGAAAGGCTATTTGGTTTAAGTGATATTTCTCTTAATACACGACATTTATATTTGTAATGTAATTATGAATGAAACTTGGTGCGTTTTATTTGGTATTAGCATCAACAATTTGAGGTTTTTAATTGAACTTAAATTAAGTTTACTCAATGGAGTAACCATATACAAAAAAAAACTTCACAAGTTTTTTTTATTTAGATATTTTTTCCAAAATTTAATCTTATAAATGGCTCTTCTATAATGTAATAAAAATGTCGCTTAAACCAAATATCCTTTGACCTCTCGAAATGATGTTAATTCAGCAATCAAAGTAAACGAAATAAAAACGTGACACGTATTAAGAAAATCAACAGATTGGCGAAATTCGATATAAAAATTATCTTCTAACATTTAAAAGGAATTATTTTCATTTTAACTTCGCATGCAAAGCATTACCGTGAAGGTTTATTATCCAAGTGAAATTGAAGTCGGCCATAAGATTTATTCACATTCGGCTCGCTTGTAATGCCGAATGGTAATGAGACTATTCCGAACAAATTGTCACATAAAACTGTATTTACTTGATACTAAACGATTACTGCGTTTCTAAACGATTTACGTTCGCGTTTAGAATATTATTTAATGGTCTGCCGTCTATTCCGTTTTTTTTTTTATTTACCTTGTAGGCAGACGAGCATACACCTGATGGTGAGTGGTTACCGTCGCCCATGGACTTCAGCAATGCCAGGGGCAGAGCCAAGCCGCTGCCTACCGCTTAATACTCTCCACAAACCTCGTTTGAAGAAGGACATGTCATAGCGCTCGGGAAACACCGTGGAGGGGAGCTCATTCCATAGCCGGATGGTAAGATCTCTGGATCCGTAAGTCAATCTTTCGTTTCTGTACTACAATTGTAGGTACATAGGAAAAGTGAAAACATGCAATTTATGAATTAATACAAATACAATTAATTATGGAACGAAATTAAATTACAATGTGTACATTAATAGGAGTTTACTGTGGGCCATTTGCAAAACGAAGAAACCACTCAATTTTAGATAAATTATAGGTGGTATTTGTCGAACTGTAGGCAAATACATTAATACCTTATTAGTTTTAGGCAAACGTGACGTCCGCAGTTCGGTGTTGCAAGGTACGCGGCAAAAATCAACAAAATCAATGTAAAAAAAAAGTAAAACTAAATCGTGGATAAAAAATAGGGAATATGAAACGTTAACGCAAAAATAAAATAGTAACTCTAAATCAAATATTACATTATACTTTATTCTCGTACAGTTATTCTAAAAGTGTTATCCTAATATGTCGATGCCGATTTAAAACAAGGAGCATCCTTGATGGAGTTGTTCACACTTATCGGACGGTGCGGGCAGGTATAGGTAGGTAGAAAAGTTTGTAGTTCAATGTTCAGCCCACGCGGTCGCCGCTGACGTCATTCCTTATAGCCGGCCTTCGACTGTTTGCCTGAATCATTGAATGTTTGAAACACTGGCCGTACGTAATTGAAAATTCTAAACATATCCATAATTTTGTATTTAGAAATTTTTTGTATGGGAAGCTATATTCGAAATTTTGTAAGGACAGAATTGATCGCAGACAATGACACAAATATTCAAAACTGTGCCCTATATACATTTGACTTTCACTAGCTCTGTTGATTACCGTGGCCAATAAAATAAGACATTTTATTTTCAGTCATAATAATAGTAAATTTCATCAAATGTAACATTAACATGTTTACAGTTATTATTGACACCAACAGTGTGTTACTAAGTAAAGATCTATGTTTGCAGTCTGTACAAAACTTTCTTTAGAGCACCTGTTTTTACACTCAAATGCAATATTTCGTAGACTATCACGAAATTTCGAAGAGTTGAGCGAAAATCGATTTTAAATTTTTATCGTTTTTACTTTTGTGATTTTTTTTTGGCACTTGCCGATAATTCGGATGTACAGCAACAAATTTCTAAACTCGATACTTCGTTATTACACATTACATTACGCGCTAGTATGTTAGTACAAGGAAAGACTAAGCTAAGCTAAAAAGATAAGCTTAATATCTAAATAAATAAAAATGTCTTACGATTTTCTCTCGATGTTTCGAAACAACTTCTTTGAAACAATTAACTTAACGACTCTACTGGTGATAAGTCTCACTGAATATTTAAAATTACGCATAATTACTGACGGTAGGCTGAAAAGTAGCCACGCATGGGTAGGTAATTTCCAAGACATTATTGTTATGAATGTCGGGTTCAAAATACAAACGCAATATTACCAAAACTTCCTCGAAATACTTCGAAGAATACTTCCTCGAAAATATACTACTACCTATAAACAACTATACTATACTAACTAACCTACTATAAACATATGGAATTGCCAATAGATACATTGGAAAATATTAATTCGTGACAATTTACGATCACCTTTTCAATGCTATCGCAAGCTACAGCTTTCACAAGACCGGGCATGTTGGATCTCCATTTACGTTTATGGCCTATGGAAAGCGCAATTTCCCCTTGAGATATGCTTATTAAACCTTAACCTACAGCGCCGCTGAATATCAAGGGTTATCGAAGATTCATTAACACTTTAAGTAATTTAAGCCACAAAACACTATTTTAAGCAATTTTTTTATAAATAAGTAACGTCAGCTGTCAAACATATAAAATACACTAAATATTTTAGGCTGTCAGGATAAGCTAGTTACCTAATGGATTTTTATTGAACTACTTTTGCAAGGCATTTCATGATTGTTTAAAGGTTTCGGTGACGTTCCAATATTCTTCGGAAAAATCTGAGGCCTTAACTGACTGTCCTATATATCAATGAACATTTCTGGTCTAACAAAAAACACACCGTATGTAGCTGTTGCTGTTTGGAGCATACATGTATTTGTTGAAACTGGTCCTTAAATAAAACATTGATTGCTTCTGAGTCTGAGTACCTCTTAGTTTCTATCTATAAATATTAATTACCCGTAGTTATAGGCGGTACAGTTTTAACTAAGCCTCGCGTGTAGGTGAACTGCTTCATTTGCAATGTCGGTGTTGCCACACAAGGAGCTTTGCAGGCAAAAGGTCCGTATGTCAAACAAATGGCAAATGGAAATTTACCTTTCTATTACTCACTGATTTTCAAATAACGAACCATATAATGTTTTTTTTTTTATCATATAACTTTAAGGTGTCAGGAATCCACAATTATACAATCTATCCGTCACAATCGGAAGCACTACTTCTTTATGTTTTTTTTTTTTACTAAATTTATGTAGTGTAAAATAAAAATAAAAATTTCTATTCTCAACACTCAATTCGACATAACAGTCTTAAAACAAAACACGCCTAGATCGAAACGTTAAAGTTCGTAGACCTTTCAGAATAAGATACATTCGTACGTTCAGAGCGATCCGTGCATAGTAGTGTAGTTCAACATAGATATTAAACTCCAGTCACGACATTCTGTTATTATGTATAGTTCGGATGTCGGAAACACGCGAACGGTAAACTAGTGTGATGGATTTTGCTCAGTTTTCTCATGAGGGATTCGACGAATGTAGAGTGAAAAAGAAATAGACATGTTTTTTTCCTGAAATCAAATGTAGTGCGTGAGGTGATATTAAAGCGCTCAAATTAGAAAAATGTTAAAAGAAAACACGCTTAGAAATGAAAGTTATTTATATTAACGTAATTAATTCCAAATATTTTTTTTATTGCTTGGATTGGTGGACGAGCTGACAGCCCACTTGGTATTAAGTGGTTACTGGAGCCCATAGACATCTACAACGTAAATGCGCCACCCATCTTGAGACAAAAGTTCTAAGATCTTAGTATAGTTACAGCGGCTGCCCCACCCTTCAA
The DNA here is from genome assembly GCF_030269925.1 of Bombyx mori. Classification (NCBI taxonomy): domain Eukaryota; kingdom Metazoa; phylum Arthropoda; class Insecta; order Lepidoptera; family Bombycidae; genus Bombyx; species Bombyx mori. The sequence goes on from NC_085128.1 coordinate 2,820,393, forward strand.
ACCGAAACGCATTACTGCTTCACGGCAGAAATAGACAGGGCGGTGGTACCTACCCGCGCGGACTCACAAGAGGTCCTACCACCAGTAAAGGTTCAATTCTAATAAATATCCTTTGTCTTCACTTTAATTACAGCTCAATTGGTTTTGTAAACGTTATGTAAATACACGCATAAAGATGCGTGTATACGAAACTATCAAATTTAAAGCTTAAATCGGATGATAAACTTTTTCCATTTAAAGTTTCGTTTCAATAAGAAAACGAAAGCTGATTGCGATTGCGATTCGCAACTTTTGCTAAAAGCTCCGAAGCAAGCGACATAAGTTTTACAATTTGCTGTATATTTGAGATACGGAAGCAAAAGTAAAATGATATATGACTAAGATTTACAAATGTACAGACATTGGATTTAATTGAAAGAAGAAGTCACAAGTAAAAACAAGTTTTTTATATATTGTTTTTCAACGATAAGATGTTGTTTTGTTTTGATAGAATTTATAGAGTAAGCGCTGAGTCTCCAATATAAAGAGGCGGCAGGTGGACAATTCTTTTTGCTCCTACCTATACGTTGGTAGCCTAAGGGGCTATTCTAGCTAGACTGTGACTGGTAGGTGAGCTCACGGGGCTCAACCTGAGATAATGTTGGTCCTAGCAACAGCAGTGCTTCGCAGAATTTACCGCTGGATCGCAATCCTGACCCACTGAGAAGATCCGGCGAGAAACTCAGTTGGTAAAATGGACAGAGATTCAGAACGAAACCGCCGGCTTGTTCTGTTGCTCTGAGGGTTGCTTTTACAAATGTAAATTATTGTGAAGTAATTGTGTTTTAAACGACATTATTGACTTTATTACAATAAACCCACTCAGTGGGCTGTGTCTATGGGTCACTCGTCGAGCAAGCGACGGGTTCGACGAGAACGATGACTGGGGAAAAGGCTTCGAAACAGTCACTAAACAAAACAAATACGATGAAATAGAAGTAGTCTGTATGCGAACATGTAAGTAAATAAATAAATGCACATTACAACTTGGATGCAACTAGCTTACCATGAGGCATAAGGTACAAAACACACCATCGAATTTGGATTCGATTCACGATATTCATACAACGAAATTCGAGAAACATTTTATAGGTTTATTGAACATTTTGTACTTAAAACATTTCGCGATAAAACTACGAGTGCATCAATAAAGTTGAAAACCGCGTCGTTGAAAAGAACGTTGAGCGAAACGAAACAACGAAATAAGAAAAACGTTGTAAAATGCAGTCCGTATCAGCCACGTTGCGTGCATCGCTCAAATATAACCCCCTGTAACCCATGTAAGTTGTCAAGGACGGAATAATCAAGCATGCAACCTCTGACATGAATTCTTACGAATACGTCCCTACATCGATTACGTACAAACTCCTACAAAAGATATAAATTTACACACTACAAACATTGTTGAGATTTAAAACCAGTCTGACCGATTCTATTAACGAAAATGATATTTTTTTTTTATGTAAAATGTATTATGTGGACTGAATAAAAAAGGTGACAAAATCCTTACTGTTTCCGATTCTGCCTTAAATTAAAATACGAAACCGCTTCGAAGCGAAGTAGTATATTAAAATAATTTTGATAATTGAAATTTATCTATTGAATTGCTCTTCGTTAGTCTCGCTAAAACTCGAGAACGGCTGAACCGATTTGGCTAATTTTAGTCTTGAATTTTTTGTGGAAGTCCAGAGAAGGTTTAAAAGATAGATAAATATGAAAATGCTCGGAATTAAATAAAAATAACAATTTTGTTTCGCCTTTGATGTGTCCCCCGTCGGACCGATTCCTTTTGTTTGTTTTAATTTTATTTTATACAAAAGTTTAGGTTTTTTATTTATCGATTGAGGCACTACGAAGTCTTTCGGGTCCGCTAATAAATGAATAAAAACTCAGCCAAGACGTTAGAATACGATGATGATACATACCTAAATAAGCATTTAAGAATATAGTAGTTGCTAGTTGTATAGTAATTAATTAACAACACAACATATAAAAATATTGATTGAACCAAAAATAGACAATCTTGAATTTAATTTGTTTCCAAATTATAATTTATGACTATTAATTATTGTGTTCGATTTATATATTGAGCATAATGACAGGTTGTTACAAAATAGACATATTTTATGAAGATTTACATCCACCGTATGAGTAACGGTGTGTTTACGAAAATTGTTAATTTTAAAGCTAAATAGTCTTCGTTCGGAAAAAGGTGAATTAAAACCAACAAGCAACAGATGGACTGTGATTTTTACTCTTGAATATTTCTTTGCGAAACTCGATTGCCCTCAACTACAAGAGGCACCACAAATTGCTTTTCAAAAACTCGATTCATAAATGGTAAGGTTTGTACCGTTCCGCATCCGTTTCCGGTCGTAAAAACGTCGCTTTCACAATGTTTTCATGTAGTTTTATTGCGAGACCTTGCCGGAAGATCGCTGAACTTGAAATCGCGAGGTCGACTGGAAACGATAAACTACAAATTGAACATTATACAAATGAACTTGCCCCACGCGAAAGCAATTTAAAAAAAAAAAAAACCTCAACTTAAATTTTTAGTTATATCCCTATAATTTCGCTAAAGTACCTAATAGGTAAGCACACGTATTCTATCAAACTAATATGATTTAGCTCGAGATACCAGAATCACAGGACGTCACGTATTTTCTGACTAACGAAATGTGGCCAATTGAATAGTGTTAGTATGTACTAGGACCGCATGCCTATCTGATAGCTCGCTCAGCAAATTTCTAGGTATCAATCAGGTAATCAAGGTACATAAAAACATTACTTACCTCACGTAAATTCTCCAAGCTGATTTTTGCGTATATTTTAGACAATATCGTTAAAAATAAGTCGTTATCGTTAACGAAATGTTGTTAAATTCATTGAAGTGATTGTATGTTAGGGGCATAAACAAAAAATGTTACTCCTTAATTTATATTTGCAGAAGTAATTATAGATGATATTAAAAAGGTCTTTATGCTTGGTTTCAGGAACCAAGAAGATGGAGTACAAGACCAGGCAGTGGCACGAGAAGTGCTTCTGCTGCGTTGTCTGCAAGAACCCGATCGGCACGAAGAGCTTCATCCCGCGCGAGCAAGAGATCTACTGCGCCGGCTGCTACGAGGACAAGTTCGCCACCCGCTGCGTCAAGTGTAACAAGGTACCTACACAGTACATTAACTTCTTTTCTCCTCCTTGGGTCGTTTCCGCACTGCTGAGGGTCGTGACCATTGTACTACGACATAATTTTACTCCTTGTAATGTCCCGCCAGCGCCTCCGACCATTGGCCGCTTTAACTAACTAACTTCTTTTATCTATTTGATTCTAACTTCTTTTATCTATTCGATTTTATTAAAAAAACAGTCATTATGTAGGTATCTAGAAGCGCCAACCCTCCTATACAAAATTGAAGTTTAAAATATATGGAACACACAAATATTGCTTGTTTTACTACTGACAAGAGACGGACAAGAGAACGCCTACGAATTTTAGATTTTTTTCCTACCTATTCTAGTAACCTTGAGGGGTTATACTAGATTCATAGAAGTAGTAGGTGAGCTCATGGGGCTGAAACCTGACGACGTTGCTAAAACTAGCCCTAGCAAAAGCAGTGCTTCGCAGAATCTACCACCAGATAAAAAACGCGACCCACTGAGAAGATCCAGCGTGAAACTCGGTGGGCTTGTCTGTGGGTTACTTTGCTCGTCGAACTCTTCGTCGCAAGCGACGGGTTCGGCGAGGACGATGACCGGTGCTTGAGGTAACTAAAAGCACCGTTAGTCGATCGGAAGGATCTAAAATGACGTGTGTAGAGCGTTGTCGACTCTTTACCATTCGGTTCGCAGGATCGGGAGGATTTTAGTAAAGAGGTTTCCTAATATGCGAATTCTTACTCCGGTCATCGGTACATCCGGTCATAAATTAACCCCCAGATACAGCCCACTGAGTTTCTTGCCGGATCTTCTCAGTGGGTCGCGTTTCCGATCCGGTGGTAGATTCTACGAAGCACGGCTCTTCCTAGGGTTCGTGTTAGCAACGTCGTCAGGGTTACTAGTTAAGGTTACGCTGATATAACCTCTCAGGGCACTCAGCTAGAGTTATGGTGCCCCTATGACGAGACATCATAGGGGCACCATAACTTTATTTATGCGTTTAGAATACCTAGAGAGTGTAACTCTGATTTTAATTTCCAGATAATCACACAAGGCGGCGTGACGTACAAGAACGAGCCATGGCACCGCGAGTGCTTCACGTGCACGAACTGCAACACGTCGCTCGCCGGCCAGCGGTTCACTTCGCGCGACGAGAAGCCCTACTGCGCCGAGTGCTTCGGGGAACTGTTCGCCAAGCGCTGCACTTCTTGCACCAAGCCCATCACAGGTATGACGAACTGGCACTCCAAAAAAAAAAAAAAAACAGGTAGTAGCGAAGTTCCTTATTATAAAAATATTAATTTTAAGTTCTATTCGAGGTATAAAGAAAATAAAACGTGCGAACTTATTGTGGTACACTTCATTCACGGTTGTTTGCATGAGTTGCGCAAACGAACGCTCTGAGATCGTGGTCAATGAATGATAAAAAAATATGTTATTTTTTGTACGTTATTAGATACTTAAGTCGTACACTGTGTGCATTACTAATAAAAATCTTACGTTACAAACGTTTTTTCCCGGTTAGGGTACCCCTCCGCATCGTCCCATAACTTCGTTCCAAAAACAACTAAATTAGAACGGTCCAAATGAAATGTGACGTTTCCAGGTATCGGCGGCACCCGCTTCATCTCGTTCGAAGACAGACACTGGCACAACGACTGCTTCATCTGCGCGCAGTGCAAGACCTCGCTCGTCGGCAAGGGCTTCATCACCGACGGACAGGACATCATCTGTCCCGAGTGCGCCAAGCAGAAGCTCATGTAAATACACCTGTCTCGCTTCAACGCTTCCGCTCTCGCATCGCTCCATCCCTCACACGCAATACAATTTATATATGACAAATGTTTTTGTGATGTGCAGCGAACATACCATACTACCGGTAGTCGCTAACGCCCGAGACTGGTGCGCGTTCAGAAAGCAGGACACCTCGAGCGAAAAGATTTACGACATCACTGACAAATTTAACTTTCGCAAGGGCAGGGCCAACGTTAGTACGGTGCCCAAATAACGATATTTTTTTTATTTAATAAAAGTAAAAAATACACGAAAAATCACAAAAAAATAATTAATTAAAGTGAATGCACAAAATTGATTTAATTTGCTTTTCTATTGAATTTATTATCTATATAATATATTTATATAGACTGTTATCACTCAGATATTGATACTAATAGTCGAATTTAATACGTATAATCTGTATTTATTTTATGTATGTATCGATGTGCTAACCGCCACGTTATTTCGCTTTGGCTGTTGTATTTAGTCCTAGATCTATATTGCGGCGCTGGATTCACACGATGCCTTAATAACATATCTAAGTCAATTTTGAAATTATTATGTTTTAATATAATTCGTACCACCTTAATAAATGTGAATGTTGTGCCTCTAAATCTTGCCTTCCTTTCTATCAATTCGAAAAACGAAGTGACAGAAAAGGACATTCGATTTTAACAACATTGTAATGTAAGAAGGCATCTTGGCTGGTGTTGCCAGATCTAAATTTTATTGTTCATCATTTATAATCGAACTTAGTAAGAAGTGCTTGTCATATTGTAACATAGTGTGTAAGGAATATATTGACAAAGTATTAATATACTTGTTATATTTTAAGTATTTATTTATATACGGGAGTACGCACTTTTTATTCGAAGAGACGCCGATGGTGTTGCTGTGTCACATGTTATTTAAAAAATGAGATTTTAGATGTAATGTTGCCATATACGCCATCGGAAGGTCGCCATCTAACACAGTAATTGTAAGTGACATTTAGTTTTACTAATAAAATTAAAAAATATAATATTTTTGTTCTCGAATAAGTAATAAACTTGTTACGATATAATTGAATGTTATCAATATTTTTACAATGTTAAATAATATTTATTAGGGTGTAGAATCTTACAATAAGTGAGTAACATCTGTGTTAAAGAATATCACTAGCTGGATTGAGTCAACAACTAAAATGTTTGGGGAACACTTTATAAAGGTTACTTAATAAGGTTTTAAATTATTCGAAATGTTGAACTATTAATTTATAATGATAACTGCTTACATGTGTGATCTGATCTAATTAAATACTTGTATCTACCCATAGATTGTAAACTGTGAAACTGAAATAAATTATCAAAAATAAAACATTGTTTTTTATTTATCACCTTCATTTACAGCAACCTCCAATTTACATTGCAATATAAGTTAATATTTAAAAAGCTATTCTTAACCAAAAAGAATACAGTAACTATTTCATTGTATCCTTCATAAATACAAAACAGGCATTTTGTGCTTTTGCATTGAACTTAGTATCTAGAAGATAGTTAGGAAATAGCACAGGTCTGGCTAAGACCAGACTCTTACTTGACCATAGAGAGAAACATACAATTATGTGCGTATTGTATTATTTTCAAAGTTGCATAAAACATTTTTTAATACATTAATAAATAGTCACTTACTCTACAATAGGAATATGTTTTTTTTATTATCTTTAATAGGTTAAAACTATAATATTCATTGGTATCATTTAACATTGAATTTTCAAGGATACATCTTACTAAGAATACGACGAATAAGACGATAATTTCGAAATTTAATCGCAAGCATACATTTCTCATTAAAAACACATTTTAGAACAAGTTCAGGTGCTTCTCGGCATTAGTATTATTTTTGGTCTGTCTAGACCTCGAATTCGTCTTCGTATCAATCAGTTCCGAAGTACTTCTGTCCGAAATGATTTGGGGCCACAGGATGCAGCTCCGAAGTTAATATTTTCATTTTGGGTACGTGATCGACTACAGCTTGTACCGCTGCCGGTGTGCAGAATAAATTCGATAAAATGATTCTTTCTTCTTTGACTCCGTGTTGCTTTAATACATTTACAGCCTGTAATTTAAAATTTGTTGAAATTTGAGGATTATATTATATAAATTTGATACAAGTCATAGGCCTTGCATGTGGAAACTGGCCTGTTGCCACTTAGCCAATTGACACCACTGTCAATACAGCACATAAACATCACAACCATGAGACATAAAATTAAAGTTTCAGTTATCTTGTATAGTGGCTCTTAGATGCCACAGAGCATGAAGTATAATCGCTCCACAGCAGACACAAGCAAAACAACCATGTACGTCCATGTGCACAATACTACTACCAGAAAACTTTCTTTTTTTTATTGCTTTGAATGGTGGACGAGCTCACAGCCCACCTGGAGTTAAGTGGTTACTGGAGCCCATAGACATCTACAACGTAAATGCGCCACCCACCTTGAGGTATAAGTTCTAAGGTCTCAAGTATAGTTACAGCGGCTGGCCCACCCTTCAAACCGAAACGCATTACTGTTTCACAGCAGAAATAGGCAGGGTGGTGGTACCTACCGGCGTGGACTCACAAGACGTCCTAACACTAATTAAAAAGAAGAAAGAAGTTAAAGAAGTTTCAGTTATCTTGTATAGTAGCTCTTAGATGCTGCAGACCATAAAGTATAATCACTCCGCAGCATACACAAGCAAAACAACCATGTATGTTCATGTGTACAATACTACCACCAGAAAAATAACTTTTATTACATTATTATAAAAAATACAATCACACCCATATATTATGTAATGTATAAATATACTGTAAATTCAACCATTAATAAGATTCCAACTGTACTGAATTGGATGTGCCTCTTGATTTGCAAACCAGGATTTTTTTACATCCTATTCCTACATTTGAAAGGAGAAAACAAAGAAGGAATCCTATAAAGAAATTTGATACTTTAGCAATAAGTGTGCTTCAAATGCCCCTCTGGGGTAAATTTGTATAGTAATCAAAATGCCTTTTTCTTTTACAATTGTGCTGAAATTAATTTACTTATCTAGAACAAAACTTAGTGCTATTATACTACAAAAGCTACTATAAACTAGAAAATTATGCAAAAACAAGAACTTTCTAATTACGTAGTTGATGTGTTAACAACCTCACAGCCTGCTTGGTGTTAAGTGGTTATTGGAACTCAGAGATGTTGCATCATACACTCTCACACACATTCATCTTGAAACATGAGGTGTTAACCTCAGTTATATTGTACAGTTGTCTCACAGTTAAAATTGACATACATCACTGTTTCATAGCAAAAACTCCAGGTTTACCATACTTCTTTTTTCTTCTCAGTCAGACACTCTTGTCAGAATGGTTGTGGTTGCGTTGATGCTGTATGTGATATTCTCTGTCTTACTCATCATTGCAACTCTCATGAGATTAATAATGTAGTAGGTTCCCATTACTTTCTACATCGCGGTACTATGGCCTCAGTGACTATAGTAATCCAAGAGTGAATCGGTTCAGAATATATGGCTCTTTCGTTTCACTTTGGTACTGATGGCTACCACTGCCCTCCACCAGGTTCCAGGTTTTACGCCCCTGTGGCTTGCCTCTTCTGCTGGTTAGTCCGTGAGTATGAGAGACATGAGTATTCCCACACCCAAAAGCTCAAGCTAAGTAAAGCTTACAATACTAAAGTCACTAAATAAATTTAATAACCTGTTTAACTGTATTTCCTGTAGACATTATTGGGTACATGAGCAACACCTGTCGTCTTGCAATGTCTTCTGGAAACTTCGCATATACAACATGAGCTTCATGTGTGTCAGTATCACTTTCTACTAAGATTTTACCAATCCGAATAGATCTACAACAGTCTCTAAGGCCCTGAAACATAATTAATGATGTTGCAAATTATTACAGCATAAAATGATAGAATTCGTAATATTCCAGAACTATGAAAAATTTAACTCAAATCCTCAAGCTAAAGTTCCGTTGCAGTATTCAATTACTTAAGACATAATAACAGTAGGGTGATACAGCCACCCATCAAATATTTGAGACTTTGACGAAAATTTCCAAAGGATCCAAAACTAATAGGTAACTCTCGGCAAACTTAGGTTGTTCCACCATAATGGAGAAGATGAACTGCAATATTAATTCACCTGTTCCATTGCTTCTCCTGAACGCACAATAGACACACCACAGTTCCCAGCTCCATATTTAAGTCCTTTATATATTGCTCCAGTAGGAGTAACAACCTCACACTCAGTATAAGGTAATTTGTTCAAACTCTCTTCTATTACCAGACGAATGAGACGATCCGCATAGAACTTGAAATCACTACGACTTGTGTTCCTGAAATTAAACAAAATGGAGAAATTATTTTAAGCAATAGCAAGACTGTTTATAGATTTTTCAGGTTGATTGATACATTGTGTGCGTAATATCATGTATCTTATGTGTTTAATGGTAGAAAGGGTTCTTATTTTTGCTGCTCATTCAAAAAAAAAAAAAAAACTGCAACCTCAAAATACAGCAGATGGCATTTCTTTATTTAAATTCTGATATAATTTTTTTTTTTTATTCACGATTTTATAAACCATACCAAACCATATGATGGCCAGTTGAATGACACGAAACTTAACCTCACTCACTTGTCCCGTAGTATGGTTTGTAATTCTTTTATGTTATCATTAGATGGCAAAAGAGTCAGACTGTCCCCGAACTGTTCTTTAACATCATCTGCGTCCCACTGCCTGATGTCTTGATCAATTATTTCCATTTTAATCCAAAACAATTTGTTGTTTTATTTTAAACCACGACTAAATCATAAAAATGAAATGTATGACTAGCTGTCAATGTCAATTACTATACTGTCAAGTGTCTCTCAGTACGACAGTAGCAAAGGCATTGCGTTTTAAGCCCAACAGAGACAAAATTCAAATATAATAGATTTATAGACAGATATACACTGAATGTGGCATATGTTACGGGTATTTGCAGTAATGGTGAATAGTTAAAGTAGGAATTGCTTGTACCCAACACATTTTACTCAAGTGTCAAACGATTAAAAAAAACAGCAAAACAAGATTAGGCCGTACCTAATAGCAATTTTATGTAATAAATATGAAGTCGTCGTGGCTTAAAGGATAACACGTGTTCGAATCCCACTGGTAGGTACCAATTATTTCTAATGAAATACGTACTTAACAAATATGTTCACGATTGACTTCCACGGTGAAGGAACAACATCGTGTAATAAAAATCAAATTCTCAAAATTATAATTTGCATAATTACTGGTGATAGAACTTGTTTTACCGTAGTAGTAGGTACCGCCAGGCAGGATTGCCGATTTCAGCCGTAAAGCAGTAATGCGTTTCAGTTCGAACGGTAGAGCAGCCGTTGTAACTATACTTCGAACTTATATCTCAAGGTGAGTGGCGGCGGCATTAACGTTGTAGATGTCTATGTGTCCGATGAACTACTTAACACCAGGTGGGCGGTAAGCTCGTCCATATATCAAAGCAATTTATTTTTTCTGGTAGATAAGGTCGAAGCGAAGAGCAGTAATTTATTTTCAATAAGCTCTCAACCTAAATTGAGTCCGGCGGGTCATTTTTTTTTTTCGTAACACTACGTGCGCTATATGGCACTTTATTAACGTATATCTTAATTGCTATTTACTCCCGGTACATACATAATGCAGATGTTACTAAATGGACGTAGGTATTTTTAAATCCTTCCCTTTTTTTAAATGTCAACCAATCATTAAAAAGCAAAGAATTTGTGTAGTTAAATTAAATTAAATGTTATCTCCAACACAGTTACAAATGGTGGTAGGTATTTAAATAACCAAAGTCCCACATGGACTATCATCAATCATGGTAGCTAGTGGAATTTCATAGAATCAAATTTAATGCATATATTTCTTCATCTCGAAAGGTTTCATTCAAATTCAACCTTAAAATAATAATGAGTAGAGTATTAAGAAATAGTATAATAATACAGTATAGTTAGTGTTTATAAATAAAACAAGAAAAAATGACACATTAACGCTTTATTTGCCCAGAAAACAAAATCAATTGTTGCTAAAATAATTCACAAATTTTAACGTCATTTACTAGTAGAATGCACAGGTGTTCCCCTAAAATCATGCATTGAAATCACATATCTCATAAAAAATATATTTGATCATTCTCACTGTTCTAATTAAACTCTTGAATTGTGAACCTCCAAACCTCTATTTTAATTAATGCAGCGTATCACAATGAACGTGCTGTAAATGCAGGTTGAAATTTTAAGTAGCACTGTCTATGTGTAAGTACCGCTATGAAAAGTTTTATTTTAAAATATAATCTTTGAAATGCAGCATTGTAATAGTCGCTTACTAAAGTAAGCAACTGCACCTATTATCATTATTGAAAGGACTTTTTCTATACGAATAATATGTAAGCAATCGTGTTTTTTGTTTCTTGGCATCTTTTCGTTGACAAAATACAGAGAGGCATAGCTCAATTGTTAGCCAACAGAACAATCAAAGATTGTTATACAATCAATACAAAATATTGTTTGAAATAACCTTGAAATGAACATACAAAATAAATTACCCAACAAAATAAGTATTTATTTAATTGAAGCGAAATAAGATTTTTTATAGAACACGGCCGTTACACAATACTTCGTATTATTACAAAAATAAATAAATTAACAATCTCATTCTAAGCATAGAATTATAAGTGCAGATTTACATTAACCCGGTGACTAACCAAAAACGCTAGTAAGGTGTGGTATGTCACTGCACACGTGTAAACAGTGCGTTATTTGTTATTAACGGAGCCAATGTAAATCATCTGTTATTTTACACATTCGATGCTATGACGTAGAAAATTAAATGTATTAGAAAATATGAATACACGATAGACCAAAACAATCAAATAAATATTATTAAAAAACGTCTATCATATTCTAGAATTCTCCACTACAATTCTGATGTTATTACGCGAATCTCCCAATGAATTCTAATGTAAAGCTTTTTGTAGCTAAAATAAGTTTATCCCGTTTTATCTAATGTAAAATCCCATTCCCCAAAAAACTATCTAAATGTCCTTTTTCTAGTGTTCAGTACCAATGAAATTAAAAGCTTTTTTGTTTCTATAATCATTCAAATTTCCGTAACTTGATCCTAAAATCAACATCAGCTTATTTTCACTACATGTACCTGCATTTCTTGATCTACGACTCGGGCTTTCGTTAGTTGCTAAAACTATTAAATAAATCGATTATAGTGCTATCGCATATTCGGTTAGCTACAAATTCGAATAACATAATCGATATTTTTCAATTAACGGTTATGTTTGATTGAATCGATGAAAAGACGTGATTTTAATATGAAATCTGAAATTTGTATTGACAATCGAATATCATCTAGTATTCGATTTAAAATCGATTGAAACGTTTTTAGTAACATTCGTCCAACATGAACTTTTATTATAAAAGGTTTTAGGGGCTATAGGTTAACAGGGGCTTTCCTGATTTTTTTTTTCAAATTTGGCTCCGAGCTAAGTGAATTATTGGCGATGATCTTTAATTTATTGGTATCTATACTCAATGTATTAACCGCCTTATAATCACAGACGGCCCTAGCATGTCTTAGCGGCGATGTTCCGAAGCGTTACGTTGGAAGCTACATGATTTAATTTTATTCGTTCTACATCACTATTCTAGAGCACACTGTACTTACTTTTCATTTCGCACCCCGAAATATTAATTTTATAAAGTAGACTTCTTAAATTATTACTCTTTAATTCAAAGCATTTTGAATAACTGTACATTTTATATTAAATCTGAGACGTGAGGTAATGTAAAGGCGTGTAAATCGATACGATCATTTAAACTTTATCGAGTTTTATATTCTATTCGTTCATAGTATTAAGTTATTTCTAATAAGGAATATCTCTATGATAAATTCCTCTTAATTCTAATATTTTATGACAATAGGCAAGTTGACTGATTTTTTATTGTTTCACGAATACGTAGTCAACAAATATAAGAATGATGCAGCAATACAAAAATTGTAGGTTTACGTTTTAAGTCAGATAGCATCTATGAAAGTGTATAAGTGTGAGGAAATTAAACAAGTCGCTGCATCTCACTTCTAGGGTTATTCCTAAACCTCCCGAGCAGTCTTAATAAATTCCCACCATTTTTTATTGGGACATTATTTAATTACATCTCATTTCGTAAAAGTTAACTCAAATTTGTATGGAGTTGGGACAACGTCCTTAGCGGCAAACGAAAGGAAGCTGTTCATACTCTATACAAATTTGAGTTAACTTTGACGCTATAGAGAATGTTAAAAAATTCGCACTAAGCACACAGCTGACTGACTGCCGAGAGCCATCCGTACTTCTAGCCTTTCACCCGTCGACAAGGATATCGATTCCGATGTTTCGAATAATTCGCGGCCGATGAGTCTCATTAAACTAGTTTTCGTTACATAGACTACGGACTCGTGAAAACCGAAGTAAGACCACTAAACACAAAACACCAGTCAACTAGCCTGTACAACAACGTAGTCTACTTTGAACTTTCCTCTTTTTAATTGCTAATGTTCGTTTCGCTCACTACCCTAACAATGAACGAGCCATATTAGCGCCAACGTTGACTGACACACTAAGCCCGATGTACCTATTAAACAATTTCAATTCGCTAAGTTCTGTTTATCGAAAAATAAATAAATTGAAAAGCTTTTTTTTTTGTTTGTTTGTAAACGGCAAAGTTTCGTTACAACCCTGATATAGCCTGATTTCAAACACCTTCGCACTTATTTACTATATATATACTCTTGTTTCTGTACATGAAAATGTCCTAAAGACACGTTCTGTGGTAAATGCGAGAGCTCTTCGAATTTGCGCTTAAAGGATTCAAAAATAAAACTGCAATTTCATTCGATCGCTTATTCAACTACGAACATACTATATGCGCTTGTTTGACAAGCAATAACAACGCCTATTCATTAATTACAAATAGAAGTACAAAACAAACGGTTTACAATAATTTGAGAAACTACAACAAAATTTTTTTAATCGATCCACAGTGAAGTCAAGATTTTCTTCCAATCAAAATACTAATCCATAAACTTAATTACAATTAATTGTACTTAGTTGATTTTTTGTTTAAGTAATTAATTGTAAACTATCAAAACGGTTCAAATTGCACTTCGGTTCGATAAAACGTAATGAATAAGTTTAAACAGCGCTGTTTAAAATTAAACTTTACAAATAAATTATTTAAAAAAAAACCACTATTTTCTTTACTACGGTTAAGTAGCAAATACAATAACAACAAAGTAATCGGTAGATTATATACAGGTTCATTCTTCCGGCATTGAGTTTTGTGTGTGTGACTATATTACTGTTAATTGCCAAAACAAATCTAAAATATTTTTTTAAATGAATTGTGAATTCGTATAGTATAATAGATAAACAAAAAATTGTCAGTTCCGCTCAAAATCTTATTAATTCGGAAAGCAATATCAAAAATTACGAACGAATACCCTACGATTGGCGAAATGTAGGGTTGTCCAAAACCGACACTTAAACTAACACGTTCGCCGTAAATTCATTAATTCGTGACACACATGCTATCGTGGTTGGCACAGAGACCATATAAAAGCTTGTGGGCCGAGGGCTACAGCTCAAAGCGACAAGCTGCGGATCCGCCGAACTGAACGTAGCAGCATGGAATGTATCTTGCAGACGGCGCCCCCAGGAGCCTTGACTTGACTGAGGTCGATTTATTCAACTGACTTATTAAATGCCTTCATCGAAGCCATTTACTTGTACTTAACTTTATCTTAGTTGTCAAACCAAAATCTGCTATGTGCACTTTTTGACCTTTTCGTATAGTTCACAGCCCTATCTACCGTATAAAGAAACTGTTGTGTCTATAACCTTAATATTTATCTATAGCTTTCATTTGATATAGTTCTTAAAAATTCACCTTCATATAAATTTTTATACGAAAATGTTTTTACTCGTTAATTCAAAAGTTTTTTGCACATAGCAGATTTTGGTTTGACAGCGACGTTACGATGTATTTCTGTTATTCAAAATGACGCTTCAAACTTTATCTTACATTAAATTGTTCGTTTTCAATGTTTTTGGTACTTTTATCGGTTTATCCCGACCCCAATCGAAGCCAAATACCTTAACAACAGCCATAACCTGTACAATAAACTAGCAATCACAACTATAGGCGACTAGTGGGTGGACACGAGTCCGTTCCTCTGTCTCGGGTAGCCGTTGTAATTCTTGATTGACTCGTGTTTTGTCGGACTCGGGGGCTCCACCTTGGCCTTCTTACCTTTCTTCGGCGACAGATACGCTTTGTAGAAGAACTGAGCGAAAAGCACGAAATACGAGAAGTACATCGCCATCGACAGCTTGATGTTTATCTGGCTGATGTGGCACGTGTGCGAGGGAGTGGTCGTCATGTAGTTGTGCGCCCAGATGTTGATCGCGCAGCCGACGATCATCTGGGTCAGTTGGAGGACGGTGATGGTCATGGCGAGGGCTTTCGGCGGGTACCTACCCATACTGACGAGCGCGTAGTACGAGTACATCACGCTGCAAACACATAATAATTTATTTAGTTTTTGTTTATTGCATAGATGTGTGGACGAGCTCACAGTCCACCTGGTGTTAAGTGGTTACTGGAGCCCATAGACATCTACAACGTAAATGCGCCACCCACCTTGAGATATAAGTTCTAAGGGTCTCAAATATAGAAACGCATTACTGCTTCATGGCAGAAATAGGCAGGTTAGGTTAAGTGACTTAATTTGCTAAGTGAGCACGTGTTTGTATTGGAATCTTTAATATACGTGGGTAATATATAAACTTGTTTGTTACCAAAATAAACGAAAATTGTTAAATATTAATTAACGTATATATAAATATGTTAATCTGCAAAGTTTATAGAGGTAGCTGGTTCCAGATGTTCTTTCTACATTTTCGTTTTTCTGAAGTCTTTTACAATGTTTTACAATGAAAAGGGTTTTGAATTCATTCCAATTTCAGACCATTATACCGTTGAATTATCGAAATAGAAAAAATTTCTTTTACGCATTTAACAAACTTTACATAAATACTAAATGCGTTCACAAATGCTTACATTTCGATTAAAATAATTGTCTATTTTAAATCAAATATGTACGTTATAAATCAATTAAAAGTATGAGATATAACGTTAAGGGATAAGAAAAATAAACCGGATACAAATGCAAGTAAGACTCGCGTTCTAAGCAATGGTGTATTTTAAGATTTAGCGCACTAGGCCTATAAGATTTAATGGATAAAAACGTTTTAATTGCAAAATAATATACGGCAGTGTTCTGTTATGGAAATAATGGTAATGATTGAATATATTAAAATATTAAATCAATCTGACGACAAAACGAGTTTTGTAAATTAGGTTTTTTTTTTTTATTTCAACTTCCTGCTCATTAAGTCAAAACAAAACTAAGCGCTATGAGGTGGAGCATGCGCCGCCATTGCCTTTTGACTATAGATAGGGTAAATACGCCCATCGTCCTGAGAGTTCTGGCTGCAAGTTACCTAATACTACCTATATATAATATAATGTAGCACTATTAATTTTTCCCCTTACTTATTTTTTCAAGCCTTGCCTCTCATCGAATTTCACGAGTAAAACAATATAGCTGGTTATGTATGTATTACATAGGAGCTCTTCGGATGGCGCATCCTAGTGCGTCTCAGAGTCAAGCAAGCAACAACGCTTGAGTGTTATAGCTTTTCAAGAAGTTCCCAGTCGATTTCACCCCTCCCCCTACGGGAGGAAACCGTAGCGGTAACGAGATGCTATATAGTAAGTTTATTTGACTCAATTTGACGTATTGACAAAGTGATTCTACAACAATAATTTTTTTTATTTCATTTTGAGGCTCAGAACCCTAAAACCGTATTATTACCGCATTTTAATGTAATTTATTATTGTACAAAATGTATTAATTTATTAATGCAAATAAGCAATTTTGTTAATACGCTTGAAAGAGTAGGAAACGTATGCTTATTTTTTTAAACCTGTATTTTATGATTTTTTTTAATGATACAATCAAATATTTTAATTAATCAATTTAAACGCGTATGACACGTTCAAGCTAAATTACATTTAAAATACATATATGTGATATATTTTTTGTTGATTTGTTGATTAATTGTTTTTGTTTTTTGTTGACTGGAGATTTCGACTCAATATATCATAGTATAAGACGACATTCGCGTGATGATTGCAAAACGCATTCAATCCAATTGAAGCGAATGACATAATCCCCGTTAATATATACACGTGCGAAACTGCTAAAACTTGCACTAGTGTAATAATTCGAGACATCAAAATATTCTACATAACACGCGTATATTATGTGTTTCATTGTTATGTATAAAATTGGACGAATCATTTACTGATCTATTTTTTTTTTGTGTCAATGGCCTTTAATTTTCAAATGTATTTTGAAACTCAGTGCTTAATCATGATAATGATACTTTATGAAATATACAAATTAATTGCGAAAACAACCTTCAAGCAAGCACGAGACGCTATGCTGAGCTACGAACGCAATTACCTCTACAAACATTGACAATTAAATAAATCTAACTAAATCACGTAATTAAATCAGAAATATAGTTGATATAACACACACCTGTGCACACAATAGTTCATGACGACGAACCAGCGCGCCGACGATGTGTATTCAGTGAACGAATACCAAGTGTACAGCAGGACCGTGATGTGGTGGTACCAGTGGAGGAAGATCAGCGGCTTCTTGCGTAGGACGATGAAAACCGTATCGCCGAGTTCTGGAAGCTTCGATAGCACGAACATCCATGTCCAGAAACCGGAAACTTTATCTTGCTCGATGAAACTGTAATAAGAAGACATATCGTTTTCATTACACTCAAAAATATACCAGCCGGTTATGAATTATTTTAATTCGATAGTCACGTGTTTCTTTTTTAGTTATTTTCGAAATATTTCCCTTTTTTTCATGTCTTATTTTGGTATAAATTTACGTAATTTTCTATTAATTACTGTCTAGAATCCAAAAACATGAATGAAAATGATTAAAATCACCAACGTAGGGATTAAATTCAAATTTTTATTAGGCATTGGCTATCCATTCTAATATTTGTAAATGCGAGAATGGATGTGTTTGTTTGTTGCGCTCATATGTGTTATTAACAACTATCAAGAACATTTTCATAGACTTGTACTGAAAGGTTACTGAAATGGATATATGTACTTTTTAATGATATTAGATACCGAAAACGAATTAAAAGTACGAACGTAATTAATTAATTAGTCATCGAGTAAAATATTATTTTATTATTATTAATTACGTTTCTAATATTATTTATTCAATTGGTGTCATAACGTTTTACTGCCAGAGCTAGAAGAGATATGAGATATGTAAAAATATGAACTTTCAGTTTTTTTTTTTCCTACCTAAGCTGATAGCCTTGAGAGGCTATTTCAGCGTAACCTTAACTAGTAAGTGAGCTCATGAGGCTCAAACCTGACGACGATGCTAACACGAACCCTAACAACAGCCGTGCTTCGCAGAATCTACCACCGGATCGGAAACGCGACCCACTGAGAAGATCCGGCGAGAAACTCAGTGGGCTGTGTCTGAGAGTTAATTTACTCGTCGAGCCCTTCGTCGCAAGCGACGGGTTCGACGAGAACGGTGACCGGTGCTTGAAGTACCTAAAAGCACCGTTAGTGGATCGGGAGGATCCGAGATGACGTGTTTTGGGCGACGTCGACTGCTTTCCATTCTGTCCGCAGGATCGGGAATGAGCAAACTTTCAGTTCAGAATAGCGTAATAACGGATGCCTTTATCGTGACGTTTTGTGGAAAACTTTAACTGTCTTTATCTTGAATACAGGGAGGACTCTTGTGAGTTGTTTACTCGTGGTAGGTCCTCTTGTGAGTCCGCGCGGGTAGGTACCACCACCCCGCCTATTTCTGCCGTGAAGTAAGTAATGCGTTTCGGTTTGAAGGGTGGGGTAGCCGTTGTAACTATATTGAGACCTTAGAACTTATATCTCAAGGTGGAAGGCGCATTTACGTTGTAGATGTCTATGGGCTCAAGTAATCACTTAACACCAGGTGGGCTGTGAGCTCGACCACCCATCTAGCAATAAAAAAAAAGAGATTCTACTGCCCAATTGAATAAAACATAAAAGTTTGTAAATACTAAAAGTCCTTCATTGACTATTCTCAGCACTACGGTAAATCATTCTTTAAACGAGGTTCAAGGAAAATGCTTTATTTATAGGCAGCGATTTGGTTATATAGTTTTCTAATGAAGGAAATCGAAATAGCTTTTTCATTTGGTCGACATTGACCAAAGGTCACTTTTAGTTGAAGTTGGTTATCTGACAGCTGACTGTCATTATCATTGTATGTACTTGTAAGCAGTTCATAATTGAAGAGCATTATTATTTTTTAAACACTCTAATCTCTATATCTTAATGGGATAACTTTCTCAACAGAAAGTGACTAAAATTAACATGTGCTTTAATAAAAATGTTTTAATGAAATTTTTATTTATTATATACACGATTTTTGGGTAAACGCTTAAAATATTTAATGTTCGTTTTTATTTTATTACGTAAACGAACGCGTGACGTCATACGTGAATGTATAATCGACAAGACAGGCCAAGAGTTGAAATGACATCATTCGCTGTGATTCATGTTTTTAGAACAGATTAAAAGATACATTGAAGTGATAGATTAGATTTTGTTTTATGTTCGACAATCATTATTAGATAAACCAAATTTCTAACATTCAATCAAAATTTTCGGGTGTGTAATTGGATACAGAAAACACATACTGGTTTTGGCATACTGATATTACTGGTGGTAGTACCTCTTGTGATTCTCGCGGGTAGGTACCACCGCCCTGCCTATTTCTGCCGTAAAGCAGTAATGCGTTTCGGTTAGAAGGATGGGGCAGCCGTTATAACTATACTTGATACCTTATATCTCAAGGTGGGTGGCGCATTAACGCTGTAGATGTCTATGGGCTCCAGTAACCACTTAACATCAGGTGGGCTGTGAGCTCATCCACCCATTTAGGCAATAAAAAAAATAAAGAAAACATACGAGCCTAGGAAGGGACGGACTTACAATTTTGTTAATTAAACACCACGTAACAATCGGTTTTACCGGTGGGCGTCTTTGAGGTCGCACGGGTATTTTCCACAGTTTGCTGATTTCTGCGGCGAAGCAATAAATAATACGTTCTTGGTTTGAGGTTGAACAGCCATTATGCTTTAGAATGGAGACTTAAGAGTTCAGGTGGCTGGCGGCATTTACATTGGTGATGTCTATGGGCTCCGATAACCACTTAACACTACCAGAAAGGCCGTGGAACTCTTTAGACGGGTGTCTAAGAAAAACATAACAATATACACATCAACTACAATTAGTTTTACGTTTTTAAATACCTATACTTTATATCAAAAGAATACATCAATTACACTTTTTAATTACTGCCCGACTCCTATTTGACAATTATATTTAAATGCTTTGCAATGGAAATATTATAAAGAAGCGTTTCAAATTTCTGACATTCACATCTTTAGATTATATTTTTTCTTATTTATTTTTTCAATGAATCCAACGTCCGCTACTAACGTTTATATCGCGCGGTTAATGATCGTAAGTGGCTCTTTAAGTACGATCGTGTTCAACCTTATACCGAAGATGTGATGGTCATGCAATAAATATTTAATGGGATGAAAATAAGCGAATTAGCATTTACATTAGGTAGAATCAATGTAAACACTATCAGTTTGGATCTTCTATTTAGTATTGCCTTTTCATCGGGATTTGCTTACAGATACAACGTACTAACAATATTGATTGGATCCTCATCGAACTCGTCGATTACGACGAAGAGTTCGACGAGTGAACTAACCCATAGACACAGCCCACTGAGTTTCGCCGGATCTTCTTAGCGGGTCGCGATTCCAATCCGGTGGTATATCCTGCGAAGCAGTGCTGTTGCTAGGGCTAGTGTTCGTAAATTCTCTCAGGTTGAACTCGTGAGCTCACCTGTCCGCGAGAAGCTGGAATAGCCTCTTAGGCTACCAGTGATTAAGTAGAGAAAAAAATTGATTGCAGTGTTATTTTGGGAACAAATAAATGATGGATCAAAGAACTCACAGACCACATGGTGTTAATCTTCTACCGGAGCACATGTGAGTATTTTAATTATGTCCATAGATTACGCCAACTTCTCCAATTTCTAAGTAATCTCCATCTAAACGTTAACTGGAAGATAACTTAACGACAAGTCAGTCCATTTTAATTTAGTTGAATATGTAATTTCGAAAAGGGCACATGTCGCATACTTGTCAAATACGTTTTTTCATATACATGTAGTTTTGAGGCTTATCTACACCTATTTTATAATAATTCCAGTAAATTTTAATTGCTAATTAACACTAAAACATATCTCAAAAGTTAATATTTTAAATTTTACACTTCTTTAGAAAATAATCAGTTTTTTTTCATTTCCTGAACATTTTACATTTTCAGAGATGTGCCCTTTTCGAAATTGCATATCCAGTTAAACGTTTAATTTTCCTCATTGACTTTTTGTGTATATTGTCGTTATAATGGTGTACATAAGTGCAATAGAGTGTTTTGTATTTTATAAAAATCACCATAACGCGAATGGCGCCACTGACATTTAGGACAAGAGTTCGAAGTCTCAAATCTCAATTATATTGTAGCTATTCGATCCTTCAAACCAGAACAGAAAGTGTCATAGAGGCCGACAAATTGGCAGGGCGGTGATACCTACCCATGCTGTCTACAAGACGCCCTGCCACCAATAGAACTATTTTTGTTATTACTAATACGGTAATCGTAGCTCATATTTAAGCAGAATTTATTTTCATTTTAAGGGTACCGTGGTCAGATAGCAGATACATATCTCAGTTTTGTTGACTCTTTTAAATAGTATTCTTTAAGTCTTACAAATTTTCTTTATAACAGTTGGGTATGAGATATACGACAGCTGTTTTAATACTTGTATCGAGTTAATAAACTAGTACTTGAACTTGAAACTTAAACGTCAATAAAATTCGTTTCGTCACTACTGCATATTATTGTGTGGTTAATTAGTTACACATGTGTATGTTTTTTTTTTATCTTACTTTTATGTGTTTTTGTTCATTTTAAATATTATAACTCATAAATTCAATTATGTTAATAAATGTTTTATTATGTTTATTATACCTATTTACTTATTGGATGATTGGCATATTTATTTGAGAACGAATCTGAGTAGTGTGCAATGCGTACAGTAACACTCGTGTAAGCAATTTGTATTTTGTTTTTAACAATTATTGGGTAGGTATATTTTGAAACAACGCACCTGACGCGTGGTCACGATCTTAATTTACGCGCAAAACTTATAAATTTGCGTAGATTGGTGGATGATTGCATTAGTAGGGGAAAAAAAATTTATATTTATATATTATACCTCTTTTTTTTTAAAATCTAATAAAATAATTTCTTACGTTGCGATATAAATAAAAAAAGCATCCAATGATTGAGATAAGAATTCAGGGAGAAACATTTTAAAATCTGTCACACATAAAACTAAAAAATCTTAATATGTGACGTAGCTCATGTGAGAATTCAGTTTGCGTAAAGATTTTAAAGTAGTTACTTATAGTTGCACAAAAATTCTAGTCTTACGTGCAAGTGTTGTACATCAAGAAATAAATATCCTTCGCTCTGAATCTAGCTTTTATTCGTATTCATTATATCATCGTTCCAATGAAATTGGGACTTTCGGCCGCTAATCACCCGATGGCTCAAGGTCGGCGGCTGCAAGACAGTTCTATGGAAAACTTTTCAAATCACGTTCACCACGATCCCACCTTAAAAATATTCCATTTCGACACTTTTAATTTCCACGTATTTATCAGATCACGAGCCGGTTATGAAAAAGCCTTCAACAGAACGCGTTTGCGGCAGACAGATGGTTGGTTGAATGGGTCGATCAGAAACCATTACTCGGTCCGCGTACGAGAAGTATCGTGGCGAACGCATAATTTCTCGTGTTACACAATCTTAACACTTTCTATTGCTAAATGAGTTTTGTACCAGTGACCGCGAGCCGGTTCTGACGCAATACAAAACTTTACATATTTGTGAAAGACATTCCGATAATTAACTCTCTTGAGATATTTCGGTAATTCGAAATGCCGACAATGGCTAAGTAAAAAAAACGTATTCTTTAGTGTTAAATAGAACAGAATAGAAAGCTCTTTCTAAAACACCTCAAGCAAAAACGTTAACAATGCGTAAGAGTTACATTACGCAGTTTTATAGTTTAAAGTGGTCACTCCCAAGCAACTTTACTGCTTTATGAAAAGCTTGAAAAATATATCAATTTGTGTTTCTAATTTCTTATAGTTTCTTTAAACAGGTGTACGGCCCATCCGGTGTTAAGTGGATGACATAACAATGTGAATGCCGCCACCTGACAAAACAGCGCAATATAAGCAAAACATTCAAATTAGTTTTTTTGTATTCAACTTTCGAACTGAATAATTTATGATCTTAACACGTATGAAATATAAGGTTACACAGCGTATGTAGACTATTGTAGACACCAGTCTTTATTTATTTACAAATCAAATTTGAATTTATTACTGGTCGTGCTTTGTACGTATTACGTTGAAGCATTGCAACTAAATCCATATATTTTAAAAGTATATATTTATTATATCAATATGCTTGCTATTATCTCATATGCTTGCTTTTAATTATATAATATATATATTAATTGCATAATTTTATTTTGCTAGTTACCTCGAGGGGCTATGATAGCTTTTTTTTTTATTGCCTTTGTAGGCAGACGTGCATACGGCCCACCTGATGGTGAGTGGTTACCGTCGCCTAGTCGCTTCACCGAACCTCTAGGTGAGCTCACTGGGCTCAGCCTGGGAGACTGCTAATATTTGCCCTAGCGAGATCCGTTCTTCGCTAAATCTACCACGGGATCGGAATCGCGACCCACTGAGAAGATCCGGCGAGAAACTCAGTGAGCTTGAGACTCCTGTCTCGTGTTTATTTCTAGTATTCCTAATACAAAAAAAATTTAACGAGAAGTAACTTATATTATGTTGTTATTAATGAGCTTCCTCATAATAAATCGTACATCGGGAGTGGAAAATGCAAAATTTGATTTTTATTCTTTCATACTCTTTACTTACCTACTTCAACTTCTTTTTGGCGTGTTTGGGAAAACAGATCAGTATTTATTGCGTGTAACAAACCGACGTAACAGATAATTTTAGTTCATTGGTTTATTATATTTCATGGTAAGGTTGTTTTATCAAAATTTTAAAGTATGTTGATAAGTACTTTTGAATAACATCATACATCAATAAGTAATTAAATCTGTTAATGTTGAAATGGTAAATAAATGAATTAACCTCAAAAATTATAACTAACTAGCTGACCCGGCAGACTTCGTAGTGCCTCAATCGATAAATAAAAGTCCTAAACTTTTGTATAAAATAAACTTGAAACAAACACAAGGAATCCGTCCGACGGGGTACACATCAAAGGTAAAACAAAATGGTTATTTTTATTTAATTCCGAGCATATTAATATTTATCTACCTTTTAAACCTTCCCTGGACTTCCACAAATAATTTAAGACCAAAATTAACCAAATCGGTCCAGCCGTTCTCGAGTTTTAGCGAGACTAACGAACAGCAATTCGTTTTTATATACATAGATAGATAGATAGATATATTAAGCGCGTGCGCATAGGTTTTTTTTTTTAATTAAAGTTTCTGGGGCACTCCGTGTAGGTAATCTTATTGTAACTAAATTTTTTTCTAAGTCAGCATTATACATGTTTTTTTTATTGCCCGTGTAGGCAGACGAGGATACGGCCCACCTGATGGTGAGTGGTTACCGTCGCATATGAACGTCAGCAATGCCAGGGACAGAACCAAGCCGCTGCCTACTGTCGCTGTGTTCACATGGTGTTTATTTAATAAAAAATGAACTTGCATAATTTAGAAATTTTAATACGAAAAATGGGTTGTATTAAATCAGGGACTCCCAAATATATTTTGTCTACTGCCCACTTTGAGAATAAATTATTTTTTAGCGCCCCCATTTTTTCACATACCTAAAAACCACTAGTGAGTTTAGTCGGTGCCTAAGAGTCCTCTTAGAAGTTACAAATCGCCTCCCAAGCTTCTGCACAACGCTCTCATTTTTTTCTGGATCTGTTACCGCCCCCCTTTAGGCCTGCAGCGCCCACAGCCCCCCTGTGTTATGGCCCACTTTGGGAAAGACTGTATTAAATGAATCAAAACCATCTAAATACTAATTGATATTATATGTAATGTATGGATAGCTGGTCTTCTATTATCAGTTTAGATAGCGTCATTAAATTTGCTTATTCTTGTATAAATATTATAACATAACTTATAACTTAAATATCACTACATAGTATAAAACAAAGTCGCTTTCTCTGTCCCTATATCCCTATGTATGCTTAAATCTTTAAAACTACGCAACGGATTTTGATGCGTTTTTTTTTAATAGATAGAGTGATTGAAGAGGAAGGTTTATATGTATAATAACATCAATTAAATACTGGAGAAATCAATAATAAATTAGTTTCCGAAGCGAAGCGAGGGCGGGTCGCTAGTTAAATCACATAATAGAACGCGAGAAAAATGTTATTCCTAGATAAATTACAAACGAAATCATGCATTCGATTCTAAGTTTAGCATTGACCGTGACCGTCTCGAAATTTTAATCGTTTGAAATAGTCTGAATCGATAACGGATTATTCGGAAATCGAATAAATGAACAGAAGAAGTCGAATTTATGGTAGCTATTGTTAGGACCCCTTTGAAACTTAACAGCTGATTCAATTTCAATATTGAGTCATTTTCGGATTGCAAAATAAGAATTTTATGTTCGTAATTTTTTTTTCTCGGACAGCGTATTGCGTAATGCACGAATGTCCGTTTAGAATATACATATATGTATATACTATATCCGACCTTGATTTCCCGATACGAGAACTAGAATAAGTAACTCAAGAGAAACCAGATGACTATTTTGGTAATAACCTTGATAACAAAGGTGGTGCAAAGAAATACATATCTGACGTACCTACATCTGCCAATTTTATGGGTTTAGCCATTAATGTAGTCAGAACCGTATTTCGTAATGCCGGATATTGGTTCGTCGGATTACCATATCCAAACGTCACTATGTTTAAAGACCTTTTTTATTCTTGTTCTTCTCAGTCGGGTACTCTTGTCAGAGCGGTCGTGGTTGTGCTGATCATTGGTCCCCGATGTTTTCAAGGATTGCTTCCCTGGCGTTGCGCTTTTAGATCTGGCGGTTGTCCGAAGCGTTTCCAGTACACTGGGTTTTATTCTATGAGTATATCCGCTATGTAGCCTATATAGCTATCCGAGTATAGCCTACATAAAATGGACTATCCTTGTGCTTAATTAAATATGACATTGTTAGGCAGCCCACTGAGTTTCTCACCGGATCTTCTCAGTGGGTCGCGTTTCCGATCCGGTCGTAGATTCTGCGAAGCACTGGTTTTGCTAGGGTCAATGTCAGCAACACTCCGGTTTGAGCGCCGTGAGCTCACCTACACGTCAAGGAGAAGCTGAAATAACCTCTCAAGGCTATCAGCATAGGTAGGAAGAAAAAAAATTGTTAGGGTTGCCAATTTGTAATAACTTAAGTGGGATAAGTAAAGTATAAGATTATAATTTTTCAAAGATCTAAATTGTGATTTATGGAGCATAATTTATGTATATGGAGCATTAATCAACAATTTCATTTATAAAAGGGTCGTGGCCTTCGCTAAATTTACAATCTAATTTATAATGACGTTACATATGTGTCGAGAATACATGTTATTCCTTCATCATGGAAGTCGTCCGTAAGCTCATGTTAAGGCCGGTTTTTATTTGAACAATTTTGATGTGTCTGCAGAATTTGGCACCAGTATACTCACATAGCGAATAGCGATATGAATACAGAGTGAATCTTATCTTTCAATCCACAACGACTTTATTACATACACCTCTAATGCTTCTAATTTGAAGTCGTCGTGGCCTAAAGGATAAGACGTCCGGTGCATTTGTATCTAGCGATGCACCGGTGTTCGAATCCCGCAGGCGGGTACCAATTTTTCTAATGAAATACGTACTTAACAGATGTTCACGATTGACTTCCACGGTGAAGAAATAATCGTGTAATAAAAATCAAACCCACAAAATTATAATTTGCGTAATTACTGGTGGTAGGACCTCTTGTGAGTCCGCACGGGTAGGTACCACCACCCCGCCTATTTCTGCCATGAAGCAGTAATACGTTTCGGTTTGAAGGGTGAGGCAGCCGTTGTAACTATACTGAGACCTTAAAACTTATATCTCAAGATGGGTGGCGCATTTACGTTGTGGATGTCTATGGACTCCGGTAACCACTTAACACCAGGTGGGCTGTGAGCTCGTCCACGCATCTCAGTAATAAAAAAAATTGCTTCGGATCTACGAATTTAAAAATTAAAATATTATATTAAATTCACATTTATCTTAATGTTTGTATGCACTATCTGAACCTTAAACTTTGAACTTTGAGAACCGCGTCGGTCACTCCACGAGTTACTTAATTAATATTGACACAAGACAGACTACACACAATAATCCTTTACTTGAGTGTGTGTTTTAAAAGAATACAAGTGTTATTTATTTAAGAACGTGATGGATGTTGGGTTCGTTTGGGTAAATATGGTTAAGAAAAACAATATTAACATTGGGACAATTGTTTTAGTGTTTTGTTTAGTACTTACTATGAACGATATTATGTGTATAACAGTTGAATGTTCGGAAATTTCTGAAATATAATTTATTGTTTTTGCGCTGTTATGAACATAGCGTGTTTGTGCAGGTGTAGATTTTGTGGAAAACTACATTTTTTCGACTACAATAACAATCCACCTAAAGGCTGCGAAGCACTAATCAATTCCGATTTGAAGGGTGGGATATCCATCACACAATACAATGGAGATTTTGACCTCAAAGATGAGTTCGTCCATCGTTATACTGTATAATAAATAAACATAATAAAAATCATACGTACATGTGGGATAGTATGGCGAAATCTAGTGGATATTTAGTTTAACAACAAAATATCTATACATTAATACGTGAAGCAAAAACTTTGTATCCCTTTTTACGAAAATTGCAGGGACGGAAGAGTATGAAATTTTCCACACGTATAGAGAATATAGAGAAGAAGTGCAAAATGCAAATTTTTTTTTTAAATAATGCATAAAAGATACATTAAATCAATAAAGAAAACATTACACACACTACATACCATGTATTTGACGCACACACGCATGCATACTATTTATTGTCAAACTTTTGTTCTTGACGTCTGTTGTCAAATTGAGAATAGATTAAATATTGTTTGTCTTTATTAATATTTTTTTATAGTGTAGCCTTGGCAAAATTTGTGATTATAGAAGTATAAAATACAATCATAATAGTGTAGAAACTTACAATTCTAATTAATTATAGTCGAATTTCGACTACTGCGGGACCTCTAGTTGTTATTATTTTTTCAAAAAAAAAAACTGTTCGTAACGTCCTCGTGTCAATTGATGATTGTCATTTATATTTTCTTATTTTAAAATAAAATTAGTGTGCCAGTGTGAATTGACCAAAAAGTACCGATCTTCCCACTTACATACATACATAAAAATCATACAACATAATAAAAGATTTTACGAAGTGTAATATACAATTTTAGCACTCCCAGTTTATTTACAATATTAATTTTAGTATTTACATTAATTAAAAACATTAATTACAAATATTTTTTGTTAATGTTTATTAAATTTAGTGAGCGAAGTTAAAAAAGCGGAATAAATTATTGTAAATAAAAAGGAAATATGTCGAGGGGTGAAAGGCTATTTGTTTTAAGCGACATTTATATTTGTAATAATGAAAGGTGCATTTTATTTGGTATTTGCATCAACATTTTCGATGTTTTTAATTAAGCTTCAACTAAGTTTACTTCATTCAAATAGCTGAAGCTGTTTTTTTTATTATTATATTTTTACCAAATTTCAAACTTCAAATGGCTCTCCTGTAAAGTTGCAAAAATGTCGCTTAAGCAATATTGTCTTTCGCCCCTCGATATATAATATATAAATAAATAATATATTAAGTATCTTCTCTCAGTATGTATGTGTATGCATGTATAATATACATGCATATACATGTATAATATATGTATTTCACTGGATTGGCACACCGCGCGTAGTTCGTTTCCAAATGATTCTTGTCCACGTGATAGTTGTCTGGAAGAGATCGCTCTTAGTGATAAGACCGCCAATTGTACTTTTTTGTGTTTAATGTATCGCACTGTTTATTTGTTTTTTTGGTGTACAATAAATAATACTCTCTCTCTCTCTCTCTCTCGCATTTATTTGAATGTTTTACTAATTGTGTGTTTATGACGTCATTGATACAGCAATTAAAACTATACTTTAAGAAACTATTCTAAAGAGCGCTATGACATGTCCTTCTTCAAACGAGGCTTGTGGAGAGTATTAAACGGTAGGCAGCGGCTTGGCTCTGCCCCTGGCATTGCTGAAGTCCATGGGCGACGGTAACCACTCACCATCAGGTGGGCCGTATGCTCGTCTG
Organism: Bombyx mori; assembly: GCF_030269925.1. Taxonomy (NCBI): domain Eukaryota; kingdom Metazoa; phylum Arthropoda; class Insecta; order Lepidoptera; family Bombycidae; genus Bombyx; species Bombyx mori. The sequence goes on from NC_085128.1 coordinate 2,850,227, forward strand.
CCTACAAGGGCTATAAAAAAAATTTAAAAAAGTACTACTATTTTACTATGAACGAAATTCCTTTAGAACACACAGCTACAGGAACAGACGTGTTTGTTACCACTAAGCTATGAATGAGATGATAAAATGAAGATATAATTTATAATACAGAATTACTTTAGTGTAAATAATAAAACAGTGTAATTCAAGTTATAAATTACGAATGGATTATAAAATAAACTATCATTTTTATGTTAATTTTAAAAGGTAGTAAACATTAAAATTGCTAACCATTTTTTTTATGAGAATTAATTATTAATACGAGAAAAACAACCTAAATTATTCAAATAACAAATTTTGTATAATTTATTTGTGTTTGAATAAACAAAAAAAAAACTACAGGAGTCCTGTGGTTAGCGATAAATATTTAATACTGAACAAGAAGAAAGGGCAAAATGGAATTGACTATTAGCTAAAGCGGGTTATTGTCATCGCGCAAGGAGCATTTACGTTGTTGATGTGTTTGAGTTCCGGTAAAAACTTAACACCGGTTAAGCCGTGAACTCATCTCGCAATCTAAGCAATAAAAAAATAAAATAACTTTTAGTTAACTTACCATCATCCCTTAACATGTAATAATCAAGACTATTATACAAAATACGAAGAGCACACATTAATAATTAATTGAAAATTCAATCACTCTTGCGAGATATCGTCAGGCGTTTGCGTCATACGAGTGTTTGAGGGGCACAGCAACAATAGATGTTTTATTTTTAAGTTTGGTATCACAAACGTACTTATAAAGCTACTTGTAAAAAGGCCAATAGGTAATATGTGAAGAGATCGTTTCTAAGATACGACGAACATTTTCTACGCATGTATTTATTAATTAAAAATATAAATTATACACTAACACAATTAGACTACCAAAGTAAGCGTCTAATAAGCGACTTACAGCAAAAATTGTTGAAGAAATAATTAGGAACATCTAAAGCCTTCACTACATAGTATAAAATAAAGTATCTTTCTCTGTCCCTATATCCCTATGTATGCTTAAATCTTCAAAACTACGCAACGGATTTTAATGCGGTTTGTTTTAATAGATACGAGTGATTGAAGAGGAAGGTTTATATGTATAATAAGATCCATTAAATACTGGAGAAATCAATAATAAATTACAGTTTCCGAAGCGAAGCGAGGGCGGGTCGCTATTAATGGATCGATGAGATTGGGCAGCATAAATATAATAAACCTAAAAGAAAACCATTTGCAATTTCATTTTCAACATGCTCATTTTGATATCAATATCTGCTTTTTTTGTTGCTATGGCCGATAAGTGTAGGGCCCCTTGATAGTGAGTGGTTACCTTACCCTACCGCCGAGGACTATGGTCGTTTGAAGAAGAACACGTCACGTCGCTCGAGGAACACAGTGGAGGACGGTTCATTCCAGAACTTGTACGAGGGAAATACATAAATGGTCTCTTGAAGCCCACTGCACTTGAGCGTGGTTCTAGAAGGTGAACTTTGATCCGGCGGCTCATTTAAGAGCATCTCTTCCATCTCTGTGGCAAGCAGCGGCTTGACTGTGCTCCTGGTATTGTTGACATCCCCGAGCTACGGTAACCATTAACATGGGTAGAAGTTTGAAACGAACCCTGAAATACTACACCCTACTGGTGGTAGGACCTCTTGTGAGTCCGCGTGTTTCAGTTTGAAGGGTGGGGCAGCCGTTGTAACTATACTTGAGACCTTAGAACTTATATCTCAAGGTGGGTGGCGCATTTACGTTGTAGATGTCTATGGGCACCAGTAATCACTTAACACCAGGTGGGCTGTGAGCTCGTCCACCCATCTAAGCCATAAAAAAAAAAAAGATAGGGGTAATGTACTACTATTTCTTTATTAAAATAAACCACACAATGTTTATGTAAACAGATACTAGTAATTTTTGTTACTTTTATCACGATAACAAATTTAATTTAGTTAATATAATTGCACTAAAACCATTCGTATGTTTTTTTGCGAACTAAAAACATTCCGGCGTCGTGTTCGTGATGGTGATTCGAAAAGCATAACATCGACAAGGTCGATGACTCCTACCGTATAACACCTTTCAAAGTGAATGGTATAAACAATGTTTGAACGAATAAATATTTTTTTAAAACACACCACAATTATTATATCTTAAAGGAAGGTAAAAACAAATCTGTATCTATTACAAAAGTTTTACATAGATATAATATCAAAGTACCGTATTGGAAGAGCTGGATGTGCCCTTCATGATTATCAATCACTTGACAAAATTGGTGGTACGCAAATAAATTACGTACGAGGTTTCATATAACGCACGAAGCTACCCCTGGTCGAATCGATCGAGAGGGGGATAGACAACTCAAGACGTTATGTCGTTACGTTACGTTACGTTACAAGCGTTACGTTCGTTCAAAAGTTCGAAAGGATGCATGGGGCTGATATAAGCTACCCACGTGACTTTGCATTAGAGCTTTCTCTAAATTCCAACATAAGTCAGATAAGAAGTACACTATTGTTGCCAAAGACAAAATAAGTAAAAAATAATATGGAATTAGATAGATTAACCGACCTCACAGACCAGCTGGTGTTAAATGGTTATCAGAATCTATTACAACATGAACGGTGTCGTCTACCTTGAAACGCGACGTTGTGGTCACAGCTGTACGACTGCCCCAACCTTCATAAGCTTGATTCACGGCAAAAAAAAAAAGGGAACCGAGTAGGAGTACACTGCTCTTTCTACTGATGACGTCATATTCTTTAACAATAGAAACACAAATACCGCTGATTTTATACCAGCACGTAGCTTGCAATTTTTGTATGATGTTTGGGTTAAATCTTACAAGCTAAACAGCACCACGTTATTTTATCTCTAGAGTTTAATTTTCAAATGCCGATTCAGTTTCGAGGGCACTGTCTTAATGCAGATAAATGCCGCGACTGCCCCTACTTTGATCGGATTCTGACCCCGGGCGTAGATCGGACGTAGGGTGTAAGAGACCTCGGACCTCTTTGGAGTCCGCACGGGTTGGTACCACCACCCCGCCTATTTCCGCCGTGAAGCAGTAATGCGTTTCGGTTCGAAGAGTGGGGTAGCCGTTGTAACTATACTTGAGACCTTCAAACTTATATCTCAAGGTGGATGGCGCATTTACTTTGTGGATGTCTATGGGCTCCAGTAACCACTTAACACCAGGTGGGCTGTGAGCTCGTCCACCCATCTAAGCAATAAAAAAAAGAGTACAGGGGAGTTATTTAGTGCGGTAGGGCCCTAAAAATATCCCGAGGGCCGCGGTTCGCAGTCGCGGATGAGTCTCACATGCCCCGCGCGTTCTCTAGGTGCGGGGATCTCGTAGGAGGTTTGGCTCCCGGCTCGAAAAAAATAATTCGCAGTGAAAAGCCTTTTTTTACATATATCATGCAAATTATACGTTTAAAATTAATAATAACGTGTAAATTCAAATTTTTTTGTGAATAAAAAATTCTGACGACTAACGTGCTTATAGCTAGTGTACATAGTCAACTTCGTAATGACCTTCGGTGTGCAAATAAACAAGAACATCGTTAAATAGTTTTTCATAAACTATAAGCCCGCAGTTAGCGCGTTTTTGCATTACGATTTTTTTACAACAAATTAGTCGTTCACGAGATGTAGACGCAGTTTTAATCAAAGTATTTCGTGTCGTACAAAAATTTCTTTATTTTACGTTATAATATTTTATTTTATATCTAGTTTTATTTTATTTTAGTGATAATATCGAATGGAGGCCACGGATGGGGACAAGGAGCGTGGGGCGTCCTCCAACCAGGTGGACTGACGACTTAGTGCGCACGGCGGGAAGTCGTTGGATGCGGAAGGCGGAGGACCGCATTATGTGGAAGGCATTGGGGAAGGCCTATGTCCAGCAGTGGGCAGATAAAGGCTGATGATGATGATGATGATGATGATGATGATGATAATTATATGTAATTTTATTTTAGTGAAAATAACCCTTCTACTCATATCTGTTCATAAAATATTTATAACTACTGATTACCATGCACCCCACGCTTTTTTTTACAATAAAATAATTTTTTCTTACACTATTTTAAATTCAAATTTACTAAAATTTATTTTCTATTTTTTAGTTGAATTTTCTATAAAAGCGTATTTTGTTAGTTTTCTTAAACATTTTTTTTTTTAAGTGAGCAATTTAGCTTTTACCTTGATTCGAAAAAGCGACACTAAAAGGGAACATTATACATTTATAAGAATGCGAGAGATGCAAATAGATTACTTCTAAGGGATTTGCATATAAAAATATATATCATGAAGATATTGGCACCGGTTAGCAATCGAACTTGTGATTTAGCAGGAAAATTTTGTACTAACATATTTCTGTGTTGCTCGACCAACGAAGCGATCAAGACTCATTGTTTTTGTAGGTTAATCACAATTCTCATTCGAGTAAATGATTTATCTATTGGTTGGTGGTTGCGGCTTACTACCGAACACTTACTTTATACGAGTATAAAAAAGGACATAAATATCTATATAATATATATAATATGTCTGTTAGTGGTCACCATATTATAAAAATGTCCCTCGCACAGGTGAATCGAATCTATTATAATAATACAGTAAGACCCGCTAGCGCGGGGTATATATACGTTTCATTAAAATGGAGATTAATATGAAACAGAGTTAAACGAGGTTATCAATCTATCTTATAAATAATGGGGTTGGGGGAAGATTGGTAGAAAATTGATCAGGTATTTTACCATTAAATTTATCATGTTTTTAAAACAATATAAATTTATTTGTTACACATATGGAAACATAATAAATGGACAGTCAGTATGTTTATATTTCAGATCATTCTGCCTTTTTTTTCTAATTTTCTGCCTTAAAAATAGTATAATGCTGAAGTTGCCAATGTAATCTTCTAATCACTTGCATTATATTTTTAATGAAATGATTTTTCTTGTTGCTTTGTTATCACCCATGATAGAAACTAATAATCGTAATATTTGCCACTATATCAATGGTCATACCATATAAATAGATACTTACAACAACGTCAACAAATGTTTGAAACACTAAATATACGATCGTTTTTTTTTACACTAGCCCTAGCAAGAGCAGTGCTTTGCAGAATCTACCACTGGATCGGAAACGCGACCCACTGAGAAGATCCGGCGAGAAACTCAGTGGGCTGTGTGTGTGGGTTAATTCGCTCGTTGAGCCCTTCGTCGCAAGCGACGGGTTCGACGAGGACGGTAACCGGTGCTTATGTTACCTAAAAGCACCGTTAATGGATCGGGAGGATCCGTAATGACGTGATACGTTCGTGTAACACTGTAAGTAAGAAGAAACATATAAGCTGCTTCGGATATCGGAAAGCCTAATAAAGCCTCCGTGTCATTTCGGGGAATAGCTAATTCAGATAAAACATCGTTAAATCAAAACAGCGCTAAACGAAGCAGCGTAACCGGGGTCTTACTATTAAAGTCCATACCGCGTGCCAAATAATATTTGTAATACATACAACTTTTTCTTCAAAATTTTATCCTCCTCCTTCGACATTTCGATAAAACATCCCATCGAACAAGAACTTTGTAAAGTAAATCACTATTTCGTTTTCCAGACATATTCATTCCAATATTAATACGTGAAGCAAAAACTTTGTATTCCTTTTTACGAAAATTGCGCGGACGGAGGAGTATGAAATTTTCCACACTTATAGAGAATATAGAAGTGCACAATGCTAATAATTATTTTAAATAATGCATAAAAGATACATTAAATGAATAAAGAAAACATTACACACACTACCATGTATTTGACACACACACGCATGCATACTATTTATTTATTGTTAAACTTTTGTTCTTGACGTCTGTGGTCAAATTGAAAATAGATTAAATATTGTTTGTCTTAATTAATATTTTTCTATAGTGTAGTCTTAGCGTTGAAAATACAATCATAATAGTGTACAAACTTACAATTCCAATTAATTATAGTCGAATTTCGACTACTGCGGGAGCTCTAGTTCAAATAAATGTGTAAAGATGTTAAAGATTGAAAATGTACAAAATGAGTATTGATAAATGTTTTAGCAAATAATCTACTGACTACGTCAATGGTGATCGTGTGTGTGTTTAAAAAATTGTGGACAAGTGCTAATCAATTCACCACAAAACAATGATTTCGACTTAAATTTTATTAACAAGACGTCGCGAATGTCTCGATACAGGAACTAACATCAATTTATAACACAAAACGTTTATTGCGAGTGAAGACATTGCGTATTGGTTTATGAGGTATTTTTTCTCGATTAGTGCATTGTTAGAGTAACATAAAAGATATATGCATTTTGCTAGAGTGGATAAAATAATTATTAATTATTAATAATATATAATTGCAATTGATATAAACGCTATTGATCTTTACTGGTGTTACTTTGAGGGTTGTGTGAAAATTAAATTTTAAAATGTGATAATTTTAGCATAATTTTTTATATATAAAATTTTACTTTATAAATTATTCTCATGCTCAGCAATGAACAAACTATTAGACGAGTATGAAGAATTTTAGTGATTTACCTTACTTTATACTTCCTTTTGCGGTTATCGTTCTAATAAAACCTGTATCTCACAAAACAACAAAAACATTTAACTATGTATTTCAAATTCGACGAACCATATATCTTTTTTATACATATAATCATATAAATTAATGATATTGTACGCGTGTGATGTGTTAAAAAAAATATGTATTGTGTGGTTTCTGTAAAAAATCAGATCGGAGCGGTTTTTATTGGTACTTATTAAAATATGACCGTAGTTAGTAATATGGACGTGTTGCTCTTTTCCCACTGGTTTTTTCCGTGCCTTTTCAACAACATTTAAGCGGATCTAAAAATATTCCGTATTTTTGTTCAAATAGTTGTTTGTGATTGATTGTATAGTTCCTTTGATATTTTAGTAAATATACATCTTTTTATTTAGTAATAATAGGCTTGGTATCTACCTGAGCCTGTTCGTATGATGCCTTCTCACACCAGTTCAGTTGTTGTAGAACGTGATTTTTACTTGTATCAAGAATTTTTTAGATTACCTAAATTAGAATAAGATGAGATTGAAGATAAGATTAAGAGAATTTAATGCTGAAGTTTCCGGCTCACGGGACGCCATTTTATGACCATTCCTTTGCGGTTGAAGCAGTCCGTTTATGGAATGCACTACCCCCCTTAAGCATCAAACAATCGTCCTCGCCGGAAATTTTCAAGTTCATATTTAAATCGCACTACCTTGCACAATAATATGGCTCCTGCGATAGAACTGTATAAGTTGCTACTTATTTTGTATTTACTTGCATGTGTTTAATATTTATTTGTATTTAATCGTATGTAATGTATGTATCTTATAATGTATTTATTTTTCACGTGTGTATATAAGTATATATTTTATGTAAGTTTATTAAGATATAGCACCGTCCATGCTAGCTTGCTTATTCTTCTTCCTGCACGGTTGCCTGGAAGAGATCGCTTTAAGCGATGAGGCCGCCAATTTATGTCACCGTCTATTATTTGTTTTATATGCTTACTCTGTACATGTGGTGTTAAATCAAGAGTTATATTATTATTATTAAATTAAATTAGAATAAATTTAGAAATGTAATCACATTCTTTGAAATGCAAATCAGGAGATGCTTAATCAATCATCAAACAGAAAGAAAAAGGAAAATCGATGAAATGGAATCAACGTCGATGCTTCTGGAACAAGTGTGCCCGCGTTAAAAACAGTTGCCTGACACACATCTGTGGTCCTGAGAAATCTCAGTCAAATGACTTATATGGCAAATGAAAAGCTTGGGCCCCTGACCACACACTCATTGCTGGTATCGCAACGATTTAATACTTATTGTTTCCATAAAAATATTTACAGTTCGGGGATCAATTATTCGAATTTACGACTGATATAATCGATAGTGCATAAGGTCACCAATTAACACCGACTTGTGATACTGCAATAAAACGCAATACAATTAAAAACTCAATAACAAAAATTAAAGAAGATAATCTGGTTTTATTATTATAGTCAAGTGAATAAATTACGTAAGTTTGAACTTAAGTTCGTTTTGTTCGCGTTAATTTCGATCGCAAATATTATTGCAGCTCGATCTTCGATCGGTAACTATTTATTCCGGTTTGGGAGGCTTAAACGACGAAAGGAAGATCTTCCACCGAGCAGGTGATTATTGCTCGGTAGAACGACGGTCCGAATGATGTTTTTTTTTTTTTTCCTACCTAAGCTCAGAGCCTTGAGAGGCTATTTCAGCGTAACCCTAACGTTTGTAGGTGAGCTCACGGGGCTCAAACCTGATGACGTTGCTAACACGAACCCTAGCAAGAGCCGTGCTTCGCAGAATCTACCACCGGATCGGAAACGCGACCCACTGAGAAGTTCCGGCGAGAAACTCAGTGGGCTGTGTCTGAGAGTTAATTTACTCGTCGAGCCCTTCGTCGCAAACGACGGGTTCGACAAGAACGGTGACCGGGCTTGAAGTACCTAAAAGCACCGTTAGTGGATCGGGAGGATCCGAGATGACGTGTTTTGGGCGACGTCGACTGCTTTCCATTCTGTCCGCAGGATCGGGAATGGGTCCGAATGTTGTTGTTCGGAACATATATATATATATATGCGCTTTATCTTGAAAATGTCGTAAGCGAGATTCAAGCATCTGTCAATTATCTTACGTTGTATGATGGCTACCCGCCACACCGGTTGTCGTTGTAATTGTATTTACAAGTGCGAAGATTTTTGTTGGCTTTTTGCGTTATTGGCTTAGATTTTTAATGAGTGGAAATGTTGTACTTTGTACGTTCATAGGTGAGAGAAATAGTCACGTGAACGTAGAATATTTCAGTATTCAGATATTTGCGTATGGAAATCAGTTAAAACCTGTTTTTTTTTGTTTGTAATATTATTATGTAATTTCTATTGTATTTTCGTTATTAATACGCTTTTATTAGCTTCAGACGAATGTGTGTTAGTATGTAACAGAATCTTTGAACATGATTTTGACCCCCTTCAAAACGTCGGATTAACTCGAAATTTGGTATACTTATTAAGGACCGATGACAATTCAATATTTAATAAAAAAATTAAAAAGAATAATTGAAAAAAAATGAAATTCAACTAAAAAATGAAAAATAAATAATAGTTTAAAAAAACTAACAAAATACGCTTGTATAGAAAATCCAACTAAAAAATAGAAAATAAATTTTAATAAATTTGAATTAAAAAGAGTATAAGAAAAAATGATTTTGTTGTAAAAAAGGGGTTATAATGAACGTTTGCTCATATATTTTGAAAGTTTTATCTAGTTGGAAAGTGGTTGATAAATACTGACTACTATTAGAGTTCCTCCGTGCGTCGTATTCCTCAGTTCTGAGGGTCGTGACCTTTACTGAGCACCTTCCTCCATTCACTTCTGTCCTCCGCTATTAGACTACTAGAGACACTTGTCACTATTAGAGTTAGCAGCTCTTTATTAAATCTAAAAAGCCTGACCTTGACCTGACCTACCATGGCAAACGTAGCTGAAGGCTGGATAGGTACAATAATGTCTATGCTATTGCATGTCTTTCTTCAAACGAGGTTCGTGGAGAGTATTTAGCAGTGGACAGCGACTTGGCTGTGTCTCTGGAATTGCTGACGTCTACTAGCTGCGGTAACAGCCTACCATCAAGCGAGCCCTATGCTCGTCTCCCTACAAAGGCAATATAAAAATCCTCAGAGGCACACCGAGCGAAGCAGCCATGTATTCTAAAATGAAATTTAAGACCGACGAAGTTGAAATTCACGAATGAATTTCTAAAAAAAAAACACCAAGTCACAAAACTGTCATACTAATAATACAGCGGTGTACTTGAGTTGTATGATTATACTGTACCTAATATATATTGTTGTTGTACCTAATAGATAGATACTTATATTGTTCAGCAAAGTTATTGTAATTTATCTGTCATTATCGTAACAACCATATCCGAACGAGATTACTCGTAGATTTTTTTATTGTCACTAAATAAGACAGTGTTTAAGGTTACTCGTGTTTTAAAATGATATGGTTATTTGTTTTCAGCTTTAGAATCCTTTTTTTTATCATTACAATTGTCGGCAATTTACGAGTTTACACCTGTTGGTAAGTTGACACGGTGGCTCACGGACATCAACAAGCGACACAGCCAAGCCGTTGCATGCGTATACTTCATACCTAGGTTTTTTTTTGTTTCCTATCCAAGCTGATAGCCTTGAGAGGCTATTTCAGCGTAACCTTAACTAATAGGTGAGATCACGGGGCTCAAACCGGAGTGATGCTAACACTGGCCCTAGCAAGAGCAGTGCTTCGCAGAATCTACCACCGGATCGGAAGCGCGACCCACTGAGAAGACCCGGCGAGAAACTCAGTGGGCTGTGTCTATGGGTTAATTCGCTCGTCGAGCCCTTCGTCGCAAGCGACGGGTTTGACGAGGACGGTGACCGGTGATTGTGGTACCTAAAAGCACCATTAATGGATCGGGAGGATCCGTAATGACGTGTCTTGGGCATATACGTATCTAGCATTTATCGTATAGTCATTAGTGACAGGGCCAACCGTGGTCAAACTTGCTAGATGTGAGACATACTCGTGTTCTTAACGAAATTGCCAGGACTTCCGAAGTCTTGTATGGATATTTCTTGGCCGTATCGAGAAATGCGACTGTGCCGGTGTCCAAATTGCAGGTACCAATTTTTCCAACGGATTACGTACTTGACACATGGTCAATAACGACCTCCACAAGCTCCACGAAGGAATGTCGTGCAAAATTTAAATAAAAATCGTAGATACTGGTGGTAGGACCTTTTGTGAGTTCGCACGGGTAGGTACCACCACTTCGAGAAGTTGGGCCCCCGACTGATGGCGACGGCTGGATCGCTGAGTCGGCTCTTGCCAAACGTCGGAGGGCCTGACACGGTGGTGCGCCGCCTCTACGTGGGGGTGGTGCGGTCTATTGCATTATACGGAGCCCCCGTGTGGTGCCGCGCCTTGACTCGCAGAAACGTCGTGGCGCTGCGACGCCCGCAGCGTGCAATCGCAGTCAGGGCGATTCGTGGATACCGCACCGTCTCCTTCGAGGCGGCGTGCGTTCTCGCCGGGACGCCTCCCTGGGACCTGGAGGCGGAGGCGCTCGCTGCCGATTATGCGTGGCGTTGTGACCTTCGCGACAGGGGGGAACCACGTCCCGGAGAAGGAGCAATTAGAGCGCGGAGGCTCCAATCTCGGCGGTCTGTGTTGGAGGCGTGGTCTCGCCGCTTGGCGGACCCGTCGGCCGGTCTCCGGACCGTCGAGGCGGTGCGCCCGGTCCTCGCGAAATGGGCGAACCGTGACCAAGGGCGTCTCACCTTCCGGTTGACGCAAATGCTTACCGGCCATGGGTGTTTCGGCCGGTACCTGCATCGCGTTGCCCGGAGGGAACCGACGATGGAGTGTCACCACTGTGACTGCGACGAGGACACGGTCGAGCATACGCTCGCATATTGCCCCGCATGGGTGGAGCAACGCCGTGTCCTTGTCTCGCAAATAGGACCGGACTTGTCGCTGCCGACTGTCGTGGCTACGATGCTCGGCAGCGATGAGTCCTGGAAGGCGATGCTCGACTTCTGCGAGTGCACCATCTCGCAGAAGGAGGCGGCGGAACGAGAGAGGGAGAGCTCATCCCTCTCCGCACCTATCCGTCGCCGCCGAGCCGGGGGCCGCAGAAGGGCTTTTGTCCGACTTCGGCCCCTGTAAGAGGCGAACTCCCCCCGGTGAAGGTCAAGGGGCGACCTGAGGGGGTGAGGCCGCGCGGCGCGCTACCAGCACTCTAGCGCGCTGCCATGGAGTAAATAGAGCGACCGGTCGACGGTGTATCGCGTCCCGACCCGGCAGGCTGGTTCTGGTCCAGCGGGGTATTCCGGGACACCAGCGGCACCGTCTGGGCGGCCCGACGGGCTGCCGTACCGAGACGGCCGACGTTTCAGAGCCTTCGATTCGCCTCGAAGGCTCCGTCGGCTGGGCGTCCTTGGGGTGAGCCGCGCCGTCTGGTTGTAGTGTTGACCGCGGTAACCCCCCTACCTCATCCGGGTTCTGACCTCGGAGGGGATCGGACGTCGGGTGTAAGAGTGCAGGGGAGTCGTTTAGTGGGTGGGCCCTAAAATCCTTGGTCCCGCGGTCTGCTCATAACACCATGCAGATCGTAGAGTCTCACATACCCCGCGCGCCCCTTTTGCGCGGGGACCTCGTAGGAGGTTCGGCCCTCTACCCGAAAAAAAAAAAAAAAAAAAAAAGGTACCTCCACACCGCCTATTTCTGCCGTGAAGCAATAATGCATTTCGGTTTGAAGGGTGGGGCAGCCGTTGTAACTATACTGAGACCTTAGAACTTATATCTCAAGGTGAGTGGCGCATTTACATTGTACATGTCTATAGGCTCCAGTAACCACTTAACATCAGCTGAGCTGAGCTCGTCCACCCATAATGTCAATAAAAAAAATAAAAAAAAAAAAATAAAAAAAAAACCGTATCGCGTATAGTAATGGTCGTAATGATCCCGCATAATGGATGGGTAGATATAATATTTTATTCCTGCAGCGAAGAAGTTATATGCTCCGATTCAAAGGACGAGAGACCCACTGTACCTCATGGTTCATGGTGGGACCTCATGTTTCAACCTGTCTTATCCTCACAATAGCATAGGTTTTAAATGGATATCGATGCCCAGAGTACTTACTATCTACTGTACTTAATATCAGTGAGCGTACCAACTATTGAACTATATCAACTCTATTGAAATTTTAAATACGCACGTGAAAATCATAAGACCTATCTGTGTACGTCATAAGACAAAAGATGTAGGTAACAAAAAGAAAACAAAATTCAATACAACAAAACGAGAATACTATCATTAATGTAGTTTAAGTCAATTAAATATGCATTATTAAGAATAACTCCCAAAAGCTATCGGTCAGATTTTAATAAAATTTCAAATTGGGCCACACATGAGAAGCACCGGCTTTCAAATAGACAGCTCTGCAGTAATACACACCAAAAATAAAAATTGATAACCTCCTCTTTTTTTTAAGTCGGTGAAGATTTAAATCTTATCACCTTTATATTGTTTGTTACATGACATTTTGAAACGTAAGCACGTGAACTTTCGCCTCGGCACCACGGCGCGTTACTTACTACACTAGCAGGGCACGAGCGCTTGACATGCTCTGAATAATGATTCGGATAGGGTCATCACAATCCTATTTTACTGCGAGATTTCATATTCATTTGTATTTGAATCGACGGTTGAACGAGTTCACGTCCCACAAGTTATTAAATGGTTATCAATAACGGCTGTTATATTGATTTTTTTGTTTTCCTACCTATGCTGATAGCCTTGAGAGGCTATTTCAGCGTAACCTTAACTAGTAGGTGAGCTCATGAGGCTCAAACCTGACAACGTGGCTAACACGAACTCTAGCAAGAGCCGTGCTTCGCAGAATCTACCACCGGATCGGAAACGCGACCCACTGAGAAGATTCGGCGAGAAAATCAGTCTGTCTGTGGATTTAAATTTATTTATTATAAAAAAAAAGAACACAATATTCCTAACCTAAAAGTACATGTTATTATCCGCAACATGCTTCGTCAGATTACAGAAATAAAGTTATCAGCAACATGCTTCGTCAAAATCTGTGGATTAATTATTTACTCGTCGAGTTCTTTGTTGCAAGCGACGGGTTCGACAAGAACGATGACCGGTGCTTGAGGTACCTAAAAGCACCGTTAGTGGATCGAGAGGATCCGAAATGACGTGTTTTGGTCAACGTCGAGTGCTTTCCATTCTGTCCGCAGGATCGGGAATGTGTTGATACCGAAAGCGCAAGAGCCACATGTATGTATAAGTCAAATTTGCTCTCAAATATACTATATTAGTTTCACAAATCGATTTTATCTCCCATTTTTTATTTCCAACGTTTCAAATCATTTTCGTGATCACGGCCGACTAAGATGTTATTCGTCGAGATTTGTGCTAATTGACTATTTATTCTGTTAATTAAATTTTATTTTTGTCTTCGACTCTCGCGATTACGAACACGACAGATCACACGGTATGATGGTTCCACATCCTTAACACGTTACATATGAAATGTAAAATATTTGCTTTAGAAATTTCGGACAGCCCTATTGTCTGACATTAACGCGCGGTATTCATTACTGACCCACGTGAGGGCACGGGACATTTTCGTTTATCAAATTGAAGGTGTCAATTTGAACTCAATTTTTTTAAAATGTATAACCAATGCCATAAATTGAAAACAAAATCATGCAGTGTAGGCACCGCTGAGATATTTTTATTTAATGCTTTTGTTGAGTTCCAAGCTGATGGACGATAGGTGGTAGTCTGATGATTCAATTATTATCGACATGTTAGACGATCGGCATTGTCAGTGATGAAGACACAGCGCGTAACATGTAAAACTCGTTAATTTTTTTTTTTTTTTTTATTGCTTAGATGAGTGGACGAGCTCACAGCCCACCTGATGTTAAGTGGTTACTGGAGTCCATAGACATCTACAACGTAAATGCGCCACCCACCTTGAGATATAAGTTGTAAGGTCTCAAGTATAGTTACATAAACATAAATACATAAATTAATAATATAAATTATAATGCTCGCCAATTATACAGCAGTTTCAAATAATTGAACAGCTAAACCACAACAAATGAAGTTCTATTTGAATACGATTAATAATTCAACAGTTACAGACGATCCATTTTATTTAATACTAAAATAAACATCTTAAATAAACTGAAATTCAGACATTTCCACGATATCTTATCATGACGACGGATAACCGCGATGACTTATCGCGATATAATTTCCGTATTTTAATATATTTACTCCAGCGATTTTTGTTAAAGTTTACAGAAAATGCTCGTAATGTTTTTAAGGTACGAGAATATATAATAATAATAAAGCCAAATTATATAAGTATAAGCATTTAGCACCATTAAGGGCCTTCGCACGTTCTAGAAGGACATTTAGACATATACTGTTAAAAAAGTCTCAAATTCGTTTTAATCCGTAAAAGATTATTAAGAAACTGCGCGTATCGCTTTTACGTGTTATGTAATATTTAAAGTAGCCCGAGTCAAAATCAAGCAAAAAGTCAGTATAGAAACAATATTTATCCTTCAGATTATAATTTTACGAAATATTAACTTTAAATACAACAAAAGTGAAATTTTCATTCATTGCAGTTTTTTATAACTCTAGGCAACGTGATTGCAATGTTACGGGAACTTTTGGCTGAAACACGATGAGCTTAATTGAGTGAATTATTTTATTTTGCTAATGTAGATGTTCTTCAAGTTTAAATATGTAATAATCTATACTAATATATAAATCTACAGCGGTTTTTACGGATGTTCAGTTATAACTACTGAAGCATTCATCCAATTGACTTGAAATTTGGTATTCATGTAGAAAATACATGTACTTAATGGATAGGCTAATATTTATATGAGTGTTGAACTCCCTACACCAGTTGCGGGGGCGTTAATTATGAGAATCTTTGTGAGGGTGAGAAATAATAATGTTAATTTTAAATGCCCAGCGAAGCGGACGGGTACAATTAGTTAGGGTGTATTAACTGTTTAGCATCAGTGAAAGTGAACAAATACGGGAAAATGAAATAAAGCCACTGGACGTAGCTTCTACGGTTTTTTTTTTTTTTTTCCACAAGAGAAAATCGCCGGATCCCCACCCGCGCGGCAGGTGGGGTATGTGGGAGTTGAACCTCACTAAAAACTCCTGCCGCTCACAACCGGCGCCCTACCTCGGACCGGGCCGGAGCCCAGTCGGGGCTATTGAAACGGCGGGACAGGGTTGACGCAGAGCACATTACATCCATCCCACCGTCCCACGGACGCCGGGCCGGTGGCCGCCAGCGACACGACCACCGGTTCCCTCGTTCAGCGGGCCGAGAGCCCGCTTTGATGGCGCCGCGTTACACCTTCCCCCAGAGCGGTCGGGGGAACGCAGTCTACCATCACCCGGCTTCCTATTGCGGGTGAGCGTGCAGAGCACGCCACCCCACGTCTGGGTCCCTCCCCGCACAAAACGGGTGGGACCCCTAGCTCTTAGGGGGCCAGGTCACGGATACGACCCCGGTCCCGATCCCCTGCTCGGCGGCGGCGGGTTTCTGCGTAGTGAGGAGAGCTTTCCCTCACTCGCCCCGCCGCCTCCTTCTGCGAGATGGTGCACTCGCAGAAGTCGAGCATAGCCTTCCATGACTCATCGCTGCCAAGCATCGACGCCACGACGCCAGGCAGCGACAAGTCAGGTCCTATCTTTGCGACCAGGACACGGCGCTGCACCTCCCAAGCGGGGCAGACAGCGAGCGTATGCTCCGCCGTGTCCAGGTCGTGTCCACAATGGTGACACCTCGTCGTCGGCTCAGCCCCTATCCGGCGCAGGTACTTCCCGAAGCATCCGTGCCCGGTCAGCACCTGCACCAGACGAAAGGTGAGGCGTCCTTCGCCACGATTCACCCAGTCATCAAAGACCGGGTAAACCGCCTCGACGGTCCGTAGCCCCCACGTGGGGTTGGCCAATCGCCTCGACCACGACTCGAGCACGGACCGCCGAGAATGGGCCTTCCGCGCCCTCAGCTCACTCTCGGGGACACGCGCCACGCCCCGAGCACGGAGCTCGCTGCGCCACCGATAGTCGGCAGCGAGCGACTCCGCCTCCAGCTCCCATGGCGGCGTCCCCGCCAAAACACACGCCGCCTCGAAGGAGACGGTGCGATATCCGCGGATGACCCTGATGGCAACGGTGCGCTGCGGCCGGCGCAGAAACCGAGCCATAGTAGCCCGGTTGCGCGGCTCAGCCCACACAGGTGCACCGTACAGGGCCATCGATCGCACCACCCCCGCGTAGAGGCGGCGCACAACCTGATCCGGTCCCCCAATATTCGGGAGCAGCCGGCTCAAAGAACCGGCCGTCCCCATCAATCGGGGGACCAGCTCCGCAAAGTGAGCACGAAAAGCCCACCGGCTATCCAACACGAGGCCGAGGTACTTCAACTGCACCCCGACCCCTATCCGGACGCCTCCAACCACGAGCTTCTACAGTTCTTACAAAAAGTCCGCTGAAAATCTCACTAAATAAACCACAATTTATCTAATACTTTATTTCACCGCATCTCATCACGTTAGAGTTAATTTCATCCCAATTAATTAAACTTTCTAATTAAACGACTCCATCGCATTTTATTTCATATTATAACAGGATACCAGAGGAAAATATAAGATCTGGCTTACGTATCATTACCAGACCATAAAGTTTAAAAAAAAAACCGGTTCATTTAAATAAAATTATAATACGTTTGAAATCGCAAATAATAAACATTATTTTTAATAAGGAGCCCGTTAAAACTGGTGGTGTCAAGGCAGACGACCTTGGAACAGACAATAAACAATACAACGCAGCTTCATAGATTTACTTATTACATACTAGCTGACCCGGCAGTCTCCTTAGTGCCTCAATCGATAAATAAAAGACCTAAACTTTTGTATAAAATAAACTTAAAACAAACAAAAGGAATGCGTCCGACAGGGGACACATCAAAGGAAAAACAAAATTGTTATTTTTATTTAATTCCGCGCACTTTCATATTTGTCTACCTTTTAAACCTTCTCTGGACTTCCAAAAATAATTCAAGACCAAAATTAGCCAAATCGGTCCAGCCGTTCTCGAGTTTTAGCGAGACTAACGAACAACAATTCATTTTTATATATAAATATTTTATATAGACGATTTTATTTTACTTGTTACATATTTTCATACAATTGACGTGTATCAAATAAAAACTGACCTTGGCACGCAGACAGAATGGTAAATTCCATGGTTCCGAAGCACGTGGATGAACTCTGGAAGCGTGCGGCAGGCGCCCATGATGCTGAAAGCGGCCAGAAGGGAGTTCCATACTATCAAGGTGCGTCGCAATTCAAATCTGTAAAACACAAAACTCTATATTTGTAAAATATACGCGTCTAAATAGATGTGCCACAACCGTGATTACTGTATTTCTATGCTTCTATTGACAAAAGATGAGTATTTTTATAAAGTGTGATATAACGTGAACGACCAAACATCACTTGTTTCACATGAGCACATATTTTACTGGTGGTAGGACCTCTTGTGAGTCCGCACGGGTGGATACCAACACCCTGCCTATTTCTGCCGTGAAGCAGCAATGCGTTTCGGTTTGAAGGGTGGGGCAGCCGTTGTAACTATACTTGAGACCTTAGAACTTATATCTCAAGGTGGAAGGCGCATTTACGTTGTAGATGTCTATGGGCTCCAGTAACCACTTAACACTAGGTGGGCTGTCAGCTAGTCTATCTATCTAAGCAATAAAAAAAAATTGAGTAGCAATTTTTTAATTTTTTTTTATTGCATAGATGGGTGGACGAGCTCACCCAGTGTTAAGTGGTTACCGGAGCCCAGACATCTATAACGTAAATGCCGCCACCCACCTTGAGATATGAGTTCTAAGTTCTCAGTATAGTTATAACGGTTGCTCTACCCTTCAAACCGAAACGCATTACCGCTTCACGGCTGAAATAGGCAAATAGGTGGTATCTACCCGTGCGGACTCACAAAGATGCCCAACCACCAGTAAAATATATAATAGTATATAATAAATAAGCAATTACAAATATTGCGTGAAAAATTTAAATAAGATGATTAATTTAAAATGACGCACAGACGATGAAAACAATGGCCTATTGATTTTTTTTCTCAATACCTAATAGAAGTTGAAACATGACAGATAATAATTTTTTTCAATAATTACCATCTTTGTCATTCTTTGATGAATGTTCTTTTTTATTGCTCAGACGGGTGGGTGAGCATGCTCACTCACGGCCTACCTGGTGATACAACGAAGCCCACATACATCAACAACCTAAATGCCGTAACCAATCATGATGCTTGAGTTAAGTCTCAGTTCTACTGTACAATAGCGGCCACACTCTTCAAGCTAGAACGCATTACTGCTCCGCGGCAGAAATAGGGATCGTTCGTGAACAAGTCTCAGATACGTATTTCAATGGAAATATTGGTGTATTTGCCTGCGGGATTCAAACAGCGGCATAGTCCGAAAACTAGATACGAATTCACCGGCAGTTTCTAATTATCTTTCGTGAAAATTGGTTTTTCATGGAGTAATGTAGTTGTAGAGTTGATGAAGAATGTCCAAAAATAAATGGAGATAGGTGTTACGAAGAAAGACGCATATAAATGGGAACATCAACCCTCTATAACGGATAAGGCGAATCCAAAGAAAGATGCCTTCACCATGGAAGTCATTCGTAAACTTAATAGGACATCTGCCAGTGTTAACGGATGATCGGTGTATCTTTCATTATAATAGTCTACCTGTCTCGGACGAGTACCTATGTGTCACCTAACTCTATCCCTAATTCCCAAATTGCGGAATACTGCTTAAGTTAAAGCCTTAGCTTAAACTAGAGTTTATTACGGAGAAGCAAACATAAGTTACGACTTCAAACTAATTGATAGTTTGTTCCCTGTGCTTCGATTATCCCCATTATCTACCCACATGAACGAAGACTTCCACTTTATCTATGAATACGACCGCACTTATTTGCCAATTAAAAATAAAACAATAAATAAAATTTAAACCGCTACAAAAAGCGTTTTGGACATTGTAATAAAAATCATTTATATTTTACGAAAAGAAAATACAGACGTAAACAAATAAAAATCTATTTAAGTTCTTCGAACTCGATCTTTTTCGATAACGAGTATTAGTATTATTTTATCGGTAAACTAATTATTTGTTTATGTAATATTAATGATTCATTAACACATACTATAATTATTATTATAACTTTAATAGATTTATAACTTTGACACGACATCTTGGGATCAATTTAAACAATGTTATCTATTAAATACATATTTATTTTGAAAACATTTAAAGATTTGTTGCTGTTGTCTGACACTCTGACCCCATTTTTTTTTGTATTGCTTAGATGGGTGGACGTGCTCACAGTCCACCTGGTGTTAAGTAAGATATCAGTTCTAAGGTCTCAAGTATAGTTACAACGGCGCCCCACCCATCACACCAAAACGCATTACTGCTTCACGGCAGAAATAGGCAGGGTGGCGGTACCTACCCGCGCGGACTCACAAGAGGTTCTTCCACCAGTAATGTCGTAAATTATAATTTTGCGGGTTTGATTTTCATTACACGATGTTATTCCTTCACCGTGAAAGTCGTGAACATTTGCTGAGTACGTATTTCATTAGAAAAATTGGTACCCGCCTAAGATTCGAACACCAGTGCATCACTCAACACGCTCCATGGTAGTTGCTCTTGGAGAGCATAACGTAGATAGCTCCTTAAGACATGTGACATTTCACCATAACGTGGATAGCTCTTTAAGACATGTGACATTTCACCATAACGTGGATAGCTCTTTAAGACATGTGACATTTCACCATAACGTGGATAGCTCTTTAAGACATGTGACATTTCACCATAACGTAGATGGCTCTTTAAGACATGTGACATTTCACCATAACGTAGATGGCTCTTTAAGACACGAGACATTTCAAGTTACAATGACAGCCGTCCAGTTTCAAGACGAATGGCAGTATCACTTCAACAGTGTCACGTCTGGCGACGATAACAAGCCGTAAGCTATCGTACTATGCTTATTTAAAACTGCATTCCTGACTAAGGCACATTCGCATTTCTTGATCAGAGTTTTAATCAACGAGTGATTTTATTAATAAACATTATCACGTTATTGTAACTACCGTGTACAGTTAGGTAGCATTTTTCATGGTTACCTATTTACTAAACAAAACAGAAATAACGCCAATAATTTATTAGGTTAGAGCTCTGAGCCAAAGGATGGGTGTTTTTAGGTACCTCAAGCACCGGTCATCGTTCTCGTGGAACCCGTCGCTTGCGACGAAGGGCTCGACGAGTAAATTAACCCACACACACACGCACAGCCCACTGAGTTTCTCGCCGGATCTCCTCAGGGGGTCGCGTTTCTGATCCGGTGGCAGATTCTGCGAAGCACGGTCTTGCTAGGGTTCGTGTTAGCAACGTCGTCAGGTTTGAGCCCCGTGAGCTACATGTTAGGGCGAAGCTGAAATGGCCTCTCAAGGCTAGCAGCATAGGTAGGAGAAAAAAAACAAAGGATGTGTCTTTGAGTCACAAATATATTTTTGTAACCTGTAGTCAAAGCACTCATACAATATTTATATATTTATGTATATCCGATATTATACGATACGAATTTGGAGTTTATGTATCTTGTAATTTTGTAATGTCCGATATTTCTAACGCTTTTTCGTGGTCACGGTCGTTGGATCGAATTAATTTTATCAATTTAATCGGGTCTTCACTTATCGTCGAGTACAATACGATATTAACGTACACACGTCATTTAATTACGTTCAACCAGACGATAAAATGTGTCCACCGGACTTGAACTTGACAATAGACAAGTGACGTCATTTATTTGGCAGACATTAGCTGATATTTCCAGCGCTCTATCGAGCTTTTGTTTAATGTCAACTGCGAAACATGACATTTCTAAATCGGTGGCACATAAATGTCACTACTCCCAAGTTTAGTGGTAATTTCGTGTGCTAAATTTTCATACGGTTGTGAATCTTATAGGGAAATCCCCGGAATTTGCTAAATTCTAAATGAACTTTTTAATATTGATGCCTTTTATTCTCTTCTTTTCAGATTTTTTATTATATGATTGAAACAAAAATCTGAAATATCAAAATACAGGGCTGGAGCGTTTTAGCAAATCTTGAAAGTTTCAGTTAGCAGCAACAAAACCCCTTTTATGGCTTAGTATGGAGTATTAGAATTTAAATGAAAATATTACATAATTAATTATTGAATACGATTAAATGAATTTATTATTATTATAAAGAGTATTTATTTAATTCAGGTGATTTACATTCTATTTCATTCCATTTCATGACAAGTACAGTTGAAATTTTCAATTGTATATCATATCTGATTAATGTAAATTTTTGTTGGTACTACTACGCATTACAATTAGTATTTGTTCGTTAACTTAGCTTTAATTCGATGATATGTTGACAGTGTTTTTTACATAATGACATTGGGTAAAGGCGAATGAAAGGTGAACCTTTCAAAGTCCAGTTACTGTATAAATATTTTCATTTACACTCTATGAATGGTTTTAGTAAAGAAACAAAAAACAAAGAAAGATTCGTCTAATTATTGTTTCAATTTCAAGCAAAATCTCTTAAGGTAAAACCTCTTAAGGTAAGCCTTAAGAGATTTTGCTTTTATTGAAATTGTAAGTGAAGTGTAATTGATTGAAATTATAAGTTCGGACACTAATAAGATTCTATTTTCAAAGACTACTATACTTCTATAATTACAAATTTCGTCAAGACTACATTATAGAAAAATATTAATAAAGACAAACAATATTTAATCTATTCTCAATTTGACCACAGACGTCAAGAACAAAAGTTTGACAATAAATAGTATGCATGCGTGTGTGTGTAATGTTTTCTTTATTGATTTAATGTATATTTTATGCATTATTTAAAAAAATATTAGCATTGTGCACTTCTTCTCTATATTCTCTATAAGTGTGGAAAATTTCATACTCCTCCGTCCGCGCAATTTTCGTAAAAAGGGATACAACGTTTTTGCTTCACGTATTAATATATAGATAAGCGAAACGCCTACGAACTGCCGTTGGAGGCAATAAGGACTGCATTATCAATACTGACAAGAAAATACTACTAAAAAAAAGCCATCACACCCATACCGCCATCCGTCTCCTAACAACGGCAGTGACACAACGATTCTAGTTACATCAGACCTTACCAATATAATTAGCATACAAAACCCATTCTTCCTAACAAACGAGTTTTTCTAGTGATAATAAAACATATTTCCTGATCAAGTGACAATATTTTTCCGTATAAATGCCATGTACTATATCTAAAAAAAAATATTTCGTATTTATTATCCGGGAAGGCATATTGCGCAGTTAATGGCATTTATTTATTATAAAAATATATTATCCAATCAGTTCAATTTTTATAAAGATGTGGAACTAGTAATGTCAAATGTTATTGGGTGTTCATATTAAAACTGTAGTGGACAACACGTCCCTGACCTAAATGTCAACTCACATACTGCAGAGCCAATGAACGAGAATAGATCAGTATTACAAAGCGAAATTAATATAGTTTTTAGTTCGTAGACTAATGTCTCAGTTCTTGATTACAAGATCAGATAAGATTTATTTTACTAGTAAAACGAATTTAACAATACTCGTATAAATTTTGGGCTTAATATAATATATCGATTATGAAAGTTTGTTAAGAAGAGTATAAATACTTTTTACGATTAATTCAATTTTGACATGGAATAAAATAATTGAAATCCAGAGTAAATTGGATAATTGGAAATTCACGTAAAAGATTTTCTGTTTATCCAGTTTTACAAATTGATCCAAATTTCTAAATATAAGGCGTTTCGTTGCGAAAAGTTTCAGTAACATTTGGTAGGTCTAGAGAGAGGTAAACTTATTCATATATTTAATTGTATATAAATATATACTAGAAGCTTTTGCTGTCGTCCAATTGATTCTTGAAGGAGTTGAATGTAGGTGCTAAACTACATTTTCACAACTCTAATAGATAGATAATAGATATTACTGATGGTAGGAAGTCTTGTGAGTCCGCACGGGTAAGTACCAGCGCCCTGCCTATTTCAGGCGTTAAGCTGTAATGCGTTTCGGTTTGAAATGTGGTGTAGCCGTTGTAACTATACTGAGACCTTAGAACTCGTATCTCAAGGTGTTGCAAGGTGGCACTTACGTTGTAATGTCTATGGGCTCCGGTAACCTTTCAACACCGGGTGGGCCGTGGTGAGCTCGACCACACATCTAAGCAATAACTAAAAAAAAAAATAGAAAATATTTTTTTTATTTCATTTTTTAAGATTTAGTAACTAAATATTTTATGAGATTATACATATGAGTATCTTGTGAGAATAATGAGAACTAAGCACCCTCTCCGTCTACGTTGTTCATGTATCAGAATAAGATCTTAGCAGTGCACAAATCAGTTTTGTTGCCTGCTCTTGGACTTCTTTCCACAGGTTTCTGTCCTTTTGAAAATATGCATTTCATATCCATTATGTAAGGATATCCCAATACAGGTGTAACTAAGCTTGTATAATTCTGTTAAAGTAAATATAGTAATAAATTTTCTTTTTTGTACAATATAACAGATGGATTTATGAACACGGTTTCCGCATCGCGTTGACTACTGCTGCCATCTTGACATTCTGGGTGATTATCTCAAAACCTTTTTCCATCTAAATAATCAACAAATGAGAGGTATTTTATAAAGCAATCTTAAGATTCGACTATTTTGTTTCCTAGTGAAAATCCGCACACAAATCAGTTCCCTTGAAGCCTTATCAATGTTATCAATGTTATCAGGCATTCGGTGATGGTGAGGTAGATATCACGAATTAACTACATATATGAACATTTTGACATATTCTTTACCTATGTAACGTTTGATATTGCTTTCGCTGATTTTCCTTCGTTCTTCATATGACTAGCAAATTGATAGATATGACAGATCCGAGCATCCAGTTACAATTTTATATTACGACAGCTTTTCAACAGAATTTAGATACATTCTAACAAATTCACATGCAAACTTATTGGTAGAGCTCGCACAATAGTGATTAGTATATTCCAAATCATAGGTTATATTTGTTTTTAGAACATTGTGATCTCATCGTGAATCACAGCACGCCCGGTATTAGCTTGGATAATATGAGTAAGGTGCATTCTACATACGTACTAAAAATGTTATCTTCGCTTAGAATGCTTACGAGTTCAGTTCCAGTTACTGAACTGGAGTTTAGGATGACGTTATGAACAGATTTTAACCATAGATACGTTAATTGGTAGTTTTCATAATGAAAGTATCATCATCATCATCATCAGCATCAGCCTTTATCTGCCCACTGCTGGACATAGGCCTATAAAGTATCAGATTACCAAAATTTCAAGAGTTCACTAGTTTCAGAGTCACTCAATTAGTATCTAAATAGCACTAGTAGTCTCTTCCACTTATACTAACTACTAAGTAAACTACTACACTACGTTTCACTATAAAGTACTCTTTGGATCGCTTTCCACTCAATAACCCGACGGAGAACTGCAGGCGAGTGTCATCGGCGGGAGGAGCGAAAGGGGGCAGAGGAAGAGGAAGAAGAAAAACAGGAAGAGGACTTCTCTTGCTTGCTGGGAATGGATCCACCATAGTAAGAAGCATTGCCATCTAGCCCTCAAATCGAACCATTACCAGTACATTATCACATCTCATTTTTACATAATCGCCTCATTCACCTCCATTTCATCGCCATCCATCAAAGTCATCCAAGCACAAACATCACCCCTGCCTCGTTAGGCAGGGAGTTCAAGCCCGGGCAGAGAAGATTGCCCCAAGGCCCGATCCGTGCCCCCGTGCCCCCCTTAGGGGGCGAGAAGACCCGACGGTGTTTCACGTCAGTCATATCGCTTGTCTCGATTCTTGCTTTAGGTCAACTTTAGTGCAAGGGCACATACATACGCCCCTTCCTACGGGTGCAGAACTTTCCCGAATGTTTAGTAATGTATTGACCTCTAAATATGGATAAGCAGTTATTGGTCAAGAGGTGGCTCTTGTTGTGACTGTGAATATTAGTCGGTCTACATACTTTTAATTTTCACATTCAGTGCGTAAATTGTTGAACAATTAGTTTTTTTGTCAATTAATTACATTTTGAGTAATCTCTGATATGGCATGTCGCAATGTTTGTGGATTATCGACGTAATTATTATCACAACTTAATCTATGATGAGGGTCTAAACGAGTTATGAGTGTTGCGGAAACATGACGCACACTTGATATGAAAATGAAACTTATTTTAAGGATCTCAAATTTCAAAGTATTTTCCGTTATTTTGTTGTTATCTGACTCGGTAACTGTAATATTATCAGTATAGGTAATACGAATTTGATGTAATTACGTTTTTTATTGCGTGGCATAAATTTGATTTCAGTATGAGGCTGGCTGCCTTATACATATTTAGGTTTGACTTTACCTATAATAGGGGTGCTCTGAGTTAGTACTTATAAAAAAAACCAGAGCATTCATTCATTCAGGTTTCATGTGTACGGAAACCGGCCTTAATATGTAATTTACATGTCAAACCCACGTCTGAGGTTGAGCGTCAGCCCAAGTGATTTATGGCTTGCACCTGATTAGTCGTGAGTCTTTTTCTATTATTGCATTGATGGGTGGAAGAGCTCACAGCCCACCTGGTGTTAAGTGGTTACTGGAGCCCATAGACATCTACAACGTAATGCGCCACCTACCTTAAGATATAAGTCCTAAGGTCTCAAGTATAGTTACAACGGCTGCCCTAACCTTCAAACTGAAACGCATTACTGCTTCACGGCAGAAATAGGCAGGGTGGTGGTACCTACCCGTGCGGACTCACAAGACGTGCTAACACCAATACCGAGTATTTACGTATGTACCGAATTTGAACTCCCGCACCCGGATACCAATATTTTTTTAAAGAAAAAAGTACTTAACACGTGTTCACGAACGACTTCCTCGTTCAAGGTATAACATCTATACATATAAATATAATTAGAGTGTCGGTTTGTAGTATTGAAATAACCGCGTTTTACTACATGCATATGAATATATATGCGGTACATACACCAAAATAGCATTTTTTACAATTTTTATCTGTCTGTCTGTCTGTTCCGACTGATCTCTGGAACGGTTGGACCGATTTTGATGAGACTTTCACTAATAGGTAGCTGATGATATAAGGAGTAACTTAGGCTAGTTTTTTTTAGACTAGCTTCACCCTGCGGCATCACCCGCAGTTATTGTCGTACCGCGCGCAACATGGCGGGCCTATCAGTCAATAATAAAATTTAATGTTTCCGAAGCGAAGCGAGGGCTGGTCGCTAGTAGGGTAATAAAATTAAAAGTACAAAAATGTATATATTACCTACCTGAGGTAGAGCGTATTGTACCAGAGTACGGCTAGATATCGCTTTTTTTGCCTGTTACACTTGCGAAGCTGTCATGTGATCCGATTTGAACGGTGATACAGCCATCATACTATACAATTAAAACGCGGGAGCCCTCATATTTCAAGGTGGGTAGTAATATTCAATCTATGGTATTTGGTAGCCACTTATCACTAGGTGGACCATGAGCACGCACATCCTTCCAGTGCAATATAAGAATACTACTTACGCGGATTGTTTCCGCTGTAATTTGTTGCTTAGTTTGCAATCGCATCAGTTTTTTTTTGTTTGGAAGTAATTTTGTTTATATTATTTCTCTGTATGGAAAATGGTGTGATTTTGAACCTTAAAACAATGTTATTCAATTTTATAAAGAGTCGAAAAATTGCAGTAAAAGGACAATGCCCAAAAGTGGGCCAACTTTATGTCAAAACTATTTGTAATTGAAAAACTATGCCTTATTTTTTCACGTTGTTTAGTTTATGTATCAACATTTCTTTCAACCTGGCATTGTTTTCCAAAAAAATAAATTACTTATTTGATAACATCCCAAAACTATCCATGCCATAGTTTTTAAATTCGCCAATAGGCAAAAGGCTTAGCCCATACAGCCTTATAGCAAATCTATATGCTGTCAAACGAAAGACTTGTTTGTGACTTGAACAACAAATAAAAAAAATTAGCTAATGCTTATAATTCACAGGCTTCTTAGTTTATTTTTGTTCAATTCAATATTTATATATTGTAATAATAATTATTACTTAAAACCATGAATTATTTAATATTTTTAGATATTAATGATTCCATTAGTAAAAATATCAATGGCCTACCATTACTCTATTCTTATTATATATGATCAGAGAGTTTTGGCAGCAACCCGAGTAAAGCATCACTTGAATTTTTATTTTAATATTTTTTTTATAGTTTATTGTGTAATTTGTATTATTTGTATTTGTAATATTGTGTATAAAAGGTCTGCGTAAACTCATGCTCAGTCAATGTGGTATTCGTCGAGTTGACGTCAAAACTCCCAAAAAGCAATAAAAAAAGATACACCGGCTTTTTATTGACATAAAAAATATATAACTTCGACAGACTAGGCTGTATAGGCTACGCTCTTTGCCTGCTTCCGGATTTTCATTTCATTTTATTATTATTATGAGGATATAACAATAATAAAATGTACGTAAGGGCTTATTTCTAGCAACATTAACCACAATTAACTTATTTAATACTGTAAATAATGATGAAAGCGATTATTGATTTCGAAAAAAACAATTAACAACTTAATGTTAGCAGCAGAAAAAAAACAGATTTCTCTTAAGCCTGGGTGAGAATATAAAAATAGTTTTCTGAATATAAAACGATATTTCTTTGTCTATCAAAATAAGTTAAAACAATCATGACGCGACAACTTTTTTTAGGGGCCCAAACGCCCATAGAAAATGGGCATTGCCCTTTCAAGTTATGATTACGTCAGATTTTCTCATATTCACATTCAAATGATATCCTCGTGTTCTTTTTAAACGATTTTCTGTTTAACATTTATTAGGTGTTAAAAATATAAACTAGGTTTTATAGTATTTTGTTTTCACGCTGTATTGTTATAATCTCGCCGATAAAACTCCGATGCTAATTTGAATTGCGCAAGCGAACGAAACAAATATGTAAATACATAGTGCAAAATTATTATCATAAATCGAATGCCAATTATTGCCAGTTATTTTTATATTTAGAATTTAAACACCTTACTATAGATGAAATTTATTAATTTAACTATAAATTATATTAACATGACATATTCTGCATACATTAAGTCAAACAATTAACAATTATTTAAATTTAACTAAACAATACAAATTGAACAAAGAACTTTTTGTAACCCACATAGGTTAAGAAATTACAATGAAACAAATCGAATTAGAAATTACACATGGTGTATAAATTTTAAAATTAAAGTGACGTAAATATTTATGAATTCACCTTTGTATGTACATACGGAACTCACTTATGATCTTTATGATGAGTGTTTATTTTATTTGGCGCCCAGTGGGTCAAGGCGACCTTTGGCTCGAGTAAATGACTTCTGCGAAAGTCGTGTGCAAGTGACCCTTTCTATGAAAGTATGCCAAAATCTTGTTACGTAATACTGCAGATCGGATGCGGAGGTCCATTCACGAGAGCCATCTGAGCCACCCCGCCCCACACTACTGCGCAGAGGGCGCCCCCAGAGACGCCACCCACGCTTGTTCAACTAAACGTCTCGTTTTGTATATTCACAGAAATAACATTTTCGTATAAAAAAATTCCTACCCGAGCCTTTAGACCGGTGTTTCTCAACGTAGGGCCCACGCCCCACAAGGGGGCAATTTGATAATTAAGGGGGGCAATCGCACTAAATTAATATAGAAAATCTATGTTAAAATTATTTTGAATTTCAAATTCAGTTTCTTATTATATGTTTTGAAATATTACTTACAGTGTTTTGATAACAAGTTCATAGTTATTTCTTCCTAAAATCTACCATTTATGTCTATTAAGTGAAAAAATAATTTTTTTCATGTTAACAATTATGTATGAAGGGCATAAAAATTTTAGAAATATTGCAGTGGGGCATGGTACAAACAGGTTAGGAAGCAGAAATCGATTTTAGAGGATATGACAGCGTAACCGAGTGAGTAAGTGAGCTCACAGGGCTCTAACCTGAAGGGGTTGCTAACAAGCAGCCTAGCTAGAGCAGTGCTTCGCAGATTCTACCACCGGATCGAAAACACGACCCACTGAGAAGATCCGGCGAGAAACTCAGTGGGCTGTGTTTGTGGGTTAAAATCGTACATAGCATTTTTAATTCTGCAGTTCTGTGTTAATGTTTTATTAGATTTTTAATATCATATTTATGCAATTAAAACATTATGTAAATAAATATTCCGTTTCGATTTTTTATACATTAGGGGAATAAGATATTTGATATCTTCAGATGATATTTATTTTGATTGTTAGCGGTGGCTTCTATGATGATGACCTTGACCACCGGTTACGTTTACATTATTAAAACATTGTCTACTTCTTTTTTAGAAGACAGTACTGAATGTATTTAGTAAGTATTTCCTTAGAAAAGTCAGTACCTACCTATGGGATTTAAACACCGGCACAGTCATATGGCCTGATAGAACTATGCCACTGTTCTTCCTATACAATAAACAATCAATAAAATGAAAACTTGAAAATATACACATCTTGTTAGTATAATAATAGTTTAATAAATATTTTTCTTTTTCCACTTTTTTTTTATAAAAAATTTGGCTCCAACGCCTTTGGCATTGATTTTGCCAAAGTATTTACAAAAATTACAGGTGCTTAAAGAAGAAAAAAAATTACTAAATCTAATATTTCCACTTCAGATGATTGGCCCCTGATTGATCAAACAGTAAAATATTCAATAGTTAAATAATCTAATGAAGATAATGAGCCCAAGATTAAATAATTAAAGTAGCTTTAATTATGTCTTTGACTTACGAAAATCTAAGAAATTATTAAGGTTATCTTTTTGTTTTTAAGGTCTGGCTGCAATAATTGTTATCACCTTAATGTAGCAAAAACATTGGTTGTCTTAGGTATGAAGACATTTTGTATACATTTGCCGGGATTTATTTATTTATTTATAACTTCTTATACTATAACATATAAAGGCGGACTTAATGCAATAGGCATTCTCTAACAGTCTACCTTAGGGGAGTGCAGAGATGAAGCTTGGTAGGTTTAGTGTGAAGGGATCATAGATACCACAGATTTACTTTGAGATGTAAGGTTGGCATTGGAAAGTTTTCTTAAATATTAAATAATATGACAGACATTTTCCTTGCTTTAAGTACTACCAGTGTCCAGGGGCGAAAGTAACCACCTCATTTCCAGGGTTGTCTGGCACTTGTCTGACAGCATGAAAAATCATGATCGAGCATTCGTTTATAAAAAAAATTACAACTCAACAAAGTACCGACTATAAATCTTGTTGGTTGCTGCATAACGATCCAAGGAATTGTTAATTGAGACAACAATGATTTAATTCAAAAAGTCAGTTTATTAACAAATATTGACTTATTAATTTAGGCAAAACCAAAAAAC
The DNA here is from genome assembly GCF_030269925.1 of Bombyx mori. Classification (NCBI taxonomy): domain Eukaryota; kingdom Metazoa; phylum Arthropoda; class Insecta; order Lepidoptera; family Bombycidae; genus Bombyx; species Bombyx mori. Next base: position 2,881,606 of record NC_085128.1, read on the forward strand.
ATACATGATTTTGAATTTTACATGTCAAAGAGGGTTCTTTGATATGTTAATTAACAGCTGTCCAAAGTAGATAATAGTCTTCAAGAATATAATCTGCCTAATGTCAAGTTTCCATTATAAATAGCTGAGATATTCACACAGAAAGAACAACATTGCAATCAATATTTACATTTGTCTACAAAGTGCTATTAAAATAGAGCTTAGTGTTTATAGTTTATTTATTTCCTAGTTTACTATAATAATACTTAACATGACCCGGGGTGATATTAAAGAGCAGGCGCAAGGCAAGATGGAGTGGAGACAACTTATGAAGGCCCTATGTACCAGCGAGGTACCCTAGCTCTAAAACAACAACAACAATAACAATACATCACATTCAAATATAATTTATTAGCTATTTAGAGTCAGTAATTATTAATATAATTGTTATATAATTAGAAACAGCAATTTATTAAACAACCTGTTTTAATAGGAATATAAATTGGGCAACATATGACCAGAAAAGTTGTGTGGCTGTATTCATGTTATGAAGTCTATGGGTTCCAGTAACCACTATATATCAGTCGGACTGTGAGGTAGTTCTTTCACCTAAACAATTAAAGTAAGTGCCAGTGTAAGATATTTTTCATTAAAAAAATTATTTTTACATCTAACATTTTCAAAATAGTTCATTTGAATACCTGTAAAGTTACCTGTTAAAGATTTTTCATCGGTACTCACCGTGGTCGGTTTTGCATGTACAATTGCCCGAAGAATATGAAAGCCATGTAGATTCCAACGTAATAGAAAGCCACGGTCCAGTTTTCTGTCATCCATTTCCTATAGTTGTGATGAATAAAATGATTTTCAAAATCAAAAATATATGAATAATTTGGAGTGATATCCAGGTTGGATGAAACAGCGGCAGAATATGCCTCCATTTTTCCTTTCTATTTCCAAACACCACGAATTAGTTAACACAGTCTTCAGTCAGTTTAAGCACAGTTCATCACAGGATTTTAACCTAGCATTTAATAACAGGATACTACTGTACTTTTATCACAGACGAACTAAATTAGATTCGCGGGGCGGTTAGGCGTGCTGCCGTTTATGTCACTGATTTGAGAATGATCGCGTAATGTCCTCCTGTTAACTATTTATTGCGATGACGAGGCCTCAGCCCGCGTCCGAATTTATTTGACTCGTCAACGGTAACAAGCATGTGAAAAAGATGAATGAACTCGTTTCACGCCACGCCGTCCCTGGTCTTCATATTCGATTTGACAATTGAGTTTGACAGGTATCCCCCGTCGGGGCCACGGCCGGTCTCCCTCCTCCGCTAAAAAATTTTTGTTGCCAGATCGCTTTTTTTTTTAATTATTTGTCTCGATTGTCCGCAATATCATTCATTTTTCAAAGATGAAAGATTTTTCGAAGTAGTGTTAATATTTTAGAATCAACACTTTCTTACTTGTTTGTAAACGTGAGCAATCCGAGTATGTGCACGTCCAAGCTGAGTACACTTCTCAACCTAAGAGATATGAAAACGCCCAGGAAACACCGTGCAGACAAGTTCATTCCAAAGGCAGGTATCATCATCATCATCATCATCTTAGGCCTTACAGCCCACGGTGGGCCTTAGCCTGGTCCAGTATGTCTCAAAAAAAGGCAGGTAGCTTATGGAAAAAAACGCCAACTCCGAGAATGAGACGAGTATTCTTGCCTGGGCCTGGGCTTTGTAAAGCATTAGGCTTTACTGTCCAAGTGACACCGATGCTGAAAACTACTCAAAACGTCAACTCCAATAATCCTAATAATTTTGGAAGATTTCAAGATCCTTCTTCGCAGTGAAACCAATGTCTTCAGTGACTTGAATTGAACTAAGTTTAATCCACCTTATTCTTTGACCCTATTTCAAGATTCTTTCTGAAATCTGAATTCAGAAAATTTTACCTATTTCCCTATTTTTAGAGCCACTGAAAGGGTGCAACATGACCCACTCGATTTGTGGACGTTGAAAAACAGGAAGCACCTGTCTGAAGGCACGCTGTGTGATATAGATCTTAAGCACGCAGCTATCTCACGGGATATGGCCGGCGAGTCTCCTCCTTCACTCGAAGTCGAATTCAAGTTGGCAAGGTCATAAAGGCCAACCGTCGTTGTCGCACTGTGGGTCAGATTGTCATCGAACGAGCGTTATAACCTTCAAGGACCAAAGAGATGGCCAATAATCTCCTTTTTACCGTCCCAAGAATATTTTCTGCCATGTGTTAACCGCATAGACCTATATAGTAGGGACACGACATATTGTTCTATACGTACAATTGCTTAAATAAATAGCACCCATTTTGAAGGCACATACATAAACATATATCTATCTCGTTCTTACTCAGCACTTTAACTCGCAGGAAAACAATATAACAGTATTTCAGTGCGTACATAAAATGAAACATGAATATACGTAAATATCTCCGTCTCCGTCTAATGAGGCCGAAAATCCGCCATGTTTTGCGCGCCAAATGTCATTGTCACGTCAGTTCGGCCGTCTGTTTTGGGTTGTACATTATTTATTGACTATGATATCGATTTAATATGATTGATTATATAAAATTTCATATTTTATCATGCTTAAAACATACAAAAATAATAATTAAAACGTATTTTATAGGATCTCAAGAAAGTCGATGCCCTAAAACTATTATCTATATGTATTTAAATTCATTATGGAGCCCTCATCCGAAAAATCCATTTTTCGGTCGGAATCTATTGATCATGACACTAATCATAAATACCACTTTAAAATATGTCATCAAAACATATTTAGACATTCTGCTTAGATATTTCGGGAAAAAGGCTACCGACAAAATCTCTTCGGAACTATTTAAATAAAATAGTTTTATTCCGCAGTGAGTAAAACACTATTGTAAATTTGTTAAATATTTAATAATTAAGTGATTTTAGAGAGGAAGTCATAAGGAATGACGTTTGTAATTAATGAATAAATGTTCTGTAGGTGTTTTTTTTTTTCACGCGGTCCCTTGATAAGTTTAAAATTTGAATCACTCTCAAGCGAAAGTGATTCAAATGGTGCGGCGCACCTTCCTTGGGGTGCGCTGCGGTAGTATGTTACGGACTTTACGAGTCAGCAAAACAATTAAAATAGATTGTTATAGTTCAAGAAAAACACGTACTCAAAATACGATAACATTTAGCATGCTAGAAATGGGCTGATGGCTTTGAACTACACCATATCTTTATGTTTAGCGACAAACGACAACTTTATAAAATCAGTGTAGCAACTTTTAAAAATCATCATATCGTTTACTTGGCAAATTCGAAGGACGAACTTGTCTTAGATTTCACCCATCTAAATCATATCATATTTGCACATAACAATATACCTACTTACTTCTCATTAAAGTATAAATTCTACAAATAAATAATACTCAACAATATTTAAAATAAAATGAGCCAAGAACGTTTATCGATAAAACTTGATAACATTGAAATCTTTTGTACAGCACTAAAGCCGCCATGTTTTGTGGCCAGATGACGTCACAGTGGCACGAAATTTTGGTTGACGTTTCATTTCCATAGGTTTCCTACTTCATTGGTTAACCGGCGTAGGACTTCCCTGGCAATGCTTACGTCCATGAGCGACAGTATTCATTCACCAACAGGTGAGTTGTATGCTCGCCTGACTGAAAAATGCTTTTAATAATAAATATAGATATCGATCAACGTTCACCTAATTTAGGGCTTAAATAAAAAGCAACTCTGTGCCGAAATATTTTTTTATTTCGCTATAACATTGTTTACAAGTTTCGACTACGAATAAACATTTAATTATTGTCAATAATATCATATCGAAACGTTAGAATTACATAAATTATTTGTGTTTTGGTTTTTATCTATTACTTGTACTACATTTTGTAGGCTATTTTAAATATCTTCATAGGTATTTGATAGTTGAATGGTATAAAAACGAATATGCCTCAGTCACAAGACACCCCGAATTGATGGTGAAATTCCACTGTGATGTATGAAAAATTTATTTTGACAAGATTTTAATGTCTGCATCCTTATTACAAATTTAAAATAAACAAACATTAATCGGTGAAAAAGTGGAACACAGATTTTAAATTTAGACTGAATCGCATTTCCTTTTAATTTTAGCGCTTAATTTATCTATTACAGGTATGTTTAAAGTAATTTAAAATGAAATTATTGAGAACTTTTATTAATAAAGGTAAAATTTGTAGTTTTAAAACATAAACGGCAAGGAAACTGGGACAACGGAGTAGTCTTTGATGAACGAATCGCCATTAAATATAACCACGCCATTACTTCCCAAAAAAGGCGATTTGTGTGTTTGGTTAAGTCAATCATTTTGAAATCCCAAACCCTTAGCAAACTTTAAATTTATATATTGTAATCGATTCTTCTTCTTCAAGTGCTGTCTCGATCATAATTAGCATGAATAATTGGGTTGAATAAGTCAATTTCAAATTTCAAAGTCCAGTATTCGGCAGTTGTCAACAAAGTTGCGTCATTCTGCCACACTATGGATTCAGGACAAATAGGTGTACAATTTGTTGAAATCACTAAACGTTGACATTTGGATGTCGCTAGATGAGAGTATTATTAATATGCTTCGATCAACAATAGTAACTAGATTTCGGGTCGGTGCATAAAATCCGTCTCGTCAAATAACAGCTCACTTAAAATGTGCGCTCTTATTTTGTTTAGTTCACTTCAAACACATCCAATGTCAACCCGTCTCACAATACCGCAGTGTGTATTCAAAAGTTGCAAAAATAAGGCCCGTAAAAGCAATTTAACGGCCGGAGTATCTTACTTTCGGTAAGTATATGAAGTATAAGCTATATTTTAAGCTTTAAACTTATAATTAATATTAAATTTTGAACAAAATTACCGATTTTTAACCACCGCTACAAATGTTGGCCAAGGCTCGGCCAACACATGGACAAACTTTTGCTTAACAGAACAGTAAATGCATGGAGTAGATTTGTGTTGTAATATTTTTTTAAAATTTGTTAGCAGTACTTCAAAATTAGTTGGTTAAAATTGGTTAATGCTGCTTTTGTGTCTGTTTGTTGGACTCTCATTAGATGCTTAGCTTTCCATTTTTATTTTAGCTTTCCTAGCAATCACGTGTGCAGAATGGATCCCGATTGTCGCCAGAGAAACAAGAGATGACTTTTATAAGCCAGCTAAGATCTCCGCTTATTGACACTGGACATCTTTGCCTTCCGTGCTCACGGCTACTGAAACGTGGCCGAAACATTGTAATAAAAATACCCCGCTTGAAACCGTTTAAACGTTGTTTTATTATGTGCACTGGTCGCGAAAACTTAAAAATATATATTACACAAAAACGTAACGCTAATAAAATAATAAGTAACGTATAGATACTAACAAACATACATTTCCAAAACATAAAAAGTAAACAACTAAACTTTTACTTTAATTCATCAATAAATTATTTTAGTGTTCAGCGCGACTCCCTTACTTCCTGTAGTAAATAGAAATCGGCATTTCAAGAAGCAAAAATGAATAAAGCAAAACGATGTTAGTTGTCAGAGCAATTAAGGGAAAAGTTACTTTATTTGTTGTATATTAAGATTGATTTCACATTAAAAGTTGTTTAAAATATGTCTTTTTATTGGTAAGTGACAGGAGTAATTTATTGCTTTTCTCGTTTTATGTGACGAATGATCGTAACAGCCTGGCCACGGGACATTCGCCGATACGAATATTCGCGCGGTGCGAACGGCGAAGCGTCTAGCGACTAAAATAAGAGCATAGAAATGTACCTAACAAGCCACGCGCACCGGCGACCGGCGAAGCGACCGGCGAAATGTACCGAGCGAATCGCGCGATGCGGCGGGCGAGCAAAACAAATGCATGAATACGGACGGCGCGAGCCACGGAGTCGAGCGGTAGTCGCGGCGAATAGTACAGTGATTAAATGAGTTTAGTTGTTTTCGCCGCGAAAAATTAAAACCGAAATTTTTATATTTTTTATTTTATATTTTTAAAGTCGTCGTGGCCTAACGGACGTCCGGTGCAATCGTGTTGAGCGATGCACCGGTGTTCGAATATCAGGCGGGTACCAATTTTTGTAATGAAATACGTACTCAACAAATGTTCACGATTGACTTCCACGGTGAAGGAATAACATCGTGTAATAAAAATGAAATCCTCAAAATTATAATTTGATTACTGGTGGTAGGACCTCTTGTGAGTCCACACGGGTGGGTACTACCACCCTGCCTATTTCTGCCGTGAAGTAGTAATGCGTTTCGGTTTGAAGGGTGAGGCAGCCATTATAACTATACTTGAGACCTTAGAACTTATATCTCAAGGTGGGTGGCGCATTTACGTTGTGGATGTCTATGGGCTCCAGTAACCACTTAACACAAGGTGGGCTGTGAGCTCGTCCACCCATCTAAGCAATAAAAAAAAAAAAAGCTGAAATACTAGCTAGACCAGCTATTTGGAAGTCTAGCCACCCAAAGTATTTCTCGTACTTCTTGTGGAATTCTCCATCTATATGTACACTCCGATTCTTATTCAAATCATGTACTTCACAATCTTTTCCAAATAATAGGTCCTGAACCAAAAAACTATTAATTTGTAAGCAATATCGAGATAATTTCGATATAGACATTTCGCTGTCGGACTTCCTTACTAGTCGCGGCGGCGAACGTGAGTACCCGTGGCCTGCAAACGGTGCTGCGCGAATGGTCGCCTCGTCCACCGCTTCGCTGTTCGCACCGCCGATCCCCGTGGCCAGGCCGTACGTATTAGATAATGTTTTGGAAATTTGTGACTTTATTACTAGGTGCCATAGTTGTAATTAGTTTGAACGTAAAAGTGTTTCAAAACTTTTTTCTCCGTTTGTTAGTAAACGAATGTAGCTATATAAGTATATATTCACGCGGACAGTTTTTGCTTTAATTTTGTACGTATCCCTTTATCTAGTTACTATTGTTGATCGAAGTTAATATGGCAAGGTTTTACTCATGGACTTAACATAAAAAAAAATATCACGGCCGACTTTGGAAATGGCGGGATATTTTTTTTTTGGTAAGAGGAAAATACGCTTCTTCCTGTATGTTTGCATTCGGTTGTTTAATCGTCAATGACTATGGTCGAATTTCGGTCACAGGACGAAGATTGATGTCAATCAAATATACCGGGGGTAGGTACGTGTTCTACGGGGAAAGAAAAATAAATCTCTCAAACTCGTACTAAAATTTTTAACCGAAAATTCAGTAGCATTATTAGTCTTGCAAACTAGGCCATTTGGTTAGTTTGCGATGCGACCATCGCTAATTGTATCAAAGGCATCGATTCTAATACCGATCACTCACATTCGCACGAATACGCAAACCCGCAAGTGTAGGACGACATTTGCAAATGATTATGCAAAGTTTTCGCTGCATTCGTGGTTTTCCAAGCTGTCTCGGTTTTTCAACGGACATCAAAGCACGCGAACCGCGATTATTCGTATAGTCTCCCACACATTCGTGTGACCAGTTGCGCCCACGCCACGATTGCGAAGGTAACGGACGTTTCGCCATTTTCATAATTCGTGACGTCTACTGTGTAACGTACCTTAACCATGGATTGGAACAACACTAAGGTTCATTGAACTCCTGCAAAATGAATCGATCCTACGGGACCCTCAAAAGAAATCCCATAAAAACAGAATGGCTAACGGCCAAGGGACGCCTGGGAAAGAATTAAAAACTCCCTTTCTCTTCAATGTTCTATTGGTGAATTAAAAAAGAAGAGAAATTCGTGAGACATTCGTAAACAAATGTGGGAGGAAGCGCAAACGGGTTCGCAAATTGTGTACCGAACCCATTTGCACAGCCGCTAAGTTTGCGAATGAATGTATGACGGCCCTTCATGAGTGACCGGCTTAAGATACTGGGCGATCCGACGCCTGTGACGCAGCCAGCGCGGGAGTGCCAATATTTGCACAGTTTCACAGTTGGATGAATGCTTTTGGGAACGTACAGAGACACAAACATAAAAAAATATATGCATTATATAAGATAATCTCTCATCGTTTGATTTGGCGGGAACTGGGCGCTTCATAGACACTTGCTCAGAAATAACAATGAAAAAGACAAGCCTGCTTCTAAAACAAAGGGTCAATTCAAGTTTTGTTTTTTCAATTTCAAACTATTACATAAATAAATAAACTCAACTCTGCTTTTGCAACTGCCACACAGCTTCGCAGCTTCGTATTTACGAAACGCAATTACTTAACTGAGTCACAACAAAATGATGACAAAATTAAAAGATGAAATAAATATTACATGATTTTATTTACGCATTATTAAACAAAGTTAACAACATAACCCATCGTAAATGGAAATGAATCTTGAGTTTCTTGATATATTTTTTTAATACAATTGAAACATATTTCTAAATGATTACACTTAAAAATAAAACAGCACAACAAAAATAAAGTCAGAATGTTTTATATGAACGGGATTTTTAAAGTTAGCGGTTTCATTTCCCATTCATGTAATCCATGACATGGTTAAATAAATACTAATGAAAGAAATTTATTCCTTAATACATATTTATAAGAAACTACAAATTAATATTAAATATTTAATATCTACTCCGAAAATGAAATAATATTTAATTAAATACTTATTTTCTTGTAAAATTTTAGAATTATGGAAACCGGTCTGAACATACAAAAAAAAAGAGAATTACGTATAAATGAATAGTTGCGATCAAATTCTATTGCGGAGACAAAAAATAAAACCGATGCTTATACAGTTTAAGCCCGTAAACAAAATTTAAAGTTTTGCTTAGGTAAAAGATTTACCTAATGTTTTTGTGAAGATCTTTTTTTTTTCTAAAATCCAATCAGATTTCTAATACGGTACATGAATCGTGTTAAATTGAGTTGGGAAGTAATATATTTGCAAATTCGTGAATGAGAATTACGTTTCAAACAAGTCACACACAGAAATGGTATTTTCAGTGAATAAACGTCCAACTTTGCAGTTTTCTTTAAAATATAAATCTCTAATAATGGAACACACGAAGCAGCATTGGAACGTTTTTAACGATATTAATGCACCTGACTGCTGGTGAAAAATTAAGGTTCCATTTATAAATATAATAAAAACTGCGAAAAAAACATTTTCTGCCTTCATCATATTATGATTGTGACACAAAAGTTTTCCACGTTGAGTATTTTACCAATATTATTAGATCGTTAGATTGTAGATAAATAAAAATACAATTTAACATCTAAAATGGATCACATTGTTATCAGTATTTATTATTCAAAGTGCGCGTCTCGAGAATACGACAACAATAACCAACAAAATTATTATATACAATACAAAATGAAAACACATATAAAATCTGTCAATAATAATAATAAATTATTAAAAATCTCAAACATTGTAAACGACATTTTTTTTCTATACTGTATTCTGTATCTTTTCCATAGTTCCTTTAGAAACGTAGAATCCGCAGCCGGAGTTTTTCATCAAACAAGTTACAAAAGTGTTAGCAAGCGCTGCCGTGTGACGCTGACGATAATGTCGAGTCGTGAAAGGCTATTTGTTTTAAGCTATATTTTGGCAACTTTACAGCAGAACGATTTAAAGTTAAAGAAAAAAAAATTGACATACAAAATTTCTTTAGCTATTTCAATTAAGTAAACTTAATTGAAGTTCAATTAAAAAAATCGAACTGTTGACGCTAATAGTAAATAAGACCTTTAATTACAAAGATACATGTCGTGTATTTAGCGAAATGTCGCTTAGATCAAATAGCATTTCCCTCGATGTAATAATTAGCGTGTTTTTTTATATTTCAACGAATACTTTATCGCGTATAGTTTAATCATTAAACTTCTCTAAGCGATCCCTTTTGTAATTTAAAAAACGGGACATCTCAACGTTTCAATTCTTGACGTTTTGCCCTACACAATAATATTCCTTTAGGACTACGCGTAGCGCTAAGTGTGCTATTCTATTATCCTACAAATCTACAGAGATCTTACGCCGACGAGCACCCATCGTAACTTTGTGTCCTTAAATTATATCAGATAAAAAAATCTAGTGTTAATTAAAATATTTCCCCAATTCATAGATGGCGTTAGTTGTATTATTTTTTTCTATTGACATTCTATGTCTTCTTGCCTGTATGCCGCTATGTAGGGTTGGCACACCACGTCCGCATCTGTGTTGTCCTCTTAAGTTTTTTTGGGCTGCGATTGACAAATTAAGATTTGTGGGAGAGCGAGTCAGAAAACAGACGCGGATCTAGCAGTTCGGACGAAACACAAAGTCCTTTTTTAAAAGGGGTGCCGGTCGGTCTGCGAGGCCTCTAACGTTACATCATGAAGCGAACGGCGACGACGCAGCGGTTCAGTTCTCGTGTATGACCCCGCCCGGTCCGGGCAGGGACGACCGGCCCGACAGGAAGATGTCCACGGACCGCGCCGCTTGTCGACCTTCGGATATCGCCCACACCACCAGCGACTGGCCTCTCCGGCAATCTGTTAAATAACTCGTAACTTTAGCTATTGCAATATACGAGTATTGGTAGGCAAACAAAATACAATAGTCTTCTTGAAACTTCAGTTTTTCATTTCAACTAAAAAATTGGGGCTGCATTTTTTGTATTGTATGATAATAGTACCGTGCTTCAACCCGGACGTGCGACCGTTTGGCGTCATATTTTATTTCGATGACGGTTTAAAATGCTTTTATATAATATTCAGAGCGATCTCATTATGATTACTCGTTTTTTTTGTTAACATTATTAATGCATTAATTATATTTGTTATTAATTAAAATGATATAAGAAAAGAATAGATTGTAGTGTTACCTCCAGCCGCGAAAACGTTCTTCGCGTTCGTTTTGTAAATATCCGATTTCAGTGTTTCGATGTTACTGCGCGCATCCAGCGGGAGATCTGTGGAAGATACAAGTTGATCTGTGTACACTACCGGCTCGCATTGATAGCGAGTTTTTGGCGGGAACGCGAGAAGTGAAATTGTGTGATTCGTTTTATCTTGTCTATTTAGTGTTCTTGAAGTTTAAATGTGTAATAACGGTGGTTTCATAACTGTTTAGTATCTGTGAAAGTGCCCAAATGTGGGAAAATTAAACAAAGCCGCCGAACGTAACTTCTCGGGATCCTCCAAAAAGTTCACTGGAAAAGTCTCAATAAATGACCACCATATTACTGACATTATATTTCATACCATATCATCATTTCATTTCACTTCATTTCATGCCATGTTTCATATTAATCAACTTCATTTCAATCATTTCAATATTTTTGGAAATTGTACACTTTTAATGCAAAAAGGCGACATGTCGTAGCGTGCCGGTAGTTTGTCGCTCACCGAGCTGGTTGGCGACGTATCTCTCGGGGCCGAGGAAGCCCATGGCGAGCAGCACGAGGTCGGCGCGGTACTCCCGCTGCGAGCCCGCCACCTCGCGCATGTCCCAGCGCCCGCCCGCGCCGCGGCTCCACTCCACCTCCACCGCCAGCACGCCGCACACGTTGCCCTCGCCTGACAAATAAGATACAAATATCTTATGTACTTGAGGTTTATGATTCCAGATTAATAAACAAGAAAAAGCTGACGAGTCGTCGTGACCTAAATGATAAGACGTCATGTTCACGATTCACTCCCACGGTGAAGGAATAACATCGTTTAATAAAAATCAAACTCGCAAAATTATAATTTGCGTAATTACTGGTGGTAGGACCTCTTGTGAGTCCAGTACATTGTGCGAACAATACGAGTTTAGTTAACAATATTTGGTGGCTGGCTGTAGGATTTGAACCCTGGTATTTATTCTTATTTATGATTTCAATTTTTTTCTACATATAAACAGATGTTGATATATTAACAGATCTTAGTCAATTGAAATTTATTTAATTGTATTCTTTTTAAATTTTTAGTGTCATCAACAAAAGCATTTTTGAAAAATTATATTTTTCCGCCAAAAAACAATAAAATATGAAATGCAATACATTAAACGGTGTTTGAGTCATCAGCGAGCACTAGTGAGTTCAATGAGTAGTCGGAACTCACCGTCGTCCAAAAATTCTTTGGTGAGCGTCGAAAACCTCCTGGGGTCGTTACCGAACTTGACCTTCACCTCTTCGTGACCGTAGTCCACTCTAGAAACAAAACGATACGTCTCACGTTTCAACGCAAAATCATTTAAAAGCGAATAACGACGGTTCCAATGGTTGGTTTGGAATGAACGGTTTTCATTATCGCGTGCGACACGTGACTGCACGTGACAATAATGACAATAAAAACAGCAGACAAAAGATCGCACTAATATTTCAAGAATCGTCCAAAAGTCTAAGCTGAGGTGTTTTTTTCGCAAAGATTGCACAAATAAAAAATAATGGTGCGCGTGCAGCTTAGTGCTGTGAAACTTCTTTTGCGATGTTTGGATAGTGGCTTTCTTCATTTTTCATCCTTAAATCAAATTTTTCTTGTAATAGATAGGTGTATAAGAGAAATGACCTAGTTCTTTTTGTCCTTTCCCTCTCTCCAGGGTCGAGTGGCTCGCGAGACGCTCTGTCTGTTTTCTCACTCTCGCTCGTCCTAAATTGTATCTCTTATCTCTAGCCGTAACGAATATGTGGCGAGTTAAATTTTGCTCTCAACGCACCTAAAGAAGTTTCACTTCAATAATTCAAAAATAATGATCGACTTACGGAAACAGAGACTGCAGATTATTTTCCGGAGAGATGTTAAATGACAGACACCCTGCACTAAACATGGTCTCTAGTCTGGCATTTAACGTGTCAAGACTACACTTCAATCGTACTGATATTTAGAAGTGGCGATATTTACTTTATAATTATCGCAATTGAACACGGCGATGTACGTTGCTTCCGTATGTATAGTAAACTATAAAACGTATACATCCATGCTCACGAGGCAATTAATCGATGACAAATACGTATATACATCACGCACGATTCGCGCCAACAGATACGACTTAGAGACGAATATGCGTTTAATGCTGGAACCACACTGCGTTATGCGCTATTCGTTATGTGACTACGCCGTATTCGTCAAAATATTTGCTAAGCGCGCAAACAACAAACATGCCATCCACACTTCGAACTTGTGCGCTGAATTATGCCAAATAAGGCAAATATGTGTTTGTTTGCGTGGAGCGATGGACGTGTTAAGAGTTGCCGCAATTTATTATTTCCTAAATGTTTCTTACCAATACTTGTACAAAGTTACTAAAAGACCGAAAAGAAAACGCTGGTGGATGATTACAAGTCATAAGACACGTCGATACACGACCGCCACAAGCGAGCGAATGACACACCGAACTGTGGGCAGTCGATGCGCATATTCGCCTTATGTGTCCTTTGAAGTGAGTCAAAAAACCGACAAGTCGACGGATACGCGTATTTGCTATTCGTCCTTATGTGTTATGCGTACGAATAAAGCGAATATTGGCGAATATACTCTCCACACTTCGCCGTATGCGCGTGAATAGCTCGCATAACGAATAGCGAATAGCGCAGTGTGGTTCCGGCATAAGAATAAGAGGTTTACATACTCGTATACCTACGTACATTGTATTCGACGAGTGTCTAAATCAGTCATTAAAGTTTACCTGAAAACTCTAGGCCACTGAGGCCAAGGGTTATCTAGTCCTCTGGTCTTTTTCGGCTCGGGTAAGATTTCGAATGTCGTTATTGTCTTCGCCCCCTGACGCAACGAAGTGGCTATGCAATCGCATCTGTAGACAAATAAATATTTCACATTAAATAAATGTCATACGTACTTGGAATATGAAGTTAAGTGATAAAATGTTAAAAACCTTTTTAAAAACTTCCAGAAACAGATCAGCAATTAATCACGCACGGTCATCCGGTCCCAATTTAGGATTCCCTGTATTATGGGTACCAGAGATTGACATAAATACTTATATAGGTTTAAATATAAGCATTGTATAGTTAATCAACATCCAGACAGAGCAAACAAACCTGTTCATCACATGAATGTTTGCCCGATGCGAGAATCGAATCCACGACCCTCGGCGCAACAGTCAGGAGCGCTCACTACTGAACCATCGAGTCAGTAAAATTGATTCATTCAACAGCAAAGAGCAATTTTTATGTTTTGTATTTTATGTTGTCATTACTTTGTCCGAAAGTGATTGGGATTTAAGCAAAATAAAATAGCTTCCACTTGAATAAGTGATAAATAATTAATTAATTGACCAATTTACTTTGAATTTTGAAGTCGTCGTGGCCTAACGGATAAGACGTCCGGTGCATTCGTGTTGAGCGATGCACCGGTGTTCGAATCTCAGGCGGGTACCAATTTTTCTAAGGAAATACGTACTCAACAAATGTTCACGATTGATTTCCACGGTGAAGGAATAACATCGTGTAATAAAAATGAAACCCGAAAAATTATAATTTGCGTAATTACTGGTGGTAGGACCTCTTGTGAGTCCGTGCGGGTAGGTACCACCACCCTGCCTATTTCTGCCGTGAAGCAGTAATGCGTTTCGGTTTGAAGGGTGGGGCAGCCGTTGTAACTATACGTGGGACCTTAGAACTTATATCTCAAGGTGGGTGGCGCATTTACGTTGTGGATGTCTATGGGCTCCAGTAACCACTTGGCACCAGGTGGGCTGTGAGCTCGTCCACCCATCTAAGCAATAAAAAAAAAATAAAAAAAATTTAGAAAAACACAACATCGATATCGCAACAAATGGCGTCAGTTAACATTTGAACTCCAGTATTTAACATTAAGCCTTATAATAAAGCGTATAGAATTGTTTTTTAAGTGCATCCGACACTGACCCGGTATCTCCGCCTCCGATGATGAGCACGTCCTTATCTTTGGCGTTGAGTTCGGGGTTGTCCTTCATGTGCGGATGCGTGGATCCCGCCTGCTTCTTCTGCCAGGTCTCGAGGAACTCCATGGCGTAGTGGATGCCGTTGAGCTGGCGGCCCTTCAGGGGCAGGTCGCGGGGCCACGTCGCGCCCAGGCACAGCACCAGCGCGTCGTACCTGTTCGCATATTGGGATTTACACATTCGTTCATCGCAATGTTTACGGTTGTCGTTTCCTTCGAAGCATCTCGCATCTCACTCGCACATGAATGCGACTGACGTCATTGTTTACATCGTATATTTATAAACCTTTTTAAATCATGAAAATAATCTCTATTGCGGTCATTTCCGTGTCTGTCTACTGACCATTTTACAGTATAATAAATACCCCATTTTATTAATAAATTATGGTCAAAGGATTTTTTTTAACCTATTAACCCAACTTTAAACAGCTTTAAAAGAATGGTGAAGGAATGTTACCTATCCGCCTAATAGTGTTGTTTGCTTGTTTATGCTTTACCTGTTGTAATATGTAAGTAAGCATATTGGAATATAAATCATAATAATGTGGTAATTTCATATTGTGTTTAACAGTATATACGAGTATATATTTATTGTGTGTATGTATTTTCTTTAATAATGTGTTGTTAATAGTACACCGTAACATATCTGCTATATCTTTATCCGTCCAGAATTTTGGGTAATGAAACGGTTGTCTGGAAGAGATCGCTTTTAGCGATAAGACCGCCTATTGTACAAACGTATCTGCTTGTTGACTGTTTTCTGATGTTAATTTGGTTTTGGTGTGCAATAAAGTATGTTCTCTCTGTCTCTCTCTCTCACCCTATTTCAACTGCAATTATAGTTAATTTGCTTACTCGCTTGCCAATTCATTAGCGGATATATCCTTCCCGACGTCGACGTTGCACTTGAAGACGATCCCCTCGGCCTGCATCAGCTTGATCCTTCTGGCGACGACCTCCTTGCTCAGCTTCATAGTGGGTATCCCGTACTGCAGCAGGCCGCCCGCCCGGTCGTTCCGCTCGAACACCGTCACCGTGTAGCCGGCCTGCAAGCGGGACCAGACATGAAGTCGTCGTGGCCTAAAGGATAAGACGTCCGGTGCATTCGTATCTAGCAATGCAACCGTGTTCGAATCCCGCAAGCGGGTACCAATTTTTCTAATGAAATACGTACTTAACAAGTGTTCATGATTGACTTCCACGGTGAATAACATCGTGTAATAAAAATCAAACCCGCAAAATTATAATTTGCGTAATTACTGGTGGTAGGACCTCTTGTGAGTCCGCGCGGGTTCGTACCACCACCCTGCCTATTTCTGCCATGAAGTAGTAATGCGTTTCGGTTTGAAGGACTTAAGATGGGTGGTGCATTTACGTTGTGGATGTTTATGGGCTCCAGTAACCACTTAACAGCAGGTGGGCTGTGAGCTCGTCCACCCACCTGTTTTATTTACTGTGACGCACTTAAGACATCAGAGTCCTCAGCGTGCCTGTGCGCATTGCTGTGGTCCACGTACGACTTGGAGCACATTTATAGAAAAACTTCTTTCTTTATACGTAATTTTGAACTCTGCTATTTGTTTTTATTGTATATCTAAACTCATACATATTCCGTTCGCTCGACGACCCGACGTGCCTTGACCTTCCAAGTTTTTCTGAAGTATATTCTTCTTCATTTTTTATGTTTTGTTTTTACATAATATCTTCTCCGTCATTGTTAAATTCATTTCAATTTAATTGTTAATATGTTACAGAGTCAATTTCGTATATTTATTCGAGTTTCTCGACGGATCTTCTCAGTGGGTTGCGATTCCATATCGAGGGGTAACACTAACGAAGCAGTAATTTTGCTAAAGCCAGTTTTGTCCTCTTAGGTGAGTCCGGTGAGCTAACCTGGCTGTCCGTGTGTAGTCGGAATGGTTCCGTAAGCTACCATATAGCAACTAAATATATATATTGTTCTATTTAGTCCTCGCTCATGTCGTTGTTTATAGTTATGTATTTAAAATAACTCTTTTTTCGTTACGCATCAGCAAAATATCGACACTAATTACGTGGTACGTGACATCACATCACTAGAATATTTTCAAGTCGATATTTCGCGTACAGTACACACATACCGGTGGTAAGGTAGTATTAGTTCGTTATGTAACATTGAATGTTAATGTAGTTTTTGCTCAGCAATTTTTTTTATCCTACCCAAGTTGATGGGCCTTGAGAGGCAATTTCTGCGTCCAGCCATATTCTCATCAATGCTTTTTTATTTTTTTTTATTGCTTAGATGTATGGACAGCTCACAGTCCACCTGGTGTTAAGTGGATACTGGAGCCCACAGATATCTACAACGTAAATGCGCCACCCACCTTGAGATATAAGCTCTAAGGTCTCAAGTATAGTTTTACAACGGCTGCCCCGCCCTTCAAACCGAAACGCATTACTGCTTGCATCCGTGCGGACTGACAAGAGGTCCTACCACCAGTAAAAAAGCCTATTATAATGGCTACATAGAATGATACTGAAGATTTAGTTGATACAATGAAAGCGTTGATAATGTATTATCAGGACAGTGGGGTCGCGTACCTTGTTGAGCTGGTGCGCGCAGGCCAGCCCCGCGGGGCCCGAGCCCACCACGGCGACCGTGTGCCCGTTGCGATGCGACGGCACCTGGCACAATCACAATTCAATACAATAAACGACAAAAATAGTTAAATGAAAATGATAAACACTATATTAATTCGTAGCGATAGATGTTCGAGTCAGTTGTCCAACAAAATTTTGGCATCTTTCGTGTCATATGTACACGAATATTGTTTAAAAACGCTGTTGCTTTGAAGATATTATACTTATATACTTTATATATATATTATACTTTAAAAGTAAAGTTAATTTTCATTATCATACTACAGAGATTTGACTTTATCTAAACAGAATGGTTTTTTTTTTCCTACCTTAGCTGATAAGCTTTGAGAGGCTATTTCAATGTAACCTTAGCTAGTAGGTGAGCTCACGGGGCTCAAACCGTAGTAATGCTAACACTGACCCTGGTCAGTACCTAGTAGACCCTGAATGAGTTGCTTGCTCCGAGCATTTCAATATTGCAATAATTGTTACGTTATACTCATTGTAAAAATGAATATTAAAAAAATAATCTAATATTTAAAAAAAGAAAAAGAAAAAAGACATGCCCGCTGAGTTTCTTGCCAGTTCTTCTCAGGACGGAGGCTAGTTTTTGTAAATTGGCGGTAGTTTTTTTTGACGTTCAACAAGTATGTACTTTCATTTATGTTGAATTTTTTTTTTTAATTTGATTTGATTTGATCAGCATGAGTAAAAAAAAAGTTGGCCGCACCTCCGGCTTGAGCCAGCCCGCCTCGAAGGCGTGGTCGATGATGGCGCACTCGATGTTCTTGATGGTGACGGCGGGCTCGCTGATGGCCAGCACGCACGCGCCCTCGCACGGCGCCGGACACACGCGCCCAGTGAACTCTGCAACAGGACAACGCCGCTGCTGCCTTAAACGCGTCTCTAAGCTTTCTACGTACCATGTCACTATTCGCATTTGCAAGTCAGGAAGAGTGTGGGCACACGGGACTCTCCCTCCCTGTCGCACCGCGCGTTGTTGACGATCACGTCACTTAGTAACGGAAAATAGCAAGTCCAGGCTATGATTGCTGACAGATTGTGATGGATATCAGACACTGTTGTAATAAGCATGTGTTTCTCGATAATGTAACACAGTGACTAATATAGCGGTGGTTACTCAGTTAACATTATTTCATTATTTTTAATTTTATATTAGTTGTTGACAATTTTACGGTGGTAGGACCTCTTGAAAGACAACCTTGAAAGATTGACTGTGGTGGGTAAGGTAGAAGGGAAAAGACCCGCCAGCCGGCCACCAAACCGTTGGTCAGATCAGATAACGGCGCTCACTGGTATCTTTGTTGCGACCGCCCTGAGAGAAGCCGAAAACCGAAGCAAATGGAACCTGATGGTACAAAGAGCCACGAAGGGCTTTCAGGGACACAACTTTCAACAATGAAGTATTCGACTAAGAAGAAGAAGAAGGACCTCTTGCGAGTCCGCCCGGGTAGGTACCACCACCCTGCCTATTTATACCGTAAAGCAGTAATGCATTTCGGTTTGAAGGGTAGGGCAGCCGTTGTAACTATACTGAGAAACTCATATCTAAAGGTGGGTGGCGCATTTACGCTATAGATGTCTATGGGCTCCAGTAATCATTTAACACCAGGTGGGCTGTGAGTTCGTCCACCAATCTAAGCAAATATATTTTTTGTTTTATGTAATTGTATGTGAAACTTTATGGGCTTAAGTTGCCTAATGAATTAGATTAGCTTGTCACTGTAGAGTAGAGGGGTGCGTTACCGGGGAAGTTGTTGGTCTGCAGCAGCTGCGCGAGCGCCTGCGCCCAGTCGGCGCGGTAGATGAGGTCGTTCCACTTGGGGATGAGGTTGCCGAGCGGGCAGCCGTGCGCGCTCTGGCAGAAGGGCACGCCGCAGTCCATGCAGCGCGCCGCCTGCACGCGCACGGAGCGCCGCACCGCACCCCCCGCGTAGATCTCCTCCCAGTCGCGCAGCCGGCTCTCCGCGCTGCGGTACAGCGCCGTCTCGCGACCGTACTTCATAAACCCTCTGCGCACAGTGTCAATTTAATTACATTGCGTGCAGCAGGACAACAAACGTTAAAGAAACAAAAAAATATCTATCGAGATTTTAAGTGTTATTCTAGTGTAATTTTTTGAGAACTTTTCGCTCACAGTTAACATGTGATCGAACTCACCTGGTCTTGTCCAAGATCTTTTCGAGATTCTTCTTCTCGAACTCGACATCCTTAACGGTCTCCTCTATGTCGAGCACGCCGTTCTGATGTCCATTGGTGTCGCCCTTCTGCGCGGCCGGCTGCTTCAGAGCCATCTGCTTCAGCGCTCGCTGGTACTCGTACGGAAACACTTTGACGAACTTCTTCGCTGGTTCGGGCCATGTCTTTAATAGTTCTACCGCGATCAGTGATCTGTAGGGGTAGAAAAGGAGATTGAGGTTTTCATTGCCCCTTTAAATATTATATCAATAAACTCTTTGTGCTGGCGATCTTGATATTATCATGGCCATGACTGATGTCAGCTAATAAAGCGGGCTTTAAATTGTTTTCTGGCAGACTAATGGTAATAAAAAAAACAGTTTAGAACAATCTGCATTCTTAAGTACAACAAAACAAAATGTTCTATATAAAAGGTCACACTCAAAATCTAAGCCTAAAAATCAAAATAAATGCAGCTCTTTCAGAAAAGTTCTATCAGATGTTAAAATATCGCAATGCTTTAGAGAAATATAAGCATTTTATAATAAACATTAAATGTGTAGCATCTAATAGTACTACTCACCCAGTGTACTCTACGAATTCTTCGAGAAGTTTCTGTACATATTTGAGGTCGTCTTCGAGTTCCAAAGGTAAGAGTTCAACCATTTCAGGATTACATTTCCCTTTGAATGAACCATCAATGTCGTAGACGTAGGCGATGCCACCTGATCAAAAAATAAAAATAAAATGTTTAAAAATTAAATGCGGGTATTTTTAAATCACTCAGATTATTCAAGAGGATGTTAATTAAGAATTGGTTAAGTAAAAGTAATTTTTGTATTAATATTTACATTTCGTGAAGCCGTGATCTCGAATGAATTTGGTCGGCAGCGAATCACATTGCTTGTAATTTTTGTAATCATTATTATTCTTTAAACGTATTGTTATGAGGATTTATTAGAAAAGCTTTTTAAAAAAAAGTATTTAATTTAAAAAAGCATTTAATTCTAATAATTAAAACATTTGAACCTGACAATTGAAATTAATTGGGGCAAGTGTTACCGGGGGAATTGAACTGTGTGATCTATCGGCAAACCTTACTGAGCTGCATTACGTTGTGCACCTTAAGGCGCTGCCACACGGCTATAAACATTAGTAAACATTTGTTATGAAACATACGATCACAATGTTAGATAATGTTTACACGTTAGGTAATGTTAGTAAACATTTCAAAAAATAAAAGCTAATCCAATGAGCAAATCTTTTTCCATTATCGTGTAGACGCCTCGGAAAGTAAATCCAAACTGCGAGCGCGTCGATTTAACAAGTTTTATAAATATATAATGATATTGGTTACTCCAGAATAAATAAACAATAAAAGATTTAATTGCGTTTTATCTTGTGTGTGTGTATAGTGAGAAAATTAATATTTTTAAACAAACTGAACTTTCTTTTTACTGAATGTCAAACTTCACTGAACGACATAATATCAAAAAAATCCTTTTTAGAAAAGAGTTTTAGACTATGAAGATTTTTCTTTACAAATATTTGTAAACATTTTCCCGATGGAACATACCGATACAATGATATGTAGAAGCATTTAAAACTTTTAACAATTTCTAACATTTGTTAGTAAATGTATTAGTGTTAGAACATGTTTGTAAACATTTTTAAACAGTAGTGTGGCAGCACCTTTACTTTGCATTTTTAGGTACATTAAGAATATATAACAGTATCGTGTCTAGGATGATTATCTGTATGTGCAGAGCGCGAGTGGGTTACCGCTCATGCCGGCCGCGAAGTTCCTGCCGGTGAGCCCCAGCACGAGCGCCGCGCCCGCCGTCATGTACTCGCACGCGTGGTCCCCCACCCCCTCCACCACGGCCGTGCAGCCAGAGTTGCGCACGCAGAACCGCTCCGACGCGATGCCCCTGCGCGCACCATGCACCGCCATGTTTATTTACAAATCTTTATTGCTTAAATGGATGGACGAGCTCACAGCCCTTGGAGCCCATATACATCTACAACGTAAATGCACCAACCATCTTGAGATATAAGTTCTAAGGTCTCAGTATAGTTGCAACGGCTGCCCCACTCTTCAAACCGAAACGCCTGTGGTACCTACCCGTGCGGACTCACAAGAAGTCCTACCGCCAGTAATAACGCAAATTATAATTTTGCGGGTTTCATTTTTTATTACACGATGCTATTCCTTCACCGTGGAAGTCAATCGTGAACATTTGTTAAGTACGTATTTCATTAGAAAAATTGGTACCCGCCTGCGGGACTCGAACACGGTTGCATCGCTAGATACGAATGCAGCGGACGACTTATCGTTTAAGGTCACGCGGACTTCATTCTTTAAACGAACGAAACGTGAACCAAAAACGTTGTATCCCTTTTTACGAAAATTGCGCAAACGAAATTCCCCACACTCATAGAGAATATAGGAGTGCAGAAAGCTAATATTTTTTTTTAATTATGCATAAAAAATACATTAAATCAATAAAAATAAACATTACACACACTACCGTGTATTTGACACACGCAAGCATGCATACTATTTGTTTATTGTCAAACTTTTCTTATTGCCTAGTCTGTAGTCAAATTGAGAATAGAGTAATATTGTTTGTCTTTATTAATACTTGTCTAAAGTGTAGCCTTGGCGAAATCTGTGATTATAGAAGTATAATAGTCTTTGACAATAGAATCGTACCTAATAGTGGACAAACTTAAAATTTCTATTAATTATAGTCAAATTTCGACTACCATTTCGACCACTAGTTACGATTTAATGTGCGTACTGAATTATGCACAGTCAACGGATATTCTAGAAACTACTTGTAGCTTCACAAATAGATAATAAAATGTACCTGAAGTAGGCGCGTCCCGAGGTGGCTCCGTACAGACACACGTTCCCCACGATGACGTTGAGATGCGACTCGAAGGGAGAGTCGCGCGGCGGGTAGATGACCACGGTGCCGCCCGACAGACCCTTGCCTGAGCCAATTCGATCATTATTACTTCGTACTACGTGGCTATACGTGAAGTTCAAGTCGTCACTTTTCAAATTTATTTTATATTCTGACTTAACTGAACCGCGGGGACTTACCCACGTAGTCGTTAGCGTCTCCCTCGAGCGTCACAGTGATGCCCTTGGACAGGAACGCGCAGAAGCTTTGTCCCGCTGAACCGGTCAATGAGATGTTAACAGTTTTACCGTCCGGTAGACCGTCGTCCCCGTATTCCCTAGAAAAAAATATATTTTCATGAGGTTAGCAGTTGGCATAGTTCCAAAAGTCTCCATCAGTAGATCTCGTGTTGTAGTGGGTCTCGCCTTGTAGTGGGTCTCGTGTTGTAGTGGGTCTCGCGTTGTAGTGGGTCTCGTGTTGTAGTGGGTCTCGCGTTGTAGTGGGTCTCGCGTTGTAGAGGGTCTCGCGTTGTAGTAGGTCTCTCGTTGTAGGGAGTCTCGTGTTATAGTAGGTCCGCACCCATGCGGTGGTTTTCTTCATTTTTAATACGCATATAATTATTAGCTGTAGACGTACGTAAGTTACAATTTTGTTTTATTTATTGCTTAGATAGGTGGAGGAGCTCACAGCCCACCTGGTGTTAAGTGGTTACTGGAGCATATAGACATCTGCAACGCAAATGCGCCACCCACCTTGAGATATAAGTTCTAAGGTCTCAAGTATAGTTACAACCGCTGCCCCACCCTTCAAACCGAAACGCATTACTGCTTTAAGGACCAATGACAACTCAATATTAAAAAAAAAATGATTTTTTTTTATAAAATTGAAATTCAATTTAAAAATATAAATAAATAATAGTTTAAAAAAAAACTAACAAAATACGCAAAATAAAATTTGATAGACAATCTAACTAAAAAATCGAAAATAAATTTTAATAAATTTGAATTAAAAATAGCGTAAGAAAAAAATATTTTATTGTAAAAAAAGCGTGGGTTGAAATAGTCAATTTAATTCATTATGTTACTGCGATCCACAGGAGCAATGAGAAACTAATTAATAACTAGCCATCTAGTGGCTGACGCCCGTAAGCAGAAAGAGATATACATAAGAGAAACGACCTAGCTCGCTTTGTCCATTCCCTCTCTGTACGGTAGTGGTTCGCGAAACGCTCAGTCTATTTTCTCACTCTCGCTTTTCCTAAATTGTATTTTTTTTCTTTAGCCGTAGCGAACGTGTGGAGAGTTAAATTTTACTCTCAACGCACCTAAAGAAGTTTCACTTTAAAAATAATTTGACAGCTCTACTTATCCTCTCCAGTCTGGACAACTGTTCAAAACGTTGTTTCTATTGTCAACAGTCAAGTGAATATAAAACTAAGTACATCCATAGAGTAGCGGCACGGGGTATTCCCGATCCTGCAGACAGAATGGAAAGCAGTCGACGTCGCCCCAAACACGTCATTCCGGAACCTCCCGATCCACTAACGGGGAACCCGTCACTTACGACGAAGGGCTCGACGAGTAAATTAACCCTCAGACACAGCCCACTGAGTTTCTCGCCGGATCTTCTCAGTGGGTCGCGTTTCCGATCCGGTGGTAGACTCTGCTCTGCACGGCTCTTGCTAGGGTTCGTGTTAGCAACGTCGTCAGGTTTAAGCCCTGTGAGATCATCTACTAGTTAAGGTTACGCTGAAATAGCCTCTTAAGGTTTTAGAGGTTAGGTTTTAGGCTCAGATTAGGTAGAAAAAAAAGCACTCACATAGCGATCCGGTAGGACAGGGTGGAAGTAAACGCGCGGTCCTCGTTCGTTATTTTCATTTTGATGTCGGCGTGCGCCTGAGTCCCGTCCAGGATGCCGGAGCACTGCTCGATCAGCTGATTGTCCAGACGTTTCTCCAGTTGGAAGTCCTGGAACATTCACAAAACATATTATTGATTTTCAATATATTCAGGTCAGCCTATATTCGTCCCTTTTTCGAACCTAGTTTCGAAGGGCACGTCGTAGCACCCTAGGAAACTGGAGCGTAAACACTTCAGAAATTGCGGTAGCCAATAAAAAAAACCTAACGTTTATTTAAGATAGCCGACCTGCGCTTTGGAGCCCCCGATGATGTTGACCCCGGGCCTCATGTGGAGAGCGTTCTTCAGTATGAGGCTCAGGTTGAGCAGCCTCGCCTTGGGGTTGTCGTTGTTCTCGCGCACCTTTAGCAGGTCCGTGCGACCGATCAGGTCTTGGAAGCGCCGCACACCGACCTCGGCCATGTGCTGACGTATCTGTTAAGCAATAACTTCTTATGTAACACTAAATTTATTTAGTTTAATTATGCTGAAGTAAGATACCTCAAAAGGCACATAGTACTTGAACTGGATCAAAATTTTGACATAAAAAATTAGAGACCGTCATTGGACAAGTAACTCTGCACATTAGTCCTTTGCGTCGGCTTATCTGGTGTCATAGTCTACGGATTGATTCCCGATTAATAACTAAAAGGTGACAAGTCGTAGTGGCCTAAAGTATAAGACGTCCGTTGCATTCGTATCTAGCGATGCATCGGTGTTCGAATCCCGCTGACAGGTACCAATTTTTCTAATGAAACACGTATTTGACAAATGTTCACTATTGACTCCCACAATGAAGGAATACCATCGTGTAATAAAAATCAAAACCGCAAAATTATAATTTGCGCAATTGCTGGTGGTAGGTTTTGTGATTCGGTCGGGGAAGGTACCACCACCCTGCTTATTTCTGCCGTGAAACAGTAATGTGTTTTGGTTTGAAAGTTGGGGCAGCCGTTGTATTGTTAAAAGTGAGATTTTAAAACTCATGTCTCAAGGTAGGTGGCGGCATTTACGTTGTAGATGTCTATAGGCTCCAGTGATTAGTTGGGCCGTGAGCTCGTGAGCAAAAAAAAAATATTCGTCCACCCATCTAAGCAATAATTTTTTTTAATTCATAATTTGTTGCATGCTTGTTGTATATATACATACCGCTTCGGATACGCTTGCTGCATAGTACCGTTAAAGTTCGATAGATGGCGTTCAAACAAATTCACACGTTTCGTATGTTGTCGATGGTCACAGCGAAGAGTCGCCGGTAGTACAAACCACATTACACGTGTTAATATAAATGTTATATTCGGATTAATGATAGAATCGAGTTGAGCACCTCTTCCACCAGCATGAAGACATAGTTGACGACGTGTTCAGGTTTCCCGGCGAATTTCTTCCGGAGCACCGGGTCCTGCGTGGCGATGCCGACCGGGCACGTGTTCAAGTGACACTTGCGCATCATCGTGCAGCCTGGAACGTGTACATTACAACATTACATTGTACATCACTATTAGAATCATAACGCCTAGAAATTAATGCGACAAAGACTTGCGTTTTGGATTCATTGCGCGTCGGCCAAATATCAAATTAGTTAAACAAGTCGTTTTTTTTCGGTTTCATAATTAAGAGTTTTGAGAGAGACAATATAATATAAAAATAATATAGTTCTACAAATTGTCGGCGAGTGTACTGACCGAGCGCAATGAGCGGCGCGGTGCTGAACCCGAACTCGTCGGCCCCGAGCAGCGCGGCGACCATCACGTCGAACCCGGTCCGGATCTGACCGTCCGCCTGTACGACGACCCTGCAGCGCAAACAATTTTTATTTGTTTTCATATTATACTAAATTGGATAAATGATTTTTAATACAAAGAGTTTATTTCAATTTATTTTTTATTGCCGTTTAGGCAGACGAGCATACGGCCCACCTGATGGTGAGTGATTACCATCGCTCATGGACGTCAGCAATGCCGGGGGCAGAGCCAAGCCACTGCCTACAGAATCTATATCATCTTAATACTCTAGTCTAGAGTTTCATTGTATCTGATGCTGGTGTTGAGCGGTTACCAGAGCCCATAGACCAGACCAGACCCTGCCACTAGTAAGTCTCATATATCAATAATTTTTTTCATAAGATTACATATATAATATATTTATTATACATGTACATATACTTATAGATTTAATTCGTTCTTGGCCAACAGGCTAAGCACGTCGTATATGGAGAATTATTTTATTTAAGTATTTAAATGGACAAGTAGCAGTCTCTCGTTCCAGTTGGACGGGTGGGACATCCATGATAGAGCGCAAATGATACTTCCGACTTAAAGTTTCAAGGTCAGTGGCATCACGTTGTGATGTCTATGAGCTCCAAAAACCAGTGATGAGCTGGTCGATTCGTGGACACATGAGTACAGACCTGGATCTGAGGTCGTTGAGCACGAGCACCTGGTGCGTCTCGGCGACCCCCAGCTCCCAGGGCAGGCCGGCCGACTTGATGCCGGTCCACGAGCTCGCGCCCGTGCCGCCGTCGTGCCCCGAGATCACGATGTGCTCCGCCTTGCCCTGCGGACCCATCACGCTACTTCAACAAACAGTAAGACGTTCATATAATTAAGATTATAATTAATTTTTTTTATTTAGGAAATAAAAATATTGTAATATAAAGTTTAACTGCAAATAGCCAGAGGGAGAAGAGAGAGAGACGAGGCAAAAACGTTAAAAACGGTAGAGAGGAAGAGGTCGACCGAAGAAGACATGGATGGAGTGTGTGAATGACGATATGAGTGAGTGTTGAGATGACGGCTGATAGAAGAAAATGGAAGAGAAAAATTAACCAGACGGAGAAGCTACTGAAGCACAATAGTCTTATCCGACGCCGAAGATTCCCTATCGATCTCCTTATTAAAATCCACGGTCACATTGGAATCGTGATCTGAAGGCGCTCACCTTGGCGACCCCGGAAGCCACGACCCCGACCCCGACCTCGGACACCAGTTTGACGGATATGCGAGCCTTGGGGTTGGCGCACTTGAGGTCGTAGATGAGCTCGGCGAGGTCCTCGATGGAGTAGATGTCGTGGTGCGGCGGCGGCGAGATCAGCCCCACGCCCGGCACCGAGCACCGCGTGCGCGCTATGTCCGCCGTCACCTTGTAGCCTGCGTGCAGTAACAGTTCCGGTTACTTAACTATGTACGGCAGGAATCACATTTTAATTAAACTTTTAATGTTCAATTACTACCTGTTCATAGATTTAAGAAAACTGTCCAGGAACGTTTGTGCCACAAGGCTTATTATAAAATTAAGGATTATTTACTAGACGGCACTACGTGGGAATGAGGCGTTCGCTCCTAGCCTTTTCATTTTTTATTATTATTATTTTTTTATTGTATTTTTTGACTTGTTTTTTCGTTTATTGTAAATATTTTTAATTATTTAAAAATATATAAATATATATATTTGAGAAAAAACAAAACAATTGCCCGCTGAGATTGTTTCGCCGGTTCTTCTCAGGACTATGGCTTTTTTTGGAACTGGTGGTAGAGTTAACATTGTTATTTATATTTTGACTTTCAACAAGTGTGTTATACTGACATCTAAGTTGAAATAAATGATTTTGAATTTGAATGGGCTTAGGTTAGCGGAAATTAAATAATACGTCACTTTACACTGAATGTATTAATTTCCACTTTTCACTCACGGAATAATTTACGGTGATCGTCTTTACACTCTCAACTCAACCGAACCGTTATTAATTTTTTTTTATCTATTTCCAGGAATAGTTAGATTAGTTTTACACATATGCGCGATTTAGCCAGATACTTTACATATTATTGAGATTTAATTTAATACAATCGACAACCTCATGGGATATGCGTAGCAACTAAGTCTACACGACAGCAGACTTTCATTTATGTAATATTATCGCAACTTGTATTATGTACATATCAATACCGAACACCTTATTGCTATCGTTATAAGATTCGATATTCAGCGGTTTGACGTTCGAAAGTTAGAACAGGTGGCGACCCTGGTATTTTCAATTTAAAAAAACGAATAAAGCCTACAAAACAGTTATCTAATTCATTTGTTTGTTGTATACAAACATACCGGGCAGTTCTCCACCTTCCCCGGGTTTGGCCCCCTGCGCCATTTTGATCTGCAGATCGTCCGCGTGCGCGAGGTACGAGGCCGTCACGCCGAACCGTCCCGACGCTACTTGTTTGATGGCCGAGCGCTTGCTGTAGTCGGGGTCCTGCACCATACATACAATATTAGAAAACGATCATGTCGGGTGCACGAGTAGGGCTGCGATACACGAGGAATGGCTACGTTTGGTGAAACGCACCACCACCTTGAGTGATGACCATGACGACTCTGCCAAGAGTACATACGACTAAGAAGATTGTATGTCGGAGAAGGTCATTAGTTTGGTAGCAAAACAAAGCGCAGCACAATTCCTGAGAGGTGACAACACGATCTTAATGTTATCGAAACTCGGCTAAGTTCGTGCTACGACAGAGCCTAGCCGACAGAGGCGTACGTACATAGACGCGACTCATCAATCAGCCTTCTTTGGTGTTGCCGACTCTCGGGAATCGGAAATTGCTACCAAACTAATGACCGTCTTTGACACGTATTTGTTTATGACTGGCGATAGTTCTTTTGACGTTCAACAAGTATTTACTTTCATTTATGTTGAATAAAAATGTTTTGATTTGATTTGAATTGATTTGACTTTGGGTTGAGACAGTAGCGACGTGGTCGGGTCACTTGAGCCGAACCTGATGTAGATCTCTTTAGTGTTCGTCCGCTGGCGAATGCGGCCTTCACTGCAAGATTAAAGCAGCTATTCCAAATTGACGTTTGTCCAGCAAAAAAACTTTGCTACTGGTGGTAAGACCTTTTGTGAGTCCGCACGGGTAGGTACCACCGCCCTGCCTATTTCTGCCGTGAAGCAGTAATGCGTTTCGGTTTGAAGGGTGGGGCAGCTGTTGTAACTATATTGAGACCTTAGAACTTATATCTCAAGGTGGGTGGCGCATTTACGTAGTAGATGTCTATGAGCTCAAGTAACCATTTAACATCAGGTGGGCTGTGAGATCGTCCACACATCTAAGCAATAAAAAAATATCTGCGTTGCAAATCAACGTCATTTCTAGCTACACCGTTCGATCCCGACCATCCAAGATCACACTATTTCAGCGACCGATAATAACTATTGAGCCACCTCCATCCAACAGCAAGGGTCTGAAGCGCGGGCTAATTATAGTTTAATGTAGCCGACATTACGTCGTGATGTAGATGGACTTCGGTAAGAACACCGGCCGAGCTAATAGACTCACCTGGTTCAAATATCGGTCAGCGTTTTCCCCTCCCTCTCCGGTGTTGGATTTACCTCCGATGCGGTTCATGGCGATGGCGAGCGTCGTGTGAGCCTCCAGAGATATCGATCCGAATGACATCGCACCTGTTCGATTAACGTCATGTCCATTAGCTTCAACGTGTCGATATTGCCTCAGCACATTAGTGCTAACAAAACCTACAAACTGATTTTGTGAAATAGATTTGTAGGTTTTGTAGGAAAGGGAGTAAATACGAGAGAGCTATTAGTGAGGAAAGCGGCATACAAAAGGTTAAATGAAATTTATATAACACTAATTAGTATACTACTATAAAGCTATTTATTACTCGCGGCTTCGTGCTAGGAAAATTGTTTTAAAGTGTTACGTAATTTTTCTGAAGATAATAAAACAGTATCCCGTGGGAACGAGATGTATCGGAATAAAAGGTTGCCTACGTCACTCTCCTGACCTAGACTTATATATTTTTTTAAATCACATCAGTCCCTTGCTTTGATTTCACGTGAAAGAAGGACAAACAAATACATTTATAATATTAGTAGGGATAATAATAAAGTGCGAGACCTGTAGCGAAACGTTTAACGATTTCCGAGGCCGGCTCCACTTCGCTGATAGGGATGGGCTCGTCCAGCCGCACGAGCTCCAGCTGGCCCCGCAGCGTGCAGGCGCGGACCGACTCCAGCGTGCTCTCTCTGTGCGGGACAACCTGCTCGTTAGCGGGGTGGGGGGAGGGGGGATACACACCCGCACACCGGGCACGCTCGCTTAAACTCTTTGGTGGGAACGCGCGGGGCAAAGTTCTGTGACTGGTTTTATGTCATTCATTCAGTGTTCCTTCAGGTTTATATGAGTAATAAAATAACCATGGTTTATTAATTATTTAGCGTTTGCGAAAGTACACAAATGTGAAAGAACATGAAATGAAAGCCGTTAGATATCGCTTCTCGGATTCTTCCAAAAAATCAATTTGAAAAACTCTCAGTAAATAACCACCATTTTACTGAGACTATATTTCAGCCCATTTCCCATTTCAGTTAATTCAATTTCATCCACATTGATTTAAATCTCAAATCAATCAACTTTATCTAATTTCGTTTTATATCATTTTTCATATTAAAACGCGTAAAATGAAAATATAAAAATTGACTTAAAGGTCTCGGTACCAGGTAAGATAAAATAAAAAAAACTCGTTTCAATTACTATGGCTCGCAATAATAGATTAACACAAGTCTACGCTGCTACGGCGGCTAGTGCAACATTGAGGGTCATGGCACAGTATGCAGGCACGGTTCGCTCCAACCCAGCGATTAGCTTGTCATTTGAATTTGACCCTTAAATCGTATGTCGTAAAATATGTTTCAGAATGTCAGTATAAAAAGCCAACAGCAGGGTATCTGCGCACTTGCTGCTACCTAGCAACCGTTCGCAGTGGTCTTACAGATACAATGCCATTACCATGTGCCTTCGTAGTGGTCTTACACATACAATGCTGTTACCGTGTGCCATGACCTTTACTCTGGTGGCCCTCAATCACCTGAACCGGTCGTAGGCGGACTTGCTGTTCCCGAGCGCGGCCTCCTGCAGGTTGGCGATGGACGTGGGGTCGTTGACGTGCTTCTCTCCGCCGGCGCGCCAGTGATAGTTGCCCGGGTTCCTGACCACGTTCATGAGACATTAGTTTAATGAACAAGTATTTCTTCATGATCTAACGTAAAATAAATTACGGGTTACTGTCTAAGGACATTGATGACATAGACAGTAATGACGGCAATTTATAGAGTCTCGCCTCTTAGAGAGAATATTGAAAATTTAACAGAATCTAACCTTCGTAACAGAACTCAATTGTTCCAGTTTTCATGTTGATTGAATGTATTGACGGTAACAAAAACACTGATAAATTATCAAGATTTCCTTTTAGCTTTATCATCATCAGCCTGCGGCAGTCAACTGCTGGACATATGCCTCACCCCAAGGCTCGCCACTGAACCCGATCTTCGGTTCTAGGCATCCAGTTACTGCCAGCTGCCCTGCGCAGGTCGTCGCTCCATCTAGCGGAGGGCGTCATACACTACGTTTGCCGGTTCGCGGTCTCCACTCCAGAACACGTCTACCCCAACGGTTATCGGTTCTGCGATATATGTGACCTTTAGCTTACGCTTTTTTGGTAAAAATCATTAAGAAAATGTAACGGCTAACCTCAAAACGAGACTATCTACGCAATCCCCGTAAGTCATGGCGTGTCGGTCCAACGTCTCATTCGACAGAATCTCAAAGTTCACGCCACCTGTAAAAAGGATTTTGATGAGTAAAAATTTAGGACCCAAAATATAAATATAAATAATGGTTTATTAATTTTTTCTAGTACATCGCATATTTCGTATCTGAAAGTATCTGTTGAACGCAAAACTGCACCTAGCCCGGTGGTCCGTAAGCACTATTTACCAAATCATTTTATTGGATGAGTTGATTTTTGTAAACGAATACAGAATTCGAATATGATATTTGTTTTACAAAGTAGACTTACCAATCCTAGATTGGGTTCCTTTAAAACATTTATCGATGACTTCCTCGCTCAAGCCGACGGCTTCGAATATCTGAGCGCTCTTGTAAGACTGGAGGGTGCTGATGCCCATCTTGGCCATGACCTTGGCGAGGCCGGTCTCAATGGCCTTCTGGTAGGCGGAGTAGATGTCGTCGTCGGTGAGGTTCGGGTCGAGGATGTTGTCGTTGCGGAGGGCGAACGCCAGCTCGAAGGCCAAGTACGGACAGATCGCGTCGGCGCCGTAGCCTGCGACACGAAACTGACTTAAATAATATTTGTAACACCATTTTTTACAACTTCGTGGGTGGTGTTCTTACGTGTAGCTTCTGTTTAAGAACAAACTTTTGAAGAGAGAGAGAGAGAGATTTTGACAAGAGGACATTAGCTTTTAAGTTATTGAACAGAAAGTTTAGGTCGCCGTCGCCGAAACCGGCTTGGAACCATGATTCATGATGATTTGTAACCAATGTTATTTTAGTTACAAGGATTATCTATCGCTAATTTCGTGATTAATTAAAAATTTTCAATATTAGTATATCATAAATTATTCGTTCTAGACATTCAGCTACCACATCACATATTGGTATTATATTATAATGTGGTAATCGTTCTATATTTAGTATATAAGCTATGGTTGGCTCGTCGTCACACGCAATTATATTATAATTCCCTATGGTTACATAATTAGTATAATTCCAGTAGTTCATCTAGGTATATTTTCTGTCTTCACATTTAAGATAATTTTTATAGGTGCATTTTTCATTAGAAGCCAAATATATATCATTAATATTACTTTACCTAACAGAACGCACATGTGATGAACCTCTCTCGCTTCGGCCGTCTCGACAATGAGTCCAACTTTCATTCGCTGACGGGTTTCAATTAAATGATGATGTACAGCTCCTGTTACAAATAATATTGTTTAAGAATTCGTTTATATATTCATGTGTCCTTTTTAACTAATTGACATTATAGTACAAATTTCTACAATGGCCTATTTCTGCCGTGAAGCAGTAATGCGTTTTGGTTTAAAGGGCGGGGCAGCTGTTGTAACTATACTGAGACCTTAGAACTTATATCTCAAGGTGGGTGGGGCGTTTACGTAGATGTCTATGGGCTCCAGTAACCACATAACACCAGGTGGGCTGTGAGCTCGTCCACCCATCTAAGCAATAAAAAAAGTCTGCAAAATCAATTATATTTTATGGATGTGGAAACATCAGCTATAGTACACATAAGTGAGAGAGAGAGAGAGTTAGAAAGAGAGAGTGACTGAGTGAGAGAGAGAGGGGGAGTGTGCGTTACCCAGCGCGAGCAGCGAGCTGACGGGCACGCGCGTGGGTCCGGCGGCGCGGTCGGAGAGCACGAGCAGCTGGCAGCGCGCGCGGGCGGCGCTCTCTGCGGCGGCGCACACGGCGTTCAGGGCCGCCACCAGCCCGCTCGCGCCCGACGACGCTTCGTACGTGCAGTCCAATACTTGCGTCTGAGGAACACAATACAATATTCTTCTTTGCTCTTCTTAACTGCTTATCTCAGTGTTAAGAACTATAAAATACAAGAACTTGACCGTCGTACTAAAACTGATCGGCGAACAATTTTGAGTTAGATGAATACACTAAATCTTTATAGAAATATATGATGGCCGAATTTTAGACATCTTCATTTTTAAGAGGGCGTCAAGCAGCGACCGCCACATGAGGTAGTTCAATTTTAACTTAATAATTAAAATACATAATATATATAATTAAATATCAAATTAATTAGATACAACTCAAGAAGATAACAAAATAAATACCAAGATTATTATAAAAATTTAAACATGGATTTCATTCTTCTAATCTTCAAAAGCATAAATATTTTATTGCCTGTGAAGACATAAGAGCATACGACCCAGCTAATGGTGAATGGTCATGGTTGCTCATGGACGTCAACAATGGCAGGGACATTAGGTGTCTTAATGTTGGAAAATTAAACTAAAACTATTTCTAGGTATGTATGTATGTATATAATCGGACTATGCAATTATTTATTTTGTAGTCTGTCGATGATTCGTTTGTGTAAGAGAAAAACTTGGCAACCGCGAAATTCAATCTGAATCTTTATTTTCACTATTTGGTGCTTTATCTGTTTGTATGAACTCACAATGATTTAGCGTTACATTAATTTTAATTTACTATTGGATTTACCACACGCAGCAAAGCAAAACAAAATACTATAAATAAGTTTATTCGACGGAGCCTAGCTTGGCCACTTAGGAATAATCGTTAATGCGGTATTTAACAAGTCTTATTACTTGGACAGTAAGTTAGAGGAGTCTGCGTACCTTCCAGCCCCGGTAGCTAGTCCGCTTGAGCGCGTCGAGGTCCGGCAGGGACAGCACGGGCTGCGGCAGGAACAGCCGGTGCACGAACTCCGCGCCGGGCTGCAGGATGTTCGGCGCCGGTCCGATCGGACACAGCAGGGACATCACTATCTTCTCCCTGCGACAGGTACCGTGCAATTATTTTCCTACCTATACTGATAGCCTTGAGGGGCTATATTTCACCTTCTCCTTGACGTGTAAGTGAGCTCTCAAACAAAGAGTGTTGCTAACATTGGTCCTAGCAAGAGCAGTGCTTCGCAGAATCTACCACCCGATCGGAAACAACTCACTGAGAAGATCTGACGAGAAATTCAGTGGGCTGTGTCTATGGGTTAATTTACTCGCCGAGCCCTTCGTCACAAGCGACGGGTTCGACGAGGACGGTGACCGGTGCTTGAGGTACCTAAAAGCACCGTTAATGCATCAAGAGGATCCGAAATGACGTGTTTAGGGCAGACCGTGCAATCAATCTTGGCTTCTTTTTTTTTATTACTTTGATGTGTGGACGAGCTCACAGCCCACTTGATGTTAAGTGGTTACTGGACCCCATAGACATCTACGATGTAAATGCGCCACCCACCTCGAGATACAAGTTCTAAGGTCTCAGTATAGTTACAACGGCTGCCCCACTCTTCAAACCGAAACGCATTACTGCTTCTCGGCAGAAATTGGCGGTGAGGTGGTACCTACCCGCGCGGACTCTCAAGAGGTCCTACCACCTGTAAAAATTCTCTAAAGGCTCTATCGAAACTACTATTTTATATTTGCAGGGTTCTTCTACCTGAACGGATCGATGGGCGGGTTCGTGACCTGCGCGAACAGCTGCTTGAAGTACTCGTAGGGCAGCGGCTGGAAGCGGGACAGGCACGCCAGCGGAGCGTCGTTGCCCATGCTTCCGAGGGCTTCCTTCCTGCCGACATCACCGTTATTATTTAGTAGTTTGTCTTTATTGCATCGACGGGCGGTCGTGCTGTGTGTCGCCAGACGCCTTGAGACATGAGGTCTGTCTCATTGTTCAATATAATAGCTGATCTTTGTAAATTATTAAATTGTTGGTTCCGAGTTATTTTCACATCGTAGATGAATGACAATTTTTAACGTACGGAAAACAATTATCACAATCGGTCGAGACATTTTCGAATGATACTCTAACACATACGATGTACAGTCCGCGCGCCAGTTCCGAGGAAGCGATCGGGCGTGCACCGTGCTCTCCCAGTACTAGTGTCGACCTTAACGTGAGAGTGCGCTTACCGACTCGTTTTTAATTTTGCCATAAGCAGTGTTATTTACGTGTGTTTACTACTATAAATAGTACTTTTTTTATTTTTTTATTGCTTAGATGGGTGGACGAGCTCACAGCTCACCTGGTGTTTTTAGTGGTTACTGGAGCTCATAGACATCCACAACGTAAATGCGCCACCCGCCTGGAGATATAAGTTCTAAGGTCTCAGGTATAGTTACAACGGCTGCCCCATCCTTCAAACCGAAACGTATAACTGCTTCACGGCAGAAATAGGCAGGGTGGTGGTACCCACCTGCGCGGACTCACAAGAGGTCCTACCACCAGTAATTACGGAAATTATAAATTTGCGGGTTTCATTTTTATTACACGATGTTATTCCTTCACCGTGGAAGTCAATCGTGAACATTTGTTGAGTACGTATTTCATTAGAAAAATTGGTAGCCGCCTGAGATTCGAACACCGGTGCATCGCTCAGCACGAATGCACCGAACGTCTTATCCGTTAGGCCACGACGACTTCAGACGTACTTACACTTATAAGTCTTTTTGTTTGCACGAATAGCTATTTAATTTGATGAAAAAGGAACGGCGAGCACTAGCGTAATAAACATGTCTTACTGGCAAAAGGATGGCTTAATAGAGGATGTTGTCGAATCATTTATTATTGAAGTACGTGAGGAGAGTGACAATAGTACATCAAACTCTTCAAATACTGATTAATCTGATTGCTACAATAATTAATAAGATTTTACGTTTATTTTGTGCAATAAGTATCAGTTCATTAAATTAAATTCATACGTGATCAATTGTTTTTTTTTTATTTGAAGTACATACTACCCTCACAGAACTACTTTATAATTTACACTCGCACGGAGACTTCAGATGTGTTAGTATCGATAGCGCAATATCGACTAATTACAACACTAGCTCATTACATCAACATTCCTTAACATTCCTGTAGCTTGCGCGCGGTCTATATGTATGTATACGATAATTAATTCAATATCGTAAAAACTTAGTAATGGTTGTGTAATCGCTAGAACCCAGCCAAACGAATAATATTAAATAGAATAGATGAAAAACTTAGAATTCAGAATAAATTATATATTATTACTGAAATGACTGTTTTTTTCCCTCGTTTTATTTAAATTCAATAAAATCTTAAAACTTATCAAGGAAACTCGATTTCACATAAAAGTAACTCTCGATAGCCACGACATAAGGTCTAAAGTACAATACTTTAGAACACAACTCTCGTCTACTAACTTGTTCTGTATCATTGGAAGCAGCAGCATGTGGATTGACTCGATGGTGTAACCGAAGAGGCCGAGTCTTTTGTCAGAAAGGCCCGAAATGGGTCGAGATTCGCCGTTGGAAACCGTAGAACCGTTCTCGGCTGGACTCAATGATTTGTATATGTCCTCCATTGTGATCTGCAAAGAAGATTATTTCATTGTTTGACGTTAAGAGGAAGTGGCCTAAAGGACAAAATGATCTGTGCACTCGCGCGATGCGACTGTGCCGGTGTTCAGATCTCTGGTATCTAGTATTTTATTTAACGAATGAAGTACTTAGGAAATGTTCTTTTTCTCTACCTTATCAGACTAGGTGAGGTCGGCACAGCTAATTTTTATCTTCCACTCTCTTCTCGCCTATTTCTGCCGTGAAGCAGTAATGCGTTTCGGTTTGAAGTGTGGGGCAGCCGTTGTAACTATACTGAGACCTTAGAACTTATATCTCAAGGTGAATGGCGGCATTTACGTTGTAGATGTCTATGGGCTCCAGTTACCACTTAACACCAGGTGGGCTATGAGCTCGTCCACACATCTAAGCCATAAAAAAATAATATCAGCCTTCATCTCAACACTCACTCCTCTCTCTCTTTCATACCGTCATTCATACACTCCAACCATGTCTTCTTCGGTCAACCTCTTCCTCCGCTTCCTTGCTACCTTGATGAAGGAATAACATAGTGTAATAGAAATTTGCGTGATAATGGTGGTAGCGTGTATTATAAGCCCGCACGGGTAGTTACAAATATGCTGCCCGTTTTTACCACGAAACAGTCTTGCGTCCGAAGAGCAGGAGAGATGTTATACCAAACTTTGTCATGTCTCTGGACTCCGGTAATTACTTAGGACTAGATGGGCCCCGAAAAGTTCTTCAGTGGCGACCGTGTACCGGAAGACGTAAGCGTGGGTAGGCCTATTACAAGATGAACCGACGACCTATTAAGCTGCTTTCAGACTACGTTATAATATAATAACATATAGTATATAGCTCATAGCACAAAAATATCGCGCGCCATAAATTGTTATGGACACGTTCACACTCTACTGTACTATATATTATTGGATAAGTATACGCTGCTATACTATATGGTTCTATATTATAGCGTAGTCTGAAAACAGCTTTAAGGTTCGCGGGGATCCGATCGGTAGCGATCTTTGTGGCGAGGCTTGGGGGAAGTCTATGCAGTCCAGCAGTGGACGTCTGTGGGCTGATAGAATAAATGGGCTGTAAGCTCGATCACCTAATTTAAGCTCGGATCGGCTATCGAGCGTGCCCATACTACGCCCGTTCAGACCACGGAACTAACTTAAAAAACTGCACGATATAAAAGCTAAGCATTCCAGCTACAATACTCAACAAAAAGGTCGTTTTCATTCCAATTCTTCTGAATCAAGGTCACACACTAAAACTTACGAAAAACTACGCACATTTACAAAACAAATTCATTATGTATGATATACATATAAGCCTCGAATCTTCATGCTAGGAGAATTTTAGCTGTACGTATGCTCCCTAAACAGAGACTGGTCACAATCAATGTTATGGGCGACGATTACTAAGTTTTGTGGCTCAAATGCCGACCGAACTGTAACCTGATTTGTAACCACATTCAATTTTCAACTTTAAATACAACATCGTACACCAGAAATTGTTACAAAACACGTGGTATGTTTAGGGAGGGAGTTTAGGCACTTCGTACTTGCATTACTAATGAATTAACAATCAACGTGCATTATGATATTTCATATCGTCTTGGTTAGCTTTGTGAGACAAAATTTAGTGAGTTATCAATTCTATTCACAAGTTTTTGAAACAGGAAAGATTGCATCACAAACAAACAGACTAAATATAAAAATAATGTTTTGCAGATCATTAATAAACGCATTTAAAAAACACATCAAGATTTTTGTAAATAATATATGCATGCGTACCACCATACTTCTGCGAGAAAACAAGGCTAAAATGGCTTGTGAATAATTACTAATAGTACTTACTTATGTGAACATCAATACAAGTTTTAAATGAATATCGATACAAGATTTAAACAAATATTGTGATTTAAGATTTAAATGAATATAAGTTTTCTGTTCGTCTTTATTATCACAAAACAGAATGGTTCTGTGTCGGTATAACTTTCATAATTTCGGCAAACGAAATAATTCGAAGCAGCATGTAGGAAATATAGGAACAGTTTTGTTTCAGAGTATAATAAAAACTTCAGAGGTGTCAAGGGACACCCGGATGGAACGAAGTTCCTTTCGATTAATTAGTGAAGGAATTGTAATAATTTTTTTTAAGTTATAATAATAAATTACGGCATTATGAAGAAGAAAAAAAACAATACTATGAACTAAATTACTATTGTTGAAAGGCTATCTCGAGAAACTGTACTCATTACGCGGACCAATCGGATACGAGCAATGTCACGCGATAAGCGCCTACACGTTGATTGGTCAGAATGACGGATCTAAAAAGTGTCGTGACAACTTTTCGTAAGAATTTTTTCCGTCTAGCCCCCTTTCACAACGCGCGATAAGGAACTTCGTTCCAATATATACAATTGGAATGATCTACGAATTCTACAAACACAAATAAAAATAGTCTATCTACTAGAGCGAAGCCGGGACGTGTCAGCTTGGGTGTTTTAAAGCGATTAAAACTTGCCACTTCGTACAACTAAACTCACCATCTGATTTTATATTTTTATTCCCAACACCGGATGCAATATGCGAAATGAAATACAAAATACACATAGTTTAGTATAAAAAAAGGACAATAGTTATAGTGAAATCCACTAATCACAATGACATATACAGACAGACAGACAGTAAACATATAGATATAGAATAAACACACAATTCGGGCTTAATCTGAAATCTCTAAATTAAACGTACTAAGGTAAAAAAAATGCATTTATTAATTCATTGTATTGACATTGACACGAAAAATTAGTAATTGCATTTAATTATACATAACGAGGGGGGAAAGTCAATATTGTCTTGATTACTACTATATATATGTACATACTACACTTACTACAATGCACCCTTTTTTTTCCCTACCTAATCTAGTGACCTCAAATGGTCATGGCTAAATTATCCGAGCGAATACGTGAGCTTACGGGGTCTAGCCTGACGACGTTGCTAACACTAGCCCTAGCAAGAGCAGTGCTTCGCTGAATCTACCTACTAAATGACCGTATAAAATGAATCACCTTATCTCTCAGCCACTCAGAGTGCGGTCGGCTCCTCGCTATTTCCATCTTCAACTCGACATCTTGAATCATTCTTTTCTGAACTGTGTCCACGAGCAGCATCCGTCCCGGCTTCAGACGACTCTGAGGATCACACAAATCATTATTTTATCATTACAGAACCGACTCAAAAACTTCAAGTACCTATTTTTGTTTTCCTACCTATGCTGATAGCCTTGAGAGGCTATTTCAGTTTCACCCTAACGTGTGTAGGTGAGCTCACGGGGCCCAAACCAGAGTGTTGTTAACACTGACCCTAGCAAGAGCAGTGCTTTGCAGAATCTACCACCGGATCGGAAACGCGACCCACTGAGAAGATCCGGCGAGAAACTCAGTGGGCTGTGTCTGAGGGTTAATTTACTCGTCGAGCCCTTCGTCGCAAGCGACGGGTTCGACGAGAACGGTGACCGGCGCTTGAAGTACCTAAAAGCACCGTTAGTGGATCGGGAGGATCCGTAATGACGTGCTTTGGGCTACGTCGACTGTTTACCATTCGGTCTACAGAATCGGGTAAGTACCTATTGTGTATCATAATTGTACTACAGAAGTGTTGTCAGCAAAAACACAATTCAAGATGTGAACGGCTATTTGGTTTAAGCGAAATTTTTGTAACCATTACAGGAGAGCCATTTTATGTTTAAAATTTAGAAA
This sequence comes from Bombyx mori, assembly GCF_030269925.1. Lineage (NCBI taxonomy): Eukaryota > Metazoa > Arthropoda > Insecta > Lepidoptera > Bombycidae > Bombyx > Bombyx mori. The sequence goes on from NC_085128.1 coordinate 2,922,860, forward strand.
AATATCATACTTAACACAAAGAATTCTTTAGCTATTTGAATGGAGTAAACTTAATTGATATTCAATTTAAAATTGTTGATGCTAATACCAAATAAAACGCACCTTTAATTACAAAGATAAATGTCACGTCTTAAGCGACTTCGCGTAAAACGTATTCCTAGTCGTATCGTAAGTCATAGAACGAGAAAGATCATAATCGAACAACTAGCTTAAGATTTGGCTGCGCCCCTGGCATTGTTGATGACCATGGGCGACAGTGACCACTCGCCATCGAGTGGACCGTATAATAATTTTCCTACAAAGGTAATAAAGTAACTGCCACTACATTTGTATAAAAAACCCCAAGATACATTGGACGTGGAAAAAATAACAAAATGGCGTATAATTTGTAATGATTCATTACCTTGAGTACGACCTTCTCAGGCTCGACGTCGTACACTCCGACTTCGGAGGCCATGACCAGTATGTTCTCGCTGGTCACGTAGAAACGAGACGGCCGCAGACCGTTCCTGTCCAGTATGGCACCTGGATACGGAAATATCATCTTTAATAACACTTTTCTTATTTTATTGCTTATTGCCCCCGGCCCAATTCTTTATTCGTGAACATTTATCAAAGACATAATATGTATCTTATTAGAAAAATTGGTACCAGCCTGCGGGATTCGAACACCGGCGCATACACATCGCTCGATACGAATTTACCTAAAGTCTTATCATTTAGACCACGACGACTACATATCTGTGGGACTTTCTGGCGAGAACACGAGGAGTGAAGTTGTGTGATTTATTTTATTTTGTCTATTTGGTGTTTCTTCAGGTTTAAATGTGTAATAACGGTGGTTTATAAACTGTTTAATATCTGTGAAAGTGCACAAATGTGGGAAAATGAAACAAAGCCGCTGGACGCAACTTCTCGGGAATCTCCAAAAAGTGCACTGAAAAAATCTCAGTAAATGATCACCATTTTACTAAGATTATATTTCATCCCATATCATCTCATCTCATTTCATTTTATTTCACTCCATTATATTCATTTTTCATAAAAATAAGAATATAAATTAAATAAGACATGGCTTAAAGGTCTTAGTTACCGGGTCATTAAATCCCTTAAAAAAACATATATGTGGCTTCGTTTGGTTGTTCGTATTATATGTATTTGCAATTCGATCGGGGAATGTTCAATGTACAACAAGACGACAATTAGGCTCGGTACGAGCAGTAAGACTCACAGGCCTCTATAGTACCGAGTAGATAAGAGGTTCTGAGTCTCAATTATCTACATATTAATACGTGAAGCAAAAACTTTTATGTTATTTGTTAACAGTGTAGCCTTGGCGAAATCTGTGATTATAGAAGTATAGTAGTTGACAATAGAACCATAATAATGTTTAAACTTATGATTACAATTCATTATAGACGAATTTCGACTTTTTAAATATATTTTTTTAATGATTGAGAGATTATTGGTTGCCTGGAGGCCTGGAGGCTTTTCCAGTTTTATCAGGGCCAGGTCGAGCCAGTTCAGCTCAGGAGGAGTGGAACTTTCTAACAACTACTCGAGCGCCTCCAAAGGAGACCTTACGGTAAGGAGACCTTATGAATCTACTACCGGATCGGAATCGCGACCCGCTTTTAAGATCCGGCGAGAAATTTAGCGAGCTAGTGCTTAGGTTAGGTTGCACGTCGCACTTTTTGCCTAGTTTGACGAGTACGGTTACCGGGGTCCTTACTCCTAGGGTTATTGGATCTGATGGATCCGTAAGGACGTGTCTAGGGCATCGACGGTGACTGGCTCCTGCGTGAGCAGGATTCGGGGTGTAGTCAGCGGCGGCAACGAATTTCGACTACTGTGGCTCGCCAAGTTTAAGAGAGGCCACACCTCTCAAGCCGAAACACAAAAATAGACTGTAAACTTAATATCTAAAAAGTCCATATGGTAGGGGTCGTGGACACGTACCGATGTACCGGCCGTCCGTGAAGGAGACCAGGGCGGGTCCGTCCCACGGCTCCATGGCGGAGGAGGCCCACTGGTAGTAGTCGCGCTTGTCGGGGTGCATGGTGTGGTCGTTCTGCCACGCCTCGGGCACCATGGTCATCACGGCCTCGGGCAGCGACCTGCCGCCCGCCTGCGCCAGGAACTCCAGCACGCAGTCCGCCGACCCAGAGTCCGACAGGTTGGGCTCCACCACTGGATATAGCTTCTTCAAGTCTGCGGGCCAGTTGTTTCATTTTCTCAACAAATTACAATTGAAATTAGAGATGAAACAGATAGTGGTTTGGCCGAATACCGGATACCGAATATTCGGCAAGTTGCGAGGCCGGAGCGCCGGATATTCGGCTACCGAATATTCGGCCCGTTCGGAAATATTCGTGCGCGTTCGGGTGTTGTAGTCGATTTGGTATTCATTCACTACAATTTGCCACTGGTTAATTAATAAAACAACCACTTTTGTCGTGCGATTATACAAATAAAAGTTGTCCATAACCTATTGTGGTATTATTTGTCTTTTGTATCACTATGAGATTTTCTTAAATTGTACTATCCGAAATCCGGCCGGATAGTTACCGGATATCCGTTTCATCTCTAATTGAAATAATATTTATTCGAGGTTGTCGTTTCTAAATAAGCTTAATAGTTAGTACACGTGAACTAAAGCGCTTCGTTGCTAAACGTAAAAGTATATTTACCGTCTCCAAATATGTCGCTCTTCATCACACCCTCGCGAGCTTTCATCAGATTGACGTTACCTCGTAACGTATTTATTTCTCCATTGTGGGCGAGAACTCTGAAATTTTATTAAACATTATAACTAATTCAATTAACATTTATTATTATCACATTTTTTAAATAAACTGGTGGTAAATAAACTTTTACTGGTGGTAGGACCTCTTGTGAGTCCGCGCGGGTAGGTACCACCACCCTGCCTATTTACCGCCGTGAAGCATTAATGCATTTCGGTTTGAAGGATGGGGCAGCCGTTGTTACTATACTTGAGATCTTAGAACTTATATCTCAAGGTGGGTGGCGCATTTACGTCGTAGATGTCTATGGGCTCCAGTAACCACTTAACACCAGGTGGGCTGTGAGCTCGTCCACCCATCTAAGCAATAAAAAAAAAATTGAATACATACGACTATATACACTGACGTACCTCAAAGGGTGTGCTCTTTCCCAGCTCGGAAACGTATTCGTTGAGAATCTTGTGTGGACAAGCGCCAAATACGTTGTGAACGCTGGATTGCTCAGATCCTTGAAGTACTCCTAAAGATAACCCCATTAATTAGAACAACATTCATTTTAATGAACACTAATCTCTGTTGTTATTTCTTACCCATAGCTGATTAGAAGTGAGAAGTCCTTTGTACACGATAGTCCTGAGCGACAGGCTGCATATATAGAACCTGGCGCCCGGCACCACCAGCTCGTGGCTTGCGCGTTTACGGAGCACGAATATCTGAAAACACATTTACACCTCCACAACGTGCCGACGCGTACAAACACCAATATCTAAGGGATCGTTTTATTATTATATAATATGGACTGTTTAATTTACGTTCACGAAGATGCGGGCCCAAGGTCCGGCCGGCCGTCGCTCGACGCGCGAAAAACACCTACAAGAGTTCTCTGCCCCCCTAACGAAGCGACGAGTTTGAATCCGCAATGGACGCGTTCGATTGCGGGTTCATACCCGTATTGAGCCCAATGTGCGGTTGGTCGCTCGCCGTGATCTCACCTGCCGCGACAGCTGGGTCTCGTCCTCGATATCGCCGGTAACAAACACTTGACGCATATACGGCTCCGAGTTACGAGCCACCTGACCTGAAAGCCAGCCAAAACAGGCTATTACTAACTTCACAGGGGCAACGGAAACATTATGGGCGCAAAAGACTAGTCATGAGTTTCAAAGTACTTATTTACAAGAACGCGTGTACGTTTTTGTTGTTATATAAGCTGAGCGGTTTAAGTAACGTTAAGTTTCGTAAATGCACTTTTAAACATCAATCGCTAGCCAATAGAACAACATAACAAAAGCTGAATCTTTCGTTATTTTATTTTACATATTCGACTTGACACACAACATTTCCATTGTAATAATATTCTCAAAAATATTGTTCTAATTTGTATAGTGGGTAAAATTGTAGCGTATCAAGTCATCTTCAAAAAAAATTCGTTAAATTTTGAAACAAACCTCACACATAGATATCTATCTAAAATATTCTTCAACATAAACTAAATGAGACAGCAGTATTTTACAAGAACAACCCAATTTTTACATTTATAAATCAGCATTAAAATATTGAATTGTTTAAATGATACGACACGTAAAGCTCAGCGTTATTTATTACAATAATAAATGAACAAAATTGGGTGATGTATGTAAAATGGCTGGTAATGGTAAATGGAACAAACCATATGGTCAATCATGGCATGACCTCGCATCGGTGAGATATAACCCCACAGATTCTACTACGTGACCAACCTGTAAACGTAACGACACATATCGCAACACACTGCCCGAATTGTGAATAGCACACACGTGTAAAAACCATACGGACTCTATTGACAAAATTAAAAAAAAAACTTTCATACGTTTTGAAATTGAAACTCAAAGAGTTTATAGAAAATAACATTATGGACCAATGTTGAACGAATTGACAACAAAATGAATCGTTTCTAGATTCCATATACGATTTAAAACTTAATCATGATTTAGTCAAAATATTTTATATACATTTTTTTAACAAATTGAAACTTTTTACTTACCGATGCTGCTGTTTTTTGTAGGAACGGTACGCCAGCACAGCACCTTAAGACCAAGACTCTCGGCTAGTACTAGAAACTTGGCTTCTATGTCCTGGTGATGCAGTTTGTCTAGGAAGAAGATTCCAGTCGCATATCGCCCGAAGGGGGGCAAATCGATCTGGTGACTGTCTCTGTTGAGCAACAAGAAGTTTTTATTTTAATTGACTTTATTTTATTATCTCAATCCTCAATCACTTCGTTATTTTTAAGCTAATGTTCTCGGAAAATACTTATTTTTTACAAAGTTCGAGGAAAGCCATGAATATTTAAAGATAGGATGGATAAACGAGCTACAATAAATTATGATGAAAACAAATTTTATGAATTTGTCTCAATAGGAAAAATTATTAAATTTTTAAAATACAGTGCGCTCCTACTCTATGTTCTCTATAAGCGTGGCAAATTTCATACATCTCCGTCCGCGCAATCTTCGTAAAAAGGGGTACAAAATTTTTGCTTCACGTATTAATATATAGATTAAAACAGCTGAATTTAAGAACGATAGAGTCAATAACAGCTAATGGAAGAACCTCTTTGAAGGATCAAAAGATAACTAATGTTTTTTTCGTGTTACAGAAAATAAGAAGAAACAATCCGAAGATCGTTGTGTAAATGATAAATGGTCCAAAGGATAAAACAATATATTCATAATTTGCTAGTGTTCTAATTCCGCAGACAGGCACTAATTTTTCTTTGGAAAAATAATTATAAAATGACACCTGTCATTCATTGTGCACTTATTGGTGGTAAGGCATAATGTCAAAGGTGGCGCAATTCACGTTAAGGTGTCCTAGGGGCTCGGGCAAACAATACTGGATCGTGAAGTCGTTCGACCATTTAATGTAATAAAACAGAGAAATTAGATGAAAATTTTAGTTTCAGTGTATATCTGCAAGTCAGATTGTTACTAAGTTAATTTAGTTAATTTCCACTCTTATTCAATTTATCATTCAACTTATTGCAGTACATAAAAATAATCTTTAATCATTATACTGCATTGAATGCCAATTAAGGCCAATTTTCCAAATTACTTAATGCAATAACGTTTTATATGGGACTGTAAACTTGTTATTACCGATAATTTAGTGCACATATAAGGTAGCTGTTGTCCGATAAATAAATAATTAGCTTCAACAATGACACAGGTTTATAGAATATTATAACATGATGTTGTGTAATAGTCTTTTATGGACTTACAATTAAGATATTTGATATTTTACATCAACCGATACGACTAGTAGCTAGCATGTCTAGTTAAAACTTCTGATAATCCTAAGAAGTGCCTTACGTTCCCGTAGTAAGGTACTATATGAACCGGATCCAAATGTTTTACAATGTTTTAGCAGAATAAATCAAAAATAATCAGTTCAGTACTTTTTTCTCCTTTGTTTCTCAAGTGATTTGATTTGATTTGATCTGTTTAGTAGCTATTCACGAGCTTTGGCGTCATCAACAAAGAACTGTATTTTTTATCTTAACAGGAAAAAGAAAACAAAAGAGAAAAGCCATTGCAACATAAAATTAATTTCAAGTATGACTGACTATAGTCATTTTTATTACGACAGTTGGATGAAAAATTTAACAGTTTAATTTAGTTATTTTAAATTTAAAATATTTTTTGGATTCCGTATTTAAATAAAATACGTATTTACATAAAATGTCTTTTTTTGTTTTGAAAATGTCACTTAACTGTTCTCCTGACTTCGATAAAAAATAAAGCGACTGATCATACTAAATATAAAAACATATAATAAACATTTAACAAAAACGGTACATTATTACTTATGACTAAATATTTAAATTCACATTAGACTACTAATGAAATTGAGCATCAACTGTTGTTGATCGCCATAGTAATCCTATCAGCGATCTTCTTGTTTTTCTCCCCCTTATTCCACTAGGTGGGGTCGGCATAGCTAATCTTTCTTTTCTATCAGCCGTCATTTCATCACAGAGAGGAGTGATTCTCTCTCATATCGTCATTCACACACTCCATCCATGTCTTCTTTGGTGGACCTCTTCCCTCTCTACCTTGCACTACCATTTTCATACATCTCCTAGTCACATGCATCTTCTCTCTACGCATCACATGTCCATACCACGCTAACCGCTATCAATATGCGATAGTTTCACAAAAATCCGAAATTACAACTATCCCAATCGAAGGTAATAGCAGGCACCGTATTTACGTAATCTTTAAAAGGTAATTAGTTATTTCTGAAAGGTCACTTTCACGACAATATCATCGTTATCGTGTCGTCTATTGTAAACATACACTGAGCACGTAACTATCACGAAGTTTGAACATGATACATACTGATAAATATACTATAATATGTATACTAGGTCAACGTCATAGCGAACGATCTAAAGTCTTACTTGTTATTTTATTTCTGTAATAATGATTTTTAGAGGTTATTTATACAGATAAATACATATACAGATACTATTATTATTTGTGTTGTACAAGTGTATTTATATTATAAGTGTATAAGTTGTATTTATTACATAAATATACTAATATTATTATTTGATTATTTGTGGTTACTAACAAATAGTAAATAGAGCATATGCCTCCAAAGGATACATTTTTATTTTTTTATAGGGCTGTTATCCTATTACAGTACGTAAATAATTTATAACTTATTTTAAATATTATTACGATGTTTCTGGGTTCTAATCTGCTCAACTACATTAAAATCAATTAATAGATTTCAAGACATATTTCAGACCCTAAATCGTACAAAGACGTAAATCGAATTGGACCAAATATGACTAAATTCGTCTAATTGATTTATTAAATAGAAACAGTATAACTTATATAGGGCCAAACACATTACGTTTTGTCTTTTGCGATTTGCCTTACGATTGATTGATCACTAACAAAAATTATCGTAAGCATTATCATTTGAAATTTAAACTTGGGATAATCTAAACATGTTTTACAGATTTCACCCTAAAAATTTCCCTTCAATCAAAACTACTGTAGAGTAATAAGAATGTGTGTCATAAATTTACAATGTGTAAAGGTCAAACGAGTACGCGGAGTCTGCGCGCGCATCTGTTACGTCACGAATCCAACGCGAGATATTGACCGAAATGAGCCCTGTCTGAAAACCTACGACACCGTTTCCAACTAAACACACAGACACTGTGTCGATAAATTTTCCATTCGTAGTGCTTGAAAAACATTTTCATTGAAAAAAATATCATTCTTCTGAACATTAATTTATCCGTTGATATGATTTTGGCGAATATATGGAATATATGGGTATGGACGAGCTTATAGCCCACCTGATGGTGAGTGGTTACCATCGCTTATGGACGTCAGAAATGCCAGGGGCAGAGCGAAGCACTGCCTACAGTTTAATTCTCTCCACAAACCTCGTTTGAAAAAGGAATGTTTTTTTTTGCTTAGATGGGTGGACGAGCTCACAGCCCACCTGGTGTTAAGCCCATAGACATCTACAACGTAAATGCGCCACCCACCTTGAGATATATGTTCTAAGATCTCAGTATAGTTACAACGGCTGCTTCACGGTAGAAATAGGTAAGGCGGTGGTACCTACTCGCGCGGACTCACAGGAGGTCCTACCACCAGTAAAAATGTATGCTCCTGGCGATTTTAAAGCTAGCTTTGTTCTGAAGTCACCTTTTCATTAAGAAGATGGATGTTTCTTGTATTTATAAGCAGAAAAAGGCATTACTACCAACACGTTCTGCAACCGATTCTCAAGATATTATTATGAAATACAGGGAAAGAACAGATAGGAAATTAAGGCGAGGGAGAACGGAGAAGTAATAATAGTGGTAAACTGAGTTGATTCGCATACCTACGCGTCCCATCTAGGTAATTCAATAACGGAGATTATCTTATTAGATTCTCTCACTTCGAATATCGGGACGGCGTCTGCAAAGGGTGGAATTGACGCTGTGTCTTCTGAGATAGCTACAGGAAAAGCGCTCACCAATGACTAATAGATAGCCCTTGTCTAGCAAGGGATTATCTTAATAAGATTATTCTTAAGTGTTAAAACTTCGAGCGTTTAACAGGAAAATCATTAATTCGTCTAGCAGCGAACTGTAGTATGTACTTGGTATAACATTTAATATTTTCAATTCAAGGATATTAAATGAATGGATAAGTTTATGTAATATGTGTAACTTTTAATTCAAGAAGATTTTTAAGTTTCAATTTTGAAGATGTTTATATTTACGGCAAAATATTTTGTTAGATTATACTGAGGGTGCGTAGGTATATTCGTTTTGTTGGGTTTGTTAATATCTAGTATTGATATAATAAAATTGCCACCATTATCTTCTTTTTCTACGCCAGGGAACAAATTTTCATGCGTTTATCACTAAGAGAAAGAGCGATAGAACGAGGAAGATTTGAGTATTCAATTTGTAAACATTATGGACAAGTTTACTTAATACAAACAAACTGATTTCGTACGCTTACATACTGTACGCTTACGTACTAAACGTTTTTTCCACAGGAGAAAATCGTCGGATCCCCAACCGCGCGGCAGGTGGGGTATGTGGGAGTTGGACCTCACTGAAAACTCCTGCCGCTCACAGCCGGCGCCTTATCCCGGACCAGGCCAGAGCCCAGTCGGGGCTATTGAGACGGCACGGAGAGAGCACATTACGTCCATCCCGCCGACGTACTAAACGTTGGCCAAATTTTAAGAGAAAGATATTCCAGGTCACGTTATCGAATCTATGATTGATAATCTAATATTGTATACGACAAAAAATCATATTAAATCTGTTTAAAATTATTATTTTTCTACGACTTTCTGCCGATTCCACAGCTACAAGTTTAAATGAGACAATAAAAACGTATGTGATAACAATAGACCGAACAAGAACAGTTCTTCGTAGAATCTACCACGGGGTTGCAATCGCGACCCACTCAGAAGATCTGGCGAGAAACTCAGTGGGCTGGGTTAGTTCGCTTGTTGAACTCTTCGTCGTAATCGACAAGTTCGACGAGGACGTTGACCGGCGCGGTGCTTGAAGAGCTTAAAAATACCGATAGTGGATCCTGGGGATTCGTCAACACATATTTCGGGTGACCGCGGTATTACTTTGCCCCGTCGCCTGGATCGGATATGACTTCGCTGCCTAACAAAAGAGAGGATCTCAGCTAGTCCAATAAAAGGAACACGAAGAGGTGGAAAACGCAATGAAACTTTTATAAGATTCCGTAGTCAAATGACAAACTGCGGTATTTCTATTATTTATATCAGGCCGTGCACATGTATGATGGCAATTTCTAAAATCAAGGAATATCAACGTTACCCTTAAAATTCAAATTCCATATTCAAAAAGCGCTTTTCTCTGTATTATCCACGTATACGACCCACACGCCGGGGCACATGGCGTGATCTATGTATTGTATACCATGACGGCAGACGACGGTCGGTGAAACGGTATGCAACAACTGGCCCCACGCCAGACACTCGGCCAAATCTGGATATTTACAATTAGTACGGCCGGTGAACTTAACTTCTCGATTTTCTAAAGTCCATTATAAATACGGTAATCGTTGCCAAACTCGTTAAGTTATTAAACCAGCGATTGCCGATTCTCATAAAATTACCATGTTTTACTGAGAATAACATTAAGGAACAGAACTTATCGAGTTGTTAAGTCGGTATAGGCGCTTCGATTTAACTATGCTCACAAAATCTAATACTTTTTTTTTCTACCTATTCTAGTAACCTCGAGGGGTTCTTCCAGATTCACCGAACTAGTAGGTGAGCTCACGGGGCTCAAACCTGATGACGTTACTAACACTAACCCTAGCAAGAGCAGTGCTTCGCAGAATCTACTACCGTGTCGGCAACGCGACCCACTGAGAAGATCAGGCGAGAAACTCAGTGGGCTATGTCTATGGGTTAATTTACTTGTCGAACTTGTTGACCGGTGCTTGAGGTACCTAAAAGTACCGTTAATGGATCGGGAGGAACCGTACTGACGTGTTTAGGGGCGACGTCGACTGTTTACCATTCGGTCCACCGGATCGGGTATGATATATCTATTGAAAAGTTTGGTGACCAATTATTTTCTTTCATTCTTTCACGTTTCAACACTCATAATTTCCAGTTATTACAGAAGTCGAAACAGATAAAACAAAAACGATAAAGGCTTCATTCTTCGCAAATCGATATTAGGCCTGAGGATGAAAATAATTCTAAGAGCACCATACCAAATCTCTATATTTGTTGATTCTAGTACTGAAGTAGGTATGTCAGAGTAATATTCATTTATTAATTTAGATAGAAATTAATAATATTAATAGTTGCCTTATTGTTGCGGGCCAATTTCGCCCAAGTACGCCGGTGATACCAGTAATAGCAGAAAGACCAGGTTTCTGTGTTGAAGATCACTGGATACGAATTTCATATAATTACTGCAAAAGCATTTGTATCGGAATCTATTATCAATGGTAACGATGTACGTACAGCTGTACCTACTCGAACAGTTGTAAAAATAAAAACAAATGACGTAATACAAGATCAATCCTCGGGCAGAATCAGATGCAAACAAATCGTAACCGCAGGTTATCGGTGAATGTCGACAGACAAACGGCGGACGCCGACCGACCCACATCACGACGTGACAGCTTACAATAAATACAGATTTATGGAAACAATAGGTCATCAACATAATAAGTATGTGAGAAACAAACATTCCAAATTAAGGTATAATAAACAATTTAGGTATTAAAAATTGTCGTATATAGTAAGTTGTTTGAATTTGGAAAATTGAACTGTATTTTTTTATTTTATAACTAAAGCTGCTGGCATTTAATGTGATGCATTCTTTTTTTGGTCTCATTCTAAGGAATTCGTTTCTGAATCTTTTTAATGATAGAGGATAGTAAAGTTTGCCGAAAGTAAACTGAAAAACTCCGAGTACATAATATGATGTTTATTAATTAGATTTATTTATATGTAAATTTTATCTTGAATCGAGTCTTCATAACGTGGCGGGAATTTTCCCTTCAGCATTCCAATTCAATCCAGCCCCACAAAATGTCAACACTCAGATTTTGGCACGAGTTTCAGCGAGGAAAAGGTTGAAGTTCAATTTTCGTTCAAAAACAAACGTTTTTAAACAAATAAATATTAATATTACACTCTTTAAATCTATTAAACAATTGAGATGTTACATTATATTCAAAAAATAGAATAATGTTCTTATCTTAAGATGATCTAATATGACCAACCGCTGCCTTCTTACATTGTTAAGGGAAAAAAATTAAACCTTTCAAAATATTTAAAAATGAAAAGGTGAGTATAAGCATTTATATGCAACTAGCATGTTAGATAGTCGTTGTCCTGCTCTGAAAGTAATATAAAAAAACCTACAAAAAAATTGCAGCGCCACCTGCCGGGTCCAATTCTAAATCAGAACCATCTGGGGACCCATAAAAAACATATGATATACATATTAAATTTATTAAAATCAGGTGCTCAGTGTAAAAAAAACGCACGTATAGAAAAATTACGTATACGAGTATATGAATATTCTTTCAGAATCAAGATGAAACGTTCAGTTATCATTTTTGTTTAAAAAGCATTTCATAGATAATATATCGTACATAAATCCCGACTATATTATAATTATTATTATAATTCGCGTCCTAAATATAATATCTACTTTAATCTTCTCTTGGCACACTATGAATACCTTTGTTGTGAGTCATTACTCAGTATCTATAAGACCCATTTTACAGAACAGAAGTTTGCTAAGACTTATATTATTATTTGCAACCTTTAGCTATTATCTGAGTGATTACTGATGGTAACGAGTATTGTAAGCCTGCACGGATAGGTATCACTGTATTGCCTATTTTTGACGCGAATCAGTCATTCGAACCGGTTTAACTATTACAGAATCCAATTGAGATTTCCACAATCACTCGGCATTAACCTCTTGCCACCAGACATACCTTTTGCCCGTCCATCCATCTCCGTAATAAATAATAAAACTTCCACACTAATGCGTGTTTTATTTGTCATAACAACAATTCCATTCTACGACTATATAGTCGGACTCTGAAACTCTCGAACATTACAAAACTATTGCCAAAATTATCTGGCGCCTTTGTATGAATGTTTGAAAAATGATGTAACTAAAATACATCATTACTTGAAACGTTTGCAAAACTACGCAGTGTTCTCAATGGATTTTTGTCTATAGCTTCGTAGTTAGATTGGTTAGCAACAGCTTCTAGTCGGTACCTGAAATAGCTAAGATGTGACTTGAGGAAAAGTTCTCGGTTGGACCGGTTACGGGTCATTAGGAGCTGTATTAGAAGCCCACAGGGATAATTCTACCATCCTGCCAGCTTGAAGACTAAGGCAGTTCAATTGGAGATCAAACCTGAAGTTGGGCAATAGGATTTTGTAATGGTTTGCCTGAACTTCTAGGGCTATAAAATAAAAAGCTCATAGCCTATGTGGTATTAGTGATCAGGAAATAGAAATATAAGTTACAATGTACTTAGAACTTCTCAAACATAACCAAGAGGCAACCACCATCACTAAGCCGAAACTTTTCTTTGGAAAACTATTGTTAATTTAAAAATAGTTTTAGTCGACAACAACAATACTTACGTACAAACTTTATTTATTTATTTCGTGTCTTTGAACACCCACACATATTTTACAATAGAGTTCAGTTTTCCTTACATCGCTTTCCCACAAATCTTTTACGAAAACAATGACCTCATTTTTCGTTCGGGAACATACGGTTAGTTAATACACAAACATTGTTAGGTTGTAAAGTCTTGTGATAAAATACCCAAATATCTAATTCGGCATAACGCCTTCGCATTGTGTGATACACATATATTACTTTGTAGTCTATTTCTATTTCATCGCACATAACAATTACCGCCTATTTCAGCCGTGAAGCAGTAATGCGTATCGGTTTGAAGAGTGGGGTAACCGTTGTAACTATACTGAGACCTTAGAACTCATATCTCAAGGTGAGTGGTGACATAAACGTTGTATATGTCTGTGGGCTCCGGTAACCACTTAACACCAGGTGGGCTATGAGTTCGTCTACACATGTAAACAATACAAAAAAAAACAAATTCTTTACATATAACTTACAAGGTGCAAAAAGTAATACATTAAACATAATTATATGAATTAATTAAATAAACAAATCATATGAGATTGCAAACGGAGAAGTAAAGAGTCCAGAAATCTCGAAGTATCAGTAATTTGGGACACATTAGCCCACCTAAAGAAGTCGTGCATGTTGTGATTGTCTTAACAATGTGAATGTAAATAAATGTAATCTCCAATTAGAAATGGTGACAGTAATTTCAATTAATTTATTATTAAAAAAAACGAACAATATTCCTAACCTAAAAGTATATGTTATTATACTCAACACGCTTAATTAGAAATTCAATTATGAATACAGATGGACGATAAGGAAAATAGAAAGCATAGTATGAATGAAAATCGTCAGTTTACGTAAAAAACTAAGTCATAAAATACACAAGACATTTCATGTGATTTATTACAATTCAATACCTCAGTTCCAAAAGTCTATAAAATGCAATCTGAACATTTACAAACATTTTTATATATTCAAGAAACGATGGCTCGTTGGTCGAGTGGTTGCTGAACTTGACTGCTATACCACAGGGTCGAACTCAGTCGGATCAGTTTCGTTTTGTGAAAGACAATTTCACTGATATCTCAATCTTTATTTTTATTAGTTCTAAGGCGGTACCTTTCGCTGCTTACCTGTACACGGTACCGCCTAGTATATTCCTGACCAGCCTAGGTACGCGAACAGGATGAAATTAAAAGAATTCCATTTTTGAATATTAAATGCAGTACCCGAAAATGTTAGGTATCTTTAGGCTGGTACGAGTAATGCCGATTTATCGATTCGATATCTAAATAAGTGGAACAACTCTTGAATGTTCTGGAACGTTGTAGACATAATCAAAATGAAATAAAAGCGTGGCATAGATGACACGGAGACAGTTATATTTGAAGCGGATAAGACTAACGGATCACCTCAACGATCAGAAGCAAAAAGTGAATTGCGATGGTGAATAATACCTTGAAATCGAATGAAATCGAATTTTATTTATTTCAGTGAAGAGTTTTTATTTATCCTGAGTTCCAGCTCGTAATCGTATTAACAGATTTTATCTAATCATTTCGAGTGGCCGAGGCGTTTCCTGCAAAACACTGTTGTCTTCTTTGTTTTTACTATTATCAGTCTAATTGATAAGTCGAGTAACGATAGTAGTTTTAAGAGATTATTAATTTAAACAACTCACTGTCTGTCTGCGACCATTCATTCAAAAATCATGATTTGTATTGAAAAATCAACTTCACTAGTATAATACAAATTCCTAAGATTCTTGATTGTGAGGATTTCAAGTACTTTCATTACTTACTTTATGTATAGGATTTTAAAAAAAAAACTGATATTAAGAATGGATTGCTGCAAATCGAGGTTATTGTCTATACTTTTCTAACTTAATAATTTAGCATTATTAATTAATCAATTGAATGTGGCCACAGTATCAACAAATTAGATTAGAGCCGTCGCGTAATGAACATGATAAATTTCCGCTTCCTAGTACTATATGGGAATACCGATTTTTATATAATATGATGAAATATAAATTTGGATTCTTTTTGTAAACATATATATGAATGTAAATAACTATTACAAATGCTAGATAACGTTAAAAATCAACAAAGGCCAATGGTAGGGCACGTAATTTTACAACTAAGATCGATGCTAGTTTACTGGAAAAGTTTAATTTTAAATTGCATTTCGTGCAAGATATAACTGTTTTACTCAAACCTCTTCACTAATGTTATTAATAAGGGACATCCCTATTAATCAGTAATCGAAGTGTAACATTTAAAAGATAAAATCACACGTTTTATTATTGAATGACAAGTAGGTTTACGATACAAACATCACGCTAAGAAATTTCGTACACGAATTATTTATTTACTATTTTTTTTTTACTGAATTCACGCAAACAATACGTGCTACGTCGAACTTTTGTTGAAAATAAATGCAAATATGGTTGATAAGCGGATTCCCCACGAGGCGAGCACATGGCGAACGGAACGAGTTACGTGTTTGCGAATTTTATTGAAATTTTATCAATTCATCGCAATCAAAAAGGTTATTGACACGGCTACCAAAAACAAAACAAGTTTTTTAAAAGTGTTATTCTGTTGTTATGTTATGCACCTCACACTTAGTCATATATCAATTCTTATAAACACATAATATACTTTTTTAATTCGTAAGTTTAAATCATTGTTGCTATAAAATATAACATACTTATTTCCTTATGTTACTAAATCATATGTATATTGTTTATCTTACATCAAATATTTAAAGTTAATATGTTTTCTTCTCACATTAGTAATGTCCTGTTTACTACATCATTTACTAATTGTGTTGTTTTGAGATCCTAAATATGTTTACCAACAAGGTTCATAGTCTGAATAACTTAGTTCCTAATTGTTTAGTAAATACTATTCGTGTATATATCCTCGTTATCCTTGAAACTCAAGAGTTCGATATCATCCTAACTCTGTGCGAGTAACACTATGCGTAACGATCTCTAAATACGTCTGAAAAGGAATGTTAGGATTTTTAAAGATTCATATTGCTTTGGCAATGTTCTCTTCGATGTCAATTTTCAACCGATGTTTGGGCAAGAATGATCGACCTATCATAAAATAATTTCAATGTGCATTATTGGCCATTGGACGTGATGAAGCAATCGCATCTCGCTCGCAAACGTCAGAATTAACACTGCTCACTATATTTTTTGAAGCACACCTAACAACAAGCGTGTTTAAATTTGCCAAATATACGAAAGGAGATGATAGAAAATACGATAAGAACAGAAAAGAAATTACAATATGTTTTTTTTTAATTCATTTCCCGTAAATTGGTAGAGGCCATACCCAGCGGTGGGCTAATGCTATCGTTCGCCAAAAAACAAGAACAGATCCGGTTTACAAGTGGCAAAGCTCAGAGATAAGCTATTAAAGTGAACTTTAGCAGATAACTTGGATTACATGTGGAAAAAAATATGGATTAACAGCGTTTGAATTTTTATCTATTACTTTTAACTAAAAGATGAAACTTTGTATCAAAGTTGGTGATAATAACATTTGATGGAGGATTTGATGATTAAATTGTGGTAGTCGAACCTCAAGTATGCGATATGGACTAAATTGGACACTCTGCATATTAATATAAGGGTGCTTTTTTAATAACAATATCTTGTTTGCTTTGCGAAATATTACAGCTGATTTCACTTAATTCAAATCATCTAAACTGACCTCCTGCAGTATACCAGCGCCATTGTAGCCTGTCTGTCTGGAACATTATTTGATGCTTTTTTTGTGAAAACTTTCAGGGTCGCGCGCCTATATTTTTTTTATTGTTTAGATGAGTGGACGAACTCACAGCTCACCTGGCGGCTGCCCCACTCTTCAAACCGAAACGCATAACTGCTTCACGGCGCAGAAATAGGCAGGGCGGTGGTACCTACCCGCGCGGAGTCACAAGAGGTCCTACCACCAGTATAAAATAATAAAATACCAGTATAAAGTATAGTCATACATCGACTCGATCCTCCATAGGAGGTTATGACGTGTACGTATTTAACAAATGGACGAATACTTCAGACGGTTCTCAGCATCAACCTATGAGAGGACTCTAATTGACTGCCTATAACTTGTTGTTAGAATAAACAAATTAAGTAAAGTCATGTTCAATCCGCGTGTACACTGACACCGGAGCGACGTGGTGCGTTAAGCCGATATCAAGGCTCATCGTGTAACACAATCTTTATATCCGTATGGCTGTCCCATTACAAGCTCCTGATAAATATTTATTATTTTATTAATGACAAAATTAATAGGTGGTCCATATCTATCCGATAGTAATTTATCAGACTCGAGTGCTGTTTGTGAATCCTGATCGATCCGACTATTATTCAGAATACCATCGTCTCTTCGTACAGCTATTTCCCCTAGACCGATTGGGTCTTAAATTTAGTTCTTATTTATTGCTCAAATGGGTGGACGAGCTCACGGCCCACTTGTAATTAAGTTATTACTGGAACCCATAGACGTCAACAACGTAAACAAGGTGGGTAGCTTGAGAAATGAATTAAAGTCGCAGTTTTTACAGTACAACGATGACTCGCCCTTCAAACCGAAACGCATTGCTGCTTCACGACAGAAATGGGCAGGATGGTGGTACCTAGTACCGAGCGGGCTCACTATACGCCCATTCGCTAATAGTAGAATTGTTTCATCTTATTTTCGTACATAAGTGTCCGTCCAATTCCTACACTCAGTAAAAGTCTTGAAGTGGATGGCGACTTATGTATTGCAGTATCAATAGGCTCTTTTTTTAAGACCAGGTGAACCGTAGTTTTTGTTTGTATTTTCCCAAAACGCTACAGAAGACCCTTTAATCCCTATGTCAAAAGTTCCGTTATCAAACGTTTAGGTTTTCGTGTTTTATACAATACCAGTTCATTTTTCAAAAGAAAACCGAGGCGAATACGGATATTCGTAAAGTAGAAACGTTTAAAGGAAAAAAACACTGTAAAATGTAGATGTAATCGCGTCCTTGTATGTACTGCGCAGTTCTCGATACGTAAATATTCAATGGCTATGCAAAAGCAGTAATAGTTGCTAATTACGTTATTGTGCAATAATGAATTTGTCACGTTTTCTACTACTACTCACTAATAAGATAAAAAAAAATTTAGTGGTAAATTGGGTTATTGTCAAACTTCAATGGCGACAGGTAACTAATTATAAAATCGATGAGATTAAACCGTAAAAATAGTTTACTTATATCTATGGCTCACGAAAACCGAAGACAATACTAACTGCTTGTGTTAATTGAAATCTATTAATGAAATTTGGTCCGATCGCCACCAAATCAAAACATTGTGTAGCGGGTAGCTATCGCTGAACCCAAGTCATTTGACAGATGTCTGAATCCCGCTTATAAAATTTTCAAGATTTTTACATGTTACATTTTTATATTATTTTTATTTATGATCTTAACAAGATTTACATGTATAAATACAAGTTCCGAATAATAACATTGACAGACCCGACAGACGATGTTTTTAGGCACCTCAAGCACCGATCATCGTTCTCGTCGAACCCGTCGCTTGCGACGTAGGGCTCGACGAGTAAATTAACCCTCAGACAGAGCTCACTGAGTTTCTCGCCGGATCTTCTCAGTGGGTCGCATTCCGATCCGGTGGTAGATTCTGCGAAGCACTGCTCTTGCTAACAACACTCCCGGTTTGAGCCCCGTGAGCTCACCTACACGTTAAGGCGAAGTTGAAATAGCCTCTCAAAGCTATCAGCATAAGTAGGAAAATATAAAAATAACGTTTCGACCGTCGATCTAGCGAGCAGGCGAAATAGCTCCAAAAACAGTCACCCGTTAAGCCAACCTGAATATTTCTCGAAAATTTCATCGAAATCGATTCGATCGTTTCGGAGTTCTATAGGGAACATACATACATACATGCATGCATGCATACATAGACTATATTTAATACGTAGATACTATACGCCCTTGATTTTGTTATAGGTTATTCCTGGAACACTATATTGAAGTAACTCTGAGTTTTGTAGAGAATAGTCAACAGTGGGAAGCGGGTTGACTGTATCCCTGGCATTGCGGATATTATTTGATTCTTTATTTAATTATTCTATTTAGTTTCAAGCACAATTTAGAAGATGATAATAAGAAAAATCATACATTGCTTTGAGAAAATAAACTTTTTCTTTCTATAGGCATTTAGGTACATTTGGTTTTGAATTAGGACGTGTGAATCTAATCATAGTATACACTCCACAAATAGACATGACAAACTTTAAATTAGTAAATAATTTCGTCACGGTATTCACTATTTATTTCTTGCACAGTTGGATGAATAGAGGGAACGGAATCGGGAGCGCGACCGAGCTTCATAATGACGGGGCGGTGGTTTGAATCTAACTCTAAAACTACTTCGATCGAGTGTAAGCGCAGAGTTACGTTTTTTAATAACGCTATGTCGTGTATATCCGGGCGATGCGCGATATTTAGCGGGTAGTGAGTCGGGGTTAGCGGAGCGATGATATCGAAGGCGAGATCATCGACTAACGCGTCAAGCCGCCTGCCATTAGGGGTTGTGGTGTGTGAGTTCCACCTGATGTGTTTACAATTTAGGTCGCCCGCCAGAATGACAGAGCTTCCCATGCCGAGTAGCGCCTCGATATCACTGCTTAGAACGGATAAATCCTATAAACGACAGCTGATGTGCAGTAAAAGATCACAATAGACTAAGCACTCTATCTCGCTCACACCCGCTTGAACAGTTGCTACCTCGCGCTCGCACCTACAGCGGGCTCTCAATGTGTCTGGCAAGATGTAAGAACCATTAAAACTGTCCGGCTATTGGGGTAACATATTTTTATAAGTCCCTAAGTAACATATATAAAATTTAGCTTTTATAGTATAACGAAAGTATAATTAAAATTTATTAAAGTTTAGGGGTGTCTGGCAGGGGGTAACAACTGGAAAAAGTGTCCGGCAACGGATATCATGATTTCTAAAGATATTCTGGAGTAAATATTAAAAAAAAAACCTTTATACTTTAACGAATTTAAGGTACTATTTTATATACCTTTACTGCCTGTTACCTGCCCAAGTAACCACAATCGAAACTCTATAATCGCGAGTCGTTCTTACCTGTGTTGGAGACATACACAGAGAAACTTTCAGCTTTTATAAAATAACGAAGGTCTGGCTGTCGCGGGCTCTTGGGCTAGAACGCGCACAAGGCCCCCGAGTGTTAAACGTTTTCCGAAGTCCATAGACAGCACAACGTAAATATGGCCACCCACTTTGAGACGTGACGTCAGCTAGTTTGAATCATATTTTTGCCTTTACCAGTAGACGAGCATACGGCTTATCTTTTATCTTTTTACTAGTGGCAGGACCTCTTATGAGTCCGCGCGGGTGGGTACCATCGCCCTGCCTGTTTCTGCCGTGAAGCAGTAATGCGTTTCGGTTTGAAGGGTGGGGCAGCCGTTGTAAATATTCTTGAGACCTTAGAACTTATATCTCAAGGTGGGTGGCGCATTTACATGTTGTGGATGTCTATGGGCTCCAGTAACCACTTAACACCAGGTGGGCTGTGAGCTCGTCCACCCCTATAAGCAATAAAAAAAATATAATAAAAATATAATCTAAAAGTGAGTATCCACCGTCGGTCATGGAAATCGAAACCAGGTGCACAACCAAGTCTATATTCTAGAACTCACAATTGCACGATGCACTTATTGCGTTCACAGCTGAAGTAGGTATTCTTAAATTGGTTTTCTTCCTAAATTTTTATCAATACCTAATAGTTGTTAATGATACATATTCATGATATTTTGATGGCACGACGCGAGAACGTAGTGTTCGCGTGTAATTTTATTGTTGTTATCATTGTGTTTTTGTGTATAGAAAAAGTTTTGTTAAAAACTAAACGACAAAAACATAAATTATACGTGTATATGAATATGTATATAAAATAACCAAGTCTGCTTGATATTTTTTCGTAGTCTCTATGGCTTTTTTTGCAAACGGTATCAGAATCACACGCTATTATTTTGATGTTCACATTTTGATCGAATTAATTAATCTAATTATAATGTTTTTTCCTACGTTTTCGGTGGTAGCCTAAGGAGCTATGTTTTTTTATTGCTTAGATGGGTGGACGTGCTCACAGCCCACCTGGTGTTAAGTGGTTACTGGAGTCCATAGACATCTACGACGTAAATACGCCACCCACCTTGAGATATAAGTTCTAAGGTCTCAGTATAGTTACAACGGCTGCCCCACCCTTCAAACCGAAACGCATTACTGCTTCACGGCAGAAATAAGCGGGGTAGTGGTACCTACCCGCGCGGACTCACAAGAGGTCCTACCACCAGCTATTTGTTTGGACAACTTTTTTGCCTAACTAATTACCACTAGCCTCTGGGGTTATTCTTGTTTCAATAAATGTTTACGAGAAGCTCACGGAGCTCAGCCTGAGTGACGTTCTAATTAGATGCTTTTCAAGTTCGTGAATCTATGTTTCATATCGACGTCACGTTTCTCTGTCTAGTGTTTAGGTCAGATGCACTAGTTAATTCACAAAAGTAAAACATATTAATTATCACGTTTTGCCTGTAATAAATATCGTTAAATGAGAACAAACTTTTTTGTTTTACAATAAATCAAATCGAAGTGATATTTGCTACCACAAAAATATTTAACTTATCAATGTGGATACGTAAGCACGAGCAAGTTCCGTATAACTAATTCCGTGACAATTTCATCAGACAATGCGTCAATTATTAAAATAACAAACAACCTCAAAATTAACATTGAAATGCTAAACTTGCAATTATTGATATTTCGTAATATGTATGTACGTATTGCGTCATGTAATTTAATTTCTTATTTGATTCGATTACTTAAATTTTTTTTTATTGCTTAGATGGGTGGACGAGCTCACAGCCCACCTGATGTTAAGTGGTTACTGGAGCCCATAGACATCTACAACGTAAATGCGCCACCCACCTTGAGATATAAGTTGTAAGGTCTCAGTATAGTTACAACGGCTGCCCCACCCTTCAAACCGAAACGCAAAAGTTAAGTGAGAGGATCTTAAAAGGAAACTAAATCGATAATATGAACATTCACTTTACGTATATAAGCTCTGACAACGGTTAACATTAGATGGACCGTGAACTCATTTGCCCATTCTAGCTTAGTTGAAGGTACTACTTATTACTTGAAGGTATCAAACGAGATGCTTAATCAAATCATTGCAAATTCTACACGCCATCAAAGCCTGTACGTACGTGCCTATAACCACCAATTTTTATAATCAGCTAGCTGACCCGGCAGACTTCGTAGTGCCTCAATCGATAAAAAAAACACCTAAACTATATTTGTTTCCGAGAATTTTCATATTTATCTACCTTTTAAACCTTCTCTGGACTTCGACAAATAATTCAAGACCCAAATTAGCCAAATCATTCCGGCTGTTCTCGAGTTTTAGCGAGACTAACAAACAGCAATTCATTTTTATATATATAGACTAGTAAATAATACCAATATTATTTAACAGCATATACAAGATTTACTCCGCAACCAGAACTGATACAATGTGGCTGTGGCTAGTGGTACAATTCATTTCTATAACGTTCAAGGATCAATCAATTACCTCAGTTAAGAACCGTAATGTGTATTCGAAAAACCAATACAATCTTGAGATGTTTTCAGAATAACTATGTACTATGAGACTTTTTTTTATTGCCCTTGTAGGCAGACGAGGATACGGCCCACCTGATATTGTCGGTTACCGTCGCCCATGGACTTCAGCAATACCAGGGGCAGAACCAAGCCGCTGCCTACTGCTGAAGACTCTTGAAGTCTTGCTCGAAATTATTAACAATTTCCTTTTTTCACTTCAATAAATAAAACAAAAATCGATTAAGGTTCTGATAGGGTTGTAAAGTAGTATTAATTTAATAGGTATTGCAAACAAAACTAAAATCTATTAGACTAGATAAGACAAGGCATTTTGCTTACAAAGAATTTCGATGGAATACTAAAAACAATAGAAAATAATTTCGACAAGAATAATATTACAGTACTGATGACACAACCCTAATTCAGCGTATAGACTAAAATAATTCAAGAAGTAAGCTCTACTACAAATATATTGAACAGCCTTGACATCGTTTGAGGTCATTTCATCGCACGGAACGAATCCGATACATAAAACGTACTAGCTACAGATTGCCGCTATAAAATCAACCATAGATTTACACTCAATTTAGACTTATAGAGTGTTGAAAGAGACGAGTTCAACTAGTAAATTTTCAAAATTCTACATTCTTTAGATATTATCCTCGAATATTCAAATTTATTATTCTATTAAACAATAATTGCGTTATAAACTTAAAAGACTAAGCCAAAAGCATTCCGCGCATATCAGTCACTATTAACGATCTATTAACGAATTTTAGGAATTTATGAAATTATTACTATTCAAATTCGTAATTCCATGGTACCGTTTTTCTTTCTTAACTTAAGCGCACCGGATGTATCCAACCAAAAAAATAATTCAACATTATTAACCATAGAGTTGTCCTTCTTCAAACGAGGCTTGTGGAGAGTATTAAACGGTAGGCAGCGGCTTGGCTCTGCCCCTGGCATTGCTGACGTCCATGAGCGACGGTAACCACTCACCATCAGGTGGGCCGTATGCTCGTCTGCCTATACGGCAATTAAAAAAAATTCTTAAATCTTTGCAAATGAGGTCTGTCACACAAATAGGCCTATTTTCAGGTTTTATCTTATATCATAACGTAGCCTTTGTTTCATCATAATATGTTATTGCCACTCTCCAAGGGCGAGAAAATTAGTTACACACCGTTACGGCCTATAAGCTCGGGTGCATGTCGTTGGACGTACATACATATGCACTCCGTTTGAGAATGTTCTAACACGATTGTTGCATATTTAGAAGAAGGATCTACCATTTCTCGCTTCATTCATGAATTAATATTCCTTACAGACCATAAAATTAATTACCAACTTGAATGTTAGACAGATTTTGTAATTTATTATTTAAACTTTAAATAGGTGGGCGAGCTCGCGGCCCATCTGGTGTTAAGTTGTTACCGGAGCCCATAGACACAACAACGTAAATGCCGCCACCCACCTCGAGACAGGAGTGCTAAAATCTTAGTTTTTACAGTACAACGGCTGCCCTACCCTTCAAACCAAAACGCATAACTGCTTCACGGCAGAAATAGGCAGGGTGGTGGTATATACCCGTGCGGACTCACAAGACGACCTACCAGATTTCGCAAGGCAAATCACAGATTACTTACCATCGCGATATTTAATCAAATAATTGATTGTCAACGCAAAATTCATTGCTGTTGTTTACGTCGCATCTACGTTTCTAACTCTCGTAAAGCTGACGACCTAATTGGCATTTCCACAAAATTGCTTCTTACCATGCAAGACTTGACGTAATATACTAAATCACAAAACAACATAGTCAAAATATGATTTAACATATTAAGTATTTTATTTTTCTTTAGCCATTCAATACAGCTCGCCGATTTGAGCATCCAAAAAGTATGGTCAAAATTTTGTCGCAACAGTCTTGTACTATATAGCGTGCAACAGTTATATTTAGGGCCTACTAAGATTTTATTGAACAAAAAAAAAATTGTTTCAATCTCATGAATCGCATCTGAAACATGTTATGTAAATGTTTAAGTAGATAAATCCATAGTTATATTTCGTGTACCAGTCCAAAGGCCAAACAAATATCAGACGCATCAAACTGCGCAGTATTTGCGTCTGGAGCTCCCCAGTTTCAAAGGTGCAATTATCTACTTGTCGGCAATCGTTTAGATCATTGGGTCACGGATGAATCGAGTACCATTCATTATAAAGAAGAAAAAATCTCTATATATAAATGAATTGCTGTTCGTCAGTCTCGCTAAGAGCGGCTGGACGATTTGGCTAATTTTGGTCTTGAATTATTTGTGGAAGTCCAGAGAAAGTTTAAAAGGTAGATAAATATAAAAAATCTCGGAATTAAATGAAAAAAAAACAATTTTATTTTTCCTTTGATGTGTCCCCGTCGAATGGATTCCTTTTGTTTGTTTTAAGTTTATTTTATACAAAAGTTTAGGTCTTTTATTTATCGATTGAGGCACTAGCGAAGTCTGCCGGGTCAGCTAGTATAGAATAAAAACATCATTATTCGAGTAAATCTTTTAGAAAGTTGCTGTTTTTGTGTTTCGATGAAATTCAATTTACAGAGATGAACGGTAGTTGATATTCCGCTCCATCTTTTTTTCTTAAATGAATTCTAGAGCTCTTCGTGAATACACTTTTGAACAGAAAAGAGAAATTTGTCAAAAGAAACCTTGATTTCTTAAAAAAAATATGTATTGTTTTTCAGTACCTAACCCCGACCCTTTGGAACAGTTCCAAAAGCGAGGTTGCGTGAATCATTTTTACCCGAACTTGGCAACACGCCAGACAAGAGACAATTTTTCGACATAAATCATAAAACGTAAACGATTAGGTACAATTTCCAATTAGTATCAAATTTCGTTTTTAGGACTAAGTAAGCGGTTTCATGAAATCATGATGCTGAACTAAACTAAAGAAAAACTAAACTAAAACTGAACAAAAACTTTCCTATCACATAAAATTTCAACCAACATTAAAATCGACTACGAATTCTTTTTCCTCGACTTGATATAAAAACAACGAGGAAATACACCATTTCTCTTATCTGTTCTCTCTTCTATACTTTTGTTGTAACATAAATGAACTTAAATTATTGGTAAATAATCATTTTTGTCGCTCATTAAGCCTTCAAGAGACATTATTTCCTATGATATAAAATAAACGTTAAAGGATGTTTTAGAGCGTAATCATCATGAGCATCTTATTATGATGGAGTGTGAATACTGATAAGTGAATTCTTTCCTCATACATAACAAAGTACAGAATCTAATACAATGAATTCCAGCAATTCGCTGTTTGTACAGTACAATGGATAATGGTTTTGTTTACAACACACATTTCCGATGTGAGACGTTGAACTTGACTGAATGCCATGAATCGATTTTAGCCCAAGGAATGACTGATGACAAGAGAAAAAAAATCAACAGCTTTTACATTAATTCCCACTCGAGTAGGTAGGTATATTGTATTTATTTTTCTGGTGCAGAAGTTTTTGTAAAGAAAGATGCAGAGACATAACTAAAACTACTATTTCATTGTAAAAATTTATAAGTATTTTTTATAGAAAAATACGACGGTAATTAATACAATATTCAAATTTCGACGAATAGCCCCTTAGTCGTTCGTGACCACGAAAACCGTTTTCGAAGCGTCTAGAATCTATATATTAATTGGTGAAGCAAAAACTTTATACCCTTTTTTATGAAAATTGCGCGGACGGAGGAGTATGAAATTTCCCACACTTATAGTTTATATAGACGAGGAGTGCAGAATGCTATTTTTTTTTTAATTATGCATTTTTTTTTTTTAAATCAGTTAAAAAACATTACAAACACTACCATATATTTGACACACGCATATACTCTTTTTTTATTGCTAAAGTCTGTGGTCTAATTGAGAATAGATTAATATTGTTTGTCTATAGTGTAGCATTGGCGAAATCTGTGATTATACAGGTTTATTACATAGTATTTGACAATAGAACCATAATAATGTTCAAGCTTATAATTTCAATTAATTATAGTCGAATTTCGACTACTGGAGAACCACTAGTAATATAATAATACATATTATTATAATGACAGTACAACATGCGAATTTTAACCGTAACGTTGTATATATGTAATCTCTATATGATTTATGACATAAATCTTAAAAGAGGTTAATATGTTACACAGGTGACATAAATGTTAATTTGAATATTGAAATATTAGAAGAAGGGATTATTAGAAATATTAAAAGCATTTTTGAATATTGAAATATAAAAAACATAAAAACTGGTGAAGCAATAGCTTTAAATGTTGTTTTTGCTTTTTATAGAGCAACTCAGTTTGTGCTACAGTTTTACTAGGCTAATATAAAATAATACATTATATGTATTAAATGTTACTGTTACCTATATGTATTACATGTGTAGTTTTTATCGTGAAAACCGAAAAGAAATTCAAGGACATACCTTAGTTGAGCGCAGTAGAATTGATGAGGGATAGCGGTCAGTACACCGGCGCCATCACCGGTATCATTGTCGCACGCGCAGGCACCGCGGTGCTCCATACGTTTAGCCAGGACTTCAGCATCTCGGACAATCTAGTTAAAAAATGTCATTTAACATAGAGCAAACTTCGCTAAATAGCTGCCTTAAAATTTGTTCTACAGTAACATATTATATCTCAATTATTTTCAATTATTCTAAAGGCTCTCCCAACCTGTGGGTCTAGGTTGGTAGGAAGGTCTTTCACAATGTTTTGTACAATTTGTTTCACTCTGATAAATTGTTTGATCCTATCATCTCC
The DNA here is from genome assembly GCF_030269925.1 of Bombyx mori. Lineage (NCBI taxonomy): Eukaryota > Metazoa > Arthropoda > Insecta > Lepidoptera > Bombycidae > Bombyx > Bombyx mori. Next base: position 2,950,849 of record NC_085128.1, read on the forward strand.
TATTTAAAATCAATAACCGAATCCATCATTAGAGCAAAATCCACCCCTTTTCTGGGTCGGTTTGTTAACAGTAGGCAAAGGCGGCGATAAAACCATAAGAAGTCTTCAATAGATTTCACATTACGTCGCTAAATTATATAAAATATAATTATAGAGATACTATACATTCCCTGCTCTTTAAACAGATTTTACGTTTTTTGGTACATGATTAATTTGAGATGTGATCTGCGCATAAGCTAATTCAGTCGCGTGCAGTAAATGAAAATCAAAGCTTGTTACAATGTATGGGAGGACGTGGTACAATGTAAATAGATTTTTCTGGAATGTTACGTAACGCTCGATTCGTATATTGTTGTATTGTCAGTTTGCACAACTGGTGCTGTAGGCATCACAAAACAAATCTTATTAAATGGTCGTCCTTGTCAAGTCGTGTAACCGTTTTTGTGAACAAGACTTCTGAATAAGCGTACACATCAAGCGTTTCATGAATGTGAAGTACATTTTTGTTTACAATTACTAACAGTCTGTACGGATATTATCACAAGGCCGGCTATACGATTTCAGCCATCAAGTCCTACTACTGCTCATATTACCAGTCTTCCGTCCGTTATAGTGGTATTTAAAATTTATTTTGCAATTTAAGACCTGCTCAAGAGACTATAGTTCGAAAAGAAAAACTATTTCGACCTCAATTTTATAATCGCAAGCCAAACAGGACTTTTGCAATGTTAGATACAGAGCGCGGACGAGGTTGAACACAGACTAGTACAGTATTCATAGTTGAGATATGTTATTTAATATAATGGGTAGTCAGACAGTGTGAATTTAATTTGGAGACAATTAAATCGCACATCACGTTTTTTTTATTTCAATACTGCGTTTTCCTTACCCATTTTCTGGTAATTTACCACTATCCCGAACAGACGAGAAGACGAAGACTGTAATTATTTTATACATATACTAGCGACCCGCCCTCGCTTCGCTCCGGAAACATTAAAACACACATGAAACCAAAAAAATTTTTTTTTTTTTTAAAGTAGCCTATGTTCATCAGGGACAATGTCGGCTTCTAATGGAAAAAGAATTTTTCAAATCGGTCCAGTAGTTTCGGAGCCTATTCGTAACAAACAAACAAATCTTTCCTCTTTATAATATTAAGTATAGATATAGATATAGATAGTAATCGGCACGAATCTTGAGATCTGACCTTGACATACACAGAAGTTCATTTTTAGGTCTGTTTGGGGGAAATAGGCAAGAACGGGGATGGCGCCGGTCATAATTATTACGTGATTGTATCTCCCCGCATCGCTATCACATGCCGTCAGTTGTGAGAGTCGAAAGTGCAAGACTCGTGCCGATTACTATGCAATTTTGAATGTACTTACTTTATGACTGCGTTTTCCGTCGATAGCAACAACAAAACCAACACCGCAGGCTTCGTGCTCGTTCTGGGGGTCGTACAAGCCTTGCTTGGGCGGCCCTTCCCACTCCATACCTAATAGAAAACGAAAATAACACGTTAAATCACACATCATCAATCACACAATCGCAATTTACTAATTTAATTTGTCTCAGGTATGCATATTCACACAGCCGAGGACAGGCAGGAGTGGCGCAGGATAATCAAGGAGAATTTTTTCTAGGAGGCCACGACCCTCAGCATTGAGGATTATCGACGCAAGGAGAGGATGCATATTCACCGTAAAGGGAACCCAGATTTTAGATAAGCGCCAATTATCTTCGCTATTAATGTTTGGGTTTATTTTATTTATTTATCTCAATGGCCTCCCTCATACCATTACTGGAAATATTCAATGCGAGATTAAACCGTAAAAGTAGATTTGTGAAAACCGAACAAAATATGTACTGAACAACCGTTTTTCATTTAACGACCCCAAGATAGAGCTCTTCTGTATTACAGGTAGAAACGTAAGAGACGAGAATCCAGTTCTTTTTTTTTTCCTACCTAAGCTGATAGCCTTAAGAGGCTATATCAGCGTCGCCTTAACTAGTAGGTGAACTCACTGGGCTCAAACCTGATGACGTTGCTAACACGAACCCTAGCAAGAGCCGTGCTTCGCAGAATCTACCACCGGATCGGAAACGCGACCCACTGTTAAGATCCGGCAAGAAACTCAGTGGGCTGTGGCTATGGCTTAATTTACTCGTCGAGCCCTTCTCGACGGGTTCGACGAGAACGATGACCGGTGCTTGAGGTACCTAAAAGCACTTTTAGTGGATCGGGAGGATCCGAAATGACATGTTTGGGGCGACGTCGACTGCTTTCCATTCTTTCCGCAGGATCGGGAATGTAGTTACCGGCGGTCACGATGAGAGGGTTCTCGTGTCGTGCCGCTTTATCTAAGTGGGAGAATCTAAAATACCCCTTTCCCGTAATGCATTTCGACCGGTATTTGTATACTTATACTGTCATTTAACTCAGGTGGATAATTATATTAAAATAGATTAGTTTTTTAATTATTAGGAGTTAAAGTATGAAATTGCTGATTTGTACTGAAAAATTGAAATCCTTTTTTTTCTTCATTCAACATATTTATTTAATCAAAATATGTACCATTATTATCTATACATTGCTGTCATCTAATAGGAAGGTTATTTATGCCTTTGCCATAGAACTCTGGTGATCTAGATTCTATAAACAGGTGAAAGCATTTTGTACTGCCTCCTGGGAAGAAAACTTTTTATTACGTAGCAAATTGTTCAAATCAAGAAAAAAATGGTAGTCCGTTGGAGCAAGGTTTGGCGAATACGGAGTGTGACGAATGGTTTCTAATTATTGTAGTTCCTGTAGAGTTAAAACAGTTTCTCGTGCTGTATGAGGTCTCGCGTTATCATGGAACAATAATGGTGAAGATCGATTCATGAGTCGGGGATGATTCACTGCAAGTTTGCTATCATTGTTCGGAGTTCGGCACAGTAGACATCTGCCGTTATTGCTTGACCAGATCGGAGAAAGCTATAGTGAATAACACCATGCTGAGACCACCAAACAGTTACCATAAACTTTTTATTTGTAAGCTTTGCTTTAGGACACTGTTGCGGCGTTTGGCCTGGGGTCAGCCACTGCATTTTTCGCTTACGGTTATCGTAAAAAATCGACTTTTCATCACATGTCACAATTCGATCCAATATTCCTTCATTTCTGTATCGATTTAACAAGGCAAAACAAGTTTCAACACGCGTTTCTTTCTGCAGAGCAGTCAAATCATGAGGCACCCATTTTTCTTATTTTCTTATTTTATTGATTTGACGCAAATGAGTCAATATTGTTGATAAGGTAACGTTAAACCATAGCCGCAAATTTCTGGGTAGTTTGGCTCAGATGGGCTTCCACCATCTCTTTCAATTCATTGTTATTCATGTGTGCATGGTCTTCCACGTGGTTCGTTCTTCAAATCAAAATTTCCATCACGAAAGCGTTTAAACCAAAATCGCACGGTGCATTCATTAGCAGTCCCATCCTAACGTAACGTTGATATTGCGAGCTGTTTCTGCAGCGTTAGTTTCTTGTCTAACCATCTTACTTGTCTAAATAAGCTGAATAAAAAAAACAACAAAGTCGATAATCGAATGTTGCACATTTTTTAAAAGAAGAACCTCATAGGTACCATTTGAAAAAAGTTTCACTCGAAAATCTCAAACCATGAAGGTTCTATGTCAATTCGAAGTACCTATTACAATAAAACGGCAATTTCATACTTGAACCCTATTACTACCGTAAAAATTAAATTTTGGAAACGTTTGACAGAATAAAGTCGTATCAACATAAATAATGGATTATAGAGATGTTATTTTGTTTTGCTGTTCTCGCAGTGCATGATTTATTCGGCGTAGCTATTTAATAAAACTAAGACTAGTTCAATGACACTCAGCATTAATATACCAAATATTCCAGTTGTAAACTTGTCAAACTTGTATGTACTTATAACAAAAGCGTATGACAAATAATGACTCGACTATTAAACTGTGAAATGTAAGATACTTTGATCTTAACAAATTTTGGATGTTAACACTTGTTTTAGAATGTGAATATACAATATTGAATTTTTTAATTAATATACTAGATGGAATTCTGCAAAAAGTGGCCCAAAGGATATAATGCCTGGTGTGCTTGTGTCAAGCAATGTATGAACACAGGGACTTCCACAATGACAGAAAAATAATCATGTGATAAAGCAACATTTTGAAGAATGCATAATTAATGGTAACAGGATGTCCTGTAAACGCACACAGGTAGGTGGCTCCGTCTTGCCTATTTCTGTCTCTAAGCAGTCCTACATCCCACTTTGAAGGGTGGGACTGCCACTAGACAATTGACAATTTCTCTTTCTCTATTTTGAAAAAGAGACCCAATACAATAACCCTCTTATTGTGGCCACTGTTAACTACATATCTGAGGCGTCGCGCGACGGTACAAAGCAAAGCCGACGTCACCTTAAACATGTCTGGTCGGATCTTGTAGATTAGTGCTTTTACAATTTATTTATTTTACACTTCATGTAATATTTACAATGGTGGACTTACTGCCTAAAGCATTCTCTACCAGTCAAGCAAAGGTAAATAATGGTAGGTGCATTAAAATATATATTAAAATACAAATACGTACACAAAACTACATACAAACCACAAATGTAAATATATGTATGTACACATATACACAAATACGTAAACACATATATAAATATATAGTTTATAGAATATTTAGAGGAATATATTAACAAATTTTTAGGCTCTTTAAGCCCTGGTTGACATTGTTATCGAACTTGTTGACTACAATGAAGTGTTTGACGTGTGAACTTGCCCAATAGACAACCCACTGAGTTTCTTGCCGGAACTTTTCAGTGGGTCGTGTTTCCGATTCTGCAAAGCCTGCTAGGTCTAGTGTTAGAAATTCTCTCATTTTGAGCCCGTGAGCTCACATACCGGCCCTTGCGAAGTCGGAATAGCCCCTTAGTCTACCAACAATTAGGTAGGGGAGAAAAAGAAACACTTTCTCCTGAAGTCTTACTGTGTGAAGCAGCATCAACATTATGATGTCTGTAGATTTCAGTAAAAACATAACACCAGATGGTCCATGAATTCAATCTTTCATTTATGGGATGGAAAATAAAAATCAGACAGGTACCATTAAACTGCCGTTAACTGATTCAAAAATTTCATACATACTGTTTTTAAGAATATGGAAATACAATATTGTAAGTGGCAGCTTGCTGAGTTCAAACCTAAATGGAATAAAAATTGTAGAAATTTATTTTTATAATTACTATCAACTATTTTTTTCCTTTTGTTGAATGTATATAGGTATTGTAATTTTTATGCTCCATGAACAGAAAGTACATACAATAAACTAAGATTTTAAATTATATTATTATCTATAACTAAGTAATTTAAAAATTAAATATTTAAATTTTTTCTCATAACCCAAGTATGTATTACATTTCTTTCACTTTTAATTCACATTTCAATTTGAAGATTATCTCAATTTAGAACATTGAATTTAGAAAAAGAATTGCAGAAATTTTTTCACCAACCATACTACATTCATTTATCACTGTCATTATTGCTTGTTAATCTAATTAGTTTGTTTAGTACCACAATGATTGAGGACATGTTGTAAATCTATTTTATGAGCTTATCATTTAAGAACAGGATTAGGTGTTTGTGATTTCGTCTGGACACAGTTATGTTCCACTTTCAAATGGTTCTAATTAAAAAGTCCCCAATTATTTTATTGACAACTCTCTCAACTGTGGTACAGTAAAAAGGGTATAACAGTAAAACCATGTCGTTTTTACATCTAATCTGTGAATAATGTTACAATTTTAGACATTTTTACTTCTTAGACTACAACTAAAATTCAGTAAGTGGAAAATAACATTTTATTTTCATTTATTTTAAGTAGGTAGTTGTTTCAAATTGTTTTATGATAAAAAAAACTGAAATTGAATAACGTAATGCTATCGAAATTTATTGTAATTGTTTGTAATTTGTAAAAATTTAATGTACCTATATAACGTGAACTACTTGCTTACCACAAAAACGTGCAATGAAATCATTGTGAAAATTTGGGGCAGGAAAATTAGGCTGGGATATCCTGATCATTTACCGGTTGTGTTTAATTTAGTTAAAATATAATTAGGATTATACACAACATTTTATTTAAATGTTTGTTGAGATGAACTATTGAGAATTGTTTTCCAAAAGCATATTATCATTTATTGAAGGACATGCTCTTGGGCTATGGTTTTAAGCATTACATGTGCGCAAATTACAAATTATTTTTCAAAATAGTTGTCTTGTCAGATTTATCGGGTAATATAAATTACACAAAAATGTAAAAAAACCTCACCTCAAAGTAAGTTCGATAAAATAATAAAGCGTAACTCGAAAATAGCACTAAGCAACGTTTTCACTTTCACAGGTAAGGTTTTTTGTATTTTAATACTAGATTTGCAGAGTAAGTATTAAGTTGTGAAATGAGACACTAAAACCACAATCCACCGGTTACATGTAGTGACCTTTCTACAGACGACTACACCAACCAGAGCTGCGCGATTTACTGTTACAGTATTTTTGGTGAAATGTGAACCCTGTCTTTATTCTTGTCAAAGTTGTCAACACAGCATAGATAATATGCCAGTGGCCACAGACTATAGTACTAAATTTTCATATTGTAAGATCGAGTCTTTGTCGTTCCATCTTTAGAAAATCGATTTGAAAATAACATCACGTTGCTTTTCCAACTGGTTTTCATTTTAGTCAGATTTTACAAAACCAGTATTCTTAACGTCGAGTTTAAACATATCTTCGTTTATTGTTTTACTACAATGTACTTGTTATTGTAATTTGTTCTATAAAATGTGAAAAATGCGGAATTAACTTAAATTGATTTATGTGAAAATGATAATTGGATGAAATAAAATAAAATTGAAAAGAGTGAAACGCGATGAGATAAACTAAAATGAGAAATCGTATTAATTATCTGGAAGGATTTTACTGAAATGTCAATGGATATTTTTGATGAAACCGAGAAGACACTTCCTGGCTCTTTTTCGTTTTGCAATGCATTATGCATTTTCATAGTTACTGACAAGTTATATTTATGATATTATATTATATATAAGAATACATAAATAAAAAAATATAAAAAAGCCTTTTATATCTTGCTTGTACGTCATGGTATAATTCAATATATAATAATATATAATTATAGTTTTGTTAGCAAAACCCTCTCAATGGAAGGTAAAGGCCTCCAGAGATGACCAGTATTCTCCATTCTGTGCCGCTTGCGGCCATTCAATGCCTGCTACTTTTATGATGTCTACTGAGCGTTTGGTCTTCCTCTTTTTCTCTGTTCTAGTGGATCTACCCGTGTTGTTGTCTTTTTAGTCCAGCGATTATCGCTAAGTCTCACAACATGTCCAGCCCATTGCCATTTAAGTTTTTAGAAATAGCTAAAAGCGTCGATGGCTTTAGTTTTTAATCTTAAATCAGTGTGGCAGATCTTTTGAATTTTTATTATTTTCAAGATGTTTCTCTCCATACTTCTCTGGCAGAGTGTAAATATATTTTATGTTTTTTTTTGTTTTAAAAATATTATTAAGTAAAATTTAAGGACTCGTTCGGAATTCTATATGTGTTGTGAAAATACTGATCAACATTTGTAATACACAGCGCAGTGTGTTCGCTCTGATGATGCTACTTCAAAATGGTGTGATTTAGCTGCGGGTGTACCTCAAGGTGGCGTACTATCTCCTTTCCTTTTCTCTATTTTCATTAATGAAATCACTCAGGTGCTGACTTCTCACCACCATCTCTACGCTGACGATTTGAAGATTTATAGACATTTTAAAGCTGATGATGTTGCTCTAGCTATTGCTGAAATCAATGGAGATCTCGGTAGAATTAGTGCTTGGGCTAAATCTTTTGGACTTCTTGTGAATCCATCAAAATCACAGGTCATAGTAATTGGTAGTTCCTATAGGTACAACACGATTGACCACATTAATTTGCCTCCTGTGACGCTAGATGGAATTTCAATCGCTCTAAAACAGCAAAAAACCTAGGTATCGTTCTTGATTGTCATCTCTCTTGGTCCTTGTCAGATAAATTTATATTTATAAATTTAGTTAACAGGAAAGTGCTTTGCACGTTTCAGTCTCTCAAGCGTCTTCAGCATTTCTTGCCCTTTGAAGCTAAAGTCACCCTGGCCCAATCCCTTATGCTTCCTCTCATCGACTATGCGAATGTCTGCTTCCTGGGCGCCACGGAGGGGCTATGGAACTAACTGGAAAGGTTACAAAATTTATGCATACGCTTTATTTTTGGTTTAGGCAAATAACCGCTACGGCGCGGCGGTTCGTTCACTGTGCACTCTGTGCGTCTGTGAAATTCAGTTCCACACTCAATCCGGGCATGTCCCTCACTTGAAGTATTCAGGAAGGCATTAAAGGAGCACTAGCTATCAGTTTAGTGTTACTTATATGTATTTAAATTATGTATTTCATTATATATGTACGTGTATGTATTTGTTTATGTTAATTATGTGTATATGTATATAGTCTGATATATTATGTATTAGTGTTTTTTATTTTTATTATTGTTATTGTGTATTGTATCAATAAGTAAATTGATTAGATTGTACTCTTCTACCCACTCATGTAAAGCTTTCCTTCTATAAGAACGGTTAGCTGGTAGAAAACTCAATTGTTGAGTTGAGCTCGCCATTTTTATATCTTATCTCAATTACTGTAATATTAACTGTGTGTACAATAAAGAATAAAGAATAAAAGAAATAAGTTGCGTCTATTTATTTATTCAGCGAGTTTGTAATTAATTAGATAAAAATGTATTTCAAAGTAATTGTATGAATCTATTTTTAGTTGTAGATTGTTTTACGGTTGTAATAATATTAAAACAGACTAAAAATGATCGCCATCGCAATTATATGAGATTAATTTACTGGATCGATTCACTGATTTTTTCGGTTTACACATCGAGATTTTTGCTGGAAAGAATCGATTCTTCGAATAATTGATTTCATCCGCCACCTCTATTGTTGAGTGAAGTCAATTAAAAACTTCAAAAATTCGTTATCTATGTAGTCGTGAAATTTACCGCGGGAAGTTTGCACGTAAAATAAGTTTGAAAATTTATTTCGAAACATTATATCTGATTTGTGTAGTCTTGCACAAAATTTGTGATATTAATTATTAAAAATAGTAAAATAAAACGGGAAATCTTAATTGAAAATTAATATACGTAAAACTAAAACAAATTAAACATTTCGAAATAATTCGAAAATATTTTTTTGTTTAAATTAAACTAAAGCTTAGAATCAAATTTTAAACATTCAGAAAAATGAGTTTCAGTAGATTGTGTCATTTGAGGTGTGCTGTGAGATGTGATTTGGTGAAAGTTTCCTCATCAAGCGCATTCATTGCGAAACTTGGGGGACCTTGCGCGAAGGAACTAAGCACAAGTAGCACTCAGAGAGGCAGTGTTGCCCAACATCACTCCAAGCCGGATTGGAACAGAGCTGTTAGCGAAGCCGAGAAGATTGTTGGCTATCCCACATCCTTCCTGAGCTTAAGGTGGATTTTGAGCGATGAGATTGCGAATGTTGCGCTTCATCTACGCAAACTAGTTGGCAGTAATCATCCTTTACTGAAAACTGCCAAGTGAGTACAGCGTAGTAATTCCAGTACAATCAGATCTAAACCAAAACTATTTTTGTTAAAAATGGGATAATATGTTTTTTATAGTAAAATAAATATAATTCCAATGAATAATTCATAATTTTCCAAAGGAATAAAATAATTAAAATGAACCCTTAAAAATAGTAAAATGTTATACAGGTAACATTTTGGAATTGTAGCACAATTAATTTAAATCATGAAGAATTAATTTGAATTATTTTAAAACTAGTAATCAAGTAGGGCAAGATAATGATCATTTTTTTGGAGTTGTTCTAATTGTTTCTATTTACTTTCATACAGAAATCTAATTTACAATGGTAAGAATAATATGCAAGCATGGGGTCTCATTGTCTTGCTGGTGTCTAAAGCTGCTGGTCACAGTCCAGAGATACCTGACATGGAGCAGGATAAAGCTGCAGGAGTATTACATAGGTGAGTTCTGTTAATTAATAATATATCATCTCTTTCACGAGACTATTTTGATTCTGGATACTATTGCATAAAATAGGGATTATGTGATTGTGTGCTCTATAAGCATATATTGTTAAACATTTTGTTTTTTTTACTGGTGGTAGGACCTCTTGTGTGTCTGCACGGGTAGGTACCACCACCCTACTTATTTTTGCCATGAAGCAGTAATGCGTTTCGGTTTGAAGGGCGGCGCAGCCGTTGTAACTCTAATGAGACCTTAGAACTTATATCTCAAGGTGTGTGGCGCATATACGTTATAAATGTCTATGGGGTCCAGTAACCACTTAACACCAGGTGGGCTGTGAGCTCGTCCACACATCTAAGCAATAAAAAAACTATAATTATGTAGGATAATAGATTAGATAAGATCCTATATTTATTTATCAGTTTGAGCAGTAATGTAATATTCATATGAATAGACATAAAAGCAGGCTGAATTTGTAAACAAAGTTAAAACATAACTTTCTGGTGAATTTGAAAAGTTGAGGACTTTATTGAATATTATTAAAGCAAGTTGTGTTTCTGCTGTTGCTATTTTACAACTAGTCTTCTATGTATTTTGACCCCCAGAGCAGTTATTTTATTAAAAATATAGGCAGTCACTAATGGATACTTGTAATTTTAATTATTTGTGTGTTAAAATATTTTATTTGGATTGTAGCATATTGTAAGAATAATGAATCAAAAAATGGTTTTTGGATCAAGATCTTGTTTACAGCCAGGTGTCCTCTTTTCTGGTGCATATGATACATAAACTGGTCATTGTATTCAAGCCTTACTTCCTATCCAAAAAAAAATTCTCCCACAAGTAATAATGTAAAGAACAATTATGGATCATATTTGTTATATCCGATATTTCGAATACTACATGGTATATGCGTGATGAAATACTACTAAGGTTAAGAATTTACATTGAAGATAAGGGACAAAATGAGTAAAGTACGAGATTGGTCTTTAAAATAATTTGGTAATGACGACTCAGCGAAACTTAAAAAAAAAACATATAGATTCGCTGTCCACTAACACAAAACGTACATTCTCGTATGTCTTCTTCACATAAAAATACGTCATTTTGTTTTATTTATTATGATCCGAAAGAATCTTTAAGTACTTGAGTAATCAATACTTCACGAGTAGCTTATTTCGTTACTTTTCTCCCAGAAACATGGTCACCCGAAAGATATGCGAAATTAATTGTGACAACGCTTCTCACGAAACAGACTGCACTGTTCAAGTGATAGGTCCTAGCAATTTTTACCTAAATACGTCGTCATAAGGTAGTCGTGGCCTAAAGGATAAGATGTCCGGTGCATTCGTATTTAGCGATGCAACGGTGTTCGAATCCCGCTGGCAGGTACAAATTTTTCCAATGAAATACGTCCTTAACAAATGTTCACGATTGACTTCCAAGGTGAAGGAATAACATCGTGTAATAAAAATCAAACCCGTAAAATTATAAATTGCGCAATTACTCGTAGTAGGACGTCTTGTGAGTCCGCATGGGTAGGTACCACCAACTTACCTGTTTATGCCGTGAAGCAGTAATGCGTTTCAGTCCGGTAAAAACTGAGACTTGGAACTCATGTCTCCAGGTGGATGGCGGCATTTACCTTGTAGAAGTATAAGGGCTCCGATAACCACTTAATACCAGGTGGGCTATGAGCTTGCGAACCCATCGAAGCAATTAAAAATAAAAATGGATAATTGTGGTAGCTGTATTGTTGTCGGTCTGCTAATTTACTCAGTTCCACTATAGCCTATTTGAATATTTTCTAATCTACTGAGATTGGGATAAAAAGTAACAATAGTAATTAATGATTCATTACTTCCATCCGTTACGTCCATAGCCTATTTGAATATTTTCTAATCTACTGAGATTGGGATAAAAAGTAACAATAGTAATTAATGATTCATTACTTCCATTCGTTACATCCATTGCTTCACAAACATCCAACTGTACAGTGTTATTAAGCAGCAGTTTCTCTTCTGCGATATTGCACTCGTGACGTCGAACGTACTTACAAGCCAGAAAAGAGCACTATGTAAATGTCACGAACTTTCGAAAGTCGTTCTGCAAGTTTTCGTTTTCCTGATTCTACGAGGCATTGTCTTCCGAGTGTGCACACACTACCCGGAAACATAAGATGCCTACCGAAATTTAATTAACTTGACCCTTATGGGCTTAAGTTAATGCTTCTTATGGCATTTTGCTTCATCGATTATATTTAAGAATGGATACTCGCAACTCTTAATTTATGTATTGAAAAAAATTGTTTACGAAGTACTGTAGGTCTAATGGATGCATTCGGATCGTATGATCCAATTATGCGGGAGTTGAAGTGTCAAGGGAAAATATAGAAACATAATCGTCTATGATCACGAAAACTGTAAAGTATTCAAAACGTTAGAATAACAGCAGTAAAAAACGCGACTTTACACCGTAAAAGAATAAAAAAAAAAAAAAAGGAAACATATTATATATAAATTCAAGTCCAGTTAAAATAATGGTATACCCATTGATGTGACTACCATGTGTTTCGTTTTGATAATGTAATAAAATTAATATTCGATAAATTATCACACCCCTTTCCAGTGCTACAGCTATTTATTTTCGCAATTTTATATAATTTTTTTTTGTAATGTATGATACAGTATCTAAACACTTACATATGTAGGCCCAACCTTAAAAATATAAGTTGGTGGGAAAATAATAGGCTCGAGCCTTGGACTCTTGAAGTATTTTATGCCATTACATACTCTGTCCGCTACAACTCACCTTCAAACACCGACCGCAGTACATATTTTCAAATGCCGTTTGAAGATAAGACTCATAGACATCTTGATCCAAGTACGTGATTCATAATATCCACCACCTCTAGAATCGAAATGAGTCCTAAGCCGGGGTCACAATGAGACGGTGTTGCCGAATACCGGAAGATTTATTTTAACACCCAATATTACGTGACTTTAGTTATACGTCTACGTGAATTTAATTTTTAAGAGTATTTACAGTCAGCGTGCCTTAGCCGAAGTCACCGAGATGATCCGGACCTCGCATTTGGTGCACAAAGGTCTCGTCAACATGAACGCGAGACAGCGGGCTTCCATAACTGAAGAACCTGATGATATGATGTTCGGAAATAAAATTGCTCTACTCAGTGGAGATTATTTACTGGCCAATTCTTGTTCAGAACTGGCCAATTTAAGGTGAGTGGTACATGTGTTTTTTGACGTGACAACGTCTTATAATTCGATAGAGCTGGCTGCACGCACGAAAAAACATGACTCGTGCGGCGTTACCTCGCTCTGAGGCGTTCTATTTAAGGCTTGAAGTGCAAGCGAGAGCGCGCAACGAGTGAAAAAGAGGCACAATCGGCTTCCGCGTTCGGCAGCGTTCGACATCTGTCTCTCTCCTACTTGAGTGAGCGATGCATCCGCGTGGACAGCTGCTATACATTAATACATTTACATCTTTTTGTCAAGTATGAAGTTCAGTGAAAAGTGAATGTGGTGTCAATTGTCCATACAAAATATCTATCAAACAAATAAAATTAAAATTTTCTTTTGAAAAATGAAACTGACTATCGTCAGTATACCGACTTTACAGACAACCGATATTTTTTTAATTGTTATTTATGGATTTTGCTGGTACTTATTGGTTTTATCTAGATTTACGTAATATAGTACTTACACAATTACAGCAGTCTCGTAGATAATATATTACTTAATACCCAAAAAATTAGGTTTTTGATGGAACGTAAATACAAATAGTTAATAAATTCAATCTCTTATGTCGTCCTAATAAAGAATTCAAATACAGCTGGACTGAGATTGGAGAAACAATTCTGATGTGAACAGTTTCCAAACCCTATGGGATTACAGGACATCGTCAAAGCATTTCTGCCATGAATCAATAATGCAGTTCGGCTTGATGGATAATGCAGCCGTTGTGCGTTATACTACAGAACAGATACTTAGATCTCATGTTTTAAGGTGGATGGCGGCATTTACGTTGTTGATGCCTAGGGGCACCGGTAACCACTTAACACCAGATGGGCGCTGAGATCGTCCAACCATCTAAGCAATAAAAAAAAGTTGAGTTCGCAATATCTACACAACTATATTTACCGACAAATGTTTAGTTAGTCTCAGCCGTGTCACTAAACCGTTGTAAGTGCACATGAGGTCGATAGTGATCGATAGTGGGTCACTCGGATTTCACTTCGTACAGCGCGTGACCTTCACAATCTCAATTTGCTTGCTTGCAAGTGTATTGGCTATTGACTTGGCCGTTATTTCATTCGACGTGCGAAATTCAGTACTCGACTTTAATCTATGCTTGGAAAATTCTAGAATCACATCTATGTACCTACATAGTTAGTTTTTGTACCCGTTGTGAATATCTTAATACGATTTTAGGTTTTTATGTAAAAAGATTTTGATATGAAGTAATACAGTGGTGGACTTATTATTACTTTTACTTAGGTACAATAATTGTACTAGATAGCTAGTCCCTAGTCCCTAGTAGTATAAGGCCAATATTGTAGCTGCAATTCGTAGTATAACACACTCTTTGTAGATGAATTACATAATATAAGAATTGATTTATGAATAATCTAATAAAACAAAATAAAACCCAGTAGCTGGCAGAGTGGAAAAATAATAACAATAATCTGATTAATGTTCCAAAATAGAAATTCAATATCATATCTTGAGTATAACATTATGCATTTTGCCGTTTTCTATAAATTAATCTCGGATTAGTTTTTATGGTTTCCCCTTTATAATTAACTAGCGACCCGCCCTCGCTTCGCTTCGGAAACATTAAAACACACATGAAACCAAAAAAATAAATTTTTTTTTTTTTTTTAAAAGTAGCCTACGTTCATCAGGGACAATGTCGGCTTCTAATGGAAAAATAATTTTTCAAATCGGTCCAGTAGTTTCGGAGCCTATTCGAAACAAACAAACAAATCTTTCCTCTTTATAATATTAGTATAGATAAAAAGAGCGGCGATGAGCGAAAAGAAGTGAATTTTCGTGTTAGACGAAGAGGGACATACAAACAATTGTTGTCAGTGACATGAATACTTCGACACGATAATGGTCATAGCACACAGCAGACAGCGTCCAAACAAATCTCAAAGAGCCAATGTTGTCTCTTCACAGAGTGGCCGTCAAATAGAAAAAAATGGTAACCATCTAACACTAAGTGTGGGTTCCATAAAGTAAATTATGATTTAAACATTTAAAAACGCTACCAGCTACTAGGTTTTTTGCGTTTTTATTTTATTGTTATATATTAGAGTGTTCATAAATTCTTATATTGTTTAATTCAATTCGAAATTTGAGTGTATTAACATCAACTACGTGACATGCAACGAACATAGAACTCAATTATCTCCGCAAAACATTCAAAATAGATGATTCAAAATAATATTTTCTTGTCAATATTAAATCGTTTGAAAACTTACGCTTCGTTCTTTAGGAATCCTTTAGAAACCACTGAACAAAATAGTGAGCTACAAACGCAGACGGATTCCGCGCCTTTGGTGTTGTAACAACTCGTTTTTACGCAATATATCTACCGCTGAACAGAATCGCCGACTGGTACGTCACAGCGCTGATGTGCAGTGAAAGCTGAATAAGGATTATTACAGAGCACTACTCTGTTCTCGTAATTATGACTAAACAATCGAGACATAGATTTCAAGTCTCAATGTAGGTGGCTGCTCCATATCTTCCAGGATAGGCTTCAGAAACCAGTCTACGGCCAAGCGGGCCGTGAGCTCGATCACGCGTCTACGAAAAAATTAAATAAAAATATGGTCAGCTGATATGACGTAATAGATAGTCGGCTTAGTTCAAACGAGACCACATCCAATCTATATCATCTTACTACAGGAGTTACAAAAGAGGATGTTTTTTCATTTATCCAATTTATCTACCCTTCATATCTACGCTCTTCAGTATGGAAGTCTCCTGAGAGAGCCACAAGAAAATCTCCAAGTTGATATCTATAAAAAATTTCGGCTCTGTCTATATTAGTCTCACAGATAAATTCTTTTGTGTTCTTAGTTTGGTAATGCGAACATAAGTTAATGAGCCGTCAGCTCCGCTGTCTGTTTAGCAATAGAACAAAATATCTTTCATAATACATTCGCTTTTTTAAACATTCAAGTCTATCAAAACAGCATATTGCGTAAAAATAGTTTCTTCAAACGCAATCTAAATCAATGAAGTGTGTAAGAGGTTGAATAGTTAATCAAAGGCGGCCCAATTTGCCGTGCCGATATTTGGTTTTACTTTGAACCGATCGCTACCAAACCCAGAATTACCTGCTAGGCCAATCTTAAGATTCCCTGTAACTTTCATCGAAATCGGTCCAGCTGTTTCGAAGTCCATAGAAAGTTTACACAGATATACCATTCGACTTTTAAAAAAAAATATAAGTTTTTTTAAACCTACAAACTATAGGTAAGAGATAAGTTCAAAGTGTATACATAGCGGTTAGTTATGCAAGGATTAATCGCGTGCTTATGATATTTTGTACGGACGGAGCGTTCCTGACCCAGCGTACCGTAAACTACTGATTTATATTTATTGTTCATTCGTTCAATGACGTAGCCGTTTTTATTATTATTGTACATTAATTTTTCTTTATAATATAAACTTAGTATTGTGACCAATATACTCGTAACTACGTAATACAGTACAAGTAGAACCGGACGCAAAACGTACCAATTTTTTTTAGTACATTTTAGTAGTCTATTTATGAATATTATTCAGCCTGATTATTATTTAAGAAAGAAATTGTTTCATCAAAATATTCTCTGATTATTATTTTTGGTTGATGTCAGATTTATCAACTCGCACCCCTAATTCGATTCTAAGAATGCCTTCTACTGATATGCGAAACTAAAATGATTTTACGTCACATACGTTAAAAAGCATGAACATTAAATTAAAACATACTATTGATGTGCCTTTGGAAAACATACAGCATTGTATTATGAAGAAGCAGTGTGTACTTAGCTTAGATTCCTTGTCTATGTCCAACCATAGACCGTCAATTTAGTTCCATCTTTAGCCGCTAGGTGCTGCCAGCAAGTATAAAGGGAGCGCAGCCATCTTTGATCTTCATGAGTTCCGATTGCATCGCCTTACAGTCCGGACGTGTTTTTACGAGAAACTGTCGCTGCCGTCGCGATCTTGTGTCTTGAGTTTCGCTGCATTGTCGCTGTCGCATCGATCGCGGCATTGTTGCGAATTCTTGACGCACTATCGCTGGCGTCGCGACCTTGTGTCGTAAAAGCAACTCGAACTTGTCGATTGTGCATTCGTAACGACTTCACATTATCACCCACTCATATCATTTATTAAATTTATTTATTTATTCGGCGAGCAAAACAGTCTCTTTCGAGACTAACCCCCCGCTGAGATCACCGCTTGTTGTGGCATTCTCACAACCCAGTGGGGCCCCACCTTCCCAACTCCACCCCAATCCTAGCCGACTGCCGTTTTCACGGCAAAGGCACTCCCCCCCCTTGGAGCTGGTAAAGCTCAGGGGGTGAACTCCTACTCAGGGGACTCGCCTTTCGGCGAGTGTGCCTTAAGTCCCGGGGACGCCCCCCCCGGGCAAAAACGTAAGATGGAAGAAGAACTTTTAGGGTTTCTCGGGTTACTTGCCGAGAAGTACCCGGTGTTATCAAACCTCACGGCCGAATTCGCGGCCTACAGGGCCGCCCGCGCGAGTCCCGCCCCGCCCGCGTCCCTCGCCGCGTCATTTCGAGCCGCGCAGTCATGCCCCGCCCCCAAACCCAATTTGAGCGCACGTACGCACGTAGCGACTCACGAAGCGCCTAGCGCCAACGAAGCGCCTAACGCACCCGCGACGTCATTCTCGCCAATATCATCCGTCGCGTCGTCCGTAATAAATAACTCAGGTTCAGACTCCGATACCGGATCGGAGATGGACTTCGAGTCCGCGACGAGCCCGCAGCCCGGAACCTCGGATGGGTTCCAAACGGTAAAACGCGGGAAAAAACGTACTCGCGCCGTGGAGTCCCGGAGCTCCACGACAAAACAAACCAAGTCAGCGACTGCCTCCCGTCCGCAGGTAGTCGTGACACCGGAGTCGGACTCCGGCCGCCGCGCAACCCCACCGCCGCGTCCCAAGCCCGCATCCGCGCAAAAAACCGTCGCCCCGCCCCCGCTGATTCTCCAGGAGAAGTCAGCGTGGAACCGCGTCTCCCAGGCCCTTCAGGCAAACAAAATAAATTATACCCATGCGCGTAACGTCGCGCATGGGATTCAGATAAAGGTCGCAACGCCGGGCGACCATAGGGCCCTCTCAGCATACCTCCGAAAGGAGAACATAGGTTTCCACACCTATGCTCTTCAGGAGGACCGCGAGCTCCGCGTAGTAATACGCGGAGTTCCGAAGGAACTCGACATAGAGTATGTAAGGGAGGATCTGACCGCTCAGTCCCTCCCGATAGTAAGTGTGCACCGGATGCACAACGGCCGCGACAAAAAACCATATAACATGGTTCTAGTCGCTCTAGAACCAACCCCGGAGGCCAAGAAAAAGATCGCATGTCTCGCGACAGTATGTGGCCTATCCGGGGTTACCATTGAAGCCCCCCATAGACGTGGCACTCCCGGACAGTGCCACAGATGCCAACTATATGGCCACTCGGCTCGGAATTGCCACGCGCGCCCCCGCTGCGTGAAGTGTCTCGGCGATCACGCCACGGTAGATTGCTCGCGAGTTAGGGAAACCGCGACCGAACCTCCAAGCTGTGTCCTATGCCTTAAGCAAGGGCACCCCGCGAATTACCGTGGATGTCCTAGGGCTCCGCGAAAACGTCCGACCCACCCAGCCCCCCGTACCGTCGGCCCAAAGACTTCGGTGCCTTCAGCACCGAAACCTGCCTTCGTACCGGCGGCGGTTCCCACCGTCTCGGCGTGGAATAAACCGCTGCCGTATACGAGGTCGGGAACACAAACCGCACCCCAGCCCCCGCTCGCGACACGTCCCGCGCCGCAGCCCCTGCTCGCACCTCCCCCCGCGCCCGCGTACCGTCCCCCGCAACCCTCAGCCGTCAACGACTTCACGCTCGTGCGCGACTTCGTCACGGCGGTCAACTTCGACCGTCTGCGATCGTTCGCAGACGCGTTGCGAAGGGCGGTAAACCCCGAACAACGGCTCGCGGCCGCGTTCGACTACATGGACGTTTACGAGTCCGTGGCCCGTACTTTCTAAAATCACCGGTAATCAATGGCGCAAAACGCTAGAGAGAAACCATATTCCCTTACGTTAGCATTCTACAATGCTAACGGACTCGCGCGACAACGCGATCAAATTTACGAATTCCTCCGCGACAATCTTGTAGATATTCTGCTAGTGCAGGAGACCTGCCTGAAGCCCTCGCGTCGTGACCCGAAAGTCGCGAATTACGTCATGGTTAGGAATGACAGACTCACCGCCTCCAAAGGCGGGACTGCCATTTACTATAGGCGGGCCCTGCACGTTGTCCCTCTCGATACCCCCTCGCTCTCACATATCGAGGCGTCAGTGTGCCGTATCTCGCTGACGGGACACCAGCCGATCGTCATCGCATCCGTCTATCTCCCCCCGGACAAGCCCCTTCTGAGCAGTGACATCGAGTCACTGTTCGGCATGGGAGACTCCGTCATCCTGGCAGGCGATTTAAATTGCCACCACACTAGGTGGAACTGCCACAGTTCAAACATAAATGGTAGGCGTCTCGACGCGTTTATAGACGACCTTACCTTTGAAGTAGTCGGTCCCCCAACTCCAACATGTTATCCGTATAACATCGCGCTCCGTCCGAGCACTATAGACCTGGCACTGCTGAGGAACGTAACTCTGCGCTTGCGTTCCATCGAAGCAATGTCAGAGCTCGACTCAGACCACCGACCTGTCGTTATGCAGCTCGGTCGCCCCCACAACCCAGTCACAGCTACGAGGACCATGGTGGACTGGAAGAAGCTGGGCAAATGCTTAGCCGATGCCGCTCCACCAATCCTCCCCTGCGGCCCGGATTCAACTCCCTCCCCCGAGGACACAGTCGAATCCATAAACATCATCACGGATCACATCTCTTCCGCGATCATAAGATCCTCAAAAGAAGTCGATGTGGAGGATAGCTTCCACCGCATCAGACTGTCCCCCGAACTTAGGAACCTCCTAAGAGTTAGAAACGCGGCAATCCGGGCCTACGATCAACTTCCCACGCACTCAAACCGGATTCGGATGCGTCGTCTACAGCGGGATGTAAAATCTCGCCTAAGCGACGCCCGAAATGAGAATTGGGATAGTTACTTAGAAGGACTCGCGCCCTCTCATCAAGCATACTGGCGACTAGCAAGGACTCTCAAGTCCGAAACTACCGCTACTATGCCTCCTCTCGTACGCCCTTCAGGCCAACCACCGGCTTTCGATGACGATGACAAGGCAGAGTTGCTGGCCGATGCACTGCAAGAGCAGTGCACCACCAGCACTCAATACGCGGACCCCGAACACACCGAGGCAGTCGACAGGGAGGTCGAGCGCAGAGCTTCCCTGCCACCCTCGGACGCGTTACCCCCCATTACCTCTGACGAAGTTAGAGAAGTAATAGACAACCTTCAACCTAAGAAGGCACCCGGCTCCGACGGCATCCGCAACCGCGCGTTAAAACTCTTACCAGTCCAACTGATAACAATGTTGGCTACCATCTTAAATGCTGCTATGACGCACTGCATCTTTCCGGCGGTATGGAAAGAAGCAGACGTTATCGGTATACACAAGCCGGGCAAACCGAATAATGAAACCGCTAGTTACCGACCGATTAGTCTCCTCCCAGCGATAGGCAAAATTTACGAACAGCTCCTTCGGAAACGCCTCTGGGACTTCGTTACCGCGAATAAAATTCTAATAGACGAGCAGTTTGGATTCCGCGCCAAACACTCGTGCGTACAACAAGTGCACCGCCTCACGGAGCACATCTTAATAGGGCTAAATAGGCGTAAACAAATCCCGACCGGCGCCCTCTTCTTCGATGTAGCGAAGGCGTTCGACAAAGTCTGGCACAACGGTTTGATCTACAAACTGTACAACATGGGAGTGCCAGACAGACTCGTGCTCATCATACGAGACTTCTTGTCGAACCGTTCGTTTCGATATCGAGTAGAGGGAACTCGTTCTCGTCCCCGTCATCTGACTGCCGGAGTCCCGCAAGGCTCCGCACTCTCCCCGTTACTATTTAGTTTGTATATCAACGATATACCCCGGTCTCCGGAGACCCATCTAGCGCTCTTCGCCGATGACACGGCTATCTACTACTCGTGTAGGAAGATGTCGTTGCTTCATCGGCGACTCCAGACCGCAGTAACCACCATGGGACAGTGGTTCCGGAAGTGGCGAATAGACATTAACCCCACGAAAAGCACAGCGGTGCTATTCAAAAGGGGTCGCCCTCCGAATACCACTTCGAGCACCCCACTCCCCAGTAGGCGCGTAAACACCTCCGCCGTTAGCCCCATCACTCTCTTTGACCAGCCCATACCGTGGGCCCCGAAGGTCAAATACCTAGGCGTCACCCTCGACAGAGGGATGACATTCCGTCCCCACGTAAAAACGGTACGCGATCGCGCCGCGTTTATACTAGGACGACTCTACCCAATGCTTTGTAGACGAAGCAAACTGTCCCTCCGTAACAAGGTAACCCTCTACAAAACTTGCATACGCCCCGTCATGACGTATGCAAGCGTAGTGTTCGCTCACGCGGCCCGCACCAACTTGAAACCCCTTCAGATAATACAATCCCGATTCTGCAGGATAGCCGTCGGAGCACCATGGTTCCAGAGGAACGTGGACCTCCACGATGACCTGGAGCTCGACCCCGTCAGTAAGTATCTACAGTCGGCATCGCTGCGCCACTTTGAGAAGGCGGCACGACATGAGAACCCTCTTGTCGTGGCCGCCGGAAACTACATACCCGATCCTGTAGACCGTTTGGTAAACCGTCGACGTCGCCCAAAGCACGTCATCACGGATCCTCCTGATCCACTAACGGTGCTTTTAGGCAATACAAGCACCGGTCACCGTCCTCGCCGAACCCGTCGCTTGCGACGAAGGGCTCGACGAGCGAATTAACCCACAGACACAGCCCACTGAGTTTCTCGCCGGATCTTCTCAGTGGGTCGCGCTTCCGATCCGGTGGTAGATTCTGCGAAGCACTGCTCTTGCTAGGGCGGTGTTAGCAATTCTCCGGTTTGAGCCCCGCGAGCTCACCTACACAAGCTAGGGTAAGCTGAAATAGCCTCTCAAGGCTATCAGCATAGGTAGGATAAAAAAAATTGATCTTCATAGCGTTGTGTACTTTCGTACTGTGAAGTCGCAAGTCCACAAATATTTATTCGACTTCTTATTAATTGCAAAAAATATTTATTTTGTGTTTCTATGAGTGTTATTTTGCAATCATTACGAGTATTATTTACCAATCCTATCATCGGACGCCATGAATCACGCGTCATCTGTTGGAGGTGATGTTGAGTCAAGCTCCATAATTTCCGAGAGGGAAGATGTCCAGGCGAGACGCGATGGAGACGCCTCGCGTTCGAACAGCTCGTCAAGCGAAAAAGAACAAAAGGAGTCTCTGCGTAAGAAACGACGGGATTCAAAGGTAACGGTCGATCTTCGAATCGGCTCGTTATCCCACCAGGTCAGTGACGTTGTAAATCTAATAATGCACCAACTGTGTGTAACAATTGAATGTAACGAAAAATGTTGTAAACAAATTGATCTCGTCAATACGGAAATTTTGACAAAAACACAACAGATTTAAACTAATAATCTTTGTAACATAATTACTGAAAACTTTGACAAATCGTCTCCGTCGTACAAGTTACCCGTAAAAAGCGTTTTAAATTGTATACGGAAAAAAGGGCCGTATGTATAGAAATAACACGTCAAAGTTTAATTTCCGTGGTCTCTAACAAAGTATCCTGTTGCCAACGCACCACTCATTGAGGAATTTTTGTTTGATAATAGTAAATTGAAATCTATTCAGTCCCTCGGAGGGCTACAATCCTATTTGTCACGATCTCGTACAAAAGGTAAGCCAAACATTATAAACAATCATAGTCTGTAACATCTGGCAATTGAAGACACCGACGGGAGGCATTGAGTGCCACCAAAATTATAATAATTTGTAAACCATGTATGGTTACCAAATACTGTAAAAAAAAAAAAAAAAACTACCTTTTTTCTGCGGAAGAAAAGCGACGGATCAATGCGTCCAATTTTGAATCTTCGAGAGTTGAACAAGGTCGTAAAGATAAAACACCTAACTGTTTTCGGACACCTAGGTACCAAACTTTCTCCACCCAGGGGACTGGATGATAGAATTGAACATTTCTCAGGAATATTTTTCTAGTATCAGTCGCAAAATTTCGTCGATACTTCTTGAGGATCATTACCAAGGTACCAGTATCAGTACCTCCAGGAAGGAATCGGTACCTTCTTATGAGTTAGTATGAAATGACATGCCTACCCTTCGGTCTGGCTTCAGAGCCACACCTTTTTGCTTCTATAACATGCGGGTCGCAGAGACCTTGCGTGCAAAGGGAACTCGAGTGCTAGTGTCTACTAGACGACTTCCTTTTTGGTCGACCAAGACAAATCCTAGTTGAAACTTCAGGCTGCAGAAGCTGTGAAGCTTTTGGATTAACCTTTTTTGCTTCCATAACATGCTGGGTCGCAGAGACCTTGCGTGCAAAAGGAACTCGAGTGCTAGTCTACCTAGACGACTTCCTTTTGGTCGACCAAAACAAATCCAAGTTGAAACTTCAGGCTGCAGAAGCTGTGAAGGTTTTGGATTATCTGGGCTGGCATGTCAATTTCCATTATATAGGGTGCTCGGTCGCTCGGTCGCTCGGTCGCGGAGATATCCAAGACAAATAAACGTTTTTGTTCCCATAGCATGCTCGGTCGCGAAGACCTTGCGTACATAGGGAAGTCAAATGTTAACGTACCTACGCAACTTTCTCTTGGTCCTTGAAGACAAATACACCTTTTTGCTTCCACAGCATGCTCGGTCGCGGAGGCATTGCGTGCAAAATCGAAGTGCTAGCTTACTTACACGACATGATCTTGTTTCACCAAGACAAATAAACGTTTTTGCTCCCATAGCATGCTCGGTCGCGAAGACCTTACGTACATAGGGAAGTCAAATGTTAACCTACCTACGCGACTTTTTCTTGGTCCATGAAGACAAATACACCTTTTTTGCTTGCATAGCATGCTCGGTCGCGGAAACATTGCGTGCAAAGGGATGTTGAGTGTTATCCCACCTATGCAAATCCCACCAGGTCCATCAAAAGAAGTCCAAGTTGAGTCTTCAGGCCACATAAGCTGTAAAGCTCTTGGATTATTTGGGCTGCCAAGTCAGCCTTACAAAAAATCAATTAGTACACTGGTTCAAGAGATGACATGTCTAGGGATTCGATGGAAAATTGCGAGAAACGAAGTGGCCACTCAACAACATCCTAGCTCAAACTCTGACGGAATTACATCAATCTATGCTAACTTGCAAATTTTCTTGCAAAGTTTCAAGAAAAGGGGTAAAAAACAGGCCATCCTGCATGTGTTAACAATTAAATGCAGTGCTGACGCGAAGCCACATGTTAGACATTGCCGATACACAAAACCAACCATTTCCTGGCAACGGAAGCTTCGGACATGTGTAGGGGTTACAAATGCAGTGCCGACGCGGAGCCACATGTCAAACATTGCCGAGACCCAAAACCAACCATTTCCTGGCAACGGAAGCTTCGGACATGGGTAGGGGTTACAATTAGACAAAATATTAACGTCCTGTCTATGGTCAGCTCAACAACAGAAACGGCTCACCCACAAAAGAGCTATTTGCAATGGTAGTGACAATCAAAATGAATCTGAAAGTATTTCACTAACGTTGACCTTTCGATTTTTAAACCTAAGCGATAAGTTCAAGATAACTGTCAGCTTATCTCTCGGGGAGATACGACATCATAGCCGACAGGCTATCACGAGGAAATCAACCTGCGAAATGGCACTTTTTACCACAAGTGACCACAAAAGTTTTTCGAAAGTGGGGTCATCCGGATATAAACCCATTCGCCGACCAAGATTGGATACCTTCAGCAGACCGTAGAGGATGCAACTAGCATGGAGAATTCCTCCTCTCAACCTTCTCCCCAAAGTACTGACTCACTTCAACAGTGTCTAGGGAACCTACCTGGTAGTGTTCCCAGACTGAGCGAAAGCATTTGGGTTTCCAAGCCCTCAGATCCCGAACGCTAGATAACTCGCACGAAATCCAAAACCTGCCTCCTCCACAGGTTAAACATTAACCCTGAAAGCTTAGAAAGGGGGGGGGGGGAGGTTGTACAAATATTGACTGGTCTAAACAGGAGAAGATTTGTTGAAAATTAGCTGGTGTCAATCCACTTTGTCAGCATACTTACCAGCAACTAGAAGATGGTGCATATGGTGCTACAGTTTTAAAATTGATCCTAAGTCTGCAGATGTTGCCAAATTCTTTCTTCTTTTCCAAAAAGAAAATTTTGCCTATAAAACAATCCTTCTGCATCATAAAGCAGCGCTGTCAACTTTCTGTGGGCGAAATACATGTAGGACAGCAAACATTCTCAAGCTCTCTAATAAAAATTGCTATTTTAAAAAAGCCATCGGAATAGCTAAACAAAATTCAACTACTTATTACAATTTTACTAAGTGTAGTCCCATTCACATGAGATCCGAGAATAGTTCTAAACTGGTTTTCTTCAAACCCAGCCACCACATCACGCCTCAATGTAGCTTGAAGGACACCAACAACCATGTTGCTGGCTACGGGACGCAGAGTTAATGACCTTACTTTGCTCAACATTTCTAAAGACAGTTTCTTTGATAACAGAGAAAAACATCTTTCTGATACCAGTCTTTGGGTCTAAAATTGAAATCCATTTTCGTCAATAATCTGCATAAGTGCTTTCTAAACATGAAACTAAAGACATGCCCGGTAAGATTCGTAAGGACTTTTTTCTAACTATGTGTGTTGTCACAAAAGCGGCATCCCGTACTGTAATTGGAAACTGGTCTTCGTTCAACCTTACGAGGTAATGGCATCAACGCATCTCTAAGAAGTGGTAGATCAGCAGTAGCCTCTGAGATGGATTGATAATGAACCAATGGACGAAATACTTTCTAGAGGCAATTACAAATCATCCAAACGTTTACAATAATTATCGCCGAATAATAGAGCTTCGTAAAGATCCTCACGATTCTTTTTTTTCAACACATTTACTTCTACATGATGTATATACATCATTTATACAATTTATACATTTTCTTGTATATACAAGATAAAATGTTTATTACAAACTTATAAATATTTTTTAATTATTGAATTAACGTGGAAGTTAACAACTGTTTTTTCGATTTAATAATTATATAAATTATGAACATTATCATTGCGCTTCATAATTTTATTATGGCTTTACCTATTTCATCATAGCGTTGTGCTTAATAATTTCACCAGCAGATAACAAACACGTCTTCATAATACAATGCTGTATGTTTTCCAAAGGCACATCAATATTACGGTTTTACATAACAATAAAACCGATATTATGTGCCGAGAAGGAAAACATACAGCATTGCAGGAAGTTCTTCCTGGTGAAGACTATGAAGATCAAAGATGGCTGCGCTCCCTTTATACTTGCTGGCAGCACCTAGCGGCTAAAGATGGAACTAAATTGACGGTCTATGGTTGGACATAGACAAGGAATCTAAGCTAAGTACACACTGCTTCTTCATAATACAATGCTGTATGTTTTCCTTCTCGGCACATAATATCGGTTTTATTGTTATGTAAAACCGTAATAATAGATAAATAAATATACCCAAAAAAATTTCGTCTTTCGAGTAAATTCGATATAAATACTATTTTTTATAATATTTTATTATTTTTAAATGCGCTTAAATGTGCATATTTTTTGTACGTGAGTGATTTTTAAATCACAATCATCTGGCCTCAAACTAGGATTCCCTGTAGTACGGGAATCAGAGACCGATATAGGCTTAAATCGGCAGGCCGACCGTGTAGGTTTAAATACATAAGTATATACATAGACGTTGAACTTCTGGGTAAAGAGCTAACAAATATTTGAATTCAGTAGGAGACGCTGCGACCAAAATTCCGGATTTTATTTTTAAGGCAGGACAACTGTCTGTCGGACCCGCTGTAAATGATTTGATGTAGTGGTCGCCCAGTGGTTTATATTTTGGAGTTTGAATGTCATTGAATTCTGCATTGTTTACCTCAGTATATTCAGAATTTCAAAGCAAATTGCAAATTCAGCAAAATCTCCCAGTACTCTAAATGTAACACAAAACATTTTCTTTACGTGCTAGCATTTATGTAACTAATATATTTACCTCCGAATAACATATCTATGTATGAATTTTGAAGATCTTTTCGCGGATACAAATTTGCTAGATTGCTTTAATGTAGAAGAATGCTGTCGAAAGAAATGTCGGATTCTCTTTGCTCAAGTATCGAACTCAATGTACCCTCCAGGAATCAAGAGTTGGTAGAGCTGATGTCTTCCGCCGTTCGAGACCTCGCCGAGGCCGAGTTCATGGGTGAACGCGACGATCAAAACAATCCTCTACCCTCGAGACCTTTATCTAAAGAAGAGAGAGAGGAACCTACAGGTAAGAATGTTAACTGTTTTATTACATGTTTCTTTTTAATCCCAACAGTTGGGTGGACGTGTTCGCGGACCATCCAGTGTTAAGTGGTTGCCGGCGTTCGTAGACATCAAGAATAAAATAAAAAAAAATCATTATTTTGGGGGACTGAAATTAATTCATATTTCTGTAGTCAGATGTTAGAAATCAACTCATCTCTTAGTCTATTCAAAATAGACTTGACTATATAATCTTGCGTTAGGGAAAAAAACATTCCTTAAGCACAAAAGCTAGCAATTCAAGCTTACGCATAGTCAGGAAAAACATGGTGAGGCAACATTAAGAGCCCTAGCCTATAGGCACTGGTGGTAGGACCTCTTGTGAGTCCGTACGGGTAGGTACCATTGCCCCGCCTATTTCTGCCGTGAAGCAATAATGCGTTTCGGTTTGAAGGGTGGGGCAGCCGTTGTAACTATACTGAGATCTTAGAACTTATATCTCAAGGTGGGTGGCGCATTTACGTTGTAGATGTCTATGGGCTCCAGTAACCACTTAACACCAGGTGGGCTGTGAGCTCGTTCACGCATCTAAGCAATAAAAAAAAAACTTCTATAATGTGCGTAATGGTTTGGTCTACCTTGATGTATAACTCTAAATATTGTTAATAATAGTACACCGCAACATACCTGCTGTATCTTTTTCAGAATTTCTATAGATAAAAACGGTTGTCCGGAAGGTTTTCTGTTGGTAGGACCTCTTGTGAGCCCGCGCGGGTAGGTACCACCACCCTGCCTATTTCTGCCGTGAAGCAGTGATGCGTTTCGGTTTGAGGGGTGGGGTAGCCGTTGTAACTATACTGAGACCTTAGACTTGATATCTCAAGGTGGGTGGCGCATTTACGTCGTAGATGTTTATGGGCTCCAGTTACCACTTAACACCAGGTGGGCTGTGAGCTCGTCCACACACCTAAGCAATAAATAAAAAAGAGAATGCTTTTAAGGATATGATCGCCTATTGTACAATTATAACTGTTTTTGGTGTCCATTAAAGTATATTCTTTCGGTCTCTCTTCTCTCAAATGTCCAGTTTTGAAGTGATGTTAAAACTCAATTCCGATAACTAAATAATTTTATAACCGCGCCCTCGCTTATTTCGTCAATGTAAATTAGTTCGCGCGTCAACATCCGCTTCGATGGTAAGCAAACATGTTAGGTTAACCGATTTACTCGCATCATAAGCGGGTAAATGTTGATTTAGCAAATGAGCTCTTGTTGGTTTATTGTGGAATGGGCGTGGCCTGGACATGAACAGTCTTACTGCGCGTCCGTTGTCAAGCGACCACAGGAGCCTATGGACAGCATAAATACTGCCTATCTTGGGACCATGCCGACAGAATCCCTATTGTATAACAGCTCTCCCACCCTACAAACTCGTTTGAACACGTCGCGGTCGATTTACTACGCGATGTGGCCGTGTTAGAATCCCTTAGACGAGGTTCCAGAGATTTCCTAACGAAAAACCGACTTTTCTCAAATATCATCCACGACGAAAGAACAGCATCGTGTAATAAGCCTGCCTAATTACTATACAATAGAAACAAAGAGATCTAGAGTTTTTTTTTAGACATCTACAACGTAAATGTGCCACCCATCTTGAGATATAAGTTCTAAGATCTCAGTATAGTTATAACGGCTGCCCCACCCTTCAAACCGAAATGCATTACTGCTTCACAAGAGGTCCTACCACCAGTAAAAAAGTTGATTAGTCTGAAGTTGGGTGGCGGTATTCAAGTTATCGCGTCTATGAGTTTCGGTGACCACTTAAAACCGAATGTCCCGTGACCTTTTTCAACCATCTGAGCAATAAAAAAGACGCTGGTACCTATACGTGCGGTTTCAATAGATACGCCTTATCAAGGATAGTTAAAGTTATCCACTAAATACGATGTTGTCCCTACATCTTGGAACTAGTTCGTGAACCACATGGATACGTTCAAAGTACTGGATAACTCCGGTCACTGTCCAAGAGTTCGACGAGTGAACTAACCCATAGACACAGCCAACTGTGCTTATCGCCGGATCTTCCCGGTAGGTCGCGGTTTCGATCCGGTGGTAAATTCTGCTAAGCACTGCTCTTGCTAGGGCTAGTGTTAGCAAATACTCTCAGGTTGAGCTCGTGAGCTCACCTACCGGTCTGTGCGAAGTTGGGATAACACCTTAGGCTACCAGCAAATAGACAGGGAAAAAAAAGACTACATAAAATTTTACCGAATCTCAATCACATTTTTAACTAGTACTTAAAGTACAACAGTGAAACCGTATTTGTTTCTCGTTTACAAAAAAAAAGGACAGTATTCACATTCCGAAGACAAGTCGCCATATAAAACGCCACATTAGAATTCAGTCGCCCGCGTCGGTTGAGTACGGAACCGCCGCGCCCTGAATGCAGACGAACCGATGTGACTCGCATCTAAATTATATACTATTATAGAGATTCAGTGATACTGGTATTCTATATCAACGTCTTTAAATACGTGTAATGTGTGACTTTTATTGTTTACATACTGGTGGTAGGACCTCTTGTGAGTCTCCACGAGTAGGTACCACCACCGCCCTGCCTATTTCTGCCGTGAAGCAGTAATGCGTTTCGGTTGGAAGGGTGGGGCAGCCGTTGTAACTATACTGAGACCTTAGAACTTATATTTCAAGGTGGGTGGCGACATTTACGTTGTAGATGTTTATGGGCTCCGGTAACCGCTTAACATCAGGTGGGCAGGGAGCTCGTTCACCCATCAATGCAATAAAAAAATTAAAATGTAACTTTTATCAGTTACCTTTTAATGTCGACGTGTGTTTAAAAGTTTGCCCGTCGTAAAGTTATTTCACGATTCTAAATGATATTAATACTGATTGAAAATGGGAATATAAGGGAATATGCATTGCAGAGGATGATAAGAGTTCAATGTTTTTTGACAATGAATTTTAACAAAAGTTTACTTGACGAAAGTCTAAATACCAATTAGTCAAATAAGCGACATGCGGTAGGCAGCGGCTTGGCTCTGCCCCTGGCATTTCTGAAGTCCATGGGCGACGGTAACCACTCACCATCAGGTGGGCCGTACGCTCGTCTGCCTACAAAGCCAATAAAAAAAATGTCTTGTAAAGTACCGAAATAACCTCATTGTCTTGGTTCAATTCTTCTGAACAGTTACTGTGAGATTTATTTGTTGAAGCGACTAACACACTTATTGTATGTCGATGGCACAACTGTCAATAAAAACTTTCACACTTAACAAAGTTAACCGCATCGAATATACTACGTCTGAACGAATTGAACATTAAAAGTAACCATATAAATGTAGAATTGGGATTGTGGCACATAAAACAAATTTATTCTGCTGTTGCACTTTTACTCTCCTTTTTCAAAATCTTCTGAAAAAATACTTTAAAAAAAAGACCTTCGAGATATAACCAATAGGGATGTGCGCGTTATTCAATTAATTAACACTTTTAATACGCCTTACTCATTTTAACTGTTTTGGCCATCTTCCTTTTATCTGTCACTGGCGACCCGCCCTCGCTTCGCTTAGGGAACTGTAATTTATTATTGATAACAGTATTTCTCCACTATTTAATGGATGTTATTATACGTATAAACTTTCCTCTTAAATCACTCTATCTATTAAAAAAACCACATCAAAATCCGTTGCGTAGTTTTGAAGATTTAAGCATACATAGGGATATAGGGACAGAGAAAGCGACTTCCCACCCCTCCTGGCTGAGCCTTTGCTCGCCCACCTGTCCTGGTGAAGCTGGAAAGGCCTCCGGGCCACGAGTAATCTTTCAACCATAAAAAAAAAAAGAAAGCGATTTTGTTTTATACTATGTAGTGATTCTGTTTTCATGTCTTTTCGTTTTTTCTCACAGCTTAACGCTTCGTTCCACAATCCTTCATACGTTCCGTTTTTACTAATCGTACATAAATGATCTTTAAA
This sequence comes from Bombyx mori, assembly GCF_030269925.1. Classification (NCBI taxonomy): domain Eukaryota; kingdom Metazoa; phylum Arthropoda; class Insecta; order Lepidoptera; family Bombycidae; genus Bombyx; species Bombyx mori. The sequence continues at coordinate 2,982,782 of NC_085128.1, forward strand.
GCCGCTTTCAGACTACGCTATAATATAATAGCATATAGTATATAGCTCATAGCACTACAATATCGCGCGTCATACATTGTTATGGACACGTTCACACTCTACTGTACTATATATTATTGGCTAAGTATAGGCTGCTATACTACAACTTATATCTCAAGGGTGGTGGCGCATTTACGTTGTAGATGTCTATGGGCTCCAGTAACCACTTAACACCAGGTGGGCTGTGAGCTCGTCCACCCATCTAAGCAATAAATAAAAAAAGCTTAAGAATAAATTGTGTATTTGTCTCGGCATCTGTTTGGTGACAGAGTGGGACTGCATCCTGGAGCCGCTGCCGATGCGCGGCGTGCTGGGCACGGCGGCCCGCGAGTGGGCGGCGCGGCACGTGCTGGCGGCCGGCGCGCTGCTCGGCAAGAGTTGCTCCGCCGCGCTCAAGCTGGCCGGCCACGACGCGCACATGCAGACGCAGGTACCCGCACCGACCGCGGCCCGAAAACAATCCAAAACAATCTCTATTTACAAAGCGCGACTAATGTCATAATTACGTAACTAACAACTCAACACCGATGCAGTTGGAAAACGCATTCACCGCCTCTGAATTTTATTGTGCAACTATACGTGGAATGCAAAAAATATCAGTAAATATTATGTAATTTTTGTTTCTATTGCTGACGATGCGGTCCTTATTAGCGTTCACGTGATCTTACTACCGGTTTCGTCATCGGGAATGGTTTCAATATTTCCACACGGTATGTAGTCTCACCATCATTCCCGATCCTGCGGACCGATTTGTAAACAGTTGACGTCGCCCGATTCGGATTCGGAATTCGTCATTTCGGATCTTCCCTATCCACTGACGGAGCTTTTAGGTACCCCAAGCCCCGGTCACCGTTCAGTAAAGTAACCCACAGACACAGCCCACTGAGTTCCTCGCCGGATCTTCTCAGTGGGTTGTGTTTTCGATCTGGTGGTAGATTCTGCGAAGCACTGCTTTTGCTAGGGTTAGTGTTAGCAACGTCGTCAGGTTTGAGCACCGTGAGCTCACCTACTAGTTAAGGTTACGCTGAAATAGTCTCCCAAGACCATTAGCTTGGGTAGGAAAAAAAATATCCTAAAAAATACTAATCGCATAATTCATAACATTCACTAATCCAATAATGCGGACTGGCGATAATTTCTTGATTATTAAAATCATTGAAGTCCCTCATGCTCCTTAGGTGAGGTAAAAGACAACGGTCATCGAAACAGTGATATTTTTTATATTTTTTATTGCTTTAATTGGTGGACGAGCTCACATCCCACCTGGTGCTAAGTGGTTACTGGAACCCATAGACATTTACGACGTAAATGCGCCACTCACCTTGAGATATAAGTTCTAAGGTCTCAAGTATAGTTACAACGGCTGCCCCACCCTTCAAACCGAAACGCATTACTGCTTCATGGCAGAAATAGGCAGAGTGGTGGTACCTAGCCGCGCGCACTCACAAGAGGACCTACCTACCACCAGTAATTACGCAAATTATAATTTTGCGGGTTTGATTTTTATTACACGATGTTATTCCTTCACTGTGGAAGTCAATCGTGAACATTTGTTGAGTACCTACGTATTTCATTAGAAAAATTGGTACACGCCTGGGATTTGAACACCGGTGCATCGCTCAACACGAATGCGCCGGACGTCTTTTCTCTTAGGCTTCAAAAAATAGCAATCGCATCTATACATATAAATAAATTTGGAGTGTCTATTTGTAATATTGAAATAACCGCTTTTTACTACATGCATATGAATATATATGCGGTACATACACCAAATTAACATTTTTTTCAATTTTTGTCTGTCTGTTTGTTCCGGCTAATCTCTGGAATGGCTGAACCGATTTTGACAAGACTTTCACTGATAGGTAGCTGATGATATAAGGAGTCACGTAAGGCTACACTTTTTTAGACTAGCTTCGCCGGCTTCGACTCGGCTATCAATAATAAAATTTAATGTTTCCGTAAGCGAAGCGAGGGCGGGTCTCTAGTAATTCATAAAATTCACTAATCCAATAATGCAGACTAGCGATCATTTCTTGATTATTAAAATCATTTAAGTCCCTCATGCTCTTTAAGTGAGGTAAAAGACAACGACCACCGAATCAGGTATACATAGTGGGTATGTGGGTTCCAGGGCTACCTGTTCGGCTGCCACCTGGCGCTGGCGTGGCAGGCGTACCTGGACCTGGAGGCGTTCAGCGGCCCCGAGCCCAGCTCGTTCTCGCTGGTGGGCGCGCCGCTCGCCTTCACGCTGGACGCGCGCCCGCACCTCTACTCCTACATCGAGGCGGGCCGCGCCAGCGTGCACCACGTCGACTACCACGCCGTGAGCCATCCCTACCATCTCTGTACCATAACGATCGCAGCCACAAGCAGCAGCAGCGCCAATAAAACTTCCACTGTTCCAAAATTACTGGTGGTAGGAGCTCTAGTGAGTTCGCGCGTTTAGGTACCACCACCCCGCCTATTTCTGCCGTGAAGCAGCAATGCGTTTCAGTTTGAAGGGTGGGGCAGCCGTTGTAACTATACTTGAGACCTTAGAACTTATATCTCAAGATGGGTGGCGCATTTACGTAGTAGATGTCTATGGGCTCCAGTAACCACTTAACACCGGGTGGGCTGTGAGCTCGTCCACCCATCTAAGCAATAAAAAATATATTAAAAAAATCCTCTCTTTGTATGCGCTGCTGAATGTGGCGTATACAGCTTGAGATTAAGCATAGGAAGAAATCACGGATAGTCAAAGAATATCCGTTTATTATATACTTCGCTAACAAGTAACTAATTCTATGTATGTTGATGTAGTGAGTACCGCTGTATATGAGTGCGCTTTATACTACAATTGGGTAAAGCCATGTAAGAGTGCTGATGTGAATGCGCGCGTGCCCTGTACGATACATGACTCGTACACTCTTATTAAAAAGAAAATAAAATACATTTGTCCAATTCACATGTGGTAGAAGTGAATCCTTCAAAAATTCAAATACAATTATCATAAATGTCTAAGTATGTATATCTAAAATTTTGTCATTAGTAAATAATTGTAAATCATCTCTTATAGTATGAGGTAGCGCCCTCTGTGAATTGACATTTTAACTTACGTATAATCCTAAATTAAAATTCACTACAAGAGATTTCATACACACGTTAGTATTAAAAAATCTCATAGATGGCGCTGTATTAAAAAACACTACGGACTTATTTTTTCGTTTCATCGAGTTTGAAATCACAACGATTCTAAAGAAGTTTCACTTCAAAAATATCTAAGACCCTTTTTACGTCTTAATCGTCTTCGCCATTTTCCTTTTTTTTGTCGTTCTGTCTGTCATCCTCTTTTCCCTTTCTTACCGTTTTCTCTCACTCACATCTTAACGCTCCATTCCACACTCTTTTCGTACGTTCCTACATTTATAAAACTACATTTTATTTTAACGAGTTCCCAACATGCCCTACCGTCAATTATGAATTAGGTTAATAAAAGGTAAGAATAAAAATTAAGCAATATCTTAGCTCCTATAGGATGTCGATCAACCGCTTTAGGAGCTAAAGCCAAGTAGGGTCGCATACACACGTTCCTATATAAATACGCCGATATACTATGCTACGCACTGGGCTTCGGGATAAATAAAATTTCACCAAAGTACAACTTAAAACTGTATTGAACACTTAGACCACTTAACCACTTCACCTTAAAACACTCAACAAACACTTTAAAACTCTCAATTTGCTTATTCCGCTTAACTTCAGGTGATCCGTTCGCTGTGTCGCTTCGAGTAGTTTCGATTACTGACTGACTGCCATCTTTAGAACGCTTTTATAGCCGATACCTCATCTCTAAAATTATCGAGAATTTTCCATACATCTCTAGTAGTAGTTTCCGCTGTCTAATAATAGATGGCGTTGTAATTCTCGAGCATTCTGGGTGCTACTAGATCCTTCTATATTCGTTCGACTATTCGGTGATAGATGGCGTTACTCTTACCGGTATAACCTTATTGTCACTAGGGAACAGTCGCCCTAAAGCTAGAGCCGAATGAAATGTTAAGAAACAAAATGTATTTCAGTTGTACAAAGCGGTGCTGGAAGGCGACGGGCTCGAGCAGACGAAGCGCGTGCAGCACGAGCACATCGCGCGGGCGCGCGCGCAGCTGCGCAGCCTGCCGCCCGGGGACGCGCGCACCGCGCTCGCCAACATACTCGTCGCCATGCACCAGGACCACTACTGAACGCGCACTGCACACCCGAGGGTGCCCATGCGGTTACTGGAGCCCATGGACATCCACAACGTAAATGCGCCATCCACCTTGAGATACAAGTTCTAAGGTCTCAGTATAGTTACAACGGCTGCCCCACCCTTCAAATCAAAACGCATTACTGCTTCACGGCAGAAATAGGCAGGGCAGTGGTACCTACCCGCGCGGACTCACAAGAGCTCCTACCACCAGATATTGGTATCGCAATCGAAAAAAAGTATAGGATTTAAAAAGTGCCCCTACCGTCCGTAAAAAGAATTAATTTCAGCAGCACGAATGAATTTACTTACTTGCGTTTCGCAATCTCGGATTCTCGAAACTTGAAACTTATACTCATAATCGAGAGCACGAAAATTGTTTTGACATACAGTAACATAAATCTCGAAGGCTAGCTATCGAAAACCATCTAATGTAATGATCCGTTTTCGTATCGAGGACTTGTGCTTGGAGGTCACTTATCATAAAGTATCAAACAGTAGTTAATAACACTGACTGAAAATCCTTTACTATGCGGCTGGCTCTGAATAGATGTCGCTTTTGCTCTAATCTAAAAACTGAATGTGACTGATGAAATAATATCACTGAAATCGCAACTGCTATCTTCGAGTAAAAATTCAATGCTCACAGAAGATATACAGTTTGGTTTGAAATATTAAAATTCATTTCGAAATTATGAAAATAAATTATTCATTTTGCAACTCTTAGAAACACTGACCTTAAGATTTTAATTTGAGGAAAATTGCTACTAAATGCTTATATTTTACCAATTGTGTTCGAAATTATTTATAAGAAAAGTGTCTCAAATAACATTATACTTACTCGTATTGAATAAAACAAGCAGGCGATTGAATGACATGATTTAATTCTAATCAATTAAACCGTAAAGAAATATTGTAAAAGTATTTAGCTTTTTATTAAGCTCACAGATTTTGAGCTAAGTAAGTTACAATATGGATTACATAAAATAGTAAAATGCATAGCATATTACATAGTTACCAACATGAAAAAACTGGTCAAATCGTAGAATTTATTTATATATTATTCTGAACTTATTATGACCATGAATTTTATAATTATACTTAATAAAATTTAGTAATTAAAATAACTCATTCCATTGTAATAAAAATATAATATATGAATCTCTATGATGTTGTAATTAGAATTTAACTTCCATGAAAAATGACATATGATATTGTTTTAAATGTAAAGTATAGTTCAAAAATGTAATATTGTGATACTGGGTGCTTATTGTGAACTTTAATGTTTTTTTATATTTTTTTATTTTGTACAATAAATATACTCATTTTTTAAACATGGATTTGTTATTCAAGCCTACGTCACATGAGTTTGTTGATCCTGTCATATACTTTTTGGGTATTGAGGGTTTGCTGATGCCCGGGGGCCTTTCTACCTTTACCACGGTGTGGTTGTGTTAGCATACACAGTGCAGAAAATATTAGTAAATAGCGATTTTTGGAGTTTACTCCTTTAGAATCGATTTACATATATAGGCCCGGGGTATGAAAATTATGGGGACCAAAATCGTACTAGCATGTCACACGAAATGCGTTATCGCAGGTGACGCCGGGCTGCTGCGCCGGCAGTCCGCCACAAAGCCTCGTACTGATCGCGCGTTTCTCTCATTATTGTATTTTCATATATTTGTTAGTCGTTTGTTTTGTGTCTCGTTAATTTGTTAATAATCTGTAGTGTATCGTGTTGTCGTAATATAGAACTATTTCTCGTATTGTTTCGTTTAATTTTTTATATCCAGTAAACTCCAGTCGTGCGTCGGAGCGGACACACACACTTTTTGGAGTTTACTCCTTTAGAATCGATTTACATATATAGGCCCGGGGTATGAAAATTATGGGGACCAAAATCGTACTAGCATGTCACACGAAATGCGTTATGCGCCTGATTGCGCATGTCACACGAAATGCGGGTGACGCCGGGCTGCTGCGCCGGCAGTCCGCCACAAAGCCTCGTACTGATCGCGCGTTTCTCTCATTATTGTATTTTCATATATTTGTTAGTCGTTTGTTTTGTGTCTCGTTAATTTGTTAATAATCTGTAGTGTATCGTGTTGTCGTAATATAGAACTATTTCTCGTATTGTTTCGTTTAATTTTTTATATCCAGTAAACTCCAGTCGTGCGTCGGAGCGGACACACACACTTTTTTTTTCTATCGCCACTGTATTTTCTTTCTATCAGACATTACAACCTGTACTATCTGATTTCGTTTTTGGGACCGATTAAAGATTTCGAATCTTTAAGTTACGAATTTCCTGTGCAAATTTATTGGTTGATTTGATTTTTCTTTTCAACTCAGTTTTGTCGTGACTGAGTTCAGAATATAAATGGTGTTTTTTATAGAGGCATACAACTTTAAGTTGGCAACATTTTTTTAACTGGGGGCCATTTTGTCAGCTTCACTGAAGTATGAAACCTAGTCAGCTTTGAAGTGATCAATATATGTAATCGCCCATCGCCATCGAGCAATTAATTCGATAAACTATGGAAAATTTTCACACCACGTTTTTTTTAAATGATAATACGCATCCACAGAGACGTACAGTGGATACAGAAGATGTAATTTCTGCTGTAAAGCGTAGCGTAGAGGAAGACCCGAATCAGACTATGCTCTATCGTGCACAGGAATTGGATGTGTCCATCCACTTTATGGAAGATGTTGTAAAAAGATCCCGGTTTGCGTGCTTGCAAAATCCAACTCGTGCATGAGTTGAAGTCACACGATCACCTAGCAAGGCGTAGATTCGGTGGAATGGCTCAGCTCGTGTCAGAATTGATTTCAATAAATCAATTGTGTAAATCAATTAATAATAATGTATTTGTGAAGGAAACGTTTGGTAATCGCATAGTTTAACTTTTCGGACCCGTGAATTGGCCTCCAAGATCGTGCGATTTAACGCCGCTATACTATTTTCTGTGGGGATATGTAAAGGCGCTACGCCGATGAGCCCGAAACGGTTGATCACTTGGAAGACAACGTTCGCCGCATTATTGCCACAATATACAGCCACAAATGTTGGAAAAAGTCATCGAAAATCCAATTTTTCCTTTACATTAGACTACGTCCGAATAATGCCAAAAGATTTTCTTTCGAATAAAGTATAGTACATTGTGCACCAAGGGAGAAAAGTAGGAGAAAAGTAGTAGGAAAAGTGTATGAAAAATTTATTGTTAATTTAAAAAAAACATCTTTGTTTTATTCAATTTCAAATTTCTATACCTCTTTAAAAACATCATTTGTATGTGCGTCATATTAAACATAACAAAATTCAAACAAAATAGTTCACTACAAAATCCGAAGTTTGGTATTTGGGAAAAATAAATAAAAGAATAGCATATTTTTTTAAATTAATTGTATTAATAAATAATGGTAGTTCTATTTACATGACACATTCGATTTACTCTTTTGTTTTGGCAGAAAATGCGATTAAAATATCGTTACACAAATTTTCTTGGAAATGAAGACTGAGTAGCACTGAGCCGACTTCGGGCATTAACTCTACTCAAAAAAAAAATCGTTGACTTTCACAATTCATCACAATTTTAAAAAATCAAATAGAAAGCCAAACAATCAATCGACATTTCTTTTCTAAATAAAAAAACGAGTTACTCGGCGAAAGGCTTCACATTGGTAATACCCAAGACACAAACTAAACTCATTATTTTTGGCTACAACTCTTGAATACTGGTTGTTTTTGGTTTGGAAACAATAAAACATAGGTACGTTACTTGATGAACGATCACACTGGTATTAAACAAGCACGCAACAGCCAAACATTCGTGACATTACGATTATATCACAGGTATCTAATGCAACCCTAATGATACAGTGTCTTACATAAAACGTTTTTGTAACTAATCACGATTTTGTTCTCGAAATTCTTTGCCTCTTGGTGATGTTCATTCTGATTATTTACTTTTTTATTAATATTGTGATTGATTCGTTGATATGTCTCGTCGATTTATTGATTTTGGAAGAGATATAAGTTATTAACTTAATTAATGGCAAGAACTCTGGGAAATACCAATGTTTATACACAAACAATACATAACGGAATACATTTAGGCAGATTCTATGTCGGTGTCGACCGAACGTACCATAGACAAGCTTTCACCATAAGACTGTCGATATTATCGCACCATTCGTTTAATATAATTTTTATTTTTTTGCACACCTAACATTACAACGTATATAGAATCCGTTGTCTATTATTGCTTATTTTTTATAAGTTTTGTTTCATTCAAAACTTTTACCTATAAATAATTTCACGTTCGTCCCAATAAATTTACCATTCAATAAATACGTACACGTAAAAAATATAAACTATATCAATAGTTTAATCTTTAAAACAAACTTTCCTTACAAGCTAATTATATATTAATAACCATCAATCAGTATGTTTTCATTCATATTTAATAATATGCCTACTTTATAATCTTTCCAAGCGCCTGAGAACATTTTTTTAGTACTGGCAATAAATCTATCCCTATGCAACATACGTTATTACGAATCGTTTTTATTGTTTGGATTTTATAATTTAAAATTATTACATCTCTTCGTATCTAATTTTACACAAATTATTTCATTGAATGCGTAATTCGATTAAAAATATAAGTTCACAATTTCAACAGTTTTTCGTTATTTTAGATTCTTCATTAATATCAATCATTAAATTATAGCCGAATATACAGGCACTCGTTTTGAAAATTAAAGATGGCGTTCTAGAAACATGCACAAAACAATCGCAATAATTTAATGACAAGTCATAAAGCAAATATATTAAATATTAAAATGCTACAATAACACTAAAATTATCGTAAAGAAAAAATGATTCGATAATGGTTCACGTAATACAATATAAATAAGTTAAAAATTCTAAAAAGTTAAAAATACACACATCTTAAACCTAATAGAAAAGCACTCGCGTCTTTGTTTACAAAAGACATGTCGTAAAGTCGACATGATTTTGATCGGTTTTGAAATATATGCCAAAACAAACCATAAAAAGTATTTAGGAATGGTAATAAAATAGTTACATTAAAACATACAACTAATACACAGACAAAGGTACAAAAATATCTATAAAGACTTCCAACGACTGCGTCCCGGGCCCCGCGGGGCCTACACGACCCGGCGTCTTGTACTTTTGTTCTGAATAAACATTAATGTAGGGTTAGTAGTTTATGAGATCATTGAATCGCATAAAGCCTGTTCATGCGCTTAATTAGACAAAAAAATATCGACAAAATATGCAGGAAAAAATAAAACGTACATCAAATCCGTTGCTTACAAGGGGACGTGCGCGCACCGGCGTAACTATAATATACAAAAACAAACGCTACGGAACACGTCGTCACGTCGACATTGCGGTGAAACGTAAGACTAGTTGAAATGCTGTCAGACACTACTACGTAACTTAAAATTACATCTTTGATTGCAACTCACTCGGTGCGCGTTACTAACGCGTCGTGAAGGCGTCGTGAGGCGTCGTGGATCCCGACTACGATCGCTCACCGGACCTGGCTCGGCGCGCCGCCCGCAGCGAGCCTCTCTCAGGAAGCGCGCTACCTAACTATCTAATATCGAAAGGCAACATAGAACTTAGACATCTATGGAAGAGTTTTGTCCGTTCGGGGGCGCTCAGCGAGCGGAGGCTTGTGTCAGGTGGCCGACTCCTGGTAGGGGCCCGTCACCGTGCAGCCGTGCATGGGGAACAGCGTCGTCCATGATGTCGTCGTGTGCGTCTCGGCACGCACCAGCGCCGGGCCCGGGCCCGCAGACCTTGGACCCGTCGACCCTGGCCCCGCAATCGGTCCTATTGGCCCTGGCCTTGCGACCGGCGTCGGTGCGATCGCGGCCGGTGCCGGGGTGCTAGGCGTCGGCGGATTTAACCCTAATTTCTTCAACCTCATCTTTTCCTCCCACTCCTCGAGCCCGTGCTTAGGTCGATTCAAGTTCCTGTGCTGGTAGAATACGAGCGAGATCCTGGTCGGAGTGACTCGGTTCGGAGCTCTGACGGCGGTTGTCGAGTGCATCTCGTGTTTGGCGCACTCGAACAGGACGCTTCCATGTCCGAGAGCGATGGCGACGCCCCCCATTTGGCTGTCTTTAAAGCATTCCAGATTCTCGGTGTATTCTGTGACTTCGCCGATGGGCTCAGCTTTAGGCGGTTCCGGTGGGTACGGGATAGTGAACGGTGGTGGGTACAGACACCAGTTTGGCGATGTTTGACACCAATTCGGACTCGGATTTTGATAAAAGTTGGAGGTGAAATTTGGGTTGTACTGATACCCGTATGAATTGTAACAGTGCGAGTTTCTCAATAACTCCTCTCTTTTGTATTTTTCTGCATTGTAGTAAGCGAGGTTATAGTCGTTGTAAGAATTCTCATACGGGTTGAAATGTCCGTACGGACTGGCTGAAAACGGATAGGCGTTTGTCATCTGCGGATAATTTCCATATCCTTGAATGGGAGCTTGGTTTCCGTACGAGGTTTGGTTAACGGGATGAAAATTGTTTCCGGTGAAATCAGGTTTGTTTGCTGTCGCTTGATTGATTTCTTCGTGATTGATAGTGTAATTTGTTTGCGATGCGGAAGTTTGTGGGGTAGTGTTATTTTGCACTCTCGCATCGTAGGGACTCCTGTGCTCGTAGCCCTGATTGAGGTGCGGTCTATCAGAGGGCGGGTAAGGTTTCAGAAAGGTGGGATTCTCCAAATTTTCTGGATTTACGTGCTGCGATCTAGACGGTGGCCGGGCTTTTGGCACTCGAAACAACAGATTTTCATTTTCAAGAGTCAATTGATCTTTAGGTTTCGACTGATCCCAGTTTTTAGAATCCGGCGACTTCCAAACGCTCTGACGAACGTCAGACGAATTGAGCGATTCGTTGTTCGGTGATCTGAGGTCGGATATTTGAGATGACGCCGGAGACGGGGGTGTGCTCTGTGAGTTCTGTGATAATTCGGTCAGGCGCGGGGAACATGGCATCTCGAATTCCGGTAACTTCTGATTTATCTCTCCGACAGCGCTCTGTTTAACGGTTTCGTTATTTTTTTGTAGCATTTGATTGGAGTTGGTGTCGCTCCTGTTCGAATCTGGACTGTAGTTATTCGGGGGAACGTTCAAATGAGCCGTCGTAGAATCAGGGTCTTCTTTAACCACATTATTGAATATTTGAGCGCTATTAAAGTCATGCCATTGATTCTGTACATTGATCTGAGTGTTAGCGGCATTGAACTGTTGATCTCGTTTCGGGAGACCGGTGGCAAAGCTGGGCAGCTGGTTGGGATTTTGATTTTGGCACGAATTATTTTCCGCTATAGAGTTTGCTTGGTATATGGCGTTTTGATGATGGAGATTGTAGCTTTGATCGTACGGATTGTATGGAGAGTCTAAAACTGTGCTCGAGATCTGATTGCTCTGGAGTTGGGCATCGGTGAAGTTGTCAATCATTGTCGCCATGTCCAACAAGGCAGGGTTGCCCAAGTTCGGATTCATGAGACCGCCTTGACTCTGGTTGTGCATGTTAGGGTTGATGAAAGCGGAATTGTAGTGTTGGTTATTGGTAAACGCGGATGGGTTGGACTGGTTAAAAGACGGGGTGCCGGCTCTGGGCGATGAGCTGCTTTGGCTTCGTGGACTCGCGTTATTCCTGGCGTCAGGTTGCGGAGTTCGAGGCGTGGGGGTAGAGCACTGAGTCTTTTTCTGATTGTTTCCAGGACTTTGTTGTGGTGTGTTGTTAGTCGAGTTGTTCGCAGAGTCCCCGCTGTCTTCTTCTTTCCGCTTCTTGCCGTGCCTCCTGCATGGCTGTAACGGCACTGAGCGCACACGGACCTCCATGGGATACCTGAAATCAACACAGTCACAATATTAACACTATTCTTCGAAGAAAAATCTTCGAAGTATTTGACCAATCTCGGATGAAAATCAGAGGTATTGGTATACGAATGATTATTATACGACGTTGTACAATACTTTGTAAATACAGCAAGTCAGTAAATGGAATTACAACTGGACAGGAGGAATTATAGCCCAAGTATTTCGGAGGTACATCACCACTCACTTGTCGAGTATCTCCAGCGCGCCGCTCGCGACCTTCTCGTCCTGGCCCTCCTTGGAGCCGAACTCGTCGGTGTCGTCGAGCACGTAGAGCGGCAGCACGTGCAGCTGCTCGTCGCCGGCCCGGCTGAGCGCGCGGTGCTTGGCGAGCGTCACCACGGCCGTGCAGCCGTTGTTCATGTTGTGCAGGTCGCGGTGCGCATGCGCGCAGAAGTCGATGCACGCAGTCACACCTGCGACATTCCAGCTCGTTACTATCACACTTATTGATACTGTCTACCGAGTCTAAGGGAAAGGTTTATTTTATTTTTTATGATTGATAGATTGCTGGTGGCCCGTAGGCCTTTCCAGTTTCACCAGGACAGGTGGGCGAGCAAAGGCTCAGCCAGGAGGGATGGGATTTGCTAACAACTGTCCGAGCGCCTCCGAAGGAGACCTAACAACTCAAGAGCAATCGCTTCGCGAATGAATCTACTACCAGAGATAACTTAATTATGTCTTTTCACAACTACTTAATTAAATTATGATGAAGTCATCGTGGCCTAAAAGACGTTCGGTGCATTGGTATCTAGCGATGCAACGGTGTTCGAATTTCGCAGGCGGGTACCAATTTTTCTAATGAAATACGTACTTAAGAAATGTTCACGATTGACTTCCACGGAGAAAGAATAACATCGTGTAATAACAATCAAACCCGCAAATTATAATTTGCGTAATTACTGGTAGGTAGGACGTCTTGTAAGTCCGCACGGCTAACCGGCTACCTAAGTACCACCATCCTGCTTATTTCCGCCGTGAAGCAGTAATGTGTTTCGGTTTTAAAGGTGGGGCAGCCGTTGTACTGTAAAAACTGAAACCTTAGCACTCATATTTCAAGGTGAGTGGTGAATTTACGTTGTAGATGTCTATGGGCTTTGGTAACCACTTAACATCAGATGAGATGTGAGGTCGTCCACCCACCTAAGCAATAAATAAATAAAAATTTAAGTGCAGAAAGTCCGTTGACGAACAGTAGACTAGTACTTTGCTTTGCCTATGTGCGTATATATTAAAATACAGTAAATTTAGTTATTCGCGGGCATGAAATCCGTAAATCCGTGCAACCATTTCCTTATCTTCAAATTCATTGTGCAGAAACATAAATAGGCTTACCAGAAAAAGGTCGGCCAGGTTTAAAGCCCAGTCTGCAGTCCGACGCCTCCTTCTCGAACTGGCACTGGTTGTCGAACGCCCTCGGCGCCAGGTTCATGTACAGCGGGCTGAGCAGAGTCGCCAGCACGTGGATGCGTTCTTCAATCTCACTCTCCTCCGTCTTCACCGAGAGCCGAAACTTCCGAACTGTCTTTGAACGGGCGTATTTGCATCCGTTGTAGTACATGGACCACGAGCAGCCGAAGGAGTAAGAGGCGCCGCACGTTTCCGGGTCCAGACCTAGAATTAGGGTTTAATAAAAATCTTAGTGTGCTTCGGGCCACTGAGTTTCTCGCCGGATCTTCTCAGTGGGTCGCGTTTACAATCCGGTGGTAGACTCTGCGAAGCACTGCTCTTACTAGGGCCAGTGTTAGCAACACCTCCGGCTTGAACCCCGAGAGCTCACCTACACGCTAGGGTAACGCTGATATAGCCTTTCAAGGCTATCAGAATAGGGAGGAAAAAAAAGTATGCCTAGATTTACTACTAATTGTACAAAGTATGAGCGCGCGTGGCTTTTACTTGTAGTTGTAATCGTAAATACACATTTTGTTAGTGTGTACAGCGCGTATACAGATTGGTCACTCACACGACTAAGGGCGGCGCGCAGTCGTGCTTTGCAACAACTATAGACCGAGTAACGAACCTAAATAAAATTTTCGATAAGCTTAAAAAGAAAAATTAATATACCTAGAAAAAATTACGGAGCGCCAAGCATTTTTATTTTTTAAAAGCTTGGATGAACGAGTTCACGACCTACTCGGTGTAAAGTGGTTACTAGAGTTCATTGACATCATCCCATGAGTGTCACCAGTTCATTGGCATCATCCCATGAGTGTCACCACCCGTTTTGAGACTATTGCTATTGTTTGACACGACTGTCCCGCCTTGAAAACCTGAACGCATGACTGCTTCGAGACAGAAATAGGATAGGCAAACCTATCCGTGTGGGCGTGTAATATTCCTTACGACCAGTACATACCAGCGTTCGCAGCTGGTATAATACTCAGAGAACGTCATTCTCCGGTGTACCCATTAAATTGTTATTTTTTTTTTTAGATATTCTACACCTCTGTTTTTTGATCTAGCAAAATTCACTGATAAAAAGAAAACACGTATGGGCCAATATTCTAAGAGTTTTACGGTGTCTTCCTTTCTATACTAACACTAATATCCAAACTACGCAAGCCTGTATCGTTGGTTTCTTTGTCCAATCCTAATCGGGGTTACACTCGTAAGACTTAAGAGAACCTCTTATACTTACCTTGGCAGGCACACGTCCTGTTTTCGTTAGTGGCGCAACGTCTCGTGGTAGGTAGGCCGTATCTGTTCAGCTTGTGCGATAGAAGAGTGTAGTCGAGATCCGCCTCCGACTGAGGGATGCCTTCCCAGGCGACCAGACACACAACGATCCAAGCGGTGGGACATTTGTGACCGTTTCGACACTTCACTACGACTAGGACTTTCTCGGTGTAGTTCGCT
This sequence comes from Bombyx mori, assembly GCF_030269925.1. Taxonomy (NCBI): domain Eukaryota; kingdom Metazoa; phylum Arthropoda; class Insecta; order Lepidoptera; family Bombycidae; genus Bombyx; species Bombyx mori. The sequence continues at coordinate 2,997,839 of NC_085128.1, forward strand.
CGTCTGATTACCTGGAAACATGTTTTATTGTTACCCCTCATGAATTTTGTACCGGTTTACATGCAATACAGTTTTGTTAATAAAAAAATTAATGACTCGATGGTGAAATAGCCGACGTTCGATTCCTGTATCTGCCAAACATTTGTGTGGTGTACAGATTTGTTTGTTCTTTCAATGTTTAATATTGATATATGTATGAATATATTAAAATGTGTTTAAATTTGTATATCAGTCTCTAGTTCCCATAGTGACTGCTACATTCGCGGCATATGACCGGGCCCGACCTGTTCTTACTATTATTAAATTAAATTATTCTAAGCATATAGTATATAGGGAAAGATAGTCGTGCTGTAGACCTTATAGCACTCTAAGTTTTTAGTGTTCTAAGAAAATATGTCTTTAAATTATTCTATTGTCAAATTAGAGTCAAAATTATTCTTTATGGACATCGTATGTTTCTGCAACATTATCCGCGGAGATACCACGCCCTACGTCACGGCTCAGGAAGCATCGTCTTCAATCGAGGTCGTTACCAGCATGGCTTATTTAAGCGATTTATGGCTGTAAATCTGTAGACTAAATGTCAATATCAATAGATATAATGTAAAATTTGGAGATCCATACACTCACCCACTTTGCCATAGGGCAACCTTGAGCTGTTTTCCCTTCTTTCCCAGTGTAACAGATCTTTTCTATTCTAAGCTCCTTGCCTGACAGGCCGGTCCGAGCCTCTAGCTCCCTCCTCAATTCTGCCAGACTAGAAGCTGAACCTAAAAGGTGTGGAGTTAATCAGTTGTTGTGTTCAAGCCAGCAAGTCAGCCATAATTGTTTTAATAAAGTGTGATAACTGTACCTAGATGAGTATAATAGCTGCCAGGCTCCGGCGGGTTCTTGTCAGCAGGAAAACAGTTGCAATCTGGAACCTCCGTCCTAGAATTAGTTCGTAGTCTTTCCAAGTTTTCTAAATATTCTTTTGAGTAATTGAATTGGTTTTCCTTTGGTTTCGTTACATCTGGTGTTGGCGCTGTGGCTTTTTGGTTTTTGGGATCATTTTTATCCGTAGTTTCAGGTTCGTCTTCTAAAACTTCATCTTTGGTTTGATATCCAGGGCAAGCGCCATCTCTTAGGTGTTCCGGGGGCGGCTTCTTTGTAGATCCTTGTCGACAACACGAGTAGCCCACTTCGTTTTTGATGGCTGTCGGCCCTCCGTCCCCGGGAAATAAATAAGGTTCGTCTCTCGGCGGGCTGTAGTTCATGTTCTTATATATTTTGTGACCTGGCGGCGAGTGTTCAGATTTGATCTGTTCAATGTAGTAAGATCTTGGTTCCGATGGAGTGTTTTTATCTGAACTACTTTTGTTTTCTGTTGACTTACTTTCTTTGTTTTCATTGTAAGATCTGTTATATTTTTGAAATCCTATATTCTCTTGCGTTCGAGGTATTTGTGCGAAAGACCCAGTTTGGTCTGGCCTCTGGTCTATCCGATAAGGATAATTTTGAAAATTTTGATAGGTCTGTGGACTTTGGGCAAAGCCCTCTTGCTTTATTGTAGATATAGGCGGTAAAACTGTATTCTGTTGTGACCTACTTACTATTCCATTAGGATAATCCCTGTACAAACTGTTTATTGACATTTCATTCTGTTTCGTATACGTATTTTGATTAACTGGTCGTTGCACTTCAGTTTTAATTAATCTTTCGTCTTTGTGGTATTGATAACTATCAGGTATCTCTAATTTTGGTATTAAGGGCGCCGATGGGTGTCTAAATTTTGCATCGTACGCCTCTCTATCATAAGCTCGTGTTTGTGCGTTCGTGTCCTGCGTTGTGGTGCAGTTTTGTTGGTTCATTTCCGATACAGGTCCGATGAGCATTTTCGACTGGAAATCTTTACTGTCTTGCTGATTTAAACCTAAGCTATCACTATTATATGCCTCTGCATATTTATGCGGCTCATACGATACGGTGGTATATGCACCGTATTGGCTTCTAACGTCCGCGTAGGACGGTAATTTCTGAGAAGTTTTGGATACGTTCTTATTAGGAACGTGTTTATCATAACCTCTCAGAGCCTCTGTTCCTCCCTCCCATACTTGGTGGCCACCACCTCCGAACTCACTCACGCTATAAGCATGAGTGCTTTGTGAATAATTACCAGCGGCAGGATAAACCTGTTCGCCTAAGCGGTAATTATCTCGGAGATGGTGGCTATACGATAAAAAATGACCGGTAGTATTTCTATCGTCGTTGACGGAAGTAGGTCCGGTCTTCCTATCGTCCCGAGGTGGTCCCTCTCCGGGATCCCCTTTATCCGGCGGCGTATTAGTGCCATCGCGGCTGTGATTTTGTTTATTTAAAATCATCGTTTTCAGTCTCGAGTTCAAATTGACCCTGTCTGATTGTGAAAACATTTGCTGTTCTGACTCATCTTGTCTCTGCTGCTGTAATTGTTGATTTTGAAGTTGCTGGTTTTGTATTTGTAATTGTTGGTGATGACTCTGCATTTGTTGCTGATTTTGCATTTGTTGCTGATTCTGCATTTGTTGCTGATTCTGCATTTGTTGCTGATTCTGCATTTGTTGCTGACTCTGCATCTGTTGCTGATTCTGCATTTGTTGCTGAGTCTGCATTTGTTGTTGATTTTGCATAGGTTGCTGGTTCTGCATTTGTTGTTGGCTTTGCATTTGTTGCTGGTTCTGAATCTGTTGTTGGTTTTGCATGTGCTGTTGGTTCTGAAGTTGTTGCTGGTTTTGCATTTGCTGACTCTGAAGTTGTTGCTGAGCTTGTAATTGTTGTTGATTTTGCATCTGTTGTTGATTCTGAATTTGTTGCTGTTGATTTTGGATTTGTTGATTTTGTAGTCTTTGGTTGTGTTGCCACTGTTGCTGCCATTCGTTTTGATTTTGCACTTGACCGTTTTCCCTGTACTGTCCGCTGTTGTAAGCGCCCGAATACCCGCTACAATCGAGTGAAGCTCGCGGACCGTTGCTCCCCTGCAGGTATCCAGGCTCGGCGTTTCCCGACTGCTGTCCACTAGTCGAGTTCTGTTCTTGTCTTTCCACTTCATTATTCGTATCTCCTGTGCCGCTCTCAGAATTATTGTATTCCTCTGAATGCTCCGTACTGTACTCTGATCGTTCATAGTTTTGACCGACAGAATAGACCGGGGTGGCCGCTGTTGGTGCGTTACTTTGGTAAGAAGCGGCCGAGGCTGGTCTCGAATCAGTGCCTGAAGTTGCGCCGGGCGTAGATGCTTGTTGCGCGTATTGTTGCTGGTACTCTGTGGTGTAGTGAGGTGCTCGCGGAGAGGGGACCGGAGTGTAGGCACCCCGGTTCGACGGAGGTCGTTGCGCGGGGACAGCCTGTACTCCCGCTTGATAATACGTGCTGTTTGTGACGTCAAACGTTGTAGCGACATTCTGGACGGTGTACGTGGTGTTAGCCTGATAGTGGGGCGAGGTTGCGTAGGCAGTGTGGTTTCCTTGGTAATCCAAAGTCGTCTGACCCGTCTGTGTGGGAAGCTGCTGTATGAACTGGTTCTGCCAGCCTAAGAAAACAAAGTACTTTTGTGAGTATTTAACGTTTTTAGGTCATATTTATATTTGTTGGAGCTTTCAAGGTTTCATTTGCAACTTTAACGTTTGGCGCTAGTTGATTAAACGCAGGGGTTTATTTAAAAGATTTCAATTCATACTTTCGTCGTGTATAATTAGTTTTAGTCTCATACGTACCTTGAGACGGATCAGTCTGCCACGTCGTTGGGAATCTGTTAGGGTCGCCTGCGTAGAACGGCATCGGTGCCTGAAACAAGACATAAAACTATTTTAAAAGCTTACCAACGCTCTAAATAGTGATTCCGATTGTTGGTTTGCTTAGCGTTAGTCAAGGAAGTCTTTGAAGTAACACAACACTCGTAAACAGCCTCATTTGATAACCTGATAAGACTATGAATGTTAATTAGATTAAAAGTATTTTCTCAACTGTTTTAAATTAATTGTTTCAACAGCTGATAATGTACGTAAACTAAGAGCAGCTGCTTCGCGAATGAATCTACTACCGGATCGAAACCACTGAGAAGATCCGGCGAGAAACTCACCGGGCTGATGCATGGGTTAGATTGCAGGTCGGATTCTTTGCCAAGTTTGACGAGTACCGGTTACCTGGGTATTAAGTAGATACTTAAATAGTACACAAACGTTCCGGCTTGAACAGCCTCAAACTGTGTCAAGGTGCAAATACAATGGTCTAATGCAAAATAATTATATTACATCCGGATTATCGAACTTTGGAATCAGAACCACCAATAACCAGACTAAAAAGGCAACAAAATATCAGACTTATTCGTTCATCGATAAAATTATTTTTTTTGTTGCTTAGATGGGTGGACGAGCTCAGCTGGTGTTAAGTGGTTACTGGAGCCCATAGACATCCACAACGTAAATGCGCCACCCACCTTGAGATACAAGTTCTAAGGTCTCAAGTATATTTACAACGGCTGCCGCACCCTTCAAACCGAAACGCATTACTGCTTCACGGCAGAAATAGGCAGGGCGGTGGTACCTACCCGTGCGGACTCACAAGAGGTCCTACCACCAGTAAGCTTAATCTTAAACTAGTTGAACATTCGATTCCGAGCATCCTGTATCTACCTATAGTAATATTATAAATGTGATTGTTTGTATGCTTTGAATGATTTGGATCTTTGTTACTCAGACAAAGTAACAATTGCTAAACGAATTTGAATGTGATTTTCGCACACAGATTATTTTATAGCCTGTAATAACAAAAGGATTCTTTCTATCATGTTAACTGTACATTCACCAATCAAAGAACACTTTGTTGTATAAATTATATTTACTATCTATATATTGCTCGTAATACGTGAAGCAAAAACTTTGTACTCCTTTTTACGAAGGAGTGCAAATTGTTAATATTTTTTTAAATTATGCAAATAAAATACATTAAATCAATTAAAAAAACATTACACACACTACCATGTATTTGACACACACACGCATGCATAGGTACTATTTGTTAATTGTCATACTTTTCTTATTGCTTATAGTCTGTGGTCAAATTGAGAATAGATTAAATATTGCTTGTCTTTATTAATATTAGTCTAAAGTGTAATCTTAGCGAAATCTGTGAGTAAAAAAGTATATTAGTCTTTGACAATAGAACCATACCTAATAGTGTACAAGCTTATAATGTCAATTAATTATAGTCGAATTTCGACTACCAGAGGACCACTAGTAGTAATAATAAATACGTCTTCGCTTGTTTTCATGTACCAATGAACTTATAGACTGGCAGTTATGGACCAGACATGGGCAACTATTTATGATTGTGCTTCATTCTTTCTGAGTAAAATATTTAACTCAGGAATTACGGGTCACGTTTTTTTTGTTAAAGAATTTCACACTAATGTTATGAGTACAATTTGTGTCGAGGCTGGGCGTATACGTGACGTGAACGTAACGTAATCACACATTGACCGAGGTCGGCGTACGCATCTGACTCACTGTTTATCTCTTTAATAATAAACAAACGTACCTACTACACTAGATAATAGTGGTGTGGAAACAATTTATTTTTACATTTCATTGTTCGAGAAGGATCCGCTTGGCCAGTTGCGATTCAATTTTCGAATTTCAATTTTTCAATATTACATAAACGCTAAAAATACGTAACATGTACTAGAAATATTGATTGTATACAAAACGTGTGAACAATATTAATTTTTTGTTAGTTTTAAAAAATGAATTTAATTTTTTACTATGTGTTTCGATCCAATTAGTGTTTTTTAAACCGACATAGCTAAGCAAAAATAACTCTTTTAAGGGTGTATTATTAGCACAGATGTGCATCACTACCCTACCTATTTCTGCCACGAAGTTATGGGCTCAACTACTTTTACTAACCCATAGACACAGTCCACTGAGTTTCTGGTGGTAGATTCTGCGAAGCACTGCTCTGCTAGAGTTAGTGTTAGCAAATTCTCTCAGGTTGAGCCCGGGAGCTCACCTAACCGTCCAGGCATAGCTGGCATAGTCTCTTAAGCTACCAGCGAATAGGGTAGGGGAAAAAAACTACTTATCTAGTAAAAAAAAAAAACAAATGAATTGGCTCCCAAGGTCATGTGATTTAACTCAACTTGAGTTTAATTATCTGTCGGCTGCAAAAAGTCATCGGCTGTATACAGATAACTCAGTAAAGATCAGTTTAAACGACGTTTAAACGTAAGTTACACGAACCAACGACTGATCATAGTCCATACCCGATCCTGTAGACCCAATGGTAAACAGTCGACGTCGGCCAAAACACGTCATTACGGATCCTCCCGGTCCATTAACGGTGCTTTTAGGTACCTCAAGCACCGGTCACCATCATCGCCGAACCTGTCGCTTGCGACGAAGGACTCGACGAATAAATGAACCCATAGAGACAGCCCACTGAGTTACTCGCCGAATCTTCTCAGTGGGTCGCGTTTCCAATCCGGTGGTAGATTTTGCGAAGCACTGCTCTTGATAGGGCAAGTGTTAGCAAAACTCCGGTTTGAGCCCCGTGAGTTCACCTACACGTTAGGGTGAAGCTGAAATAGAAGAAATAGCTGAAATAGCCTCTCAAGGCTATCAGCATAGGTAGGACAAAAAAAAGATCATAGTTAACTTGGATTTGTTATCTGTTGATTAAGAGTAAGTTCATTTATGACCAACTACAAGAATTCATTGATACTCAACATTAGACCGAACTCTTTATCAGTTCTGCTTAATAAATAAAGAGCATTTATTAAATAAACATACTTTCTTTCATATGCTTTCTACTGACTGATTCTTTCAGCATGTACGTCACATACATTTTATATTCCGACAAACCGATTCCTTTTCCTTCAAAGCGAAGTTAAATTATTAAATTACGAAACTTTCTCGTACGTATAAAGTTGATACAGTTGAAGCTGACAACATTCTCCGAACGAATTATAATGTTATGTATAGTGATGTTAGCACCGCGTTTACGTGATTCGGTTTGTGTTTCGTTGTACCGAATTCGCGAAAATTGAAAACGTCAAATCAGGTAATTTAAAATGAATCTATTGTATGCTTTATGTAAATTAGAATAACGTTAACAATTCAATTAAGACATTTAAAATTTTGATAGTAGAAGGTGTTTAAAGGCTTTTACAGATCAGTTCACCGTTCTACTGTTTTGCTGGAAAGTAATATTGCGTTCCCGTCCGAAAAGTATAACAGTCGTTAATACAAGGTAATAAGGACTACGCAATATCTCAACGCCTCATCCAGGATAGGGTTCACGTATCAATGTCTATTGGCTATTAAGAATTGTTTAAATACCAGGCCGACTTGAGTTATTTTACCTAATAATTTTAAAAATATGAAGAGTCCACAGAAATACATTTCTTAGACCTACTTATTCAGAGTAATGTTTTTTTTTTTAATCCTAAGCTGAGAGACTATATCAGCAGAACCTCAACTAGTAGGTGAGCTCACGGGGCTCAAACCTGACGACGTTACTAACACGAACCCTAGCAAGAGCCGTGCTTCGCAGAATCTACCACCGGATCGGAAACGCGACCCACTGAGAAGATCCGGCGAGAAACTCAGTGGGCTAAGAGTAATGAGTAAGACAAATGCCATCTTTTACTTTTTCAAATCATTTAGAAATGAAACTATAATTCATAATAATATGATTTGATCATCTTTTCGAAACAATTAGAATCGGAATTTTAGAAAAATCCCGAATGCCGAATACGTATACAGCACATCCCTTGGCACGTTACTTAAGAAGTTGTTAAGATTTTAATTTTCAGCGCAAACTCGCGGAGCTCGGTAATATTATATTTTATTAACATGACGTGCGTTCGTAATTAAAACTTTGTTATGTCCCCGTAATGAGATACCGTAACGAGATTAGTCTTGTTTATAACGTTATTATTATATTGTATAAGACGCGATAACGATTCACGTAAAGTGTTACGTTTTTGTATGTATGTATGTACATACGTATGTATATGTTAGAAAACTTTACATTTTTGGTTGTATCTGTGTTTGGTGTCGTATGTGCCGTGAAACATCGGCCACAGTCTTCGTCGATTAGTCGAACGAACTAACCCATAGACACAGCCTACTAAGTTTCTCGCCAGATCTTCTCGGTGGATCGCGATTTCGATCCAGCAGATCGTCGTGGTAGATTCTGCGAAGCACTACTCTTGCTAGGGCTAGTGTTAGCAAATTCTCTCAAGTTGAGCCCGTGAGCTCACCTTCCCGTGTCCGCAAGAGGCTGGAGTAGTAGAAACAAAAATGTGACTTGACAAGCGCATTAAGAAATTGTTTGATCCCGTCATATTTTTATTAGCAACGCAATATGCCGTAGTAATGCGTTTCGGTTTTAAAGGCGGGGCAGCCGTTGTAACTATACTTGAGACCTTAGAACTGACATTTCAAGGTGGATAGCGCATTTACGTCGTAGATGTCTATGGGCTCCAGTGACCACTTAGCACCAGGTGGGCTGTGAGCTTGTCCACCCATCTAAGCAATTAAAAAACTCGTCACCGGAGAAAATCTTGCTCCTACTACCTTAAGCTATTGCGTTTATCTATATTGCTGTTCCACCAGCCATTCGTCACCAGCAAGCAACCTTGACTTTGACCTCGTAACACAAGGTGAGTTTGGGCAAGCCGCATTAACGATATGATGTCGAAGGACCCTCAGACCAGTTAAAGCCAGGTGGGCTATAAGCTCGGTTGCCGATCTAAAGTAATAAAAATACATTTATCGTACGTGCAAAGGTCAATAGCATCGTTTCCCAGCAAATATTTCGAAATTGCCAATATTTCATCGGTCCTAACAACAAATATATAATATATTGTTTGCTCTGTCGCGGCAAATGAATTATATTCAGATACAGGAACAATGGTCTTACGTTTGTAACTATGCTGGTTGTTACTATTGTGTTAGTGGCTGAGAGCATTTGTTAACCTTTGATAGGGCGTTATTGTTCGAACATTTCAATTTGTTTAGTTGTCACGATAAAAGAAATATAAATATGTTTAGATGGTGAATGGATAAACAATGAGGTTTTAGAGATACAGTCAAATTTGTCTAAACAAAAAGATCACGTGACGAGTTTGACGAATGACAACGAAGTTTCACCAAACAAAAGACAGTTTTAGATCGACATACGTCTATTAAAACTTATTTAAACTTTAATTTTCATATGCTAAAAACACTATTATTAATTACGTATAAAAAAAAAAGAATTTTTCGCAAAAGTACGAGAGGGAGGCGGATACAATAAATTTAGCGCGTGCACAAACGAGTTCGGGAATTGTCAAAGTTGGCATCGTTCCGTGAAAATTAAAAATGTTCAACTCCGACTTCTTATTGCATCGTATCTCAGCCAGTGCATTTAATTTAAATAATTTGACATATTAAAATTGTTTTAGTTTGATAGAATGGACATAATTTATACATAAATACGTAGCCAAAACGTTTGAAACAAAAAATACGAGTGGGAACTCTACATACCGACACTTGTCTAGTTTTCGATTAAGTGTTTCACATTACCTTGAAAAATGTTTTGTGAATCTTGTCTTGTACATATATTTGGTAAAGGGCTGTAGGTTTCTTGTCGAGTATTCTCAGTGGTGAAACTGTATTCCGGATGGTTCATGGTAAGTTCGTGGCGACTTAGTAACACCTTTGAATGCTTGAATTAAAAACTATTTGATTTTACATCAAATTTTGTGACATAGAAAGTAATTAGCGCTTTTTCGAAAAACTCGGTAGCCGTCGCAAATGCATTTTGGGCAATATTTATTCCACGTCGAACTTGTCGATCAGGACAAAGAGTTTGACGAGCGAACTAACCCATAGACCAGCCCACTGAGTTTCTCGCCGGATCTTCTCAGTGGGTCGCTATTCCGACCCGGTGGTAGATTATGCTAGGCACTGCTCATGCTAGGACTAGTGTTAGCAAACTCTCTCAGGTTGAGCTGATGAGCTCACCTACCCGTCCGCGAAAAGATGGAAAAGCCGCATAGGCATAGGCCAGAAAAATAGGTAGGGGAAAAAGGCAACATTTAAATTACGTAACAACCTTAAGTATGGTAAACAAACTCAATTTGCTTATCAAAACAGGATTAGAACGTTGTTGATTTTAAAAGCGAGCACAATGAGAAACAGATAAGGCAAATTAAGATTTTGCCTAACTTTTTTAAAGCACCGTGTTTTATTTAGCGGAGAAAATTGAAAGAATTCAATTTACATTTTCCAAGATCTTTTCTGTTTTATTTTTGGGAGGAAATTTTTGTGAGGTATTTTTATTAGAAGCGAAAGGTTTGCTTTAAGAATGAGATTTTTTAGAGACTGTATTTTGTGCTCGGGATTGTGTGTTTCATTTTATATGGAAATTGTTTGTTGTAGGTATAGGTACTGATTTGTTTGTATGATTTTTGTATTTTCATTACCACATGTAGCCTAAGTAAAATGCTGTGGGCTCTATCTACTATTTGAATATCAAAACATTTTTAGTTTTAATTGTATTCAATCTCTATTCCAACCCCAGTAGTCGATATTTTAAATTACCATAATTTATGCAAGCGCTATTTCGCGTGTGCTTTATTTTAATGCTAATTTGAAATTTGAATGTTATCGTAATAATTATTTCGATAATCGAACAGTATTATGCTACTTTAAAAGCGCTATTAAATTCACGGCTTGTTTGTTATGCTAATTTTTGATTTATCTTAGTTATAAAAACTTATAATATTTAATTATTATATAAAACAATATTTAAGTAGGTTAGTAATGATGCAATTAAGGAAGTATATTGCAAACTCGTCTCAGGTTAATTAAAAAAAAATGGCATTGGTATTCTTGCCCCACGATAATACCATTCAAGTATTTACACAGAGGATCTTTGAGGGTCGCAGTGTAGGGCGGTTCGTCCGCCCAATCCCTTATATACGAACACCGGCCGTCATACTTAATAGGCCCGGACGCTTTTCTTAATTAAATACTTTTCCATTTAATCCGCTTTTAGAGCAAGACTCGTTTATTTCATATTTAAGTGATCACAATTCGTTTTTGCGCTGACACGATTTAAAACCACAACGCAAAAGTTACTGAGTATTTTTGCGATATATCTTTTTTTGCTATTCATTTCCGACGTTCGTTATAAATATTTCGTGGTCACGGATATCGGATTAGAAAATTTAGTACCTAACAAATTCGAATCCATTTTATTTTGTAGTTCATTAATTTATCAATGAAACAATATTACGTATTTCAAAATTAGTATCACCGTTTACAAAATTAGCGGATTTACCTACGTGGTCAGTTTCAAAATAGTGGATCAATTGCCATTTAACGATATAGTATTATTGTATATTGAATTTCCATCTTATACGATAAGAGTTATCGAAGGTATATAAGGATTAATCAAAATTTACTTTTAGCTTTAAGCTGGTGGTAGGACCTCTTGTGAGTCCGCACAGATAGGTACCACCACCCTGCCTATTTCTGCCGTGAAACAGTAATGCGTTTCGGTTTGAAGGGTGGGGCAGCCGTTGTAACTATACTGAGACCTTAGAACTTATATTTCAAGGTGGGTGGCGCATTTACGTTGTAGACGTCTATGGACTCCAGTAACCACTTAACACCAGGTGGGCTGTGAGCTCATCCACCCATCTAAGCAAAAAAAAAATACAATATATAATGGATCGGTCAGTATTGGTGGTACGATGGTACCTAGTTAAAATACTAGATACTTTGAGCATTTATTCTCGCGAAAAGGTCCGTTTGATCGAAGGACTACGATGACGGTGGCCTTCAGTGTGATTTTGTTACTCTAAATTGATGAGAGAGTTGGTACTGACCATAGGTTGGCTGGGGTGCTCTTGCTTCATGGCGGGCGTGGTGGCGGGCGCTGGGCTCGGCGCTGCTGGGGTCTGCGGCGCGGGACTTGGTGACGCGGCGGTCGCCACACCGGGGACCGCTACTCCTGGGGCTCCGGGAACTCCTGCTGTGCCGCCGAGTGGCTTGCGGCCGCGATAGCTCTGTAATCCAATTCATAGACGTCAATAACACGCGAACATCGAAACTTAAAAAAACACATTCTTTATTGTGACATAGGGAATTATTGAAGTTACATATTTGGAAAGGAATAACAGATTTTTTTATTTCTTAAATCGGTGGATGATCTCACAGCCCACCCGGTGTTAAGTGGTTACTGGAGCCCATAGACATCTACAACGTAAATGCGCGACCCACCTTGAGATGTAAGTTCTAAGGTCTCAGTATAGTTACAACGGCTGCCCCACCCTTCAAACCGAAACGCATTATTGTTTCACGGCAGAAATAGGCGGGGCGATGGTACCTACCCGTGCGGACTCACAAGAGGTCCTACCACCACCAGTATGTGCATTGGCAGCATTCTTTAAGTATAATAACAGAATATTGTAAAGGCAGACCCATATTTATTGGTATTATCGTAGGGAGTATTGTCCACTTATCACTGGTAGCCTTGAGGTGCTATTCCAGTTTTTAATACGCGAGCTCACGGAGCTCAGCCTGAGTTTGCCAACGATTGCCCTAGCAAGAGCAGTGCTTCGCTGAATCTACCAATAGAACAGAATCGCGACCTACCGAGAAGATCCGGCGAGAAACTCAGTGGGTTGGTCATGCCACTATCTATCTCAGCAATCATGCGTTCTAGTTTGAAGGCTGCAACAGTTAATAAGCAATGCAATAGAGATTTCGATCCCTTTACAAGGTGGATGCCGTTCATGTTGTGATGTCTATGTGAGTCGACTATTATCAAAGCCGGCAATGTGACTTTTGGACAATTATTGGTAAATCAGAAAAACGAATTATTGACTTTGTATTCCATTGGCAGTCACAAAACTCTTCTGAACGACATCTTAGATAAATAACAGGTTAAGTATTAACCTTTATTTAATGCAGGTTTTGAACCGTATTCTTTGAAGGAGACGATTATATTCAAATCAATCTGTATTGACATATCAATAACCTTTTTTTTGTTCAAATGCACAGATTGCCACCTTTGATAATAGACGTCTCATGTATTCTTATAACTTAATAGCAAATGACGAGCCCACAGCGTCTGCGCTTGGGCAATAAAAAACCTTTAAAAACATATGGTTCAAAATTGAATTGGCTTTTCCTCGTTACTGATTGAATGATGTTTACATATATGTATGTGTGTATGATTTAGTAAAATCAAAGATAAAGTAAAATTTTGTCTAAACGTGTGTTCGATTTTGGGGTTCACATTTTGAAATCTCCCGCCAACTTGCCCGGTACCCGCGCAATCTACTGAGCGCGACACTAGCGCTACGTGTTGCCGCAGTTTGTGCAACATTTGAAAAAGGAGTGGTGAAATCTTTGAGCAGTTGGCGGTAAGTCCGTAATTCTTTAAATCTTTAAAATATCATAAAACTGAGCTATCGTACATTTATGGTCCTTCGAGCCGGATTTTACCTGTTACGAAATCAAATACCAGTGATTCAGTATAACAAAAACGTAATTATTCTAAAAACAATTCCTACAAAAACTTTTATTCGTAAGTAGGTAGTTGTGCGTTTTTGTGAAAAACATAACTTCTGTGTTTTGTGTTTTACAATAAAGGAATTTATACAGTGATTCATAATATACATGGGTATTCAGGTATTTAGTATTATTTTCGTTACAATATTAAACTTTATTTCAAATTTGTTGCGAACTTTAAACTACATAGGTATACATATCTGACGCCTTGCCGCCATTACTGGCAGTAAATTAAATTTCAATAAAATAACCATAAAATATTTTTATTGATAATTGTTATTGTTTGTTAAATCTTAGAATCTTTAATTTTGTCGGATTAAATAGTTTTCAACCGTAGTATTGTCTTCGAATATTAATTAATTGATTATTAATATTGTTTTGTGTTACAATTTTACTTGGTAGAACGGTACTTTCTTTTAATATTTGTTGTTTGATTATTCGTATTTTATAACATTCTACTAATTCTTAAATTGTGTTTTATACAAATTAATTTGTAAATTCATAAGTACCTACCTAAATAAAATTGTAAGATGGCGAAAGCAACATCTGGAAAAAAAGCAATAATTTCCGATGACGATGTCGATCAGTTGTTGGCACCACATCAGACAACCAAGGAGATGGCATTTATGCGTTTACAATCGTTGTACGAGATGTCACGAGTAGTTAGAAGTAATACTGATATGCAGCCACAATTTCGCGCCCGTTTTAGAGATATTGTCGCTTTGAGAACTGCATATGAAAGTGCTATGAGTGAAATGATTTGTGTCCAAAAACGTTATAATGCGTCGTATGTACCGTCATACGACCAAATCAAAGCATTTGATGAGATGTATTACTCTGTTTGTGATATCGCGGATAATCTAAATTTATCAGGTAGTGATAATACTAGATGTGATTTCGGTTCCGGTAAAACTGTAAAACCTCGATTACCGAAATTAGAAATTTTTCACTTTGACGGAAAGTTAGAAAATTGGCCCACATTTAGAGACACTTTTACTAGTTTAGTACATTCTAATACTGATATAGTTGATATTGAAAAATTTTATTACTTATTGTCGGCTGTGAGTGGTCCAGCACTCACTATCGTAAAATCAATGCCGATAACAGCAACAAATTATTCCATTGTATGAAATTCTTTAGTTACACGTTTTGAAAACAAGAGGGCGCTAGCGACTACATATTTAGATAAAGTTTTTAGTTTCAAACCATTACAATATGAGTCAGCAGACGGGCTAAATGCCTTTTTACAAACGTGTCAAGATAGTGTCAAAGCATTAAAATCATTAAACATACCAGATTTATCAAGTTTTGTTTTGTTTTATGTATCTTTGCGTAATCTGGATTCAACTACTAGGCGCGCATTTGAAAACAAAAGTGTACCGGGTGATCTTCCGACATTTGAGGGTCTTATCGCTTTCGTGGAAAACCAGGTCCGTATCCTGGAGATGTCGGAAAGTAAATCGGTCTCAAACCAAAGCATAGACAATGCAAAACCTATATACGCAAAGGGTTACCAGAATACCAGTCGTTTTGATAAAAAGCTTAATAATTCAAATGCCAGGGTAGGTGCGCCTAGAGCATCTTTGGCTTCAGCCGCAACTGCGGCTACTAAAAATCTTCAGAATGAACAAAACTCGAATGAAACTTTAAATAAAATAAAAAAATGTTATTATTGCGGGAAGCCTCATTCAATATATCGGTGCTTCGAATATAGTGATCTCACTCCTGAACAACGGCTTCAAAAAATAAAACAGTTGAAGCTATGTGAAAATTGTTTGCGTGATGATCATATATTAAAGAGTTGTCCATCTAGGGTACGTTGTACAGTCTGCAAAAATATGCACCATCACACACTTCACATCGATGCTGGCGCTGGTGCCAATTCGGGAAATAATGCCAGCTCGGTGGCTCTTACCGTTTCTACAACTTCGACAGTCTTGCTCGGAACCGCAGTTATACACGTCGCAGATTGTTGGGGCATTTATCAACTCGTACGTGCTATAATTGACAGTGGTGCCATGACGGGCTACATAACTCAAGACTGTGCATTAAGGTTAGGACTAGGGCGGAGAAAGTGTGATTTCGATTCCATTGGTCTAGGTGCCAAGCCTATTGCGGATCTGGGGCTAACTACCTGTACTGTAAAACCGCGTCAGTACGATAGCCCCATATTAACTACCGATGTAGTCATAGTTGCAAAAATAGCCGGAAATATACCGACTATGTCTATCTCAGATGATGTGATCCGTAAATTTCAAAATCTTTCACTTGCTGATCTAACTTTTGGTACATCGGGTCCCATCGACATGTTATTGGCCGGTGATCTATTTCCTCAAATTTATGATGGAGAAAAGATCATGCCACAAGATAAGAACATGCCGGTGGCATTGCATTCCAT
Source organism: Bombyx mori (assembly GCF_030269925.1). Classification (NCBI taxonomy): domain Eukaryota; kingdom Metazoa; phylum Arthropoda; class Insecta; order Lepidoptera; family Bombycidae; genus Bombyx; species Bombyx mori. The sequence goes on from NC_085128.1 coordinate 3,013,823, forward strand.
TTTCGGCTACGTCATCGCAGGTCAAGTATCGATTTCGGGTCATAGAACTGTAGACACGGAAAATCATCATATCAAAAGCGATAATACAAAATCATTTGTGGCTCTTTCTGTGAACTTGGAGCAGGAAACGCAGTCTTTCTCGGAGACAGAAAGCATTTGTTTCATCAAACCACAGCATCCAGATGACATATTAGCGGGGACATTGTCTGATCGCAATCATAACCGTGATAAGAAAAGTAGATGTTTCGTAAACTACCCTTTGCAACCTTTTTATAAACTTGGTGTTTTATCTGGAACAGAAGAACGTAAATATATTGATATAGAAAAGAAGTTGGAACGCGATCTGAATTTAAAATTCATTCGTGAGTACGAAAGTCTTGGTGGACACAGGAGCCACGTAGGCGCGGTACAAAACGTGGATTCGATATTTATCATCCCGCATCTTTGTATTGTGTGGCTTTCTAGTACAACAAATAAATTGCGAGACGTGTTTAACACATCATGCAAAACAATACATGAGTGGTTTAACGGCCTCCATCGGCTTAATGACTTCCAGTCAGAGGGTCCAGTTAAACCTATAACTCTAAGCCTAAAACAAAAAACTTTAAGTACTGTACTTGTCTCAACAGAAGTCATAGAAGCATATTCACCGTTGGACCTCAATAACAGATACTCTAGTTTTAGTAAGCTTGTGAGAATAATCGCGCGGTCTTACTTGTTTATCCACAACTGTCGAGTCTCTCAATCAGAACGTAGATCGCTGTTTGTGGATGACAGCAGAAAGGCTCACGACATTATTATTAAAATCGTACAAAGTCATTTATTTGTGGACGACATTATGGCCTTACAAAAAGGTCAGAGATGTTCTCAGAGTTTGCGGAAACTAATTACCTTCATGGATTCAAACTGTTTCCTCAGGGTGGGGGGTAAATTGTATAATTCTAGTCTTTCACCTGATAGGAAACATTCTTTACATTTACTCAAAAATTCAATTTTTACAAACATTTTAATAGATTGTCATAAATTTTATTTATATGTTGGTCCTAGCACTTTGCAAGGAATTACAACAAGTCAATGTCTCATGATTATTTCAGATAATGCCAATTTTGTGTCGGCTACGAAACATTCAGCAGATGTTACGCATTTTTTCGAATCACACTTAGAAAGCTTATCAGGAGAGCTTGTAGCGCGTAATATTCGTTGGAGCCACAATCCTCCGAGTGGTAGTCATTTCGGTGGTCTTTATGAATCTGCAATAAAATCTGCTAAATTACATTTGAAACGGACTGTGGGAAACAAATCATTATCATTCGAAGAGCTCGGAACACTTTTTGCTCGAGTTGAAGCAGTTCTTAATTCGAGACCGCTATGTCCACTGTCTAACGATCCAATGGAGTTCGAAGTGCTAACGCCAGCACATTTCCTGATCGGGCGTGAATTGTTGGCTGTACCGGCATTCGATATCAGTGAGCAACGACTTTTACCTCGCGAGCGGTGGCAAATTGTACAACAATTTTCACAACTTTTTTGGAAACGGTGGCGCCAAGATTACCTTCACACACTTCAACAACGACAAAAGTGGTTCAACAGCTGTCGAAATTTAGTAATTGGAGATTTAGTTTTAATTAAATCACATGCACCACCTTTACAGTGGGATCTAGCGCGAGTCACTGAGCTTAAGCCTGGTGCGGATGGTATCGTGCGAGTTGTTAAAGTTCGTACAAAAAATAATGAAATGACACGTCCTGTCGTTAAGCTTTGTCCGCTCCCAATAGCGACGGACACAGAGTAAATCGTATGACACAGAAAACGTAATAAGATTACATAAAGGTAGGTCTTTGTGTGATCTCCCTTTTAGTTATAAGTCAAGTTTATTGTTTAAATACTTAGATTTAATTACTTAAAATAATTTTACTAAATACAGTCCACTGTGAAACTGAATCATCAAAACATTGTTATTGGTATCGTAATGGGAAATCCGGGCGGATTTCGGTGGGGGGAATGTTCGATTTTGGGGTTCACATTTTGAAATCTCCCGCCAACTTGCCCGGTACCCGCGCAATCTACTGAGCGCGACACTAGCGCTACGTGTTGCCGCAGTTTGTGCAACATTTGAAAAAGGAGTGGTGAAATCTTTGAGCAGTTGGCGGTAAGTCCGTAATTCTTTAAATCTTTAAAATATCATAAAACTGAGCTATCGTACAACGTGTATTGGCTAATCTTCAAGAGTTCACAGGTTTGGTGTAAATAAATAAATGATATAATAATTCTGAGAAAGTGGATCTGAGCCGGCCACATATGTCATCGCACTGAGTCAGTAGGGCATAAAAGTACTAGAGTTAAGATCTCATGGGCAGCGTAACATGGTTAGATAACAAATGAAGAGATCTTCATTGGATGGACGCAGGTAAAAAGAGGATATAAAAAAAAAATAAAAAAAATTTAAGCAGTTAATGTAATAATGCATTGAACAGTAAAAGCAATGAATACAAGATTTGCATCGTAGAATTACCTAATGACGAATGATTCATTCTATAACGGGCCAACAATAATAATATGACTGTTGCAATTACTATCGAGAATAGAACTAGCTGTAACACGGATCTTGATAACGATTTGTGAATTGTATTTATAGGCTGTTATACGAATTATTTCCCACGGACTATCTAGATTTCGTGTGAGAGATTGTTTTAAATACAATTTCATAAAAACAAGACGTTCCAAATTGTTGCTTGGTTTAAAAAAAAATACAATTCTGAATTTGAGCAATCAAATTGGTAATTACGATAAGATAAATGTAGACCTGTGACGTAATTGTGTCGATCGATTATGAAATCACAAAACAGAATCTGCTATATTACTTGTCGTTCATAACCTTAATTATCGTATATAATAACCATTATGACTAAGCCAGAACGAACGATATCGAATATAAATTCATTACAATAAATATTCCGAAGTAATATTGTTCATTCGCAATAACAAAGCTTCACCTACTGCACGGTAGATGGCGATAGTATATCTCAAATTTACAGTTAGCTTTATTTAGGTCTTGACGATTGTTTTGTTTTATGAAAGTTTTTACAGTAACAAATAGAAATTGAGTGTTTTCATTTAAATATATACACGTAGCTTAAACTGTATTGGTAAGTAAATGTATCATAAATGAAAGGTACTGAAAATATTTTTACTTTGAGATTTTCCAAATTTTAGGTATAATTAATAGAAATGTTGATTATACGATTTAATCTTATTCTAATTTTATAATACATATTATGAAACACATTACAGTTCCTGTGATGAACCAATACGGGAAAAATTATGTTAAAGAAAGTTATTCATATCAAATAGCCTGCATAATTTAGGTTACTTTTTCTTGTGTAAAAGAAAAACATAATGTTCACAAATATATTTACATCGACTGTAAATCTTTAACAACTCTTTTGAATTCACTACTCAACGAAAGTGTTTGAGAAAGTGTTTTTTTACTGGTGGTAGGACGTCTTACGAGTCCGCACGGGTAGGTACCACCACCCTGCCTATTTCTGTCGCGAAGCAGTAATACGTTTCGGTCTGAAGAGTGGGGCAGCCGTTATACTGTGAAAACTGAGACTTCGAAGTCATGTCCCAAGATGGGTGACGGCATTTACGTTGTAGATGTCTATGGTCTCCGGTAACCACTTAACACCAACCAGGTGGGCCGTAAGCTCGTCTACCCATCGAAGCAATAAATAAATAAAAAGGTAAAAAAGTAAGTGTCCAATCGAAGTTGTGTTTATGAAGTATTTCTAGACCGTGACTGCGCTTAGTTCGTTTTAAGAAAATAAATAGTACCCCAAAATTCTTAATTAAAATTCTTCATTCAAATCAAATTCATTAAAACTAAAAACCGTAATAACTACCCGTTAAACAAATACTGTTTATAAATTAAATAGATGTGAAACTTTAAAACAATTAATAACGATCAAAATTTCATATACATACATACATATATCATTGAAGTCTGTTCTTAAGATAAGACGACAATGAACTACGTTGCAAAGGATTATTCGAGTCTATTAAAATACTGTGAGTCATATGATTCATATGATTTGTTCGAATTACGAATCTTCGTCGCCATACCAACTCTTTCTATTGTTTCCCTCTTATTTGTTACCCAGTCTGCTTTCGAAGTCTGACAATCATGCAAGCTTTGATAGATTTGATGTTGACAAATCACCTTAACGTGACGATGTCTTTACTAAGCCGACAAACGATTGGGCGAAGTATGAGCAGTATGAGCATCAAAAGCTATTGGTTTGAAATGATCTAAATATAGTATAAGCGTATGTGTTATTAATTTAAAGTTCACACTTCATTTTCTCCTCCCGATCCTCCTGATCCACTAACGGTGCTTTTAACCTCAATCGCTGGCCTTCGTTCTTGCGACGAAGGGCTTGACGAGTGAATTAACCCATAGACACAGCCCACTGAGTTTCTCGTCGGATCTTCTCAGTGGGTTATGATTCCGATCCGGTGGTAGATTCTGCTAAGCACTGCTCTTGCTAGGGCTAGTGTTAGCAACGTCGTCAGGTTAGAGCCCCGTGAGCTCACCTACTCGCTATGTGAATCTACTCTGTCATCTCTCAATCACTAGAATAGGTACGAAAAAAATAAATTAAAGTACAGAACGATAGCTAGTCGCAATGACTGTACAATACAATAGTTTATTCCGAACTGATAATTTATATATGTAGTACAAATATCTTCCCGCGGTTGTCGTAAAGGGTGACCATTGGCTTCTTCTGGCTATTGTCTTATGCCAGCGATAGCATTCCCAAGTTGTGGGGCCGCTGTGGGGTTAACGTCAAACATGCAGTAGTCAAATCATGCTAAATCCCTATGCAGCATGGTTAAAGGACATGCGCCGACCCCACATATTCTGAGCAAGAACAGGAAGAAGAATCTGCTATACCTACACTATCTTATCTGCTTTACATATTGTTACAAGGAAAACATTGTTATTTTTCTGTTACTTCAAACTTTTGTTACTGGACTTTGCGTTAGTTTGTACATTATATGTATAACGGCGTTTTAAAAATATGAAACTAATTCAAGATGGCTTCCATTGATCTGAATACAATAATGATACGTTTGACTTTATCATTCGACTCCGTTTTAATATCACAAGAAAATTTAACACAAATGCGAAATATAACGAATATTCATTCACTCTCGTGAGTGACAAGTTCCAATTTTAGATTTAATAATAATATTGTTTATTTATTTCATTAATAGTGTTTTGGCCAGACTGCATATATGACGGGAACGTAAATAAAATAGATGTTGTTAATCCAAGCCGATTAGATCGAGAAAATAATTTTAACACTACATATTTGTTGGTAGACATGTCAGCATCTTGTTATTGTTAACCGGTTGTTAACCCTGATCACCCGTGAACACACTTTAGACTAACTATATACTACTTTTAGGAAAACTGAAAACAGGTATTACATGTTTTTGTCTTTTTTCGGTTTTTTGTCTTGATGTCTTGATATTAAGATATATTTTTTTAACAATTTTATTCGACGGGATCAATGGCAAACATACTGCCTCTTCCAATATGTACCCTCTGTACTGTTGAGCCAAGAAAGCGTTTATTGATGAATATCATCATCATCAGTAAACTATAGCAGTCTATTGCTGGACATGGGCCTCTCCAATTGCATGCCACTGAACACGATCCTGGGCTTCTCGCGTCCAGCTCTTGCCAGGCACCATAGATAATACATATAAACTAGTTATAGATATGCAACTCAAGCAATCAACAAAAAGTTTACGGGCGTCGGCCACTAGATGGCTTCGCTTCGATTAGTTTCTCATTGCTCCTGTAGTAGATGGCAGTAACATATTATTACCTATCCTATATTTTATTTTTAATGAAGGATTTTGTAAATTTTCAGAAACCACTAATTGATAAAATCTAATCAATTTGTGTATAACAAATAAAGACTTGTATGATTTTTTTATTTTCTGTGTTTAGTTACACAATAATGAAATGTCTTAACTTTAACAATATATAAGTACACGGGCATCCGCCACAAGATGTCGATAGTTTCCATACAAAAAAAAATATTTGTCTTAAAGTATCATAGTTTTAGGGCCTTGCCAGGGACCCGGCATAGATTGTCGTTCTAAAGAACCAGAGAGCTTCCTACACTACGTTCGCCAATTCGCGGTCTCCATTCAAAAACTATATAAGTATTTTATTTAGTATCACATCACTGTGCTTATTCAGCTATGAGGTACCTACAAATAATTTCGGAACATAGATTTCAACAAAAAACGTAACTAATTTCAAATTTTAATCATTTTTTACCGTAAAATTTCTCATTCATTCTAACAAGCAAACTCGTAGGCAGCCAAAATTGCTTGCAGCTGTTGTATTATTTAATAATAGACGATTTATTTCTGCTCGCATGAGTTTTAATATTTTTGGAAATACGATACGGGCATTATTAAAAACATATTCAAAATAAAGAAGTAAACCGAAGTGCAATGAAGTGTAACATTTTTGCGTAATTCTATTATAATGTTATTTCAAATGCAATACGGTCTTAAATATTTTGGTTTTTAATGAAAAAATAAAGATAATTGACTTCACTTGATAATTCACTTTCAAGTTGTAACATACTAGACTTTTTTATTAAAATTATTTTTGTTACGCAAATGAATTAAAATAATTAATCCTTAATGTCCAACACTTCTTGAAGTGTAAAAACGTCAACTCTATCATGCATCAAATACGCGCTAGGAACAGGAAAAACAATGGTATCGACTCATTATAATTCTACCATCACATGAAACAAAAAAAAAGGTTTTCATTTTTAAATACAATTAATTTTATCCGTAGCTTAAATAGAATTTCATTAGATGCCTATATATTTTGTACAAAATCATCTTCAATTGTAAATACATCTGCTTAGATTTACCTATCGTATTAAAAAACACAGATACTGATAAACACAACTCAAATGAGGTTTGTTTACTTCTTGAAAGCGTACAAAATTGAAATAAAATTTAAAATATGCGGTATTCACTATCCGTCGTTAGCAAGCAACGTTGAGGTGCATCTAAATAAGAGCGTTGAGACAATAAGTCAAACATTTCGTTCACAAAGCAGGCTGTACATTACGCACAAACAAAGCGCCTTTTGTGGCACCGCCGGCCCTTGGAGGCAGGCTTTTGTTAAACTTTGTGTCGCTGGCTTTAGGCTGTATTTTGTTTCGAGCCCTCAAACAAATGAGTGTCGGAAGTCCGAGATTTGAAATTCATTAGCGGAAAATTATTGAGTTTTTTTTCATTTATTTATTTTCCTTTTGTTTCTGACTTTTTTCAAGCGCACGACGTTGTGTAATTTTCAAGAGAGGAAAATGTTTTTATATTATATTGGATTCTTAAAATTTTAAAGATTTTTTTAGAAATTTATAGACGTTTCTTTAAATTTCGTTTTCGAAAATAGTACTGATCCCTTCATAGCTGTTTGAAATTAGCATGTAATATTTTAATTCCTTATTACGTAAAGCACATTTGCTTTGCTATGCTAATTTCGACTTAAAATGATGGATACTGCGTGTTTGTTAACCTATCTATTCGCTGGTAGTCTAAGGGGCTATTCCGGCTTCGCGCAGTTCGCGCAGGGTAGGTGAGCTCATGGGATTAGCCTGAGACAATTTCCTAATACCAGTCCTAGCAAGAGCAGTGCTTTGCAGAATCTACAACTGGATTAGAATCGCCACCCACCCTAAGAAGATCTGGCGAGAAATTCAGTGGGCTGCGTCAATAAGTTAGTTCACTCATCAGATTCTTCGTCGTATTCGACGAGGACGGTGACCGGTGCTTGAGAGAGCTTAAAAGCACCGTGAGTTGATCCGGGGGATCCGACAAGACATGTTTCTGGTGACGTCAGCTTTGCGTTGCCCCGTCGTTGGGATCGGATCACTGCTTGTACCTACTTGTGTCATAGTAAATATGGCAGAGTGTATTTCCAGCATAATTCAGCTTTGACTGACTAGTAAAGTCATACATCGAGAATGATTGATAACAAGTACACAGAGCGTACCGGGACCGGGCCACAGAATCTAAGATTAAATAATTGTTTACAGTACGCGACCGGGCCAAGGACGTCGAGATCTTTGATCGTTTTGGCACTAAACCAAAACCCGTAGATTCCCAGTGGACTTTGCGTATTATAAAACGACATTTTAAAACAAAGATTGTTTGTTTTCAAAGGTATAATTTACGGTTTTGACGGTCGTTATACAAAATTTACGATTCCGTCCATACGTTTGTAAACAGGAATGTTGTTTTAATGAAACACTAACGGCGCACGTAACTTTTTATTGTTAATTTACGTTTTTAGTTGCATATTCGTATAGTATCTACGGAATGCTTAGAATGTTTACTCAATATTTCGCTTTAGGATTTTATTTACGTAATTCAAAATAGCGATGTTGATTTAACGAACATGTGATATTTATTAAAATACCTGGTAAGGACTGGATGGGAAAGGCAAGAGGCCGAAAAGAGTTGAGTGCAGCTGAAAAGATCTACACTCAGCATTGGCTGGACATAGAGGGAAATATATATTTAAAAATGTACTCAGGTTAAGCAAGTGACTAACTAGGTCATACTATTAATTTCTATTTCCTTTTTGACGAACAAAATCGCCTGAAATGTACTTTGGATTGTAAACGAAAAGCATAATAAACACCACGTATAGCCATTAAAGGCGATTTCCTCTCGACTGAAGTTCATTATAATAATGATAGTCCCACTCTTTTAACCTGGGTAGTACCTGTTAGCTAACGCTCGATATACCAGCAAAGAAATAGGAAGTTTTAATAGCAAAACCTAATTAATGCTTCCGTCATTGATAAGAATTTACGCTTTGTCAATTTATCAGGTCGAAGTTTTGTGCGCGAGTTATATTTATCGCGTCCCATTTCCACGGGGCCCATGGCGGTCGGGTGATTAATTGTATGAAAAACCGTCGTCTCTGCCGTTACGATAACACTATCTAATTGGGTCGCGGTTACGCCTTTAGTTGCGCTTAGCATCAATCAGATGGTGAACGATCACAAAATCGAATTTGACAGTTAAATTTTGATGTTTGATTTTTTTTAATTTCTCCGGCGGCCATGGTTATACGCATTAATAACATTTCTACATCTATTAAAAAACATTAGAAGCAATTCTTATTTTTGAAATTTGACATTCGACTTTATTCCCGATGCCGAGAATTGCAGATTTAAAATCCAGCTGTATTTATATTGTCTCGTTTAAAATATACGATTATATTCCTAACATTCTTGAATTTATCTATATTGCACTTTTTTTAAATGAATTAATAATATACATTTAATAATATGGAATAATTCAGCATGAATAAACAATAAAAGATTTAATTACATTTTCTGTGATACGTATAACAAGAAAACAACATTTAAAGCCCTTAATCTTTTTTTAAATTAATATTTTAAGCTTTATTTATAATGATGTATAGGTACATAATAGACAAAACTGAACTCTCTTTTTACTAAATGATAGACAGGTGAGTGATTCCTTCAAAGAAAAACTTTTTTTAAAACTAAATAAGGGGTTTCTAAAGATTTTACATGATAAAGGTTTTTCTTTACAAATATTTAAATATAATATATTAAGAAATATTGAAATAATGTTCGCTAAGACGTTCCTGAATCCTTAAAATTTTATAAATAGACTGAAAAGAAATGGGCAACGAATTGAAAGCCACAAGATTAGATATATTATATATTAGTGTTCAGTTAATACAAATAGGTATATTGTTACAAACGATTGTTATTGAAAAAAAAATACAATTTTTGTTTACCTGTAAAAGACAAGAAATAAACATTTTATTAATGCGCGTTATTCTATTTGATATCTTTCAAATAAATAATCCTCAGCTCAATGAAATTTATGCAAATAAATAAAATCTCGTCGGACATTTACGAGGCGTACATACCTACACGCAATTATTATAGTTTCGATATTAAATAACTATAAATTTCATAAGAGCGTGACTTTTACAATTCGCTCGTATTTTATTTGGCACGGTTGGCTCGGTATGTTTGGTTGCTAAAAGAAAAGTTTACACCACATAATTTATGCTCAGTTTTCAATAAACCCGTTTGAATTTGATTTTCAATGTCATATGATGTTCAATGAATTTAACGGCCGTCTGGTGTAGTGGTAAGTGACATGGTCACTACATAAGGGGGTCGCGGGTTCGAATCCCGCCAAGGGAAGATAAATAATTTGTATGATAAATATAAATGTCTTTTCCAGGGTTATGGATGTATATTAAATATGTGTATGTGTATAATAAAAAATCTTACATTTATTTCCGTTATCTGGTACCTGTTTTTTTTTTTTTTTTTCCACAGGAGAAAATCGCCGGATCCCCACCCGCGCGGCAGGTGGGGTATGTGGGAGTTGAACCTCACTAAAAACTCCTGCCGCTCACTACCGGCGCCCTACCTCGGACCGGGCCGGAGCCCAGTCGGGGCTATTGAAACGGCGGGACAGGGTTGACGCAGAGCACATTACATCCATCCCACCGTCCCACGGACGCCGGACCGGTGGCCGCCAGCGACACGACCACCGGTTCCCTCGTTCAGCGGGCCGAGAGCCCGCTTTGATGGCGCCGCGTTACACCTTCCCCCAGAGCGGTCGGGGGAACGCGGTCTGCCATCACCCGGCTTCCTATTGCGGGTGAGCGTGCAAAGCACGCCACCCCACGTCTGGGTCTCTCCCCACACAAAACGGGTGGGACCCCTAGCTCTTAGGGGGCCAGGTCACGGATACGACCCCGGTCCCGACCCCCTGCTCGGCGGCGGCGGGTTTCCGCGTAGTGAGGAGAGCTTTCCCTCACTCGCCTCGCCGCCTCCTTCTGCGAGATGGTGCACTCGCAGAAGTCGAGCATAGCCTTCCATGACTCATCGCTGCCAAGCATCGACGCCACGACGCCAGGCAGCGACAAGTCAGGTCCTATCTTTGCGACCAGGACACGGCGCTGCACCTCCCAAGCGGGGCAGACAGCGAGCGTATGCTCCGCCGTGTCCAGGTCGTGTCCACAATGGTGACACCTCGTCGATCTGGTACCTGTAACACAAGTTCTTTACGAACTTATCACGGGACCAGTTAACGTGGCGTGATTGTTAGTAAATATTTATTATTATTTATTTATTTAATGTCTACTATTGAACTACTTTTTTTTTGTAATCAATGAACAATTAACTTTATGACTGGCTACGAAATTTGAAAGGATTGTTCGGAAAATCATAATGTTTGTACGAATTAATTTGGACGAGAGATGTTTTAAAACTCGTTTGCGGTCCAACGCTAACCTTCGGCCCAGTGACAGAGGTCATTGACATTAATGTCAAAGTAATAAGAATTCATTGTTGGTTGTTTTATCTCGTACCATACTACTGCCATATCAAAATATAATACTTAATCTATAACTATTTTGATAACTATAATAAAGCGTATAGACTCTGAAGATTGTTGCAAATAAAGATTAGAGTGTTTAGCTTTCGTTTCGAGGTTATTGTGGATCAGTGTTTGCTATTTCGGTGTAGCAAATCCGATTTTTTTGTACTTGTCTCTTGTTGTTGTGTTTATCTGTTTGATCGTTGTACAAAAACTTCTGGCACTATTTTTTGGGGCTACAATACGGTACGTAAGTTTTAAATAAATATTAAAAAAATTTTAGGAATTTTGATAGTGACACCTTCGCTTATATTGACTGAAGTGTTTGACAGTTGACACTAATCTTTTCAAATAACTTTCACTGCACAATTCGACGAGCCAAGAATCGGTTGTAGCCGGTGGCGCGACACGCTTTGAGTACGACTACACATCGGACACATGTTGGACCACGTTGGCCGGGCTATTCTTGTGCGTTGCGGGTGATAGAGATACCTTTGTTTAAGAACAAGCTATTATTGAGAATAATTGAAAAGTGTATATTCGAATTTAAGAAAAAAATATTTTCGTAAACATCTTTAAAATTGTTAAGAAGGTTTTCCAAATGATCTTCGCCCGTTGAACAGTGACTCTGAGAATTGCCTAATCTTTTCTTCTATGAAAGAAACTAAAGATATCGTAAAACTGTTAAAATATGTCTGAATGATTTTATTTTTTTGCCAAATTGAGAAGATGAGTCCACGGCTCTCCTAACGATCAGTGATCACTGATGCTCATGGACATGGATAATGCATGTCTGCCTACCGATGAGGATTCTATACGGACCTCGTTTGAAAAATTTGTGGTAGGGCAAATTGCAATCCGCATGAGTGGTAAGTGGCAAAGCTTTTTTTAATTATCCGTGGGGGAATTTAATTTACGGATATCCGATCGTTGGGGGATCAGGCCCGGTTAGGTCTGTACTGATACCACAACCCTACTCATTTCGGCCGCGAAGAGGTTTCGTGTTTCATATTAAGGGACAACTCTCATAAAATGAACCTTGAACATTTTAATCTCACATCTCAAGGTGGGTGGTGGCTTCCACGTTGTGATGTCTATGAGCTCCAGGGAGCGCTTTAGTCATTCCCCATCTCACGGGATAAGCCGAGGAGGGAATTTCATGCCAGAATCAGATGGTTATTAATTTATTTAAAATGTGTCTTCATGACCACACGTAAATATATGAAAATACATTCACAAGTGCTCGATTTAGTCACCTTCCAGAATTGTACTGTCATTGTTAATGACACAGGCAACGGACGAGTGCTCCAGCCCGTGTACCTACACTAGTAAAGACAGAATACTTTATCGCTACATCTTGTGCTTTGTGCTGTCCCAAAGCTCGTACGTCATTTGCCTTATCAGAGCTTCTTAATGCTTGCACTAATGTTTGTTTAATTTGTTATACGACCCATTAATGTTTATATTAACTTTAATTAATAGTTAGTCTAAATAACCTTACAGTCTTTGGACAAAAGAACATTTTACTTTTGCCAAATTTAAATTAGATTGTATTTGTTTTATTTGAATAACATCGAACATTTAGTGTTTTTTTTTGTAGATGTTGGACGAGCTCACAGCCCACCTGGTGTTAAATGGTTACCAGTGGTCTACAACGTAAATGCCGCTACCCACCTTGAGATACGAGTTCTAAGGTCTCAGTATTCAGATTACATCTATTAAAACACATTAGAAGTAATCTCATTTTTGAAATTTGACATTCGACTTTATCCCCGATGCCGAGAATTGCAGATTTAAAATCCCGCTGTATTTTTATTGTCTCGTTTAAAATATACGAATATATACGTTCGTTACGTAGAAAAAGGGGTTAGGTACCAGGTATTCAGGTTTTTCTGAATGCCTGGTACCCGCCTGCAGGATTTGTACACCCTTGCATCGCAAGATACGAATCCACCGGACGTCTTATCCTTTCGGCTACGACGACTGTTTTGGAGAATAACAAAATCCACAGTGAAATAAAGTCAATGCAGAATTATAAGCTCTCATCAAATTACCTCTGCTACAAAAAGTATTAAAACACCAAACAAAAATCATTTTCGATCACGTAAACATGAAAACAAAACTTAAGATATTTTTTTAAAAAATACAGCCCTGTCTTTGAGTATATCCGCCAGTGTTGTGGCATTTAATGGTTGGAGTAAATCGTCGCAAAGGTTATCTGAGCATTGTGCATAGATTGGTCCTTAACCTTCCTTCATTGCTCTTATTGTGAACACGATTGATTATTTCCTGACTACGCATATATCAAAGTCATAACGTTGACTGGAGTTTATATCAAGATTTACATCTGTGTTTACTTTCGTGTAGCAATGTGTTTTACGTGAACATTATAGAATTTTATTGAAATTAAAAAAAAAAAGTGGAAACTTCATTTAAAAGTACTGTTCCAGAAAACGGAAACAGTGATTCTAGATATGAAAACTTAGATAGCGATGCTTAGTTTTTTTTATATTTTGCTCTGCACGCTTCGAATTTTTTATGAACTCAACACTGGCAGCAATGGCACGTCATGAAGCCAATTGCCATATTGAAAAAAGAAGAAGAATCGCAGGGAAGGGAGCCAACTATTCTTGGTTTTAGATATCTGTGCTCGAAATGAAAATGAATTTACGTATTTATTTTTTTATTGCTTCGATGGGTGGACGAGCTCACAGCCCACCTGGTGCTAAGTGGTTACTGGAGCCCATAGACATTTAAATGCGCCACCCACCTTGAGACATAAGTTCTAAGGTCTCAGGTATAGTTACAACGGCTGCCCCACCCTTCAAACCGAAACGCATTACTGCTTCACGACAGAAATAAGCCGGGTGGTGGTACCTACCCGCGCGGACTCTCAAGAGGTCCTACCACCAGTAATTACACAAATTATAATTTTGCGGGTTTGATTTTTATTACACGATGTTATTCCTTCACCGTGGAAGTCAATCGTGAACATTTGTTGAGTACATATTTCATTAGAAAAATTCGTACCCGCCTGAGATTCGAACACCGGTGCATCGCTCAACACGAATGCACCGGACGGACGTCTTATCCTTTAGGCCACGACGACTTAAACCGTGTCTATGGTTATTTTATGAAAAAGTCTATTATTTTGGTTTTGCATTTTATGTTATTGTGTGCTCAGATTATGTCATTAATACTGTATTTAAATAAATAAATTGAAGATTTTTAACCTATTTTAATATTATCAATTATACTACTTGAATATTCCTAATGTATACAAAAGGATACGGTAGTATTTAAGCCAGTTAGAAGTTTCGCTTCGTTTAAAATAAGAAGAAAAGCTCCCTTTCATTGAGTTACTGAGTTTTTTCTTTCTTTTTGATATCACGTTTCTATCTTTGAACGGTTAGAAAGTCAATTTTTATATGCAAACAAAATAAGAACTAGATAATACATACAAAAATATGCAAATCTGACATTTGAGTTTGACGCATTATGATAATATAATACAGTGGTTTTATTTTTAGAACCATGAAAAATATTATTCAATATAAATTGTGTATAATTTGAACAGAGCCGTTTCAAGGATTCTCATGCGTTAGTAAGTACAGGACTAATTGGATTCGCCTTGAAACAGAACCGTAAATTGACACCAATTTATGCATTATACTGGAAAACATTCGAACGTTGGCCTATAATGATGTTTAGTAATTGTGGTTTAGTTTTTTTTAACGTTTAAATACTACTAGAGGTCCCGCAGTAGTCGAAATTCGACTATAATTAATTGGAATTGTAAGTTTGTACACTATTATGATTGTATTTTATACTTCTATAATCACAAATTTCGTCAAGGCTACAATATAAAAAATATTAATAAAGACAAACAATATTTAATCTATTCACAATTTGAGCACAGACGTCAAGAACAAAAGTTTGACAATAAATAGTATGCATGCGTGTGTGCGTCAAATACATGGTATGTAGAGCGTGTAATGTTTTCTGTATTGATTTAAGATATATTTTATGCATTTAAAAAAAAAAAGATTAGCATTGTGCACTTCTTCTCTATATTCTCTATAAGTGTGCAAAATTTCATACTCCTCCGTCCGCGCAATTTTCGTAAAAAGGGATACAAAGTTTTTGCTTCACGTATTAATATATAGATATGATCGGAAATTGTAACTTCAATACGTAGATCTATGCTATCTAAAATTATCCTTTTTAAGAGTAGATAAAACTGGTGACCCATTTTTCCGACTTAAAAAAAGGAGGAGGTTCTCAATTTTATTGTATGTTTTTTTTATGTGTGTTACCTCATAGCTTTGAACTGGGTGAATCGATTTTGATGATTCTTTTTTTTATTAGAAAGCTGACGTTTCCCGTGTGGTCCCATTTCAATTTAGTCCTGTTCTGATAATGGTATACATGAAAAAAAGTCTAAGTCTTAAATTTGCATTAAGTACGTGCGCAACAAATACTACATTGAGTTTTTGTGTGTTTGACGCAATTTTGGTTATTTCTGTATAATGGGATACATAATATAAGTATTTCAAAGTTTGTCATTATCAAAAGTGAATACAAACAACAGTTGTTTAAAATTATTCATAAATAATAAGCATTGTGGTCCCCTCCAATGTTATGTTAAAAATTTGTATTGAGAGCACTAGAATTGACAAAAAAAAACGAATGTAGATGAATAACTCAATATTACGCCAACCGATTTCGATGATAATTATTGTTCTTGGTGTATATTAATTTGTTTCGGATTATCGTTTTTTTTTTCTATTTGAAGTCGGTTTTTGTTAAAGCATGTCTATTTACAATTATTGGCGAAAGATATACCTAGTGTTGTAGTTACGAAGTCATACTCCAATAACTGCTTGAAACATTTCTACATGTTACCCTCTTCAGGGCTATGAAGGCCAGACGGAATTACAGTCCATCAGACCAGATTTGGATCATAAGTCACTCATGGACATCGTCAAGGGAGAGTTAAACCCTATAGTTAAACCCTTTTTTACCGTGCAGAAGGAAACTTTATATCCCTTTGCGTATCATACATAGACTCTAGAATATCCATTAAATAGGAGCATTATCGATTTTATAGCCTCATTACCGTATATCGTAATCAAATAATATTTACGCCTAAATTATTAAAATTTAAGCGAAGATCATACCTAACCATCACTAAAATTTGCATCCGTATACATCACGCATTTTACTCAGCAAGAGTATTCCATTAAGAATGCAAGGGAAAGCAATCGTTTAGACAAAGAGTTTTACTGTTGCATGTTTTTATTTTATTTTTTATTGCTTAGATGGGTGGACGAGCTCACAACCCACCTGGTGTTAAGTGGTTACTGGAGCCCATAGACATCCACAACGTAAATGCGCCACCCAACTTGAGATATAAGTTCTAAGGTCTCACGTCTAGTTACAACGGCTGCCCCACCCTTCAAACCGAAACGCATTACTGCTTCACGGTAGAAATAGGCAGGGTGGTGGTACCCACCCGCGCGGACTCACAAGAGATCCTACCAACAGTAAAAAAAAAACCATAATTCGATTATTTATAACAACGAAAAGATGTTGTCATAGTGAAAAAGTAATACGTAGCTTTCTATGACATACTATTGTTATGTGAACAATACGATAGTGTTGTGTTTATTAAATAACATACGATATCTGTAACAATCGATAATCGATACTTGTTATCATAACATCCGATCGATTTATCCAAACATTGCTTGTACCGAATGATTTCACCTTTTTCGAAATATTTAATAATGATAATAAAGTTGTGGTTCTAGATGTTTTTTTGTAATTTAATCCACACCGATTATTATTTCTGTGTAATAAACCATGTTTCTAATATAGTCATTGATATTTACATTACTACATAATCCGTTAAAAGCTGTTATAAATATTAAACTAAACAATTTTTGCTTTATCTTCGAAATAACAAACAAACTTTTAGTTTGATTATAAACAAATCAGTCAACTTTATTTTAGGTTTAGATTTATTTGAATAAAATTTCATGTGTTTTCATTACAAATTGAATGTGTGTGATGCAACTTTATCCTCTTTTTTCATAAGCCTAAGTAAGCAAATCGAGTATAGCATAGTGAGTCACTTATGAAATTTAAAAGCAGAGGCACAGTACGCGGATGCAATTTCAGTAGATTTCACAGCTTTTAGATTGTGAAATGTATGAATGTAATTATTTTATTTAAATATCTGCTTTTATTGAATTGCTGCGAGCGGTATTAAAATTTCTTTTAAAAGCTCTCTCTAGCTCCTCAGTAACATATTTTCACTGGTCCTCTGTCTAAGAGATTATGTTCTTTATCGTTACAACATTAAAACACAATTTTCCTGCGCTTCAATTACAATTCCGAAGCTGAGCATATCAACAGTCAATTATTCAAGTACATTTAAAAAATGAGTCTTGACTTAAAATAATGCGTCGAAGCTGAGGCAAACGGGATTTTCTGAATAGAAAGGGACGCGAAGACAAGGACGGCGTAGTCCTTGCGTCGTTATCGACTCCTGCGCGCGTCGGAGCGGCAACGTCGCACGAAATGTTTTGTAAACAGAAGCATTGTTGTAAAAGCGGAACGTGGTATCGAATGGAATTATATAATTTTTATATTATAAAATTTTCGGCTTTTATCCGAATTGTAATGTATAGTTATTATGTTAAAATACATAATTGAAATACGCAACTTAGTCAGTGGTCTTAAATAACACGATTATTACCCAGTACAATTATATTTAGATACCTACCTGCGTTTCGATAAGTTATCGTCGACCTAGTTGATAAAAAAAAATTGTAAAAAAAGAAAACCATAACTCGATTTCCGTTTTCAAATTGAATTCATTTTATGATTGAACGGTAAGTATGTAGCTCGTAATTTAGGTATTTGTGTTTTTGTACAACAGTGACTTGTTTCTTTTAGCTCGACATATTATTGTTATTTTTATATTCAAGGACGACGACTTAATTGAAATGTACGTCGTGGAAACAATATTTACTGTTTGTTGACCGTAAATAATATATTCATAGATAAAGTAAAACAATAATTATAAAAGAAAAGTCATATTCGTTAATTATAAAAGTGAGTAATACGAATATGTTCAAAAGCTATAAACAAAACAAGCGAACAGAATAAATTTAATGCAGAAATAATTTTCTCAGACGTCATTAACTAAATATTATACAGAAGAAAATTTTAATAAATAAATAAGTGGAAGGCGGTACGGGGTGGCATCGAAATCCGCCCCAGGTCGTTGACCCGTCGCCCGCCTCTCTGCCCCCTGGGTGTGAACCCTCCCCCGCGACGTATCGAACCTTCGCGGATGCTATGTCTTAGTATCTACGTTTTATCATTTTAAATACATTTAAAATCAATTTCGTAATACAACCACACTGTCAACTTAATCATGATCATTATTTTTTTTAGCAACCACTATAAAAGTAAAAGAGCATTTGGAAAATGAATTTAAAATTTTATTGTTTTTTTTTAGTATTAATCAAAAGTTAAAATACTCAAGCCGTTACCAAAAAAGGGCGAAGGTTTTTAATTCACTATTACTCCATTATGCCAATACACTACTCACTACATGTACTATACGCTACGCTAAGTGATTGTACAAAATCTATGAAAATTGTATGAAGCAAAATAATTTGATACGTAACATCGCAACAAAACAATATACACAAATGCTAATTACACTTCCTAAGAAGCAATAATAATATAGCAATATTTACCTTGATGTCTTGTAAGACCTGTAAAAGTTAATAAATGAATTAATTTTCAATTAAATCAGATTGGGGTATGTTTTGTTGTTATTCAGCATGTTTATGTACTGCGGTTTAGTCGATTTGTAACCACGAAACCAATCGATTCGAACTATCTATATTGATTCAAACTAGGAATTGATTTCATTATTTTTTTTCAATTCTGTTCATACTGGTCAAGACATTAGAGTGAAGTTATAATATTATTGTTTTGACATCGGTCCTGTAACGCGGGCATAAATTATCAAGTTAATCGGAAGTCTTGAAGTCGTCGGGAGTGACGTTCAAAGATTCCATTACACACAAACAAACATACATAACAGCTAATAAAAGCGTGTTAATTACCGTCCATGATGCACACCATTTGTCTATCGTTTCCGGTACCAGGCTAACACTAGACCAGTTACGCCAATCTTCACTGAAAAAGTATCTAATAAAAGTGTACAGCTTGCTAAAATGGAACAGTAAATTAAACATACACATTTTTTGACATTCAATTATTGACACTACAGATTATACAAATCTCGGTTTCGAGCAGTGCTACCAACATAAATAATAGCTTTTTCCGTTTGCAAACACTGTGTACCAGTACAAAAATGTTTTTATTTTTAAACGAGTTTCGAAAATTTAATCTACAACTTGTGATCGGTTCGCCCGCTAGTTTGTTTGCATGTGACACCTGAGTTTTGATGGTTTTGACGGCTGCAGAATTAGTAACAGAATTGCCAACAGCGGGATGTTAGCTCAATTAAAAATCTGAAGAGTTAATTATTATCCATTATTGAACTAAAAACTGTATCGCCGTTATAAGATGATAACTTTGATGACGTTGTTAATATTGGCCAAGGGGCAGACTATATCGTTTTTTTTTATTGTTTAAATGGTCAAATGATCTCAGGCCTTCTTTAATGGTAACTAGAGCCACACATTGCGACGTTAATTCTGTTAACCTTTAAACATGAGGCCGGAGCCCAAAAACGTTCACATAACCACCTCAGTACACGGCTTTCAGGGTGTGCTAATTCAAAGGATCAATTAAACCACTCAAAAACAAAAGATGAAACTGAATAAGTAAATTGAACGTAAGACACAAAATCGCATGCCGATTATATGCCGATTTCTGCCGTGAAGCAGTAATGCGTTTCGGTCTGAAGTGCGGGGCAGTCGTTGTAACTATACTGAGACCTTAGAACTTATATCTCAAGGTGGGTGGCGTTTTTTTATTACGTTGTAGATGTCTATGGGCTTCAGTAACCACTTAACAGCAGGTGGGCTGTGAGCTCGTCCACCCATCTAAGAAATAAAAAAAATCTCTTCTTTATGGTTCCCTCACTGCTGAGGATTGCGACCACATGTAACTTTCCTCCAGAGTGTTCAGTCAAGGATGGCACGGACCGCATGGTATAGATTACTACCAACTGCTTTCTTAACCAGATCTGACCACCAGGCTGGTGTTCTGCCCACGGCACGCTTGCTTTCCATGCGACCCATATTTAAGATTTTCTCTAATTCATATCTGGGAGACCGCATGATGTGTCCGAAGAAGCTCATAAGACACTTTTAGCTGATGGCATAGAGCCTTTTTTGGATGTTTAGCTCTATGAAAAAGGACTCGTTAGTTCTCATGGCAGTCCATGGTGTTCGGAGCTTTCACGTTAACCACCTATTCAAAGGCTTTTCTTCTCTAATCTTTTTACTATCGCAAAAAGTAAACAAGGATATATTTTTTACCAACATTTGTTACTGTGAGAGAAAAAGGGGTTAGTTAGTTCTAACCATTGTGTTTAAAGTATATTTCAAGAAATAAACAAATACCTATGTGTTAAGCATTCGTATTGAAATGATAATATCACATTTATAAATACTCTACAGTTATACGTTGAAACTATTCGCATTGTTTTATTGTCTTCAGAAATAGACGAGTTTAGTTTGACTGTCAGTGGACGTTTTCATCAGATAATATGCAAGCCATTACCTATTTATTACATTTAATTTAAAATACGAGCATTTTTTAATAATAATTACAATTCTTTACGGCATAGTAAGTGACAACCGCTAAATAATTTATTATCTTGGTAATAAATATAGTGAAATGAGTATATGCTGGCGATCAGTATAAAAGATTAATGAAAATATTGTTAAAATTATTTCCTTAAAATCCTCTTTGACTCGATGTAAGCTTCGTTAAATCTTGCTCAATGCAGCATAGGAACGGGTTATCGACCGGATATATATGTACCCGGGTTGAAGCAGATAAAAACCGGATACTATGCATACGGTCGATGTCGTGCCCTAGGTCGGCAACCACAATCGCTGAATAGCTTTCAATGCATTAGTATAAATTATGTAAAATCTTTGCAAAGAAATTCCACGGCGGCTTTCGTGTTATTCAGTTATGTATCTATCGAAGAAATTTGTGTACGCTATTTACAAATGTTAAATCAGTTATGGGAAAGCGTTCTAATTTTGTACTTCCCTTGTTAAATGTAGTCAGGAATTCACGACTATTTTACGTTCAATTAATATTTAATGGCTGAAATAAAGCAATCGTAAATGTTACGTTAAAAGGCAATATCCGGGTGTACCGGATAAAGGACGGTCGAGGTTATCGACCTGCGACCGGGTGAAGTGACCCGAGAACGTCTCCTAGAGAAGGATCCCAAACCGGGTATAATCGTTTATAAACGCCTTGAGATAGGTCCGGGACTATGCTGGCTTATTTGGAAATTTTTCGCTAACCGATACAACGAGTTTACGTTTAACAAAATGTTATTACAGATGTTTAGAAATGGCCCTTCAAAACAGATAACCAAACGTAGACAGTCAAACTTGGATTACACGTATGTAAACTATTATTTATAATGAAAGACTTTTGCAAAATTAAAGAGCGGGGAAAATGCGCGCTAAATTTGCCACTTGTATTTTTTGTGTTTTTTTTTTAAATTATTTACTGTCATTTGTTTTGCGCCATGAAGAGAAAGGGTATTATTTAAGTACTACAGCGAGTAGATTAACCGTAATTATGGCCTTTACCGCTATATTCCCCGAAATATCTGCAGTTGCGAATTTATGAAAATCATGCTAAGAATCCATTAAAGAATAGTATGTATAATTTTATTTCACTGCCACGTCTTTTCAGACGTTCAAGTTCAGTAAACAACAACCTTCACAGCTGCAGTTTAATTAATTGAAATTAATTTGTCGCCTCGAGTTTCGAAAATACGAAAACGCTTACTAACTAAGGCACGATCGCTTGCTTATAGTAAAAACCGGTTGTCGTCACCCGACCCGGATAATCCAGTAATTAATCTGTCTATCTAATACAGCTGGTTACGTTCATTATCACTATTAAGTCTAGTTTAATTAATCTACTTTTTTATCCGGTTCGAAAATAGCTACATAACTTTTATAAAAACTAAGGCAAGTTGTTTAAAATTTTTCGTTACCGTAAATTTAATTTAATATTTTTAAGCATTATCTAATTTTAATAACGATCCCTAACATGAATGTTGGTAATATTTGGTTTAAATTCAAACGAAATACCTGTACCATTTACATAACATCTATGAGGTATTTATTTTAATTCCGAAACATAATGTCGTGTTTTAACGCGTTGTTCGTTGCAAGACCTGCCGCGGACAATGCTTTTTTTTTCAATTTAACATTCAAATGTCCTTGTAAAAAACATAAACTGAATACTAATTTGACTTTTGTTTAACAAATAATATACCCTGAAGGTGACTGCTTTCGAATAAAACCTACAAAGTACCTTGGTTTATCTCTCACGTTTTAGTAACTCAAGTTTCAGTAATAAACCGGATATTCCGGGTAAAGTTCAAGAGACGTCTGCCGTGCGTCTAGTTGTATTCCCCGAGCGGCCGGATATATTTCACGTCGACTAGCACAAACCGGTTCTTTACATAATCCTCCAAGGTGTAAACACGCTAGGAACTTGTCGCGGCTTAAACGGCGGGTTTATTGCTTTAAGAGTTATAAGCCGCGCCTTGCAATGAACTCCTAATTATTCAGAACCACCTGAATTTTTATATGATTTTGTTTATTTTTTTCGCAAAATACATTATATCTTGAACGACGACCTTAAACAATTCGTAAACAGTGATAATGAGTCTGTGTAACACGTAAATATTGTACAACGAGAAAGATTGTGGAAGCGGAAAAGCCTTGAATGCTTAATAATGAATCTAGTTGTACGTAACTTTATCCTTTATAGCACGGATGATTCCCGCCAAATTCGTTTCGCGCGTAAGGTTCGAAAGGCCTATAATGGGCTGCAAAGAGGTAGGCGTCCCGTCGTGAGCGCGTGACGCTGCCAAGTTCAAGGGCGGGATCGCAGGAGTGCGGGATGTCTTACGGCTGTCTCGATCCGGAGCCTCGAGGGAAATATGAGCAGAGTGCGGCCTGTGAATGAACAGCGTCTGTTTGTAAACATTCCCGTTGCGCTATTTAGTTTCGTGATTGATAAAGTTTCGGCCTAATCGAGTCAACTCGAACTTTCAGGTGTTTAAATATTGATGTTTCATTGAAATACCTACGAGCGGCTTTCAATGATGAATCACGGTTTAATTAGGACATTCGAAATGTATATTTTATTTATTGAAAATAATTTAGCAAAGATGCAGTTAATACAGCATTTTTTGCCTATGAACAAACTTCAGTGTTGTCAATATAAAAAACAATTGGAAGATTTAAAAAAAAAATATCCCAAGAAAAACTACCTATTAAGAACACAAATACAAAAAAATTTAGGTAGTAAGTGCGTATAATAATTCTAAATATTGAGGCGTCAGTGATTTTAAGCACTAGTTATCATTATTTACCTAAACGTCATAGAAAAAATTCACAAGAATTATCATAATAAAAACGTCATACCATGACGTTACAATTGCGTGCAAAAGATAAGAAAAAAAAAAACGTACCTACAACAACAATTACATAAATTGCTGGAAATTTTAATAATTATGATGTAAACTCGTTTTTTTGTGAGTAATGGAGTTCACACATACCTGTTTTGATTAAATAAACAAAATTTACTTTAAAAAAAAAAACATTCGAACCACTCTTTTTGGCCAGTTTGCTAAAGTAAGCATATTTACGGAACGGCTGAATGATGGTCACTTTAAAATTGAACAAAAGCGACAGTGCTTATTTACGTTATAGTAGTCTGTAGTAATAAACAAGAATCAGATTTCCTGAGCACGTGGGTGTGTAGTGTATGAATGGAGTTGAATATGTCGCACCTTGCATGCGTGACTGGTCGACTCGCCACGCGGTCTCGCCCTCCCGACTTCTTATTGCATTCTCAATTCAAATGTGTACTACACTTTATCCATAATGTATACTCTTCGTTTTAGTATATGTGAGATATCAAACCAGTTCCTAAACGCATTCGATACCTGTCATTCTAAAATGTATCTATCTCGCTCTTTATCTACTTCCGTCTTCTTGTCTTTTTCCTAAGTGTTCGGTTAAGTGTGCGCTCATATTAAATAATACAATATTAATTAATTAAGTGTTTTAATTCATATATACGTAATTTAATCGGATGAATATTTTGGCAAAAACTACTCTTAATCAGTGCAAGAGAACAGTTCTTAGAAAAGTCGTGATAGATATTAGAATCACTCATCAATGCTTCTTTCACTGTACGCAATGAGTAACAAACAAATATCAGTTGACGTGTGATGCGGTGTCGCCTCGCCTTTAGTTTGTATGTTCATATCTGTTGTTCATGTAACGATGTATTTATTTCAGTACTTACAAGAGTTATTTCATTTTAATTGAAAATAAAAATAAAAATTATTTCCACTTATAAGTCGTAAATTCTCTACCTAAAATGTAATTTTAAAGTGAGCAACACTTAGTTAAGTTTTTTTCCATTTTCAAATTCAATTGTTCGCAATACTTTATAAAAAAAAAAAACATTCGACAATTTCGTATCGGAGCTTAAGAAAATCGTTCTCGCGTCATTAAGATCTTGGAAAGCTCAATGTGTCGCGTCGCATTGTTAATGTTACAACGGAAATGCAAATTTCGCCTCACTTATTGTAGAAAGTGTACACACCAGGTGAAAGTTCAGGAAGAGACGTCCTCAAAAATACATTATGAAATGGCAACTTTGCTGGTTTTATTTACGTTGTACACGAAGAAAAAATGAATTAAATTTAAAAAGCTTGAAGACGTGCACTAGTCGAGATTAGTAACTGATTTTTACAATGTATTAGAAAAAAAAAACAACTTGAAAATATCAATAATGTGTATTGATTACAAGTAATAAGAGATCTAGATATTTTGAAACATAGACTGTCATAATAAATGTGACTCTTAGTAACATTTTTTAAACAACAGGTCATGTGAAATAAAAATAATAATTAGCGGTTTTTCGACTATTCATTATGAATGTTAGTTTTCGCGCTATTTGCAGCAATTAATATATTTTTTATAGTACTAGGCGGGGTCGGCCCAGCTAATTTTTCCCTTCCATTCTCTTATCAGCCGTCATCTCAACCATTACTCCTCTCTCTCTCATATCGTCATTCACACACTCCATCCATGTCTTCTTTGGTCGACTTCTTCCCCCTCTAAATTTTGTTTTTTTTTATTGCTTAAGTCGGTGGACGAGCTCACAGCCCACCTGGTGTTAAGTGTTAAGTGGAGCGCATAGAAATCTACAACGTAACTGCGCCACCCATCTTGACCAATATAAGTTCTAAGGTCTCAGTATAGTTACAACGGCTACCCCACCCTTCAAACCGAAGCGAATTACTGCTTCACGGCAGAAATAGGCGGGGTGGTGGTTCCTACCCGTGCGGACTCACAAGAGGTCCTACCAGCAGTAATGCACCACCTTGCACTACCCTTTCCATACATCTCTATAAGAAATGAGATGCAGATACGAAATGAAGTTTCAACACTGAAATCGTCAAGTTCACTTGTCTTTTTTTTTGTGTACAAAACGACCACTTAAGATCGTCGTACCATTCGTTTTTCTCAAGCGAAATAAACACATTAAAACATCGCAAGAGTCGAGAGTCGACTAATTGCCGTTGATATGACTCGTAAAGCCAATTACGGCGCTCATGAAAATGTCCACTATTTTAAATTTACTCCCTGCAAAATTCACAGGGCAGATAAGTTAAAATTTCGCTTTTACGAGTGTTGTTCTCGAACGATATTTCCGCGAATTGACTTAGCTTCGGCAATGAGTGACGTGGTTAGTAGTTACAGATTATCATAAATCAAAACGGCCGTCTGATTCTGTTGAGTGATTCATAGCTATCGACGATTCGCTGTTATACTAAAACGTAATAGATCTGTGAATGTATTCAAGAATAGCTTATGACTGCTTTTACATGCCGCCACATTTTTCAGTTTTTTTTCCCTACCTATGCTGATAGCCTTGAGAGGCTATTTCAGCTTCACCCTAAGGTGTAGGTGAGCTCACGGGAGTGTTGGTCATCCCGTGAGCTCGGGATGACCAACACTCCCGTTGAGGAGTCCCACAACATCAAACCGGAGTGTTGCCAACACTGACCCTAGCAAGAGCAGTGTTTCGCAGAATCTAGAACCGGATCGGAAACGCGACCCACTGAGAAGATATTTTTCAGTTCAACTTTAATACTGTATAACTATTTACGTTTCGGCGAAAAACAATTATGTCAATTGAAATGATAAACGAAACTTAATAATTGTTTTAAAAATCACATCAATAAACGCTTTCACATGAATTAGCATAAACAAAGATGTTAATGCGCGTAGCATATTGAATTACAACCAAATTGAAATGTTAAAGTTAACATCGACCGCGTTCAGTATTAATTTATCTGCGTTAATGCAACTCCCGGGAAGGTATGTGGACAAAAGTGAAAATTTATTGCTTTCATCGTGTACAGGGAATTTTCCAATTATCCAGACTCCGGCGATCGTCGGACGTTATTGATTTTCGCTTTTTACATGGCGTCCTGTCCGCAGACGGCTTTGTAAAAATAAAACCCTTATATTAAAACGATGCATCCGCCATGTTGGAACAGACACTTACGATGATTGATAGTGCGTGGAATGTTTAATGGAAACGTATAAAATTTTGCATTTGTTTTATATTTAATCCACGTCCACGAACAACGTATCGGGTTTGGGATGTCACAGATAATAATAACGAAAGTCTGTTTCATTAAATCAGGGGCTACTAATTATGGATAGTATATAGAAATATAATTTTATAAATTTGCTTTTGTCTTACTTCCTATGGTCTGGGAGTTTTCGTGTAAGCTATTCATTTACTTGAAATGAAATATTTTTCTCATGTTTGTGTTGTAAATTTAGTGATGCGAAACGAATCAGTCTTCAAGGATGTGACATTCATTATGCAAGTGCGACTTTAACCTCACATCTGAAGTCGGCGTGTCTATTAAATGGGCGGAACCAAGCCACGTAAGGGCGACTCCTTTAACTCTTGTTAAATCAAAGTACGATTTCACGGAATCGGTGTGTGTTTACGTTTATAAACGTGTTGATAATTAACAATCGATTACTACGGCGACTAATCAATGATATTTTCATTGAGTCGGCGTGCGGTTCGCGTGTTTTTATTTACAAATGTACCACCGATAAAGCAGCGTACGAATCCTCAATGAATCGAGGTCGGCCAACGCGAGT
Source organism: Bombyx mori (assembly GCF_030269925.1). Lineage (NCBI taxonomy): Eukaryota > Metazoa > Arthropoda > Insecta > Lepidoptera > Bombycidae > Bombyx > Bombyx mori. The sequence continues at coordinate 3,041,794 of NC_085128.1, forward strand.
CTGACCTAAATTTTATTCGCCACGCATGTTGGTAGCCATGTCACGCTAACATGTGGCAATGTTGGACAACTGGTCGAATAGCCTATACGTTATTTTTTTTTTTTGTATAATTATTATTGTAAGAATTTATTTTGAGATGACATGCTATTGTTTAAAGGATACTTTAAGCAAAACGAAACGTCCGTTTGTCATCACTACGATGGAATATTTCAATAATAATAAAGTATGATTAAGTATAAATGAACTGTAACCTCAAAAACATATCATGTTGCTACAGATTAGTGATTTAAAATTATTACGACACGGTCATAGGTCATTCTAATAGCATCGGAAATACATTTTTGTATCTGAAACGAGGACGAACGATAGATAAAACTTTCCTTATCTGTAACTACACAATCTAAATATACTATGTTGAGTAAACAAAGCGTGGCTTAACCACGATAACGGAAAGGAACTCTGAATTAGAAGAGAATTTTAAAATAGTTTATATTTCTAAAATATTTGAAAAAAATTACTACATTATGTTGGAGCATCCAACTGTAGCCTTTATTGCATATTAAGTAAGGTTGCTTTTCTTAACTGGATGGTTTTTGGTGCTTTTTGCTGTTTTCTTAAAGCTTTTTATTGGCCTTCAAATCATCTTATCGAATTGGGACCATTGGGATCATTTGGGACAATGGCGGATATTGTATTGGTATTTTAAAGCCTAAAAAGAAATAGACTAGTTAAGGTTTTTTTTTTTGTCCGGGCGCTTTAGGCCCGGCCCGCGAATACTCCTCTGACATAATCAGAGCCCTTGTTTATTTTATTTAGGATTAATAACGGAACCAGGATTTATTTATTTATTTTGTATAAAGTTTTGTGATACCATATAAACTTAGTATAGCAGTTATGCCAATATTTATATACCTATTTTAATTTTTTGACTAGTTAAGGTTACGCTGAAATAGCCCCTCAAGGCTATCAGCTTAGGTAGGACTAAAAAAAGGCTCTGCGATGGATCCTGACTAGGGTTTTTTTACTGCGCTAGACCGATGGACAACAATGGCCCTACTGGCGTTAATGTTCACCGGAGCCCGGAGCCACAACGTGAATAACGGTAGACCTGATGGAGAGCGACTACCCTCATGTCCGTCAGTAATGCCAGGGGCATGGCCAAGTCGAGTACTCCACAAGCCTTGTTTGAATAAAGATTAATTTTCACGAGTCATCTGTTTATTTTAACATCAGCCATTTGTTTCTTTGCTTCAGATCTCAGAGATAACTACACTGAAAATAGCCTACCTTATTCTTCATTAGTTCATACAGGTATGCGTTACTTCTAAATTAATCTAGTTTTATTCCCTTGACTCATCTGTAATAGTAGTCGATGCAGTTCATTTTGTATTGTGTTGACCGATGTTATTCTTCTAATAACTACCATTAGGTGGACTGTATCAAGGTGGGGTTCAATGGTGGGGGTGTATCAAGGCTTAAGCGACATTATTGAAATTAAACAGGAGAACCGTATAAAAATAAAATTTTTGGAAAAAATATCATAATAAAAAAGCTATTTGAATAGGGTAAACTTCATTGAAGTTCAATTAAAAACATCGAATTGTTGATGCTAATACCAAATAAAGTGGACCTTTGATTACAAAGATAAATTTCGCGTAATAAACATAATGTCACTTAAAGGCTTACAGGCTGCAGATTTTTTTTGGTAGTGTCTTCATCGTAACTGGTGTAAGAGATCGTGGACTTAGCAACGTAAGTCTTGAGACATAAGATTGAAATTTTAATGGCATTGTTAAAGTTGCGGACACCTTCGGCTAGCATCGCTAACGATGTATGCGGGCATATTAATCATCAGAACTTAGGAGTTCTAACAGACACTACAGTATCTTCAAAGGTTGGTTAACATTGATAGCTTGCTAATTGTATTTACGATGCTAATATCATAGACGACTTAACGGCTAGAGTCCAGAAGAGATGCAAGGTTATTTTACTGATGCATTAGATCAAACCTCTATGATATATTACGCCTTTTTGGGCTCAGCGAATGCTAAATCATATTCGAGAGGGATGTATATAAAGACCTTGGATGTGACCTCGGTGTGAGATTGCGGAAATTATTGATATTAACGTTTTGATTTTAACATTTCAATAAATTCGTATTCTAGGCTTGATGACTTGGAAACCTAGGTCTTTGTCTATGACTTATCACTTCGAGTGGGCTTCGTAACAGACTGAAAAAGGATACAAGAGAAAATTGGCAGAGGCATAAACCTTCACACTGTTATCTCCAGTCAGCATATGACACTTAAATTACGATTAAATACCCATCGAAAGAGCTGAATTCCGAGCTAGTTACGCAATACTTCATAATAACCGGTAATAATTTTAAATTAAATTTTACAGTCAACCAAAAAATAGGTATTGTCACCTTTTATTTGCGCAGATGGGAAAACGAATAAGCGGCTTTCCTCGTGTCAACAGGAACTTCGTCGAGATAGGCTAAATAAATGTCAAGCTCTCGACTCATGGGGTAAAGATTTGAAATGAGTTGGAATAACGGTTATCCAATGTTTCAGGTTGGACTCCGTGATGAAGGCTATGTCAACTTTGTATCCCATAATTTTTAACCGGGGGGATATAGAGATTTGGGTAGTATAATGTGCTGTATCCTCGTCGAACTCGTCGATTACGACGAACACTTCGACCAGCGAATTGGTCCATAGACTCAGCCTACTGAGTTTCTCGCCGGATCTTCTCAGTGGGTCGCGATTCCGATCCGGTAGTAGATTCTGCGAAGCACTGCTCTTGGTAGGGCTAGTATTAGCAGATTCTCTCAGATCGAGCCCGTGAGCTCACCTACCCATCCTAGTGTAGCTAGGAATAGCCTCTTTGGCTACCAGCGAATAGGTAGAGGAAAAATGCTGTAGATAATACTATTTAGGCGCCTCTTAAAACATTAGCATTTTGTATCGTCAAACCGCAACTTATGCAACCTATAAAATCATTGCTTTTTGCGTGGTATACTTTTGTGCTAGCGCTGTAATCAGAGGATCTTTCGGTGGGTTAGTTAAGGTTATTGCTGTTGTCCAAGCTGTTGGAGTAATTTTCGCAGCAGCTTGATAAGCCATTAAGTTACTGGTATTTTGGTGGACAGTGGCCTTATCGACGTTCGAAATAATCCATAGACGTATACGTAGGGATGTGGTACCAAGCGACTATCACAAGGCACGCCAGCTTGTCTTAGGAACGTTATGATTTCTCAAGCTTTAACAGTCACTAAAACAACAACAAAACAAAATGCTGTTTAAAAATCATTTAATTGTTTAAGTATTGAATTGAAGGTCGACGAATAAAGACAATAGTAAATTATGCTTACTTCAATGCCATAACAAAATAATATTTATTGTAATATTCACAACACTATTTAAAGTGAATTATGGCATTGTGACCTAAAAGTTTAGAGCAAACCTTGAAAACAATAATTAAAAAAATCGTACTCGAACTTTTTTTTTTTAATTAATGTATCAGCTGATAGTTGAGGAAATCAAGACACGAAGACATTCACAGTTAGAAGTGTTGCTGCTTTCATTTCCTGGTCGAAATATCGAATACTGTGTATATTTGTAAAGAAATCGTCAGTTGCTCATTAATAAATTGATAAACTCATGAAGTACAAGCAAAGAATCGCTGTTGACTCTACATCCATCGCGCGCTGCGTCTTCCTCGCGTGCCGTTCCGAGTATTGACCTTTCATCTAAAGTGATTTAGCGCAGTCAAACCGGTTTTATTTTCCCATAATAAATTGATCTATTACGGTCATTACAAACCTTCGAGTAACAGAATTTAAATCTAAAGTCTTTAAGTCTAAATTATACCAACCTTGGGATGCTGTCGAAACGGTTTCCGAACGAAATATCCAAGGTCTTGTCACAACAAACAAAAACAAAAAAAAACACAAAACACACGGCGAGTTTCGAAAATTGAATTTACGCGGGAAAGTGCGAAATAGTGATGTGCACTGATCTGCGATCGATAGATGTAGCGGGAATCGATATGTTACATAAAACGCGTGATGGAGCTGGCGTCGTCGCACGTGACTGCTGCCCGTGTGACGGAACGAGCGCGGCAACCGCGCCGCGGCCCCGTCCCGCTTCCCGCCGCCCCTCACCTTACACACGTACACGTATACGTACCGTAGACGTTTGATAAACAAATTACAAATTTTAGATATATGAGAGAGCTTGCCTGAGCTTTAATAGGCTCTTTTTAATCTTTTCATGAAAGCTTATATTAAATTACTTATATTCCCAAATACGAAACATAACAAGTTTATTTGTACTACTAATTAATTGTCTCAGATTTCTGACTGAAATTTTAACATAAAGTTAATAATATGGTAAGATACAGAGCTAACAACATAAGCGTTATGTTTCGAGATGTATCCGATTAGCTTAAAAGCTCTACGTCTCTCTCTATTTTCTAAAGAGCACGTACAAAAAAATTCTATCACATATCCCAAATTTAAAGAGTGCAACGCTACTTATAATATATAATTAATTGATCTTTAATCTAATCCAATAACTTATATCAATGCACCTGATTGCCGCGGATTTCATTTTTCATTTAAAAATGCATCAACACGTCATTGGCATTTGACATTTGCCTGTACGCCTAAAATTTTTTTAAGGGATTTTATGACCTGGTAGCTGCGACCTATAAGGTCATGTCTTATTTTAATTTATATACTTATTTTTATGAAAAATGATAATATGGAGTGAAATGAAATGAAATGAAATGAGGATGATGAATTTAAGGCATTAATCAACTGGGATGAAACTAAATGAAATGAGATGATATGGGATGAAACATAATCTCAGTGAAATGGTGGTCATTTACTAAGTTTTGTACGCCTAAAAGGACTTAGCGAAACCATAGATAATAACACACTAAATTAATTATATTTAAATGTACTAACAGCCACAGAAGTTTCGCAAAGCATATGCAGAAAACTAGATTATCCTGAACTAAGCCAAAATTGTGTACTCATAGTACATAGCGTAGTTGAATAAAGCTTCATTTATGCAAAACGCTATAGTACATATATCAGCGGTCTTGCCTGTACTGCGGTATTAACATAACAATCGCTCGTGTGCATCGTAATACACAAAATGTAGTGCAGAATATTGTAAATGGCATTTAGTTTAATAGATAGGAAAGCTTTGGTGGAAGTTCTGTCTGTGGCCACAAGCAGGGGTTTTTTATTGGTCTTTCAAAGCTGACTCGTGGATTAGGGTTGGTATTGATTGCAATAAAGTCAAGATTAGATATATCATTTTTACCAAATGCTAGAATTTTTGAATACTGTTTATTATATTCTAAAGTCAGGAATACGAAAACTGTTAAGTATTCGCAATATCATCAATTCCTTAATGTGTACATAAATAAGAAATTAACCGGTAATTTGTTTATCATCCAATGCAAATTTGTTACTTAATAGTACATTTTATATAACGAATGAATTTCAGAATTAATAAGGTATCTAAGTTTACTAAGTTAATAATAACAAATGTTTCGCCATGAGAAGAGTCAGATCGTATCTTCTTTTTGCAAAATCGTCTTTATATGAGCTATGGTAAAGCTTCTTTTGCCTTTACCTTGGATTGTCGATTTCTAAAACAAATCTTTCAATTTCATGAATTTGTAGTCGTTGTGTAGTAAAAATTAGACGTCCGGTGTATTCATACTCAAATCCCGCAGACAGTTATCAGAAATTTTCGAATAAAATTAATACCTAACTCAATCTCACTAAATGACTTCCACGATGAAGGAATAACATTGTGTAATGAAAATGAAATCGTTCAAAAATACAATTAGCTTAATTGCGTACACCCCCACTCTGGTGTCTCACGAGCCCACACGGGTAGGTACCGCCAGATTGCTACTTTATGTCGCGAAGCAGTAATGTGTTCTAGTTTGAGTGCCGATATTATTATGAAATAAAGACATAGGTCTTATGATGGATAGTGGCATTTACAGAGCCTATGGTCACTTATTATCACTTAACTTCAGGTGTAAAACCAATCAAAACATCTTATCATAAACAAACCTATAGTATTTTTTTTATTTTTTTAGGGCAATCCCTAGTAGGCAGACGAGCGTACGGCCCACATGATGGCAAGTGGTTACCGAAGCCCATGGACATCAGCAATGCCAGGGCAGAGCCAAGCCGCCGCCTACTGTTAATAGTTAATAAGTCGTCGTGGTCTGAAGGGTAAGACGTCCGTTGCGTTTGTATCCAGCGATGCATCAGTGTCCGAATTCCGCTGGCCAGTACCCATTTTTCTAATGAAATACCGTACTTAACAAATGTTCACGATTGACTTCCACTTTCTGCCGTGAAGCAGTAATGCGTTTCGGTTTGAGGGTGGGGCAGCTGTTGTAACTACTGAGACCTTAGAACTTATATCTCAGGGTAGGTGGCGGCATTTACGTTGTAGATGTCTATGGGCTCCGGTAACCGCTTAACACCAGGTGGGCCGTGAGCTCGTCCACCTAGCTAAGTAAATTTAAATTAGTTAAAATTTGTAATATTGTATTCGAATGTAAATATTTGACATTATGCCTCTCGCGTGCAGATTTAATGAAATGTATACCGTCTGGCCAATATTAGCTGTATAACGTAAACTGAAATACAATAAAATCGGATCGGTTTTTCTAACCTAAACTTTTTCTTGTAGCCAACACCGGCCGCGTTCTGAAGCCGTCCGAGTTTTATTTTCGTTCAAGGCCGGGCACAAAATCGTGAGTACGTTCCCTCCAGCCCTAATATCACTGTGTACACACGGTCAGACGCTAGACTGCACATACTATATTATACATTATTATTCGGCTGAATATGCAATTAAATCGAGGGCCGTTCCCGCGATGCAGCGCCGCGTGCGAGCGAGACAGAAACACCCACTCGATATTATATTGAACAAGTTTATAACTACGTGTATTAGGCGAACGAGTCCGTACAACGTTTTCTCATTTCCCGGAGACGAAACTTTTCTAATATTATAGTTTCATTCATATTGTACGTAGTTTCGCTGAGTTTTCTTTCGTGCAAAATGAAAGACTATTTCCATAACTATTATTTCGCTTTTATAGCTCCGTTAGTTTCTTTTGCTTCAAATAGATTTGTTAAAGTTTCCTCGCTTTATCGTTCGGAAGTAATGTTTGTTCTTCGAAAGTGTTAAGCTGAACAATTTGTTCCGGTATAACAATATCGATTTGCTTTTCGTCAAAACATTCAGTTACGGAAATGCAGATTATTGATGAGATTATTGAGGAATGAATTTAAAAAAAAAGGGAAAATATATTTATTCTGTGGCAAAATTAATATTTTGGAAATGTGTTACAGGTTATTAATGCATATTGAAATTTATCAGAGAACAAAGATTCGAGTCCACGGCAGTGGTGTTCCATTTGTGGTCTATGGTCTCTTGGAAAGCTTTGTTGTATTAATTGGGTAATGATATCTACACATAAAATTGTTAAATGTTAATGTTTTTGATCGAACGTCGTTTCATTATACATTTTGAATTCGTGATCAGTGGGGGCTACAAAAATTCAAGGCCCAGACTGCAACAAGGTTGAATAGCTTGTGTACAACCTTGGCCGCAGAAAATCGACCCAGACTATTGTATTGTTAATACTGTTTGTTTTCTTAACGTTTCACAAGTTTTCATGAAGTTTAACTATGTCTTAGATCAATCAATCATTCTCGACATGACCACATGAAGTATGAACTCGAAATTATTTTTTGCATAAGTCGCTTTTTTGTCGCACGACTTAAAGAAATCATATGCTAAAAATACTGCGTATATGTATTTATAACATACCGCAGTTAATTAGAACTGGAACCAATTCGAAAAGTTGATATTATGGATATCCGAGCTTATGTAGAGATTAGAGTCGAGAATTGATTTTGTTTTTCACCGACACAGATAAAGTATAATTTTAATAGTATTTTTTATTAGGGATTTTATGACCTGGTAACTAAGACCTTTAAGTCATGTCTTATTTTCTTAATATTAAAAATGATAATATGGTGTGAAATGAAATGAAGGCGATAATTTCAGACATTAATCAACTGGGATGAAATTAAATGATATGGGATAAAATATAATCTTGCGTTCCCGCCAAAAAGTTCCGTATAATTTTAATGTTGAACAGCACAGATTAAATTTGATGATTTTTATCACGACGTAGGTACGAATTTGGATTTGTTGTACGAATATGAATATTCGAATTTGAATTTCGATCATTTCGCAGAGAGAATGGATAAGAAAACACTAAAAACAGTACCGGTAAAATGGGGCGATTAGGGATTGAAAGGCGAATCGGGAAAAAACCGGGAAAATCTTTCGACGCTCAATATAAGTTTTATATTCGTTGCAAAATCTTCAATTTTTTTGTAGTTTAATAGTAGAATGTTGAAAGTTCACAAAACAACTCTGAATATGCATGATAATAGCTGCTAACTTATAAAAAATCGCGTTTCAAATTAACTTCCTGTGGTGGTAATTATTTTAGTGCTAGAAACTTTGCTCTCTTTTATTTATTTGATAATAATAGAAGACGACTATGATTTATAAACGTTATTTAGTGTTTGAACCAGCATATATATTAAAGGTAAGTCTCAGTTGTTATTGGTTTTAATGTATTTGATTAAATAAAAATACATGTAAAAATCTGTTGTTTTTGGGGATATTGGGGACGTGTTAGGCACAAATAACAACGAAAAAGGGGTCAATTGGGATGAGAATACGTGAAATGGAAACGACCTAAGTATAAATAGGTACAGGTTTGTAGGGTTGTCTATGTAGTTATAACAATATTTTTTAAATTTGTTAGTAAAAATCTGGTTTATCGAAGCGAAATTGGGAATAAGTCTTTAGTTGAAATAGATAAGCAATTTAATATAAGTAAGTCGATTTTGCAGAGACATGTAACAAGATCAATGAAATCTCAAGGTGGACAAAAATGTCTAAGTAATACATAATAAAATATTTAATATTTGTTCAGAGTGGGGGTATTCATCTGATTAATCCATGGAATAACCGACACACCTAATCTCTTAACCCAGATAGAAATATCAACCCCTAAGTACTTACCAAGAACGAAGAAATATAAACCGTTTCTAAGAAAGCCCACTATATATGTATAAATATATATATATATATATATATACATATATATATATATATATATATATATATATTGTTGTTACTGCACTGTCGATTGCACCTATAATTGAGGTGATGTCTGCCATATACTTTTGTCAGTTTTTCAATTTTTTTTATTTATGATCACTTTGTTGGTGCAACTAAATAAATAAATAAATTAAAACTATATATAAAAATAAAAGTAGTGCCAACCCTAGCAAATTTCTCATTTCGTCCCAATTAACCGCAATTTTCGGGTAAATAGGGATTACACCTATTTTTGCATTTTTTGCTTAAACTGGAATGCTAGTTGCATAATTTTAAATTAGACAACAAAGATACCCCCAAGACTCAATCATTTTGATCCTGATATAGCATTTTAAACATCAACAACTACCTTAAAATTGCTCATAAAGTTGGAATTTGTCCCTAATCGCCCCATTTTACGGTACGAGATAGACGGAGCGACGGCGCGTAGATCGAATTCAATGTAAATGTTGATTTTTAATTATGTGGAGCTCTGCAATTTATGCAGCGCCACGTCTCAGTTTTCTCTATAAACGTAACGAGCGAGTTCTATGTATTTACGTTCGGAAATACGCAACTAACAACGAAGTTAATTTTACGTTTCATTAAGTTTTATTTGATTAACTTTCGACAGACGATACGTAGCTACTCATGTATTCATTTCATAAAATGACTCCAATGAAATTGAAATTGGGATATAAATAAGAAAAATTACCATTGGTAGAGATGGATAAGTTGGTAGGATGGATAGGTTGGGATTCTTTAAAAGTATAGTTTAATATAGAGATAATGCAATTTTAGAAACAATGACATATTTTTCCGAAATCTAAATAATAGAAAAATGAAAAAAAAGACCGTTCTTGGAACATAACGACCTCACCGCACTGGAGCAAGTTTCATTAGGAACATTTCTTTTGTCGTCGAGTTAAAACTTTCCTGACAATGGTCGTAATTAAAAGTTGGCGGGAATGCGACCGGTGACAGCGGCAATCCGCCACAATCCCGCCAGAGGGCGCTGACAAAAAGGCGCTTAACTTGGCATGATATATAACTTCCCGTACTTTTTAGCGCATTCACTTTGACACGGAATATGCAATGATTAGTCTCTAATGTGTGATTCGGATAACAAGTCATCAATGAAGTGAGATAAATTCTGTTTGAACATTCAGATCACGGCAAGACGTATCTTAAAGCTTTTGTAGTTTTAATATATTATAAAATTAAGTGACATTAATCCGTGTTTTTCTGGTGTTTTCTTCGGAGACCAAATAATGTGAAATTATGTTCTAAGTTATGTATTACAGATGTGGATGTGGTGTTTAGTTGTGATAAGTTTTTTTAGTTTCCACACGAGTTCACGCTCGAGCTCACGTTCAAGATAGATCTAATAAGAGCTGTCCTACTAAACTAAATACCTACACTTCAAGGAAAACACGATCGCTGACAGAAGTAAACAAATAATGGTTTGTTTCAATTGAATTTTCGACGTTGTGTGTTTGACACCATTATCTTCTTCTTTTTCTCCGCCTTATCCCACTAGGTGGGGTCGGCACATCTAATTTTTCTCTTTTTTTTTTATTGCCCTTGTAGGCAGACGAGCATACGTCCCACCTGATGGTGAGTGGTTACCGTCGGCCATGGACTTCAGCAATGCCAGGGGCAGAGCCAAGCCGCTGCCTACCGCGTTCATTCTCTTCTATCAGCCGTCATCTCAGCACTCACTTCTCTCTCTCTCTCTCTTATATCGTCATTCACAGCTCCGTCCATGTCTTCTTCGATCGCCCTCTTCCCTCTCTACCATGCGCCAATGCGCCATTATACCGAACGTTTTTAAGGCAGCTGCGACTTTATCATAACAATGGTTTTAACGTGACTTACTTTTAGTTTAGAAAACATCTCAAATTTTCGCACTGAACGCGAAATTAATTTCCGAACTACTCTTTAGATAGACAAAACAAAATATCAATTTACGTATTAATGACCACACGATACGGAAATTAAGCGCCCGCACGGTCTGGCCGGCTCCCCAGCTGTGGGTGGTGGGGGTCAAATAGCAATCTACGGAGAATAGTCTGGGCGGTTGAGTGAAATATCTAGCGATGCCGGCATCGGCCTACGAAAATGCATTGCCGAATAGATGAGACGTGGTTTTGCATGTCTAACGGGCTAAACACCCGCCCCGAAATAGGCAGGCGTTTATCAATTTGGTCCGAAACTGCTTAGTACGAAGTTTGTGGGTTGTTAGGCTGGTCAATAGAAACGATTTGTCCGATATCCTATGTGATGAGCAATAGAAGAATATCATTTTTGACCTAATCATTGTTTTTTACTTTCCTTCTATTATTTTGAAGGTGCTCGAATAAATAATAGATTTTGATTCTCGTACAGTCGTTACAAAACATAGTAGATAGATAGATGAATGAACTGAAATGAAATGAGATGAGATGATATGGGATGAATTATAATACGTATCAGGAAAATGGTGGCCATTTACTGAGATTTTTTCAGTGGACTTTTTGGAGGATCCCAAGAAGTTACGTCCAGCGGCTTTGTTTCATTTCCTCACATTTGTGCACTTTCTAAGATATTAAACAGTTAATAAACCACCGTTATTACACATTTAAACCTGAAGAAACATAAAAAAAATCACATAACTTCACTCCTCGCGTTCCCTCCAAAAAGTCCCTTAAACATATTCTATTATTGACAAGCATAAAATAATGTAGATGATACCTACAGAATAAAACCAATGTCAGTATAAGACAGAAGATGTCAAAACAATATCCTACTTAGGTATCCGAGGACGCGGCTCGAACTTTAATTAGTACCAGCATTATAATAAGACTAATAATGCAAATGGATTCGAGAACAAACATAATTCCTTTATTAGCGGAGACGCCTACGTGATATATTATCGAGTTAAAATTAAATTAATTTCCCCTGCCCCGCTCCCGTCTCTCCCCGCCCATATATAGAGGATGTTTAATTAAAATATCTTTAAGTGATTTAGGGATGTCGGTTCAAGGATCGCTGCGACATTCATTCGCTTTGTTCGAAATACTTGTATACAGCGTGTTGCAGTTTAGGTATATTAGGTATATTGTTTTTATTGCATTTTTTACAATACCCACATAACAGCTAGTAGGCTTGAGGGACCGTTCTGGCTTCACCATGGATTTTGGAGGAGCTCACGGGGCTCAGACTGAGAGATGGCGACATTTATTCGCTTTGTTCGAAATACATACATAGCGTGTTGCAGTTTAGCATGGATTTTTTATTATTGCATTTTTTAACAAGTACCTATAGCAGCTAGTAGCCTTGAGGGAACATTCTGGCTTCACGATGGATTTTAGGATAGCTCACGGGGCTCAGTCTGAGAGATATTGCTGACATCCTCCCTAGCATGAGCTTTACTTCGTTGAATCTACCACCGGATCGGAATCGCGATTCACTCAGAAGTTCCGGCGAGAAACTCAGTGCGTTGTGTCGAAACGAAACGAAAAGCTCTGAGTTGTGTAGACCACAAGTCACCGCGACTCAAAGCTTTGGTTTTCTTCGGGAATTTTCACCCGGCATCAGACTCTACTCTATTAATACATGTCTCCTGCAATTACATAAATTCATATCATCTATAAGGCAAAAACTTATCTCTGTACTTATTTACGTGAAGCTCATGTGCATCCGAAATAATTGTAAATTTAACAAAAATCACCGTTGACTTTTTTTGCCTAGATGGGTGGATGAGCTCTGGTCCATCTGGTGTTAAGTGGATACCGGAGCCCATAGACATCTACAACACAAATGCCACCACCCACCTTGAAATAAGCGTTCTAAGGTCTCAATATTTATAGTACAACGGCTGTCCCACCCTTTAAACCGAAACGCATTATTGCTTCACGGCAGAAATAGACACGGTGGTGGTACCTACTTGTGCGGACTCACAAGACGTCCAATGATTGTATCGAACCCATGGTTAATGGTAAATTACTGTTGTTGATCTGTACATATATGGCTTATAACGTCTTTTTAATGCGGTAAGCATTATAAATTGAGAGCTATAAAAGGTTTATGTCTTAGAGTTTTCTCCGTAAATTCAATTGGAAGCCGCGCTGTGCCTCGGGACACCAATTTCCGGGGAGAATTAAATTTCCCGTTCACCTAGAAAATGTTTGAGTCTGAAAGACGATAACAGTATACATGTTGTTTATTGAAATCTTAACTAATTTGATATCTCACGTAGACATGTCGTCTTTTAAAAATAGTTTATTCAATGTTAGTGGCGTATACGGTGCGAAAAAATTAAGTTTCTGGAAGGATTATATTATTTGCTAAAATAAATAAAACTGAATTATTTTCCTACCTATTCTAGTAACCTCAAGGGGTTATTCTAGATTCACCGATTTAGTAGGTGAGCTTACGGGGCTCAAGCCTGACGACGTTGCTAATATTAACCATAGCAAGAGTAGTGCTTCGTAGAATCTACCACCGGATCGGAAGCGCGACCCCCTGAGAAGCTCAGTGGGCTGTGTCTGTGGGTTAATTTACTCGCCGAGCCCTTCATCGCAAGCGACGGGTTCGACGAGAACGATGACCGGTGCTTGGGGTACCTAAAAGCACTGTTAGTGGATCGGGAGGATCCGAAAGAATGAAAATAATCACAACGCACACTTATATACAAAAGTTAATCTATACATATAAATAAAATTAGAGTGTCTGTTTGTAATATTGAAATAACCGCTTTCTACTACCTGCATATGAATATATATACGGTACTTACACTATACCACTACACCAAAATAACATTTTTTACAATTTTTGTCTGTCTGTCTGTCTTTCTGTCTGTCTGTCTGTCTGTTTGTTCCGGCTAATCTTTGAAACGACTGAACCGATTTGGATGAGACTTTCACTAATATGTAGCTGATGATATAAGGAGTGACATAGGCTACTTTTTTTAGACTAGCTTCGCCCCGCGGCGTCACGCGCAGTTATTGTTGTACCGCGCGCAACATGGCGGGACTCGCCTATCAATAATAAAATTTAATGTTTCCGAAGCGAAGCGAGGGCGGGTTACTAGTAGACAATAATACTGGCCGGTACAAACGTCAGGTGATATGACGTAGGCGTCATACGATGTATTTAGAGCTGCGTTTTGTTTTGTCATTTGCGAATACTTGCCTACTCACTACACATTCAACAAATACCAATATCAAGAATACCTTTCTATGTCGATGATCACTTGGCTTAGACTAGTACCATCGATCACCCGGCTACTTGTGTGATCAAGATAATAATTGGCTAAGTATGATAATGTTAATAAAGAGGATTTTTATACTGGAGCCCTAACCACTGATGAATTGTATAGTATTGCACATTTAATAAGATTGTAAAAAATACAATGCAAATAATAGTTATAAAAAAAGACAAGTCGACGACAAATCACGCACAACCCCAAATTTGGATGCCATGTTTTATGGATATCAGAGACTGACATACATACTTACATACATTTACATATATAAATTTATAGGTAAAAACACCCAGATAAAAAGCAAACAAACCTGTTCATCACACGAATGTTTCCCCGATTTGGAAATCGAACCCACGACCCTAGGCCCATCAGTCAAGAGCGTTAACAACAGCGCCACGGAGTCAGTAATATGAGAGTAATTGATTGATTGATTAATAATACAATCAAACTGCCTGAGGGACGAAAGATGAGTCTATGGTCGACTAATGTAAATACGTTGATAATAAAATTGTGTATTGTTAAAGCAGTGATGGGAGCAAGGTAAGGCTCTGTTAGTTCCATATAGAGTAATAATTAATGCCTTGATTATCTATATATTAATACGTGAAGCAAAAGCTTTGTATCCCTTTTTACGAAAATTGCGCGGACGGAGGAGTATGAAATTTCCCACACTTATAGAGAACATAGAGAAGTAGTGCACAATGCTAATCTTTTTTTAAATAATGCATAAAAAATCATTAAATCAATAAAGAAAAGATTACACATACTACCATGTATTTGACACACACGCATGCATACTATTTATTTATTGTCAAACTTTTGTTCTTGACGTCTGTGGTCAAATTGAGAATAAATTAAATATTGTTTGTCTTTATGTCTAATTTGTCTATAGGTAGTCTTAGCGAAATGTGACTATAGAAGTATAATAAATAGTCTTTGATAATAGAACCCTTATAATGTTCAAACTTATAATTTCAATTAATTATAGTCTAATTTTGACTACATACCGGGGGACCACTAGTTAATATTAATCTATCCAATATACATTAAAATATAACAATACAGAGTTGAAAGAGTTAGGATCGCATAAATAGTCCAAAATAGGTTTGTAAATTAAAAACAATATCGAATGAAAGAGAGGAAGCTTCTGATAGATCAATTTATTCATTTGAATTAAAATTATTCTACATATATCAGTTAATTGAAAATAAATACAGAGCTGCAACGAAAGTTGTTAATTGCAAGGTATTGGAAGTCGGTTAACTCTTAATAAGAAACAACATCTATGGTGGAACCCTTATAACTAAGCAGAACACCTCACATGGTAAACACTTTGTACCAAGCCGTGTGATCGCAGAATGGAATAGAGTGGTAGTAACTGCATCAGCACAAACATTGAACGGCTTCAAGACTTAAATGATCATCGACATCATCAACCAAGAATCAGTTTATTAATTCGCTATTTTTTTATAAGGACTTTTTACTGATATCATTAATTTTAATAGCGTACCACGGTTCTGATAGTGTTTTCTTTTTCTTATATTGGTGGACGACCTCACGGCGCACCTGGTGTTAAGTGGTTACCGGAGCCCATAGACATCTAAAACGCAAAAGCGCCACCCACCTTGAGATATAAGTTCTAAGGTCTCAAGTATAGTTCCAACGGCTGCCCCACCTTCAAACCGAAACGCGTTACTGCTTCACGGCAGAAATAGGTAGGGTGGTGGTGCCTACCAGGGTGGATTCACAAGAGGTCCTACCACCAGTAATTACGCAAATTATAATTTTGCGGGTTTGATTTTTATTACGTTACGTAACGGCTGCTCCGCCCTTCAAGCCGAAACACATTACTGCTTCACAGCAGATTGGTAGGTAGGTGGTATGCAGGGTGGTTCTACCACCATAAATGTGTCAAGTAAAACCCAAAAACTACTAGTCAAATAAACTAATAATGGCTCCTATGTCTAAATATTCTAAGTTTCAATAAAAAAATGCTAGTAATATTTGGATTATATACGAAAATAAGAGTAGACTTGAAATATTTTGTTCAAAAAGCACCTTTTCAATCCGAACGACAATTCGATAAAACAAACATCGGAAACGGTCGTAAAACGAAAACACGGATCTATCGGAACACGAAAATATAATCCGGCAATAAAACAGATTCAGCGACGTATCTCGGTGCCTAATCCGCGATATATTAAAATTCGTCTTTAAGCCTCTTACCTACGTGGAACATGTGTAATTTTAATAAAACATGTTTGTTTTTGTTACATGAAACACGTTCGGGTAATCAAAACGATTTACCTTTTTTTATTTTTTTTATTGCTTAGATGGATGGACGAGCTCACAGCCCACCTGGTGTTAAGTGGTTACTGGAGCCCATAGACATCTACAACGTAAATGCACCACCCACCTCGAGATATTACTGGTGGTAGGACCTCTTGTGAGTCCGCGCGGGTGGGTACCACCGCCCTGCCTATTTCTGCCGTGAAGCGTTTCGGTTTGAAGGGTAGGGCAGCCGTTGTAACTATACTGATACCTTAGAACTAACATCTCAAGGTGGGTGGCGCATTTACGTTGTGGCTGTCTATGGGCTCCAGTAACCATTTGCCACCAGGTGGGCTGTGAGCTCGTCCACCCATCTAAGCAATAAAAAAATAAAAAAAAAGGTATAAGTTCTAAGGTCTCAGTATAGCTCAGCTTCCAGTATTTTATTGTACTTCACCAAAAGTAGACATAATCAAGATTACTTTTACAGCGTAAATGCTCTTTTATTACTTTAGTGTTTTAAGTTCATTATTCTTAGTGTTTGCACTGTTGGCAGAGTGGTTGTGGTCATCAGTTCGGGTGATGATGCGCTTCAGAAGACATCGCCATTTCTCGCGTACTGCGACCTTTCTGGGGCGCTCATTGACGGGACCGCTTAGAGCTTTTATTTGGTCGGTCCATCGGAACGGTGATTTGAAGTGCGGTCTTATACCTTTAGTATATATTATATAATATATGATAAGTTCATACGCTTTCTAATATATTATAGTATTCGTGCCACGACCAAGGTGTTCGTTGACATCTGAACATTGTGTTATCTACCGTTTAATCCTTGTAAAAACAAGTTTAAGTAGTAACTTCAACGGTTCCATCTTGCAGTTGTCATTGTCATTTGAGTTTCGGTGTAGTGTCTACGGATTTTGATAACTGCTTAAAGCTAACGAGACAGTGAACCCGTTTGTCTGTTTGTGTCTATAAAGAAAATAACACTTCAGCGGTGGTAAAGTCAAACCCAAGAAGATTTCCTTTTAAAAACACGCTTTGGCGAAAATCTGTAATGATCTAATTCTTATATTATTACTTTAATTAAGTTAATTTACAAATGATTTTACTAAGCATACCCAAAGATGGTTTAGGATTTTTATATTGTTCAAACATTCATTATTTTCGTATCCATGAGAATTATAATTTTTCTCATCAACATAAAGAAAAATTGTCGTAAATTACGTCTATGCATTCAAATAATGTACTTTATTTACTAGTTTTCAATTAAATGGTGCTTTTAAAGATAACACTTTTTCCTAACTAATAACTGGTAGCCTCGAAGGGCTATTCTGGTTTCACTGGATTGGTAGTGACTCAATCTGTTTGCTGCCCTAGCAAGAGCAGTGCTTCGCTGAATCTACCACTGGATCGGAATCGCAACTCACTGATATAATCCGGCAAGAAACTCAGTGGCTTGTGTTTATGGGAATAGCATCAAAACTGTGCAGAAATTAGATCTAAAATAATGAGAATTGTTAGGATATAACCTCGCGTATGTACTATTCTAAAATTGATATCGTAATAAATAATCGTGTGAACACATGATTAACCACAATTATGAAGTGACGTAACAGCTCAAAATAATCAAACTTTTCTAATCCGTGTAAAGCAAAACGTTGGGGTGGAACATTCTGGAAATTGACTCGTCATGAATAATTCAGAAGGCACATACATAATGCATGTTTTATTATGTGGAACAATGGACCTTTTGTTGTTCTAAATATGAAGTTATTTTTATTTGAATTTACCGTTTACCTTCGATCGACTTTTAAATGTGCTAATCAAAAATTAATTTAATTTATGTGGTTGTAAATATGTTCATGTAAAACTGGGTAGTCGATCATTTCTGTGATAATTTTATAATTTCACTTATAAAACGTTGTAATATACAGGATTAGGCAGAATTAACTTTTATGTTCTACATCAGCTTACAGAGCTAGCTTACGTACTGCGGTACTCAAAGCTTTTTTTTAAAGGATTTTATGACCTGGTAACTAAGACCTTTAAGTCATGCCTTGTTTAAATTTATATTCTTATGTTTATGAAAAATGATACTAAGGAGTGAAATGAAATGAAGACGATTAATTTGAGACATTAATCAGCTGGGATGAAATTAAATGAAATGAGATGATATGATATGGGATGAAATAGAATCTTAGTAAAATGGTGGTCATTTACTGAGATTTTTTTAAATGGACTTTTTGGAGGATCTCGAGAAGTTACGTCTAGCGGCTTTGTTTCATGTTCCCACATTTGTGCACTTTCACAGATATTAAACAGTTAATAAACCAGCGTTATTACACATTTAAACCTGAAGAAACACTAAATAGACAAAATAAAACAAATCACACAACTTCACTCCTCGCGTTCCCGCCAAAAAGTCACTCAAAGCTTTTAAAGAGTTCCCATGTGTTGCTGTCTCGTAGTGTCACCGCACGCGTCATAGTATCACCGAATTTAACCCGACACTTGTTGCTTAGATTCTTTCACGACATCACATAATGTACATACCGCTATTTATCAAGTTTATTACAAACTCTATTTTTGTATTTCAATAATAAACGTGAATACCAATACAATTGTCCATTTTAAATCCTTATTGTGTTCGTTGTAAGAGGTAATTCAAAATGATATTTCAATAATGAAATTATCATTAAGAGACATAGTATTTAAAAAAAAAACCAAGGCACTGGGTTTTTTCATATTTTTTCAGAGCTGTGGCTGTTTTTTGGATGCAATATCCAAAATAACGTGTTTGATATTTCAGTTAACATAAATTATTTGAAATACAATTTGAATTGAACTTTTAGCTTCACGGTTGACTGAAGAGTTCATGTTCCGGATTTTCATCTGATGTTAATTCGGCAGCCATCGACTTCATATCGTTAACGTCATTGCCGACATACATCGCTTTGAAGTGTGACCAGCAATTTCATCCATCAAATCGGGATGATTTTCATTGCGTGTGCAAATTACAGGACGGTACTAGTCGTGTTAGATTACAGGACATTTATTCCGTACAATGCAACAAAACCTTCGGGTACATAAAAGCGGCAACCCCACGCAGTCTATCCCTAGATAAACTTCGATGACAGGACCCTAATCGTTTGAGGGTTACCACCCTTGTCTTATTAGGCTCGAGTTCAAAAATCACATCGATTCACTTGTTGCTCTATGGTTTGACACTGTAAAGGCGTTGAGCCGCGGGACCTCGGTGCTGACGTCACCGCGAAGAATGCGGTTGGTATGTTTTTTTTATGTTCCAAATAACCCTTTACTTAGTGTTGTGGTGACACGTGTAGTTTTATTATAATTTATGAATATTGTAATTTAATAATTTATATTTTGTAGTTTTTTAATTTTAACTAGATAAATGAAGGCGCAAGAATAAGTTGCATACTATATAATTTTTTCCTACCTAAGCTGATAGCCTTTAGAGGCTATTTTAGCGTAATCTTAACTAGTAGGTGAGCTCACGGGGCTCAAACCGGAGTGATGCTAACACTGACCCTAGCAAGAGCAGTGCTTCGCAGAATCAACCACCGCATCGGAAACGCGACCCACTGAGAAGATTCGGCCAGAAACTCAGTGGACTTATACTATATCACGCCATTATCAAGATACGTCATTAAGGATATTTTGGAATATTTGATAAGAGTCCCCAGTCAGATCTGAATTATAACATGGAATATAATAAACAGATATGTATTTTTATTCCTGAAAATTTCTGACCAATTTTTTTTCAATAATTTATACTAGTGATTTTAATTCTCTATTACGATCCATATCCCTACGTTTCTATACTTCGTGTTCATAATTCCGATATTTGTTTAATCAGGTGTTGATATTTAAGTGATACTACATTTGAATTTTATGGGATCCGGTAACCACTTAACGCCAGGTGTACCGTCAGCTTATCCACCCATCTAAGCAATAGGTATAAATAGAAAATGATATGGTGAACAGATTTCAGGATTCAGGACTATTCTGGTGATATCGAGGGGTCATTCACCGAGCGAGTAGGTGAGTTCACGGGGCTCTAACCTGTGGACGTTGCTAACACTAGCTAGCCCTAGTAAGAGCAGTGCTTCGCAGATTCTACCACCGGATCGGAATCGCGACCCATTGAGAAGATCCGGCGAGAAACTCAGTGGGCAAGCGCCCTAATGCGGCTATTGGTCTAGTATTGATTTTGATCCGGAAACTATCTTTTTGCAATAACGATTTGATTGTAGAGCCTGGAGTTTCCATAACTTTTTCGATTTTCACAGTTCAATTTGTTTAGAATAACGCAGAGTTATTATTCACAATCTACTATTCGGAATAGTTTGTTTGATTAAAATATAGAACACGGCATCTACCCTCCATTTTTTTTAAATTAATCAAAACAAGAACTTTATCATTTCAATAGCAATCAAAACAGTGTCTTAATATTTCATAAGTCGTTTTCCACAACATGTTAAGTTGTACATTTACGAAAGCTGTCATTGAAAAACAAAAAAGAAATGACAGATTCAATTTCAGTCCTTAATGCTTAACAATTATGGAACAAATTTGACCGCTACCTTCCCTTTTATGTACACGTAAATAAACGAATACACTGACAGGTCGTTCGTTTGTCCGTGTGTGAGTGCAGACGTGTAGCAACATGTCCTCTGTGAGGGCTTCCCTGTTCCCTCTTCGATGCTACATAGAAAATTGCACGTTTTTATGTACAATATTTTATTGTTACGAAAACTAAATGTTTCTTTTTGCAGGTGAAATAATATTTTAAATTTGGAAACTATCGATTTAACACGTTCTCAGACGAGATAATGCAATGAATGCATTACTGTTTAATAAAACTATTACGTAAGCTTAGTACGTAGGACGTCTTGTGAGTCCACACGGGTAGGTACCACCGCCCTGCCTATTTCTGCCGTGAAGCGGTTAAGGGTTTCGGTTTGATAAGTGGGGCAGCCGCTGTAACCATGCTGAGACCTTAGAGCTTATATCTCAAAGTGGGTAGCGACATTTACGCTATAGATGTCTATGGGCTCTGGTAACCACTTAACACGAGGTGGGCCGTGATCTAGTCCACCCTCCTAGGCAATAAAAAAAATGACAAATTGCATTGTTTTCTGGTAGAAATAATTAATAATTTTGTTATTAACGGAAATAATACAGCTTTTTTTATTTATTTGGAAACTTTGGTCTTCTGGTTGTTATTAATAATGTCTTTACAATTCGTTACAAGTTACAACAACAAAAAGACACAAAGAAAGTTTATATTTAAGACGAAGCATTAACCATTGTGTGATAAATAAAAGTATTGATATAAAATAAAGCATTTATGTATTTTTGTGCAATGTAATTATAATACAATATTATAAAATAAATAAATACATATGAGTCACCCGCAGAAACTATCATTAATATACTAGGTATCATCATCAGCCTGTATCTCTCCACTGTTGCATATAGTCCTCTCCCATAATCCACCATAATGAATGGTTCTCCGCCTTCCGTATCCAATCTTCATCGTACCACTACTGAATATACTATTGTAACTATACTTGAGACCTTAAAACTTACATCTCAAGGTGAGTTGCGCATTTACGTTGTAGATGTCTATGGGCTCCAGTAACTATTTAACACCAGGTGGGTTGTGAGCTCGTCCACCCAGCTATGCAATAAAAAAAACTAGATAAAACTAAATGAATAAATGAAAACAAAAAACCACTATCAGAAAAACTCAAACGTACATGTGCTCTTGAAAAGGAACAAAGACGAGTTAATTCTAAAGGAATCGGTTACGCGATTACGTTTTTTTTTTATTTACGTTCCTAGCAATCAGGCGTTTACGTATTTAGAGAATCAATTGGAGGGCCCGCCGTTGTTTCCCCAAGGCTGTAATCAAAAGAAGCAATTTCGGAACGTCTGCGCGCCGAGTAAAATATTTAACGACTCTTTATAACATCGGAACAGTCTGAAAAGTTATGAAATTTTCAAATATCTCCCGGAAATTACCGACTCGTACGCTATGTCGGGACACGGCCTCGTTCATATTTCAATATTAAACTTGCCGCGTATAATAAATTCTAATATGGGAAGTTTTTACGTTTTCAACCGAACTCAGGAAATACTGTTGTAGTACGGCTGTATGTTTTATTAGCAACGTTGAGTTCGGCCCCAAATATTGCACTGGTGCGGGGTAATAGAATGCATTAATGAAACTTTCGGGCAATAGTTTTGTAGTGACTATCCAATAGAGCCGGGCGCCGCCTCATCCTCTGGCCGCCCCGCCTCGCCCGCCCGCGGAAACCGAATTCAATTTTAGAACGCGGGCTCCAATTTTCAATATTCGTAAATTAAAAAAAAAAGAAAAAGGCCAACGAATACCGCTCTTTGATGTTTTAGCGCGCAAAGCTTATTGTATTTAGAAAAAAAAAAAAACAATAACAAAGTCTTGTCGTATTGATCGTCGTACGGCGCATGCGCATAACGCAAACGCAAAATTTGCAATTACAAAGTGCTCTGTGCAAATTTCGTCGAGTTTATAATTCGAACGCTGAGCACTAGAAACGCGCTTCCTTGTTGTATACGATACGAAAGAAAGAGACCACAATACATATTCGAATTTAGAAAATTAATTTGCATCATTGCTTTTATGGTTTTTGAATTTTTGTTACGCAATTAAATTTTTGACAGTAATACATTTTCAGACTACAAGTATAAATAAAATATATATAGACTTTTTGTTATTCATGAACCTGTAATAATTTTTAATGCTGAATATTTTCCTAACCAGTTGATTAATCCAACACAACACCATTGAATAATATAATACCGGCACCTAGATTTTTGGTCATTCAACTTGCAATGTGTCTTTAATGTAATTTAAAACTTTTTTGAAGGAAAACCTTTTTTGAGGCCTTTACTGTACTGATGTTTTTAGCCCTTAACAAATTTTAGTTTTATGCTTAAATTTACCAAAAAATCTTTTTTTTATTAATTAAATGTTTACGAATTCCACAACAAAATCGTAAAACAAGCTAAATTATTTTCGTGGTCTACATAAGTTGTCTAATCATTAAAAGGAAGGCTATTTAGACTAGTCTAGCCTTTAGGAAGTGCAGTGTGGGGGCCAAGGGGGGCCGTCTCGTTGCTATGGCAACCGCAAGATGGCGCTCGCGGAATTAGTTCGTCTGCAGGCTTTATGCACGTCGTCTTCATTATATAGGATTTCAATTTACTTCGAAACTCAACGACTAGAATTAGATTTGGTGTATAATTAAATTATTTGATCGTGGCGGGAAACTGTTTGGTAGAAATCTAATTTTAATAGATTTAGTTCCGAGTTGTTTTCTTAAAAAAAAAAAAAACAATTGACAATGATTTTGGATTTGGGAACTCTTAATGTTTTCTTTATTTCTGTTATATATATGTACCGAATGTACTGTTAATTAAAACTAAGGAGCTTTATTTATTTATTTGAATAAGACATAAAATACTTTCGGTTGTAATTGTCAGTTTTTTTTTAATTTGTCGCAATACACTAGTGTGGACGAGCTGACGGCTCATTTGATGTAAAAGAGTTGTCGGAGTTCCATAGACTTCCCAACATTAATGCCACCACTCACCTTGATACATATTGATGAAGTTAAAATTGTATATCTGCCGGTACCTAATCGTGTGGACTCACAATACGTCTCGCAATTTATATTTTTGTGTTATTCTGTTATTGTGGAAATCGTTCCAATAAGTATGTATTTCCTTCTTCAGAAAACTGAAACTGAAATGATGACTTCATCTTATGGTTTTGAGCTCGGTATTTATTGAAAAATATGGTCTTTTTAAATATATCGCACATACAGTGCTATAAAATCACTTATGCAATTTTTGTTAACACTCAACTGAGTATGAGAAAATATATATTTTTAGTTATTTGTTATAATGAGACGAAAGAGATGTTTGCTTTTACTGATGAAGTTTGTAGTTTAAATATTATTTTATTTCTATAGCCTAGCAGAACTATTTAAGAATTATATAATAAGATGTTGATTTTTTTTATTTTTTTTTAGTGCTTAGATGGGTGGACGAGCTCACAGCCCACCTGGTGTTAAGTGGTTACTGGGGCCCATAGACATCTACAACGTAAATACGCCACCCACCTTGAGATATAGTTCTGAAGTCTCAAGTATAGTTACAACGGCTGCCCCACCCTTCAAACCGAAACGCATTACTGCTTCACGGCAGAAATAGGCAGGGGGGTGGTACCTACCCGCGCGGACTCACAAGAGGTCCTACCACCAGTAATTTTTTTAGTTATTAGTTGTAGTGAGACGAAAGAGATGTTTGCTTTTACTGACGAAGTTTATAGTTTAAATATTATTTCATTTCTGTAGCCTAGCAGAACTATATAAGAATTATATAATAAGATGTTGAATTTTCCAACGTTTCTCCTGAGAAATCACATAATTTGCATAAGTGACGTTATCGCATCGTAAGGAGTATGAAAAGAAGCAATGTGAACTGAAAACGCAGTTGGTAGAGTTGGTAGAGCTGGTGGTTGTTTATATACTTTTTTATATTAAACGGCTTTATTAAAAAAAAAAATACAAAAATAGCCGATACGTAGTGTTCATGCTCCTTTTTTTATGAATGATAGAGCATTAGTGGCCCGGAAGCCTTTCCAGTTTCACAAGGACAGGCGCGCCAGTAAAAGCTCGGCCAGGAGGGGTGGGATTTGCTACTAACTGCCCGAGCGCCTCAGAAGGAGACTTAACAGCTCAAGGGCAGCTGCTTCGTGAATGCATGGTCCTTTATGAGGCGCGGGACGTCCAGAAATCTTTTCTTTTATTCTTTTATTGCCTTTGTATGCAGACGAGCATGCGGCCCACCTGATCAAACAATTCATAGATCTATCATTTTTAAGATGCTTCTATTAGCTTACATATATGTGTGTATGTGACGGAGTCTTTGATTATCGCATTCACTGAATTCGTGATGTCGATTAACTTGAAAATCGCACACGCATCAAGGAGCGATAACGATACATAATATAGTTTTATATCTTCGCTCTAATATCTTGATGTCCTATCGAATCCTATGGAATATCCGTGAGAATAGACAACCAAACGATATAGACATTCGGTGAAGCTAGTATAACTCCTTGAGGTTGCTTATTAGCAGTAGTAACAAAATAAGAAAAAGAGATCAGGATAATAAAGCTTTGAATTAATTGCTAGTTCGATTTTTTTATTTTTTATTTATTGCTTTGATGGGTGGACGAGCTCACAGCCCAGCTTGAACAAGCATGTTCGCATACCCGACCCTGTGGACAGAATGGTAAACAGTCGACGTCGCCCTAGACACGTCATTACGGATTCTCCCGATCCATTAACGGTGCTTTTAGGTACTTCAAGCACCGGTCACCGTCCTCCCCGAACCCGTCACTTGCGACGAAGGGCTTGACGAGTAAATTAACCCATAGACACAGCCCACTGAGTTTCTTGCCGGATCTTCTCAGGGTCGCGTTTCCGATCCGGTGGTAGATTCTGCGAAGCACTGCTCTTGCTAGGACCAGTACTAGCAAACACTCCGGTTTGAGCCCCGTGAGCTCACTGTCACGTCAAGGCGAAGCTGAAACAGCCTCTCAAGGCTATCAGCATAGGTAGGGAAAAAAGCATGTTTTTATTATAGTTTTTAAACTACATATATAATATTATTATTAGTGACAGAGTATCTTTATATGTACATACTTACTAGTATGACTGCTGACGCATGAAGAAACATATTCTTCACATGTGAGATTCTTATTCCCGGGATTATTATTACACATATGTTTAACGAATGTTCGTCATTATCACTAACCTGGCGGCCAATATCTCAGTTAAGTTCTGATAACTGTATACCCTAACTTCAACTTTCAACCCACCAATGAAAATACAAAATGTACTTTACTGGTGGTAGGACCTCTTGTGAGTCCGCGCGGGTAG
The DNA here is from genome assembly GCF_030269925.1 of Bombyx mori. Classification (NCBI taxonomy): domain Eukaryota; kingdom Metazoa; phylum Arthropoda; class Insecta; order Lepidoptera; family Bombycidae; genus Bombyx; species Bombyx mori. The sequence goes on from NC_085128.1 coordinate 3,068,574, forward strand.
GTACCACCGCCCTGCCTATTTCTGCCGTGAAGCAGTAATGCGTTTCGGTTTGAAGGGTGGGGCAGCCGTTGTAACTATACTTCTTGAGACCTTAGAACTTATATCTCAAGGTGGGTGGCGCATTTACGTCGTAGATGTATATGGGCTCCAGTAACCACCTAACACCAGGTGGGCTGTGAGCTCGTCCACACATATAGCAATAAAAAAAAAAACTTACAATAAAACGTGGAAATTCACAAAACGGAGCTTTGCCGATAAAGCTACGTGACGTGAACGTGTATAACATTAAAGCGACCTTGTTGGGCGTACCAATTAATTTACAATTCCACTGAGTTGTGAATGAACAGGTAACTCGACGCCCCGAGCGGAAAAATCTGTGAAAACCACCCGCGACCGGGTCACGACCTAACGATCAGTGTGCCGTACATTGCGTGCTTAGTTCTCGTGCATTGCTACAATGTTTATGCGACACGAAGTTTTGCATCTTTGGACAACGTAAGCTTCTTACGCATAGGCTATTTTGAATTGTCCATCATCTACTTGTACATAATCCTGTCTGTTTTTGTCACAAAGCTGTCATACGTTCTGTACGAGACGTTATACTACGAAATGAGACTTAAGATCTCATGGTGACATTAATGTCTACTGGGTCCGTTAATCAATTAACCTCAGTATGTTTAGTGAGAGTTTTTTAACGTTCTCGATAGCGTAAAAGTTAACTCAAATTTGTATGCAGTTGGAACAGCGCCCCTAGCGGCAAACGTGGACGAACGTTCAAACTTCATACAAATTTGAGTTAACTTTTACGCTATCGAGAACGTTAGAAAACTCGCAATAAGCACACCGGTGAGCAATGAGATAGCTCGCCCAGCAATAATATTATATGTGTAATAATAATCAACTAGAGATCCCGCAGTAGTCGAAATTCGACTATAATTAATTGGAATTGTAAGTTTGTACACTATTATGATTGTATTTTATACTTCTATAATCACCAAATTTCGCCAAGACTACACTATAAAAAATATTAACAAAGGCAAACAATATTTAATCTATTCTCAATTTGACAACAGACGCCAGGAACAAAAGTTTGACAATAAATAGTATGCATGCGTGTGTGCGTCAAATACATGGTATGTAGTGTGTGTAATGTTTTCTTTATTGATTTCATGTATCTTTCATGCATTTTTAAAAAAATATTAGCATTGTGCACATCTTCTCTATATTCTCTATAAGTGTGGAAAATTTCATACTCCTCCGTCCGCGCAATTTTCCTAAAAAGGGATACAAAGTTTTTGCTTCACGTATTAATATATAGATAGCCCTCGTCCTACCCCTTAATATTCTTGATGCAAAGTTAAAGTGCACAGCAACAACTTTGAATTTTCTCTCTTATTTTACTAATTTACCCTAACTCGCTTTTTGACCACTTGACTTCATCAATCATTTATGATTATGCTGTATTATCGGAGCTACTAAGTTTCGCCTTCCCACTTAGGTTTTACAAAACTATTTTATTAACTATTTAAATGTCAATTCTAGTATAATTCTTTACTTTATTACGATCGCTTTTGTAATGCTGTATAGCTCATAAAATATATACATTAGAGTTTTGTGTAAATAACACAATTCACGACTAATAGGTGTGCGAGATATTTCTTTACATTACCACATAACATCAACATAACAATCTACTATCACATAAAAATCTATTAGATACATTTAGTATTATGCATTAAAAAAATGTGTGGTGTCGTGGGACACCGGATAGGAACGAAGTTCCTTATTATAAAAAAAAAGTAAGTTCTATTCGAGGTATAAAGAAAATAAAACTGGAGGTTTCGCAACAACCCACGATCATTCGGTAACGTGTGAACTTATTGTGGTACACTTCATTCACGGTTGTTTGCATAAGAGTTAGTGTACTGCGCCAACGAACGCTCTGAGATCGTGGTCAATGAATGATTAAAAATATGTTATTATATTTTTTGTACGTTATTACATAGTTAAGTCGTACACTGTGTGCATTACTAATAAAAACCTTACGTTACGGACTTTTTTTTCCGGTTAGGGTACCCCTCCGCATCGTCCCATAAGGACCTTCGTTCCAAAAAAAACAATGCGCAAGTGTCAAGCGCGCAATGAACTAGCTACAATTAAACGCCGCCGGCTATTTGACAGGAAGCCGGTATTAATCTCGGCGGACTGTATCCACTATTTCGGGTGGTTGGTTGTGCCCGTGAACTCGGCGTTTACACTTTATTTCTATATTTGGACAGTTCGGCCCGAAAGCGAGAGTGACCCCGTTTTTGTACGCGTTTGATTTACGCTCGTTGCGTAATCAGGTTTGACCTTTTGACCTGTGACACCGGGTGCCTGTGAAACCTTCATGAACTAAACATAGCTTAGTCTCGATGATAACTGTATTACACCCGCATTTTAGTATGAGTTTAACGAAAAATTAATTAAGCTTTTGTAAGTTAAGCGGAGTCAACGCAGCATCAATCGCGTTTGAGTGGCAACCACTTGGCAGGAGAAGACCTGGTCGCCCTGTACACACTTGGCGACGCACCGTGGAGAGTGAGATGAGGACTGCCAACGTGACCTGGAGTGATGTCAAGGAGCAAGCGCAAGACAGGGTAAAGTGGAGACAACTTGTGAGGGCCCTATGTACCAGCGGGGTACCCTAGGACTACAACAACAATACAACAAGCTTAAAAAATATTGTCTAAACAAAACGCTGCCTTAAAATAATTGAATCTTTCTAATACATCTCTTCGTTCCACACTAGCGGCATCCTGAGGTTGTTCAGTTTTCAAAATCAACGCACACATTCCTAGGAAAATCTTTCAGTGAAATTGAGTGTACCAACTGTTCAAATATGTCAACTCATCTACAACCAGAGATGCAATGTTACGTATGTCATTAGCACTGTTAATGCACCGCGAAATGGTTGTCAACCTTAATCGCTCAGTTGGTCTAGTAGACAAGGAAATCATCAGGCATACGTTAGATTTACGCTCGAAATCAATATTTACTTAAAGATTCAACATTGGCAGTGTTATAACCTCGTATGTGTCGTTCCTATATTCCACAGCACAGAAAGAATCACGTTTTTAAACTAGATCTTAAAGAATAGCCTTACTTATTTTTTTTTGCCACCAACTAACTTTTAATTCAGAATAAACTTTCACCAGTAAAACAATCTCATTGTCAGAACTCTGTTTGTTTTTGCAAAATTTGGGGGTAGTTTTTATTCCTTAAATTACTATTCAGTCAAAAAATGTATGTAAAGAGCTTGTATATTAAGATTTATAGTTTTTTTTTATTGCCCTAGTAGGCAGACGAGCATACGGCCCACCTGATGGTGACCATAGCCCATGGACTTCAGCAATGCCAGGGGCGGAGCCAAGCCGCTGCCTACCGTTAAGTACTCTGCACAAGCCTCGTTTGAAGAAGGATATGTCATAGCTTTCGAGAAACACCGTGGAGGGAAGCTCATTCCAAAGCCGGATGGTACGTGCCAAAAAAGACCTCTGGAAACGCACTGTGGATGAACGCAGTGGCTTCAGGTAGTATGGATGAACTCTACTCCGGTGGCGGCCGCTGCGATGGTGTAAACGAGAGGATGGTATCATCTCAAACAATTTCTCAGAGCACTTCTCAGTATTTTAGAAAAGTTAATTGGCAATACGCGAAATGGCGGTATTTACAGCGCGATTTTGCAAGCAAATTACACTTTACTTACTAAGTTTAATTGTTTATACAGCTATCTATAATCTTAAGTATATTATTACAATGCTAGTAATACGATCGTATTTTATTTTTGTTTATACTTAAAACTTATAATAGGCAAGTAAACCCATATCTCGAAGGTTAACTCTCTAACAAGGATATGGGTTCCCGAAAAATCTGCGCCGTGCTGCAATCAAGGCTACATTACTACATTATAAACATTAAATTACTAAGCAATAAAGAAAATCGCGGTCATCGTTCTTTTCGAACCCGTCGCTTGCGAGGAAGGGCTCGGTGAGTAAATTAACACACAGACAAAGCCCACTGAGTTTCTCGCTCAGTGTGTCGCGTTTCCGATCCAATGGTAGATTCTGCGAAGTACTGTTTTTGCTAGGGATATCTTAGCAACGCCGTTAGGCTAGAGCCCCGTGAACTCACCTACACACTAGGGTAACGTTGATATAGCCTCACAAGGCTATCAGCATAAATAGGAAAATAAAAGAGAAATAAGGGCACACATGATGCAGCCGGTACATATCTGAAGCATTTTTGTTACCACCTACCTACCTACCTACCTATAACCTAAGTGTTAGGTTACGCTGACATAGCCTCTCAACGCATAGGTAGGAAAAAAAAACAAAGAAAAAAGATGTAAAGCTTTCCTTCCTTAAGAACGGTTACCTGGTAGATAACTCAATTGTTGAGTTCGCCATTTTTTATATCTTATCGCAATTACTGTGTTATATTAACTGTGTGTACAAATAAAGAATAAATAATAATAAAGATAATTCGATCAATGTAGTATTTTACAATTCTCCTATCGGCGCCGGTCACGTACGTATTAGTCTAGTTGTTTAAGCTGGCCGTCGTCTGTAATCGATATTCGATTATTCTAATGTTTACTTTTATACTTTTCATTAGGCATCGTTCTTATGAGAAAAAAATTCGAAGAAAAAGTGTTTCAAAATTCGATTACAATTTTTTCGAGTTCCTCTTCGAGTAGGGCATGAAAAAGGTCTTTGCTATTTCGACTGAAATGGCGTATGTGTAAATCATTATCAATGTTCCGTATTTACTTGTTTCCTCTACCGAAACAGGATCAATTTTTTTTTTTAAAGAAATGGTCAGTAATGAATTGATTAATCAAAAAAATTTTTTATCAGATAATATCTGTTAGCTGGATGTCTTAAATCGGACCGAATCAATGAACAATTTTGGTAAACATTCACTATGATTGGTTCATAGTTGGTGTTTAAATGGTCCATGCCAGCGAAAATGCTCTTAACTTCTTTTAGTCTATCTCGCTTACATCTACGCGATTAAATGTGTATTCACGACTATTTAATTTTAATTATGAAATTCATGCATTTCCATTCTAGTTATGTCATGGGCGATTGGTTTAGTCTGTAATTGTTCTGCCAACTTGAGAACAATAAAAGGGAACGTGAGGCTAATATGAGATACGAGCAGGAATAAATTTTTAAAAATAAATAAACATATACGAATTATAATAAATTGATCAACAAATATCTGAGAGTACAATATTCCATGATAAAATAACTGCATTCTCTGAAAGTGAAGATTAATGGTAGTAATAAAGTTTAATAAATGTTATTTGTTAAAGATGTGTAGCTAGTTACTAGATTAGTCACCACTAAGGATTCACATGACATAAAGAAATAAAAAAGAAATGAAAAATAAGGAAATGGGTTTATGTACTTACTGGAGTGGCCGTTGCGCGCCCTCTACCGCGACCTCGACGAGACTCGCTCTTCACGGTCTGCAATGTTCCGTCCGGCGCCAAAATAAGCTATAACAACACAGACACACCACAGACTTAACATAAAGCAAAAATAAAGTAAGTAAAAAAACAAAGGAGAACGTTAACACAAAAAGGAAAAATGAATAGACAAACATGCAATGGATGGGTTAAGTGGCGACTTATTAGCGGTATTAGTGGTCGAAGTATTGTTTTTAGTATGACGATGAAAGTTAAATAGTTAAAATATTAATAAATTCTGTTAAATTTGTTTCTATTTGAAATACTATGTATATTAAGTAATTTGAAATGTTTTTTTGTTAAACCGCCATCTGTGAACTCAAAACTAAACTAATATGAAATGGCTAGGATTCACGAAGTTCTTCTACTTGACAGCAGATGTCGCGCCGAGCAAAAGTTCCTCGTGTGTTACAGAGATGGCGCAGTGACGACGATTTATTTTTTAAGCATCTAATTCAAAAATATTCTAATTTTGATTTTGGTTTCTAAGCCGTGTTTTATCAATTTTACTAAATACTCACAAATTACAGCTATTTTCGTGGACATTTTTCATTTTAGTGTATTATGATTGTTTAACGTTTGGAAGCCATCGTTGAAAATCGAGCCTTGGAAATTAAAATGGCGAATTCTGTACAAAACAAATTACTTTCAAGTTTTAGAACAACAGCTGTCACTGATTGGTAGAATTTTTTTCATACGTAATAATTAAAACAGCGAGCTGTTGTATGATGTACCAACGAATAAATAAACAGTTTCTGTTACTAAGCACATGGCGGCGACTCGCACCTGGCGTTTTAGTTCGTTACTCCTGTTTTTGTGTTATTAGAATGCGAACAGCATTTGTTATAGCTCGGTCTCTTTCTGACCTAAGGCCGTCTCGCTTACTCGTCGTCTATTCACATTCAAATTTTTAAGGATTTCTAATTATCCTGAACAGGTTAAAGGATCATTTTGATTAAGTATTATGAATAAATAGTGTGAGAAACATCTGCTTCTAACTGGTTTCAGTTAGTATACATTAAAACGATTACTATTCATCAATTTGTTGAAGTTTAAAAATAAAACTCACATTTACAAACGACTGGAATTATTGTTGTACACGTATTAAAATAATTACAGACGCGTAACTGTTCTTTTATAATTTAAATAAGTAGTTCAACTTCGAATTATGTTATACTGATGTAAAGATAAGACACGTGGAACATTTCCTTATTTCAAAATTCAAAGTAGAATTAGGTCATAACGGCTTTTTAAATTAAAATAGTTATTATTCATTATAACAGCTATGCGATAGTACTATGTGTACTTACTACGCGTATTAATCGTCATTGGACATCACTCTAATGTTATTTTAGACGGTATTTGTAAAATTTATGTCATAAGAAGACCTTATCGTGGATAGGTAAATATCAATTTTATTTAACATCGTTGTCAACATTAAATTGATATAGAATATAAGTATAAATTTAAAATAATACAACATAAAACTAAAACTAAATGTATTTAAGACAACGTTATGACATGGCACGCCTTTTCACTCGTGTTAAATTTGTAAATCCGAAATAATGAAATATGTATTTTCTACGTATTTATACGTATTTATTACGTAAAGAGTTGCGTTCAAAAGCTGTAAGTTTTGTGGGTACGTAAACTCACAAATCCGCGAACACTGACGTATTTATTAAAGCATATTCATTCTGTGTTGTCCGAGCTATGTACTATAATAAAACGTATCCAGGTTATAAACGTTCTATGCGCGAAACTCAATCTAAATCGGTTTTGGCGTTTTTGCATCATCAATTAACAAAAACAAGTCGTCGCGTAGCCTAAAGGATAAGACGTCCGGTGCATTCGTATCTAGCAATGCACCAGTGTTCGAATCCCGCAGGCGGGTACCAATTTTTCTAATGAAATACGTACTTAACAAATGTTCTCGATTGACTTCCACGGTGAAGGAATAACATCGTATAATAAAAATCCAACCCGCAATATTATAATTTACGTAATTACTGGTGATAGGACCTCTTGTGAGTCCGCACGGGTAGGTACTCCCACCCTGCTTATTTCTGCCGTGAAGCAATAATACGTTTCGGTTTGAAGGGTGGGGCAGCCGTTGTAACTATACTGAGACCTTAGAACTTATATCTCAAGGTGGGTGGTGCATTACGTCATAGATGCCTAAGGGCTCCAGTAACTACTTAACACCAGATGTGCTGTGAGCTCGTCCAACCATCTAAGCAATAATAATAAAAACAATAATTATATTAGTATAGATACAATGTCATTTTTGACCTATTTTACTGCTCTATAATTATATTATTAGTATCCTCAAAACAGCGTGGTTTAAATTTTGTAGTGATTCTACTCGAGCGTGCGTATTGTAGCGCGTGGGCGACAATGAGCGTGGGCTGACTTAGGGTAGGTCGGGTTTGTCACGCAATTCCCTGATTATTTCATTGATACCTGCTCTTACCACTTCATTGTTAAACAAATTTAGCTAAGAGACGCGCTGTGGATGTTATTTGGCGGGATGACGCTCACGAGTCAAACAAATGTACTACTACTTATTTATTTATTTATTTACTTAATAGAATCGTGATTTGTTTTTATCGTGAATTGTTTGTTGTTCGGTTTGATTGAAACAAAATACTTCATACATATTTTTCTCCTCACGAAAGTACAGGAGTCGAGTCAATTAATACTTCTACAACGCCAAACGCTATGACGGGCGGATGTTTAGCTTGAAAAGCATGATGGATGAAAATGGCAGTTATTTAAAATTGGTTAGCGGCAGGTGCCGCCCGCGTTGCACAGATAATAAAAGCCGCAAGATAATCTCGAACGTTAATCTGTACAGTAAAATAACGAGGTTAATTGGAATGTACGTTGTTTCGGGCCGCAAAAACGAACATTTGTAAATGATCAGACAATGGATTAAGTTTATTGCTACTCGACAACAGATGGCGCAAAGCTGTTATTCAAAAAAAGAAATCCTTTGTAATGTAAATGATTCGACTTGTTATCTAACGTTGTAAGTGAAATTGCATGTTTAATTTAAACTAGAGTGGCATAATGGTTTTTTTTTTAATTTGCTAAATCACTTAAGTCGGTGGTATGGGCGATTCTGTAATTATACACAACATTACCCTCAGAAATATGTGCCCTGCAAACAAATCCAACCCTTTTAAATATCTCCATACACTTGTTACTTTTTATTCACTATTTAGATCTCTAGGCAACTTTCCAGAGACATTGCTATAAAATCACCAGTGACCCGCTTCGGTTTCACTGGCTTTATTTAATAAAAACAAAACTATCGAACTTAGACAAAACGAACTGAGCGTAATCAACTGAACCAAATTAAAAAGATTTGATCACGTGTAAAATTAGTTCGTGACCAAGATAATTTATTGGCAAAGTTGCGTCGTTGCCTCGACGGAGACGCCTCGTCCTGTACGTATTGCTGTTTTTGTAATAACACCGGTTTGTCTCTCGAGTGAGTTTTGCACGACTATTGTTTAGAAGTCGAAGCTATAGCTGCTTCAACTTTTCTACTAAATTATTCAAAACTACAGTGACGAACTTATCTATATTCTATACTAATATTAAAAAGCGGAAAGATTTGTTTGTTTGTTTATATTGAATAGGCTCCGAAACTATTGAATCGATTTGAAAAATTCTTTCACTGTTTGGAAGCTACACTGCTCCCGAGTGACATAGGCTATAAAGCTTTTTTGAAAAAAAAAAAAAAAATGGGATCTTAACTAAAACTTCAATAATGTAACTCAAGGTGTAAAAAAAAAACCTAAAATATTCTTTACATCGCGTGCCCTGCGAAAACTATTGATGACAGAATAAAATAATGTGCTACAACTTTGTAGAACGCATTATTGTTTACAAAAAGTGTCCCGACAGCATATATCTAACTATTATAGTTACGCCGCAATAAGTGTTCTTTTATTTTAAAAAATAAAACGTCAAATATCGTTGAAATGTTTGTTAAGGACCCGAGCGGAGCCGGAGCGGGCCGCTAGTAGTTTATATAAGCACAATAATTGGATATTAAAATTAACGTTTGAAGCGGTTTCCTCGTGAATCGGTCATGTTTTTCCTAGACGTAACTGAGAATTACAGTTTTATAGCGATCGATTTTTCTCAAGGTTACAGGTGTTCAGTTCGGCACGTGGGGGTCGCAAGGGGAGACCGTCTGATAGGGTGCAATAGGCCGGAACCAATCATATTATTTGAATATTGGATGTTCGCATCACTTGAGGGCAAATATGTAGTAAATAATATGTGGGGGCCTATGGAGTTGATCTTCAAGATGTTTTGAATATTGATTTTTTTTTGGAAATTGTTAGCGATTTGTCGTTCTCAGCTCTGTTTAATCTTTCAGTTGGTTTTTACTGCAGACTTAGAGAGCGTTCAGAAAAGACAGATTCTAGTATATTCCTAACACAGAAAAGAGTCTTTAAAGATCAAGAATGTGCACAACCTGAAACTGTTGTTAATAAAATGCGAAATTAAAGCAAAATCATTACTAATGAGGAGGTAATAAATAAATTATCTGTACTGTTCCTTTTGCTGTTGGCGGCTGTTTGCATGAGTGTACCAGGCTCATCACAAACCGGGAGGAGTGGAGATTGCTCGTGAGGCGCATAGCATCTGCCCACAACAATGATGCTGGATGACGACCACGACCGCTCTGACAAGAGTGATACGACATACGACTGGTCCTTGCACTGGTAATTAATTAAAATCGTTCACAGCGCTACATGCCTCTTTCGCTCATTTACCACATCCTTACACACTTACAATAAGTTAGTTTTTTTTTCTACACTAGAAATTCCCCAGAAATCTTATATATGGCAAAACAACGGTTGCCAGGTCAGCTAGTATTAGTATAGATTATTGTTTAGAAAGACTCGATCCACAATACGAATGGAATAATTTGGTCTCGTTAAACGCGACGTGGAGCGTCATCGGGTGCGTCGCCGGCCGCTAATACGAATTTCGTCCGACAATTCAATTTGTGTCCAATCAAATCGGCCCGGCTCACAGTGTCGGCTCCGCGATTGGCCATTGTTTAATGTCGGCGAGGACGCGGTCGGATTTTTTTATCCTGTCGCCGACGGAAGCTCAATTTAGTGCAATCACAGCGCTGTGACGCGGGACGCACACTGGTTGCACGATTCGTGGCGATAGTGGCGCCACAGTGTCGAGTAGCCGAAGCTAATGAAGGATTTTCGATTTAGTTCTGTTTCTAAAACTCTTGTCTATTGGTTTTATATGACGTAATATTCCTGTCGCTATGAAACGTAATGTTTGTGCAAATTAGATGAGTTTAATCAAAATTAAACTTTTGTTCATGGTACATAATTAAATTCTAGATAAATTATTGTGTATATATGAACAAGTGAATTATCACTTGTTCATATATTTGGTAGCATAGATGGTTATAAGAGTAATCAATTTTTTTACTATTATTTTCATGGGTAGACGAGTTCAAGGCCCACCTAGTGTTAAGTTTAACTGAGCCCCTAGATATCTATCTACAAGGTAAATTCCGCCATCTCCTTGAGGAGACACGAGTTCTAAGTCTCAGTTTAACAGTACAACGGCTGCCGCAACCTTCAAACCGAAGTGCGTTACCGCTTCATGGCAGAAATAGGCAGCGTGGTGGTACCTACCTACCCGTGCGGACTCACAAGACGTCCCACCACCAGTAATTACGCAAATTATAATTTGGTTTTTATTACACGACGTTGTTCCTTCACCGTGGAAGTCAATCGTGAACATATTTTGTTAAGTACTTATTACATTAGAAAAATTAGTACCTGCCGGAGGGATTTGACCATAGGTACAGTCACAGATACGAATGTACCGGGCGTCTTATCCTTCAGGTCACGATGATTTCAGATCAAATTTGAATTTCTTTAAACCGCGCACGCAACCTTCTTTCGTTTATTGAAATATTGACGACGTATTTAAATTCGGAATACAAAGACTCATGAATGTCTTTATAATATCATCACACCAATAAACTTTGCTTAGTGAGGAGCGTGCGACAAATATAATTCAGTGTAACAAAAACATATTTCAGACCACCGAAGTAGATGTCACGTTTTCGAGACTTCACAAGAAAAGAACCGTAAAACGGAACGCACAAAGAACTGTCAAAATGTTTGAAATTTAAATACGGAATTCGCGCGTTCCTCGTTTGATTGGCGGCTGAATCACGCACGCACATGATGCGTTGTGTCCAATCCCGAAATGTGCGTCATCGCTTTAATGATATCGGAGGTTTTACGTAAAATTTTACTCATTAAATCGTAGTGAATTTAGTATTATATATACAGTAAAAAAAACGACTTATTCGCGGTTCTTTCATTCTAGTTTTCACTATTGGCGGATTATAAATATTCGCGGCTTATGATTTCTTTATCGCAATTTTTTTTTTTTTATTGCTTACATGGCTGGACGAGCTCACAGCCCACATGGTGTTAAGTGACATAGACATCTATAACGTAAATTCGCCACCCACCTTGAGATGTAAGTTCTAAGGTCTCAAGTATAGGTGGTGGTACCTACCCGCGCGGACTCACAAGAGGTCCTACCACTAGTAATTACGCAAATTATAATTTTTATTTGCTCAAAATGCTTTCAGATTATGTGACAGCCATTGTCCTTATGTATACGTTTTAGATTAATAGACGCAACGACTTATCAGCCATAGAGACAACAGACAAATGAAAGTTCATTGTTTACTGTATACAAACAGTATATATACGCTTTCCACACACGGCCAAGGTCCAGAACTGACCTCGGTTAAACTGTCACATGGTTTATCCTCGTGGGTCCTCGCCCTCTAAGGGTCCAGGCTACGACCTTTATCGTTTACGAGTGCGCTATTCCCGACCCATGTAAAACAGTTTTTCGAGTAAGCCCAAACAACGATTGCGGGAGAATTTTTGGACGTTTTCCTTTCCACAAGAATTCATATATTACTAGAGGTCCCGCAGTAGTCGAAATTCGACTATAATTAATTGGAATTGTAAGTTTGTACAATATTATGATTGTATTTTATATTTCTATAATCACAAATTTCGCCAAGACTACATTATAAAAAATATTAACAAAGACATACAATTTTTTTTTTTTTTTCCTTTATCCCAATAGTTTTAACTTTATGCCAGTTTCAAGTGAAACATACAATATTTAATCTATTCTCAATTTGACAACAGACTTCAAGAACAAAAGTTTGACAATAAATAGTATGCATGCGTGTGTGCGTCAAATACATGGTATGTAGTGTGTGTAATGTTTTCTTTATTGATTTAATGTATCTTTTATGCATTATTTAAAAAAAAAAATTAGCATTGTGCACTCCTTCTCTATATTCTCTATAAGTGTGGGAAATTTCATACTCCTCCGTCCGCGCAATTTTCGTAAAAAGGGATACAAAGTTTTTGCTTCACGTATTAATATATAGATTTATCTAGCGGATGCTACTATAATAATATATTGATGACATTTACCGTGTTTTCTATTTGCTGTCACATAAAATTACGTGCTAGATTTTAATGGAGCTTTTGTTTTTTGAAAGCTTACGCTTTTGAAGCGGGTCATCAGTAGCGAGTGCGTTCTTACTCTCACAGTAGCCACGGCAGTTACCATTATTTTCACATGACGACGAATTAACTTCGCAAATAGTAAATTGTGAATAATAAACGCAAAATTAAATCGTAAAAGTGGTTTTATTTACATATAATATGTATAGCTTCCTCGGTATTCAATAGTATTTTTTTTATTGGTTAGATGGGTAGACGAGCTCACAGACAACCTGGTGTTAAGTGGTTAATGAAGCCCATAGACATCTACAGCGTAAATGCGCCACCCACCTTAAAGATATAAGTTCTAAGGTCTCAAGTATAGTTAATTGTAGGTGGGTGGTATCAGGAGCGTTTTTTTTTTAATTTTTGGAACGAAGTTCCTTTTGGGACGAGGCGGAGGGGTTTTTTTTTTTTTTTTTTTTTTTTCTTTTTTTTTTTTCGGGCCGGGGGCCGAACCTCCTACGAGGTCCCCGCGCCTAGGGGGCGCGCGGGGTATGTGAGACTCAACGATCTGCAGGTGTTGAGAGCAGATCGCGGGCCCAAGGATTTTAGGGCCCACCCACTAAACGACTCCCCTGCACTCTTACACCCGACGTCCGATCTCCGTCCGGGGTCAGAACCCGTTCAGAGTAGGGGGGTTCCCGCGGTCAACACTACAACCAGACACGCGGCGCCACCCCGAGGACGCCCGACCGACGGGTCGTCGAGGCGATAGTCGACGACCAACGACGTCGGTCTCCGCGGTACGGCGGCCCTACCAGGCCGCCCGGGCGGTGCCGCTGGTGTTCCAGGATACCCCGCTGGGCCAGAACCAGCCTGCCGGGTCGGAACGCGATACACCGCCGACCGGGTTGCTCTTCAACAGTATGTTCGGCGACGACAGCGACGACGAAAATGCGGACCGCATCGCAGTCCGCAGCCGCCGACGCGCCGTCCCGTCCTCCTGGTGCCAGCGCGCTAGAGTGACGGTAGCGTGCGGCGCAGCCTCAACCCCCTTAGGTCGCCCCGTGACCATCACCGGGAGGAGACTGCCTCCTCATAGGGGCTGGAGCTGGACAAACGCCCTCCTCCGAACCCCGGCTCGACGGCGGCGGCACGGCGCCGAGAGGGAAGAAGAGCTCTCCCTCTCCCGTTCCGCCGCCTCCTTCTGCGAGATGGTGGACTCGCAGGGTACCCTAACCGGGAAAAAACGTCCGTAACGTAAGATTTTTATTAGTAATGCACACAATGTACGACTTAACTTTGTAATAAAGTACAAATTAGTAATGCACACAGTGTACGACTTAACTTTATAATAACGTGCAAAAAATTACACATTTTTTTATCATTCATTGACCACGATCTCAGAGTGTTCGTTTGCGCAATACACTAACTCTTATGCAAACAACCGTGAATGAGGTGTACCACAATAAGTTCGCACGTTACCGAATGACCGTGGGTTGTTGCGAAACCTCCAGTTTTATTTTCTTTATACCTCGAATAGAACTTAAAATTAATAGGTATCAGGAGAGTTTTTTTTTGAATTTTTTTTTTAAATTGCGTCTATATATTGTCTAATTGACGTATCGGCCTAGCTTGTAGACATTACAAGGTGAGTGCCGCGCGGCCGGATTGCAAAAAGGACATCCTAGTTTTCAGCATTAAACATCAATCACTCTTCATATAAATTAGTGCCAAGATCTCTTTCTCCAAAAGTCTTTTATCCAAACTATATTGTTCGAGCATTGGATATATATTAATACGATGGTATGAGTAATAGCTAAACATTATACATTAAATTTTCGTTTTTGTTATACTCATTCACTCGTGTAGTAATGGGGTAAGCTAAAACCTAACTGTTTTCAAAGTTCTTATATTGACTAAAGCTCGTAAAGAGCTACCAAACAAAAAAGAGAAGAAAATCGGTTGAAAAAACGGAAGAGAAACACTGATCCGTACTTTCTTTGTCTATTTATATATACAAAGATAGTACGGTTAGAAATACATACTACATAAATATATACATACACATATACTCCTATGAACTTTTTCTTAGCTTCAAGAGATGGCTGTTAGGGACAAAATCGCCTATATATACATATAAAAAACTCATAAACATAGGTACTTTACGCTGTGAGTGTCGCTAAGTGTATGAAAAACAACCATTTGTTGGAAGTGCTCACACGCGACTTATCTTGCATCGATAGTAATTGATATAAGCCTTCTTTAAGGGTATCGATATTAACTGAACCCATTTTTAAGTTAATCGGGCAAACGATGTTACAGGGTCTCTCTCCGAGGTCAGTTAAAGAAAAAGATAATAAAATTAATTAAAATATTTATTGGATCTTAAATAACTACACAAAGAGGAGATGACCCTTAGGCAACCCATTGACGCGAGAGCTGTATAGATTGACTGTAAGACGGACTAGTTGTGTATTCACTGATAAATGTCCTGATAAATGTCCTGTCGGGATGTATGGCTGAGATGTCATCTAATTAGGGTCCAGTAGTGGGTTATAACGCATTGATGACAAGCAAGTAAGTTGTCGTGGCCTAAAGGATAAGACGTCCGGTACATTCGTATCTAGCGATGCACTGGTGTTCGAATCCCGCAAGCAGGTACCAATTTTTCTAGTAAAATACGTACTTAACAAATGTTCACGATTGACTTCCACGGTGAAGGAATAACGTCGTGTAATAAAAACTAAATCCACAAAATTATAATTTGCGCAATTACTAGTGGTAGGACGTCTAGTGAGTCCGCGCGGGTAGGCACCACCACCCACCCTGCCGTGAAGCAGTAATGCGTTTCGGTTTAAAGGGTGGGGCAGCCGTCGTAACTATACTGAGACCTTAGAACTCATATCTCAAGGTGGGTGGTGGCATTTACGTTGTAGATGTCTTTGGTCTCCGGTAACCACTTGACACGAGGTCAAGTGGTGGGCTGTGAGCTCGTCCACCCACATAAGCAATAAAAAATAAAATAAAATAATAAAAAAAAACTTCAGAAGTTAGACCATCAAAATTGCGAATTCAACATTTAACTGTGTATTATTTTGCTCGGTAATTTCGCTAAAGTTGGCACAATAGTGGAGACGCTACCACTAGATGTTATAATTCAGTTGTCTTGCTCCGTCCGTTTATAAGTTATTGTGTTTGTCGTTTTATGACAAAATTAAGGGGACTCTTACAATTTATTATATACAGATATTCCTTTTATCTATCCGGTATGAGCCTATTCTTTTTATTTATAGACAAATATTTCATAGAAACATTCATAAACGAACACTTATAAATGATTGTTACGCTGTATGGAAGACAAATATTTCCATACTTACAAATTCGTGATAAACTCGAATCAAATAACTACTTTATTCTTGGTAGAGCGTTTTGTGAGTCCTTACGGGTAGATACCACCACCCTGCCTATTTCTGCCGCGAAGCAGTAATGTGTTGTATTGTAAAAACTGAGGCTTAGAATTCATGTTTTAAGGTGGGTGGCAGTATTTACGTTGTTGATGTCTATGGGCTCAGGTACCCACTCAATACCAGGCGAACCGTGAGCTCATCCACCCATCTAGGCAATAAAAAAGCTTATGGATTCTAAAGGTTTTCTCTAAGCTTTTCTCTTGTGCTATGAGAGATACAGAGAAGAAAAGTCCGGAAAATATTTTATACTTGAAAATAGAACTGATATTACATTACTCAGTAGTGAAATGCTAAAGCTCTCTTTGACTATCGATAAATGTATGAAATATATATATGATTAAAACTACTTGCGGAATTCGGATATTCGTAGTATGCTGATGGTAATGTAGCGACCATTCCTGAATTTTAAACAATAGGTATTTAGATTTCAGTCATTCAAACAAAAACAACACGTGCTAATTGCGGACGCCTACACCTTGAAAAAATACCAAACATAATTATATTCTATACTAGCGACCCGCCCTCGCTTCGTTTCGGAAACATTAAATTTTATTATTGATAGTTGAGTCCCGCGATGTTACTGTCGTACCGCGGGTGACGCCGCGGGGCAAAGCTAGTCTAAAAAAGTAGCCTAAGTTACTCCTTATATGATCAGCTACCTATCAGTGAAAGTCTCGGCAAAACCGGTCCAGCCACTTCAGAGATTAGCCGGAACAAACAGACAGACAGACAGACAAAAATTGTAAAAAATGTTATTTTGATGTATGTATCGCACCTATATATATATATATATATATTCATATGCATATAGTAAAATAAAAAGCGGTTATTTTAATATTACAAACAGACACTCCAATTGTATTTATATGTATAGATGTATATTGAGAAGACTATATCATAATTTTCATTGTACAAAATAAATCTTCCAACGATTACGGAAAAACAGCTATTGTTTAAAAAATAGTACGTCTCGAAACAGTGTCATTCGTAAATTCGTACACGGAGATGTAAATGAGACGAATCCATCAATTCCCCTCCAGCGTCTAGACGGAGTGATAAAACATGTGCTAGGGTAAACCCTCCCATTGTCAGGTCAGTGATGTCATCACACGGGGTCCGGATCAACCGAGCTGTTTGGAAGACATTCAAATCGCATTCAAAGGTTTTTTTTTTCAGGAAGCTGGGTTATAAGAATAAATAATACTTATTGTTCAAATGTCACGCTTCATTGATTGAGTTAATTTTCATAGGTCATAGTCACTTCAGCTGTATAGTTTAAGATCCTTTTGCCATTGCCAAAAAACAAAAGGAACGGTGACATTTTAAAATATGGCGATTCTTTACATTTGACTTGAATTCCAAAATATATTTGCAATTTGAAGGTTATGTTTGAGAGTTTATTAATATATCACACAAAAAATGTCTAAACGGATATTTCTGACAAGATACTATTTAACACTCTCAGTGACATGATCCTGGCAGTAACGCTTAGTGTTGCCATAGTACTATACGTGCCAACAAACCTACAAATCGACTTGTACTTTATAGATCAAGGGATGACACAAGCAATTCTTTATCCAGTGAAAATGAAACTTCTTATTTCCTGAATTACAAGTACAAAACCGGCGAAGTCGCGGGTTACGTCAGGTCTTTGGTAAACCAAAAAGTCCTATAAAACAATGTGGAATGTCTGTTTGTAAAATCTTTTATGAAACACTGGTTGAATAAACAGGAAAAAAAAAAGCTCCACTATGATAAGTTTCGAGTGATATTCCAAATGCACACGAAAAGACCTCAGTGATTAAAGATGGCGGAATATTACAAAACATCCGAATGCCAAAGCGACGTGTAAACGCTGTATCTAAAATGTTCTTGCCAAAGTGTGAATAGTAGTTAAGAGCACTCCTCGGTAAATGAAAACAGGAGTGGTAGGCTTGTATGAAAGCGGAGCGATGGTGCGATCTCGTAAAAACGTTATTACGACCTTCTTTGTAAACTTTTACTTTTATCACGAAATATTCGTGTTCCACAGAAGCGTCAGCTTTCATATTTCAAATGATTTTTTTTAAATAAAAAATCTTATGTAACAGATAAGAAACATTGCAAATATTTAAATAAATAAAAACACGAGTGTGGTTCACTTGAAGTAACACTCTGACGCCTCATTCTCTTATCATCATCATCATCATCATCATCATCAACAGCCCACAGTCGTCCACTGCTGGACATAGGCCTCTCCCAATCTACACCACTGAGCCCGATCTGCGGTCATTCTTTCGTACCTTTTATTTTTGTCTCTTTTTAGTGTCGCTTTTATAGTGTCATTCCCGTTTCATCAAGTTTCAAATCACAATGGTGCCAATAGGCATCAGTCACTACGTGAATGTTGCCACCCGCCTAGAATCGGCAAGTGTAAGTCTCAATTGTTTAGTGTAACGGGAGTCCTTTTTATCTGACCGCGACGGAGCTACGCAAAGCCGCCGTCGCCCGAAACATGTTTTATCGGACCCCCCGGATTCACTCTCGGTGCTTTTAGGCCTCTCAAGCACTGGTCACCGTCCAGTTTCATCGATTACGACGAAGAGTTAGACTAGCGAATTAACCCATAGACACAGCCCGACGAGTTTCTGGCCAGATTTTTTCAGCGGGTCGCGATTCCGATCCGGTGGTAGATTCCGCGAAGCACTACTCTTGCTAGGGCTAGTATTGGCAACGCTCTGGTTTGAGCCCCGTGAGATCACCAACACGTCAAGGAGAAGCTGAAATAGCCTCTCAAGGCTATCAGCATAGGTAGGTTTTTTTTTTTACCACAACTACACAAACATAATCAAAGAGAAATTTAAAATTTTGTTAAAAAAAGAAGCAAAATTACCCACGACCATGAGCTTCGTATATTTCAAATACCCGAGTGATCCTTCGTATTGCCGCCGACACCAACATGAGCGCTTGTTGTTTACCTCCCCATTCGCCGTCAGCGGGGCAGATCAGACACGATCGCGACAATTATGTCTTTTTAGCCTTTTGATAAGCATCGTTTTTCGATGTCTGTTTTTAGAATATGGGGCAGTTATTCTGTGTTTTTTTTCATCAAAGAAATGATCTTGATACTTTTTGGTCATCAACGAACCATCTGCCAAGTTGATTTTTCGAGTTACTGCCACTCTTGAGTATCCACAACGTTAAGGATCACCTGAGCCACAGCCAAGCCAAAGTCTTCAGAGATAACAACAGAGTATCTACTTTCTAAGATCAAAAAGATTAAGGTCATAATATGTAGGTTCCTTAGTCATTTGTTTTACTTATAACGTATCTTTTAGCTGTAGGTATATCTTGAGTATCAACAATCTTGAGGTTCACATGGGCCACAGCCAAGTAAAAGTCTTCAGAGTTAGCGTCAGAATATCTATTTTCTAAGATCAAAAAGATTAAGGTCATAATATGTAGATTCCTCAGTCATTTGTTTTACTTATAACGTATCTTTCAGAAGTGTCATAAGCATTGTTGACATTGTCTGTGTTGTGTGAGCGAGCCTGAAATTCACTCGGCCGACAAAGTGAAAAGGTAAAAAATGTTCCATCCGAGGATTGTGTTCATGACCCGGTTGCGAAAGTCCCGGGGTTATGGGTTGTTCCGGCCTTTGGGGTAATCCCGGATCGAGACTAGACATCCGGGTAGACGGGTAACCCACCTCTATTAAAACATACTGGCCCGAAACCGTGAAGGTTCAGTTTTTGTGGAACTCTTTTTGCTAGGTACGAGAGTTATTTCGTATGCTTTAATATCAGCGTTTGCGTAATATTCGAAAATCGGTCTTAACACGTCAAAATTTAACTTCATTTTGTGTATGATTTGTTTTCTTATGTTTTTTTAGTGATTATTTGAAAAAAAAAACAGTGAGTATTTTTTGAAAAATTAATAAATTATTTTTGTTTTTTAAAAGATAACAGTATTTTTATAGCATGTGTACTCTTTTAGTTAGCTTTGTTTCAATCTAATGAACCATTATCGTCCTTGTTCATTAAAATACTGCTAGTAAAAATCATAGTTTTCTATGCTTCATTTATCAGCAACTATAACACGATATACTCAAGGTATTCGTGTATAAGAAATTGTTCTAACACAGTAAAGTATGCGATGATGACACGTCACAGTGATGACGTCACATTTGTAGCGAAATCAAAGCGGTTTCGTCGAAAAGGTCCCGGCTGCAAGACCCCCGATAAGTGTCCATTACTGCGTGCTACCCGAAATGGTTCGGTCCCCGCGGGGGCTCGTCTGGCCGCCGTCTGCTGGCGGATTAATGCTTGCGCCCTTATATCTCAAGGTCGGGGATGCGTTCAGTGCCTGTACACCTGTGACCGAACCTCTGGTTCTGTGTTTGTGGATCATGGTGTCGTTTCGTTATTACAGTCAATATATGTATAAAAAACAATGACATTACAATTTTACTAAACGAACCAACATGTATATAACATTATTGGAATATTGTTGTTATTGTATATTTATGTATTTAATTTATCGTCGCTGTCAAACCAAAATTTGCTATGTGCAAAAACTCTATTTTGAATTAACGAGTTTTCGTATAAAATTTTATATGAAAGTGAATTATTAAGAACTTTATCAAATACCTACAAAAAAACCTACAGATAAATATTAAAGCTATAGACACATAACGTCAACGTCAACACGTCATGTTTCAATGCACCTAACCTTATTTCCTCCGCAGCACTTTTGGTAGATAAAGTGCGCTAATGTATATAAATATATGTACTAAATAAGCAAATAAAAAATAATAACATCGTCTTAAAAATGTTCCATTTAGCAAAGCGCATATTTTGTATTTTTGATTAAGCGAATAAAGTTATCTGTATTCTTTCGTAACTCCAAATTAATTATACCTATCATTGTTCTATCTATGATAACGTTATATATGTTATTGTACGTAACGGGAACCTCTTGAATATAAACTTGCGTATTTGGACCCCATTAAAATGCTCATCGTATTTAAATAAATATATTCTTTTAATTTACAACGGACAAATAAATACATATTTATAATAAAAGTTCTAAATACGTTATTTTTTTACATAAGATAAATTAATTAGATAAGAGCTCACGGAAATATTTCTCTGAACTTTGACTGCGTAATCTAATAAGCCAACAGTTCCGTAGCCAGCGGCTACGAAAGGCCTACGTGTCTATTTTTTTCCTCGTAAATAAAATAATCTGGCTACAGACTGCAATATTGCGAATTTAAATTATTAAACTTCTAAGTATGCATATCACACTGAATGCTTCTTACGGGAAAAACATAACTCGTTTTCTAAGATATCGTACAATTTGAACCTGAAAGTGTGTCCGGCAGGATACCCGAAGACTTTTGAAGAAGGACTTGTTGTATGCAACTGGACACGAAAGGAAAATTACAACTAAGCATTTCAAATTAACTGCTTAGGTACAAACATTAATGATAGAGATGGAAACAAATACTGTACTTCAGTAAGCACTGGCTATAGTCTAAATAAATACAACAATAAATTACAAAGGGAACTTTGTCTAACATTAATAAATCAACCATAATTTTATAGATATCGAAACAGTTTTATTTTTTATGTCATTGCTTTTATAGTTCCGTTCGTGCATAAAAACTTTATTGGCAAGTCAACATTGGAATAAAAGACGATACTGTAAAACCAACTTTGAGAACCATTAATTCCTTTTACGATATTATTGGTAGATTTGTTAGGAGACTAAACACTACAAATACATCGAAAAACATTGATGACCACAAGAGCTGTTATTAAACTGTCCAAAATAATAAGATGAAGTTAAAACCGAATCGATTGTAGTCACATCCCTATTTATCCCTTCACTAAAGCCGTGAAATACAAAACAAAACCTAATTAGTTTTCTTACACATTCATGTAAATATAACATGTAACAATAGAAAAGAGTTTCATGCGGTAAATGGAACGTGGAAATGCGATACAGCACGAAAAACAAACACGTATCGAATTTCTATAGGCGAAAAGAGGAGGTCGTGTCAGGGACCTCCAAAATAGATCGCGGAAGGCACGTGGAGGGCGAGGGGCGGGGGCGGGGGGCACTTTCACCCTCGCTTCAAGGTCACACGGACATTGCAACGTACACATGCAAATGAGATATCCATGTGTGCTGTGCGTATGTAGTGACCGAGTGTGTACAGTGTAGTGAGTGCGGCATTAATGAGTGTCGCGTCGCGTGGTTCTGATTCTAGAATGATAGTTTCTTGTAATGTTTAGTTCATATTTCGTTAGAAATTATTGGATGTCGATGTTATGTGGGGATACACAAGCTAAATTTGAGATGAGGTAAATTTAAATTGCGAGAACCCTAAACTAATAGCGTTTATGCGTAGTAAGATTTTTTTTGGTACAAGGAACTAGATTAAATGGTTTAAAAAGTCAAGTTTACAAGTTTTGTGGCCCAGTCATCTATATATGTCGTGAAAGATTTCTCTAATCGTAATAAGCAAGAGGTAATTTATGAGGATTATTTTTATTTTTTTGCGTAAAAATTGCGAATAAGATAGCCAAAGATTTTTGATTTAAAACTTAACATGTTTACGTTATTTTAGTTACCTAAAGGAATTTTCGGAATTACACACAATGATTGTCAAAAAGTTTGGCATTGGTGTGTAGGTATCAGAGGCGAGGAACGTGGTCGAGTCAATTTAATTTCGCTGAAGGAACTAAAATCGATTTAGGGGTTCGATAAATAAGGATGGTTTAGGCGATTTTCCAATCAATACCTTTTGTAAACGTGCCTGATTAGGGTTGTGTAATAATCATGATTTTGTTATGAGTTTTTTATATCGTGCTGGTTAATAATTTTTAGTATTAGTAGTTGTGGAAATCTTGGGGTATTTAATTTTAAAACACTCACTACATATCAGTCTGTTCAAACGTTAAAAAAAATCGATTATGCTCAAATGTGGCCAATATGTAAAATATTATAGTAAAACGGAAGGAGGTTTTTTATGATTGTATCATTATTTTTACACCCTACCATATGTCTTAAAAAATTGAAATATTTTAAAAACTATCTAAATTTGTTGTGAAAGTACAAAGACCTCCACCATCATTGGGATCATTTGCAGAGAATCATGCGACCGAAAAGTACTCGATTAGACTAGACGACGCGTTCGCAATTTGTCGACGCGGCGTAATTTGGGCGGGAAATTGATTTTTTATGCCATTAAAGGCGGGGGAGGTATGAAGGTGGAGGGGACGGGGTACACGAAAGTTATCGGATTTTCGCGCCTCGGGCCGCGCGGCCCCGCGAAGGTTAACAGCTTTATTCAGTGTTGCCAGGGTATATTTGTGCAATTGATATTTTTCCAGATCGAGAAAGGTGTATGAATTTCTTAAATGTCATGATAAGTACACGCTTTTTTTCTTCGGTAAGAGTAATATGCGTACTATTCGATTAGCAACATTTAGAGCTGGCATCATTCTTTTTGTGCACCAGACTGTCACACTGCAATGGGAAACTACGCGAGAGATGTATGAAAATTTAAAGTTGTTTTTAAAATATGTAGTGTATTCATTAAAAATATCTCAAAACAACCCACCAAATCAAATACAAAATGACACAAAACAATAGTGACGAAAAATATAAAACAAATCTATAATACAAATAAACATTCTGAGAAAATGAAGAAACTGTAGACGAATAATTTTTTTAGCTTTAATTGGATAGAATCGCGTTCCAAAGACGGCGTCCACGAAGTTCGATCGAACACGGAAACGCTGTACGTATATTGCAATGTTCATACAAATTCGTCTCACACACAAGCGCACGTCCACGTATAATATTCATCAAAACAAACTCACACAAAGGGGACCCGTCTGCCGAATTACACCCACACAGACGCAGGTTACGAGGAGTGAACTATCCTGTTACTGTGCTGGTGTGAGTGAATGAGAGGGAGAGTGTGACGAAATTTCACTTTCCGTTTTGGCAACGTCGCACGTCGCGCCTCCCCGTTCGTCGACATTTGAAAGGGGGTGGGTGCACGGCTAGTTCACTCTCTCGACCTGTACAAATTTTATTTTTATAAAGCCGACTATTTCGTTAAACGGAACGGACTTTTGAAATTAGAAATCTAAAACCGTTTGCCTGGAATTCTGTTTACGTATTTGTTTTTTTTTTTTCAATAACAACAAAGGCAAGAAACTTTTGCGATGAGTAAACATTTTTTTTTGAATAACGTTTCGCTTGAATACACATAAAAACTGAGCTGGCTTTTTGTCTGTAAATTCGCACGGATCGAAAAGGGGGGGATTATCATAAAAGCGAGTCTGACTGCAAAAAACATACAAAAGTGAGTAGAGTAAAGTAACGGTACTGTGTGTGGAGTATTACAAATACTCAAAAAGCCCAGACGATTCTCGGAAGTGTCATCTTCATGTGCAAACGAGAAGGCGACACATGTCGGTCTCTGTCTAACTACTGTCGACTGAACGTGAGGAGAATATTATTCGTTTACTTTTAGATTTTACAATTCTGTTCGTGAATTGTTTAAATTGGAATTGCAACGTGAAATGACAAATGTTTGGAAAATTTGTTATTTTAATTCCTAATTGCCAACATTTTCCGGGTTTTGTGCGTAAAGCTTGAAGTTATTCATTGTGATAATGTCAGGGTCTTTTATTCACGTAAAGGATTACCGTCCACGTCAGATGTTTATTTAAGGTACAATCTATAGAATATTATCATACGGTAACATCGTATTAACCGCTTGAACGAGTTTGATGGCGACATGACAGGACACTTCCTCGTGTGCGGAAAGTAAACGTTCGGAAATAAATGGTAGTTAACATTAAATATAAATCGTTCAGCTGTGAATTTTTTTTGCTTCAAAAAGTATTTTTGCGAAAAAAGGAAAATACATATACTCATAATAAATGTTTTAAACAGTTCTTTTTAATTTAATTATCTGATCTGACGAAGCATGTTGCGGATAATAACATGTACTTTTAGGTTAGGAATATTGTGTTCTTTTCTTTTAAATTAATAAATTCCATAAATAAGAAAATTTAATTAAAATATTAATGTTGTAGTTTTCTTGAAAACATACTTGAAATATTAAGTAAATGTTACTATTATATAAGTGTGTACACAAAAAACACTTTAGTTTCGTATTACTAAATTAATTTTCTAGTATTAAAATTAAACTGATCAACATTAGCTGCCTCAGGTCATGAATGAAGAAACAGTCGTGTTGATCCGCAAAAGAAAACGTGAACGTTGGAAAGTGGAATAGTCTTTTATATATAAAAATGAATTGCTGTTCGTTAGTCTCGCTAAAACTCGAGAACGGCTGGACCGATTTGGCTAATTTTGGTCTTGAAATATTTGTGGAAGTCAAAGAAAAGGTTTAAAAGGTACATAAATATGAAAATGCTCGAAATAAAATAAAAATAACAATTTTGTTTTCCATTTGATGTGTCCCTCGTCGGACGGATTCCTTTTGTTTGTTTTAAGTTTATTTTATACAAAAGTTTAGGTCTTTTATTTATCGATTGAGGCACTACGAAGTCTGCGGGATCAGCTAGTTGAAAATATTTTTTTTAGGCAAAGGGATGTGACGGACTGAATATTCTTTATCACCGAAAGGCAGTAAATGAAGGCCGTATTTCGTCATAGTAAATGTTTAGTTTGATAGAGCATCGCGAATCGATCGGTCGCAGGCTACGCCGGAGTCGGGTTACAACGGACGCGGCTGCGGAAGTGGCGTGCGCAGGACGCGCGCCATCTTGACTACAGCTCGTACCACAGCGCACGCGCATCAACGAATTAATTACGTTGCACGCGTTTTTTACCTTATCTATTTGGTTCAGTAAAAACGGAGCAGTCTTATTTTTTTTTATCCTACCTATGCTGATAGCCTTGAGAGGCTATATCAGCTTCGCCCTAACATGTAGGTGAGCTCACGGGGCTCAAACCGGAGTGGTGGTAACACTGGCCCTAGCAAGAGCAGTGCTTCGCAGAATCTACCACAGGGATCGTAAACGCGACCCACTGAGAAGATCCGACGAGAAACTCACTGGGCTAGAGCAGTCTTAGAAACTGTTGAACTTATATGGACAAAATTTAACAGTATCGAAACAGTATTTAAAACTTTCCACTAGTAGCGGATAGGTATGAAAGCCAAAGCCCTTTAGAAGTATCGTGTTGCGTTAAATGTCACTTTCTTGGTGTTCGGTGGTTGTGAGAGCCCATAAACATGGTCACAGCTCACTCTTATGGTCCAAGTGCCTATTCCGTCGCACAGCTGTTGTCCCGCTCTTCAATCAAACGATTATTTCGCGGCAGAAATAGGCAAGGAGGTGGTGTTCTCGATGCGGGTTCAAGCCACGTCCTGCCGGCAGTAACCTTGGGAAACATGGTCTATAAAAAGCTACAAGCGAAGAAGAAAAATGAAAATCTCTAGCGCATAAATCATAGACAATTCTATTACAAAACTGATTCGTAAACCAATAAGGATTCATTTGCAAAACTAAATCTTTCGAAACTTTTTTTTTTAAATAACTGCGATTGCCTGAGCTTTACTAAATGAAAAGCCATAACTCCTTTTAATAGGAAACGTGAGTGTGCTTTAAGTGTATAAATTAAGAGAAACCGAGGTATAAAAATAATTAAGATAATGAATTTAACGAACCTAACGGAACGTAAATAATTGACATTGATGATGTTGATAGCATTTTCTTACGGCAACATAAATTCTCATGTTATTGCCGCTTTAGATGTCCGTGCATCTGCACGATGGTCACCATACGATATTGAACTTTATCTTCTTGAGCGCAAAGCGTTAATTCGGTCAATGCATCGTCTTGTTGACATTTGACGGCTTAGATATGCCGAATAGAGACTCATTGTTGTCGGGTTGCCACAAAAAATATATCGAATAGGAGCCAGGTAAAGATCCTTTTGTTGAGTCCATCGGTTGCGTCGCGATTGCACAACAAAAGGCGAGAGTTCGATGCGCAAGCACACAATGGCTGATAAATTATTTGCTAATTTAATGCGCGCAGAGATTGCAGCTGGCAACATCGAATTTTATAGTCTTGAATTCGCTTTTTACGTCACGAATAGAACAAGTCTTTTGAATTCTCTTCTGCATTATCCGAATAGTTCTGGTTTAATTCTAAATGCGTCTGTGTAGTGACAACGCAAATGTAAAATTCGAGAAAATGAACACCGATTTTTTCAAGTGAAAGTATAATATACAAAATTTTAAGTTGCCTGTTTTAGTTAAATTTAGACTCTGGTTTTAATTGGTTTTTAAGCGTTTTTAGGTTGAATTAATTAATTTGAATTAAATATCTAAAGCGCTTAAATATTTTATAAAGCACTAAAACGAACGAACTAGGGTTTAAGTTGTAATGAAAATATATAATAGCTGCAAATCCTGTTTTAATATTTACAATACAAAACCCGGTGAGTTCAGAATAACACAAAAGAAATATTTAAAGATAATCATCCGTAATACAGTCTCAGCAAAATTAAAACGAACACTCAAGATTCGTACAAAGAGGAAACTAATTACGTCGAAAGAAAAGAAAATCGCGAAGATGTCGTAATTAAAAGAAGCGGGCCTTTTGTTAGAGAGAGACGCATGAATGCAACGTCGCTTTTCCATCCCCCAATCGTTGTTGGTCCCCCTCCCCCGGCCCCGGCCTGACCACCGGTGACTCATTCAACCTTTCAACTCGAGATCCGCTCGATGATAGAACGCGGATAATAAAACAGTTATATTCGATTTTAAAACTGGACTCTTTCTATTTTCGAACTCATTTTCGTATTTTTAGAAAACTCTTCTTTGTCTCTCTCTCTCTTGGAAAATAAACGAACAATAGAATTAGATCTTTCATATTTAGAATTGATACGTTACTTAGGTACACGTGCTTACGTAGACTAAATATATATTAGTGACGTCTGTATTTAAATATATTGTCACGATAATGTCAGAGTAAATAATTATAATTGATGCGAGTTTTAAAATTTGATTCGATTTTTTCTAAAGACGTGGCATAGATTTTTAGAGATTTAAGTAGTACTTCATATATGTATATAGTACCCGGTCTTCCCTTCTATTACTGTATTCTATTTTATAAAAGATACTATGAACTATTCTGAATAAAGAACTGTCTAAACTGAGTAAAGAACTGATATGCTACTATCGTTTACCAACTACGTCAATATTGCATATCAATAAGCGTTAATACGTGACGCATAAAGTTGTAATTAGTATTTTATAACAACGCTCTTCTTTTTTTTAATGCCCTTGTAGGCAGACGAGCATACGGCCCACTTGATGGTGAGCGGTTACCGTCGCCCATGCACTTCAGCAATGCCAGGGGCAGAGCCAAGCCGCTGCCTACCGCTCAGTAATCTGTGATAATATTTTCATCATAACTATTGATATTATCATTTAATGTGAAGGAACGTTATGAACAGACGTTTTTTTATCGTGTTTGCTTTTTATACGTATTGGTTCGGAATATTTTTTTATGAAGAAATACAGTTATTTAACAAACATGAATTGGCAGGTATCTTAAAATTGGTATACTCTACGTTAAATAGTTTATCTGTGTCTGAAACATATAGCCCGAGAAACAGCTTAAAATATAGGTATATATTTTAAGCTGTTTCTCGGGACGTATATTGAAACACGATTTTCGAATATGTGTTTAAATTTACCGCATTGTTAATGATGAGTAAAAAGTATTTTTTTTTAAGTCGCCAATTTTCTAATTACGCGGCACAGTTTTCGGTAGCAGTTTAATTAGGTTTATTTGTTTTTGGTTCAAAAGAGGTTACATTAAACATTTATTGTACTGGTAACTAATTACAAATTGTCTACATTTTTACCTTTTTGGTGTTCGCCGTCCTCCTTGTGCCTTAGCGTAGCTTCTGAAAGGACTGTGGAACTTACCTAGAAAAGAAAAAGAAAAGTGGTTAAAATCAAACCGCGTTTTGGTTGTGTGCGATCGGCTTAAAGGAGCAAACACCGTATCTCATCCCGTGAGCATCGCAAAAAACGGCCAGGCTATTGATTCACTAAGGATTAGACCACCGCACCATCGCCAACTGGTATTTACTGCTATTACGGCGTATTGCAGCTACAGCTACCACCATTCTGCCGCGAAACAGTCATGCGTACCGATTTGAACGTAACAGTCGTAATCTTGTTCATCTTGACTTTTAAAGTATATAGCTCGTCTTATATTATATTGTGGTAGGAAGCAAGGCTTAGACTTTAAGCCTTAAGATACATGGGTTCCGTATATTGAGCTGTTTGTGCATCTGCCTCTATTACAAAGAGCCACGAACTCACGTGTATAATAAATAAAATCATATGTGATTATAATCCTAATAAACAATCTATTTTATTCATTTATTTTGTAGTAAATTCAAGCGAAAGTTATTTAAGGTACAAGGAACTATCTGTATATAATGATATGGAGTAGTTCAGAATGAATAAACAATAAAAGACTTAATTGCGTTTTCTGTTATATAATAAGAAAACAACATTTAAAGCCCTTAATCTCTTTTAAAATTAATATTAAAAATTATAAAGTAAACAGTATTAATAAACTATACAAAACTGTAGTCTCTTTTTACTGAATGACAGACTTCTTCACTCAATTACACTGAATGACACTGAAGAAAAATCCTTTTTAAAAACTAAAGCGTTTTAAATAATAATGGTTTTTCGTTACATGTTAGTGACAGATACGGAATACTTTTTATTGAAAGAGTACACCGTAACTCTTTTCACATTTTGACAGAGTCAAGACCCGCAAAAAGAGTTAACAGAAAAATCTTAGCTTAAGTTAAAGAAATGTTTGTTTTGTCATGTGAATTTTGACAGTAAGTTTTAGATATCGTTCCCTTTTTCAAATACACGTAAAACGAATTATTTTTATATATTGCGATTAATCGGTTATAATGGAACAATACGATAAATCTGTCGTCTACGTGTCGCGCAGCTGACGACCAGCATATGGTACAAGAACCATCTGTCAAAATCAAACACTGAAATCGCGATCCTATTTCAACGGAATAACGAGTGAACTACCTTAAACATTTTTAAGATGTAAGCGCTTTCCGCGCGAACCATCTGCGTGGATTAAGCACGTCATTTTGAACTTTATGGTGAGGGAAAAAAGATTTTTTAATTTGGCGTTTCCTGATATGTTATCTGCAGCTGCTTGGCGCGTGCTCGTCAACAAGTGAGGTATGTACATGAAGGAAGGTCAGTTACCGGATTTATGAACTGACAAAATTCGGAACATTCTGATGTGCCGCGTTCAAAATACAAAGAATACCAAATTGGAACACAAGGACATCTATCTAAGATGTACTTATGTTCCAATTTGTAATCTATATATTAATAGGTGAAGCAAAAACTTTGTATCCCTTTTTAGAAAACTGCGCGGAAAATTTTAGAAGTATGAAATTTCTCACACTTATAGAAAATCTAGAAGAGTGCAAAATGTTATATTTTTACTTAATTATAAAAAATAAATTAAATCAATAAAAAAACATTAAACACACTACCACATGTATTTGACACAGCACATGTCTAACAAATCAAGATAAAAATCTGGAATATTTGAAAAAACAATAATAAAAGATTGCTGGAATAAAAGTTATTTATTTTAATGTATTTTGTCTCTTGAGTGGTTAGAAAATCTAGTAATTTTCCTTTTTTTAACGTTATTCATGGGCACACACTTCCGGTCACCTTCCTCGCCGAACCCGTCGCTTGCGACGAAGGGCTCGGCGAGTAAATTAACCCAGACACAGCCCACTGAGCTTCTCGCCGGATCATTTCAGTGGGTCGTGTTTCCGATCCGGTGGTAGATTCTGCGAAGCACTGCTCTCGCTAGGGTCAGTGTTAGCAATACCTCCGGTTTGAGCCCCGTGAGCTCACCTACACGCTAGGGTAACGCTGATATAGCCTCTCAAAGCTATCAGCATAGATAGGAAAAAAAAGAGAAAAAAGGGCACACATGGTACACCCGGTACATATCCGAAACATTTTTAGTTTATTGAACCCGTAAACTAATTGATATTGTATAAGGCAAACAATAATTGTACAGTATTTAGGTATCTCGATAGTTTTTCCTCATAGGTCTCATAGTTAGGACCGTTGTTGACCAAATCTTAATAGCGTATAGCTTGCTATTAGTGAGGAAGATTAATTTTTAGCCTCAGTAATTCCCGAAGGAACTAAAAAGGTTGAGTACATAAGGTACTTTATTGCTTCAACATTCGACATTTGATCCGAAAGCTGCATAGAGTAAATACTATGTAGCTCCATTTTTCTAGCATCTATTTAATTGTGGGCTTAATTACTTTAATTGTCCGAGCTAAGGTGAGTATTTCAATTTATCCACTTCAAACCATGTCGGAAAGCATACTGAAATTTAACATGAGAGAAGAGAGAGAGAGAGAATACACTTTATTGCACACCAAAACACAATTTACATTCAAAAAATAATCAAAAAAGCAGATACATTTGTACAATAGGCGGTCTTATCGCTAGAAGCGATCTCTTCCAGACAACCATTTAATTTATAGAAATTCTGGAAAATATAAAAAAATATAGCAGGTATGTTGCGGTGTACTATAGATAATACATTATAGAAAATATATACATACAATCAACATGATACTTTTATATCATCATTTGAAAACGAAATGCACTATTTGATGGCTTTATTCTTTTTCGGATTGTTTAAATCGTAATAGGGCATTTTGTGAGCTGGCACCGATTGGTACAAGCGGATTGGGAGCAGAAGTCGTCGTGGCCTAATGGTAAGACGCCCGGTGTATTCGTATCGGGCGTTGTGACTTTGTCAGTGTTCATAATCCCGCAGGCAGCGACAATTTTTTTCTAATAAACCACCTACTTAATATATGTTGAAGAATGACTTCGATGATGAAAGATTAACGTGGTGTAATAAAAATCCAATTTCAAGACATAGACTTCAAATCTTAAAGATATTGGTTGATTTATCTTATATATATTAACGTTGCGTTGTCTATAGGTTCGATAACCCTTACCATTGGATGGGACGCGAGTTCGTTCATCGGTATACACAAAAAAAAAATAGCACTGAAGAGATCTTAATTAGTGCCGATACAATATTCTACACATTCGTTATTCTATTATAGTGTACGTAGTCGTCTCGATAGTTTATAAGGTAAAAAAATTTCTAAAGCTGATGTTAGCAAACTCTCTCATGCTTAGCCCCGTGAGCCTCAAGTTACCGTGAAACCAGAAGAGTATTCCCAGATAACCGACATATAGCAAGTACGCAAAAAAATAATCAATTACCAATTAAGTGTCACTCAGTTAATCAAACGAACAAACAGAATTAACATAATGTTTAATTTCATAAGTAAACTTCCGGTGGGGTGTGACTCGATGTGGATTGTCTTTGGTAATTGTAATTAACATTGATTAATGCAATTGAAAATAAAGTTACATAGTAGAATGACGGAACCAAAAAACTAGACATTTTCGTGTGATATATTGATTGACATTTTTTTTGCTTAAACATGAACTCATCACCCATGTAATGAATGATAAGCGGCTGAGATTTCGATAGGATTTGAATGGTTTTTTTATTGCATAGAGGTGAACAAGCTGACGACCATTTTGTGAAGGGATTTATTTATTTATTTATTTATTACACTTCATGTAAAATTTACATTGGCGGACTTAATGCCTAAGGCATTCTCTACCAGTCAACCAAAGGTAGTGCAGAGTGAATAGTGGGAGGTGCAATGAAAATTATATTAAACGACAAATACATACACAAAAAAGTATATTAAAAAGTATATATATATACATAATCACATAAACATACATACATACATACATTATTTTACAGATATGATACAGATTACTGGAGCCTATAGACATTACGACATGAATACCAACTTGAGACATGAAGTCAAAATTTCAGTTGCGTTGTATATTGCTGTCTGATCCTTCAAGCCACAACGCATGACTACTTGGTCACCCAGATAAACAGGATGGTGATGGCCTAATCGCGTGGGTCTACTACAGGCCTTGCCTCCACTAAAGTCAATGCGTGACTTTAAGTTGAGTACTCTGGTATAATGTACCAACGCCCCTAACCTTCTAACTTAATCCTGTTCTCATATCTAGCGGCAGATATAGAAGGTATTTCAAATTAATATTTAACCCAATTCCGTGAATAAAAAAAAGTTATTTAATTATAATAAAATGGTAATTGTCCTTATTTTAATTGTTAATATGGATTTTTATAATGATTTTTTTTTATTATCTTAATATACATAAGTCATTGTCATCGTAAATTACTAAATGTCATCAAATGTCATTAATAAATGAATAAAAATTCAGTCAAGCTGCCGTTTGGCTTTGTCGTTGGTATTACGTCAACGAGTGATCATTCACCATCAGGCTGGCCGAAAACTTGTCAAAAATGGCTGTAATAAATTTATATTACAAAAGCAAAGAAAGTTGAGAAAACAATTTGAGCCGCATGCTTTAAAAAATTAAAAATACGCTCTCTAAGTTTAATTCAAAAGACATTACAATATAAAAGGGATTTCGAAGCTTCTATAGCCCTATAGAACAAAGTCGGCTACCTGGCTTCGCCCGGGTTTGCCCATAAAAAAACAGGTCAACGAACTCCTGCTAACAGCTGCTCAATTTCAATATGGCTGCGGTTATGTCAAAAATTAATAAATGCACGTTTCTGTTTGATGGATTGTGGATGGATTTTTATTTATAATAAGTTTTTATAGCATTTATTTGGTAATACATATTATTTGGTGGGAATCATTTCAAATATGTATTTATTTAGCTATTTAATGAAGTTTAAGGGATGAAAAATAAAACTATACATAAATACTAATACGACATTAAGACATCTGCAGTGGTTTGTTTATTAAATAATAAAACGAATTTAGCAAAAATCTACGTATACTTTGTGATTATCTCCTTTAATAAAAAGCTCCAAAGTACATAACCTAGTAATACCTACTGTTTTTTTGTCATTTGTCAAAATATGTGAGTGTCTATTTAATAATTAAAAATATCGGTTTAAAAATTATAGAAAACAACAGATGTGTGTCTAATATGTGTAATAATTGTAGGAATTACATGTTCCTATGTGAAATACACATGTACGTACAATGGCCGGCACAAGTTCCGCGCCAT
Source organism: Bombyx mori (assembly GCF_030269925.1). Classification (NCBI taxonomy): domain Eukaryota; kingdom Metazoa; phylum Arthropoda; class Insecta; order Lepidoptera; family Bombycidae; genus Bombyx; species Bombyx mori. The sequence continues at coordinate 3,103,386 of NC_085128.1, forward strand.
CTGTCGTTTTTCTATACGCCACCAAAGCGACGCGATATTATGATGAGCATTGTGTTCGCTACTGTACTCTCAAAGTAATTATTAATTTTCGTTTTCAGGTCACGGTCGATTGCCTTGATGACAGACTACAAAAATGAAAAATACGTTATGACATTTTTAATACATAACAACCAAAAAAAAAAGTTACCAGTTGTAGAATTTATGCATGGTATTGAAAATATTTTTTATTGTCCTTGTTGTCGGACGAGCATACGGCCCTCCTGATGGTGGGAGGTTATCGTTGCCCCTGGAATTCAGAAATGCCAGGGACAGAGTTAAGCCGATAACTACCATATTTATAATAAATAATTAACCATAATTATATTAATCTGTTTATTTTAAGATTAAGATATGTGACCACAGCGTATGAAATACATATACTACTACTATTTTTCTTTAATTTCTCCCTAATATTATACGGAGGTCAACGGTTTTGCCAATTCAATCGCTTGATCATCACACAACTCCTACTTATTACTGCTGTAATTTATTTTTTTTCAGAGTAGGACATCTGTTTTACGACAGCGCCTTAAACTATAGTCTTATTACACAAACTGGGTGACTATATTCAACAGGATCGAGTTTTATGAAATGAAACACGGTTTTAAACGGAAACAGTTGGACGACAAAAAATGAAAAAAAAAAACGTCAACCCGAAAAACAGTACTCGAATAAATCATCGCTACTGACGCCTTCAATGAAACGATAAGTAAACTCGTATTACAACGCGCCGTCGCCAAGTGTTTCCCATGCCTTGAAAAAGTTTTATAAAAAAAAAAAAAAACACGGGCATAAATCAAATAAAGGTGCGTTCGTATAGCGTTACAATATTTGAGCGAGGCGCGCCGGAAACGTTCGAAAACCGGAGCTAAATCATAAATTACACTTACTTACTGCGGATCCGGTTACAGTCATCACTTTAATGTGACGATAAACGGAAATGTTGTCGAACTTAATCGAACTCGCGGTAATTTGCTTAATTACAGGTGGTAGGACGTTTTCTTAATCCGCACGGGTAGGTATTACCAGCCTGCCTATTTCTGCCGTGAAGCAGTAATGCGTTTCGGCTTGAAAGGTGGGGCAGCCGTTGTATTGTTAAAAAACTGAGACCTTAGAACTCGTCTTTTTTTTTATTGCTTAGTTGGGTGGACGCCATAGACATCTACAACGTAAATGCGCCACCCACCTTGAGATATAAGTTCTAAGGTCTCAAGTATAGTTACAACGGCTGCCCCGCCCTTCAAACCGAAACGCATTACTGCTTCAAGGCAGAAATAGGCGGGGTGGAGGTACCTACCCGTGCGGACTCACAAGAGGTCCTACCACCAGTGTAGGGTAGGATGGCGGAATATACGTTGTTGATGTCTATGGGGTCCAGTAACCACTTAACACCAGATGGTCCGTAAGCTCGTCGATATATCTAAACAATAAATAAAAAAAATCTAGAATTTTTTATTTCTTCTAACGATAGTTCAGTTGGAATTTATTGAATGCAAATTAGAGATCCGCGAAAGAAGCTATAAACGTACCGCAGCGTATTAAATATCATAAAATGGTCCCTATCTACCCTATAACACGTATGCCTACCCTATAATTTACTCACCCTGTATCTCTCTCCATAAAAAACTGCAATTTGCCTATCATTGCGCTGGTCATACAATAAAGTTGTTTTTAACCCTTCCCACTGTTAGTAGGCCCTACTTGCCTTGCGCAATCTGTGATCAGTCAGACCAAGAAGAAATGGTTGTGCTGAAGGCTTGAAGCTTCGAAGGGAGGTCGTTAGCCTGACGTTGATTGTTCAATGAGAGAAGCAATGAGTCACTTGTGTGTGTAAATATACGAGAGAAGTACGCACGGAAGCTAGTAAGCCGGTAGTGAGGTGGAAAATTATTTTTCATTATGGCAAATTTTAAGTAGATCCGTCATTACGAGCCGAGGCGAACCTAATTTTATTTGAAGAACTGTAGAAACCTTTTTTAGTTCGAATATTTATTTACAAAAAAAATCAAAACTGTACTTGATTTTTCTTTTCAGTAATTAAACATATAAGACACCTTAAAAACATATGAGAGCTTCATAAGTCTATGACAATAATGTTAGATTTAGATCTAAGTGAAATGGAAATCGAGTAATCTTCAATCGCAATTTTCCGCTGGCACTATAATAATGATAAGCCCATTTTATTTCCAAAAAAATAAAGAAAACACTTTATCAAATAAAAGTTACAAATATAAACTTATATTATTATTGAAACCCCATTCGGGTATAGGCCTCCTCCCTTTCTCCACTCTTCCTTATTCTTGGCGTTGTTTCTCCATTATTTTCCAGTTGTTGCTATTATTTCGTCGACCTATCTGGTCCTTGGTCGGTCTCTTCTTCTTTTACCCGTTGGTTCTTCCCATGTTGTGGTTTCTAATGTCCATCTTTTGTCCGTAAATATCACAAGATGTCCTGCCCAACGCCAGTTTTTTGTGTCCGCTTCTTATCTTTTGTATTTTTCTTATTTTCAATATACTTCTTTCCATCGCTTTCTAACAGGTCGCTAACGGCACTATAATAAACATCTAAAAATAACTTTTGAACATTAGCAGATTTATTTATCGACGCATCGACGGAACCCTATCCACCCCTGTTTATACCTAGATATTTCCAGCAGTTTTCCCCATTAAGCGTTCGCTGGCTTTGAACTGCGTAGTGCGTTCACTGGGTTAACTGTGCCTCCCACCAGAGGGGCTGTACCTCTATGTGCTTGTGTTATATAAACAATAATGCGCACCGATGAGGGAATGTTCCGACTATTTTAATTAGGCACATTGCCAGATAGGAGACTGGAGATAAATTTTCATGGTATGGTAATTATGGGTGAAGTGACGTCAGCGTAATTTTGGACATCAATAAAATATTGCTATATATTTAATGTGTTTTTTTCGTGTTTGTTATAAAATTAAAACTATTCTGCGGTAATTGCGTTTATTATTAAAAACGTAGTTATTCTTATGAACTGTGAAAATTATACTGTTGATACTGAAAGTTATACATGATACTGTTTCTTCTTTCTTTATATAATTGCGTAACCGCAGTGGCCGATGAGTGTAGATTAGTAGGTTACTGTTACTAGTAGGTTACAAGTTCTCCCCGGTAGGGAGGAACGGATGTAATGTGAAGACCTGGTTTCCTGTTAACCGAAAATATAAGCTAACTAGTTTTTGCCAGCGACTTTGACCGCGTGGAATACTTAGTTTGGAATAAAGCTTACCCGCGACTTCATTTACGTCAGAGGTGAAAATATTCTTGCTGAAGAATATGCTTTGAAAATGTTTGATTTTAGAACAAATTTGGTTAGCATAAAAAAGGTTATAGTGAGCCAACCTTAAAATATGCTGCCGCGGACTATTTTTTAGAACTTTTAAGAGGGAACAATTCTGTCATACATTATTTTAGCGAAACTTTAACCGTTTCCGCAGCGCACGCAACTGAAGCTCTCAAACGGAAAAAAACCCGATTTTGAGACATTATTTGGTAGTGTTCCGCTCGTATTGTTCGCGTGATGTTATATAACTTATAATCTACCTCAATAAACAGGCTATCAAACACTGAAAGAATTTTTCAAATCGGACCGGTAGTTTCTGAGATTACTGCCTTCAACCAAACAAACAAACTCAGGATTATAATCAGTATAGATATGCTTTAAAATTGTTCTAGGTGTATGTATGTATACACCATAGATTATCACAATGCCATGGTGTGAATCAACATAGACAGGATTAACTTATGCCTGAATTTATCACGTCTTGTCAAAAACTGTGAGACGCAATGGATCATTGCGAGCACTCCTATCTATGAGATTTCAATCTTCGTCGAATTGAGAGTAAGTACTTGTGTATACGGCTTAGAGCTTAGCTGTTTCGGATCGGAGATGACTTTGAACACTCTTTTAGTCATTCATTTAAGCTATTGCATAGCTTTTATCGCGGGCCTTGAGTGCGGCGACTGAATTAAGAAATTCTGTAACGAAAATAACCTGACACCCTCACTACGCCTACTATGTAGCTCGCGTTCAACACATTCACACGTTGCGCTTGTGTAGTGTTTGTGAATAAACGCGCGGCGTGACGTCGCACTGCCGCATGCACATCATGAAAAGTCTGCCCATCTCTCCCTCGCGCGGTCTAGGTTATGAGTGTGAAGGGGACAGTTAATGTTTTGCTTTTGTTAATATTTTTAAATATAGCGTGGTCTTATTTTATTGTTGTTTTAATATTAAATTATTATTGTCGCTTTATAATTGCATAAGTTGATAAAAAATGCTATGCAATAGCTTTACCGCGGCAGTCTCCGAGTGCCACACGGGTTTTTCTTTTGTATTAAATTAAATATTTCATTTCACAGTGTGATTTGCCAGTCGACATCAGATTATATTGCCGAATGATTTATTTGTTTCTTCATACCAAAATATCTTTGACATTAATTCTCGTGATTAGATTCACTAAAAATTGGCTGAAAAATGTCACCGAAGACGATTTTCTTTCATTAGCGTTTCGTGTAAATAAATCGCGTGTGTTACGTGACGAAAACTTTGTTTCTTTGAGTCAGTTTTTACGTCGGTTGTCATTATGATAATCTGCGCTGCGAACTGGAGCGGAAAACATCGTATTTAATCTACGTTATGCCTTTAGAGGGGCACGGGGCAACTGGATGTCGACTTGTTAAGGTTGAACAAGTCATTATTAATGACATGTGAATATAACGTTCATACAGCACAGTAGGTATTTAATAACTAGATGAGATTAATGGTTTTATTTATTAGGTTATGGATTTTTTTTTCCAACATAGTCTAGCAACCTCGAGGGTCATTCTAGATTCACCGCTAGTAGGTGAGCTCACAGGGCTCAAATCGAGAGTGTTGCTAACACTGGCCCTAGCGAGAGCAGAGCTTCTCAGACTCTACCACCGGATCGGAAACGCGACCCACTGAGAAGATCCGGCGAGAAACTCAGTAGGCTGTGTCTATGGGTTAATTTACTCATCGAGCCCTTCGTCGCAAGCAACGGGTTGGGCGAGGACGGTGACCGGTGCTTGAGGTACCTAAAAGCACCGTTAATGGATCGGGAGGATCCGTAATGACGTGTTTAGGGCATTATGGATATATAGAGATATGTTTTATATTGATATGTTGTGATTGTTAAACACCCTGTAAATGTGTTACATCAGTTGAATAATAACGTTATATAGAAATACAAAGCTTAACTAAAACAACTAAGCAAAGTTTTATTAATCGAAGCTAGAAGTTTTTCTCTATTTTTAATTTAATTCCATTTTTTAACCATTTTTAACGGTAAACGCATGTATTCAAAAAACAATTTCCAACATAATCCGTACATTAAGCGATTCCGTAGTCTTTCTTCATTAAAATTAGTAAATTATGGTAGGTAGATAAATTAAAGACATAAAATGAAAAAGAACACGTACATATTACTAGAATTATAATGACGAAACAAAAAAAAAACATAAATATTCATGATTGTATTTTAAATACGATACGCCATCGCGCCAGTTCGTGCAGAATTAGATCTCTCAGAGTGGAGGGATGTAAGGGGCGGGGAGTTTACGCTGCACGACACCGATCGTTGGGGAAGACTCTAATGAACTGTATGAACTAGGCCCTAGATGACTAGACGCGTAACTGACATACATAGGGATATGTTATACTGCCTTTGCTAGTCTATGTAGAGGGATGAGCTTAGTAAACTTAAAAAAAGCGTTCTAAACGCTAACACAGTTTGCATGCAGTAATGTTACTAAATTATTAGGTTTCTGAAGATTTAACTTGTGTACGCAAGTTATAGTAAAGCTTAGAACGTGTTCACGAACTATTCAATGTCAATGAACACAAATCGTGTAGCCTTATAGACTTTATCGAAGCAGTGCATATATCAGGACACTATTTGTAACGTAGACCTATCGAGCTTATGTTAGGGAGGAGAATATGACAGCGACAGGACAAACGAGGCTTGTGGAGAGTATTAAGCGGTAGGCAGCGGCTTGGCTCTGCCCTTGGAATTGCTAAGGTCCACGAGCGACAGTAACCACTCACCATCAGGTGGGCCGTATGCTCGTCTGCCTACAAGGGCAATAAGAAAAAAACTTAAGCGCTAACTTATTTTTACTTTTCTGTCTTCAAAAAGCTTCCAATGACAATTCCTCATAAATATAAAAATGAAAAAAAAAAAACAGAAAAATTGGTATATGTTGTAGATAGTGTCCCTTACACTGTTATTGACTAAATTAAAATGTTGCAGTTTGATTTCACGAGCGCAGTGCTAAAAGCTCTTAGGGCGACGTGTTAACTGAATGCGGCATGCGTGGCCACGCGCTATTTCCTTTTAAAACCGCCCCTAAAGTTGAAATCATGTCTCTTATGTCGATGCAATATGTGTATGTTTTTTTATACGCTTCGTCTATGTACTACATACCGTATTCGTGTTTTATTTTTAGTGACTTTTACTTTCTTATAGTGTACTCGGCTTCAGAGTAGTTTTGTTCTAGGTGTATAGGGCATTGAATGTGGTATTTTTATTGCAATTGATATATCTTACCGTCAAAATTATATGTAGTTTAAAGACTAAAAAAAAAGGTTCAATCGTTAATCTAACGAACAATCAATTTCACATTTTTTATCCTGTGATACTAGTCAATGTATTAGAGCGTTGTAATTTTTTTTTTATGTCATCGGTCGTTGATGTGTGTGCAAAGTTTCAAGTTAATTGGACTTCTTGAAGTCTATGAAAATGAGGTTTAAAGATTCCTTTACATACAAACAAACATCAGGTTCATATCAAGATAATGAAAAGGCTTAAAGAAGTTTGGGGGTAAACGACAAACCGAAGATCTTCCACCGAACGGGTGCAATTGTTCCATAGACCGAGGAGGTTTCAAATTTTCAGAACTAGTATACATGAAAACTAGTCTTAAAAATTTTGTTGGCGAGATTCAGGAGTCTGCCAAATATCTTGTGTTCTATGATAGTTACACGCTACAAAAGTATGTCTTGAATTTCGCGTGTAACCCGTTTTTTTTTATAGTTACTAGTGGTCCTGCAGAATCGAAATTCGACTATAATTATTTGAAATTATAAGTTTGAACATTATTATGGTTCTATTTTCAAAGACTATTATTATACTTCTGTAATCACAGATTACGTCAAAGCTATTGTACACTATAGACAAATAATATTAAAGTCAACCCATATTAATCTATTCTCAATTTGATCACAGCCACAGACTTTAACAACATAAAAGATAAGAGCATATATGGGTGTGTGTGTCAAATACATGGTAGTGTGTGTAATGTATTTTTATTGATTTAATGTATTTTTATACATAATTTAAAAAAATTGTATTGTGCACTCCTTCTCTATATTCTCAATAAGTGTGGAAAATTTCATAATTCTCCGTCTGCGCAATTTTCGTAAAAAGGGGTACAAAGTTTTTGCCTCAAGTATTAATATATAGAGGAGAACACGCTTTAAAAAATATTCATTCACGGAACGTAATATAGGCTAGATGATTTCAATACATATAAAGAGCATTACAAACACTATAGAAGAACATAAGTAGATTACGAGATTTATATATGAGAACTCTTCGTCACTTTCAAATAAACTATTCTGGTAGTGATCTCAATAGTTTACTTATTATTATGACCGATGACCGTATTTCTATTTTCAAATCAATATTTATTATTAAATCAGCGGACGTATTAAAATGAATATTTATGTATGTGAGGCGATAATTGCGTTTCGATGTGCAATAAACTATTCTCTTTCTCTTCTGGTAGATGTGTGAATTTTATAGGGTTTTTGATGTTTATAAACCGACATTTACCTATTACTTTGAACGAAGCTTAAGAGAATAATCTATATATATATAAATGAATTGCTGTTCGTTAGTCTCGCTAAAACTCGAGAACGACCGACTGGATTGGCTAATTTTGGTCCTGAATTATTCGTGGAAGTCCAGAGAAGGTTTACAAGGTAGATAAATATGAAAATGCTCGGAATTATATAAAAACAAACAATTTTGTTTTTCTTTTAATGTGTCCCCCGTCGGACGGATTCCTTTTGTTTGTTTTAAATTTATTTTATACAAAAGTTTAGGTCTTTTATTTATCGATTGAGGCACTACGATGTCTGTCGGATCAGCTAGTTTAAGAATAATTTCTATATTCTCATGCGTATGGGCGTGCGAGTTCACGTGATTGGCTGCGCGACTTCGGACTAGAATAACACCACCCCATCTGTTCCCGCGAGCGTCGTAAAGGCAAGGGATTCAATGGAGAAAGTGTGGCGTACTGCGAACGCCATCTAGCGTTTATAGGTGGTAATTCGTATTGTGTGTGTGTGTGTGTGTGTGTGTGAGTGGGTACTACCATTCCGCTTATTTCTGCCACGCAGCAATCATGCGTTCTGGTTTAAAGGGTGGGATAGTTATTATACAACACGATTCAGATATCGACCTTTGATCTCAAAATGTGGTGCGTTATACTCGATACGATAGACACGGTAGCTCCAGATAAGACTTAATATCAGACGAGCCGTAAGCACGAATTGAGAAATCGTTTTTTTTTCCGTAGCGGTTGTTTTAGGAAGATTTTTTTATGCTTACCAGCAATTACGCAAAGTAACAAATTTTTGGTAGTGTTTGGTTCTGAGTTTCAATACACGACTATATTCATTCATTTTGGAAGTGACTCATGAGCATCTGTTTAAGTATCTATTTGTTTTCTTTTTAAATGGTCATCTATGTATTAAAAAGTCGAGTTTTTAGAAATCTTATAAATTCTTAACAGATCAATCTAATAGAGCGCATTTTTTTTTGTGGTTCGTTATATTTCCTTATTTATTATTTCAATTTAATAAGATCGATCTGTTGTAATTTTAAGTCATGACCTAGTTGTGATCTTATTAAAAAAAATGTAATATCAATAATACATGTTTGGTTTAATCAGTGAAAGCTTTTGTTAACGTAATTCTCAGTAGCTCGACTCAATAGCAATAATACCACAATAAATAACGGGATAGTATTCAAGCACGCAACGCCAAATATAAGGATTTTAATAGTAATAACAAAATGCATCTAGTTTTGTGTATGCGCGGTAAGGGTGCATAGAGGCACCCCTCGCACGCACACTTACACGCTTCGAAACTGGGCTACGATTGGTGGATATCGTAGGGTTGGTTCAATATTCATTTAAAAATGGACGCTAATTTATTGTTGTACGATTTCGTAGATTTCATTTTGGTTTATCGAGTCTATTTTTTAACTTCATATTTGAGCTACAACTATTCTTATGTTATAAGAAAAAAATCATAGGAAACTTTTTGGCACAAAATTAATAACCTTGGTGTTATTTGTATACTTAGGATGAAATTTGAGAATATGTATATCTAAAACCCCCAGTATGTTTTATTATTTCGCATTACATTACATTTATCGATAGCAACCCTAAGGCTGCACGAGTGTGCGTATCTGTTTGAATGTAGAAAAGAGGTCGTATAGTTATTTATACATCGGCCTGTTCTAGGCAGTATGAATTAGTTGCGTGCATCGGGGTCTTTGCCGGGAAAAAGTATTGATTTGACGCACGCCAGCCCGGATTACGGTAGATGATTTGTGCGTGTATCAAAAAAAAAAAGATGGCGGTTTTTTTGGAGCGGGTTTTGTTATTACTTTAAAAGCTTACGTAAAAATTTTGATAAAAACTTATGTAACGTAAGATTTGATTTGTTGATAACGGATGTTTTGTAAAAGTTCCCATTGAGTTTCTCGCCGGATCTTCTCAGTGGGTCGCGATTTCGATCCGGTGGTAGATTCTGCGAAGCACTGCTCTTGCTAGGGCTAATTACCCGTCCGGTCGTAGCTGGAATCGCCTTTTAGGGTACCATCGAGTAAGTAGGGGAAAAAATAAAAAAATTCAGTAAAACAGTAATTCCCTACTTCAGCTTTCTTATTTAATAATGTCAAATCGTGAAATATTCACTAAAAAAGTATTATTATTTTTATAAGTTCATAGTCATTAATATAGAATGAACATAGCATAGCATATAGCATTACGTATACATATTGGTTCTCTCGTGCTCCATCTGCGTTTTTTATTTGGGACACCAAGTAAGATGGATGATCTAATCACGAGCTTTTAAATATTTATAATAAATCATTGGTAGTAGGACGTTTTGCGAGTCCGCATGGGTAAGTACCACCATCCTGCCCATGTCTGCCGTGAAGCAGTAATGCGTATAAGCAATAAGTAAATAAAAAACTTAGTAATAATCAGCTTAGTAGTTTTGATGTGATCCTTGGATGAAAAAATCAAACAACAAAAAAAAACGACAATTACGAATTTTGTGAACTTTCATTACGCTTTACCTCAATTTTTGATCATCGTACAGACAACCGTTACAGCTTTAGTTAGATATTACAAGTGACCTGTGAATTATTGCGTCTCGTACAAATTGAATTGAATGGGGCCCGGTGCATGCATTAAAGCGATGAAACCGGTTGTGGTCATAATACAACATGCAACTACCCGATTTTATGCGCTTTGAAAACTGAACACATATAGTATGTATAATGTGTATAAGGCCGATTATTTTTGTTCTTTATAAAAAATTTATTTTCATAATATATTTACTTAACTCTATTGTATTATGTATACGAAGCGTCATCAATGAACAAACGGCTTATGAGGAACATATTATCAAAATTAATAATAATCTTTTTAAAATAATATAGTATATAGTAAATATAGCATGGCTATATTGTGTTTCCATTTTAAAAGCTTGTACATAAAACAATGACGTAAAACGTAAGATTTAATGCTCTTTTGATTATTATTTTACTATATTATAATACTAAGTGAAAATTTTAAGATATGTGTTTCAAGTTTGTTAAATAGTACGTTATTATCCAGATATTAATAAATATCCAATTCCCGTTCGAAGTATCAGTCTTTTTTACCACATTTACTAACATAACCTTATAAATTATTTAACGGCTGGGACGTATCTTGTGTTTACGAATAAAAATAACAATAGTACAAACATACTATTGTAATAGATATACATATAGGTAATATTATTGAAATAAAATCCTTAACATCGTTGATAGACAAGTTCATAGATCCTTTGATGGTTGTTGGTGCCTGTAGAAACATAATATTATGTGAGTACTGTCAATCAAAATCTGACTAGAATTAGAGGCCTTATTTTTTTAAAGAAAATTCTCGACTTATGCAAGCATGTGTTTTGCATTGACACGTATTGTGTTACTGCTACATAAATATTGGCCATATTATAATATATTGGGCAATTTACAGTATACGGATCAAGATTGTTCTTCGGCATAGCAAAAAGCTTGCAATGTCATGTTGCATCACTATTACTAATGTAAAGTAGAGAGTATAAAAATATCAAAGCGAATAAAATGGAGTGGACAATGAAAAGTTTAGAAAAAAAAAAAACTCGAGTTGCGTATTATTAGAACAAAACACTGCTTTATTTAACGTTTTCCATTGTTTGAATATAATATATTGTACCTAGAATAAATACCGGTGTTTTAGAACAGAGGCCCATGTATGTATTTCACATGTAGAAAAATGTATAAGAATAATATTGTAGCTAAGAATTATAAAACAAAAAATAACACAATTTTACATTGTATGAGCCTCGGTCATAACTTTGAATTACGAAGCCTAAAATTGCAGTGGAAATGGTAATAAAATAATAAAGTCACTCGTCAAACTTAGTATATTCTACCACTACAACACAGATATTCGTCATATAAATAGTCGTTTCTGTGTGAAAAGATAGAGGTGAACTCATTTACTGCTGAATTTTTTAAAGAGATTTTATGACCTGGTAACTGAGACCTTTAAGTCATGTCTTATTTTAATTTATATTATTCATATTTTTATAAAAAATGATATTATGGAGTAAAATGAAATGAAGATGATTAATTTGAGACACTAATCAACTGGGATGAAATTAAGTGAAATGAATTGAGATGATATGGGATGAAATATAATCTCAGTAAAATGGTGGTCATTTACTAAGATTTTTTTAGTGGACTTTTTGGAGGACCCTGAGAAGTTACGTCCAGCGGCTTTGTTTCATTTTCCCACATTTGTGCACTTTCAAAGATATTAAACAGTTAATAAACCACCATTATTACACATTTAAACCCGAAGAAACACTAAATAGACAAAATAAAACAAATCACACAACTTCACTTCTCGCGTTCCCGCCAAAAAGTCCATTTAGTGCTGAAAATTTTTTATTGACACAGACTATACCTAGATGTTTTTATAGTATGCAACTTCCACAGTTAGAATTTTTTTTTTTTTTTTATTGCTTGGATGGGTGGACGAGCTCACAGCCCACCTAATGTTAAGTGGTTACTGGAGCCCATAGACATCCACAACGTAAATGCGCCACCCACCTCGAGATATAAGTTCTAAGGTCTCAGTATAGTTACAACGGCTACCCCACCCTTCGAACCGAAACGCATTACTGCTTCACGGCGGAAATAGGCGAGGTGGTGGTACCTACCCGTGCGGACTCACAAGAGGTCCTACCACCAGTAATTACGCAAATTATAATTTTGCGGGTTTCATTTTTATTACACGATGTTATTCCTTCACCGTGGAAGTCAATCGTTAACATTTGTTGAGTACGTATTTCATTAGAAAAATTGGTACCCGCCTGCGGGATTCGAACACCGGTGCATCGCTTCATACGAATGCAACGGACGTCTTATCCTTTAGGCCACGATGACTTCAAATTTCAATTTGTTCACGATTATTTCGCATTTGGAACGTTTAAATTAAAGCGATGTTGTGTATAAACACGCGTCTGACTCGCATCCTGTTTGTTTTTGGGTACCCACAAACGATTTCACAGTTTGTTTCTATCGACTGTAGAAATTCGACAAAAATGTATGACAAACTCGAGTGTAAAATTTACTTCAAGTTTTTTTTATATATATTTTTATTTTTATTTATTGCTTAGATGGGTGGACGAGCTCACAGCCTACCTGGTGTTAAGTGGTTAATGGAGTCTATAGACATCTACAACGGAAATGCCGCCAGCCGGCTTGAGATCAGAGTTCTAAGGTCTCAGTATAGTTATAACGGCTGCCCCACCCTTCAAACCGAAACGCATTACTGCTTCACGGCAGAAATAGACAGGGTGGTAGTACCTGCTCGTGCGGACTCATAAGACGTAATACCACCAGTAATTACGCAAATTGTAATTTTGCGGGTTTTATTTTTATTACACGATGTTGTTGCTTCACCGTGGAAGTCAATCGTGAACAGTTGTTAAGTACGTATTTCATGAGAAAAATTGGTACCCACCCGTGGGATTCGAACAACGGTGCATCGCTACATACGAATGCACCGGACGTGTTATCCTTTAGGCCACGACGACTCTTCACGAGTACTTAGGTTTCAAGTAGCTAAGCTGTGTGGCATTTGATTTTATTTGTTCATATTTTCTTTAGAATAACATTCCTTCCTCCAAAAAGGGTTTTCCCACATTTTCGATGTGTGTTCTGAATTTTTTACGAAATATATGAATCAAATAAAGCTCTGACGTTTCGATTGTTTGTTTCCAATAGGAAAATGTTTCGTAATCTGAATGTTTCATTTTTTCCACGACTTATGATCAATTTCGTTTTAGCTCAAACAAAACTTTTGGATTTATTTTTAATTTATTAAAGTACTTACCGTTAACAGGCGACGGGAGAACTTATTTTGAAAAAATCCACAACTTTCAAAGTCATCATTGTTCAATTTAAAATACTATTTTCCTTACGAACCTGCTTTTAATTTTATAATAGACGTTTTTTTTTATATATTTCAAAACACATTCTGTTAAGTGTGTGCCTGTTGCATGCAAGATGTATCGTTAATAAGTCGATCCGTCTGTCCGTTATATCAGCTGATAGCACAAAAACCCCGTCCCAACATCTGCCGGCCGAAAGGCCCGTGAATCACCGGCCCATGGCGCGTGCCACGTTGAAAAAAAAAAACGAAAAAAAAATCAGAAGTGTAAACTCCTGCCGACCGTTATAATCGCTTCACTCAGTGTGGGTGGACTCACGTGACCAAGGTTAGAAATCGTACGCGATTTTTTTGCAACTTGACAGCTGATGTCAAAAGGTTATTGAATTTATGCAAGAATTTCTTGGGCGAATTTTTTACCTTCAACTAAATTTACACAGGATTTGTTCTGCTCGTAGTTTGATTTTTACTTCATAAGTCAAAAGGGACTTCTTTGCGACCGTGACATGTGACTTTAGACACCTCTTAAGCCTCGTATTTATTTCAATTATCTTTGGGATTAATGACGTTTTAGACATATTTTAGATTTTTATTTGTTCAGCTATGACGAGCCTTTTTTGTTATCTGCTTTTTCCATAAGGTGATAAATTAATTGCAGTTCGTTAAAAGAGGAACAAATCTACAAAAGGGAAAAAACGATGCAAGGCGAAAGGAGAAATAATTTCACTAGAGATTTCGTGCAGTAGCAAACGGTGCAATTATTGTTGTCGCTGATCGAAATTAAAGCTTTAAATTATAGAACCGGGTAAATCTAATTGTAATATGAATGTGAATAAATTTTTTAAAGTTTACTAAAGTAATTTTCTTATCTCAAATTTTAAATGCACTCTTATAATGCTACTCGTGAAAACTCATAATTGTATTTCCTCATAAATAATTATTTATGAGTTTGTTAATTGTCAGTCCAATAAAATAACAAAAATATCTTTGAAGATTCCTCTGCAAGACAGTGAAATAGTTTTTACAAATGTTAATCTGGAAACTCAGACGTATAAATTTTGATTGTAACACATTTACGGTCATAAATATGACATCTAAATTGAGCAAAATTACAGTAAAAATACACAAAAATAATAAATCACGAAACTCAAACTTATTAAAGCGACTGTTATTCGATATACGAAAGATAAAACAAAATTGCTTTTCTACCGAATAAAATTCAGTTTTAATTTCAAGATGGCGACGCTCGCCGCCATTAATCTACGTCGGGAAAAAGTACGTCGATTGAACTAAATATGTGAATTTGCGACAAAACAAAAAAGCCATTAAAATGTACGATAAGCGATGGAGATTTATAGGCGAGTTACGCTGTAATGTTTATTTGTAGCGTATTTGTAAAGGACAAACACTATTTTTTATTTGCAAAGATATAACAAACATCATTTTGTTCTAACTAAATTAATGATATATTGTACGGGGCTCTTAACGAAAATGTCTATTTTCTATTACCATCATAATAACTCAACAAAATAATACTATTTATAAAAGAGCAAGCAAAGCAGTCTATAAATTTTTAACAGTTCCAAATTCAGTCTTATTTATAGGCTTTCTAATAAAATATCTGCTTATTTTTGAAAAAAAAAACACGCACTAACACAGACGCAAATGTACGCAAATAGTAAAACAAAGATGACGTGTTTTATGATTCTAATAATAGTGAATTCATTGCAGCTTGCGTCAAGGACTGTCTGGAACAAAATGACTATTAAATATCACTGATATGTCCCGTTTCTGATATACTGGTCACACTGGATTCATGTAACTACTCCATTAGCGGCGAATGATCTCAATGGTTATTCGAGGAATACTTTATTGGTGAAGTTAATGAGATTTGTAAATAGTTCTCCAAACAGGGTAGGTGATATATAAAATTTTGTGATATATTAAATTGAGTTAGTGAATGCTATTTACGTTGGTTACCATAAGGTTTTTAAATTGTTTAGTCATAGTTTTTCATATCCGACCAAACAAATATGTAGAGCAAAATATGAATGACGAAATTTTGGGTTTTAAAGTTATTTACATCTAAAAAGAGTATCGTAATGTTTTTTTTATTTTATTCATGCCAGATTTATATTATTATATATTGATCGATTTATCTATGATGGCTTGTATTAGTTAGTTGTTAACTTGTATTAGTAAATATGAAAAAATTCTCAGTAAAACCAAATGAATTGTTCGTAATGTTTCAAACTTTCTTAACATTAGTAAATCGATTGTACGCGATAAACGATATCTGCTTGAAAATAACACCTTTATTGAACAATAGCTGCAATCAGATGCGTGATAAGGCAGAGGGCGTGCCGAATGCCATCGGCAGCTATGATTGGAGGTGCGCGAGCGCATCTGCCGCGCACGTTGCGCTTAGGGTTGCAAGATCGAGAATTTTAATTTATACGCTTTTTTTTGTAGTAGAACAAATTGTATTTTTTTTATCCTACCTAAGTTGATAGACTTGAGAGGCTATTTCAGCGTAACCTTAGCTAGTAGGTGAACTCACGGGGCTCAAACCGGAGTGATGCTAACACTGACCCTAGCAAGAGCAGTGTTTCGCAGAATCTACCGCCGGATCGGACTGAGAAGATCCGACGAGAAACTCAGTAGGCCAAATTGTATTGAAATTCGTATTTAGCACATAAATGTAAGCTTAGTGTCAAACCCGAATCTAAAATAAAACTATGATAAGGTTTTAAATGTACATGTTACTTGTAAGTTACAATTTGCGTACACTCAATACCATGTGTTAATTTAAGGTAAAAAAATACTAGAAAAAAATAAAGATTTAGTTTATTAAAATGTTTGGTTTTATAATAATGAATTTCTGTTGTAGCTGACAACCCACAAGTAGCTCGTGCGCGGTGACAATGTGGGCGACATATGAACGTGAACAATGTAAATAATATTTACACGAAGTACATATACAAAAAAAAAAAAGAAAACTGTAACCGGTGAACATACAAAGGTGCAGTATGAAAAGACAGCTGAATCTTTGATTCGATAAAAATATAATGTTTCTTTTTTTGTGTTTTTTTTTTATGAAAGACACGTTGTTGTTTTGATATTCTGAGACTTAAAAGAATATATTTAGTGGTTACGTGGGCACAACGTTTCTCAGTCAAGTAATAAAGTAGCAGATAAATAAAATCAATTCAGATCTTATATACGTAAGACAAGAATGATAATGTCAGGTTTTTAAGTGAAAACATCAAAGGGACGTTAAGCGTCTCATTACCGGCGTCTAATTTTTAGTACTTATTCAAAGTGGGTCCTAAATAAACGTAATTCCTGGACCGAACAAGGGCCCATTCTCCCTGAAAAGCTTTACGATGCTTCTTTTAAAACTAATTTGCCCAAGTTACTTCGCAGGCGGTAACTTATAATCGTAAATTAAGTCGAGAAAGAGAAACGCCTCGCACTTTCATTGGATAAAGTTTTTTTGGTTGCCGGTGCGTTCAATGTTGCCAGTATTTTAATGTCTAGTTTAGTTTGGTAGAAAATAAAATTAAAAGCTACATTTTCTTTTTTCTGTAACTTAGTACGAGTCTAGTTTCCTTTACGTTTCTCGCCAATATTTTATTGCATCTACTCTTACAATTTGGTTTAGTTGAGTTTAAATGAGACCAATGACATTTTACCGATTATTTATTAATACTTATTTTAGTATTTACAGTTTATTTATTTCCTGTTTGGTATTTTCAGGCCAGCTTAATCTATATGCAGATAAATTTATATTACGTATCCGAGTCAAAAGTACTACAGTGCGAACCATCTTTTCACGGGCTATTAATTTTGCTGTTATGTTTTTTATTGCTATTTTATGGTAATCATTCGTCTTTGTCTTTTTACTTTTGGAATTCGGACTCAAATATTCAAGTGGCGATGAAAAGCTTTTTTAAAACATTTTAATGCATTGTTTTGTGTGACGTTTCTACATTAATTACGAAAAGAATTAAAATGGTAAGTATTTTTCTGTCTAGTGTAATCTACGACAGCTGAACCGTCCTTCACATGTTGACTGCCATATAGTTCACCCATATTATTTCATTACTTCATTACTTACTTTACTAGTGGTAGGACCTCTTGTGAGTCCGTACGGGTCTCACGGGTTAAAGTCAGAAGATTTGACAACTTCTCAGCCGAAATAGGTTAGGTTACGATACGCCCTACAACCAGTAAATAGGTAAATTCGAGAAGTATATTGGCATTATATATTTTTGGTCACGACATTATTCCTCCTAATCAAACCGTGTTAGGTACGTATTTCCGCAAAAAAATTGAAGCGGAGTTAGAGCATTAGCATAGTCGCATCGTTTATTAAGAGTACGTTTTACGGTCTTATCTATTAGTCTTTAACGATTATGAACATGTTATAATATCAATATCATTAGTTACAATTTTTCATTTTATTGCCAAAATGCTCAAGCAATGTTTTGATCGGTAGAACTATATAAAAAAAAAATAACAAACAGATTTTGCGTATAAGTTTATAGATTTCGCAAAACTACACGTCCATACATAAAAATGAATAAAAACATTATAATATAATTTTTGAGGACACAATCTATTGTAAGTAGGCCGTGACCTATTTAATTCAATAAAGAAAAATAAACAAAACCCACGACCGGATATGTAAGATATTCCTGTTTAAAGTGTTCAATATTTGCTATCATTTAAATTCATTTTTTAGTCTAGTTACATTTTAAAAAGTCCGCATCCTCTAATATTATAAATGGATTCTTAAACTATGAATTTTGTTGGATTTTGTTCCGAATCTGCGGTCGGCCGCGAGTTATTTGGATAATATTATTTCAGGATCGAATTAACCAACGGTGATATATGATATACCGGCTTAATGATTTGTAAATACATAAGATGAAATTTTGTGGAGGTTAATTAAAACAAACAACAAAACTCATAATCTTGATTATACATTTAGCTTAAGTACCTACATAATTTTTAGTGCACAAAGCCATGTAACGTCTATCAATATTTAATGAAGCAATAGAACAGAAAGAGAATACATTTTGATCGAAGTTTGATTGTCCTTGGAATTTCAATATTTTGATCAAATATTATCTAATTAATAATAATTATCTAATAAATATTGTCTAATAATAATAATCTAAGTAATTTGTCTACGAGAATAGAGATAAAAAGAAAACTTTCATTTTTCTTAAAGGATGTAAATTTAATCCTAAATTCTACTAATTAAATTAAATGTAATTATCAAGGCAGAATCATAGTAAGCGTTTTTCAGTGTTACCAGAACGGAAACAAGTTTCCAACAGAACAAAACGAAACATGCATGCAAATATCGTCACTGGCTTGAGCTTATTTGCGTCATCAGAAAAGTCGGCTCGACAAGTTTTTACTCACAGATCACCATTCAGACTATGTATAAAACATTTTAGAATCGACCACCATGTGAATTGAGATTTTGTGAATGATACGTATTATAAAAAAAACGCGGTCAACAAACATCAGTCGTGAAATTGCGTCGTTGGCGGCCATCTTTGAAATTTAAAATTCCTTTATGGTAAATCCAAAATTAATGTGGAATATATTTAAACGATGGTATTGCGGTAAAAAAAAAACGTGTATATGAACTTTGTTTGAAAAACGTATGGTGCTAAAATACAGAGTACTTATGTAATGAAGAGGGGGCGACAATCCTGATGATGACATGAAAACGTAAATCAAAATTTTGACTGCATTGAGGTGGTAAAATTAATGCTTTAAAGACTTTTTAATATGAGGGCCTAACAAAGATAAGAGAGGACATCTTAGGTGCTGGCTAACCAGACCTAGATAAACATAAGATGCTATTTAATATTTTAGCGAAATTCGTGCAAGCGTTCATTTCAGGGGCCATAAAAGATCCTTGAGATTATCGAGTTATTGGTCTGCCCGGGATCACAAGTACTGAGGTAAGGAAATTTGTAGTTCTTTCCCTAGTTCCTCGATCGGGGACGTTATGCGGGCTCAGTGGTGTGGATTGGGAGAGGCCTACGTCCAGCAATGGACGACTGTGGGCTGTTGATGATGATGATGATGATGATGCGGCCTTACTGGTAAATAAGTCCTGACTACTTCTACAGGATAACAATAGTGAATTCCAGCTTGAAGGAATATCCGTTACTCTTAATGGTAAGGAGTCTTGGACCTCATGAGCTTTAAGCCCATGGGCCCTCTAGGTCAGTGGACTGCCCGACGCCCCCACTCAAACCCCGGGATGTCTGCTAGATCAGAACCAGCGCTGCTTTCTTTAGTGGTAGCTACTTAAACAAACTTAGAAGACGCGCGACTGACGGTAATTATTTAAATTCATTTTGACAATTTGAATATTCTTATACGTGTTCATTTTCTTATTGTCCTTGTCAGAGAACTTAAGACCCGTTATAGTCGCATTACCTTACGTTATTACAACGTTATTACATTACGCATTATCTCACATAGTTACGATTACACCGGTCATCATTGGCGGGTTTGCTTCTAAAATCCTTCAACATCCATGCTATTAGCAAGCATGGCTGTAGTTAGTTACCTAAAGAAGGAATGTGTAGGGACCACAAATGTCTCCATAGCAACTAATAGTTATATGTATGTGTTGGCGATAATTATAATGCAATGATGCTACGTCAGTCTCGTGATTGTCGGGCTGTCGATAGCACGTTAGGTTGTAATCCCAATATACGTCACTTAACTGAATATAATAATAAATAATAATAAATATTTACTAACAATCACACCACGTTAACTGGTCCCGTGATAAGTTCGTAAAGAACTTGTGTTACAGATACCAGATAACGGAAATAAATGTAAGATTTTTATTATACATATACATATATTTAATATCCATCCATAACCCTGGAAAAGACATTTATATTTATCATACAAATATCTTCCCTTGGCGGGATTCGAACCCGCGACCCCCTTGTGTAGTGACCATGTCACTTACCACTACACCAGACAGCCAGACTGAACACGTGTCTTATTAATCCTTGCCCGATATAGAGACAACAAATGTTAGATTTAAATTAAGAACAAATTTGAAACAAAAGCGGAATCCACTCACCTTCTTCTCTGTCAACTTCTCGCATCGACGCTGCTTGCATATTTGATGGGACTTGTCGTTGCGACAGGGCGCGCAGTCGCCGCAGTTGTCCTTGCGCTGACAGCCGATGCACTCTCCGCAACGTTTCCTCTTCTTTTTCGTCTGTGGAATGCATTACCGTTGATTTACGTCTGGAATTTTTAATCTCTTTATTCGAAACCCGAAATAAATTCTTTGTTTTAACGAATTTTACGTTAGAGATTTGTCTGTTTATCATTAAAAAGAGCTGACGATTTTCTCATAATAATTTTGGATGTAGACGCTTTTTTATGAATTTACGTATAAATATGTGCAAATTGTGGGAGAATAGAAAGAAATAAAGGCATTTTCTCCAATTTTCACTGACGTAGACATAAAAAAATGTATGAATGTTACGACAAAGCCTAACGTAATGTAGACCTCGTTTATCTGGAAACGTATGGTAATCTAATGTATCGAATTTAGTATGGAAATCGTATCCGTAACGTAGTTACGGGAACCGCTTTCTTAGTGTACTTGAATTGGGAAACAATCCTATAGCGCGTGTCCTGCTAATTCGAACTTAAATTCTGACAGTGTAAGTATTAAAATTTAATGACGTCAAATAACATAATTCCTACATAATAGCAACTAAAATAATTCCAATTTAAAAAAATGTAAATTTTCAAATTCAATCGCCAATCGTAAATTTTCAATCGCCTTTACGAAATTCGTATGTTATTTTCTTGAGTCATGAGAATCGAACGAACAAAACATTTATGTTATTTCGCAGTAAAAGTTGAATACTAATGTGTGGCTTGTCTTTAACAAAAACAATCCCTCGTTTTCGAACTTGTTACTGTACCGTGTTATCAGATTCATTCCCGTTGGTTGCGTGTACAATTTCATTCACATACTCAATGCGGTTGAGTTGGTCCAACGTTCAACATTGGCGCAAACGTAGCATGAATGGTAATCTGAGACCAATATTTGGGCAAATTCAGCAAATTATTTCGTTGGATTGCGAACGTTTATTTATAATGAGTCTCGCTTCTGCGCCGTCGGGGCATCCAGTCGATGCAATCTGGATTAGTCCCGTTGCCTTTAATGCCATGCTTGGCGATAAAATTCATTTTAACATCAGTATTTTATGTTGTTTGGTCTAAATATTTTGAATCATCTAATAAATAGTTAAGTGAAGTTTGTTCTTACTAGAGAGTAGTCGAAATTCGACTATAATTAATTGGAATTGTAAGTTTGTACACTATTATGATTGTATTTTATACAATTTCGCCAAGACTACACTAAAAAAATATTAACAAAGACAAACAATATTTAATCTATTCTCAATTTGACAACAGACGTCAAGAACAAAAGTTTGACAATAAATAGTATACATGCGTGTGTGCATCAAATACGTGGTATGTAGTGTGTGATGTTTTCTTTATTGATTTAATGTATCTTTTATGCATTATTTAAAAAAATATTAGCATTGTGCACTTCTTCTCTATATTCTCTTTAAGTGTGAAAAATTTCATACTCCTCCGTCCGCGCAATTTTTGTAAAAAGGGATACAAAGTTTTTGCTTCACGTATTAATATATAGATTTAGAATGATTAAAATGTCATAATTTATAGGTTAGGTCGTTTGCTTAGAATTTTAAAGTTTGCAAAACAGCTTTTGGAATAAATGAAAACATTTACAGAATAAAAAAATGCAGCAGCTGGGATACGGATAGGGAGTCGCAATTATTTGGTGTAATTTTATTCGTGCATACTCGTTTATCTTCGTCTGTAATCGGAACCAAGCGATTGTCGCTCGACAAACAGCTGACGAAAATTCAAATTAAGAATGCTTTTTTATTTTATTCTAATGTAATTTCGTTTCCATATCATTTTACAAAAAATTAAAAAATATATATAAATACATACGTATAAAATATTTTGCTTAATGTCTTTTCTTGTACGAACTTATAAGTTTGAAACACAAATTTGAATAGAATCGTGAATGTTATGTGAAACAAGTATCCTATGGACACACATACTTCTAAAGACATTACTATTTTATGCGGTGTTTTGGTATGCGGGCTCAGCAGATGTATGAAGCAGCATTTACTATGTTATTGCATTTAACCTTTGGAATGTGCCTTAATAGACACGTTATAAGAAATAAGCTTAGCAGGTGTATCTATTGATATTTTACGTTTCGCTCACGTCATATGTAACTTCACTGTGTATTGGATAAAAAATGAATAATTTCATCGTAGAGAATATCTTGCTTGGGTTAATAATAGTAAAAAAATATATCTAATAAAAAATACTATTATAGAATAACTGAATTTACCAAAGCTTCACGTAAAAAAAATCATTACGTTTTAATCGATTATTTTAAAAAATAAAACTAAATATTAGTTGTCACTTCTGGCTCACTTAGATCGATGTTATTTTTTTCTAGGAAGCGACCGAAATGGATTTTCCCTGTTCGACTCATTCGAGTAATGAGTAATGGATCTTGTATTGTTGCAATGGAAAATGTGATCTATCATTTAAGGACTAAGATGGATAATATATGTACCATATAAATGAAAGAGTAAAAATATAATATTCAATTTGCTTTTACTATGAACGATACGTGTTATTTATACATGATATCACACCTAATTTAAAGTTTGTCAATAAAGTATTCCTTACAATTTTTTTTTCATTTAACAACGACTACTGTACTACTGAAGAATGACGATGCCATGAAAGGTAAACTTGTTTGAAAGAGTGGCGGTCCTGTTATTATATGTAGGTACGTCAATTTAAAATAATTAAAAAACTTGCAAGCTTATCTTGAAAATGTCGTAAGCGAGAATCAGGCATCTCTCAAATATCGTTGTATGATGGCTACCGCCAAATGCCATGAAAAAAAAACCGAGGTCTGCTTTCAAGCGAAAAGATCCAAGTTCCTGACTAATTTTTGTTTCTGCTTATGTTGAGAGAATATACTATATCGACCTAAATAAAATCGATTTCAGTAATAATCTCACACAAAATAAGATTATTATTTTGCGATTACTGGCGATCCTAACATATGTACGTCAATATAAAATAATTAAAAAAACTTATAGAATATATTATATCGACCTAAATAAAATCGATTACAGTAATAATCTCACACAAAATAAGATTATTATTTTGGGATTACCGGAGAACCTACGTCAGTATAAAATAATTAAAAAAATTTAGAGAATATATAAAATCGCCCTAAATAAAATCGATTTTAGTAGTAATCTCACACAAAATAAGAGTATTATTTTTCGATTACTGTACAGTTTAGTGGACATAAATTTTTCTTTACTTCCCACTGAAATTCGCCGCACGCTACTTATGTCATATAACGGTACGATGTAGCTTGCAATTTTATTAGCAATCGCGTGTACGTAACGAGCTAGCGATGTAATCTGTTATATTTTACTACGATCGTATTTAACGATGCGATTTTAAATGTATTTTTTATTATTATTTGAAATTGTTAAGACAGAAGAATATATTGAGACGTTTTAATTTTTTTATTATTCATCTTCAGTAGCATAGTCAGATTTAAATTTCGATATTTAAAATCATTGAAATCATTTCCTGTTCTCATTTTTTTAATTTTCATACCATTGAGCTGTTGAAAATTTTAATTGAAATTTTTATTTCGACCTAATAAAAGGGTTCTTCATAAACGAATAGACTATTAGTTCACGATATTAGCAGCTGTTGTAAAGGTGTTCGTTATTAGATTCAAAAGTGTTGACATTTATTTGAACAAAATGATGTTCACAATCGAACCGTCTAGAAGAATGGTAAGTTTTTGTCGACTTAGCGTCCATATAGCTCGATAATATATCTTTTAAAATACCTTAACACAAGACAAACAAATAGTTTAGTTCCTTCAGAATACGATACAAATCTATATATTAATACGTGAAGCAAAAACTTTGTATCCCTTTTTACGAAAATTGCGCGGACGGAGGAGTATGAAATTTTCCACATTTATAGAGAATATAGAGGAGAAGTGCACAATGCTAATATCTTTTTAAAATAATGCATAAAAGATATATTAAATCAATAAAGAAAACATTACACATATTACCATGTATTTGACACAACACATATATAAAAATATACTCTTTGTTTATTGTCGATTGTCAAACTTTTGTTAGTGTTTAAAGTCAAATTGAGAATAGATGAATATTGTTTGTCTTTATTATTATTTATGTATAGTGCAGTTTTGACGAAATCTGTGATTATATTATATAAGTATAATAGTATTTGACAATAGAACCATAATAATGTTTAAACATACAATTGATTAAAGTCGAATTTCGACTTCTGCGGGACCACTAGTATAATTTAATTCATAGCTATGAAAGCCTTCGTAAGTTTTCCATCGTAATTCAGACAACTCAATAACGCTCTAAGTTCTGAAGCTCGGTAGCTCCACATAATTACCAGTTAATAGCATTCGTCTTAAATTTGGTAGTCATAAAATTTTCTAAGCAGGACACGCGTAAATCGACCGAGTTTAATTTGTGTTTTAAACGAGAGCGAAAGAGAGAGTGAGGAAGTTAATTTATTGGCGAAGCAAGAGAATCGGCTAACTATTAAATTTATAGCCGCGAAGACAGAGAGTTCGGCCATTTCGAAACTCGAGGCCGGGAATAAAAACTGCTCCCCGAATAATAAAAGGTGGAATTACGGGGAAAGTTTCTCTTTTTCGGGCGCTCTTGAATATCCACTTTCAGCGGCGCGGAGCTGAATGAAAATTCTGGGAATTCTCATATCTTTCGTCGAATGTAGAGTCGGCTCTACGCGATTCCCGCGCGGCTTGTTTACGCAATTCGCCAATTCGCAGGAAGGAGATTAGTTGACGTTCCAAGATTTTATTGTGTGCCTTTGAACTTTCCACGTTTGCTTTGTTCCTTTTATTGTTTGAGGATGGATTTACGCTAAATCTAAATCTATGTACACGAGGTGAACTTGTGAGTCTTTGGGAAATAACTTTCTTACTGGTGGTAGGACCTGTTGTGAGTCCGCGCGGGTGAGTACCACCACCCTGCCTATTTCTGCCGTGAAGCAGTAATGCGTTTCGGTTTGAAGGGTGGGACAGCCGTTGTAACTATACTTGAGGCCTTAGAAATTTACCTCAAGATGAGTGGCGTATTTACGCTGTGGATGTCTATGGGCACCAGTAACCACTTAACACCAAGTGGGCTGTGAGCTCGTCCAACAAACTAAGCAACAAAAAAAAAGTGCTCACCTGTTTCTCACTGGATATGTCGTCCAGTTCCATCGGGCCTGTGTTCATCGGCGGAGCTCCATGCATGGGCGACTTGAATCCCGCCGTAGAGGAGACAGCGGCGACCTGCCCGCTGCTCTCCGACCCGACCTCCATGTTCGAACAGTCTGATTCAGAACTATTCGCACGCATTTTCCGTCGTTCTTTTTTCCTGAAGTCGGACCTCGTCGGTGATGATCCACTACCAAAGCCGTTCGATTTCTTATCATAGCCGTTATCGATCAGCATTGGGTTCTGGAAATTGCTATGGTGCAGTCCGTTCGGCGTGTATTTGTCTTGCAGTGACTTAACATCGAAAGGCTCGTTTTTCAATACATGAACGACCGTTGGACTTTGAATGTTTTGTATTAAGCTTCCGTTTTGATGTAAAAGCGCTCCGTTCTGATGTAAGATTCCATTTTGTCCTGGAAACGCGTTAATCGTCGCGATATTCGGCTGATAGAGCTGGATGTGCCGGTCGTCGATGTACGCCTGGCCCGCTGGAGCCAGCTCCCTCGCCTGCAAGGGGGCCGGCACTATGGGATAGCTTCTGGCGTTAACGGCGGTCAAAGTGTGGAATGTCGTAGCGTTTACCGGCGATAGCGTCGTCAGCGTGGTCGACAACGGCGTCACTTGAGCCAGGGTGGTGAGGTGAACCGGAGACGACGGGGTAGTGAGTTGCGTGAGCTGTGTTAAATGACTAGGGCTCGCACTCGGCGTCGGACTCGCCGTCACCGGCACCGGAGTCACGCTCGGCAACCCGGTTTCCGGTATCACGGTCGTTTCTGGAAACGTTTGGAATTGGCTTTGGAAGGACGGCAGCTTGTTAGGTATGGGCTGCAAAGTGACGGACTGGTAGTCTAGAGGCGAAGAGAATCCTGCACGGAGTATCGCATCCTTTGAGTTGACCGTGATCGGCATTGACTCCCAAGGCCGGTACTGCGGCTGGCTGGCGATGACGGAGACGGTGTCACCGGTCCGCTCGTAGTACTCCCAGGCGGGGTCGAGCAGTCGCGCGTCGGCGGTGAGGATCCGCTGCTCGTTGTCGGCCATGTCTCCGAAGGTGGAGAAGGGCGGTAGGTGCGCGCCGTCCGCGCCCGCCTCGCTCCTAAGAGTCTCGCTCATCACGTGTTGTCGCGGCGTTGCCTCATCGCGCTACTCTTCAATATCTCTTACAAAAAAAATATCTCTAATCTATATCCTCGTACTGAACACTCGTAACTGGAACTAGTTTTTTGTACTCTGTCACCGTTGGATTCAGGTCCTCGGTTCTATACTAATGGTTATACGGCACACCGGTTTGCACTTAAACTAATCACAATATCTTCGTTTATATATATATATATATATAAATGTTCTTTATGTTTGTTTTAACATAAGCGATACCTTATACTTATACGGGCTTATAAAATCTTTGGCTGATCTTTACAAAACGCTCGTGTTTTCGTATCGATTAAAATTTTTTGTTTTTTTTGTTTTGTTAATTAACGATCGATAAAATATCTTGTGCACTCGTTTAACGATTACTATTAGTTTTGGAACGTGTAAATACTGGTCGTTGGTTGTTTGTCTTGTGGTTTCTCGTTTGAAGGCTCCTCCTTATAATTGTAAATACCAATCGCTTCAGACTTAAATTAATTTGTACTGTTTGGGATTTTGCGTATACTATTTACGATTACATTTATCGTTAAAAGGTTAAAAAAATAGTGCTTATATTATTATTATTATTATTTTTTTGTCTTTTTTTTTTTTTTCGAAAGAAAAGATATGACTGGAGGCTTTGGTTTTATGATTTCGTAGTTTCTCGTCGTTTCGGTGCGGCCTCAACGTGTCAGCTAACCGTGCGGCGCGCACCACTCTGTGAACAATAAACAAGTTTTATTAAAGTTACAGTTTCATTAAAATTACAGTTACATTAAAATTACAGTTACATTAAAATTACAGTTAATTATTGGTGATTCGTTTTAAATACACATAGCTATAGACTAAACAAACACGTGCACTCAAACAATTAATATGCTTGTTGTTTTGTACGTTATCTGTCAATTAGAAACTAATTAACAACAACGTTGTCTAAAAATAAAACAATCAATAAAATATATACTTTATTACGTGATGCAAAAACTTTGTAACCCTTTTTACGCAAATTGCGCGGACGGAGGTGTATGAAATTTCCCACACTTATAGAGAATATAGAGAAGGACTGCAGAATGCTAATTTTTTTTTACATTAAATATCAATACAAAAACCTTACACACGCATTTATATATATGTATACCCTTTATTTACTGTCAAACTTTTGTCATTACTTAAAGTCTGTGGTCAAATTGAGAATAGATTAATATTGTTTATCTTTATTAATATTTGTCTACAGTCTAGTCTTGGCGAAATCTGTGATTATAGAAGTGTGATGATAGTTTTTGACAATAGAACCTTAATAATGTTCAAACTTATAATTTCAATTAATTATAGTCGAATTTCGACTACAGAGGGATTACTAGTAATAATTATTAAAATACGTATTGTTTCAAAACGTTTGAGCCGACGGTAAGTGAAACTGTTGTAATTCATCTAACATTATTCAATGAACAAATTAATGTAATCAAAAACAATAATCTCTTTTTTTATTTCTCATTATAGAGAAGGCGCGAAATCTAATGCGTTCCATGCCATGTTTACTACGAAAGCACGCGCATGCGCCGAACGTGTTTGTTTGCCGTAATCGATGCAATCGCTGCGAGTTTTGAAAAGAAAGTTTTTGTTACGAATATTTCCTTAAGAATATAAAAAGAATTTGCAATAACAGAAGCATTCGATTTGAAAAAAACCGCACTATAATATATAATATTATTTATAGTATTGTATTATATATGTATTATTTGTTATATATGCATATTATAGGTTATTATGTCTCGAGAATATTTAGTTTATGTTTCGATTAGTTATTTGCATAAATTTTACCTAGAAATTGCCACATAATAATATGTATATATCTATGATACATTAGAACTAAACTCAAATTGAAATGTTATGTTTTCGAAGTTGATGTTTTGATTATTGGCTTAATAAACAAAGATGTTAAGTAAAGATATTTTAACTCTCTTGCCGAGAATTGCGATAATATAATCATCCTACATAATATTTACAATTTATTAACGAGCAAGCGTACATACCGGAAAAACTGACAAAAACGACTGCCGACCGTGCCATTAACAATGTCAATATATTTGTTAACTGCTTTTCCGACGCTAGCACTCGCGAATGTACACGAGGATAATTCAAATATAAAATTTCACGATTTATTTATTTAATAAAATTGGTAAATCAATTGTAAACACTATAACAGTAACTGGTGGTAGGACCTCTGAGTCCGCACGGGTAGGTAGGTACCACCAGCCTGCCTATTTCTGCCGTGAAGCAGTAATGCGTTTCGGTTTGAAGGGCGGAGCAGCCGTTGAACTATACTGAGACCTTGAGATATAAGCCACCCCCCTTGAGATATAAGTTCTAAGATCTCAGTATAGTTACAACGGCTGCCACGCCCTTCAAACCGAAACGCATTAATGCTTCACGGCAGAAATAGGCAGGGTGGTGGTACCTACCCGCGTGATTCACAAGAGGCCCTACCACCAGTAAAAAGGTTTTTGTTGTTTATTTTTAATATATAAACCTGTCGTTGATACATGCAATAAACAAAATAAATAAATCCATTTCGATACATAACCACATAAAACAAGCTAACAATAACCAAGTAAATCACAAAACACGTACATAAGACACGTAACGAGACACGCAAATCGTTCGCACCATTAAATCGCATTGATAGAACGCTGGCGATAATCGTGAAGTGATGTTCCCTTAAGGTCACTATCTACTGACGCGAAAACACGACACGCACGTTGCAATCTTTACGAATAAAGACGCTTAAAATACACAAGACATTTTAATATCCTATTAAATGAATAAGGGAGTTAGAGAGAGAGAGAGAGAGAGAGAGAGAGAGAGAGAGAGAGAGAGAGAGAGAGAGAGTATTCCTTATAGTAAATAAAAAAAAATTAACAACGCGAAACATTAAACACAAAAAACGTACAATTGGCGGTTTTATCGCTAAGAGCGATCTCTTCCAGACAACCATCAGGTGGATAAGAATTATTTGGAAACGAATTACACATCATGCATGCACACGACATACATACACATAAACACATACATAGACATACATACACAAATACCATACATATATATATTTATAAATATACATACAAATATGAACAATGTAATAATACCTGAATAATAAATTAATGAATACCATGTTAATGAAACATATTCTACATTTTAGGTTACTTAAAATAAAGCAAAAGTAAATGCACGTGTTGAGATCACAGATCCAAGAGCCGGGGCCAGTTACGACTCCTTGAATATTTACGATTTAATATCACAATAATATGCTCGGATGGGATCTCTATTGGGAGTCATAACTATCGCACTAGTTGCGTCTGATGTTTAAAATACGACTAGAACTGAAGATTGGAATTAAGGGGGAGACCAAGAATTTAAGAGGAAGAAAAAAGGTAGACGTTAAATGTCCCGTAACTTCTAGACATTCAGTGTGATTGACATAGTATTAACATACTTAAACATGAGAACTAGAAATATACCCATATGTGTGTCATTAACTTGGCACATCAAGAGTAGAGTAGATAAGCTGACAATATAGTGAGGGCTGACATTACACTATCCCTGACATTACTTTTAAAGTGGGCGTTCCTAAAACTTATACTATTTTAAGACAGTAGTGTAACTTTTTTATAATGTGTACACGCAGCGTTTTTGTGTCAATGGACGAGTGTCTTAACGTAATGACGTCACGGTGACCTGACCTCGATAGGTTCAGAGCTTAGCCTTTGACGGACAGTTCAAGAGTTTATATAATTTCTTTTACATACCTAAATCTACGGACAGTGATATTGTGTTGGTCGTTTATCGTATATACATAAGTTATATACTTAAATAAACTTCGGCGCCATCTTGGAATGTGGCGTTTCATTTTAATATAAAAAAATTAAGATGCGAAGAGTTATTTAAATGAAGGGATAATAAAATTACCGTTCTGGGAAACCTATTTGTTTTGTGAGAGTTAAAGTACTATTAAAGTACTTACAGGACAGCAGAATCAAAATGTAACAGACCTCCATTTATTTGCAATTTTTTTATTGCTTAGATGGATGGACGAGCTCACAGCCCATCTGGTGTTAAGTGGTTACTGGAGCCCATAAACATCTACAACGTAAATGCACGACCCACCTTGAGATATAAGTTCTAAGGTCTCAGTATAGTTACAACGGCTGCCCCACCCTTCAAACCAAAACGCATTACTGCTTCACGGCAGAAATAGGCAGGTCAGTGGAACCTACCCGTGCGGACTCACAAGTGGTAGTACCACCAGTATTTTAAATACAGTCAAAACCGTTTACTGCGACATCGTTTAGAACAACATGCCGGTTATAATAACCTAGAACAAAGGTCCCGGCTGAATGCCATATGACCGCCTTATTAAAAATATTGCTTTCTACGACATTGGTAATAACGACATACCTCATAAAACGACCACATTTGACTAATATTTCGGAGAATTAGATCTGTTAGAACGACCGGCTATGCTGTATTGTAAACAATTTAATCAAACAAATGTAAACAATTAAAATCAGGAAAGAAAACAATAGGATTTAGTTTAGTGTAAGGTCTTTTCTAATTCTTAGAAACAAAACACGTGCATGCGGTAGAATCAAAGCCCGCTTCTTCATATCTCTTCAGTTAGTTTGTTACTTATCTATAGACAAGACGCACCAAAATTTTGTGGAATTATTCGTGAAACTTTCAAAATGTCGCAAAGAAAAAGAAAACAAATTAATATTGAAGAAAAATTGTGTATTATGTAAATATATTTTTCCAATAATTCCCTATCGATTTGTTTGTACTTGCACGATACACATTAAACATCACCGGTTGTTACGACTATCGGTTTTTACGACTGAATATGAGCAGTCCCTTCGATGTCGTTATAACAGATTTTGACTGTAATCAGAATTATTTTAAATTTGAAAATAAATATTTAAGTCTAAAAAATCGTTCTTTTATTGTAGTGTAAGCTTCGAAAATCCAACTGAATTGCAGTGTTGCAGTATCGCTTCTTCGGCGACCTCAAAAAAAAAAAAAACAAGCCGCACCATCTTCACGCTGCAGCACTATTGGTGTAAACAATCTATTAATAGAAGGGTGCGATGCTTAATGCTGCGCTCTATTTCGAAGCAACTATTTTAAGGGTAAACTATTTTCGGTAGATTCCATTTTAAAACTCGTCTATTTTCCGAGTAGACGTATAGGAAGGACACCGTTTTATTTTCGGCAGTTTAAATTCGGAATTATGATAACGATAGCCTTTTTTACGATATGATTGATACGAAGAGAGACTTTATAGCATTATAGCATTATATATAATACACTTTATAGCACACCAACACAATTTACATATAAATAAACAGTCAAAAAGAGATACATTTGTACAATAAGCGATCTTATCGCTAAAAGCGATCTTTTCCAGACAACTGTTTAATTTACAGAAATTCTGGAAAATATAAAAATAATGAATGATTATGACCTGATTAAAATTCGCCCGGCTGTTTTCCCGTTGGAACAAAACTTAAAGAGGTTTCCGTGGGTGATGCTCGTAGTGCCCTACGACTACAAACGCTTACGGTCACTCAGGCCGTAGGTAAGTACATGCGATATAAAAGTGTCAACCGACTAACGTACTCTGACGGTTTCTATATTAGTAGTTGACGTTCCAAATAGGAACATAATATATCTCGTGTTTATTAAGAAAATGTATATGAAACCGGTTTTTTTCATCTGACAGTTGAAATTCTAGGGGAAATACCCACAATTATTGACTCATTATTTATTAACCAACAGACACAGCCCACTGAGTTTCTCGCCGGATATTCTGAGTGGGCCGCGTTTCCGATCCGGTGGTAGATTCTGTGAAGCACTGCTCTTGCTAGGGCCAGTGTCAGCACCACTCCAGTTTGAGCCCCGTGAGCTCACCTACACGTTAGGGTGAAGCTGAAATAGCCTCTCAAGGCTATCAGCATAGGTAGGAAAAAAGGGAAATGTGTATTTGCTATCGAAGCACCCGTATGTGTGTACTCAACTTTTCATCCCTTCATTGGCATTGAGCGCCCGTAATCAAGTGCCTTTTCATAATTTTGTCAATGATAGGCCACAGCGCGGCTTGACGTTGCCAATGTCTATGGACAGCAGGGACTAATATCGGGTGGGATACATAGCTGGTTAGATAAATTTATTAATAAGTAATGTAAATATAATACAGGATACAAATTACTAGATCAGAGGCGATAAAAAAATTTAAAATATTAACTTCTAGTTTTGGTTCCAATGGGATTCACCACAGCCATCGATACAATCATAATTGTGCATTTATTAATCAAAGATTTACAAGAAGAAGCATTACTTTTACCGTACGCCATAAAATATTAGACGTCAGCTGAAATAGCCTGTCAAGGCTATCAGCATAGGTAGGAAAAAAAAAGACGTCGCATAAAGTTTGAAGGTCTTCGGTGGTAACACAGGGACTTCTCAAAAAGTTTGAGATGCACTGGAACGAAACAAGACTTTGAATATGCTTTTCTTATATTAAAGAGCTAAACTAGTAATGTTAATGTCCATATCACAGTCTGAATTATGCAGATATGTTATTGAAATAATTATAAATTATCAAACCATGATTATTTGCCACACTCTTACATTGATACAGGGAAGGAAGGACCTTGGAGGTAATTTAAAAATGTGCCTTAAATTACATTTGAAGCCGTCAGCGCAAAAGTGGCCTAAGCTTACCATAGTTAGCATGAAGATTAG
Source organism: Bombyx mori (assembly GCF_030269925.1). Classification (NCBI taxonomy): domain Eukaryota; kingdom Metazoa; phylum Arthropoda; class Insecta; order Lepidoptera; family Bombycidae; genus Bombyx; species Bombyx mori. Next base: position 3,137,641 of record NC_085128.1, read on the forward strand.
GCAAAAACAATACGCCCGCAAATAATGTTCACAAAGCCATCTGTTATCTATCGCCGAAACTAGGGATAGGCCGGTATTGCGTCAAAATTTGTTTTGTTTCAAATAAATTGCAATTTAGAAGCACCAATTATGAAAAATTGTGGCTTAGGCCACTTTTACGCTGATGGCCTCATTTGCAGAAGAAAAATCAGCTAAATGTTATGGGCCAACTCATAGCTCTTTTTGCGATACACGGTTACGGAAGCCCGTAATGTTAATTTTAATGAGGCATGCGATTGAAGTCCCTATAGTATCGTATAACTGTACTACTCTTTAACCGGAACGAAAAAGTCCTTTGCCGCAGAAATTAACATGCTGGTGGTACTTACATATGTGGGCTCAAATTACGCCATGCCGTCAGTAAAGTAGCGCGCTTTCAAATTTAGCAACCACCAAAATTAATATTCTTTTTGTTTGTAAATATAAACAAATTTAATAAATTAAGTTTATTATTCACCGTAGTTATTTTTTTAAATAATTTATTGTAAATGTTAGAGATTTTTAAGATATTGACATCATTAGCTGCATAAAGAAAGCATTTCATCCTAACATTCTTCTATTAAATTCACGCTCCTTTTATTGAATAAAAACAATTCTATTCTCTCTACTGCCCAAGTACATTGATCAATAAGTCTCAAATGTGTTCAAGTTAAGACTGCCTTCATTTTTTAAATTAGTAATGAGTTTTGACGTTATCAATAAGATTATAACAAAAATGAGGTTTAAGTCGCACACTATTTATAAAAATATAGGCTAAAGTGTCTGTTTGAATAAAGCCAATGATGACGTCATTTGCGATCAAACCAAGGTCAAACATATTTTGATTTCAATGTTGGTAACTAAAGATAACTTTTCAATAAAAAAACTGGTTTTCTGTAATCAACTAGCTTATGCTTCGAAATAGGTTATGAATAAAAAAAAATTGTCATTGCCAATTTACTTATAGCTTTACAAATATTTTGGTCAACGAAAATAACATTTTCTTCATTTTATTTATGTATTTCGTTCTAAAGTTATATATATTTAGACGTTTTGTCAAAGTATGGAAGCAAATTTACAATAAAGGCGACCATGGTTCAACAAATATTCGACATGATTAGGTGCGGTATCAAATGAATCGACAGGATAAAGTTAGGCACCTTGTGGACAACATATAATAATTCAGAGTATAAATGTCAGTTATCTACTACATGATAGTTATTCATAGTTATTCTTAATATATATAATTTTTTTTTTTTTTTTTTTTAAACAATCACGCCACGTTAACTGGTCCCGTGATAAGTTCGTAAAGAACTTGTGTTACAGGTACCAGATAACGGAAATAAATGTAAGATTTTTATTATACACATACATATATTTAATATACATCCATAACCCTGGAAAAGACTTTATGTTTATCATACAAATATCTTCCCTTGGCGGGATTCGAACCCGCGACCCCCTTGTGTAGTGACCATGTCACTTACCACTACACCAGACGGCCGTTAAATATATGCACATGACTGCCGTATTGGTAAAGTAAGTTTTAAATTCCATAATATATCGTGTGCAAATCATCATAGAAGCGTTAACATCAAAAGAAAACTCTTTTGTTTGGTTCACAAAGAGAAAGTAAATTGCAACGCGCTCGTTTTGAATTTTTCGTTTCCTCTCGAGTGCTTTGCGAGGTTTTCCTCGGAGGAGAGGTAAAAAACTTATTATATGTAGTAACAGAAAACTTTTTGTTTGGTCATAATATGTTATGTCATAAAGCATACTTGAGTACATAGAACCATAGACGACATATGAAAATTTGATGATAATCTGAAACAGGTATATTACCTATTTATTTTGAATAAAACAGTCACACTCGAGAATACCATTTTTGAAATTCAAAAACATGTGTGATGCGTGACCTTCCGATTTCAAATATCGCGTCAACTATTCAAAATTATTCCATATTACGTCACCGCTTTACAAACATGCGATTCGGCCAGTAATCACGCAGCAAAACCTCTTTGTAGATGCGCACAAAGAACGTTCCACCGGGGAAAAAAAAAACTAAAAAGCTTCGCTCAAAACGCAGCTCGAAATTCGAACTCGGGCCTGTCGCTCGTATATGTCGTTTTGAGCACGTGTGCGTGTAAGGATTCGTGTGATTTGAGGACGTGTGAGTGAGGAGGTGAATGTGTGCGAGAGGAACGCGATAGTATCTGGGTCTCGGTTGTCAAGGGCAACCGTACTATTGGTGCAGCGAAAGCGTTGCGCTTTCAGCCCTGCGCTGCATTTATACGGCTTATTTTTAGATTCGGATGTTGTCGCTTTTTTGTGGAGACGCGCGAAGCTGTCGCTTTGCGAACGTTCTTTATGACGTTCGAATATCGAACTGGATACCGTGATCCGTATTAACTCGGCGTTTAAGAGGAACGCCAGTACAAAATCGATTAGATTACTTTTCACTTCACTAGTCTTGTTTTTTTTTTGAGCTAATTGTAAAAGAGTCGATTTAGGTTCACGAAATAAATTTTCAAGAGAGTAAAATTTGTTATAATGAGATAACGATCGACAATTATTTATTTGTTGTATAAGAATCTTAAAAAAATGGCACAAAATATCGATTTAAAGAAGCCATTGCTTCACTCTACTGACTCAATAACATTAACCAGGGTGAACATGAACGTGGATATAGGTATTTCATCATACCCATCGTAGCTGTTACTATTTGATCAAGTTTTTTTTGACGGGACCAGCTGTGTACGAAGTAACATCCGGCGCCTCGCATAATACCTGCGCAGGAAGTCGGTATCTTGTACTCATCATTTTATTGATAGTAATCTATAGATAATGTTACTTGTACTACTGAAATCGGTACTTGAACTGTATTTCGAATGTATCCTGTGCATAGATAATAATATATTCAGTGTGAAAAAGTGATGCTACTGCTCACCTCTGATAGACTGTAACCTATGTAGATAATTTGAAGCTAACCAAAGATAATAGTAAAAGAGTCCATAGATACAATCCATTGAGTTTCTCGCCGGATCGTCTCAGTGGATCGCGATTCCGGTCCGATAGTAGATTCAGCGAAGCACTGCTCTTGCTAGAGCCAGTGTTAACAATTCTTTCAGGTTGAGCCCGTGAGCTCACCTACGCGTCCTCGCGAAGTTGGAATACGCCCTTAAAAACAGTAAAATATTTGAAAAATACTTATAGTTTGAAAGATAATGTCGAAATTGTGTATCTTAAGTCACAATGCGGCAGAAATTTGTTATGTAAAACTCACAAATAGATTAACTATACATTTTATATTTCGTTTCGAAAATTCATTTAAAAATGATTTTTGGAGAGAAAAATCTTCACTATCTAGTCAATCGATATTGGACAACTACTATCCCGTGTGTTTTCATTCACGAATGGCCAACCTTTGTAAGTCAACACGAGTGTCGCGATCTTGCTTGTTCAATACTCAGAAACATTAACCTAATAACTGGGGACCAATCACAGACAAACATTCGGCCCAAAATTTGTATACCCTGTAGGTATACCATGGAGGTAAGATCTTCTACCGAGCAGTGATATTGCTCGGTAGACCGACGGTCCGAATGTTGTTGTTCGGAACTTGTATATATGAAAGTTTATCTTGAAAATGTCGTAAGCGAGATTCAGGCCTCTGTCAAATATCTTGCGTTGTATGATAGCTACCGCCACAATCCAATACTACGGGGACCGTATACCGATATACGTACTTGTATACGTTTAAACATATCCAAAGAGCAAATAGACCTGTTCATCACGCGAAAAGGCGCTCGATGTAGGAAGCGAATCCACGACCTTCGCGCAGCACTCAAGGGCGTTAACTAATTCGTTACAGAGTCAGTCAGAAATATAAAAAAATATGAGCAGAACAGGCTGATTGAGAATCAGACCTTATATCCTTGCGTCATTCCCGATATGTAATTTTTATTTTTTTTATTGCCCTTGCAGACAGACGAGCATACAGCCCATCTGGCGGATAACGTCGCCCATGAACATCAGCAATGTCTGGGGCAGAGACAAGCCGCTACCTACCGCTGATGATGTACGGGGTTGCCGATAACCGCTTCACTATTCCCGTACGAATAATTCCGTCTTAGATTCATCTCGATACAGATTAAACCACACATCGCGATTGCGCTAAAAGTAATCTATTAGTCTTCGTCAATGTCATCAAATGATGTTCAAACAGCACGTTACGATAAGAGCGAACGTTTGACAGCGAAACGTTTTCTCACACAATCCCATCGGTATAGGTATAATTTGAACGTAATAACATATACCGTACAGGATGCACACATCAGTCCTGATTGCCGGTAGAAGCGATGCGGATCCAATCCGAAGCTATTATTTCATGACATATGTTCCTCTCTTGTTACAACGTAGGCCACGCAACGTTCACGGTATTACTTTGTTGTAGACGATTTAGAAGCAAGCGTAAGGAACAGTAACGTAGTAAGGAAACGTAGTAGTGGTAAGAAAACGTAGAGGAAGAGGTAGGCTTAAGAAAAAATGGATGGATTGCGCGAAAGACGATATATGTAAGAGGGGAGTGAGCACGAAGAAATTGTATATGATAGAAGTAGGATAGAGAGGTACGGAAGGAGAAAACATGTTGCGCGGACCCCTGGTGACTAGGAGAAGGGCAGGAGAATGATGATGATGATGAACAAGAAGCAAACGTCTTTGGTAGATCTAGGACGATGGATCTAGGCGATGCAGTTTAGCTCCAATGCGGAGCGGTTTGAAGGTTAGGGCAGCGGCTTTGCAATACAATTAACACTTCGACCTCATATACCAAGGTGAATAGCGCTGTAGTTGCGATGTACTAAGCACTTGAGGGATAAGTTCGAGCGTAAGCCTAGAGCTTCAAAACTGTACCTCAATGTATATGCATTTTACAACTTGTAAGTTTTTAAGGAAAAGTAGTGTCATAATTCGAACTATAAATATTTCGTAAAAAGTTGAAGAACGTAAAAGACTTTATTTTTTATTTTTATTAAAGTAATGAAGAATCAAGTATCAAATATATTTTCATAGCCTCGGTCACACAAAAAAACCTTAAGCAATGTTAATTAATAGTAATCAGGATAAACAGTCCTACACATCCGTGTGAATGCATACAAATAGACAAAAAAAAATTACTTAAAAATAATTAATTCCACGCACTGTTATCATGTGATAAAGTGTCAAGAGAAACAAAACTATATGGAGATTCAAACTCATTGAAAAATGATAAGGTCGTCTCGCGAGAAATTCCCTATATAGAGTTACCGACTCGTCCCATTCAAGCACTCGAATACAGTTGAATAACGCCGCAGATGTGACGTTTTTTACAACCATCTTTCCCACACTACCACTTTTTCTGATGCCTTAATACAATCACAAACATCCATTTACACTTAAAACACAATCAATTTAGGAATTTGACTCTTATACGTAGGCAATAAGAACGTTACGTGATTCGAACGTTGTCGAACGAAGTTGGTCGATACAATTTTGTAAAGAATTTTTTTGTGCACACGTCTGTCTCTATCGGATGCGACATAGGAAATTGTGTGTTTTTTATGCTTTACATCTATGAAATGGAATTGTTTGAAGGAAGTCGCATGTGTATGTAGAGTGAATGATTTAATATTGTTTCCTTTTTATTAAATGGGAGTAGTTCTCGGTTATGGAAATGTGTTCATAATAATATCTGTCTAGGGACTGTTTATTACATAGTTTGATGAAAAAACCTTTAAAGGCATTCTATTTTGTGGACACTGGTGGTGAATCTCGCAATCATGCACAGACAGACAGGTATAATACCTATTGCACCACGTGGAAGATTATAAGCTTTTCAGTTTAAAAGATAAAACATTCCATGCAACAACGGACCTTCCGGTTAATAACTTCGCAAACTAAAAATCCAGCAGTCGGAATCTCCGGTCTAGCACAACAAAAAGATCGGTCGGTCTGTGTATAGAAAAGTTTCATGAAATTCCCCTTGAAGATATTTCATAAGTCCCAGTCTAGCCGGTGAACGTTCGTATTTCCAATAAAACTTCATTTTTCAAAGCTGGCAATACTCGAGGATTTATATTGTTGAAAAATCTTCTAAATATCGATTAGTTGTTCATCATATAATCGTATAATACGTATTATTTATTTATTTATTAGCTCAGACGGGATGAGACTATAGTCCGCCACGTGTAAAATCTTTATTCTAATAATGTAAATGTCTTTATTTTGAGACTCGAGCCAAGAGCCAAGCCGCGGTAGGAAACGGCTTGGCTCTACCACTGGTTTTGCTGAAGTCCACCATCAGGTGGGCCGTATGTTCATCTACCTACAAGGGCAATAAAAAAAAACACCAGCTGAAATCCTCAAATATATTGCTCAACGGATGTTCTACCCATTAAGTATTTGTATCTATAAATATTATGTATGTCATATATACACATATGTTTAGGTAATATCACTATCACACTACACCTACCAAGGTTCATCTCTGCACCGCCCTAAGGTAGACTGTTAGAGAATGCCTATGGCATTAAGTCCGCCTTTGTACTGTCTAGTATATAAAGTTATAAATAAATAAATAAATTGGAAGAATAGACTTTGTTGACTTGGCTGTCCCCCTGACATTGCTCAGCCGTCGTCAAGCCAAGGCAATCACTTAACATCAGGTGGGCCGTATACTCTTCTGCCTACAAAGGCAATTAAAATATATATAGGTATATACGACCGGTTCGCGGCAAAAATAGCCATCACAATGATACTTATCATTTCGACCTCTATCTGATAAACCAGTAAAAAAATCTAAGCGACTTAGTGATGTGAATATTTCCCTCGACATTTTCACCAAACACTTAGTAGCAACATTTAAAAACCTGACATCACACAGAGTCGCGGATTATTTAAATTCTTCGCAATGAAGCCCCAAAAAACGATCTGAAAGGCGAACGAACGTCTGCCGAGGAGCAATAAGATACGGATTATCCTACATAGAATGTACGAATCAACTTATAATATTACTTGTGGCAATAATCGAGAGATTGAAAGTTGTCCGCGTGGGAGCTTCATGCCGGCTTAGACTTTACGAAAACAATACTTGTAAAGATATATATATTTTGTATTTTCTCAGTGAAACAATTAAAACTATTATATAATATAATACTTCCGACGTTTCAAAAACTTTACAATTTTTGTTGTCGCGAACGATAGGATTGTTGTTATGTACTTACAAATGTAGTATAACGGACGATGAATTACACGGTAATTATTACGTTATTTGTAATTGGTAATTAGCTAGTTTGTCTTACGTGCCGAAACTGAGCCAAAAGATTAAGGGCTTTTATGCCCAAAAAACGATATGCACTTTCTTTTTTAATACACATTCTTAATATTTTGATATGTAATTAACTTTCAATGCAGGTGAATGAACTTTACAACATTTGATCCACCAACTCCATGATGTCCGATTAACTTGAAAATTTTCACACCTATCAAAGACCCATGATACCATAATGCTTTAATTATTTTAGCCCAATATCCTGACTACGATTATAAAGTATAAAAATAATGATTATGCTAACAAATTAAATTTTATTTAGATTTTTAAACTGTATTATTATTATTGTACCGTTGTGGTAGATTAATTCAAAGCCTATCAGTTCTTAAGTTTAATCGACATCATTTATACAACTACATACAACGTAACGTCTAAATCGTGTGCATGTGTCATGATAATTTTAATTTATTTATGTCTTTGGTTTGCGTGAGTCGTAAGCATAATTAAAACTTTTTTTATTCTTTTTTGTCATCTGTGATCATGTAAACCATAAAGTATTCAAAACGTCGGAAGTAACTAATATAATGGCAATAAAAAACGCGAGATTAAACGGTAAAAGTAGTTTTAAATAAGTTTTAAAGGAATTACTCAAAATATACCAATCAAAACCGCACGGTTAGGTACCACCACCCCGCCTATTTCGACTGTGAAACAGTAATGCGTTTCGGTTTGGAGGGTGGGGCAACCGTTGTAACTATACTGAGATCTTAGCACATTCTTAGAACTTATATCTCAAGGTGGGTAGCGCATTTACGTTGTGGGCTGATGTTGATGTCTATGGGCTCCAGTAACCACTTAACACCAGGTGAGCTCTGAGCTCGAGCACCCAACTAAGCAATAACTTTTTTTTTTATTAACTACTATTTATACATCTATATATTTTTAAATCTATGACTATTATCAGACTAACTGAACACAGTTCTAAAAGAGAGATAGAAGACCTACAGCTATTTTTGTTCGTCCTAGGACATGTTGGAAACCCGTACGGATAGGGACCACCATCGTGCCTATTTTTGACACTACCTAATCTAATATTCGTGTCGCGGTTGAACAATTTGAGACTCCAGTCACCACTAAGCATCAAGCGTATCCAAAGTTCCTCTACTTAAAGCACCTATTTAAAAAAAAAACTTTAGATGTCACCGAAGCGACCACCAGCTCGGTCCTAACGAATGCACCGACAAGCATCCAGAGTATCCTCCCAAATAGAAAAGGAAACATAACTTGTCAACTAAAAAGGATGTATATATGAAGTTGCACAATCCGCACGCCAGCCGCTGGCGGCGGCTGCGGCGAAATTGACCAATTTGTTTATTTGTTTTCATTGGCCTCGCTGAACTTGACTCCCCATTATCGCATTCACGGGAGGAAGGCGTATCATTAATTCGATTATTCCGTGGGACCGGATTGTCTTGTACAAGCTGTTCGATTGCACATGTACATACCACAAAAATTACATTAGTACATTTTGGAACGTAGTTCCTTATGGGACGATACGGTGGGGTACCCTAACCGGGAAAAACGTCCGTAACGTAAGATTTTTATTAGTAATGCACACAGTGTACGACTTAACTTTGTAATAACGTACAAAAAATAACATATTTTCTTATCATTCATTGACCACGATCTCAGAGCGTTCGTTTACGCAATACACCAACTCTTATGCAAACAACCGTGAATGAAGTGTACCACAATAAGTTCGCACGTTACAGAATGACCGTGGGTTGTTGCGAAACTTCCAGTTTTATTTTCTTTATACCTCTAAAATAACTTAAAATTAATATTTTTATAATAAGAAACTTCGTTCCTATCCGGTGTCCCACGATACCACACATCTTTTTTTCCTATATATAAAATGAATCTACGTAATTCTGCAAAATATCCTTCATTCGTCTTTTTTCACTGATTTCTACGTTTTTGGTATCAAATTAAGATAAAGAGTTACATAGGATTTGCATTTTGCACAAGAAGCGCATTCAAACTAATAGTAGCCTATTAGTTGGGAGTCAAAATCCGAAGTCCTTCAAATTTGAGATCTGAGGACTTAATGATATTGTAAATTGTGGCACGGCTACCCATTAAGGCCAGATGCACAAATGTTTGAGATAGAAATATCTGATTAAAAAAAAACAGAAACAAAGGATCTCACGTAATAATATAGTTATAGTTATATATAATAATAGTTCATTATATTAATAATCAGAAGAATTTCCAACTCTGAGCTGTGTTACTAGTGCTAACTACGCTGAAGGAGGAGGAGGTATTCACTAGGCATTACCTAGTAATTACTATCTATACTGCTTACTTCCACTTTTGGTCGTTAGATAACCTATTTCTATAGAAAAATCTTCGCCTTCTAGACACCGATAGCACGTCTCAAACTGGATTGCAGCATCCAAGTTAAAGCTATCCTTATTTCTGACAAGCAAAAGTAACATAAAGCACGACGACTTGTATATAGGTGTTGACAGCGATCACTTCCAGACAACCACTGTGCATAAGCATAGCACATAAGCAAGTTAGTAGAACTAGGAATGTTGCGGTATTTGATTTAAATTATATTTTAATTTTAACTAATATATTAATCACATAACATTACTATTACTCTTTAGTCAAACAATATTATAAACACAATAAAATTGTAACATAATGCCATTTGTTTTTTTTTTTTCATTTTGCTGCAATTAAGGTCTAAGTGACATCATGCACTGGTCACAATGGTAGGAAGGGACATGCGTCACTCCATGCGTTTTGTTTTCTTCCCATTTTCCTGCCACGCAAATAAATTTACAGCGGTTAACTTTGTTGCCAATTTAATAGATACTAAAAGAAACGTTTTTTTCAAAATTTTATTTCATTTGTAGATTCCCAAAAGAAACGAAGGAAAACGTGTCTCTACCTAAAGTCCAAACCTTTAGAATTTTATTAAGCTTACGATAAAGACCAGATATGTGAAGTGTTTCATTTAAATCAATCGATTAATAGATACTAGACTGGACTTCGTATCAAAAGTCTTCGAATTTAAATTAAATATAAATATAGAGCTCAGAATAACCATGCTTAAAGATCGTTATGAACAATTCTAACAACTTAATAGAAACCGCTTATTCAACAAAACCAAAATAAAATCAATGTACACATCTGAATATTATTATAGTCATAACTTGTCCGTATTGCTTTATTAAAGCTCTTTGCTTTAAGAAGGGTGAACTCCAATCTATCAAATTAATTTAATTAAGGCTAATTCGTAGTTCTGAATTATCCGGCGATCAAAATTAAGTAACTTTGAAGAATGTTTGAATGAGATGTAAACTTCTACGAGTACATACAAACTAATTAGTAATAGCTTGTCGTGCGTATGACTCTACACAAGGATACGGGTCTAACTATGAACTACGAGTTTGTCTATTGGCAGGAGACAATACCTACGGACGTGATGCAATAACCAACTTCTTCTATACAAAAGCACTCTTGACAAAATGCGTAGCAGGAAAACGGGGATCGATTCGCGAAAGCACACAACGAAAGCTTGAGCGGAAGCACGCGAACGCGCACAGGAGTCCGCTTCACGCTCTAGTGCTGTCGCTCTATATACCTCTATACTACAACAAACAATCCACTAAACCAGAAGCTTCTACTCTTCTACTTCACTACAGTTGCACACTTGCACTTCGACACTAAACTTTTGCACAAACTCCGTACCTTCTCCGGTCACTCGATCCATCCGCCTCCTTTTGTTTCTTTGCTTGGCCGCCACGAAAACAAAACGGACCGAAGGACGCAAGTGAAAAATAAACAAAAAGGGAATCGAAGTTCGCGATCGCGTGACTGTTGCGTCCCGCTTGTGATATAACACGCGCGTCTGTACGCGACTAGGGTCGGCGGCGGACTGGCGCGTAACGTGCGGCCGCACGCAGCTGCCGCGGCGGCCAATGGCGCGCGGTCACGTGACGCCCCGCGCCCGCACACGCTTGTTTACAAATAATAATAATACGCCGGTGTAGAGCCGCGTAGCGCGTAGCCGTCGCCGCTACGCACAGCTGTCGTTGCATTTGGCGGGATTCGATACGGAGCACATTCGCTTCAAAGCTTCGATCTGTTTACTTGAAGCTTTCGCGTCCGCGTCGGCGTTATTATCGATCGGTGCGTGCTTGCAGCGGTACCGCGACGCACTTCGTTTTTGTAATGACTCATTCTTCGGTGCGAAGCTTTCAAAGTTTTAAAAAGTACACCTTTCCTAAGATTTACTCCCAAATCCAGAAAAGCTTAATCGAATTATTTTCTCTGTTCGTATTCGGAAAGGGGCGCGTTATATTCCCCGTTTCGCGACAGGTTGGTGTTTCCGATTGTTTTGCGTTTAGTGCGTAAGGTGCAAAGAGGGTAAGCTCCCCGTGCAGGCTACATCCAGCCCCTGCCCTGAGGAGCCCCGCTCTACACCGACCACGGCCACACTCGACTCGCTCGTTTTCATATGACCCCCTCGTAAAACACTGCCCTATCGAGAACGTATATATTGTCCCAATTTTCTACTAAGTATACTCTGATCTATAGGGATAAATATAATCGATTATTAATTGATTTTACAAACATAAAGTCACGAAATCGATTATAACAGAGTGCGAGGTAATTAAACGTCTCTATGTCATATGATGCCCAGTGTGTTCACATCGACGGACACATCTAAGTCCCGTTTAAATATTTGCGGGTAGATATAATTTTTTCATAAAAACATAACTACATAATAGAGACTCAGGAATGTTTGATTTGTGTTATTTATTGTGAACTCGTTCGGCTTGGTCTCACAGACCGCCGTTTGCTGCTCATGCTGGGTGGTGGCATTCTCGGAGTGACATTTACAACCTCCAGTAATATAATACAAAGTGAGCGTTGGCTGGTCTATCTATTTTACAGCAAAAAGTAATAATTTCACCACTCTACATACATATTTGTTTGACTCTACATTAATCTTCAGAGCTTTTGAATGTATTATATTTATTTAATTTTGCAACTGAATAGATAGGTTTCGTGCTTAAATATCTCTAGGAGCTAGATAGAATCCAATTCAGAGGGATGTATGTTTTTTACAAAACTTTTAGGAATATACTTAGTCACACGGTTCCGAGAAAACTCATAGAATAGTATTCGCGTAGTAAACTGGGGGCTAGTTCACCCCCGAGCTGTGAGTCATCAGAATTTCACCTCCTACACGAATTACTCAGCTCTGTTCACTCATTATCTATTTGTCACGATCTCACCATCTGCCGTTATAATTATATTGTAGTTAGGTCCAATATAATTGCGAAGAACCGAAGTGCTCACAATGTAATTGTAATTCAAATTCGAACACTTCAAAATACTGAAAAAAGAGCAACCAATCAATCCGTTTGCTAAATGAAGTATTTAATAACAGAGAGTTCTTAGTTTACTTTCTGGTATTTTAAATAAAAAGTATTGCAACGCTTGCAAACTTATCCCGTGCATCGTGGCGCCAATTTTCGTCGTTATAAAAGTGCGTAATATCGATTACCGGCTCCCTTACCCAGCATTTTGTCTCTTTCGCACGACGCACTTCCGAGTGCACAGAACGAGAAGAGCTTAAGCGCAACCGCAGCGACTTTACCGCGCCGAAGTGTTCCGTAGTCCGCAAACTGTGCGGACTTAGGTCGTTTTTCCGCGCGCCGGTTGTCCCCCGTCGCGGTTGCTATGACGACCGATCTGTCACACGCACAGAACATAAAACGCAAGCATTGATTTTTTCCTCGCTTCCTCTTTACTTTTACGCGTGTCGAGTTTTTGCTTGAGTTTTATTTTTTTATATTATTTTAAGGCGTCATTGCGTGAAGTTTTACACTAAGCACTTAAATGTGCATTAGATATTTTTGATCCATACCTAGTCTTAAATTAATGAATCACATAATCTATTTTTGTTTGTAGCACTACGTTAAAAACTAAGGTTATGCATCTCTCCCTTTCATATTAGGATAGTTGGAGTGAACAAAGTCATTTAGATTTGGATTGATTGAAAGTTCGATGAAGAAGTTTTAACTTACTTATAATAATAATACAAATTGATGACGTCATCGACTTCCGAATTACCATAGGGATAGTGAATGTTTTAAATCTCCAAAACGCATTTCAATCACATCTCATCATGCTATATAGTAAATATAATATATTTTCAAAAATATTCATTTACCTACACGAGGCAGCCAAACTTGGATTTCAAATGAAATGCTTGGTGTTTGAATGCTCGAATTTAAGTTACATTGTAGTTATAATTAAAATTTACTAATAATATATCTCAACCAAAAGTTCGCTTACTAAATATAAGACTATAAATGTGAGAAAACGTGTGGAGAATATATTGCTTTGAGTGTTTTTCAAATTATTTAATTTTAAGAGTCGTAGGACTCAAAACGCAAAAGATGTTTACAATTCCTAGAAATGACAATACGTAATTATACAACAACATTTACTTTAGCAGAATAATTGCAAGAAACGAAGATAATTTTTGCACAATATTCAGTAATTGCTCTAAAATCAACATTTCAAATCGTAATTCTTTTGAAAACATCAAAGGAGCTTTTGGACGAAGAAAACCAAGTAAAGCTTCAAGGGAAAATTTGTTAAGGTAGGCTCGGAAGCCCCAAGGGTGCGAGCCCAAGGGTTGGCCATCCCTTACAGATGCTGTTTCCAACCCTAACTCTCTCGTTAACTTAATAGAAGGAAAATATGTTCGATGCAGAGCTGTGAGATCTTCATGAATAATGTGTTGTATTTGTGTACTCAAATATTAATTCTGGCTGGAGAATATTTACCTTTAATTCTTATTATTAAGATAAATAATGGCCGAGCATTGTACTTATGTAGATTGGTTGCTGGTCAAATGTAAGAAACGACTCATTGCAGCCAAATGTTGATTAGTTAGTAGATTAATAGACTCATTGCCATTTGTATTATTCGAACCATTTACCATTTATCATATTACCAACAAATAGTTTTGTGTTCCTTATTTGTTGTCTCTTTATGTATAACATACTGAGATGATTACAAATTTTGTTGCCCTTTATGGATGGATGAAAATACGGCCCACCCGATGGTGAGTGATCGTCGTCTACTGTAAATAGTAAATAGTAACGTAGCTTTCATTTTTACTTAAATTTAATTTACGGAGCTTGAATTCCTAATATAACTATCAAATAATTTATTCGGTTTTTGCAAGACGTACAAATAGTTTATATTTTTTTAAGCGGTTTAATCTATATGTTATTTGTTATATTCAATTTATAATAATAAAGTATATAGTCGGATATTTCCGATATTTCAAAAATATTACAGTTTTTAAGTAATTGTATATAAGGTGATGTTCGTCGATGTTTCAATATTGCACCAGTTACCGTTACCAAAGCTGTGACTACGAATCTTATCTCCATATGGGCTTTAAGCCTGTTTACCCATCTACGGAATAAAAGAAAGCCAAGGGTCCGTCTTGAGACATAATATGGCAGGAATTATTTCATTCCCGTCATTGTCTCATCAGTGGAGTAGATTTCATCTGTAATGACTAGGAGTATCCGCATTCTTACCCGGTGCGCTTTCAGTGAACTTTTTTTGCCGCGTACCACCCGTTTCTGGAGTGAACTCATCCTCCAAGTTATTTTTGGGCGTGTTCACAAGTATTACTTCAAACGAGTTTTAAATATTCCTAAGTGATAGGCAACGGCTCTGCAATGTCCCTGGAATTGCTAACGTTAACAGGCATTGGCAACCACTCACCGTCAGGTAGGCCGAATGCTCGTCCACTTTTTAAGGTAGAGTAAAAAAAGCTCTCAATAATTTTGTAAAAGGGTCGAAACGAGAAAATGCGTTGCGGCAGAAATAGGTGTTTTTATTTTATTTAGTAATCGACCTGTGACAGATTAAGTAATATGTAAACTAAGAAATTAATAAAATAAATGAGTATAGGAGGATATTATTGATGTCTACAGTTGAGGCAAAAATTATTTTCAATTTACGAACATTCAATCAAAAACGCTCAGGATGATAGTGAACGCACCATTGTATGTTACAAATGAGAGAATCATTATGATCTTGCCATAAGAAAAGTCAAAGATGAAGTAATTCATCGAGCTAAAGCCTACTGTGTAAAATTCGAAGCCTATCTGAATAACCTTGCTAAGCATTTATTGGACAACCAAATGACTACAAGAAGACTCGGAAGAACAATGCCTCAAGATCTACTGTAGGTTAATTGATATGGACATTGTGCATGCATCGCCTAAGATTTTGTTTTTCTCACGATTGAATGTCCTAAAATAGGTTACGGTATAGAATTCATTAAAACATTTTTAGCCAACACCCATAAACGTAGCTCACTCGAGTTTCTCGCCGGATCTTCTCAGTGGGTCCCGATTCCAATCCGGTGGTAGATTTTTAACGTTCTCGAGAGCGTAAAAGTTTACTCAAATCTGTATGCATTTGGAACAACGCCCCTAGCGGCTAACGTAGGCAAACGTTCCAGCTCCATACATATTTCAGTTAACTTTTACGCTATCGAGAACGTTAGAAAACTCGCACTAAGCACACGGGTAGTCTATTGATTTATCACTAGTTGCGAATGTTTTGCTTTAGAAATAATAGGCAGGATGATGACGTAGATGAGTGCGGGCTCCGTACTAAGTAAGAGGCCTGCTTCTATTCAGTGTGCGTGTTATGCGGGTTGCTATGACGTTATTGCTTCATTACAGTCAATTTAAAGAAAAAATAATCTACCATCAGAATGCATTCCTAATAAATAATTTTAATGGCATAAGATTTTAAGCATGTGTCGAAATGAAACATTTCTGTTTTGAGGGTAGGCAATATATTTTAACACTTAGGCTACTATTTACATGAATAAGGCAAATTACAAATAAATTTACTTATAGTAACTTGTTAAATTTACAAATTATAATACTTTGCCTGTAGGACAATAGGATAGTTAAAATAAACTTAAATTTAAGGCAGTGAAATTATTGAAATAATAGCGTCATCTAGTGTCAGGAAGCAATACTATTTTCAATTTGTTTTCGTTGTCTATCTTTATACAATTGAAGCAATGCAAGTAATGTAGGAATGTTTATTTAATTATTAGGTATAATGCTACACTGACAACAGCTAGGAATCCAAAATATATCCGTGTATAAATTCTGTCCGCTTGATTGTAGAGCCACCAGACGTTTTTGAATGTACTTTTGTTCGCATCGGGAAGTGTATCCAGAAGGGATCGTGCACAGGCCACTGCATGTTGTGGATCTGTAATTAATTATGAATACAATTTATAATTTACCCTTTGTAAACTTACATATTTTTATTTTTATTTAGCTACTCGCCAGTAGATGTCACACATTTATCAAAAGTTGTCAATAGATGGCGCTTATTTCAACTTTCGAATGGATTGTTTTTAATGTAATGTTATCAAATGAACCTACGTGCAAATCTCAGCCCGTACTAGCTGTGTCATATTATCAGGCATGTTAACTACGTATTTCCAGTTCCCTTTGTTGTTGAGAGCTGCTCGAGGTGTGATGTACTCTGTACGCACGCTGCAGAGTTCTTGAGCATTTACAGCCTGTCTTCGGGGTCGCTCGGCAGATGTCTCTGCGCTGTTCATTCAACATTATAGAGCAAAATACATCATTAGTTATACATACTATCATTTCAGTTTCGAAGTGTTTATAAGTACTTCTTTTTTAAATTTCGAATTATTATCTATGATTAGTATTAGCGATATAAACTCTCCTTTTGAAAATTTAAATTAAAATATCGTACGTAAAGAATTATAGAGACCCAATTCGATTTTTTTAAATTTCGTCTTTAATTAAGAAATGGACCTGGAACGACCCTTTTCGGAGACATATTAATCATACGACCAAAACTAGCTTATAAAGGGTCCATTTGTCTCTTTTACTCCGTCCCCTTCGTCTACGTCTTTACGATTTGAAAACTTTATTCGATGTTTTCCAAAAAATACATTTGTTGCGTTGGGTCTCTATGATCTAAAGGTGCGATATCTAAATGTCTAAAGAACGGAATCCTGCACAACAATACTAAATACGCAATTTTTTCGCTGTTGAAACATTCATTCAAGCCCCATACCTAGCCAATCCTAGAGCAATTCTCAATGCTTCGGTGCCGGTTAGAGGTTTCTTGGCAGCAGCTTTGACGAGATCAGCGTTCCTCTTCCTCCGCTTCTTGAGGGTCGTGGTCCTGGTCGGAAACGTCACGGAGCGTTCCACAGTCACATCAGCGCGAGACGACGGTGAGACGTATCTAGAAAAGACAGTGTCGCCTACAATGATGTATTTACTGGTGGTAGGACCTCTTGTGAGTCCACGCGGGTAGGTATCACCACCCTGCCTATTTCGGCCGTGAAGCAGTAATGCGTTTCGGTTTGAAGGGTGGAGCAGCCGTTGTAACTATACTGAGATCTTAGAACTTATATCTCAAGGTGGGTGGCGTATTTACGTTGTAGATGTCTATGAGCTCCAGTAACCACTTAAGACCAGGTGGGCTGTGAGCTCTTCCACCCATCTAAGCAAGATTTTTAAAATGCCAAAATTACAGAGACAAAAATAGTAAAGACAGTCTCAGTTTAGATTAATTTTTATAAAAAAAAGCATTTAGGGCGGCATCAAGCCTAAATCCATCACGGTCATGGTACGATCGATACTACGATTTGGTAAAAAGGATTCCAATAATATTAATTTAACTAATTCTTTTTTTTTCTTGTTATTCGCAGGTAGCCTAATGGGGCTATTATAGCTACGACCGGACGGGTAGGTGAGCTCACGGGCTCAACCTGAGAGAATTTGCTAACACTAGCCCTAGCAAGAGCGGTACTTCGCAGAGTCTACCACCGGATCGGAATCGCGACCGGTTGAGAAGATCCGTCGAGAAACTTAATGGGCAATTTAACTCATCGCTAATTTAACAATTTGAATTAAACATGGTAAATTAAATGCAGGAAGATTTTAAAAAGCTTTTTTTTTATTGCCCTTATAGGCAGATGAGCATACGGCCCACCTGATGGTGACTGGTTACCATCGCCCATGTACTTCAGCAATGCCAGGGGCAGAGGCAAGCCGCTGCCTACCTACATGTCATAGCGCGCTTATTAAAGATTTCAAGTTCCATGAGCTTAAATAGGATTCAGTGGGTTTTTGACACTTGTCTCTCGACTGTAACAACATGCAAACTCTTTATATAAATTTGAATCACACACAAAATTGACTTGCGCTCAAAAATATCAAAATTACTAGAGATATTAACAATAATAGCTTACTTCCACCACTCGTTTGGGTTATACCGCGTCACGGCGCCGGAGGCTTGCCTGAACCACTCATCCGTTTCGTAGTTTGGATAAAAATTTTGACCCTCAAAGAAATTATTGTAGCCGAGGTCCGCGGGTGAGTTCTGTCTGAATATTTTCTTGTTGTAGTCGTCATAGATATTCCCACCGTGGCTCCAGTGAGCGCTCGGAGAATGTCCGTGGAACCCGAACTTCGAGAAATTCGCCGATTGAAACGTGTTTAAGTTGTACGGTGACGGGTCGTTGGAAGTCGGCGGCTGTAGTGGTGTCTTCTGGGAGAATATATCTGTAAGACATTTGTGAGCTTTTGGTTAGAAGAGAATTATGATTGGCATTTGAAATGTAATGACTGCCAAAATTAATTTATATTCAGTGATAGCTATATTTATAGAGAATTATATAGGGTAGATCTTCCAATCATGCGTTTTCCATGAGAGAAAAGGGGATCATAGCGTTTGTACATTAACATAGAAACACTGACCATCGTGTCTGAAGGTGGGTGGCGACATTTCCATTATGATAATATGTACTTATAGGCTAAGGTAAGCATTTGACACCAGTGTGCTTAGTGCGAGATTTTTAACGTTCTCGATAGCGTAAAAGTTAACTCAAATTTGTATGCAGTTGGAACATCGCCCTTAGCGGCAAACGCAAGCAAACGTTCCACATTCGTACAAATTTGAGTTAACTTTTACGCTATCGAGAACGTTAAAAAAAACGCTCTAAGCGCACACACATACATTAAATATCGTAAATGGCGTTTTCTTTGATTCACTTTATTACACTATTTAAACAACAAAAGTCGATGTGCTTACGTATATTCGCTGTGATATACAAAACTGCTGGACCTGGGTAATTCTGTAAAGTTTAGTAGCGATAGCTTTAAAGTCACATCAAATTTCGTCCAGCAATGGCGCTGTTGATAGCTCTACAAGAAATCCGTAACTCACCATGGTTGTATCGGGTGTGAAACTTGGTGTTGTAGTTTTTTGGGTATTCGTTAACTAGGGAGATGTGGTCGACGTGCGGCAACGAGTTAGGTCCGTACTCGTAGGGGTAGTCCGGCTTTTTTGTCGTCGCGAAATCGTCGCGACTCTCGTCCGATAATAACGTCCGGATGTCGTACTGGCCTGCGTCTATTAGCTGTCGGATTATTTTCCTGGGAAATGAAAATGTTGTCACTCAATTTTTTTTTTGTTTACGATATTCGTTTTTTTTATAGATGTGTTTTGTATATTTTGTTTATAGATGTGTTTTATAGATTTATATAGAGACGAATTTTAATGTTTACTCAATTGACGGTGTGAGAGAATTAGGTTTGTATTTCGTAATAAGAAAAAAAGATTTTTTGGGTTAGACGTGTTTTGTTTTTTTTTTTTTTTTCAAACCGAAATTCATTACTGCTTCACGGCAGAAGTAAGCAGGGTCTTGGTGCCTACCCATGCGGACTCACAAGAGGTTCTACCACCAGTAAGTTATTTAATTTTTAAACTACGTATATTATTTTAGCCATTAACATATTCATTAATATCCTCAGTGGGTTACGATTTCGGTCCGGTCGTAGATTCAGCAAAGCGCTGCTCTTGCTAGAGCTAGTGTTAGTACAAGGGCGGATTCAGCTTTGACGCCAGGATGGGGTCAAATAGTCAAATTTATGTATGGTGACAAAATATATAAATAAAATCATTATATTCAATTGGTGGCCCACCTAAGTCCTGGAACCAGCTCAGGGGGTGGTCATGACCCCCATGACCCCCCCCTGGATCCGCCATTGTGTTAGTAAGACCTCCCAAGCTGAACCCCGTGAGCTCACCTACCCGTCCACGCGTAATCAAAATAGACCTTTAAGCTTAACAAATAAGATTACAATCTACTGGTGGTAGGACCTCTTGTGAATCCGCGCGGGTAGGTACCACCACCCCGCCTATTTCTGCCGTAAAGCAGTAATGCGTTTCGGTTTGAAGGGCGGGGCAGCTGTTGTAACTATACTTGAGACCTTAGAACTTATATCTGAAGGTGGGTGGCGCATTTACGTTGTAGATGTCTATGGGCTCCAGTAACCACTTAACACCAGGTGAGCTGTGAGCTCGTCCACCCATTTAAGCAATAAAAAAAAAAGTAGGAATAGAAAAAACATACTCAGGATATGGTTCTGGATGTAAACAGTATGTGAGGCCTGGTTGGGCACAAGGCGGATTCCGCCCGGGGGGCGCAGGCTCGAAGGCGCAGTGTTGTCCGTATGGGCAGCTGTATCCGTCTCCGCCGCGAGCTAAAGTCCA
The DNA here is from genome assembly GCF_030269925.1 of Bombyx mori. Lineage (NCBI taxonomy): Eukaryota > Metazoa > Arthropoda > Insecta > Lepidoptera > Bombycidae > Bombyx > Bombyx mori. The sequence goes on from NC_085128.1 coordinate 3,158,657, forward strand.
TATTAACTGAAAATAAAACAAATACAAATAAAGTTCGATCTTAGACATTTTTAATACCCTGTTATTAGCTTGGTATGTATGTATGTATGTATGTTTGTTTGTTTGAATGTAACGCATTTAGCTCGGTATGCATGTACGTACGTTTCTTTATCTGACCTGTAAAGGAATCTTTGAACGTCGTTTTCAGAGACTTGAGGTTTTCAGAGGTGTGGTGTCGTGGGACACCGGATAGGAACGAACTTCCTTATTATAAAAATATTAATTTTAAGTTCTTTTCGAGGTATAAAGAAAATAAAACTGGAGGTTTCGCAACAACCCACGGTCATTCGGTAACGTGCGAACTTATTGTGGTACACCTCATTCACGGTTGTTTGCATAAGAGTTAGTGTATTGCGCAAACGAACGCTCTGAGATCGTGGTCAATGAATGATAAAAAAATATGTTATTTTTTGTACGTTATTACAAAGTTAAGTCGTACACTGTGTGCATTAATAATTTGGACGTTATTAAAAAGCTAAGTCGTACACTGTGTGCATTACTAATTTGTACGTTATTAAAAAGCTAAGTCGTACACTGTGTGCATTACTAATAAAAATCTTACGTTACGGACGTTTTTTCCCGGTTAGGGTACCCCTCCGCATCGTCCCATAAGGAACTTCATTCCAAAAGATGAAATGAATTGTTAGTTTAGTTTGGTATTTATTTAAGCGAGTTTTTTTTATTTAGTTTTTATGCCATTATATGCAATTTTAGCACTAATGGTAGGGTACCTATATTGGGAGTTTACAAAGCTCCTAGCTACCAAAAGGGCCGTGCGAACAGCTGGCCGAATTATATATTTTTTTTGTTTTGATTCCTTCATCACACTACGCTATGCTTATTGCAGTAATGAGTAGACTCGCGTAAACTCACGTTCCACCTGGAATTAACTGGTCACGGGAGTTTAAGGACATCAAATCTAAGGTGGATATTTCAACTGTAGCCTAATATTACCATTCTCTGATTTAGACTAAAACATATGTTGTTTTTTTGTTGCTTAGAGGGTGGACGAGCGCTCACCGCCCACCTGGTGTTAGGTGGTCACCGAAACCCATAGACATCTCCAACGTAAATGCCGCCACCCACCTTGAGACATGAGTTTTAAGGTTTCAGTATAGTTACAACGGCTGCCCCACCCTTCAAGCCGAGACGCTTACTGCTTCACAGCAGAAACGAGCAGGGTCATGGTACCTACCCATGCGGACTCACAAGAGGTCGTCGTACCACCAATACATAGACAAAATCTTGTTATTTAAATATACGGGTTCGGAGTACGAGCTCACATCTGTTCAAGCAGAGGAGATTTTAACGAATCGACTAAAGGTATTTGTGAGACAGATGATGATTGAGAACCAGACACTACCACTAACGATGAGTTATAGGAATGCTGTGTCTTCACGTACCTAAACTAAAGCCCAATCTCTATGCAACATGATAAGATAAATAGAAAAAGATGTTGCGCCAACCCCACATAATGTGGAATAAAGGTAAGAAGAAAAATGCAAATAAGTGCTTAAAAAAAAGGGAGGTGCCTTATGGACACCCGATTGAAACGGAATTCCTTTTGATATATCTTTTTTTGGGTTTGTATTCAATAATGATTAAATAAAATATAAAGTTTCATTATAAAACAATTAAACGAACCATGAAAAGAGACTAAATGCGAATAAAGCTCGTGTTGCAGATACATTTCTGGAGTAGTAGTGAAAAAATAATGTACTACATTACTACTTTACTTATTACTACTTACTTACTTACTTACTTATGTACTACGATATTTTATTATTTATTATAAATAAATGAAGTATTTTTTCAAATTCACATCGTCAAAACTGAAGCTTTTGTCTATCGCTTCAGCTTGCCGAAGCGATAGACAAAAGCTTCAGTTTCCATAGGTGATCGGGAAGAGCATTAAAAATAGTGTAATTTTGTCATTAAAAAAGGTGTCATTATTATTTTTTCTACACTTTTACGGCCTCGTCCCTCAGCTCGCAAACATAACGTGCGATAAGGAATTCCTTCTAAAAATGACGTAATTACTAGCGATAAGGCATATTGTGAGTCCGGTCCGAAAAGCAGGTCTTAAACACATCTGCCTATTCACGCAATAAGAAAGATTACACACCTTAATCTACATCGTGATGCACAAACTATTCTCATTGTAACTGGCTTGGTGGTGCGGTAGTTGCGCCCAAAACTGTTGCGCCGAGGGTAGTCGCTTCGATTCCCACATCGAGAAAACATTCTTCTGATGAACAGGTCTGTTTGCTCTTTGTTTGAGTGCTTATTAACTATAGGTAAATGTATATATGTAATTGTATATAAATATGTATGTCAGTCTCTGATATCCATAACATAGGGCATCCTAATTTGGGGCCGTCTGGGATTTGTTCCCAGTTATCTATTATGTAAAATTATTTTAAATTTAAGTTACCAATTTTAGTAATTTATTACATTAGAGTCATAGAACATATTATTATTACGAGTGGGTCAAATGTAAACTTTCTATATCGTGGGAATCATTACTTAATTCCGCAGTCAAATCGGATTAGACGTAAGAAACTTTCGTTTACGCATCGTGAATTTATTGTCTCTAGGTCTATGCCGATTGGCGAATAAAAAATCAGTATAATTTGATCTTTAAGTGAGGCCTTTAAGGTTCATTTTGACTTCATTCGATTTTAATGGTAGCCGCGTTAAGTTTGTTCTAATAAGGTTTTTATAACTGTACATGTACACATTAAGGCCGAACCAAGAGATAGATGTCTCAAGTATATTGCATAAGAGTTGTACCATCCTTCAAACTAGAGCGCACGTTTGCTTCGCGTCCGAAATCATATAATACATCCCATTTATACTTAATACTAGCGACCCGCCCTAGGTTCGCTTCGGAAACATTAAATTTTATTATTGATAGGCGAGTCCCGCCATGTAGCCTAAGTTAGTCCTTACATCATCAGCTACCTATTAGTGAAAGTCTCGTCAAAATCGGTCCAGCCGTTCCAGAGATTAGCCGGAACAAACAGACAGACAGACAGACAAAAATTGTAAAAATGTTATTTTGGTGCATTTGGTGCATGCATTCATATGCATGTAGTAAAAAGCGGTTATTTCAATATTACAAACAGACACTCCAATTTTATTTATATGTATAGATTATAAAGCTGATGTGATATTTTTCTGCTGCTGATATTCTTTCAGTGTTAGATAGCCCGTTTACTGAGGAAGGTTATAGGCTATATAACATCACACGAAGACTAATACGAGCGGAACACTAATAGAGAATGATTGGGAATGTCGTCGTGGCCTAAAGGATAAGACGTCCGGTGCATTCGTATATAGAGATGCACCGGTGTTCGAATCCCGCAGGCGGGTACCAATTTTTCTAATGAAATACGTACTTAACAAATGTTCACGATTGATTTCTACGGTGAAGGAATACTATCGTGTAATAACATTGAAACCCGTAAAATTATAATTTGTGTAATTACTGGTGGTAGGACGTCTTATGAGTCCGCACGGGTAGGTACCACCGTCCTGCCTAGATCTTTGTTAAGAAGCGGCTTGGCTCTGCCCCTGGCATTGCTGACGTCCATGAGCGACGGTGACCACTTACCATCAGGTGGACCGTATGCTCGTCTACCTACAAAGGCAATAAAAGAAAAAAAATATGTTTGGTGTCGTGGGACACCGGATAGGAACGAAGTTCCTTATTATAAAAATATTAATTTTAAATTTTATTCGAGGAATAAAGAAAACAAAACTGTAGGTTTTGCAACAGCCGACGGTCATTCGGTAACGTGCGAACTTATCGTGGTACACTTCATTCACGGTTGTTTGCATAAGAGTTAGTGTATTGCGCAAACGAACGCTCATAGATCGTGGTTAAGTCGTACACTGTGTACATTACTAATAAAAGTCTTACGTTACGGACGTCTTTTTTTTTCCCGGTTAGGGTACCCATCCTCATCGTCCCATAAGGAACTTCGTTCCAAAAATCTGCCGTTAAGCAGTAATGCGTTTCGGTTTGAAGGGTGGAGCAGCCGTTGTAAATATACTGAGTCTTTCGTTGCTTATTCTCCGAACAATTCCTTAATTGCCTTTACGTCACATACGGGAAAAGGTGCGGTATTCAGCCACAATATGTGAGTGATAGGTGAGTCGTTGATGTATGTCTGCGCAGCGCCAAGCGACAGAAGTGCTTGACGCTGACGATTATCGACGACATTACAGACATGAGAACTGCACGCAAATAATCTAAATGAAAATCAGATGACGCGATAGCGGTAGCGACGCGTTTGTCAATCACATTATTACTGCTTTAAGCTAATAGTTTCATGAGATGTTTACATACTGATTGACATATATTTAGGCTGTTGGTTATCAAAAGAATATTGTTTTTTTTAATGTTATGATGAAAATCGATAGCCGTTTTAGGAACCGTCACCCTGGATAATCTAATCCTGTACCAAGAACAGTTTCACTTCACATTTATTTGTGGCGGTAATGTTTCGAAACTATGTATTTAGCTTACTAGCGTCTGACGCATACCAAATAGTGCCCTTTTAATGGTATTCCGAACTAGGACATTTTAGATCCGGCGGCTGGCTTAATACGTCAGAGTCGTGTAACTATGGTTACCTTATTAATGAAAATGTCGATTCCTTGCTATTTAAGTTCCCTAAACGGAAAGGAATTGTGTCATACAAAACGTTACTGGGCGAGGATTACTTCTCCATTAAAAAACGATGATAAATATAAAGGAAGGGGTTATGAAATTGAAATTTATTTTACTAACCCACCGAGCTTCTAACCCGGATCTTCTCGCCGGATCTTCTCAGCGGGTCGCGATTACTTTCTGGTGGTAGATACTGCCTTAGCTTTAGCTAGTGTTGGCAAATTCTCTCAGATTGAGCCCGCGAGCTCATCTGCCCGTCCGCGAGAAGATGGAATATGGAAAATGGAATATAAGATGGAATAGCTTCTAGTTACCAGCGAATAGGTAGGGAAAAAAATCATCGTATTACTGAATCGAACGAATGCTTTTTAAGACACCAGGGGAACAGTTATTTGATTATGAAACCTTATTCAAAGTATCGGGTCATGAGCATTGAAACCACATTGAAACCCATACCCATTGCTCAGAAGTTTAAGTAGTTTGTATTGCACACTACCTATTTCTAAGTTAGACTTAAGATTTAGATTAGATTTGGTATAAAAGAAAGTAAGTTAAATTTTTTCCTGGTATAAGCTAAATACCGAATGAACATGATGAATGAATATTATCGTATTTTTTATTAAGAAAATGTTTGGAATGTCGGACAAATTTTTTGAAGCCGTTGTAAATCTAAAGCTTTATAAATAATAATAAAATATGAGATAAGCGTATTCGCATTTAAGAGTAACTTCCGGTATGAAGGAATAACGCCGTGTGACAAAAACTTGTAATAATAATAATAATCCAAAATTTATAATAATATCCGTGTATATTATTTTAAATCGGTAAACTCTGGTGATAAGGTAAAAATCGTAAGCTCACATGGATAGGTGCCCCCTGCCTATCTTTGCCGCCAAGATGTCTTGCGTTTTGAAAGGTGAATATTAAATAATACAATCGATATGTAGATATCGCGAAATTGTCGACGTAGTTCGTGTTATTAACGCCAATGGAACCACTCAACACCAGATGTAACGAAGAATGGTCCTTCGAGCCGTGCCAAAAAAGTTCCATCATAATCCCATCGTTACAACTAACACTTAAACAAATTGCTTGTGATTTTACACAATAAATGTGACATTTCATCACAAGTGCATTAATTCGACTAATTGGGACCGCATCAATAACACAATGCCGTGTCGAATCATTAGTGGAGCAAGGTCGTTTTTGACGAATCCGTCAAACACAATACGCATTGTCGCTCAGGCACTCCTGAGGACAACACGCTGCATTATAACACAATGACGTCTAATTTGACACATTAGATTGTGTCATGATCTCGGAAGAAGACACGGCCTAGACCCAGATAAACACAAACACATTTCATCTCAAGCATAGTTTGTATAAATAAATAAAATTTCTCTTTAATTTTTTTTCCATTTGCAACTATACTAATTGCTAAGACCCTCCAACCAATAATTTTTGCTGGTGGTAGGACCTCTTTTGAGTCCGCACGGGTAGGTACCAGCACCCCGCCTATTTCTGCCGTGAAGCAGTTATGCGTTTCGGTTTGAAGTGTGGGGCAGCCGTTGTAACTATACTGAGATCTTAGAATTTATATCTCGACGTGGGTACCGCATTTGCGTTGTGGATGTCTATGGGCTCCAGTAACCACTTAACACATCTAAGCAATAAAAAAAAGTGTCAGTCGGGGATTGAGCATGCTGGTATAATAGAGAACGCCACGCTCCGGTGAATCTCTTGGTTATCTTTTTCCACATCCACGGGAAACGATGGGATAGTGTTATGCTAGGTTAACATGTTGCTGGTGAGACTATGATAACATTACCATGCGGAGCCAAAGTCTCTATAAGAACATATGTTATATATGGATGTATGGACTTATGATTAACTTTGTATTTTTTTCAATGTCTCGTTTGGTGAATCTTTATTGTCAATTCAACATTCGTGTAAATAATATTGTAAACTGAAGCATTAAAAAAGATATTGTGGGATACAGATACCAATGCCGTCTTTACGCGTAATTCACAATCTTCAGTGTTGCAATAGATTCTTTCTTTGAACAGCAGAGAACTGAAGCAGAAAAATTGATTTTTTTATTTAAAAACGTGTGTTTTTACCACTAGTTTAAACCTCATTTTAACTACAAAAAAGTCTCGTTTGCTTCCGATCATAAAGCTATAAAAATCTTTTTCTCTTACTGTATTATCGTTATAATAAATGTAATAGCTAACTTCCTTACAAAATTCTTTACCCTTCATACAGAGTATGTTACGATATGCCGTAACAATATCGTAAGAAACGCAGTTTTACAACTTCCGATTTTTTGCCGACACTAAGATTACAATCGAGATGTAACATAGTTTCTTATACATCGATGTGAATGAAATCGTTATTAGGGCTCGCTGTTTATATTAAAGTAACAACTAAACACACGTAATCATCATAAATTCAACATGTTCAAAAAATTATAAAAATTTAGAATAAAAGAACGAAATGTATCCGTTAGTAGAATTAGTAAAATATGTGTGAATCTCAATCGGTATGTGTAAACACATAAAAAAATTTTGGTATTATAATATAATTTATTTAATTTTATGCTAGCGATGGCAAACGGTCGCAAAATAACACACAAAAGAGAGGAATTACGAATACTAAAAGGCAATTTTACAATATATCAGCAGGTTACAGAAAACAAACAAAAAACTTAAATATTGTCTGAGGAAATGGTTTGAGATAATCTCTTCAAAGCATTCTATCATACTTTTATTATATATGTTTATTATAGACTAGATGATTTTTACATAAAAAATTAAAGCTTTTTTGATCGCGCGCCGATAATGGCTATTCTTCTCTAAGAACATGTTTTCGTTATTCTTATGATATTGTGTTGTTTTTAAATTTACTCCCCAATAGTAATATGTTTTAATAATAAGCGTACCTCGAGATATTAACATATGCTTTTTACCCGCTGAGTAATTTTGAAAGCAACCGCTTTGTTTATTATATTAAATAATCGACCTAGAAAATGAGTATATTTAAATGCTACAATATATTTAAGAGCATTTCAAAGCTATCACTAAAACCCTAGTTTGTGGTCGGAATTTTCGTAAAATGAAAACCCTTGTTATGCAGCATATCGTCGGTGTCAAACCAAAATCTGCTATGTGCAAAAACAGTTCAGTCCGGTTTGAGCCCCGTGAGCTCGCCTACACACGTTAGGGCGAAGCTGAAATAGCCTCTCAAGGCTAGCAGCATAGGTAGGAAAAAAAGAAGAAGCAAAAACTCTATTTTGAATTAACGAGTAAAAACATTTTCGTATAAAATTTTAAATGAAGGTGAATTATGAAGAACTATATCAAATGAAAGCTATAGATAAATATTAAAGCCATAGACACATAACAGTTTTTTTAATACGGTAGATAGGGCTGTGAACTATACGAAAAAGTCAAAAAGTCAAAATCTCAAATTGTGCACATAGAAGATTTTGGTTTCACAACGACGATATATAGGATTATAGATACGCTACATAGATACAAATGACAATAACAGATGATATCTAGTGGCGTCAGTATTAGTTGCTTATGTAACATTGAACGCAACATGAAGAAGCTAAGCGCTGCAGCTATTACTCTAGATACCTATTTATTGTTGGTTCTAAATGTCGTTGAGAAATCATCAAGACCGGAATTGAGATTTGAATTTAGTTCAGACGTATTTTAACAGGATTTACTTAGCTATATACATTTTAAAACCGTGCACTGATCTGTTTTTTTTTATTACCCTTGTAGGCAGACGAGCACACGGCCCACCTAATGGTGAGTGGTTACCGTCGCCCATGGACTTCAGCAATGCCAGGGGCAGAGCCAAGCCGCTGCCTACCGCTTTTTTATTGCTTGGGCGTACGAGCTGACGTTCCACTTGATGTTAAGTGATTACTGGACCCGAAGGAAATTAACAACGTAAATGTTATATTATGTTATGTTATATTACCAATATTGAGACATGAACCCTAAGCCTCAGTTTTATTTATACAATGGCTGCTTAATTCGTACCGTAGGAAATGAGAGCACATTAATTCTTCGCGTCAAAATTTTCCGTCGCGGTGCGGACTTTACGAAACGCCAGATAATCAATGTAAGTGTGGAGTTATATCGTGACTAATAATAGAAAGTTTAGCAATAAACTTCGTCGAATAGTGAACTTGACAAGTTTCTTGGAAGTAAACGAAGGCCAATCGAAATCGGGTTGACTAAATCTCAAGTTACATTGTAAATCTCTATCTCACATCGATTTGCGGTTTGTAACTACAATTAAAGTTCAAATCGATATTACCGATGCTCAGCTGCTTTGTAAAAATATTTAAAGTCCACCAGTAAATATCGATCAGTTAAGCAGGGTGAGTGAGCTCATCTGTACATACTATGCTAAAATATTCATATTTCAGTGAAAAAGCTTCAACAAAATTCATACAGTTTTTAAATCATCGATGCATTATAAACGGGTATCATTAATAATGAATGTAACGTTATGCTTTGAATACGAGGACCTACTTTTGAGGAGATCAATCCTCGTTTAGTTTACGTAACTATACAAGGACTCGTTAAGTATTCCAGTGTTGTTGAAGATGTTATCTCATCGATTTCACTCGCTGTTTCTGCTTTTTATAGTTTATGGGAAGCTTTCTAAGCAACATTTCTTGATTCTTTAATGTGTTTTTTTTTCCTCGATTCTGCACTAGTCAAAATAAATAGAATGTATCAATTGTTAGGCTTGATGCTAAAAACCTTTTCCTTATAAATAAACAAAGAAATTTTCGTTTTCAACACAAAATTTCATACAAAAAATATTATTATAATAATAATTTATTTCGGGAGATTGAACGAAAATTATTGTTATTCTTCGTCGTTACTTTATTCATTTCTGAAAAATTATAATGATTGGAAAATAAAAAAAGTTATCGTCTTAAAACTGGAAGATTATTTTTAGTTTTCTTTTGGATCGTTCTGAACAATTTTTAACGATATACTGAATACACGGAACAGATAAAATCAACTTGATTTTTATCATAGTTTGGTCCCTCAAATCCTTGAAATAAGAACGACAGAATCGGCTGGATCGTTTTCTTTACACTGAAACCAGTACATCTGCTTAAATAACAGGCACTGTGTAAAACAGGAAGCCATTTGTTGCACGATTAAACTTACAAACAAAAAAATGAATGCTACGAATCTAAAATTTGCTTCTAGAAAACGTACAAACTGTCGGGTATTCTATTCTTTCCCTGGCGAGAAGTTGTCAGGCATAACAGATTTTTCTCCTACCTATTCACTGGTAGCCTAAAAGGCTATTCCAAGAACCTAACATCCAGTGTGTTATGTGAGCTCACGGGCTCAACCTGAGAGAATTTGCCAACACTGGCCCTAGAAAGAGCACCACTGCATATCTGGATACTGGATGCCACTGGATCGAAATGAACCCCCCGAGAAGATCCGGCGAGAAATTCAGTAGGAAAATTATGGCGGAAAGCTCGAGTAAGTCCTTTAAGGTAGGGCATTTTTCCTTTTGTAATATTAGTTGGTCTTTCCCCTTTAGTTATTTTCAAGTTTACAGCTTAGCAGCGAATTAATTTGGTTAGTTTTTCCAGCTTCCCTTTTTAAATCTCAATTTGCTTATCACACTTACATTGCTATGTGCATTAGTAGTGTATTTTTATGATAGAGAGTTTATGTTAAGAACAGTATACATTTAGTACTGCATAAATTCAGTTTAAGCTTATACGATTCGATGACATACTTCACCTTAATGAAAGTATATATTCCGTTTCTTTTTTTTTTCCTACCTAAGCTGAGAGCCTTGAGAGGCTATATCAGCGTCGCCTTAACTAGTAGGTGAGCTCACGGGGCTCAAACCTGATGACGTTGCTAACACGAGCCCTAGCAAGAGCCGTGCTTTGCACAGTCTACCAGCGGATCGGAAACGCGACCCACTAAGAAGATCCGGCGAGAAACTCAGTGGGTTGTGTCTGAGGGTTAATTTAGGACGATGAGCGATGCTTGAGGTGCCTAGGAGCACCGTTACTGGATCGGGAGGATCCGAAATGACGTGTTTGGGGCGACGTCGACTGCTTTCCATTCTGTCCGCAGGATCGGGTATGTAGTTACCGGCGGCCACGATGAGAGGGTTCTCGTGTCGTGCCGCTTTATCGAAGTGGATATTCCAATATCAACTAAGCTTCGAATTACGCGACACGTGAAAAATACTTCCGAATGCAAACTGGTTCAATCAATCGTGTAGTAATTATTCCGGCACCGCCCGTGGCTCGTGCAAAAATAATGACAATCTAACCACGCCTTGTCGCGCGAAGTATCGTGACACGCTATTAATATATATAACTCAAACAAAGCGAAAGTTCGCGACAGGCTCAAGGATACTCACGAACAATAACGCTTCCGACTCGACTCTGTATCTACAGAGTGTTTTGATTATAAACGTTTCAGTAATAACAGAATATCGCGTAAGTTGTTCTCATGGTAGTTTATTGGATGACAGTACCGTTTTTTTACCGTTTCTCACAGTAAATTTATATTTTATCAAAAAAAATTATGGTACTAATAACAAAGATATGTTAAAAAATACAAAAATAATTTCAAATGTCTTCAAAGAAATAATAATGGGCAGTTAAAATTGTTTCAAATAAAATGTAAAAACAATTATAAAATTTCATTGTGGAATTTAAAAAATAATAATAATATTCAATAATATTAAAAAAAACCTAAAAAATAAAATAAAATAAAAATTACTTTGTAAACATAAAAAAATAAAACTCGGATGCGGAAATTCACAAACTTTTTTTGATTATTCCGCCATGACATATTCATATATAGTAAAAACAATTGTTGATAGAAACGCAAATTAATTAAGTATACGTGACCTTCGTAACAAATTGACGGTTCCTTGTTATTTATTGACAGCCTTTGTTTATTGGCGACAAGAATGAATATACTATATATCTATTTTTTTTTATCTTATTAACATATAGCTACTTGGGCGTCGATGACTGTGCAAAAACATTAATAATTATTAATCTATTTGAAATCTAAATTAGTTTTGTGTTGTACATGATTTTTTTAGATTCTATTGTAATAATAGCTGTTAGGAGATTTGACAAAATAAATGTTAGTACTCGTAAATTTTAAGTCTAAATATTTGAAATTTAAATCGGCGTAGTCTTAAGGATACAACTCCAGGGATACTTACTTACTTGTTCCAAGTAATGCGACTATTCCAGTGTTAGGCGTTCCGCAGAGAGGTATGATTTTTTTCTGAGGGAGCATGTAATTTTTCCTTATCTATTTGCTGATACACGCGGATGGGGGTATATAAGTATGGAGTATGGATTACCATAATACTCCGACACGTTTGTCGCTTGCGTCGTCATTAACAATTTTAAACTGTTTTTATAATTTCCTGTTGGATGAACAGGAAACTCAAATTGAGCAACGCCAATAAATAATACGAGATTAAATAAAGTAAAATTAAACTTAACAAAATAATTCACGTAATGTGACTGTAAAAAAAACTACCTATATCGTTTTTTTTTTTCAAATTCAATTTTTTTTTTATTGCTTAGATAGTTGAACGAGCTCACAGCCCACCTGGTGTTAAGTGGTTACTGGAGCCCATAGACATCTACAACGTAAATGCGCCACCCACCTTGAGATATAAGTTGTAAGGTCTCAGTATAGTTACAACGGCTGCCCCACCCTTCAAACCGAAGCGCATTACTGCTTCACGGCAGAAATAGGCAGGGCGGTGGTACCTATCCGCGCGGACTCACAAGTGGTCCTACCACCAGTAATTACGCAAATTATAATTTTGCGGGTTTCACTTTTATTACACGATGTTATTCCTTCACCGTGGAAGTCAATCGTCAACATTTGTTGAGTACGTATTTCATTAGAAAAATAGGTAACCCGCCTGCAGGATTCGAACACCGGTGCATCGTTTCAACACGAATGCTCCGGACGTCTTATCTTTTAGGCCACGACGACTTCAAAATTAAATTACACTTATTGAATATTTTCACATGTAGATTTGCAATTCAATTTTTTTCGTACCATAAATAATTCACTTCTATATCATTTTAACGGTTCCACATGGGTTTGTCTACTCATAAGCGAAAAACATATATCTATCTTACTCGTAAGAAAATGTAAAAACCTAACATAAAATATTAACAGCATTTGATGTTTTCTTAAACATACAGCACTTGTTTGTGTGGTTGAATGTGCAGCCTCGCTCTAGTTGCATTTATTTAGTGGACAATAGATCGTTGTTTATTTAATAAAAATATTTATGCAGCCCAAGACAGTCGCGCCATTGTAGGGTAACCACCATTCATACACATATACAATAAGGATAACTTCTAAGCAGGAATAGGAATTTTAATCATTCTAGGACAATGTGGTAGGTTGTTTTTTGAATATAGGAAAAAAATGCGTTTTTGATGGTGCTTGAAATCAGTTTAAATTGAATACGTTGATGGTTAGGGAGCTGATGTTAAGTGGCCAGCGAAGCCTCTAGAAGATGATTCTTGAGATATAAAGTTGCAGACTCATTGGCATTGCGTGTAGGTATTGGTGATGTATTATTATATTTACAAATTAGTAGTCACTATCTTAATGATTATTAAAATTGAACGCCTAAAATGGGCAGGATGGGGAGGTAGATACATAGTAAAAATGGCAGAGATTTGAAAGCTGAAACAATTACTATACGGTAAACTGACTGACCGCAGAAGTCGCGGCAGACCCAAACTCAGATGACTGGTTGACGTTCAGCTGGACTTCAAAAGAATTGTTATTGAATACTGGAAAAAGAAACCACGAATAGAGGGAATCTGGAGAAACATACTGGACCAGTCTAAGGCTCACCTTGGGCTGTAAAGCCTGTAACGATGTCTGTACTTGCTTCGGTAAGACTGGAATTGGAACGATACAGAGAAGATTAGCATGGACCCTACGCTAATATGACACGAAAAATCGTGAAGCGTTATACATTTTTAGCCCATAGAGTAGCTCGTCGAATCTTAGCGGCTCGCGATTCCGATCCGGCAGTAGATTCTGCGAAGCACTGCTCATACTATGGCTGGTGTTAGCCACTTTTCTCAGGTTGAGTACGTGAGCTCACCTACCGGTAAGGAACAAAGCTGGAATAGCCCTTTAGTGATAAGGCAGGAAAAAAAACTATGATGAAGATACCGTTTTACCCGCTAATAGCTAATCGATTTGTTGATTAGTCATTTGTTAACACGTACTAAATTTAGTTTACTCCTTAATTTGTTTAACGGAGATAAAAACAAAGAAAAATTTGGCCACTTTACATTCAACGTACGTGTTTATTCATGCGTGTTTAACTAAATTTCAAAAAGGTGAAATTGCCACAACAGCGTCGCGTTGGCTCGTTGCAAAATATCCTCTGTGACACCCATTGTGTTGTTTGTGGGTTTTTATTTAACATTAGACATTTCATTTACGCAATGAAAGCGTTAGTTGCATTTTTTTTCTCTATGCGCTTATTGTTATATGAAGTGCAAGTCATGTAGAGAATTATCGATGAGATATAAAAGTAAAAGAACCTTATTATAAACGAGTCAGGCCAAAATTTTACTCATGGTAGGACATTTTCTGAGTCCACACTTGTAGGTACCACCACCCTGATTATTTCTGCCGTGAACCAGTAATGTGTTTGGCGGGTGGGGCAGCTGTTGTACTGTTCAAACTGAGACCATAGAACTCTAGTTTTAAGGTGGGTGGCGGCATTTACATTCTAAATATCTATGCGCCCGGAATCGAAATCTAAGCAATAAAAAAATTGGTTATTGAGTGGTAGTGACTATGACACTAACCACCAGTGAGGCATGCGTACTTGTCCGCCTTCAAAGGTAATAAAAAAAGTATTACGAAATAATTAGCAAACCAAATTATTTTTTTAAGTCATAAAAAAATCGTGTGCCTCGCCTAATTAATTCTTGATAGGAAACACCCGTATCGACGATTTGAATCTGAATACATGTCTTAATTGTAATTACATATACAATTCCTTATCTGATCTTATGTCCGTTTGATTGTGGACTGCTGGTCAGCTCTAGGAAATCCGTTTGTTGGGATTCATGATTTATTGTTTGAATTATTGTATCACCTAATTAACTGACGAGAGGTTTCGTAAAGGTATGAGTTTTATTTGTAAAAAATTGTGATCGTTTTCGGCGGATTTTATAACGAAAACAGTTAAATAAAAATTAGCATTAGAGATAATAAACAAAAAAAAAAAAATATTAGACTGTAAAAAGATAATCCTCGAACGTTTTAATTAATATCAGAAACCTGTCGAACATTGTCGGTGGCAGGGGACAGGTTTAGGCGAAAATGACCCAATCAATTACGGCAACACAAATAAGCGGAAACATTTTTTTGGGAATTTCTAACCTAAAATAAAATTAGATGTCCAAATTCAAAACAAAATAAACTAAAAATTCATCAATAATAATTTGTGTGGGTTGAATCCCTCTTGTCCGACTGCATCCGATACGGAATGTTAAATGACAATGACCTTGAGGTGCGCTTTCTTCACATGTGAGTTAGCACACCGCGCACCGCCGCGACCGCCACCGCATCGCATGATGCAACAGAACGAGCTCACAACATAAAGGTATCACTTGCCGAGATCAGTTTTGACATTTTATTTTACGATGCGATACAGTTTAGATTATTTATTGTGTTCCAAATATAATAGTTAGTGGACATTTTTGGTTTTGGCTTGGATGTTTTTTTTAATGATTGAATCATTACTGGTTGCCCCGAGGCCTTTCCAGTTTCACCAGGACAGGTGGGCGAGCGAAGGCTTGGCCAAGAGGAGTGGGTTTTGCTAACAGCTGCCTAAGCGCCTCCGAAGGAGACCTTACAACTCAAAAGCAGCTATTTCGCGAATGAATCTACTACCGGATCGCAATCGCGACCCGCTGAGAAGATCCGGCGAGAAACTCAGTGAGCTGATGTATGGATTAGGTTGTACAGCGAACTCTTTGTCGAGTTCGACAAGCACGGTTTCCGGGGTCGCTAAGCTTGCTATTAGTATTAGAGCTGAAGGCGTTTAAGGCAAAGGTTATAGGATTTGAGGGATAAAGACGTGTCTAGGGTGTCGACGGTGACTACAGATTATTGAAAGCTGTTATCGGAATACAGGGACAATTGCCGTCACTCAAGGAATCAACGAGGCACTCTACCTTTTTCATGATGTTTGTAGGCAGATAAGCATATAAACCACATGATGGTGGGTGGTTAGCGTAGTTTATGAGTATCAGCAATTCAAGTGACATAGCCAAGCCGCTACCTACCGATCATGTGATATCATACCTACCTTTGAAATCGGAATGCACGATCGATTTTTGTCGGGACAGTACGCACAGCAAAATGATTATACAAAAACAAAAGTAGTAAGCGGCGTGTAATATTTATTTTAATTACACATGCGAAGTCAGGCCTGTATTTTGCTTAAAAAAATAAAGATTGTGAATCGCAATACAGGCTACGTTTTATATTTAATGTTCTCCTTCTACGATATTTTATTTTTATTGCTTAGAGGGGTGGACGAGCTCACAGCCCACCTGGTGTTAAGTGGGTGCTGGAGCCCATAGACATCTACAACGTAAGTGCGCCACCCACCTTCAGATATAAGTTCTAAGAAATTTCCAAACTTTTTAATAGTTGACGAAAACAATTCGTATAGTTTCAATTCGACATAATTTGAGGTTCTTGTTAAATCTGATCATAGTTTCGCATTCATAAAGCCGGCAAGATTTGCTTCACTAAAAAGTGCGAAGATAATTAAGCAATTTATGTGATAACGACAATGACTCGATGTTTATGACTTAATACACTAAATAGATTAAAAACTTCATGCTGTATAATTTACTAATCAAACCCGGCCCGCTTTATTGGCCGATCTTTGATGTGACTTTAATCCGATCGTCATAAAACTAGAGAATTTATTTATTTATATATAGTTATATTATATAATGCGGTGGACCGACCAAATTAAAACTGCAGTGGGAGGTCCCCTAAATGAGTGCAGTAGAATGGCCTCGAGCAGGGAGAGATGGCGCGACATCGTGAGACGCATCAAGTCTGCCCCTTCCAACACTACATGACGATCACGACCACTCTGTCAAGAGTGACACGACTGAGAAGAAGAAGAATATTATATAATTGGAAGAATCTGAAGATTTCACGAAAATTTCACAGAATTCGGTCCAAGTGTTTCAGAATCTATAAAGAACTTACGTATGTCCATAATAGGCTTTAAACATACATAATATATAATAATATACACTAGTGGTCCCGCTGTAGTCGAAATCCGACTATAATTAATTAAAATTATAAGTTTGAACATTATTGAGGTTCTATTGTCAAAGAGACAAAGACTATTATATTTCTATAATCACAGATTTCGCCAAGACTACACTATACAAATAAAATTAAAATATTAAGTAACTTATTCTCAATTTGACCAGAGACTCTAAACAATAACAAAAGTTTGACAGTAATCAAATAGTATGTAAGAGTATATGCGAGTGTGTCAAATACATGGTAGAGTGTGTGATGTCTTTTTTATTAATTTAATGTATCAATAATTAATAATTTAAAAAAAAAAGATTAGCATTGTGCAATTCTTCTCTATATTCTCTATAAGTGTGGAAAATTTCATACTCCTCCGTCCGTGGAACTTTCGTAAAAAGGGATACAAAGTTTTTGCTTCACGTATTAATATATACCTAGATAATATAGGATAAAATCGCGTGCTATTTAATTAAAAAAGTTTGAGTACCGCCGCTCAAGAACGTTTTGTACTTGAAATTTGTGTCTAAAGCCTTCGAGTGTTGTCACATCGCTTTCATTTTTTTACTTAATTAAAAAAAATATGTCCGACAGAAACAGATATGTTTTTATGTGCATTTAATGGTGTCGGCGCCGAATTTATGCTGATAGCTTAAGTTAATCAATCAGTCTGCATAAGCGAATACTTGATTAGGCTCTATCCTACATTCATACCGCCCAAATGCTTACTTGCCGTTCGAAAAGCGCTCTTATTTGCTGAGACACATGGAATATGAAATCTGAAAATAGAGTTTCATCAGTATTGCCATAAATTAAAGTTTTACGTAACTGGGATATGATTTTTGAAAAGTAGCCTTGGGTCGTGTTGCAATGTTTAAAATTGCACATTTAATATTGGAGTATGCGGTTTTTCATCGTTGCCTCTTTAGTATTTTTTTTGACAACGTTATCACCATTTTTTGTAGAATTATTTTAGAATTTAAATTATTTTGTTTATTACTATATTATACTTTTTTTTTAATTTTAATCAATAACCGAAGACTTCTTGGTCTTGGTCACTAATTGCTTAAATTTAGTTAGGCCGTGAGCCAAGTGAGCATTTGCAAAAAAGAAATGGTCTTGAAAAAGCCTAAACGATGCCGAACTTTTAATACTAACACAGAAAGCTATTTCGTTTTCATGAGGTAAAAGAATGGTGGTGCTATTTAAATTAAAGGCTTAAATCAGCAGATCATCATGGTGGTAGGACCTCTTGTGAGTCCGCACGGGTAGTTACCACCACCCCGCCTATTTCTGCCGTGAAGCAGTAATGCGTTTCGGTTTGAAGGGTGGGGTAGTCGTTGTAACTATGCTTGAGACCTTAGAGCTTATATCTCAATGTGGTTGACGCATTTACGTTGTAGATGTCTATGGGCTCCAGCAACCACTTAACACCAGGTGAGCTGTGAGCTCGTCCATCTAAGCTATAAAAAAAAAAAAAATTTAAGTACTTTAAAAACTAAAAAAAACACTTAAAGAGCAAACTGAACTAACAATTAAATTCCACTTTTTATCCTGTTGATACTGATATAAAGCGAAGCTATAACATTGTAATCATCGACCTTTATTCGTGTGTAAATTTTAAAGCTAATATGACATCTTAAATTCGGTGAAAATGATGCTCAAAGATTCCATTGTACAGAAACATACATACACACCAAGCTTCCCAAAGCATATATAAATTAATTTCAATTAAAACAGCAGCCCAGCAATGTAAACACGTCTTGGTCGTTAAATTACTAAATCACAATTGTGACGAGAGCTTCGTAATGTAACATCACAATATAATAATATAAATACATACATTGCAAGCGGCCATATAGCCAGATGGCGAGACTGTGACGATCAAGATAAGTAAATAATCGTACGGATGTCATAAAATGCTTTCATATTCTCTCGAGGTCACCCGAAGCCTTATATTAAATGACAATTTGAGGAACCGCAGTTAAACAAACATTTATCAACGATCAGTTAAGGTCTAACCCGACTTAAACGTATTCGATATTTTATTCTATATTGAATTACGAGTTCAATGGTATTTGTAGTTATTGTGGTGCTTCTTTTAACACGTTGACTGTCATGTAGGTCACCGGTGCCCTATGTGGCGCACTGAAGTAATTATTTAGATTTCTCTTCTTTTTTTCTACCTATGCTGATAGCCTTGAGATGCTATTTCAGCTTCACCCTAACGTGTGTAGGTGAGCTCACGGGGCTCAAACCGGAGTGTTGCTAACACTGACCCTAGCAAGAGCAGTGCTTCGCAGAATCTACCACCGGATCGAAAACGCGACCCACTGAGAAGATCCGGCGAGAAACTCGGTGGGCTGTGTCTATGGGTTAATTCGCTCGTCGAGCCCTTCGTCGCAAGCGATGGATTCGACGAGGACGGTGACCGGCCTCTTTTCGATCTTCCTACTAAGGCATCGGGATATCTAGTGGACTCCGGAAAATACGAATCCGAAGATACCGAGAATTAATTAATTTCTAAGAGACATAAACACTAAAATACACATTAACAAACAAAAGAGGGAAAAGTTAGGCAATCCAGGCGTTTATTAACAGAAATCGAAATAATTACTTCAGTGAGCCTTGTAGGACACCAGTGACTTATGGCAGTTAAAGGGTTAATTATTTCCACGTAGTCCGTCACTAGAATAGAGTTCGGCGTCAATCACGGCGAGATAATTTTTGACACATATCTCGAGACTTTAATGAAGTACCTACTTTGCATGAGGCTTAACGAGGGCTGCGTTACCTGGCTGAGCCTTTGCTCGCCCACCTATCCTGGTGAAACTGGAAAGTCTTTCGGGTCACCAGGAATACTTCCTTCATAAAAAAGAGGGCTGCGAATTTTCTTCAAACGAAAGTTCAAAAAAGGCCTTAGTCATAGACAATGGTTTGGCTTTACGTATGCTTACGCTTTACATATTAACTGTCAGATCAAGCCGTCGGATTTTCTACGTTCGGTTGCTGCAATAAACCTTTTGGATTAAGAATTCCGTTTTGTTATTTTTTTTAAATACATTTTTTTTATTGCTTCGATCGGTGGACGAGCTCACAGCCCACCTGGTGTTAAGTGGTTACTGGAGCCCATACAACGTAAATGTGCCACCCACCTTGAGACATAAGTTCTAAGGTCTCAGTATAGCTACAACGGCTGCCCTGCCCTTCAAACCGAAACGCATTACTGCTTCACGGCAGAAATAGGCGGGGTGGTGGTACCTACCCGCGCGGACTCAGAAGAGGTCCTACCACCAGTAAATTACTAATATTTACGTATTGCTTACAATACAGCGTCCGCGACAAATTGTTACCGCCCTTTTTGCAGCAAAGCACTCGTGCGTCCTGG
The DNA here is from genome assembly GCF_030269925.1 of Bombyx mori. Lineage (NCBI taxonomy): Eukaryota > Metazoa > Arthropoda > Insecta > Lepidoptera > Bombycidae > Bombyx > Bombyx mori. The sequence continues at coordinate 3,179,160 of NC_085128.1, forward strand.
TTTCAAGGATGTCTCAAAGTTAGTGCCGACATCCGTGAACTCCAATAACCGCTTCATACGGCTTGCATGGTGCTCATCTGACAATAATAGTCAGATTTCAATTGTTAACCACACGACGCGTTAAGTTCGTCCCTAATACGTATGCATTTTCGTAACTCAAGGACAATCACATCGGATTTTCAAATGAACGGTCCGCTTACGTATTTTGAAACATACTGTAAGTGCATAGCAGTAAATTAAAATGATATGTAATTGAGTGGAATGTAAATACCGATTGGGTTTGCGTGACAATCAATGTAGTTTCGATTTAAACGTCAGATCCTTGCGTAAAACATAACGCAACTATAAAAAAATAGATATTATCGTCTTTTCGCCTTAAAAGTGTAGGTACAATTTCCAAAAATATTCGAAATTGAGTTAATACGCGAAATCATTTGGTATCACCAGTATTTTTCTAATAAATACTGTCAAAAGAGCGTAGTTTAGTTTTTTTTTCCTTTTTTTTTGTTTACCTATGTTTTGACTACTATTAACAAAATTAATACATAATTTTATATTACTTTAACAGACAGATAATGTAACTGGCAAAAAAAAAACGTTGCAAAGATGATTAATATTTAAAAATATCACATATTAAGCCTTTAAAACACTCTCCTGTAAAATTAGTAAGTTTTGAGATTATACAGTTCTAATGCGAGAAGACGATATATTGATTCAATCACAAATTGTTACTAGCCATTAAAATAAAAAAGGTGTAAAGTGAGCCCGCACTGGTATATGCTTGCCAATTTCTACCGCAATGCAGTCATATGTTCCGATTTCAAGGGTCTCACAGCTATTATACAGTTGAGACTTCAATGTCATCTTTCAAGATAAGTGGTGCCGTTCACATTGCGCTGTTTACAGCCTCCAGTATCTTATTACCTGAGAGGGCCATTAAGTATTTTAGAACCAGCTTCAATCAGGATTTGTGACACGAAGATATCGCCTTTCCTGTCTAGATAGACGTTTATCATTATTATCTGAGATTTTTTTATAAATCTCATCTCAGCATTGGAGCAGAGTTTAACCCATTACCTCATCCACAATGCGTTTCCCGAAGTACACTAAAGGAAACCCTTAAATGAGCATGGAAAGCGTCTCTAACGATATATTGTGGCTTGGTTGTGATCGTGCAATTGCTGATGTCCAAAAGCATCATTACTCTTCATCAGATTGCCCATAAGCCCGTGAGCTTTCTAAGATATTAATAAGACATTCTTGGGTCATAACATAAAGTAAATCGTGAATTCGAAGAATGATTTAAACGTGAAATGTAATAAGAATTATGGCACAAACAAAAAATTCCGTTGTTAAATGCAAATAGTAAATTTCGCGGGTGACCTTTGCATAGGTTTGGCTCTGAGGCCACAGCCAAGGGCGCTGGGGGATCACGACCAAACTGTCGAAACCTCGGCAGGGTTGTTAAACAAAAATGATATTACAATGTGTGAAATTTGGGTCTACAAAAAAAGAAAAGAGCTGTTAAAATATAAATAGCTTAATATCAGTATTTTTTTATTTTAGCAATCAAGCGTTCTGATTTTGTAAAGTAGGATTTTTTTTTGGTGGGGGAGGAAATTGCAGGACTTCCGCCATCTACTGGGGATGAAGAGTGGGGCATGTCGGAGTCGAACTGACTAAAACCTCCTGTCACGCAACAACCCACGTTTGAACCTCGCATGACACATAAGTCATGAAAAGGCAAAGGGGGAAAGTGAATCGCTTAGTGCAGAGCACATCTCTTCTATCACCCTCCCCCTCGGGACGCCGGACTAGTGGTCGTCGGCGCCACGACCACCAGGCCTCTCAGTCGGCAGGCTATCCGAAGCCCGCCTAGATGGCGCCGGTTAGAATGGGTTGTAAAGTAGGGTAGCTGTTGTTACAATCATGTTTAGAATTTAGCTTCGTCATTCATAGTGGGTGGTGCCGTTCACGTATTGGCTTACTACCAAAAGGGCTGTGAGTGACAGGCAGAATTTTGGCTGTGTCCCTGGTGTAGGAGGGTAACATTTTCATCTTGACCTCCTGTCTATAATAAAGGGCAATGAAAAAATAAATTCCGTTTTATCATTAAATATTAGCCGATGAAAAGGTCAATGCTTGCGCATGAAAATCAGGGGCCTCTACCATCGATCATCAAAATAAATTGCTGAAAAAACAGTTAAAAATTCAATTAATTTTAATCAATTTTTAAGAGTCGTACATAAAACTGAAAGACAACTTCCTCCTACAAATATATGGAAAAGAAAAATAGCCTTTCATTAAGTATGTTTTAATTTTTGACAACCCTAAGACGTTAAACGTCATCTGTACTTCTTTGTTTAAAACATATGAGACTCTGAGATGTTGTTTATAAAGAAAGCTTTTGTAGGCAGCGGCTTGGTTCTGCCCCTGGCATTGCTGAAGTCCATGGGCAACGGTAACCACTCACCATCAGGTGGGCCGTATGCTCGTCTGCCTACAAGGGCAATAAAAAAAAAAAAAAAAAAAAAAAAAAAAAAAAAAAAAAAAAAAAAAAAAAAAAAAAAAAAAAAAAAAAAAAGCTGTTTAAATCGCGTCATAAAATATTAATTCATTTGTTGTTGAAATCGTTTTTGGATGCATTTTGTGTGACAATAAATACATGTTTCCATTACGAACTTTAACAAGAAAATTGGCTATCTGCCAACATTAAGTTCTAATGGGATCAGTTTTAGTCATAACAAGTTGACTTTTGAGAATAGTAAAATTTTATGGAGTTTCTTAGGATTATTAATTTAAATGATAAATACATACAAAAGAGATTAGGTTCAGCTAATATTGAGTAGATCGACTGAACTTTATTTGATATTTGAATTGTGAAAAATGTCTCTTGTAAGTATTAGCTTTGATTAGTGTTGTAATGTTTATGAGGAATCATAGCCGCTTCACACAAGAGAGTATTTCTCTGTATCTAAAGAACATAAGTACCAGAAACGGTACTAAAAAAAACTAGGGTAATTTGAAGCTTAGGTTCTTTTATAAATCGAACAAGTAATTGCTTGACATTTCGAACCATATCGCAAATATTCACGTCAATAAAGTATGTTATAATATATAGATACTGTAATTTTTTTTATTAAATATTATAACCTAGTATGTCTTTGTATATGTATAATTATGTATTATATAATTCTTCTATGAGTGTGTATATTGTGATCGAACTCCTCCTAAAAAGTTGCACCGATTTTGATGATTTAATTCACGATTTGGTCCACTACAAACTATTTTTTCTTTATAATTATAACATTTATATAAAAAAAAAAAAAATTGTGAAGCTATCCGATTTAAGACTTGTGTACAGGACATCAGTCGATGTCTGACGGGTACACTAGTAAACTATTACATAATATTATTATTTAAAAAAACGCTTCAAACTTCAAGGCAATTCGCATTTAAAATATTATTAATGCGCACTAGATTCTAATCCCAAATAAAGTTCAATGACCCGCTACAGATTAAAAGTTCGCGAAATCTTGTTAAAGTTGGAGGTACAAGGTTAATAGTCGTTTGCGGGGGCGTATATTATGATAATTTTCATAGCAATCGCATTGGAGTCTGTTAGAACTTGGAAATAGGTTCGTTTCGGATATTCAAAACGTTCGACACAATTCAAGGCTCAGTCAGTTCAGCTCAAGTCAGTGGCCCACAAAAAAGGTCTGAATGCCCGTTGGACCTGTATTCTAAAGTTGAACAACCTTGGTCCATATGCCTGGTAATCGTTCTGTCTATTTATTTCTACTAATCATCCATTCCGGGTTATATACATTTCAAATTCAGGCGAGGTCAACGACCTTGTGCGTTACAAGAATTTTTCTTTACCTCATATTACGGATTCTTTAAAATTAAAAGTGTATATGGAATTTATATCATTTTATAGTTCGATACACCTACGTGTTTTTTTTTAATTTTAATATTCTTTTAGCAACTAGGTATCACGTAAGAAATATGTTTTCATTAATGTATTTTTCCTTTCATTTTATCTGAAAAATAAAAATGTAACGAAGGCACGTAAATTATATCTAGTCATAATAAAATTGGTACCGTGACAGACATCGTGACCTTACGCGCACGAAAATGAATGATGCTATGAAGTTAAACAATAGAATTTTTTTTTAAATTATTAAATTTATTTTCATTGGCGTCTCCTGAACTTGAAAGAGACCTGTGACATTTTATGACATATCCGACTTTCATTACGAAACAATTGAATGCGGTAGTCATAAATTTTTTTTTGGAGTATATTGTGGTATTCGTTTCCTTAAGGCAGCAATGGATCGTAAAGCTGAAAGTTGAAGAGTAAGCCTGGAGATAAATCAAGATCAAAAATCAATATTTAGACAAGTGTTATCTATTATGGCTTATTAGGACACAATTGAACCGCATCACCATGAGTGATTCAGAAACCAACTATTTGACCTAAAAATATCAAGTATCCTGGCCACTAAACTAATGTGTAAACATACGGACAAACATGTGTAAGGATACTTATTCTATATGCGAAAGGAATAGGCAGAGAGGTGGTCCACACCAGATCCTTCTTACCCGTATGATCCGATATCTAAATTATATTGAATTGTCTACAAGCTGCTCCCCCCCCCCTCCTTAAAACTGCGAGCAACAACCACTTGGTGCAAATATAAAAATATTATCTAACAATAATCATATATTGGTCCGTTCAATTTGTTTGTCAATAGACTCCGAGGCAGGTGTCAAGTGCGCGTGTCGCTGCGAGTCGCCGTCGTGACGCAACAGAAACGCAACGATATTGCCCACCGAACATATTGTGCTATAGACTGTATTAAATTTAGAAATGGACGATCAGTAATTTTTAAAAATTTAAAGTTTAATGTGACATCTACTTAACTACTTACTACTACTCTACTTAATCTACTTAGACTTAGTCTACTTAATCCCTTCCGTATTATTACTATCTATATACAATGAAACCCATGTACTAACCTGAGAGAACAAACACTCATTTAATTTAAATTTTTTATACAAACAAATACCAAATGATGTCTTTTACTATATATCGACGCTTGAACGGCAAACGTGACTAAGCGACAAGACCTGCTTTGTACATAAATGATATGCAATAACAATATTCGATGCGCAAAAAAAAGCACATTTTTAGGTATATTTCAATCATTTCAAGCCTACAGCTACTAGCTAGGTTCTACTACAGCTAGATTCGTTAAAATATTTTTTTTTCAGGTATTTCAACTTTAAATTAGTCTACTGTAAAGTTCACGCATTGTCGCTTAGTCACGTTTGCCTTTCAAGCGTCGATATATATTTTAATAATAAAAAAATATTTCAACAAATACTATCATTAAAAATCATGAAGAATTTACCACATAGCTGGTCTAAAGCGATTACCGGAGCATTTGGACGTCTCGACGTGAAATCTTGAGACGTAAGCCAAAGTTTCCTTAAGCGCTCTCAACGCAGCCATAATTAGTACCAAATACGAAAGAATTCAGTAAGGATGCACACAGAATGTGATTAATCATTCCATAATACGTGAACTTAAACAACTCACTCTGGGCTTATGAACTAATTTAGATTATTTTCTATTTTCCTTTAACTACTCATGCTATCGAGTAAGCATTAAGTTGAAAGTTTAATACGACATCATAAATCATAGAAAAGGCATACTTTAAAAAAATATAAATATTAATTTCACTTCTAAAACTTCTATAACCAAATCTCTCTTCGCCAGACGCACAGTTTTCCTGATACGAGAAATTTCGTTTTAGAGAAGCTATTTGTGAAGGTCGCATCGTGGTTTTTATGATTGAGGTGAAGTGGCTACTGAAGTGTTTAAATGTAATGCAATACCACACAAATAAGAAGTTGAGTATAGTATTTTTTTTATTGCTTAGATGGGTGGACGAGCTCACAGCCCACCTGGCGTTAAGTGGTTACTGTAGTCCATGGACATCTACAACGTAAATGCGCCACCCACCTTGAGATATAAGTTCTAAGGTATCAGTATAGTTACAACGGCTGCCCCACCCTAAAAGTCGAAACGCATTACTGCTTCACGGTAGAAATAGGCGGGGAGGTAGTACCTACCCCGTGCGGACTGACGTGAGGTCCTACCACCAGTAGTATGTTTGAATATATTTACTACTGTATTATAATTTACTCGTATTGACTACCGTAAATCGCACTCACAGGTATCATCATGTCTATTTCTGACGCGAGACAGTCACGTGTTCTGGTTAACAAGGATGGGATGACAATTACACAACACACTGATAACTTTGATCCTGTGTCTGAGGATTAGTATCGGCATTTCGTTGTGATATTACGGACTCCGATAACTTTTGTTCACCAGGTGGACTATAACATCTTCTATGTAGGGCCCGGAGTAAAGCACGTAGACCAAGATCGCGATGGCGAAAACACATCATTTCGGATCCTCCCGATCCACTAACGATGCTTTTAGGTACCTCAAGCACCGGTCATTGTTCCCGTCGAATCCGTCGCTTGCGACGAAAGGCTCGACGAGTAAATTAACCCACAGACACAGCCCACTGAGTTTCCCGCCGGATCTTCTCAGTGGGTCGCGTTTCCGATCCGGTGGTAGATTCTGCGAAGCACGGCTCTTGCTAGGGTTAGCGTGTTAGCAACGTCATCAGGTTTGAGCCCCGTGAGCTCACCTACATGTTAGGGCAATGCTGAAATAGCCTCTCAAGGCTATCAGCATAGGTAGGAAGAAAAACAAAAACGTGTGGCACTCGGGAACTGCCGCGGTAAAGCTATTGCATGGCATTTTTTATCATCTTATGCAATTATAATTAGACAATGATAATTTAATATTAAAACAATAATAAAACAAGACCACGCTATATTAAACATTAATAAAAGCAAAACATTAACTGTCCCCTTCACACTCATAAGCTAGACCGCGCGAGAGAGAGATGGGCAGACTTTTCATGATGTGCATGCAGTGTGACGTCACGCCACGCGCTTATTCAGAAACATTACACAAGCGCAACGTGTGAATGTGTTGAACGCGAGCTACATGGTAGGCGGAGTGAGGGGTGTTAGGTTTTTTTCGTTACGGAATTTCATGATTCGGTCGCCGCGCTCAAGTCCCGCGATAAAAGCTATGCAATAGCTTAAAAGATGGCAAAATACTGTTAAAGCCCTCTGCTCCACTTCGGGAACTTAGGACTTTAATGACGATGATGATCATGAAATTACATTTATTGTTTTATAAGTGAATTAGACAAAATCATTTTATTTATATTTATTCAGCTTCGTGATTAATGAGTAGAATTTATACGTTCAGCGACTATTTGAATGATAATATCGCGTGGGCTTGAAATTGTGCTCCACACAGCAACAATACAGAACTAATTTGTCGCGCTGCTGTGAACCGCGGAGACCTGTTTTGGTTATACATATTCCTTTTGTTTCTTTTCATTTGACAAATGTAGCATATTCGATATAGATACCTAGTATTTTTTTTATTGCTTAGATGGGTGGACGAGCTCACAGCCCATCTGGTGTTAAGTGGTTACTGGAGCCCATAGACATCTACAACGTAAATGCGCCACCCACCTTGAGAAATAAGTTCTAAGGTCTCAGTATAGTTACAACGGCTGCCCTACCCTTCAAACCGAAACGCATTACTGCTTCACGGCAGAAATAGGCAGGGCGGTGGTACCTACCCCTAGTATCTTGGAAAAGACAAGCTCTAAGTTTCTTGCCGATTCTTCTCAGTCGTTAAAATGCATACCGTATCGGTGGTAAAGAATTTGAATGTGCTTAAGGAGTGGGTACTGGTATAAAAGCATTTTGATTTATATCTATCTCGATATGACACATACCGATTAAAAAGTCGATAGAAAAGTTGACGATATTTATTTTGTAAATACATTTTTACAAAAATTATATAAATATTTAGCCATACATATTATGATTAAAAACACCATACCCTTCTCCAGCAGGGATACTGAAGTGTTTAAAATGTGGGAAATCGTAAAATAAATGCGAGTTTAAACGCTAAAGTTGATTTAAAACTATATTTATTTAAATCGTATCGTAAATTTGAATATTACGGTTTTCTTGTCATACCAGATCGAGAGCAAGATGACATTTAAACTTCTTTGCACTTCTTACATACCATCTTTGGCCTTAATGGTTTTAAGTATATAAGTATACTATTAAGTTTTTCACATGTGTTATGGAAGTTTCAAAGATATACGAGATTATAGCAAATACACTCAGATTTTGAATACTCGATACCTTTTAAATAAATAAATAAATATTTACTAACAATCACGCCACGTTGACTGGTCCCGTGATAAGTTCATAAAGAACTTGTGTTACAGGTACCAGATAACGGATATAAATGTAAGATTTTTATTATACACATACATATATTTAATATACATCCATAACCCTGGAAAAGACATTTATATTTATCATACAAATATCTTCCCTTGGCGGGATTCGAACCCGCGACCCCCTTGTGTAGTGACCATGTCACTTACCACTACACCAGACGGCCGTTAAAGAATTGGTGACCGTTATATGGATTTCGTTTACGTAATCTTTTATTGAAATACAAGCAAGTATTGCATATTCTGTTACAACAATGTATAAACTTGAATAAATCTAATAATAAACGAAGTGGAACCAAAGGAGTACAATTCGTAAACCAACAAACACGAGAACCAGACAGACAGCAATGAGTCATATGAAACTGTTAGCCAGTTCATTTGTTACGATTTGTTCCGCACCCCTGTTGCGAACCAAGGTCGGAGGCTAAATCAATTAAAGTCACCATTATATTTAGGTTCCGAAGTTAAACTGGTTTTAGCTGATATTTTAGATTGAACGATTCTCTTTTGGTATGGTTCAGGTGTTTTTTGCTGTCGAAAATTGAGAGCAAAGTAAAATTTCAACATCCAAATATTTAAAAATCTTTAGCAATATAATTAAAACTACTTTTACGGTGCAATGTTGGGTATTTTATTATCATTGTAATATTATTTCCGATATTTATGTGGTCACAGCTGTCATTAGGTTGGTAATAATCCCCAAAGCTAAAAAGTTTTACGCAATAGTATTTTCAACAATAAATCGATGGTGTCACGTCTTTATAGAATTATTGAAGTAAATATTAAAATAAATTATCTTCTCGTTTTATTTCATCATTTATACATACTATTTTTTGTTTAGTCTTTACTCTTGTAAATACTTATTTTACTTACCAATAAAACAGTCCGCAGATGCAAACTGAGCCGCCTCATTTTGGTGGCCATCCGCGAATCAGGCTCTGAAAATTAAATATCAAGTTATGAATAATGTAAGCAGTTTCATATTTGGTCAATGAAAATTTCTCGATGAAGACCTAATCGACCTAATCTTGGACATTCCCGATTTTTTTTATTGCCCTTGTAGGCAGACGAGCACACGGCCCACCTGATGGTGAGTGGTTACCGTCGCCCATGGACTTCAGCAATGCCAGGAGCAGAGCCAAGCCGCTGCCTACCGCTTAATACTCTCCACAAGCCTCGTTTGAAGATGGACATGTCATAGCGCTCGGGAAACACCGTAGAGGGGAGCTCATTCCATAGCCGGTTGGTACGTGGCAATCGGAGGTACATCTGTGTACATTGACAATAAAAAACCTCTGCTACCATTTGCTAGTATTTTCCTGACTTATGACCCCTAAGCTCCTGTCTTAATTGTTTATGGAAGAGCATATTGGTTCATCGCAGATAAAAACTGACTTTTTGCCTATGTGTATCGCTAAACTAATGTAATCTTCGCTTGGCAACACTAGGTGAGGCCGTCAAATTTTCATCCTATGATTATTCGCTAAAAGATTGAAAACCACAGATATTGATTGAACTGACATACAAAATAGTCACAGGGTTATAATTAATTTTTCAATTAAAATCATTTCATAAACATGAATGCGCCTTGCCCTAAATACAAACTAGTGTTCGCCCACGCACTGCATATATCAACTAAGTTACACTTTTCAATAATCGTTATCATAAATTACTAATTATTAAACATCAGACACGGTATTGATTAATAAGTTTTTTTTTGATTCGTTCTTAATAATTCAGAAAATTATTAAAAAAATACCTAGCAGCTGTCAAAAATTCTGGAACATTTCTTGCATCCAAAATATAAATTGTAAAATTATGATTGATATAATGATTGACTTAAATATCTATTTTTAAATTATTTTTACGGCTTAATTTCATATTTCATAATACTATAAACGAACATATTTTTATGAATAAGCTTTTATATTTTAGGGTTTTTGTTCGAATCATTCTATCTAAATTTATTATTTATTATCTAAGTTTATTATTTAAACATTATTTATTATCTAAGTTTACCGAAAGTAGAATTTAGTAGTATTATACTATATGTATAAAGTGTCAGCTCCCCGACCTAGTTATTACAGAATAAGCAACCGTCCTTGGTAGGGCTGATTGTTTTGTAATATGCTATTTATTATGACGAGCACGTTGCGTTACGCGCACTCATCTATTGTACCATACGTGTTTTAAAAAACCCATCTTCATGACTTTGGCTTGGTAGACACATTTTTATTGGTACAACTACAACATAAATGATGTGAGCTTAGGGGTACAATTTTTTTTATTTTTTTTATTGCTGGGTTGGTTGGACGAGCTTACAGCCCGCCTGGTGTTAAGTGATTACCGGAGCCCATAGACATCTAAAACGTAAATGCGCCACCCACCTTGAGATATAAGTTCTAAGGTCTCAAGTATAGTTACACGCTTCATACATTGTCATGTCTCGTATACCACTGTACGTATGTTGCCCAGTCAACTTGCACATTGTGTATGAATTGGTATGATAAGCAAACAGTCTGTATTCTTTTTTTCGAAAACCGCTTTCATACGGATTCTTTGTTAGCCATTTTTTCAAGGGATTCTTATTTAAATTAAAAAGGAGCTGTTCTTTGTAATTTGAGAATATCATACTGCTTTTGAAGAAGAAGAAGAAGAAAATCTTTATTCGCCAGAAATATAGTTTACAAGATATTATGGATATAGGACATAGTTTCATATATTTCGCCTGTTTAGGCATGCGAAAATTTAACTTATTTTTATATTAATTCTAACACAAAATTTACTAAATCTGTCTATTTTTACATTCTATCACTTCTTATTCTAATATTTTCGGAATTCGCCTTACCGGTATAATATATTACCGGTATAATACTTATATTATAAAGCTGAAGAGTTTGTTTGTTTGAACGCGCTAATCTCAGGAACTACTGATCCGATTTGAAAAATATATTTTAGTGTCAGATAGGTCATTTATTGAGGAAGGCTATATAACTATACAACATCAGGCTATATAAAAAACATCACGCTACGACCAATACAAGCGGAACACCAATAAATAATATTTCCAAATCGGGGTGTTTTTCCCTTTTGAGAGCTTCCGCTGCGTGCGCCACGGAAACGGTTAAATCAAAGTTAATGAAAATATAACATTTTTGACTAATTCATCAACCAGCTGCCAGTTTTATAAACATTATTATTTAACGGGTTCTAATCACAATTTTTACATGTAAAAAGGCCGCGATAGTTCGACGAAAGCAAGTGAACTGAGTAAATGACTCGGACTACATTAAATGACATGAGTAAATGACTCGGATTACATTAAATGACATGAGTAAATGATAGGATTTGTTCTTCACGTAAAAACGAAAACAAGCCTTAACGCAGATTGGATAGACAATACAGATTGGGATCGAAATGGAACGCCGCCACGCCGTGATGAAGTAATCAGGATCCAATTTACTCCAGATATGTAGTTGAATACGACAAAATTAGCAAATATATCTAGTTACATTGTTTTTAATTCATTTATCAAATATATTTATCACACATTTCATAGATTTTTAAATTCAGTTTAAAATTCTAAATTATAACCAAGTTTCTAAAATTACAGTTTCAAAACGGGACATACGAAATCAAGAATTTTCTTTGAGAAAACAACTGAAGAAATAAAATAGGTTATAATAAATAAATAAATATATGTATAATAATAATAAAGAAAGAAAAAAAAATACAAAGTATACTGTATGATTTAAAATAATACCTAACTTAAGCTACTAAACATGATAATATATAATACATAAAATGTTAATTTACATAAAAATATTATATAATTAATAAATGATACAATGTACGGATGTACTCAAAAATACATAAATATATTAACATGTTTATTAATAATTATTTAATTAATTAAGGATTACGGTGTGAATTAGTCCTATTTATGACAACAATAAAAACCAAGGTACCAACACCAAGGTGACAACAATATGAACCTTATTTAAGACAGTGTGGTACTCGATTGTTTCTAAAAAAGTTTAGGTTATATACGCTGCCTCATTCACACGATAATCACACTTTAATTACACTTTAACATCCGTTTGGTTACAATCCGTATTCATGTTGTAATTACGCAAATAAAAATTGCTAATTACTTTGTCGGCTCAAATATAAACATGTGTTCATCTATATATGAATACGTGAAGCAAAAACTTTGTATCCCTTTTTACGAAAATTGCGCGGACGGAGGAGTATGAAATTTTCCACATTTATAAAGAAAATAGAGAAGAAGTGCACAATGCTAATATTTTTTTTAAATAATGTATAAAAGATACATTAAGTCAATAAAGAAAACATTACACACACTACATACCATGTATTTGACGCACACACGCATGCATATGTACTATTTATTGTCAAACCTTTGTTCTTGACGTCTGTGTTCAAATTAAGAATAGATTAAATATTGTTTGTCTTTATTAATATGTTTTTATAGTGTAACCTTGGCGAAATTTGTGATTATAGAAGTATAAAATATAATTATAATAGTGTACAAACTTACAATTCCAATTAATTATAGTCGAATTTCGACTACTGCGGGACCTCTAGTTATATTTAAATCAAGTACATAAACCTTCGGATTCACCAAGCTATAAACTGATTGATGGTGCCTTACACCGGCCCGCCACAACCACCGGCTTACCCCGTAATGACGGACTCCACAAACATGTGTTATATATAAACAATTTATGGTTGTTCGCAAGAAATGTGATCTTAGTCTGATTTATATTTTAATAATTAACAATTACAAGAATGTGTATTGAAGCTTAAAACGTAGTATAGCGTCTTCGTAATATTTTGCGAAATATATATTTTTTTAAATAAAAAGCGTGTAAATGCGAAGAGATTTCATTTAGGTGAGAGTTCTAGTAAGAAGAATAGTGATAACATAAAAAAAATAACATTACAATACAACATTAAAAAACTAAATATACTTAAAGTAAAACTAAAGTAATCATATAAAATCTCCCCAAAATATCAACCAGTCTTTATTCTCATTCCTAATTTCGATAATACCCAATCTTTTAATTTCGGATCAAGGGAAAAACAGAGCTTTATCAAAAGTTTAACTTTGCACTTAGCTTCAATAACAAAGCTTCGAGATTATTAAAATACACAAAAAGCGTATCGTTTGGTTTTCAGCTTTCACTTAATTATGAGGAAAACAGAATTGATGTAAAATACATCAATCGTATCAGTATCATAACTTTATCTTTGCAACTTTTTTTATGCAAGTTTTGCCAAAAAAAACTACATCTATACAATAACAAAAAAAATTAAACTCTATAATAGAATTCGCATCGAATATGTATACTAAAAGTGAAACTTCAAAATGATAGGTGACATACCAAAAATTCGGAAAGACACTGGCACTCACAGATAAGAAAAGAAAAAATAAAACAGCTAATCGATATTCAAAAATTCGTAAATAAGCCACGGAACAGGGGTCACAAGATATCGTATTATCGTAGGCGGAACGTCTTACGAACGAGCATGTCAGCGGTGTGTTAGAACGCGCGCAACCGCCTTTAGGTTGCGTTTGACACTGACTAGTGACTACTGAAGTCCACAGTAAGCTGGCGGGCCAGTCGTGTGCTAATCGTAGACACACCTCGCATAATCAAGTGAGATATATACAGAGATGTTTCTTAATCAGTGTAAAATAATTAATATCAGTTTTTTTTTTTAATTGCCTTTGTAGGCAGACGAGCATACGGCCCACCTGATGGTGAGTGGTTACCGTTGCCCATGAACTTCAGCAATGCCAAGGGCAGAGCGAAGCTGCTGCCTACCGCAAAAGCCGCTGCCTACCGCCCAAGCCGCTGCCTACCGCCCAAGCCGCTGTCTACCGCCCAAGCCGCTGCCTACCGCCCAAGCCGCTGCCTACCGGCCAAACCGCTGCCTACCGCCCAAGCCGCTGCCTACCGCATTGTCGTCCTGTTGCACATACAGACACATACAGCGTTTTCCGAGTTGGCTTATGTTAATTTCCATATTAATACGGTTTGTTGCACCAATTCGAAGAGTCTATGTTGAATAAGGTGCATAATATTTCCATACGTAATGGAATAAATTACAAATTTTCCATGACTAAAAGGTAAAAATATATCTCATCGTACTTAAACTTTTAGGTTAAACAGAGTTCTATTACTAAAGATATTTGTCTGACGAACCAACCAACGAACCCAAGAATATGAGTATTAGCGTGTCACATTTTATTGGTATATCTGTATTTTTATTATAAATAATCATTATATCCAAATGTACATATAGAGATGTCCAATAAAGAAAAAATAACTCTTCCGATTAGATCCGATTCGAAACTTAGTAAAGCAGCGTACATACTAGAACCATCTTTTTAATTTGTGCACAATTCATGTATATAAAATTGAATTCATTGTTTTAATTAAAAAAAGCTATTAAAGGCACTCAACCGAATTTAAAGTAGTCAATAATATTATTAAAATATAAAAACTCGACTCTCATAAAACATAATTTTTGTCACACCAAAATAAGCTTGTGTCACACCAAACGGCTCTGTATAATACAAAAGCTACACCTGACATAGCCAACCCACTTACAAAGGTAAAGAAAGCAATACTTATTTTATCCTTAAACTTCCCTCTAGTCCACGTGTTCTTCCTTGTAATTTAACTAATGCAATCGACATAAATAAAGACATATTGAAATTTTCAAATAAGTACAAGTAATAAGTAACATAAATATGCTACTGAGCACATATATACTTTTATTTACATTAAGATTTGCGCTTACGTTTCTATGCTATTCAAACACTGACACGTAATCCATGTAAATACTAAAACTAAATGCTAGTAAGTGTGAGTGTGGTTAGGCGTAATGTTCCTTAAAATTTGTATAACGATTTAGGCTAAATGAAATTGGAAAAGGGGTCTGGGAAATAAGGAAATTCAAAATGGCTTCAATTTATTTTTTTAATTAGAATTAAAAAATTAAATTAAATAGCTAATCCTATAAATAATAAATAGCTAATCCCAAAGAGACTCAATCCCAAAGAGACTAGAGAGTCTCTTTGGGATCAGCTAGGGATTAGTTATTATAAGACAATCTGCGCGTTCCTTCACTAATTTATGCTAATGGCATATATATTTTTTAATGCATAGATGGGTGGACGAGCTCACGGCCCACCTGATGTTAAGTAGTTACCGGAGCCCATAGACATCTATAACGTAAATACTGCCACCCACCCCGAGACATGAGTTCTAAGGTCTCAGTATAATTACAAGGGCTGCCCCACCCTTCAAACCGAAACGCATTACTGCTTCACGGCAGAAATACGCAGAGTGGTGGTACCTACCTGTGCGGACTCACAAGAGGTCCTACCACCAGCTAAAATTAATAGTTAGGTTAACTATTTTATTAGTCAAATATTGCCCGTAGAAACAACTTACGTCAATGTTAGTTTTTTATTATCCTGATTCAAGATTAAAATTGAGCATAGACCGTTATATAACAATAAAATAAAACACCCGTGATTTCAACTTCGCATCAGACGAGAGGTTACGGGAACGTTGTAATTCCATCGTAGTTTTATTTCGTGGGTCCACTGCATTAGCGATCTTCACGTGCTTCCGTCTATTGCAACAACAACACGTTGTTGTAAAGTACACTTTGAAGCATGAACATGTTTCGGCATCGTTGTGAAAGTAAAATGATTCACATATGATTTAATCGGACTAATCGCGGTTGGTATTCAGATCGTGTTCGATGTTCTATGGGCAGATGTCGACGACTAAACCGAAGCTAATAAAACTAGCCTTAAAAGGAATTAAATTGCTTTCCCTTTTTATTCAGATTCGCTAGTGACGCGTACGGAATTCTAAATTGTTATCTTTGCAATACTCTTGTTCGTGTCTGTGTCCAAATGTGAACGATTTTATGTTTTATTTTTTTATTAATTTAGTTTAAAATAAATAAAAATAAAGATTAACTTTTGTAGTCCTATTCTGTATATTATAAGTAAATATACATTATTTAAAAACACGACGTACAAACCGTTTGTGAAATTATTAACTACGTTACGAAAGTGCTAATAATATTTAGTCTATATAATACTGTTATATTACAATTGTAAATAATAAAATAAGAAAATATATCAAAAATGTTTTTCATAAATTTTCAATGTTGGTGTAATTTACGATACGTCATCATCAAATATGTAATTATCAAAAAATAAATAGGTTCATAATCCCTTACATAATTTTTGTATGTTTCATTTAATTCCACTAAATATTTAATGAAATATGGATTATACTACTACTACTACTACTATACTGTACTAACTATCCTAAAATAAATTAAATCATGACATAAATTAGATTAGTTCAATGGAAACGTGCACAAGCGTACGACAAATGAAACAAGATTTAGCTTTATGTAACTCGCTCGTGGGAACCATCGGTACAATAGTTTTGCATAGAAGTACCCCACCCACAGAGACGCACTTCCTTGACGACACACGACCTATTCAACTTAGACATTACTCATCTGGTCTAATTATTAAGCTGATTGCGATAACTAGTACCACAGCATAACAATTAATTTGTTTTACTGGTTCCTTTTAAAACAGTGTGCTTAGTGCAAGTTCTTTAACTTCTCGATCGCGTAAAAGTTAACTCAAATTTGTATGGAGTTCGAACAGCGCCCCTACGTTTGCCGCTAGGGGCGCTGTTCCACTTCAGTGTGCTTAGTGCGAGTTTTTTAACGTTCTCGATAGCGTAAAAGTTAAGTGAAATTTGTATGGAGTTGGAACATTTGCCTACGTTTTCCGCTAGGGGCGTTGTCCCAACTGCATAGAAATTCAAATTTTTGCGATATCGAGAACGTTAAAAAAAACTCGCACTAAGCACACAAGAGTATTAAGCACTAACTAACTTTGATTGCCACCAATAGATATTAACAAGGTACATGCAGCAACCGTTGAGACATAAGGATTTTTTTTCGGGCTGGGGGCCGCACATACTACGAGATCCCCGCGCCTAGGGGGCGCATGGGTTATGTAGGACTGGTTGGCGACTGCGAACCGCATGCCCAAGGATGTTTTAGGGCCCTACTGCACTAAACGACACCCCTGCACACTGACACCGACGTCCGATCTCCGCCCGGGGTTCCCGTGATCAATACTACAACCAGACTCGTGGCGCTCCTAGGACGTCCGGCCGATGGGTCGTCGAAGCGATAGTCGACGTCCAACGACACTGGTCTCCGCAGTACGGCGGGGCTACCAGGCGATACCGCTAGTGTTCCGGGATACCCCGCTGGGTGAGACATAAGTTCTGAGTCAACTTTAATATCATTGTTTAAATATAACCTTAGGCTATTTCATTTTACGGCTAAAAATTGGCAAAAGAAGAAACACTTGTTTGTTAACCGAAATATAAAAAAATTAGAACGTTATTAATTCGAGTGCATTCTTTTGTGCGTTTTATTTCAGGCTTCTTTTCTATGTGAATCGATTTTGATGGTTTTTTTTAGGGACATGTTGTCCCCTTTTTTTTAAATCCGACCACTACTTTGATAATGCAATTTAACTGACTTCCACTACATCAATATTATTTCATTTTGTTGAGGGCATTTTCTTTTTTATTATATTTTGTTTATTTTATTTTATTTATTGTTGTATTATTCTTGAATAGCACTCGTTAATGTAGGCAAATCAAGGGTCTCCATGAGTTTTCGTTAAAGGTGACTTGAAAGAGTATGACAAGCCCTAGCAACGGAGGAAAGAAAACCGTGAAATTTTACGAAATGTTAAAAACGGATGTTGAACCTTCGGATCAATAGAGATCCTTCGAAAGCAGGACAACAATGAGTTTAACGTTAATGGTACGTTCATTGTTATTTTAGTTGTGTTACGGTGTGATACATTATTGTCATTGTTCGACCGTTGCCAACCATGAAATGTCTTAATTGTTTAGACCACCTAACGTTAGTGGTATCTTAAGACAACAAGGTCAATCAAGGTCAAGGACGTAATTGTGTTGTATAGACTTCAGTCTCATTAAAAAACATTTCTTTTCGATATCGAGTCGAAAGAACCCGCTCCTCACTGCGACCACTTTTTTATTGCTTAGATCGGTGGACGAGCTCACAGCCCACCTGGTGTTAAGTGGTTACTGGAGCCCATAGACATCAACAACGTAAACGCGCCACCTACCTTGAGATATAAGTTCTGAGGTCTCAGTATAGTTTTTTTTTTTTTTTTTTTTTTTTTTTTATCCTCATGGATACCCAAGGGCCCGGGCCAAAGGGCATGCCCGACTCCACTGAGGAAGTGTCCTCAGTGACCTACGGACTAAAACCTCCCTCCTAGTTATCTGTCCCTTTTCATTATGGGACAACCTTTATCCCTGTGTTAGTCATTAGCCATTATTATTATTATCATAATTATTTTTTTTATTTATTTTTTTTTTTTATTATTATTTTTTAAATTTTTTTTTTATTTTTTTTTTTTTTATTATTATTGTTATTATTATTATTATTATAATTTTTTTTTATTATTATTATTATTATTATATATTTTTTTTGTTTGTTAATGATATGGAATAAATTTTTTGTCAAAAATTGAATTACAATCAATTAGAATTTAAATTAGGATAAAATTAGAATTAAACTTAAAGTAACTTTTATGGGTCCCAAGTCCAGGCCCCCGGACAGAGACGTTTACGTTATCATCACATTCTTCATTCATTATTAATCTATAGCGTATTTCATTATACTATTATTTCTGTTGTTGGCAATTTTTATACTGTTTATAGCGAATTTCAGGAACGCTTCTCTAGCACTGTCGTCCTCGATAATACTGGGGAAGTTTTGAGCGACCATGGCAAAGTCCAAGATCTGTTCTGTTTCTATGCGTCTAAATCCGAATCTAGGACATTCTGTTAGAATGTGGAGGACAGTTTCACAGACCCCGCCATCACACTCACAGTAGGGATTGCTTCTGAGTTTGAACCTAAATAGATATTCGCCGAACCCACCGTGGCCAGTTAAGAGCTGTGCTATGATGTTGTTAACTTTCATTTTACTAAGTATCTTGTGGGCGCGGCGAACATCTACAAAGAACATCTTTGTAGTCATTCCCGTCGTTGCCTCAGTATATCTTTGTTGCCATTTGTCTATGGTGGTTTGCCTTAGTGTGTGTCGTACATATGATAGTGGGACTCCATCGTATTTTGGTGCCTGTTTGTTAGTTAAGGCTGCTTTTTTTGCTAGTTCGTCAGCTCTTTCATTGCCTGGTATCCCGGCGTGGGCCTTTATCCAGAACAGGTTTGCTGTCTTGTTCATACTGGCCAAGTTCCTCATGGTGGTTTGTATATTGAAGATTAATGGGTGAGTAGTGTTGGTGTTAATGATGGCCTGCAGCCCAGATCTCGAGTCACTAATGATGTTGACTACTTTATGTTGTGATTTTGCTATCATCATTAGTGCTTCTTGTATTGCGACTATTTCCGCCTGGAAGACTGAGTTGTACGGGTTTAAACGGAAGCTTTTGGATTTCCTCTCTTCCCCCTGTTCCCACCAAGTTGCAGCTCCACCGACTCTTCCTTCTAGTTTACTCCCGTCGGTATAAATGGTCGGGGTTTTGTTTGTTACCTCTATCAGCTCTTCTTGGGTTTGTAATATCTTGAAGTGTAGGTCATATCTACTGGCTGGATGGGGTAGTCTATATATGCTTGTTCTCTTTTCTATAGGTCTACCTGGTAGCATGGGGATCGGCGAGCCATTTTTGATTTTGTATAGCTCAGCAGCCTCCGCTATCCGGAGGTCGAGCGGTAGGATTCTTCCCAAAAGGAGCATTGATGTATATGATGCTGTCCTGTGAGCTTTCGATATTTTGATGGCGAATATCCGGGATAGATTGTCTAGTTTACGCCTAATGTACTCTCTGTTCGTAGCGTATGCCCATGA
This sequence comes from Bombyx mori, assembly GCF_030269925.1. Lineage (NCBI taxonomy): Eukaryota > Metazoa > Arthropoda > Insecta > Lepidoptera > Bombycidae > Bombyx > Bombyx mori. Next base: position 3,199,592 of record NC_085128.1, read on the forward strand.
ACTTGCTGCGTATAGCATAATGGGCTCTATGACTGCCGTGTATATAATTCTTATGATGTCGGGGTTCAGTCCCCAAGTTGCTTTTGCCACTTGGGCTATTGCCTTATAGATATTTAGGGCTTTTCCTGTGATTCGTTCCAGATGGGGTCTAAAGTTTAGATTTCTGTCATAGGTTAAACCCAGGATTGTCATCTTATCGGCCAATTTGATCGGAGTGTTGTTAAGGTAGAAACTAGGCTGGTCGTATTTTAGTTTCTTCGTAAAAATGACAGCTTGTGTTTTGTGATCGGCAAACTTCATTTTGTTGGTCCTTCCCCAGTTGGCTATCTTTTCCAGAGCTGTGTTGACTTTGTCGTTCAGCTCGGTAGTACAGTCCGCTGATGCTACAATGACAATATCGTCCGCGAAGGCCTGTATGTGTGCGTCCAGATGTTTCACTTCGGCCAGGAGTGGATCCAGCTGCAGGTTCCACATCAAAGGGCCACAAGTGGAGCCTTGGATGCAGCCCCTTTCTGTGTATCGGATTACTGTACATCCCGCATACTGGAGGTTGATTTTTCGATCACGCAAATAGTCATCGATGACCAGCCAGATTTGCGGGCTGATTTGGACCTCCTTTAGTCGTTTCATTATCGCTGGCCACCAGGTGTTGTCAAACGCCCCTTCAATGTCCAAGCTCACCATAGCCACAATTTTTTTGTGTTGGTTCACATTTTGGGTCACCAGGTTCGTGAGTCTGTATAGCGCATCCTCAGTGCTTTTTTGGGGTCGAAAGCCGTATTGCCTATTACTGAGGTGGTTTCCATTTCCCAGGGTCCACTGGAGACGGTTGACTAGGGCCTTCTCAAAAACCTTGCCCAGTACTGGAAGCAGGCCTATAGGTCTATATGATTTGGGAGTAATATATGATTCTTTCCCTGGTTTCCTGAGGATCCTTATGGTGGCTTGCTTCCAAATCTTCGGGAAGATTGTGAGGGTCAGACATTGATTCAGGATGGTGAGGAATATAGTTGTGTTTGCTTCTATCGCCTTGATGCAAATGTCTGATGTGAAGCCATCATAGCCTGGAGCCTTTTTCGGGCTCATATTTTCGATTACCGTTTGTATTTCTTTCGGTGTGAACGGCTTTTCTTTAAATGCTGGGTCCTTCTCTTCGATCATTTTCTTCCTCCATGCAGCTATCTCCTCTCGTATACGGTGATGTTCTTCGTTTTCGATATCTTTATTGTCCTTAGGATAGAATGTATCAGCTAGTAGTTCTGCGGATTTGAGGGGATCGAGGACGTCATTCCCTTTCTTGAGCATCACCTCATCTCTGCTTCTATTATTAGTACGTATAATGCGGTAGAATTTATCCCACATCGATTCTCTCTTCTGTCGTGATGTATAATCTTTCCAACTGGTGGTCCTCGTTGTGATTATTGTGTGTTTATATTCTTTTAACCTTTCTTGATAATCTTTTATCAGAAGCGGCCTTCTTCTAGGGTTTGCCTTCCTAATCTTGCTTCTGATTCTTTTAACCTCATTTTTAAGTTCGGTTAGTTCTTTGGTCCACCAGGATAGCCTACATTGATTTTTACTATGGTCAATCAGAGGAATCGCGGAATCACAAGCTACCGCAATGCATCCCGCGTAGTCCTCTACCATTTTGTTGAACTCTTCGTTGTCAGTTTTTGAGGCGATGGTTTCAACTGTGATATTTCGTTCAGAGAATTGCTCTAGTAGTTTATTTTTGAATTTAGGCCAGTTTGCTTTATTAGTATTGTATTTCTTTGTAGTGGTAAGATTTCCTTTCTGAGAACCTCTGTTCCCGGTAAGGTCGACGCTGAACGTGATTGAGCGATGATCGGAGGTGGTGATTAGATTCTCATCTACTTTCCAATCTGATATTGAGTTGAGAAGTCCGTCACTGCATGCCGTTATATCTATTATACTTGTGTACAGCCTGTTTTGTCTGACAGTCCAAAATGTAGGGGTGTTTCCTTTGTTTAGTATTTGGAGATCATTCTGGGCTAAGAAAACGGCGATAGCCGCTCCTCTTATATCGTCTTTGGGGCATCCCCACCACTGGCTACGAGCATTTACATCACCACCAACTATATAAGTGTCCGTTTTTAGATTGTTGATTACGTATTGTAGTTTGTTTAGATATGTGTCCACGTTCACGTAATCCTCCCAGTAAACTGAGATGCACCCGATTCTATGTCCCTGTGTATCTATCGTAACAGCTACTATGTTACGATCTATGAGTAAATTATTTTCAATTACTACCAGACTTCTGTCGAATATCACAATGGCAGATTTGACAGGATTATCCTTGTCCCCTTTATCCTGTATGATCCTGTCTCAGTATAGTTACAACGGCTACCCCACCCTTCGAACCGAAACGCATTACTGCTTCAGGGCAGAAATAGACAGGGTGGTGGTACCTACACGTGCGAACTCAGAACACGTCCTACCACCAGTAATTCCCCAATAATTTTGCGAATTTCATTTTTATTACATGATGGTATACCTTCACCGTGAAAGTCAATCGTGAATATTTGTTGAGTACGTATTTTGTCACAAAAATGCACCGGTGCATCGCTCAACACGAATGCACCCGACGTCTTATCCTTTAGGACACGACGACTCATGGCTGGAGTCCCGCAAGGCCCCGTCCTCTCGTCGTTCCTATTTAGCTTGTTTATTAACGACATTCGCTTCGACAGTCGCCGCCGACCCAGTTAGCCTTATTCGCCGACGACACAACCGTTTATTACTTGAGTAAAAACAAGTCCCTAATCGCGAGTAAACTTCAGAGCGCAGTGGACAGTGCTTCCGAAACAGTGGTGGGAACTCCGACAGTGGTTCCGAAATGGCGCATAGACCTCAACCCAGCGAAAAGCACAGCGGTGCTCTTTCAAAGGGGAAACTCTACATAGACATTCTCGAAATGGTATCAGATAACGGTTATTAACTCCAGCATAGTCGCATCACCTGATACGACTCCATCGGGTATTGCATCCTTTAAGCCCCATCGACTAACAAATGTTAACCATAAGAAATAAGTACAGGTAATACTGCACATAGGTCTTGATACTCTACATCGGAAAATATTGATTTCATGCTTGTAGAGTCGCTGTACCAATGAAATTCAAACTTCATTCTTTTAATAGACATATTTGTCTGTACCTGAACTTTAAAAAATACCATAAATTGCAATTAATAATTTATATGAATTTATTACAATTTGTGACAACCCTATTTTGAACTAGTCTAGGAGGAGAATTAAAAAAACTCTACCTTTATTGGGATTTCATTTATTCATCTCTATACAAGTCACAATAAATAGTTTAAAGAATAAAACTTCTAACCATCTACAACACATTTATATTTCTTTAGGTACACCAATAATTTAATGGTAAAACTTATCTATAAGCCTTATAGTAAACATTTATATTCAATACTTCGATAAAAATCAACAATGGAATATCAAATAGAAATAATACGTTAAAATTTTATTAACTCATCGCATCCAAAATACCGAAGATATCAATGGATAAAAGGTGAATTCTTGATTCGCAGTAAAACATAAAAACGAATATAAGTATAAGATAGATACTTTTCTTTCAATTCATACTAACTATAACTATATTCCATATTACATTTTCGATTCAAACCAGTTTGTTTATTTTCAACATTATTAAGACGTAAACTTCACAAATGCACAAACATAGACTATTTCATTTAAGCGGATAATCTGTGCAACAATGACGTCACTCCACAAGATACAGATGATACAGTATTAAACATTAGTTCGAGAATAATTTAGTTGGGACTGATTCAGACTTAAATTTTTTTTTTATTGCCCTAGTATGCAGACGAGCGTACGGCCCATCTGATGGTGAGTGGTTACCGTCGCCCATGGACTTCAGCAATGCCAGGGGCAGAGCAAAGCTGATGCCTACCGAAAATATCGATACACAATAAGAGTAAAAAACCAAACAGTTGTATTTTTTAGTGTTGTTTGTTATATTGGCGTCATGGGTGACGACGCTTAATGATGGTGGCAATGGAACCTGTGAAGGTCCCTTTAAATCCACTTTCTGATGATGCGCAAACATATTATTGATACATACTTGTTTTTATTGCTGTTATTCGGTGGAAGGTATTTTCTTTAGTTAAAATCAAATTTTTTTAACAAGTGGCGTAAGGATATTGATTAAATTTTTTATTAAATAATAATAAAAAATATTAAATAATTATTAATTATTTAATAATAATTTTTAATATTTAAAATATTATTAAATAATTATTTAAGAATTATGATTATTAAATAATAATAAAAAAATAAGACCTAAATTCGTTTACAAATCAACTCATCAACAACTCATTTAGCTAATAATACATTTAGGCCAAGTTTACGTCTTAATAGGTTTGATAATTAAAACTTTTATACTCAACTATCACATTAAACGAATTTACGACACATAACTAACGCATCTACCTACTTATACATTAAAACATTTATATGAATACTATTTGAATAGGTCGAGAGAAAAGGAGATTTGAATATATTATTATTATATAGAGATTTTTGATATAGTTACAATATTAAGTCAGAGTAGTCCTAATATCTACGAAGACATACAGTGTTTCAATTGACTAAGCAAAATCCAAATAACCGAGTTATGGGGATAAAATTTAAAATTTTCCTTATTATTTTGGAGATAATTATACTTCTATTACATATTTTAACAGATAATAAATCTAGGATTATACATATTTAATTTTGTCCCTTGGCAAATAAACGCTTTATTTTGTTTATTAAATAAAAAATAAACATTATGAAACTACCGTTACATACGTAAAATTAATTCAAGAAAAAAAAAAACATAACATGGACCTATTCCATTTTATATAATACTAGAAAGAGTATTCGATTTACAATTGTCTCGATATGATATTTAATGTAAGAAATGCGAAAACCACCATTGGTTCATAGTCAATGTGTACAGGTAAACTTGCCAAAAACGAACAATAGATGGCAGCGCTGGTCTCCTCGCACGACGCCATTAAAAAGAGCATTTGCAAAAAATCATATTTTCGATTAACAATATCTTTTAATGGAACTTTTTGGCCACAGATTGCACCAGATCAATGACGCGAACTACATATTCCATTTCAATTACATACATCATACAATGATACTGTTTATTTATATTATTCGCTTCGGAAGAGATTACCTTATTTACCTATTTCATATGTTTCATCAGCGTAGATAATTCATAAAATAGATTTAAAGAAGTAACACGATTAATACAAATAAAATTACGTTCTGGTACGCAATTAAAAGGAAGTAATAAAAGCGATTTACAGTAAATATTTATGGAAAAATCGTTACACTCTGTTTAAAAAATCTATCTTTTCTTTTTCTATATTTGAATATTTTTTTCAAAATAAACAATCTATTGGTTGGACGTGTAAATCGGGATCGAAACAACCACAGACAACCTTTTATTTCAACTAAGACAATAAAAAAGAAAAAAAATGTAATACTATTATATTTACACAGAATCATGGTAGGTACTCTAGCGAACGTAACGTCACACGCAAAACATAAATAAAAAACAACGTGAAAATACAACGTAACGTAAAATCACAAAAATTATCACCAAACTTAACAATGTCCTATATAAAACTTTAATATTAAAATTTAGTGCTAAATATCTTCTTGAACATGTACCGCTGAGATCAATTATTTAACTGTATATATTTATCGTTAACTAGATCAAAATAATTAGTACTAGCATATGAATAATGTGAGAATATGAAAACAAAGAAATTAGCCCTTTTGTTGTGCATTTTTACTGTAGCTTTTTATTGCGCACATTTCAAAATGCAGTTTCGTAATGTAGTTACTTCTCTTTAAAATGACAATCTAATCTAATATATGTATTTAAAAGAATATATATTTAAGATAATGTTATGATATAAATTAGAGTCACGTAATTGAGGCTATTTTTATGTAGATGTGAACATTGGTTCGTCTTGTGTATTTACATTATTTAGAAAAACGTAAAGCTCATTTTATGGTTTTGTTTTAAATATCAGTATTTGTTTTAAGAATATTTAGCACTAATTTTAATAGAATCTTACACGAAACAAGGCGAAAACTGACAAGAAATAATTTGTATATGTTTTTTTCTTTTTTTTTAAACGAACTGCACGGAGAGAAAATGCATTTTTTTTTAGTTTTCAAGCAAAATTATACCCTTATAATAATACTTTTGTCATTTTTATTAATCGTCCAAAAAAGCGATGTTGAATTGAGACAGTAAATAACAATAAAAAATTTAGCACAGATTACTACCGTTTCTCGATAGATAAAGAAAATCTAAATATTAAACACGAAACGTAAAATGCAAAAATCCCTGTTCAATGAAAGAAGAGTGTAGAGTAGAATAAACGCGATCAAGTCTAACCACATTCAGACAAATTAATACTAATGAATTTTCGATTTAAACTTAAACGATCCTTTACGTAGCCAAGAAAATAATTCGAGAATTATGATTAATCAAACATTAATTTATAAACTAAATTTAATTGTCGAATAGACATTTAATTCGAGTGATCACTAATGAGACATTTTCGTCCCAAAAATATTGAAATAAGAGCGACAATCGTTCGTTTTAAAACGAATTATTATAATTTAAAAAAACATTAGAGTACAATAAATTTATAATACTAAGTAGATAAATACAATATGAGTATGATAATACATTAATTTAATAGGAAAATTAGTTTTATGTTGACCTTACAATGAAAATACGATTGAATTAAAAATAAAATATAGTCTGATGGGATTGTTCTCAAGTGCAGTCATAGACGTTGGCCCAACAGGCGAATGGCCAACACTACTGAATGTACTGTTGGCCAAATAACAACGAACACACTTTAATTATATGAAGCATAGAAAAAAGTTTTTAAGACTAATATGGTGGTAACATTATTGTTTATTATCCTACCCCCTCAAGGTTGTGAAGGTTATTAACAGACCTAAATCGATAGACAATAGGCAACCGGACAGCAACCATTTCTTTTATATTGCCGCGTTAACTACACAAAACCCTAGTCACGAAACGATTTAAGTGTGACGTCATTTGGGGCCAAAATGTACGACAAGTTAGACATATAGCGTTATGATTCGTATTGAACATAATGTAAAATATTTACACTTAGTATTTAAATTTTAAATAATATGAAATTATATCATCAAACATGTTTTTAAATGATCCTTTTAATATTAATTAAATACCTTGCAACAAGTTTGATATATTATATATTATATATATATAGTTTATATATTATTTAATGGGTATCCGGCTGTCTATTGTACTTTAGACATAGCCTATTTATTAAAAAAAATTGGTGATAATTTATTTAAAGGAACTAAGATTACTTCTATATATAATTAAGTATATATGTATATAAGACAATAAATTTATAGATATCGTACAAAGCCTACCCACATCCCTACTACAAGAAAAACCTAAAGAATAATTTACAATTTATATCAATATATATCTAATATTTGAATTACAGTGTTTGAGATAAGACGAGTCATCATCCACGACTGAAAGTACATGTTGTCGAATTTCGTCTGGAAGGCGACCCGAAATCGCGAACCGATGCAAAACATAGATTCGTTTCTTTGGCAATTATCGGAATGGAGTCAAAGAAGAGTAGCACGTATGTGGTACGAGATAAGGAGTATTTTTTGGGGTATAAAGGTATCGGAATCAAAACACAAGACTCATCAGTTTATCGACTAGAACGGTTTGTTATTTTCAAGGTACTCCGTATATATTCAACCTTTGGAAGTTTCCGGAATATACACATTACAATGGAAAATGTTGCCAGATTAAAAAAAAAAAATATAGCGACAACTCTACCTACGTCGCAATGCATAAACGAACTGCGCTACAGAGTAAATAAGTTTTAGTATATCAACACTAAATAAATGTCATGGTTTTTTTTATAATTAAATAATAATAGTCTAAGGACCCAACGGCTATGGCCAATGATCAACAATATTAACGTATTTTTAAGATAATTTGAATAAGCAATTATTATTATATTTAAACGAACTAAGGGCAACATACTTCATTTAAACGCAAAGTTTGGAACATTATAATCAACGTGATACTATATACCTCGCCGTCAAAGATCGTACATACGTTCCCGTCTAGGGTATGGCGTTCAGAATATTCCTATGTTCCAGGGACTCCTTAAGGGCGTAGAACATTTGAAGCTGCTGTTCCGGCTTCAAGTTGTACACCTGAGGATGGATATCATATATTTTAAAAAGCTATTAAAATCAACCATATTTAAGGTTAGTAACAATAGTGACGTCACTATTCTGTAAACAAACCTTTTTCATTTATCTTTTTGTGCGCTTCGTTATACATAAATATATTACTTTCAGTTAACTTCAGAATAAATAAATTCCCATCATCTAGTATGTACCGAAACTTGCAGTTATATTTAAAAACTAGCTGTACCCGTCCGCTTCGCTGAGCATTTAAAATTAACTTTATTATTATTTTATGAGTTATGATGTAGAGTACATGGATACGAAGTTTCAAGTCAATCGGATGCATGGTTCAGTAGTTATAACTGAACATCCGTAAAAACCACTGCAGATTTATATATTAGTAATAGAAATATATGTGCAATACATGTATCGTTGATAAAAAAAAAAAACAAATAGCTACGATTATTCGTTTGACAGCTAATAGCTTACCTGCTGCAGCAGCTTCTGAGGAGTAGCGGTGCGGATGAAGCTGGTGATGTAGACGTTGACGAAGGTGGCCATCAGGAACTGGCAGTCGAAGCGGTCCATGATGCCGCCGTGCCCAGGGATCACATCTCCGAAGTCCTGCATGAGAACGACCATTATTAATAGGTTGAACACCAGATTGAACATGCTTCGCCAAACAGAACGCGTACTTAGCACTGCGTTTTAACGGCGCGCTCTTTTCATGTCACACAAATTGACTAAATGGTGCGGTAGGACCTCTTGTAAGTTCGCACGAGTAGGTACCACTACCCTGACTATTTCTGCTGTGAAGCAGTAATGCGTTTCGGTTTGAAGGATGGGGCAGCCTTTGTAACTATACTGAGACCTTAGAACTTATATCTCGGGGTAGGTGGCGCATTTACGTTGTGGATGTCTATGGGCTCCAGAAGCCACTTGGCACCGGGTGGACTGTGAACTCGTCCACCCATATAAGCAATAAAAAAAATTAAAAAAAGATGAGCCCAACGCTCCTTGACGCAACGTAACATTCGCCAAATCATAGTGCCTTTCGATAGCAGTGTGAAAATTTAAAAGTATTAAGATGTCGAGTGATTTGATTCAGATGCTGCATTTTATAAGCATTGATATTTTCGAACTAATTGTAACAATTTTTCGGACCTTATCCAGTACTTTAATACACATTCACTCAGACGCTAAAATAAAATTTGTAAAAAATTACAAAGCCTAGCGTCGAAGCGTCCTAATGCCGCGACAGGGCGTTGCGTACTGCTAGTGCTGGCGCTCTGTTTGACAGTTTTACCATAGTAGTATTATATAGTAGTACAACACATCTCGGCGCCATAGCGCGCCGTCAGTTTAGCTTTCTGACGCGCGCTAAGTACGCGTTCTGTTTGACGAAGCCTTTAAGTCCCTCTTGTCTCGACGGACGCCGCGTATCTGCCATTTGACATTTCTCGGAAAATAATGAGTTACTGTTGTACATAAGTCGCCCATTATTTTTGAGTTATTTTTGACAATCATTGCAAAAAAACATCTCAACGTTTTTTTTTATTGCTTAGATAGGTGGACGAGCTCACAGCCCACCTGGTGTTAAGTGGTTATTGGATCCCATAGACATCTACAGCGTAAATGCGCCACCCGCTTTGAGATATGAGTTCTAAGGTCTCAGTATAGTATAACGGCTGCCTCATCCTTCAAACCGAAATGCATTACTGCTTCACGGCAGAAATAGGCGGGGCGGTGGTACCTACAAGTGCGGACTCACAAGAGGTCCTACCATCAGTAATATTACGACTAAGCGAATTATCTTCATTAAGCTACCTTGATCTTGAAGGCCCTCTTGAATCCGGAAGCGAAGAAACCACCGAACGGTCCAATCACTGAACTGAAGGTGCTCAGGAACAGCGAGTGAATCATGAAGGGGTACATGTTGAACTTGTCCATGCCGATCTGAAATGACATTTATACATTTGACTGAAGGTACATTTTGGTTTAATTATGCTAAAATTTAAAATTGTGCCCAATACTTTTATATGGTAATCAGAATCCTTTTCACTTGAATTTTAACGCATTCAATTCAATCAATCCTAATCAAAATAAACTTTATTAAAAATCACATCTACAGTAGGCGCGCGAGTTCATGTCCATCCTGAGGAATGCGGTAGTGCTGTTATCTGGTTAATTATGGTAATGTCGATAATAACTACAGATTTAGTCAACAGCTGTCAATTTAGTTTAATGTAACTTAAGGTAATTTTGCAATTTATGAAATAAAATAAGTGTGATAAGTAAGTACTTGTTTATTTCTAATAGAGAAAAATATATTTTAAAATCCAATTCAATCACAATCAAATGAAAAGGCAACCGACAGATCAGAGTCGGAATCAGTATGTATCTTTTTTCAGTAAGTTTTTTTCTATCTGAACTTGTCGGAAGCGGAGTAGTCATGGTTAAATAACACAATAGCGTTGCGTAAATTTTCAAGTCAAGGACAACACTCGACGTCAGACAAATGCGGGGAGGTGGGCGAAGGCGGGGCGAGCTGTCCCCCGCGCGTCGCCTCTGGCCCCGATGGACATGAACTCGCGCGCGTACAGTACATGTGCCTTTAAATTGTCACAGCTTTCCCAACAAAACAGAACAGAATAATGCGCTCCAGAGTTGCTATGTTTCTCATTATCATTAAATCAATCAAGTTAATATCCAAATACATTCATTGTTAGTTCGTCAATGAACTTTATCTTTATACATTTTTTAACTTTACTGACCACTTTCATAACGGGTTGCAGGAATTGAGGCGGCGTGTACTCCTGGAGTCTGAACAGCAGCGAGGGCTCGCAGTCCATCATGCGGCCCACACTCTCGGAGTATTCGATGGGACAAACAAGGTAAGGATATTGTGACATTATATAGGAAAGCTGAAAATATAAAATTACTGTTATAGCATTTTTTTTGCGCCCTTGTAGGCAGACGAGCTTACGGCCCACCTGATGGTGAGTGGTTACTGTCGCCCATTGGCTTCAGCAATGCCAGAGGCAGAGCCAAGCCGCTGCCTACCGTTAAGTACTCTCCACAAGCCTCGTTTGAAGAAGGATATGTTATAGCATTTCAAGAGGAATGACTAACAATCAATATGTGAATGATAAAAAATGAATTCGAACATCCTTCGAGTTGTTTTTACTACAAGTTGTATTTTTTATTACAAAAAATAATAATGAGAAACAACATTGTAAATGATATTATACATATAATACAAACCGTAATATGGCAACATCTATCTTTGATCTGGCATCATTCTAAAGCATGTTTTCAAAATTCGGTGTCTTTACATACATTATATGCATGCTTTTTTTATTGCCTATGTAGGCAGACGAGCATACGGCCCACCTGATGGTGAGTGGTTACCATCGCCCATGGACGTCAGCAATGCCAGGGGCAGAGCCAAGCCGCTGCCTACCGTTTAACACTCTCCAGATCTTCAGCAAATCGAACTCCAATAACTGAGGATTAGAAAGACAAAATTCCTCACCCCGAGACCGAATATGACTGTAGATATACCGCCGCCAATGAAACCCTCCCAGGTCTTCTTGGGGCTCAGTTTGATGAGCGGAGTCTTGCCGAAGAAGAAGCCGAATACGTAGGCCATGACGTCATTGCAGATGATCATCGACACCGGCACTATGAACCAGATCAGACCTGAGAACAAGTAATATAACTTGAAATATGAAAAACCTTCTTTTACTGGTGGTAGGACCTCTTGTGAGTCCGCACGGGTAGGTACCACCACCCCGCCTACTTCAACCGTGAAACTGTAATGCGTTTCGGTTTGAAGGGCGGGGCAACCGTTGTAACTATACTTCCGACCTTAGATATTATATCTCAAGGTGGGTGACGCATTTACGTTGTAGATGTCTATGGGCTCCAGTAACTACTTAACACCAGGTGGGCTGTGAGCTCGTTCATCCATCTAAGCAATAAAAAAAAACCATTAGAACAGATCTAAGATCATCTCTTTTTCTTCTAGATACATTTTCCCAGTTTAGTAAGATCGTTGTGGCAGAAAAATGAAATTAGCAATGTTTATTTTCAGTAATCACTAGAAGTAGTAGTGGGTATTTCAAAGCCCTCACCACCTCCCACTCTACTACTACTACTATTGCTGCTGCTGCTCTGGGAAGCAGTCGTGGGCTTTTGCTTCAACATTGGGCTTGTAGTGTTTTGGACGCCTATAACCATTTAACGCCAAGTGAACTCGTTCACACACACGTACTGACAATAAAACAAACCCGATAACAATCTATCCGGATGTTTATGCGAAGATATTGCAACCAAATTACTCCGAGCTACTTACTAAAAGTTCACGTTTCGTAATAATAGCAACTAGTGGTCCCGTAGTAGTCGAAATTCGACTATAATGAATTGAAATTATAAGTTTAAAACATTATTATAGGTTCTGTTGTCAAAGACCAAATACTTCTATAATCACAGATTTCGCCAAGACTACACTATAGACAAATAATATTAATCTATTCTCAATTTCACCACACACTTTAAGCAATAACAAAAGTTCGACAATAAACAAAACAGTACATATGCGTGTATGTGTCAAATACATGGGTAGTGCGTGTAATGTTGTGTTTATTGATTTAATGTATTTTTTGTGCATTATGTAAAAAAAAATATATCATTGTGCACTCCTTCTCTATATTCTCTATAAGTGTGGGACATTTCATACTCCTCCGTCCGCGCAATTTTTGTAAAAAGGGATACAAAGTTTTTGCTTCACGTATTAATAATCACCTTATTATCTTGGCTAGCTCTCGCTCTGTTTAGTGATGGCGAGCGTTGAAGCTGCGGTGTATTTATTAGCCGTCATACCTATTTTAGCCATGAAAAATTCTGCATTCTGCTTTGAGAGTTTTGTTCAAAGGAACGCGGAAAGCAAATTCAATAGTATTATAGAAAATGTGATAGCCTAAACGGATTCGCGGCTAAAGTGAAGTATTTTTTTAATTAAAATCATTTATAATTTTTACTATTCTTATCTTTAGGATATAAACCGTTGACGTTCGTCCAGAAATTAGGCTAGCGTGACCCATCCATTATCACACATGCGTTATATCATGAAAATTTCAGCAGTAGGTTCTACACTAGAGTTCTACAAAGCTTCGTTTTCCGGATAAATTCCGCAAATTCGAATTACCTCACGTGACCTGATTTCGTCGAAAGCGTTAACCCGTGCGCGTTGCTATTTTTGGAACATCGATAAATTTTCATATTCCTATATCAAGTATCACATCGACACTTTCAAAGCTATGATAGATGAAAAATTTAACACTCATCGTTACATCTGATTTTTTGGGACGTCTCAAGGGGGCCGCAAGCACGTCATGATTATGGGATCCGGCAATCTTTAACACTAAGTTGTTTACCACCACGCTGGTTACCTGTTTATGCAATTAAATACATATTATTATTTAGCAAAAAAAATTGTGTTTTTGTTTATTGCCCCTGTAGACAGACGACCCACCTGATGGTGAGTGGTTACCGTCGCCCATGGACTTCAGCAATGCCAGGGGCCAAGCCGCTGCCTACCTTTAAATACTCTCCAGAAGCCTCGTTTGAAGAAAGAAATGACATAGCGCTCGGAAAACACCGTGGAGGGGAGTCATAAGTCGATTTTTTTTATCATATCTACTAACTAATACATACTTCAACATTGTTCAATTAGCATAGCGTGCATATAATAACTAGCGGCCCGCCTAGCAATTACCGCGAGCTCTCTTCGTTTCGTAACTTCAACATTAACTAAATTATGTATGTAGGGTAAAGCCGAGATAGATGCCCCACTTTTTGAAATAGTCATGTAATTTTGAAAATATTAATTTTATACGAATAATTTCTATTAATTTAGTTAGCTCAATCCTTTATGTTTAATTAGTATAATTTTTCTTTAACCTATCAAATACAGATTTTGTAGAAATTCGTTTTTCGTAGAACCTTTTTTTGGAGGATAGGTGCCTACCTGTATGGATAGTTGCCCCACCAAGAAAATACTGAGTAGGATAGATGCCTGCAGTGCAGGATAGATGCCCTTTATATCGTGTAAACGAAAAAACCAAACCAAATATTAAGAAGTTCTATTCCTAACAGAGCAATAATTGTCTCCAAGAAACATAGGTCATAATAATAAAAAATATTTTGTATTTTTTAAGTCTTTGAATGTTTATAATTAAAAGATAATTGTCATATCACACAAATGATCATAATTAAATTTTTAAAGCGTTAAGTAAGCGTAAGCTAAGTTACAATTTTTTTAGTTTCAACATGCATTATCCTATTTTTTTATTCAATTAAATTTTACAAATATTTATTCAACAAAAATATAAACTCTTAATTGTTTATAAAATATTCACATTAAGTGTCAATGTGTACATTGCAAAATCGTATTTTTTTTATATTAAATTAACACAATAAAGGTATCTTTATTATTTTGTCCAATTGAAGTTAACTGGATAGTGCTTTAAATTTTTCACATCTTCTACATCATTTCTGAAAAACACGTTTCATGTAGCTAGTTCTGAAACACTAAAGATTGAATCCAGTCTGATTGCGACTTCGTATTTTTATAGTTTTCAAAACATTCAATGCAGATATTATTACATGCGTTTTAGGTTTATCCCTTAGATTTCTTTAGGGGCAAATCTATTGTTTTATTTCCTTTCATTTTATAGTCATCTTCGCTTCTTGAACTGTAAATCAGTTGTTTGTGTTTTATGTTTTCGTGGCATATTTCAGCTATATTCTGAAATGGTAGAGTATGGAGGGATAGATGCCTCTAAAGGCACCTATACCCCAAAAAATCAGGGCAACTATCCTTTGTGATAAGGATAGATGCCCAAATTTTTTGTAAATAAATTATAAACTTAATAGCATTTATTTACACCTAGATGCAGACTCAATGAACCAATATATTCACGTAGTAAAAAATATAATGGAATTTTACACTAATTATAAAGTTATACCACGCTAAATACTAACCTTTCAATCTTTTACGTGTTCGTGAAATTCCGCGCGGAGAAAATTACATGCACGAGGAAAACACTTCGTCACCACGCGATTTTCAAATGGTAGATAAGGTATAGGGTGACTGTGGTTCCTACTTATTAAATTCATTTTTTGTCATGAGTGCGGGAAGTTAGGTTTTTAGAACATGAGGCATCTATCCCGCTGCGGCATCTATCCAGGTTTTACCCTACACGTTTGTGATACAGCATCGTTGCACTTTTTTTTATTTATTTTTTTATTGAATAGACTAGCTGACCCGGCAGTGTTCGTAGTGCCTCAATCGATAAATAAAACACTTAAGCTTTTGTATAAAATAAACTTAAAACAAACAAAAGGAATCCGTCCGACGGGGGACACATCAAAGGAAAAACAAAATTATTTGTTTTTATTTAATTCCGAGTATTTTCATATTTTTTCACCTTTTAAACCTTCTCTGGACTTCCACGAATAATTCGAGACCAAAATTAGCCAAACCGGTCCAGCCGTTCTCGAGTTTTAGCGAGACTAACGAACAGCAATTCATTTTTATATATATAGATAGGTGGACGAGCTCACAGCCCACCTGGTGTTAAATGGTTACCGGAGCCCATAGACATCTACAACGTAAATGCCGCCACCCACCTTTGAGATATGAGTTCTAACGTCTCAGTATAGCTACAACGGCTGCCTTTCAAACCTTTCAAACCGAAACGCATTACTGCTTCAGGGCTGAAATATTTAGGGCGGTGGTACCTACCCGTGCGGACTCATAATACGTCCTACCAACAGTAATAAGCTTGCACTAGCTTGTAATGCAGTCTGTTGCTTTGTTACGTTATATATGCATTAATTGTTTTGTAAAATCAAAACTGAACCAAACACGCGAATCAACATTATTACGAGCATCGTTTGAGCACAGAGCATTCAAACATGCGAACATATTAGATATTAATTCAACCGCTTTTTTGTTGATTTTTTGTAGTTGATTACTTTGGAAAACGTCTTTTTGGCCAATGTATCAATGTAAGATCAAGACATAGTTTTTATTACCCTGAATGATCCGAAGAGATCACGGCCTACTCAGTACTAAAGGGTTACAAGAACCAATGATTATTAATGACGAGGCCGTCATTATTATTAAAAAGGGCTATTCCACTCTTCCAAATCAGCCCATATGAGTGCTTACAAATCGGCAGTACCGGTACCATCTCTTGCGGGCTCACACTTCACGAGAATCGACCGAATTATAAATCAAACACATAGCATACACACAATTTAGAAAAGATTAAAATATTTGTAACCTAAACAAAGGATCAAAATTGTTCAGCTGTTTTAACATCCAGAAGCCAAATACTACTAATAATAAACTTGCCATGAAACAACGCGTACCTACCAGCCATTGTTCGCTGTATAGACCGTTATACATATTATTATGACGCTGACTTCGCGATGATGATATAAAATTTAGAGATATAAAGCTAGAGACGGCTTCGTCATAATGACTTGGTCGTTTCTCGCTCAATTAGCGATAGTCAAACATTTGGATTGTGCCTAAAAAATAAAAGATTAGCCGGCCTCAACAAAATTAACGTAAAAATGTATTGACACATTACCTATCGTAAATTGTTATTTCTAGTACTATATCAGAGAAGTTGAGTTATTAAATATAATAATTTAATAATAACCTAACAGCATTTTTTTATTTCTTGCTTAGATGGGTGGACGAGCTCATAGCTCACCTGGTGTTAAGTGGTTACTGGAGCCCATAGACATCTACAACGTAAATGCGCCACCCACCTTGAGATACAAGTCCTACGATCTCAGTATAGTTACAACGTCTGCCACACCCTTCAAACCGAAACGCATTACTGCTTCGCGGCAGAAATAGGCAGGGTGGTGGTACCTACCCGTGCGGACTCACAAGAGGACCTAAATTTGAGTTTTCCATATTTAAAATCAATCGGTTGAATGATTTGCAAACTCGCTAAAGGAAAACAAACGAGTCGGTGCACATATTGAAATGTTTATTTAAACAAAAAGACACAGACTATTATTTACTACAAAAATTTAGCAAATCCATGAATATGTTTGTACGTTTTTTGAGGAAATTTTAACAGAGGTTTATTTGTTCTAGAAAATTCGTGTTGTTAGGATAAACTAGAATATTCTTTACGGAGCACACGAAACAAAACCTCTTTAAGATTAGTGTGTTCTCCTTTTTTATGATTTTGAAATTGTTCATCAGTATCTAATTTTCCTTTACGCTCTGAAAGTTTTATCTTAAAAAACAAAAACTTTAACTCATCTATCCTTTAAAGTATTTCATATTCTTATTTATTTAAGCTCTATATGTTAATCATACCTAATTAATTACTGATAAAAACTTTATAATTATTCAATAAAATATTTACACATGACATGTAAATTGTTTATAGATTCGATTAATTTCAAATAATTGATTAAAATTTATACTATAAAAATGAAGAACCAAACACACAAAAAAAACTGTATAATCAGAAATATGTATTAAGGCGACTTTCAAACTGCAAACACAGCTTCTAATGTCGAGATATCACGCATTAAAAATCTATTTTCTATAAACCAAAATGTATACGCAACGTATAAACAGCATTGAGATACTACTACTACGTAAATATAATTCAATGATAAACAGCGTACATACGTATATTGTGTAGTGGAAACCCGGCCTTATTTCCAGTCGACCTACATACGCACTTTGAAAGGTTTCCCGACGGGGACATTGTAGAGTTGACAACAATACAAGCTGACGGAATGATTTTATCACAACTGCGCTATTCGTTACGTGCGTAATTTAATTAAAATATTAATAGATTTATGATAAATAAGACGTTGCTTTCGCCATCAATAAATTGACATAGCAAATTCTATTTATTACAAGTTAATTCTTTTATTAGATAACTAGCTGACCCGGCAGACTTCGTAGTGCCTCAATCGATAAATAAAATACCTAAACTTTTGTATAAAATAAACTTAAAGGAATCCGTCCGACGGGGGACACATCATGGGAAAAACAAAATTGTTATTTTTATTTAATTCCGAGCATTTTCATATTATTTATCTACATTTTAAACCTTCTCTGGACTTCCACAGATAATTCAAGACCAAAACTAGCCAAATCGGTCCAGCCGTTCTCGAGTTTTGGCGAGACTAATGAACAGCAATTCATTTTTATACAGTCGTGGTCAACTAATTAGGGACATTTAAGATAGAGAAGAGCTATAACCGGTTATGTACATTTAAATATAAAACCCTATTGATTTCTCAGCACCTATTATTTGGATAATGTGATCCGATTATTATGCTATAAATGGCTGTAAATAAAAGATTTAATAAATAGAAAAAGTATTTAATATCAAAGATTAAACATGTATTAAATATTAAGGTACAATTCTGTAGTGGACATTTAATTAAGGACAGTAAAGTATAATGAAAAATACAGTTACACAAAACTTATAATCTTCAGTGTTATAATATCTTTAACAGCTCCATTTTATTACGTGTAAAATCAGTACCCAGTAGCAAAACCTTTGTTAGTAATTACCGCTTGACACCGATGTGGCATAGACATTATCAGTTTCTGACATGTTTCGACAGGAATGTGTGCCCATGCTTCACAAAAAGCTTCATGAAGTTCATCCAAATTTGTATTACGATAAGTGGCAACTTTTTTCTTGATTTCGTGCCAAAGGTGCTCAATTGGGTTGAGGTCCGGGCTATTCGCTGGCCAATCTAGCACCGATACAAACTGACTGGTAAGAAACGATTTGACTGAATGGGCGGTATGTTTCGGGTCGTTATCCTGCTGAAACGTCCATATAATAGGGAGATGCTCCTCAGCATAGGGAAGCATAGTTTCATCCAATATTGCCTTGTATTGATGTTGGTCTAAGTTACCCTGAACTTTCCTCACAGGCCCCACTCCACGTCCAGAAAATGAACCCCATATTTTAATGTTTCCACCGCCATGTTTCACCTGTTTTTTGTGAATCTTGGATTCATTTCCGCTTTTACAGGACGCCGTACATATTGTCTTCCATCTCAAGAAATCAAATTAACCTTGGTCTCGTCAGAGAAAAGTACATGTTGCCATTGGGCGTAGGTCCAATGTCCATATTTACGTGCAAATGCCAAACGAGCATTTCTATGTTGTTTCTTCAACAACGGTACTTTGCGAGCCACTCTTCCGAACAACCCTGCTTCTACCAAACGTCGTCGAACGGTCCTCGCAGATACACCGGCTCTTTCGTTGGCCCCAAACACTTCATGTTTAATTAAAAAAGAGCCTAGAAACGGATCTTTCTTAGCTAACCTGGTTATCATTCTATCTTCTTGTGGAGTCGTTTTTCTCGATCTTTTTGTTCTGGACACATTTAAAGCTGTGTTATAGCGCTTGAAATGTTGCACTGCATTGCATACCATAGTTTTTGGACAATTTAAATGTTGTGCTATCCTTCGGTATGACCAACCACGCTCGATAAACTTTTATTTTTAACGATAACGATAATTTTTCGTAGTGTTGGATCGCAAGTTTTATTTTTGGCCATTTTTCTTCAAAATTCTCAAAACTTAAAATAAAAAATCTGGATTGCCGCCAAAACGACCACTAAACAATAAGAAAAGAAACAAAAAAGTATTAAAATTCCAATTTTGAAATAAGAACGCAATACCCCAGTGTCCCTAATTAAATGGCCAGCGAGCATTCTTTGAACCAATAGCACTATGATATTGTATCAGCTATACTGTAAAGAGGTTTAATGTTTAAGAAGTTGTTATTGTTTGTATAATCGCGCACATAAATGACTAATTACACTTACATGTAAAAGATATGGAATATTGCTAAGACTCGTTGGAAAATAAAAAAAATATTCATAATTTGGCTTAACTAGAGATTGTCCCTAATTAGTTGGCCACGACTGTATATATAGATAGAAGATAGATGTGCAGTTACTGATTGCCATGTCCACTAAGATTCCTCATCAGAATATGTGTTTAAATGTAGCTTAAATATACATTTCTTGATTCGTGTGTTTAGGGTGAATCATGACATAAGAGAAAATTCCAACATGAGGACGTTATACGTAGTTATGCGGATTAATTTTCAGTTTTAAAACTACAGTAATAGCATTCATTCTTGCCTGTATCCGCCACCAGCCGCCGTCACGAGAACATCTTTTCTTTGCTGTTGTTTATACAATCGAGTCGATAAGCTCACAGTGTTTTACGCAGTTCCCAAAATGAATGGAGTGGAAATGTCGATGCCGGTTTTTTATTATTGGTATTTCCAGAGAAAACTGCAGTCTTTTTAGGTCTATATACGAAGTAAAAGCAGTATTGAGAGAACGGGCAGCAGTTAAATTTTTTAATAATTATTGATCGCATTTGGCTGACTGTCCGGTCTTCTAGTCACGGGTGCACAGAAATAAAAAAATAAGTGAGTGGGTATAGCTACGCTCAAATAGAAAAAAACGATAAGAAATCTAAGATAAGTACTCTTGCTTAATATTATTATGCAATGTATACAAGTCCCGAATAACAATATTTGGACTGTCAATCTACCAGCCAGAGCACGCACTCTAAGATCTTCCCTTTGTCCTCCACCAAACGAGTATATTTAATCTGAGTAGGAACCTATTTGGCCTCACGGGGGAAAGTCCTCAATGGTGACAAACGGTCCGAAAATTTACGCCTTACAAACGTGGCTCAAATATATTTTTTATAATTACAATATGCACGACGAGTATTTTCTGACTCTCTCTGACGAGCTGACGTATTTTCCGTGAATTCAATACATTGGTAGAAACACTAATATCAATATTGTCGTTTCGGAATTAATATTATTCGTGGTTTATAAATTTTATCAATTAAGGGTTAACCGCATACGTCCGCTTGTCGATGGATACGGTAATAATAATTTAATTTAATATTGAGAAATATTTTTTACACGCTTTCATTAGCTGGGTGTGTATGTTTGTATTTGACAAGAATCAGTATATTTACAAAAATATTATAAAATCGCTCCAAAGAACTGAGATTTTTTTTTTTTTTTAAATGAATAAAATTAAAAAGTTATTTTTTTCGGTTTGCCATTTAAACTACATATATTTTTTTCAAATCTATAATCTATAATAATATTATAAAGAGGAAAGATTTGTTTGTTTGTTTGTTTCGAATAGGCTCCGAAACTACTGGACCGATTTGAAAAATTATTTTTCCATTAGAAGCCGACATTGTCCCTGACGAACATAGGCTACTTTTAAAAAAAAATATATTTTTTTTTTGTTTCATGTGTGTTTTAATGTTTCCGAAGCGAAGCGAGGGCGGGTCGCTAGTGTAATTATAAAATATTAATTAGTAAGTTAAAACTGTGTCAAACGTCCACGTTATTATGTTCTTCACTTGTATAAGTTTTTATTGTGCCACTTATAATTATTAAAAAACAATACAAACCAGTCACCAGTCACAGTTCAGTCAAACAGACTAGCCACAGACAAACTTATCGTAGTAATAAACAAAAAAAGAAAATATTATTTTTTGAAACGAAAATGTTAATATATGTACCTCCATAATATGACCTTTCATCTTTTTGTGAATAAATTGAATGGAACGTATATGGTGTCACCTTAACACTTCCGTTCGACCGGGTGCGAGGTTCAAGTGCATAGTCTTATTATACGAGTCTTACGTACAAGGTACATCATACATATCGATTGGCTGAACGAGGTAATCCAATTCAATTGTTAATGCGATTCCACAGGTATTTAATGTTTTTTTTTTCTTTTCAACATACGATTTCTAGAACATTGACTTCAGTTATTTAATTGCAACCTTCTTGTTACCTTCGCTTCGAAATAGATAGGGTAGATGTTTATGCTTAAACATAGTATAAAACAAAGTCGCTTTCTCTGTCCCTATATCCCTATGTATGCTTAAATCTTTAAAACTACGCAACGGATTTTGATGCGGTTTTTTTTAATAGATAGAGTGATTGAAGAGGAAGGTTTATATGTATAAAAACATCCATTAAATAGTGGAGAAATCAATAATAAATTACAGTTTCCGAAGCGAAGCCAGGGCGGGTCGCTAGTGCTTAAATAAACAAAAGAACATAATTCAATTCAACTTCGAAAATGGGGAATTTGTAATTTCAAAGGAACGAAATACAGTTGTATTTCTTATTTTTAAATACAGTTGTATTTCGTCTCGATACATCGCATCTTATGGTCATATTATTGCTTAAGACTACCATTGAGTCACGCGGTAACATTGTTCGTCCTTCACGCGTCTATGTTCTCAGGACAAAGTCGTGACATCTGTTTACGAATATCCATGGACTACGGTCTTCCAATTTTATTTGCTTTTAACGGCACGTCGACCCCCACACACTACCTATAGTCGAATTGGTATGATCTTTCTAGAGTACGGGACTTAATTAATCCTCGGTGTCGCTCCATTCTCTTAGACAATGTGTCCGGGAATCATGAGTTCTGCGGTATATTAGACGGTTCTTTTTTTTGTTTATTGCTTAGATGGGTGGACGAGCTCACAGCCCACCTGGTGTTAAGTGGTTACTGGAGCCCATAAACCTCTGCAATATAACTGCGCCACCCACTTTGAGATATAAGTTCTAAGGTCTCAGTAAAGTTACAACGGCTGCCCCACCCTTCAGACCGAAACGCATTACTGCTTCACGGCAGAAATCGCGCGGACTCACAAGAGGTCCTACCACCAGTACCTTTTTCTACCTAAGCTGATGGTCTAGACTATAGAGAGACCATGTCAGTGTCACCGGGCTAGTAGGTGAGCTCACGGGGCTCAAACCTGACGACGTTGCTAACACGAACCCTAGCACGTGCTTCGCAGAATCTACCACCAGATCGGAAACGCGACCCACTGAGAAGATCCACTGTGTCTGTGGGTTAATTTACTCGCCGAGCCCTTCGTCGCGAGCGACGGGTTCGACGAGCACGGTGACCGGTGCTTGGGGTATTAGACGGTCGTGTCTTGACTTGAATTCTTGGAATATTATACGCCGCGACGCGTTGCCGTCTGCCTCTAAAGCATTCGTTACATTGACAACTCACCCTCAAATATGTTCTGGATGATGAGATACGACTGCGTAACGACGATCAGCAGAGCGACGTGGGTCCAAGCGAACAGGCTGAACTGCCGCATGTAGTAGCGTTTGACCAGAGACAGCACGAACCAAACGAAGCCGACGCAGTACAAGCTGAACGATATGAAACGGTGGTACGTCACCAGAAACTTGAGGTAGTCCTGTGAACAAAACATTTTTTTTCCGTTTAAGCAAATTAATTTTGTATATTTAATGACTTTAGGGAGTTTATTGGTGAGAAGAAAATTTAGGACAAACTATTATTTGCGCTTACGCCACCCAACAGCGCCGAAATACCGGCGCAACTCATAAAATTTGAAAATCGTGGTTTAAAACAATTTGTATCCTGAAAACATTAACAACGCTCTCGTTTTTATCGACAGCAACCTTATTTTACGATTGAATACGAACTTTTACATATCTGATGATGAATGTGAGATATCATTAGTGTTTTGTTTAATTTTTTCGGGCAGGGTGCCGAACCTGCATGAAGTTTTCGCGCCTTGAGTACGCGTGGGGTATGATGACGGACCGCAGATTTGCAGGGCGCGGACTCAAGGATGTTTTTAGGGTTCTACCCACCAAATGACTTCCGTTGCACTATCTCATCCAACGTCAAATTTCCGCCCGGGATCAGTATACCCAGGAAGAGTAGGTGTTTTCCCGCGGTCAATACTGAATACTCCCTTACGGATCCATCATATCCAATAAGCCTTGTATTATACCGGCAACCGTACTCGTCGAACTCGGCAAAGAGTTCGACGTGCAATCTTCTCAGCGAGTCGCGATTCCGATCCGGTAGTAGACTCATTCGCGAAGCAGCTACTCTTGAGTTGTTAAGTCTCCCTTGGAGGCGCTCGGGCAGCTGTTAGCAAATCCCGCCCCTTCTGGCTGAGCCCCTTCTCGCCCACCTGTCCTTGTGAAACTGGAAAGGCCTGCGGACCACCAGTGAGCCCTCAACAACCAGACTCGCAGCGCTACCCGAGAACGAACAAGTTGATCATTAAAGATATACTTCAACACAACGAGTTATATAATACACTGAAAATAAAAACTTAATCAAATATGCATAAGAACTATAATTATAACTAACTGTACAATATACACACAATGACAATGTATGTACGTACATATTCCATTTCGTTTTGACCTTTAACCAAAAGACATTAGCCTACATTTCCGTGTACCTACCTCGTAAACTAATAAAGGCTAATATGCTCTGTAGTTTGTGCTAGCGTTATATACTGGCATCTAATTTCAATCAGTTAATGGTGATGGCATAAATAATGGCAGCATACACAATGCGATATCCATGGGCTATGGAAATAATTAACAGCAATTGGGCTGAGAGTTCATTCACCCGACTATGCAAACGAACATACTTAACCCTAAATATATGTACATATACAAATGAAGTCGGGCTACAGATATATGTATGAAGCCCATCAATTTTTTAAGTGAAATCCGTTGCAACTTATTCCCAAAAATATACATCTATAGGAGGATTTAGTCTGCAATAGAATGAGGCAGAAGATGATGAAGATGTCACTTCTATTGCGGGGAACATTATGTTTAATGGTGTTATTAGGAGACTTATCTCAATTTTTGGGTAAGGTTTGCCTGATCATGACAATGAAGTTGTGCAAGGCTGGTATTTTATCACAATGTTTTTTATTGCACTAGATAGGAAATCTTAAAGTACATGTATAAGTTGATGGATGTAATTACCCACAATGCAATACGACATGAGTTCGAAGTGTCAATGGTAGTCAGCATACGAGTGCCGACCGACACTCAAAATGTTATATTCATAGGCTACCAAAGCACATCTCAATAGAGGCAATTTTGCATGATTGGTTTATATTTCAAATAACTATCATATTATTAAGTATACTAGAGGTCCCGCGGTAGTCAAAATTCGACTATAATTAATTGGAATTTAAAGTTTGTACACTATTATGATTGCATTTTCAACGCTAATACTATAGTATAGAAAAATATGAATAAAGACAAACAATATTTAATCTATACTCAATTTGACCACAGACGTCAAGAACAAAAGTTTGACAATAAATAAATAGTATGCATGCGTGTATGTGTCAAATACATGGTAGTGTGTGTAATGTTTTCTTTATTGATTTAATGTATCTTTTATGCGTTATTTTAAAAAAATATTAGCATTGTGCACTTCTTCTCTATATTCTCTATAAGTATGGAAAATTTCATACTCCTCCGTCCGCGCAATTTTCGTAAAAAGGGATACAAAGTTTTTGCTTCACGTATTAATTATTAAGTATATTACTTATATATTAGGATTATTAAACATGTTTATTATTATGATGTAATCGATCAGTTTAATTTTAAGGTGTTTCCCCCTTATTTATTGATACCAAATGTCAACAAAGGCGTCCGATTTAGAACACTTTGAATATTACAAATTATTACAATTACAATTACTCCAGCCAACTTGGAATCAATGGTATAGGAAAAGAACTATTGTTTTCAGAAAAAATATTCTGTCCGCTATTCTTTTGTGGATTCACAAGTCGGCATCGGTAATGTTTATGACTGTTGTTACCACTAATTACCCTATTAGGGATAAGCATTCTTCTGCATTCTTTTACGTGCGTTCGTTTTGAATTATAACTCAATTAACAATCCAATCAACCCAACACGTTGTTATCAATTGATACTTCTGTTATAACAAATGCACACGATTCTGTTGCGCATTCTATGCGGTAATCGAAAGAAAAATCTTTTTTTTTAACTGGTAACATTCTATAAACTAACTTTCATATTTCGATATTAGACGGATAACATCGGATACCTGTAAAAATTTTCTAATGAAATATTTGAAATTTTTGTTGGTTCGAATGTTAGTAAGAAATTAATCAGACTAAATGTATGGGAATAATCGCGTAGAATTTTTGAATTTTATTACAACCCTTTGGCTTCGATATTTAAAAAAAAAAAACATAAACAAACCGAAACAGTAACTTTAATACTTTTGCAACGCAGCCTGATATTTGTATTACGCATTTTAATAGAATCTATGATAGATAACCCGTCACGCTATCGGTCGAGCAATATTTATTTTGTTTGGCTGCATACATTTTGGCAATCGGGGTTCGTGTGATAAGTGTATTACACGTTGCGTACCGAACGACTGTAATCTACATCAAATTAAACATAAATACTAAGCGGGTACGTATTACGCGTCTTCTATAAAACCGATATGAAATTCTGAATACTACACGAACGTCGATAAGAAATAGACGATACTTACCTACTTGTAATTTTTGTGTTATAAATACCTACATCATAACGGAATGCAATATTTTCTTTCATTATCATGAAAACTGTAAAATATTTGAAGTGTCGGAAATAATGTACTATAATATTGAAATAAGTAGTGCCCTTGTACTCTGTATTCTTATTGTCGTGATTCTTCTAACAGCTGTGTGTACAAAATATATTAAATATAAAATATAAAAATATAATAATAAAAAAAAAAACGAGATTAAACCATAAAAGTAGTTTTATTGTGTCAACGATTCGCGAAAACGGACTCAACTATTTTTCTTTTTTTTTTAAACCACGCACGGCCATCATGTCCCAAATTAGGATTCCTTGTGTAATGGGTGCCCGAAACTGATATATATTATTTCGATGATATATATCCGTTTAAATATATACATATATGATAAACACCCAGAGAAAGAGCAAACAAACCTGTTCATCACACGAAACTTTGCCCGTAGTGGGAATCGAACCCACGACCCTCGGCGCAACAGTCTAGAGCGTTAACTATTGCACCACCGCATTGAGTAAATCCTGCATTGAGTCAGTCTATTCTAGTCAATATTAGAATTAAAAAATTACATCTCTACTAGTTGCTTTTGAATGTTTTACTTCATTTTATTTCTTGAATTGAAGACTGAAATATCAAGTTATCGATCAACTTTAATCGAATAATTTATAAAAATATCGTTATACCTAAAAACACGTAACATTGACTCATATGTGGACATGTCCGCTTTTCGCAAAAAATACAAAGAAATTCCGCTGGTCACATCGGTCACACGAAAGGCAAAAAAAAAACAAAATTAATTATTAGGACTTTAGATAAGGAATCTCGTCAAATAAATTTTAATATTCGTTTAAAAAGAGAATAATTTTGTCTTCGTCTTATTAAATTTAAATTTCACATAGCACGTTCCAATTGTAGTTGATTCAAATGTTTTTAATTAGACACTAACAGGGTCAATGACCTCGATATAACATTACATCTATTACTGGTGGTAGGACCTCTTGTGAGTCCGCGCGGGTAGGTACCACCGTGCCTATTTCTGCCGTGAAGCAGTAATGCGTTTCGGTTTGAAGGGTGGGGCAGCCGTTGTAACTATACTGAGACCTTAGAACTTATATCTCAAGATGGGTGGCGCATTTACGTTGTAGATGTCTATGGGCTCCAGTAACTACTTAACACCAGGTTTTTTTTTTTTTTTATAACAACTAAGAGGCAAACGAGCAAGACGGGTCACCTGATTGTAAGTGATTCACCGCCGCCCACGGTCACCAGCGTTTACGCCAGTGCGTTGCCTACCCTTCAGATAAGAATATGCTCTTTTCTTGAATAACCCAATGTCGCAGTTGTTGGGGAAGACCGCTGATGGCAACGAATTCCAGAGATTTACTGTGCGTGGCAGAAAACTGTTTTAAAAACGCATTGTAGTGAAACGCCAACCATCCAGATGGTGCGGATGATAGTTCCGGCGAGACGATCGGTTGCGAAAATCAGCGGCTTCTATTAAATTGAACAACTCCTCGGAACACTCCCCATTGTAAATTCTGTAAAGTATGCATAGGGAAGATAGATCCCTACGCAGTGCCAAAGGATCTAGCCGATCGACAAGTTCCGGATCGTCGACAATCCGAGATGCCCTACGTTGGATTCGGTCAAATGGAGATAGCTGATAACCCGGAGCCCCTGCCCAAAGGTGGCAACAATACTTCATGTGAGGCCGCACTTGCGCCTTATACAGTTTAAGGCGGTGAGCCGGCTTGAAGTACTGTTTGGCCCTGTTGAGTACTCCGAGTTTTTTGGAGGCCATTTTAGCCTTGCTCTCCAAATGACCGCCTAACTGGACAACACTCGAAATGTCTACGCCCAGAATGCCAATGTTCGGCTTGGCACAAAGGTGAGTGTTTCCGAAGAGTGGCGATGCGACAAAGGGGGCTTTTTTTGGGTGGGTGGGCTGTGAGCTCGTCCACCCATCTAAGCAATAAAAAAAATACAATTTTTTAAATTATAACCCTAAGATAGTCGGTCGACGCAATTACTATTTCACTTTCGAAGACCAAAGTTTTTTTCTCATCTAAAATACGTATAATAATTCAAGTAATTTACTGTTTTTAAATAGAATACGATTTTTTTATCCTTTTTTTATACGAACGAGAAACTCCAGTATAAGGCTAAACGTGGGCTCTGTTAATAAAGTCGATTACGTCGCTAGTAACATTTATAAGCTGTGTCAAGGGCGCATTAAAGTTACTTCCTTATCTTCCTAGTCACATGTTGCCTTAGGATCTATTTACTATGGACTAAGCATACCCTGGTTTACCTAAAGGTTTTATATTATTATTATTATTATTATACTTGTCGATGACTTGAATCTTCTGTCAAAATCTTAAATTGCATACAATCTGTAAATACTTTGTTTGGCTTCAACCTCCCAGCATAATATTATCTTGAATTAGTCATCTGATCAATGAAAATTTATTTGATTGATATCTATCTGCTAAAAGTATTATGATCTTAGCCTTTTAGCCACTAAGTCCGGTTTATGTGACTAAAAATGCTGGTATCGCTGATGCTATGTAATAAAACTTTTATAAAACAATTTCATAATAAATGCTCACCGTTCTGTTGATGACAACACCAAAGTAGTCAATCAAGTTTTCCCCATAGAAGAAATAATTGGAAGTCAATAGGAAGTACCAAGACAAGGAACGGAACCATGGGAGACCATGGACACGGTAGACTGCATATCCAATGTTGATGATCTCTTCAAAACACTTCACTTGAACGCAGAGGACCTTGGATAAAAGTAAAATACGTTTGAAATGTGGACAAACAATAGACTATTAAAATTATCATAATATTCATTGGGTGCTAAAGTACATTTTAATACATTTTCTGTAGCTTAGATGACCTACACACTGAGAGCATATGTTGATCAAACTATACTTCATTGAAAAATTGTATCATAGTCTGATTTGCAACGGTATAGATAACAGCTAAGTCCTGTGGCGTATTTTAAGATTCAGTGTCTAGGGTGTATAAGATTTGCCACCCTACCAATTAATGGAAAAGACCTAAAACTTTTAATAACAATTAAATTTAAATTAAATTATTGAAAAAATTTATTTAATGTTTTTTTTAACTATACCCTTAAGGCCCACAAACAAAACAAAAATGAAAGCTAGGTGGTGTGGTTTACACTGTCCCTTACAACCGTCTACCCACAGCTATGACCATTTTGGCCCTAAGGTAACTACGTCAATAGCTAGAACACAAATCAGAAAGGATACAGACTCAGAACTGAAGGGGGCCATGCAGCTGTATTTTTCAACCATAGCATATAGATTGTCAACCTATAGCCTGAACTTATTTATACACAATGCACATATATTAAAGAAATAGTCTAGAATGGGTAAATAATTAACTATAAATAGATTATAATGGCCTGTAATTTTGAATTTAATTTTTATTATTAAGTATTAATATACCGTAATCATGAGAGCGAGAGGTCCACCGTAGATCAGCAAACAGAAACCTCCGATCATCAACCATGTAAATATTCCACGAATCACCCAGTTCCTCCATCTAAATGCCACAATAAATATTATAAAGACATTATATATATTTTCTTTTATTTAAAGTCTGTGATTAATTTTATTCGCTTAAGTTTTTGAAGAAGCTACTCCTTTTTAAAATATAACAAATGATAGACAAGATTTAAATTATCTGTTTTTTGTTTTAAAATCTCATATCAGCAAAATGCTTAAAAATCATAAAAATACTTAAAAATCAGTACTAAAATCAAGTCTACCAATACTAATGTTCTATCACTATTCATGATGTGAAATTGGATATCCAGCTATTCAAACTGAGTTTTAAGAATTGTTATTGGTTAGCTATATATAGTGTAGTGAACAGACACCTGTACAAACATTTTTATCATAATATTTCTTTAAATAAGTTCAATCTAATGTTTTATTAGAGAAATTCTTATCAATGCAACTTTTGTAAAAAGTATATACAGAGTTAAGTTGATGTCATAAAACTACCTAGTATGATAATTAATTACGAACCTAAAATGTGTAAACGTAATTATGCTAAGCACAGTATCAATTAACTCAAACTTGGACATTAGAAAAAAATAATAATAAATTGTATATATTGGACGGTCTAATATTTTATTTAGTTTATTTTCTACTTCTTTAAATTTTTTTTATTAATACTAAAACAACTTTATACTACCTCAATACAATCGTCATGGTCTACAAATTAATGCATAATTTAAAATTTTACAAACATGAAATGCCAACATATTCTATGACCTTGTCAATAAAATAATTAATTCAAATGACATGTGAGATTACACAAACATGCTCACTAATTTTAAATTTCAACGCTTTTGATCCTAATAAACTTTTAATTTAAATACAATAGTAATTTAGATACTAAGTTAAACACATTTATTTTTCTGACTGAAATTTATTGATAGCTGATTTAGTCACCATAGATAGCTAATTCGCAATTCCGGAAGTTTCTTTGAGCATTACCTCGTAGATAGTCCAGAAAGCGCAGAGTCAAGGATTTCTGGAGTTTTGTCAGTGCCTTGCGGTAAGGACTTCGCTAGCTCGTCCACATACTTCTCTTCTAGGACTTTCTCCTCTTCAGAGTCGACCTATCAATGAATAAATCAGTATACGACATTAATTTTTGAATTTCAAATACATCTGTATTTTGTTTAAGAATTCAAAATTCAGTTTAAAATTTCATACATGATCCGACTCGACAGCAGCTTCTATTTTCTGGTTTCCATCGCCATCTCCCCGCCGTTGCCTTATTTCACTCATTTCTAATCCTTAGTTAAGCACTTTACCACTGCACTTATTTAATTCGGGGACAAGCTTTACGCGCGTCCGATTAATTCATTTCAATTCAATTGTAAGAAAAAATAGACGGTGTTTTCCACCGAGCTGTCAAATGAAAAATCAATAAGTTTTTTTTTTAATTTGTTGACAGTCACTGACTACCGGGTCTTTCAGAATTGTTCAATTATTTTGTCAGTCTAAAGATAGTGAGGCTGCAGTCTACGAATAAATTATTTATTTATTATTTTTGTCTGTTTAATAGCAGGCACAAAAAAGTTACATAAGTTCCAAAAGCAATCTACCACAACAATTGTTGTCAAGGACTTGTTTATTTAGTGTTTCTTCAGGTTTAAATGTGTATTAACGGTGGTTTATTTACTATTTAATTTAAGTGAAAGTGCACAAATGTGGAAAAATGAAACAAAGTACGACGTAGCTTCTCGGGATCCTCCAAAAACACCACTGAAAAATTCTTATTACCGCTACCACCAATACAACCATCATTTTACTGAGATTATCATCTCATCTCATATCATTTAATTTCATGCCAAGTGATTAATGTTCTAAATTAATCAACTTCATTACATTTCTTATTTATTGCTTTTAAGGGTGGACGAGCTCACAGTCCACCTGGTATTAGTGGTTACTGGAGCTCATAGACATCTGGAACGTAAATGCGCCACCCACCTCGAGGTATAACTTCTAAGCTCGCGCTTTTCAGTTATTTACTTTTTTGGCATATCGGATAAATTCAAGGTATTCCCCCTTTCATCGAATGCATTGTAACTATTTAATTTTCATTATTTTCGTTACCATTCGTGCCGTGAGCATAGAGTGTGATAGACTAGGGGGAATTCCTTCATTGAGAATTTTTACAATCGAGTTTAAAATGAAACATAAATATACACAAAGATATCGCGATGTTCCATTCATCACGATATCCTTGTAGTTGCAACAGAAAACATGCAAATTGTTGACAAAGAATTTAAGGAATTAAAATTAGATGTTTCCGTGTCTAATTTATTGTCAACCTCTAGTTTGACGTCTGAAACTTTTATGGTGGATAAATTGTGGAGTAAAGTTAGCCAATTCTGTGATGCGAATAACAAACCAAGGTATGGCAACTTGGCTTAATTTGTGAAGCAAATGACGATACTACCTTTGTTAAACGCCAAAGTAGAAACAATATTTTTTTATATTAATAGGATTACAAATCAAGATCGAAATCGATTTAATAATAAGAATGTTGCTGCAGTAATGCATGGAAAAGAGAGGCTACGACTGTTGGAAGGAGGATGTCGCAGATTTGTTCCTGACAGAAGTATTATCAAGATAATGGATTCAAAACAACTTTATGAAAATGTTACCCAACATAAACACTAACAATTTTAAGTTTAAGTTTCATTTTATTATTTTTATTTTTTAATTATATTTTTATTTAGAATATCATTTAAAAAAAGAACATTGGTTTCTTTATTTAATGGTGTTTTTTTTTGTTTTTTTTCTTATTTTATAGCTTAATCAAGAAAATATTCATGTTTTTACATTGTAACGCGACAGAAAAAAAAAGTATAATAGATTTTTTGTATTTCACGTTCTCTTTTGGTAGAATACAGTAGATTTTAGCCTCCACAAGCAGTAGACAGATTATACACATAATATATGCAGTAGATTCTCGAATATATTAAGTGAGTGTATAATCTATGGTAGATTCGTCAAATGAAATCTGGTCACACTGCTGTCAAATTAATTTAGTCAACAAGGTTTTAAAAAAATCTCGTACATACGTAATTTGTGTATTTTCTAGGTAATAAAATGGAGAGAGATCTTCACCAATGTAGCACAAATTTTGATACGGTAGGTATTCTTCGAGAAATGTGATTAATAACGCGAATTACAAAGATTTTAGCTGATCATTTTTAAATTTCAGCTCAAGTCTAAAGTAAAAGAATCATTCGAACGCATCTATGCATGCTTAAAAGCGAGGGAATTGAAAAGCTTAAGACAATTAGATGTCATTAGTAAACACTGCCGAGATGACCAAAACTTAATTAAAAACTATCTGCAAAATATAAAAATACGCTTTGACAATGAGCCAGGCTTACTAAAAAATATTAATGAATACGGATCGATAGATTTTGAAAATCTCTGTTTGGATAGCAGTATTTTTAGCTTAGAAGAATACATCAGTGCTGAAAGCGACCATATGTATTCATACAAGGGATTAAAAGACGAAAGGAAAGACTTCGCCATCAAAGAAGCTGCCTTAAGAAAAATAACGAGCACACAGAACTGCAATTGCTGCGTTAATATAACTAGTAAGGATGTTTCCAAACAATTTTGTGAAACAGAAAAAAATGTCACAGATATTACAAAATCTGAGAAATGTAATAAAATTGACTATAGTACTTGCAATGGTGATGGAGATAGTACTTGTGAATGTAGTGATAAGATATTAGAAGTAAATAGTAAAATAATAGCCAACAAGGCGAATGAAGTTGGTACAAATTTAGGGAATAATAGTGATATAAGTGAAGATATGGAAATCAAGAAAAATAATTCCACTGAAAATTGGTTGAATTTGATAAAAGGTCAGACAGAAACAGAGCCTACAGATGGAATGGAACACAGCAATATAACATATTCATAACTAAAGTAAAAGTTAAGTTTAATATAATGTTTTTTACACTTCAAGACTTTTAAGTATCCCATAAAGTAGTTATAATTATGTCTGCAACTTACAAAAACTGGATAATATACCGTATCAAAAAGTATTATGTACAATAAAAGTTCATTAAAATATTATAACAGTACAGATGCTTGATGCAGTGAATACTGCACTGATCAGTTATCTTATAGAAGTTTTTGGGACCTAGTTTTTACTATCCTTAAACTGTTTTAAACTATAAAGCAGTCTTATGTTTCTTATTTTAATAATTATTAATATTTATTTATTTATAATTCTTTAGTATAGGATTGCTCAGTAATCTAAATCAAATCAGGAAGAAGGGAACAAGTGGGTAAATAATGTGGACATCAATAGGAATAAATGAAATGTTTTATTAGCACTGTCATGCTCATCAATGTATGTTATCAGCCCTTACTATCTGGCATCTAGTGCAACAGTATGTGTATACTGCACAAAGCCACTGGGCTGCCGCTGATTAGACTCTTATGAGTGACAAATTTGTGCCTGTGTAGATAGAAATCTACTACTTTATCTATGTTATGAGTAATATATTCATGACTGCTCATGCCTGGTAGATTACTAATGTATCATGGATGGTACAACAACCATGCTATCTATATATATTATGTGTATTTACATTGATGGCATGGGTGACTGTTATGTTTGAGCAATCAGCTCTCCAAATAAACAATGATGTTTATACTGAAATTATTAAATATTAGTGTACTTTTATCAAATGTCTGTACAGTCTATTGGTATAAGTTTCCTTTTTTATTAAATGAACATTAAGCCTTTTAAAACTTACATAACTAATTAAATCTATTAATATCAACCATTATTTCATGCAAAATGTCTATGTTATTGAAGTGTTCAATGTGTCAAGTGTTCGCATCCTTCTATTATTTAAATGATATTCATGTCAAACAGTCATAGGTTGTCATTCAGTTTAATAAATTAATACCTATAAAATACATCTTGTGTTTGCTGTTGTTGTCTAAGAATGTAACTAATTTAAATTCATATTATCAACTAAACGGGGAAAATAAAACCAATTAAATAAAGCGTCATCTTATATTGTTAATATTTTTTTACAAATGGCATTACTGAACATTTAATATGCATTGACTTCGATTATGTTCACTAATGAATAAATACCCTCACACGCGTACAGTAGATACAATGACAAATTTTTCATATCCAATTCCTTCTGCTAGTCATTTCCGTGTAACGCGTAAAACTATGGTTTATGGCACTTATACATGATGTATATTTTACAAATTACTATAAATTCCCATTGTTGGATGGACTTGTGGTGTAGATATTCTAGTTTGTACTCGACTTTCAATGAAAATACTGAGATGGCACAAAAAATAATACATTTTTGTGAAGACATTACTATTTTTATTCTACTTTGAAGATTCTATTAAGAATTTACTCAGGATGAATAGGTACTGTCTATTCTCGTTGCTAATATATTATTAGTTTTGAAATTACTACCTGCAAATACATTATATAGCTAGGCGTACAAATATTTCTACTGCATTAGGCACAATATTTCATGTTGAGTCAAATTTAGGCCACCTAGTATTACGACAGTATCGCTTTATTGTCTCACATAAATTGCGCTCAAAGTGAGCTACAAACTAAGAATGTTTAATTGATTACAACAAATACTTCGTTAAATAAATTCTACATAGATATTTTCGATGATAAGTTAGTAAAGACAAACGTAATTTTAATAATCATAGGGATACAATGGTATCTAATAAAGATAAATTCATAATTGGGGAGTATAAAATATTAGAAGAGTAAGTTTACAACTAATTGTAATGCTTACATAAAGCATGTTACTAAATAAAGTGATACTAATAAGTTATACAGCTACCTTATATATTTGTTATGACTACTATTATACATTTTTGACAGTAAAGTTATTTAAGTGCTATACAAGGCCAAAGTCTGTGCAGACTGCTGCAACGTCACGGTTGTTCTGCTTTTCCGAGTTGTTCGCCGCCATGTTCAGCTCGACCAAAGTGTCGACGCTATTTATACTGACACCTTTTAATATCTTCTGAGCGGCTAAACTAGTAAAATTAAAGCTCAAATCGCTCAAACTCGGAAAATTGTAAAAATCCTGATTCTCCTTCTTGCTCTCTTGACTCAGGCTGTACCTCTTCTGTTTGCTATCTAAGCAGTTGATTTTGTCTGTGGACGTATTGATGTCTTTTATAAGCTCTTGATTCTTCACTGCCAAGTTTGGCTCCGATCCTAAAACTGTCGGCTTTTGGTCGATTCCTTTCGTTAATAGATTCGCTATAGAATCTGAACTCATTCTGTTATTCACGTTTGGCAAACCGTTTAGCATTTGTAGTGCAGCTGCTTTTTTTAACAGATCAACGCTTTTCAATTCGCTGTTTGAATTGATGTTACTTTGGATGCCACCGTTGGTTGGTGAAAAGGAGTTTTTTTGATATCGCAAACTTCCTAAAGATCCTATGATGTTGTCGTAACTTTTAGTTGGCGTTGATGGGTTACTATTTGCCGTCGTTTCCAAATTGTTTATGTTGTTGTGGATCGCTGGTGACGTCGGATTCGAACCAACCTCGTTAGTATTGTTCAATTGATTCTTATAAACGAAACTATTGTTATTTGTCGCACCGCCTATTTGCAGGGAAAGCTTACGATTATTATTCATACCCGTGTCGTTTATGGAGTTTTTATTAAATTTATTTTCTTGTACTTTAATCGGTTCCTGTTCTTGAAACATTTGCTTTTTGTTTTCGACACAGACGTCGAATGAGGTTTCTTTTGGATTTTTGGCGTTTTGGGTTGTCACACCGTTCTGCGAAACGGAAACGACGTGTCTGTCGTCGTTAATGATGTAAATGTTACTTCCGTTACTCGTCTCGGTTACTTTGCCGTTTTCGAATGTGATCACAGACCTTACCGGTGAATTCTGCACATAAACCTTTGTGTTCGTACCCCCACCGTTCTGGGACATAGTGTTTGTGGTAACTTTTAATGTGATTGAATTGTTAGAATTGGAACTCGCCAGCATAGTAGTAGAGGGATTTTCAATCTTAGAACCTATGGCTTTGTGTAGCGTAGCAGCGGTTTTTTTTGGGGTATCCGGACAGTTTTTTGGTAAGCTCTTAGGTGATGTACTTTTACTGCTCTTTACCGTTTCCCCGCCGACAATTGGTGGTTTAGATCTGAATTTGTGAAGCGACTTTGGAGAGCTTTGTAGACTTTGAACTTTGACGAGTGATTGTGCTCTGCTGAGCCCTGGTGCTCCGGGATTAGAGTGACTAGGCGAAGGCTTCAACGTGCGGTCGGATATGTGCGACTCTAGACTGGAGTGACCGCTACTGCCACTCGTGTGGTAGCTTCTCTTCATTAGTACATTTGGGTCCGACTGGCCGTTTCTTATTATATCCTTCCTTGGGGTTCGCAGTGGAGTCGCACTCTCCAGGCTGGAAGGGCCACTAGTTGACATAACGTTATCCGAGTTCGAATAATCGGCTCTCCTTAGACTCCCACTAGGACTGTCTCGCAGTTTCGGATCACTGCTCCTTTGAGGTGATCCGAAATGATCTAAAATTGTTTTGTTAGTGGAACTTCGGCTGAGGGTTGATCTCGGAAGGCTGCCGGAACTAGGGCTGGACTGCCTGATCGGCGAGTGATCGTAATTAGAACCGGCGATACCAGATTCAGTGGAGAGGTGCCTCTTGTGACGACGAGGCAGCGTCGAAGACCGATTACTTATCTCTGAACCGTCGTAATATGATGAGACAAAGGATGTTTGACTTTGCAGCGACTCCTGTAAAACACAAACAAAAATGTAATATAGCTCTTTATTTCAATTAATTAGATCTGAAAAAAAGGGATGAGAAAGAGAGAAAAACGATTAGAGTAATCAGAAGAAAACATACTTTAAATATTACAAATATCAAGGACTGCTAACGACAGGTAACTGGTACTCTTCTTTTTCCCCCTACCTATTCGCTGGTAATCTAAGGACTATTCCAGTTTCTCGCGGACGCGTATATAGTCGTCCCGATTCATAATACATACATTAATGATAGGTAATAGTTTAATGAAGTCGTACATACATTAATGAAGTTTTAGAGGCCTAACGGATAAGACGTCCGATGCATTCGATTTGAGCGATGCACCGGTGATCGAATCTCAGACGGGTACCAATTATTCTAATGAAATACGTACTCAACAAATGTTCACGATTGATTTTCACGGTGAAGGAATAACATCGTGTAATAAAAATCAAACTCGCAAAATGATAATTTGCGTAATTACTAGTGGTAGGACCTCTTGTGAGTCCACGCTGGTAGGTACCACTACCCTGCTTATTTCTGCCGTGAAGCATTAATGGGTTTCGGTTTGAAGGGTGTGGCAGCCGTTGTAACTATACTGAGACCTTAGAACTTATATCTCAAGGTATGTGGCGCATTTGCACTGTAGACGTCTATGGGCTCCAGTAACCACTTAACACCAGGTGGGCTGTTAGCTCGTCCACACATCTAAGCAATAAAAAAAAGCCAGACAAGTAAATTAGGTTTGAAAATCTATGAATATTATTTGTAGCTACTTCTAATTCTCATTTTAGTTACTCTGTTATAATTGTAAAACTTTACGATACTGATGAAATATAAATTATACCTTAGAGTTGGTCTGCGTTGCGACACAGTGGAGATGAACCGCCTTAGAGTTGAACCACTCGGTGGGCGGGAATTGGGCGGAGAAGGTACTCATCGCGCGCGTCTGCTTGCTGCGGCCGCTTCGTCTGAATAAGCGGGACAGCAGGGACACTTTTTCTGGAAAATCCGTCAAATACGTTGTTATTATTGTAATATTAGGTATAATTATATTTATATATATATATATTTTTTTATATCCTACCTAAGTTGATAGCCTTCAGAGGCTATTTCAGCGTAACCTTAACTAGTAGGTGAGCTCACGGGGCTCAAACCTGATGACGTTGCTAACACGAACCCTAGCAAGAGCCGTGCTTTGCAGAATCTACCACCGGATCGGAAACGCGACCCACGGAGAAGATCCGGCGAGAAACGCAGTGGACTGTGTCTGTGGGTTAATTTACTCGTCGAGCCCTTTGTCGCAAGCGACGGGTTCGACGATAACGATGACCGGTATAGCCAACAATAATTACTAGTGTACAAAACGTTTTTCCCAAAAAAAAATTTTTTTTTTTTTTGATAAAAATGCTTTGTAAAATATTTCAAACCCCTGCGTAAAATAGTGACAATACCAATGCGCATTTTATTCTATCCATGTCTTTATTTTACATGAAAAGGAAATTAATTGTGGAATTGTACTTTTTAATTTTCGGTATAGATTTTAAATGATCGATAAATTTGTTTGATCTGTCAATTGAAATTTGTCTGTTTGCGCAAACTGAAATAGCCCCTTAGGCTACTAGCGAATTGGCAGAAAAAAAATTGTAAGCTCAAATAAAAAAAAACATTATTCGTCATAATGACGATGAATTAAATCTTATACCTTTAAACGGGCAATCTCGGAAACGGCTCCAACGATTTTCATAAAATTTAGTATACAGGGGATTTCGGGGGCGATAAATCGATCTAACTACGATTTATTTTCAGAAAATGTTGTTTTATTCGTGTTTTCAATAATCAGCTTTATCGATAATCCACTTTATGACTCTTCCCGACATCTATTGGCGAATAAGAATACTATTTTTACTGCTTTAAAGACACGACAAGATAGCGTTATAAAAAAAAAAAAGCCGAGCAAAGCTCGGTCATTATCTAGTGACATACTTAAATCGGCATACCATTATTTGGATCGAAATTACGAATAAGAAATCTCATATTGAAATTTTGTTATAACTTAACTTAAAATTAGAATTATGAATAGAAATATAAAAATAGAATAGAATTTGTATAGTAGTAGTTTGCGAAGGCCACACCCGTAGGCGGGTAACCAATTTTGTTTCAAATCCGCTTAAACTTCGTTTTAAGCCAACGCATTAATAACTGGTTAAGTTCAGTTCAAAGCACGTCATGCATACTTACCTGCTATTTTAGCCAAGGGCGTACCTACACAAAAAGTGCATTTGATATTTGGTGAATCAGTAAATAAAATAAAGTTAATAAATATAACATTTCTATATACATAAATGTG
The DNA here is from genome assembly GCF_030269925.1 of Bombyx mori. Classification (NCBI taxonomy): domain Eukaryota; kingdom Metazoa; phylum Arthropoda; class Insecta; order Lepidoptera; family Bombycidae; genus Bombyx; species Bombyx mori. The sequence goes on from NC_085128.1 coordinate 3,240,134, forward strand.
TTATAAGAAATTATGCGTAACCAGTGACTTCGTTTGCTTAACTAAAAAATTAACTTATAAAGTTTTTTCAGAACATATAAAATACTATTTAAAATATTACCTAAGAAGTCGAAGATCAAAGCGCAAACTCAAGTTGAGGCTAAACATATCTTTAGATAAGTACTGAAAGAAATGTGACTGGTCGACTCGACTTGTGATCATTTAATTCAGTGTGTTTTTATGAACCTTTTATTCAATATTACCAACCTATCTAGCGAAAGTGATCCAAAGGGTCGCTGCATTCTTAAGAATCAATAGTGATTTAATACATAGGCACTTTTATAGGTTAATATCGCGTTTAATTCATAAATAATCAGTCGTCCTTTCCTAACACTTCGAAAAGCGGATTTTTTTTAAATGAATACAATAAACTAATTAGGAAATAGTCTACAATCATGCCGACGATTGAAGAAACTCCTAGAAAAAACCAATGAGGTTTGTATTATGTAGTTTTTAATTAACTTACTAGGCGACGCGGACTCAACACTAGGCGGATAATCGGTGGAAGAAGAGCTGTCAGTCGTATTAACGTGTTTGTGATGGAGACTCCTGGTAGAGGCGCAGCGCTGAAGGTACTTGCTGGAAGAGCCGAAGATGCGGAGAGAGTGCCGCCGGTCCAGAGATCTTGGGGCCGGGAAGGAAGCGCTGCGACGTTTGTTCGGTCGACCATATAAAACTTTGTCGTTTGGATTGCCTGAAAGTAATAATAAAAAATGTTAAATATGTAGAATGGGGATCGCAGCACATAAAGTAAAAGTTACACTGTTCCACACTCTTCTGTTATAATAATTGGTCACGCGGATTTAGTAATGGGATGCTAATGAATTATTGGGATGGCGCCACCTTTGGAGTTTGTCAGTAACTAATTACCGCGACTATCCAAAGCGTGGTTCTACCCGATCGATCACGCTTTACCGCTAGCTGCCTAGATGGCGGCACTTGTATATTGTGTGGTGCTTGAGCTTACGAAAAGCTACGTGAGCTTCGTCACCCCCTCCCGCCGCCCGCGTGCTTCCATCGCCGACGCCCGCACGACAGTCACTGGCAAGGTCTACAGGTGAGTGCAAGTTCTTTTAATTTATTGCCATTTTATTGCTGTTTCCGTGTAATCATTCGCCCGCCCGCTCGCTTATGTGTATTTAATTTATATCTTTAGTTTGATTACTAGCTTTTGTTTACCGCTATATAGTTTTACCGCTCCGCTAATTATAAGTGACAAACATTTGTCACATACCGCTTAGGACGGCTATTTACACGCCTTTCTACAACCCCGCTTTATATGCTCCCGCCGCAGGAGGGCTATTTACACGCCCCCTTGCTACCCCATAGTTTGGTCCTGCGAGCCTGGATTAGATCCAGCTTAAATTTTAATTAAAATTAGGATTAATTTATGATTACCCCCATTCGCCATTTTGTTACAGTATTGTATTGTATGTAAAAATTAATTACATTCATCGCTATTAGTAATAATAACTCGTAACCGCATATTGAATTATATTTATTAACGTAGTTCATTTAGTGTTATTTTTTAGTCAGTTATTTCATAACTTCATTATGGAAAATAGACAACTAAAGAAACTTATCGCGAAGAATAATTTAGTATTTGCACAAATTAATGATTTATATAATAAATCAAAAAATATTTCGGAGTTTGATTCGGAATTAATTGAAACTTTTCTTGCCGAATCAGAATCGATTGATGACATGCGTGTTAGATTTGAAAGCAATTTGGATGATATCAATGATTTAAATTTAAAGCAAAACCCCGAAGTTGAGCCTGAATATGCAGCTTTATCGTCTTTTGACACGTTATATAATTACGTAAGACGCGCTCGTAACAAAATTACAATTGGTAATTCGTCAAATGTAATGAGAACTACCGCCGCCATAAATGTAACATTGCCAACAATTTCACTTCCTTCCTTTGACGGACGCTCTCTTGAAGGATGGGAAACATTTTACCAGGCTTTTAAAGCTAACATCCACGATAACCCGCAACTGTCTGATGCGCAACGTGTGCAGTATTTAATGGGCAAATTAACACATAGTGCATTAAAGTTAACCGCTGGTATAATACCCACAGGTGAAACTTATAATATTATTTGGTCGAATCTAATTAGTAAATATCAGGATAAACGAGCTTTAGGATGTCATTATCTGAATAATATATTAGATTTAAAAAATTGTTCACCTACCGCAAATAGTTTAAATATGTATATTGAAAAAATTTCATCTTCGATTGCCGCTTTAAAACAATTAAATTTACTTGATTTGACTGATTTTATTTTATTACAATGCTCACTGAGAAGGTTGGATCCTCAAACTTTACATTCGTTTGAAGCATCGGTTCGTGGTATTGAAATACCCACAACTGAAATGTTTATTAAATTCATACAGGATCAGATAAAAATATTAGAACGCTCTGCACCGAAGTGTAACATAGAGAAATCTAAAAATCACAAATCGTTTATTTCTAGTAGTTATAATGACCCAGTCCGCACTGAAAGGGTTAACAAACCGGTTTCGTTATCTACGTGCGATCTTTGCTCGAGCTCGCACCACACGCAGTTATATCGTTGTAATGAATTTAAAAATATGATTTCACCGCAAGCACGTTATGATTTTATTAAATCGCACAAGGGTTGCATCAATTGTTTAAGCTTATCGCATACATTAAAAGCATGTCAATCAAAGTTAACATGCAATAATTGTAAGAAATATCATCATACTTTGTTGTGTTTTGGTAATAAACGGGCGAATCGAAAAGGTAAAAGCGTACCCAGTCCATCGAATGACTACGCTGATATGGACAGGCAGGTCAGTCGGTCGCAGGTACATGGAATTCCGAGTGATGCCGCGCGGCCCGATTACGGTCGGTCCCAGGTTCAATCTCAACCTGTTGTTCAGAGTTACGATCATCATGATGCCGCTTCGAATACTTGTTTACACTCTAACAGAACGATACAACAACAAAATAATACGACCGCTACCACGTTGACTCACAGTTCGGAAATAAAATCGAATAGTAATATTTTATTATCAACCGCTCAAATATACGCTCACTCGAATAAAGGGGAACGTAAAATAGTTAGATCTTTAATAGATAATGGTTCCCAAAATAATTTAATAACTGTCAATTGTTGTAAATTACTTAAATTACCGATTATACCTTTAAATAATTCTTATATTAGAGGTATTGGATTAACCGCTCGCCCGATTCACGGATATGTTTATTTAAATATTGAATCTAGATTTTCTCCTAATAAATATTATATTCACGCTTTAGTAGTAGACTGTATTACAGATAAATTACCCGCTTATTTTATAAATTCCTCAAATATGAATCATATACGTAATTTACCGCTTGCCGATTCAAACTGGAACGTTCCAGGTGTGATTGATATGGTGTTAGGTGCTCAGTTATTTCCATATATATACTTAGGTAATCGTATAGATACTGGCTCACTAGCGCCACCTGCCGTAGAAACAACCTTCGGTTATGTTCTTATGGGTGACGTACCTGAAGTGAGTTACACCGGCATTATGAAACCGCAACATGATAATTTTTCTGTTATAAATGATAATAATACCTCTTTGTGACTATCTAGTACAGTTTATATTGATAATCCACCCGCTTTCGAAAATACTAAAATTCATTCTGCATTCACTTTAAATAAAACTTTTTCATCTATAACGCATAAAGACCTTGAGTCATTTTTACATAAATTTTGGGAATTAGAGGAGATTCCTCATGAGCGTCATCTTAGCCCTGAGGAAGCCGAGTGTGAAAGCAAATATATTTCTACAATTACCCGCGATAATGATGGCCGATATACGGTTGAGTTACCATTTAGTAGAAATCCCGCTGACCTTGGCAAGTCTTATACTGTTGCTCACCGCCGTTTTCTTTCGCTCGAACGTAAGTTTGTTCAATTACCCTCACTCCGCGATGATTACGATATCGTTATACAGGATTACATTAGTAAAGGTTATTTAACTGAAATTAACGACACCGCTAAGGAAACCGATAACGGTTATTATATACCGCACCATGCAGTTATCCGCCCAAGCAAGACTACCACTAAACTACGTGTAGTTCTTGATGCTAGTGCTAAAACATCTAGTGGACTGTCACTTAATGACGTCTTGCATACTGGTCCAAATTTACAGGCAGACTTATTTTTGCTTTTACTCCGCTTTCGTTTGTTCCCTGTGGCATTGTGCGCTGATGTGGAACAAATGTACTTACGCATTAGGGTGACCACAGACCACCATAAATATTTAAAAATATTGTACCGCTTTAAAAATGATAAACTTCGCATTTTCGCTTTTAACTGTCTGCCCTTTGGTTTAAAGTCATCACCTTATTTAGCAATGCGTACTATACGTCAATTAGCATCAGAAGACTGTTATCGTTATCCAGAAGCCGCTAGTGTAGCTGAGTCTCAATTATATATGGATGATCTCGTCACATCCCTACACGAAGATATTTCAGCTATCAAACTATCGAAACAACTAATTTCACTCTTTAAATCAGGAGGTTTTAATTTAACAAAATGGGCAAGTAACTCCACTGCCTTTCTTAATAGCCTTCCAGAAACGCACCGCTCTTCTGTAAGCTTCTCTGATGATGCTAATAATACCATGAAAGTTTTAGGCCTTGCGTGGCTTCCCGCTAATGACTCATTTTTTATGACGAGCTCAAACACTAATGAAAAGTGCACTAAAAGAACAATATTATCTTTAGTCGCACGCTTGTTCGACGTGCTTGGTTTAGTTGCTCCAGTTATACTGTTCGCTAAATTGCTTATTAAGGAACTCTGGAATTCTAAAATAGACTGGGATGATACACCTCCAGATACAATTATTTACCGCTACTCTTCACTTGTGAAAGAGCTTCCATTGCTTTCAACTATAGCAATACCGCGCCATATTGGAGTTTTTAAAGACTGTGAAGTAAATATTGTTGCATTTTGTGATGCAAGCTTGAACGCTTACGGTTGCGTTGTTTATTTACACATTACAGATCCCACAGGAGATATTACTTTAAGATTATTGTGCTCAAAATCAAAGGTTTCTCCGGTTAAGATAACTACATTAGCTCGCCTTGAGCTTTGTGCCGCTCTTCTTTTGTCAAAATTAGTTAAACTTATTTATAACGCTTATAATTCTTTACATCCTATCACCGCTATATACGCTTTCTCAGATTCTACAATTGCTCTTTCTTGGATTAAATCTTCCCCGCATAGATGGTCAATATTTGTAGGAAACCGCATCGCTCAAATTCAGGAGAATTTATCACCTGACCGCTTTTTTCATATTAATGGTAAGGAAAATCCTAGCGATTGTGTGTCACGAGGTCTTTTACCGTCACAAATTATTAATAACTCGCTTTGGTGGCAGGGTCCTTCTTGGGCCTGCTATCCTATTTCACAATGGCCTATTGAACCTTTTGTACCTTGTAAATCTGGAAGTGACATACCTGAAATGAAAAAATCTGTAACACTTACCGCTTTAACTGTTGTCGAAGATTCCCCAATATATCAACTTGGGTTGAGAGTTTCGTCATGGTCAAAACTTCTTCGCTGTGTTGTTTATGTACTTCGATTTATAAGAAAACTACCGCGAAACAAGTTTGTAACCGCATCCGATTTAAATACTGCTGAGAAAGCTATTATTCGAGCTCTTCAAGCTAAATATTTTGGTCATGATATTGCCAGCATTAGAAAATTAGATTTACCTTCGAAAAATATTCGTAAACTTAGTCCATTTATTGACGAAGATGGAATTTTACGTATTCAGGGTAGACTTTCGAGCTCTGATTTACCGTTTGAAACGCAACACCCCGCTTTATTGCCAAAACACGATCACATAATAAATATTATTGTTGATTATTTTCATAATACAAACTTGCACACTGGTCCGGACCTTTTGATGTCCATTATTCGTCAACGCTTTTGGATATTGTCCGCTAGAAACGTTATAAGAAAAAGAGTGCATATGTGTAAATCATGTTTTCGAGTATCACCTTCACACCCAACTCCCATGATGGCTGACCTTCCGTCAAGCCGTGTAATGGAGGCCAAAGCTTTCTGTCACACGGGAGTAGATTACGCGGGCCCATTTAAGATAACGCTTGTACGCAAACGTGGTCATCATTCACAAAAGGCTTACATTTGCCTGTTCGTATGCTTAACGACAAAGGCTATACATATTGAGTTAGCCTCGGATTTGTCAACGGACTCATTTCTTGCCGCTTTCAAACGTTTTATATCTCGTCGAGGTCCAGTTTCTTTCATGTATTCAGATAATGGCACTAATTTTGTTGGCGCAAAGGCTCAGTTAGATGAAATGTATAAACTTCTAGTTTCAAATAATTTTATATCCGCATGGAATGATGAATTAACTAAATACCGAATCATTTGGAAGATGATCCCGCCTCGGGCTCCACATTTTGGAGGTTTATGGGAATCAAACATTAAATCCGTTAAAACTCATTTAAATAGAGTAATAGGCGCACAAATTCTCACTTACGAAGAGATGTTAACTGTGTTGAATCAAGTAGAATGTCTTATGAATTCCAGACCTTTATGTCTTTTATCCGCAGATCCCAACCCCGAAATTCTCACACCCGCACATTTTTTGATGTCCACTCCTTTGCAGTATTTACCCGCGTCTGAATTGTCCGCAAATCAGATGAGTCTGACTAATCGCAAAGCGTTGTTAGATGGTTTGGTTAATTCCTATTGGAGGAAATGGAGTTTAGAGTACCGCATGTCATCAACCGCTTCAACTCTACTCGTAAACATTCATGATGACTTATTATTAATTAAAATTTGTTTCTTTTCAAATAACTTCCCGCTATTTAAGCTTTATGCTTCCTATCTTAGTATCTTTATATATTTGTTGAAAGTCCTGCGAACTTTCAAGGCGGGCAGGATGGTCACGCGGATTTAGTAATGGGATGCTAATGAATTATTGGAATTTTCGGTTCCGGTGACAGAATAATATAGACGTGTACTCGTTTGCTCTTAAAATAATATCAAGTTTTACCTTAATACTCAAATATATCAAGTGTAAAAAGTCACAATTCAAGATAACAGAAGATACCTTACATAAAAATAAACCAAGAAAGTTTGTGAACAGTGTTAATGTGCAACCTAATTATGAGAAATGAAAAAATAACCTCTTGAGATTATTATTTTTATTTTTATTTTGAGGGTATTTATTTTGATAAATACAGAGTGAAGTAAGTCACAGTTTAAGCCACAGACAATTCGACAATTTACATTCAAGCTAGGCAACTTTCAGAAATCATATCGATAAACAGTAATTTAAGTGTGGCTACTTTATGAAAACAATAAGTTACTATATAATCGGGGTTGCCAGATCTACTTTAAAATTATACCAGAATCATCTTAAAACGATCTACTAAAAATCGTAAAACAAAAATGTTCACTGAAAAATGGATAATCAAATGCAAATATTATTAGAAAAAATACAAGAGCAAATGAAACAACAGACTATCGCTATAACAGAAGCTGTAACTAAAAATGTTGTGCAACAAATTGATGAACGATTTAAAATGATAGACGACGAAAACAAACAACTTAAAAATTCAGTCAAAGAACTTAAGGAGAAAATTAAAGGTCTGGAAATGGCTAAAAAGAAAACTAACATACTACTCTTTGGAATAAAGGAAAACAAACAAGAAGAGTTAAGTTTGGTAAAATACATATCTGAAAAACTTAATTGTCATCTTGGATTAAGCATACAAGAGCACGAAATTATGAATATCTATAGAATTGGAAAGATAAAAACTACGCCTCGACCTATTTTAATATCCCTTGTATCGTACTGGAGAAAAATGGAAATAATGAGGTCCAAAAATAAACTACCCCAGGGTATTTATGTGAAGGAAGATTATACTAAAGAAATATTAGAAGCACGCAAAACATTACAACCAAAGCTTGAAGAGGAACGAAGGAAGGGTAACATAGCATACTTAAAATTAGATAAACTAATAATCAAGAGCCAAACGGATGCTAATCGAGAAAAAAGGAAAAGAGACCCATCTTCTTCACCCAATGTCAGCACACCACGAAAAGAAAATGAATTGTACGTAGCTCCAAAGAAAGTCAACACAACTAATGCATACGAATACATGGCACGCGTAAAATCAAACTCATTAAGAGAGAAAACCAATGTATAGCGATCACCATACACTCGAAACCGGAATAATAACAATCATTACAATACAAACCTGCAAAAAACAACCAAGAAAAACATTCCCCCAAGCCGGCTGGTCCCCGTGGGGGAAAATGACCATAACCCTCCAGTAAGCAAAACAGTACCTCAAAAATCAATAGAAATTGGAACATTTAATGTAAAATCGTTAGCATCCACAACAAGATACATAGAACCAGTATACTCACTAGAAAAATATTAGGCTTAGTTGAAGTTAGACGGATGGGCTGTGGCATCGAAGAGCATCAAGACTTTATATTCTGCTTTAAAGGAGAAACACCTGGCATGCGTAAAGTAGGATTTTTGATAATCTAGTAAGCTTCTTAGGCGTATCTAAAAGAGTTGCAATACCTTAACTGGAATTCAACAAAATGATAATATCAATCAATAATTCAAGTGTATGCACCAACTGAAAAGGATTCTAAAGAAAAATCGATAAAATTTTACGAATCACTACAAGGAAGCGCAAGCGCAGGCTAGTGAAAATGTACTGTTAATGGGAAACTTCAATGCCAAGATAGGGATAGCTAAAACAAAAGAAGAAAATAATGGATGAAAAGAGCTAAGAACAAAGAAAATTGGATTAAGCTGGAGGAGGCCTATACCCAAATAGGGGTTCCTATCGAAGAAAAAGTTTGATGTAGGCAAATCAAATAAACAACAATAAATAAAAAAGAAGTGTAAAAACTGAAAATAGATCAAAATGTAAAAATCATATTACTATATATTTAAGAATATTTACATGTAATACTTAGGTGATGGGAAATAAAAGGCTTTAAAAAAAAAAAAAAAAAAAAAAATGAATTATTGGGATGGCGCCACCTTTGGAGTTTGTCAGTAACTAATTACCGCGACTATCCAAAGCGTGGTTCTACCCGATCGATCACGCTTTACCGCTAGCTGCCTAGATGGCGGCACTTGTATATTGTGTGGTGCTTGAGCTTACGAAAAGCTACGTGAGCTTCGTCACCCCCTCCCGCCGCCCGCGTGCTTCCATCGCCGACGCCCGCACGACAGTCACTGGCAAGGTCTACAGGTGAGTGCAAGTTCTTTTAATTTATTGCCATTTTATTGCTGTTTCCGTGTAATCATTCGCCCGCCCGCTCGCTTATGTGTATTTAATTTATATCTTTAGTTTGATTACTAGCTTTTGTTTACCGCTATATAGTTTTACCGCTCCGCTAATTATAAGTGACAAACATTTGTCACATACCGCTTAGGACGGCTATTTACACGCCTTTCTACAACCCCGCTTTATATGCTCCCGCCGCAGGAGGGCTATTTACACGCCCCCTTGCTACCCCAATAATAATTAAAAATTAATTAACACTTTTATTATGCCTTGCTCATTTTTTAACCGTTTTCGCCATCTTCCTTTTCTTTGTCATTCTGTCATTCTCTTCTTCCTTTCTTTCTGTTTTCTCTCACTCACATCTTAACGCTCCGTTCCACACTCTTTTCATACTTTCCGTTCTTACCAATCCTACATATATATATTTAAATTCTACGTTTCCCGACCCATTGATATGTTTTCATAGGGTAAGCTACAAAATTCGGAAATTCAGAATTCAGAATTCGGTCGCATGCCGTAGACAGAAGTATTCAGATTGCTGTCGATGGACTCCAATAGCAGACCTGTACTACCAGGTATATAATATATTATGTTAACAAAACATATTATAATCATCATCACATTGATTCATCAGTGATTAAAACTGCCTACATCAATTGTTAGTCAATGTTTTATTTCGATTTTTTTTTATTACCTTTTGTATTATCTAAGCAAACCTATCGAAATGGGTGGACGAGTTCCCGGTCCACCTGGTGTTAAGTGGTCACCGGAGCCCACAGACATTAACAACTTAAACACCGCCACCCAACATAAGTCTCAGTTTTATAGTATAACGGCTGCCCCACCATTCCAATCGACACGCATTACGCTTTGAGGTGGAAATAGGCAGGGTCGTGGTACCCACAGGTGTGGGTTCACAACCTAACAACAAAATTTTCCAGGAATCTGACTATTGATTTCACACAAAATCAGTAAAAAACTCTTTCCTTTATTCGAACGAATTTAGTCTTAGAATCTCATAGTATTCTTAGTCGTATTCGTCAAAAACCACGCTCTAATAGCTCCGTTTTACCAAATTCAACACGAATAAAGTACAATAATAAAACTACTGAATGAACCCGTCTTTCCATTCGTGGTTTGATCAACAATGTAATTTCAATACAATGTAATTGGACCTTCACTACGGAACCAGTTCTCGTTACATTTAAGCATTTGAACGAAAGAAACAGGTATCATTTGTTGTTTTTTGCGTGTGGGGGGAATACATGTCGCTTTGTTTGAATGAACACATGAATAAATCAATTAGATCATTGACATCTGTTTGGTTCCATATTTTGTATATTGCGATGACACATTATTAATGTTGCCAGTACTTTTTTTTATTATTATTCTTATTTTTTATTGCGTAAATAAGTGGACGAGTTCACAGACTACCTGGTGTTCAGCGGTTACTGGAGTCCATAGACATCTACAACGTAAATGCCGCCACCCACCTTGAGATACAGGGTCTAAGGTCTCAGTATAGTTACAACGGCTGCCCCACACTTCAAACCGAAACGCACTACTGCTTCACGGCAGAAAGGGGGGGGGGTGGTACCTACCCGTGCGGACTCACAAGAGGTCCTAGCACCAGTACGGGCGTTTTTTTTTAAATGCACTCTTGTAACAACCAAATCAGAATATTCCATTCGCTATTAATTCATAGCTTTGTAATCGGGAAAAAATACCAAATAGATCATCGACATTCTAAACCTACCACATTTTATGTAAAACTTGAACACCGTGATCACGTACAGAGCTAAATCAGTAACAAGTTCAATGTACAGATTCATGTTTGTTTGTACGTGCGCTCAGACTGCAAATGCTACGCATTCGTTACTCCAATTTATAATTTGATGGCAACACCAGCTGCGCAAATGCCCTTCCATTAGCATTTCACTGTCAATGCTGTTTATTGAATCGTTGAAATTTCAGTATTCACTGTAAATTATTTTACTTCGGTTGTGAAATTACTAATGGATGAGTTTTTTGGAATTCACAAACTGTCAGTGAATAAACAATCTTAGTTGATGGCAGAAATATTGCCGTAGCTATTCACTACGCAGAGCTAACAGTGTTCACGATATATTAACAACCTTAGTAACACAGGGCTTAAAAAAGCTCGTTCTTAGGCTGAACAATTGTATTTGAATTAATAATCTAATTAAGTTCATGAATAAACTTATAAGAATGCAACAAAATATTAATGGTTACGTACCAGCATTAGGAAATCCTGTTAAAAAAATATCTATGATTTATTCTTTAAAATATCTTTCTTTTTCTTACTTATTGTGTAATGATTCTTTTATACTTTAGATAAGTTTGCGATAAATCTGTATTGTTACCCCCGCTCAAGTTGCTACTAAGTAACTACTAATATTAATTAAAAAATAAAATTAAATCAGCATGTTCACTTATAACGTTGTCTTTATAAAAAAATATGGTAAATAGCTGCTAGCCTCATAAAATCTTCATTACGAACCTACTAATATAATATGGACGTATTATAGTCCTCTGTGGAATTCAAGACATTTGCATATCTCGCACGAGTAAGCATGAATACTGGCGAGTTATTTTAACACACCGTATCCCGCAAGATATTTATTAATCCTTTACTGCCAAGATAGTGCCTCCGATGCGTTTTGAAGATAATCAAAACAGATGAGTGAGTCATCCATACTGTTTTGGGTAATTTAAGAGGCGGTCGATGTCGAATTGTCACGTTATAATTTTATTGTACAAATTGGCCTTGCTGTATATTGGTGGTGTTATTCATATATTGACGGTGAATATTTACCGTCAGGTGGACCGTATGCTCGTATGTCTCAAAAGCATTTTTTTTTATTTCGCATTATGTACCTTTTTGCTTGGAAACATGGAAATCAAATTACGTCTATTGATATATATAACTATAATACATACTTTGCCACGAATAATAAAAAATAGTAAATAATTAACTACAATATATAATTAATTTAACTAATTTTGAAGTAAACACTCTTAGTGCTTCGTGTAAGAAGTGAAAACGAAAGAACTGCACAAACACTAGAGCGCATTTTGTGTGCAAAAATATCCTAAAAGTTTTTAATCTAGTTTCTAATATAATTTAATTCTATGAATTAATGTGAACGCATTAAGATAATGTGCCGTGCAAAGACCATTAATATTCTTAGTAGGAGCGGCCCCGTTCGTCAAGAAGCTATTTTCGCGCACCCATTGAAGTTTAATCATCAGATGATGTCATTAAATAAAATTCTAAGTAATATCTTTATTTGGCAGCTTGTAGGTAATTTCAAGAAATTGCAATAGAGCCAAAATAATTTTAGTATATAATTTAATTCGTTTTTGTTTTTAGATCTTAGTTAATACTAATGCATACATAATAAAAACATTCTTGACTTGTTAGGTCTCCCTTGGAGGCGCTCGGGTAGCTGTTAGCAAATCCCGCCCCTTCTGGCTGAGCCCTTTCTCGCCCTCGCGGCCACCAATAAACCCTCAATCATAAAAATAAAAAAAAACAATAACATTAACGTGACATAACTAACGGGAAATTGGTCAAAAGAGACCCTTCTTCTTCTTCTTCTCGTTTCAGTTTCCTCAGAGTGTAATAAAGTTATTTGTCTTTGTTTACGGCCTGAATTCTCAAGGACAGCAAAATCTACAGTATGTTCAAACATCCAGATTATCGTTATCGCTTACTTGAAAAAAAGCCAAGTTGTCGTGCATTATTTAGTGACAAGGGATTTTAGTCGCTCGAATTACGACATCGCCTGTCGACCAGTGTGCTTAGTGCGAGTTTTTTAACGTTCTCGATGGCGTAAAAGTTAACTCAAATTTGTATGGAGTTGGAACGTTTGCCTACGTTTCCCGCTAGGAGCGCTGTTCCAACTGCATACAAATTTGAGTTAACTTTTACGCTATCGAGAACGTTAAAAAACTCTCACTAAGCATAACTAGAACTAGAACTCCTACAGATTTTTAAAGCGAAACTTGCTTTAAAAAACTTATGCAAATTTCAAAGTCTCGCTCGCGCTCCGTTTATGTTTTGAAATCTCATTATAATTAAGATGTGCTTAATCTATGATGGTCGCAGCTGGCAGGTGAGTGCCCATATCTCGTGTACGGCATTGCGATCGAGTCACGGAGTATGCTGCACGGAATGCAGGCGCATTTGCATGGGATGCGTTGCAAATATTATCTGACCGTTTATTAATAGAACGCCGTGGTTTTATGCTAAACATTTTTTATTTCACTGCCATAAAGTTAACTCATTGGTTCGCAAAATAATTTATCATCTTTCCTCTCCTTGTCGTGAACAAAGCTAAGCCAGATCTATTAATTTTTAGGAAATGTATTATTTTTAAAATGACTAGATTGTATATTCATTTATTTATTTATTTAATGAATACAGAAGCAAATACCGTGTTATTTGTTGATTCCCAAATGAATTTCAATGCTTACTACGTAATAAGAAATATGTAATGTGTGCTTCGGTGATGCATATCGACGCTTGAAAGGCAAACGTGGCTAAGCGACAATGCGTGAACTTTACAGTAGACTAATTTAAAGTTGAAATACCTGAAAACAAAATTAATTTTAATGAATCTAGCTGTAGTAGAATCTAGCTAGTAGCTGTAGGATTGAAATAATTTTAATAGACCTAGAAATATACATTTTTTGCGCATCGAATATGGTTATTGCCTATCATTTATGTACAAAGCCGTTATTGTCGCTTAGTCACGTTTGCCTTTCAAGCGTCGATATACATATGGCACATATTAAATCAACGAGTACATACACATTCTACTACAGCGTACGTACATATTCTACTACAGCTGGATTCATTAAAATTAATTTTGTTTTCAGGTATTTCAACTTTAAATTAGTCTACTGTAAAGTTCACGCATTGTCGCTTAGTCACGTTTGCCTTTCAAGCGTCGATATCATCGATGGATGTATACATAAAAATAGCTGCACTTAAACGCACAAATAAACTTTAAGTGTGTAAACTAACCGATGTACGCGGTTAGGAGATAAATATGATGGATGCTTAATGGTTTGATGATATTAGTTATATGTATAAGCCTTATGGACGGAAGGTAAAAAAATTCAAGAAATATTATTCTATCGTGAAGCAGTAATGCGTTTCCGTTCGATAATTGGAGTAGTTGTTGTACTGTATAAACTGAGACTTAGAACTCATGTCTTAATACGGGTAGCCACATTAATGAGGTTGATGTCTATGGGCTCCGGTGACCACTTAAGAATAGGTAGGCTGTGAGCTCGTCCATCCGTCTTAGCTATATGTTAGCTTGACTTAGATGACACTTAAACATATTTAACTAAAAAGTACCAACAACTTCTGGTTTCATTTCACTTGATTTTTTTATTTTTTATGAGCGACGATTCTATGTTTCCTTTATAAATTTCGAATACTCAGCTAAATAAAATATTATATTCTATGTAGTGTTCTTAACGTATTTTTAACGTACAGATGTTGCATTCACAATAAAAAATTTCATACTATCAATTTACTGTAATATTAACCATTATAAATTTAAGTAACTAAATAGTCCTGCGAACTTTTACTAAATTCACGGGTCGCGTATTTCATTGTGCTTAAATAAGTTCATTTAAAACAAAACTGGATTTGAACAAATTCGAATCCGTCTTTATATCGTAGTTTGCAAACCAACAATATTTAAAAAAAAGAAAACAGAATTACAAAATATTTACCGTACAGTATAAATACTGAATTGAAATCTCATTTGCTTAAAAATACTTTAATTTGAAACATTCACATCTTGATGCACCGCGATGCACTCAAACAGCGACGCCAGTCAGCGACCTACATTTGAGCTCTACAGCATTAAAAATAGTCTGTATTCATTAAAAAACATCCATTAATTATAAGCGGATATTGATCGAGCCAAGTTTGGATATAAGTGGAATTTGTTAGTGGATATGGTCGGTTAGTTTGGTGAATTTATAACTCTATGGGTACGCTTTATCATCATTTCCGGCTTTATTGCGGAGAAATTTTATAGTTTATTAAAAGCTGCCCGAATAATTCGGTGCTAAAAACTGAATTCGATAGATGTATACAAAATGAAATGATGTATCCATGTAATATTAAATAGAGTTCTTTAAAAACTCAGGTAATAAACAATTGTTTTCGATTGTTGAGGAACAGACTATTGAAATAAATACATAATAGTTTAAAAAACAAAAAAACATGCTTTTAGAGAAAATACAACTAAGAAATAGAACGTAAATTAATTATAAAAAAAGCATGAGTATGAGCGTTACTATTGTGGAAGATCTGTTAAAATTGGCAGCTAGTCCCAACAAAAATCGCTAATCCTGATTACCCTAGTAAGGATAACGGGTCTGTTTAAAATATTGTATTTTATCGGTCATATTGATAAGTATGTCAAATTTCGAGTTAATCCGACGTATATAAGGGGGTCAAAATCATGTTGAAATTTTCCGTTACATACATAATACATATTTACCTTTATGTGTGTTAGTATGTATGTACATATGTACGTATGAAGCTAATAAGAACGTGTTCATAAAAATGCGGTATTGATGTCTTTAAAATTCGAATTTAAACCTTTATTTTAATTAATATAATGTAATTGTTAACTAGATCTTATGTTAGAAAATACATGATGACATTCACGTTGAATAACTGCCTGCTGTCGGATAAACAATTGCTACTGCTACTGCTACACCGGTTAATAAAATGGCTGCATTTTATATTATTAATGAAAAAAAAACCCAAGTGCGCCATGAAAATCTCACAGCACGCCAACGAAATTCAAAAATATCACCGACAGGTTTTATTTAACAAACAAATGAACGCTGAAGCTCCCATAATTTCTATAAATGGATACAAAACGTTTGACATCCTTAATGGGACGCGCGTGGCGAAACGGATATAAGTGTTAATATTTTACAAGCCCCGATCTCTTCCTTATTAAGAGTCGACGTATTTAACTCTCGTCTTGTTTATTTTCGTGTGGAATGCGAAAAATGTCTCCAGAACTAGGATTAGGAAACGACGTTGGCACCTTCCTGGTTACGGAGAATGTGGAGCAGACGGGATAATAGGTATTAAAGAGCAAAATCCAGTCCAATTAAGGCAAAAAAATATTTAGAAAGTGCTTTTTGAAATACAAGTTATTTTTAGTAATTGTCTTCTTAGCTTTAGTGATACTAAAATATTTTCGTATATTTTATACTTATAAATAGTTTTCAATAATATTCTTTAATATATGTATAAAACAAAGTCGGGTTTGTTCGAAACTTATAACACGAGAACGGTAGGACCGATTTTAATGGTTTTTGATTTGTTGTATTTATCATCATCCCGAATAGCAGAATAACGAAATAAAGCATTGGAAAATTTTATGAAAAAATAAAATAAAGTAGGGAAAGGGGTCCTTCTTCGCAGTGAATGCGCAAACTTGTGTCTTTAACGGGTTGAATTGAACCAAGTTCAATTCACCCCATTTGGAGACTCGCCCCAGAGAGTTCTCCACTTCAGACACAAGTTTTGATCGTCTCTCTTGCACCACGCTTCGAGAGAGACTATGATGGCCGATATATCGCGCATCCCCCGTGCTGTCATCCGCATAGCAATGCATGCCATCAATAGACAGCATGTCATTGATATACAGGATGAAAAGCGTGGGGGAGAGCACCGAACCTTGTGGAACGCCAGCGTTAATGGTCATGGTATCAGAACAATCACCGTTTACAACGACCGTGATGTTCCGCCCATCCAGAAAGCTAGCGATCCACTTGCAGAGACCCTCGGGGATTCCGTAAGATGGTAGCTTCGACAGAAGTGCCCTATGCCAGACCCTGTCGAAGGCCTTCGCGATATCAAGGCTCACAGCAAGAGCCTCACCCTTGCTCTCCAAGGCTTCAGCCCACCTGTGAGTAAGGTATACAAGAAGATCGCCAGCTGAGCGACCGTGACGGAAACCGTACTGTCGGTCACTGATCAGCTGGCGATCCTCCAGATACTTCAGGAGTTGTATATTAATTATTCGCTCCATCACCTTGGAAAGCAAGGAAGTTATCGCGATAGGCCTATAGCTCGATGGGTCCGACCGGTCACCCTTGGGGATAGGGTGGACGTGGGCGGTCTTCCATGAAGACGGAACCCTGTTAGCGCAATATGAGAGGCGATACAAACGCGTTAGCGCAGGCGTCAGCTCAGGGGCACACGTTTTTAGAACCACTGCAGGGATGCCGTCTGGCCCACTCGACTTATGGACGTCCAGGAGTCGGAGTTCCCGCCTGACTGCACACTGTGTAAAGCAGATCTCCGGCAGGGAACTATCACACCGGAGGATGTTCGGTGGTGTGGCACCCCCGTCGTCCACAGTCGAGTTCGAGGCGAAGAGTTTGACCAGAAGGTCAGCCTTCTCTTTCGCACTATGGGCCAGACTGTCATCGGGCTTGCGTAGTGGTGGGAGACTAGACCTGCAAAAGTTACCTTCTGCAGCTTTGGCGAGCGACCAAAAAGCACGGCTCCCAGAGGGATAGCTCTTCAGTTGCTCGCCAATTCTAGCAACGTGCTCCGATTTCGCCCTGGCAATAACCTTCTTGTAGGACCTGGAAGCGGCGTTATATTTCCGCCTTTCCTCTGAGATGTTAGGATCCCGACGTCTCCTAGCATCATCCCATGCAACGTATGCGGACCGCTTGAGGTGTGCAGCATCCCTGCTGGCATTGTTATACCAGGGTCTGCTGCGACCCCCAACGGGCACTTCAGAGGAGGGGATAAACAATTCCATCCCCTGGAACACCACGTCTTTAAGACGGTCCGCACAGACGTCAGGATCAGCAGAGGAAAAGCAGAACCGCCCCCATGGGTAGGATGCGTAAAACTCACGCAATCCATCCCAATCTGCTGACAAATACTGCCAAACTCTTCGATACCTGGTCATCGTTCGACGACTAGGACGAGAGAGTGGTGTGGCAGCACGGATAAGGCAGTGATCAGACGATCCAAGTGGAGCGTCGACCACCACACTGTATCCGGCTGGATCGGTGGTCAGCAGAAGGTCCAACAGAGAAGGCTCGTGCCCCTCAATATCTGGGACACGGGTGGGCTGTGTCACCAGCTGGGAGAGGCCGTAGGCCAAGGCGAAATCGTAGGCAGCCCGACCCGGGAGGTCAGTGGTTCTGGACCCCAACCACTCTTGGTGGTGAGCGTTAAAGTCTCCAAGAACCACCACCTCCGCAGATGGGTACTGCTCAAGCACGCGGTTAGTCCCCTCTTGCACATGCTCTATCAGAGCTGAACCTGCATCACTGCTGCGGGACCTGTACAGGCACGCGTAGACTCGGGTACAACCCCCGTGATCTACGCGCAGCCACAAGAGGGACAGGTCCCGTTGTTCGAGGCTTCGTAAACGGCGACAACAGACATCAGCCCGGACGAATACACACACCCCGGCTTTACGCAGGAAGTTGTGCTCCAATACGTAGCCGGGGTACTCAAGGTACGAAGTATCAACCGGAGCAGATATCTGCGTCTCCGTCAGAAAAAGGAGGGCAGGCTGCGCCGTCTCAAGATGGTGGTGTACGGCGTCGAGGTTGCTATGTAGACCCCTTACATTGCTGAAATCCACATTAAATGTGGAATGGGGAATCGCCGACAAAACCCTTTTCCTTTTTCGAACTTTCATATATTATTTTTTTAATTTTATTTGGAGAGTGGGATTGGGTGGGGTAGGATGTTCGAGGCGAAATCGTGACAATACCTGAATAAAGCGCGGAGCACAGTACGTGCTCGACCACGGGTTGCGTGAGCGACTGACGCAGGGCATGGAAGGGCCCCCAGTCCACCCTGCGTGCGATCGCCGGGATCCACTCCGGTCTCCGACTCCGGCACGACGACCGCACGACAGGATTTTACACCGGTTGGCGGGACAGCTTCCCGGGGCGGAGTTTAGTAGTGACACCCGGGTTCAGGTCCCCAACTGACCGGCGGGCGGCGGCGAACACCGTTTCACTGGGTCTCCCTATACCCCCGTCAAACAATCACGTCCCGCGAGCTCACACGCACGTCTGCTCCGCATGTTCCAGATATCGCCAAGATTCACCCCCAACAAGGAAGAGGAAAGGGAAGGAATAACACTGGCTCTCCAACCCACACGCCGGAACACAGCTAGGCTATTTGGCGGCGGACTCTAGTTGGAGGGTGGTCGCCAGCCAGTCGGACAAGTCCTACCACCGATTATGTATTCGGCTCCCGTTTTGCACCACCCAGGGGTCACTTGTAGGGAATCGCGGGTAAAACCTACGGAAGCGGGAAGCAATCGACCCCCAAACCAGGTTTCGAATCTACAAGATTTATCTAAAATCTTGTAGATTCGGTTAATGGCGTATTTTAGATTTTTTTAATTCAGTAATGGAAACGGATTGACATATTATAAATTAGTTGTCAAATATTTATGCGTGCATTCAGAAATTTATTCTGTGTAAATTAAGGAAAGTGGATCAAGCTATGATACGTCTGAAAATTATATCTAATTCTAGATAGCTAATCTGTAACACGACATTCATTGATTGACTGACGGAATCCAAGAAAAAGAAAATCAATATTTGTTTGATCCATTGCAAGTGATAGAAATGACGTAACAATCAAAGGAACATGTGGTAGATTTTATAGACGGAAAATTATTTATTGGTGGTGGGGCGTATTGTAAGACCGCACGGTCTACTCACCACTGTCTATTTGTCATTAGTCAATGTGTTCAAGGTGAGTAGCAGCAATCATGTTGTGGATATACATGACGAGGACATAACTATCATACCAGGTCGACCATGAGATCGTTCAACCATCTACGCTATAAAAATACAGGGTGTTACAATATTAAGCCCACTTAATTTCGCGCCGGATCTTCTCAGCGGTCTCGCCATTCCAATCCGGCGGTAGATTCTGCGAAGCCCTTTGTAGGGTTAGTGGTAGCAAATTATCTGAGATTGAGCCCGTAAGCTCACCTAACAGTCCGTAAGAAGCTGAAATAGCCCCTTAGGCTACCAGCGAATAGGTAGAGAAATAAAATGTAAATTATTATTATAGATTAGTTAAAGTCATTTTAGGCTATCATTAAATAATCTTCAACACAATAACTACGTTCGTTCCAAGAACAAGAATATAGATTATATATAAATTCAATAAAAAAAAGACAGAATACTCTAAATTCTTCAGAATAAATTATTTAAAAACAGTTCATTTCAGACAGGATCTCTTTCAATCTCAATATAGTTTTTTTTTTTCAATTATAGTTTGTTCTGGTTAGTTGGACAATGAATTTCTAAAAGGTATAAAGGTAATTTTCAATATTAAATACAGTTACCAAACTGAATCGAAAAAAAGTCTACAACAGAATGCAGCCGCTGCACAATGAACAAAAAAATTAAATCCATAGCCGAGAATTTGCAAAATGATTCATCGATTCGTCTTTGATCGATATCTCAGTTGAGCAACTATCCTGTTCGCACTTGGGTAGTAAAGGAGGTGAACAAGCGAGACGTAAAATCTATGTAATAAAAAAGAATTCATCCTAAGTATCATTACTCTGTTTAGGTCAATCTTAGTTGATAGTTAGCGTGTTACTATTTACTCGCCGAGTTCGGCGGCGTGTGAAATTGATTGTCGTCCTTGGTTATTTAAGAAACAAGCTGACGTTGACAGCTTGTTTTTAAAAATTTGTGAATTGACGTTTCAAAACATGACATTACGATAGAATCTGTTTTTGTCAGTTTGAATTTTTTCATGGTGATCGTTATTGCAGTAATTAGTGATGAATGTAAACAAACCTTATTTTTAACCCTTTAACTGCCATGTAACTGGAAAAAACGACCGTAACGTAAGATTTTTATTAATAATGCACACAGTGTACGACTTAACTTTGTAATAACGTACAAATTAGTAATGCATATAGTGCACGACTTAACTTTGTAATAACGTACAAAAAATAACATTTTTTTTATTATTCATTGACCACGATCTCAGAGCGTTCGTTTGCGCAATACACTAACTCTTATGCAAACAACCGTGAATGAAGTGTACCACAATAAGTTCGCACGTTACCGAATGACCTCTAGTTTTATTTTCTTTATACCTCGAATAGAACTTAAAATTAATATTTTTATAATAAGGAACTTCGTTCCTATTCGGTGTCCCACAACACCACACATCTTTTTTTCAGTATCTTCGGATTCGTCTGACCCAGAGGCTACCAGAGATTCCGGCACCTATTAATTCGTCTATTAATCCGGCAATAATATTGTATATAAATCTAGACTACTGTTTTGGTAAAGACGGCGGATTGCTTAAGACGATGATGATTGAATATTGCATATGCTCAATTCAGTTTTGAAAAAGAAAATACGAATAAACGCATTCAATGTTGTTTGCTGTGGTGAAACTAATCGGTTTTATTTTAAATAAAATACCGCCGAATATGCTAGGATAATATTCAAATTTTCTCCTCATAGAACTAATACAAATATTACCCTATAAATAATTTATGTAAATTGTGAACACTCGCGGCGTTGTGTTACAATGGAAAATGTTAGTTTGATGGCGGCCTAAAGCCATTTGCAACATCATATAGATCATTAGTTTTGAATGAAACGTTGTATCCATATAATGATAATAGCTAGAAATTTGGCGACGATTTTTGTTCAATACCATTTAGTTGTTTGCGATATTATGCTTAAAAATACTTTTTTACTCTTTCGTAACAGCTATTTACCAAAATTATTATCTGTAAATAAGAGACCCGAAAATATCTTTACTTCTGAATATAAAAAAAAACTTGTAAGATTTTCACACGTTTCTTCGCCCAGTGAAATGGAAAGCTTTATATGCTGACAAACGATTTAGTGAAAAAAGCAAACGGTAGTGTTTGTCCGTGGTCGTGGGCTACTATTGAATTTTCACGAGATGGAAAGTGCTCACTTGGCACTTTCATTCATGTCACCTTGCCTAATCTTTGCGACCTCTATGTGTATTAAATTTCGAAATTTTCTAGTTTGACTAAGCCAGAAGCCCGAGCCTTTGCCTGTGATTATTAATTGGGGAAATATTCTACTATAGTATTCATTCTACTAATTATATTCAAATTATATAATATAATATTCCAAGTTTGTCCAAGAAATTCGTTGAGCCATCATGGAGATTAACTACAAGGAAACAAGAATTAGTACAGAATTTTGTTCAAAAATAGATTGTTTTGAATGTTTGCAGGCCTCGAAGCTGCTAATCATAATAGTATGACAAGTGTCATAGTTTAAAAGAATGTGCTTTTTATACAATTAGGGAAAAGGTTCGTGGGTTTTGCTAACTATACACAAACACTTTAATTTCAATCCATTTATAATGGATACATCTAGCCGAGATTTCGATTTATTTTCTCAAAGTTGATTGCGACATTTATGTCGTATTACCTTGGGCTCATCACTGAGTAACAGAAATTATTAATTTTATAAAAAAAATCGAACATTTGAGATAGATAAATTGATAATCAATAATATTAGTCGTGTTTTTAGTTTTGCAAAGTAAGTGTCGTCTCTGGAAACATAAGATCGAAGCCTCATTTGTATTTTATAATTATAGTGCAAAAACCCGGATTAGGACATTTTCACTAACCTGACCATAGAAAAATATAACAGTTGTGTATTGTAAATACAATATTACGGATCTGCTTATTCTACAGTAGGTAATTGGTAAACTCTTCTTACTTCACTTTTTCATTGGAAATGCCACATATATTTGCATAAGTTCTACTGGCACCTACATCGGAATTTCTCCAGTTACCTTATAAGCTAAAACTTAGGTGAGCCAGCTCTGATTTGGACTTAGAAGCTTCCTTATCACCTTCATTAGGCGACCTTACGGATGGACTCGATGAATTCAGCGAACAGAACACATTTACATCTTAATGCGTTTCGGTTTGAAGGGTGGGGCAGCCGTTGCAACTATACTTGAGACCTTAGAACTTGTATCTCAACGTGGACGTCTATGCGCTCCAGTAACCACTTAACACCAGGTGGGCTGTGAGCTCGTCCACCCATCTAAGCAATAAAAAATTAAAAATAAAAATAATAATGGGAATTTATTTATAGTTTGCCTCTTGTATTCACGCCTCTATTCATTTATCTTACTAGTTTTAGTGAAGTCATACAACTTGTTCGACTATTGAACATTGCGAGCACCGTTTGTTTGCAAAGCTAAGTAGGCGTGTCGTGTCATCCCGCACAAATGCTTTATTCCCATCACATCTATACATATAAATAAAATTGGAGTGTCTGTTTGTAATATTGAAATAACCGCTTTTTTCTACATTCATATGAATATATATACGGTACATACACCAAAATAACATTTTTTACAATTTTTGTCTGTCTGTTTGTTTCGGCTAATCTCTGGAACGGCTGGACCGATTTTGACGGGACTTTAACTGATAGGTAGTTGATGATATAAGGAATAACTTAGGCTACTTTTTTAGACTAGCTTCGCCCCACGGCGTCACTCGCGGTATGACAATAACCGGGGGTAACGTCGCGACTCAGCTAGTCATCAATAATACAGAATGTTACTCATGGTTTCAACGCGTAATAATACGAAATATGAACCAGAATTTTGTTATTATTAAATTAACTGTATTACATATTTATTCTTAAATCAAGCACGTTGTATAAAACAAGTATCAAGTATGTTTTGTCAAATTTCCACCTTCTATTTCGTTGCGATTTTGGTTGCCTGATATAAAATTATTATTTAGGTTTTTTTTCTTTTTTCTTTTGAACATGTTTATGTAAAATAAAGTTATAAAAAAAGTTATAAAAAAACAAATATTAAATCTTAACAACATTATGAAACTCGATAGTGATTGATCTCTTGAACATGCACAGAAAAAATAACTCGGTATCGATGTTAACAGTGAAAAAGAAGAAAATCATTCTAAAATTAGCTCTCTAAAGTATTAAGCATTGAAACCGAAATGGACTCGCAAAAAATCATCAAACCCAAGATTGAAGTGCAAAGCTCGTTTTATGATTTTAAAAAAAGTCATATTTTAGATTTTCGATTAACAATTTGAGACATAACATCTTGTATTTTTATTTGTTTGCTACCAACGGATTTGTCAGTTACGAGAATCTATGAAATCTTTGAATCATAAGTGTTTAAATGCAGCTCAGAACAAAAATAATTCAATTTACAAAATTCACTGGGTATCTACCTACTTACAAGACTATCTAGTCTCAATACACAAAGAAATTTGGGAAATTTGTCTGTTCATTATATACTTTTTAATAAAATGTGAGGTGAGCACGATCGATTAACACCTACGCATTACTGTCACGGAGCGGTCATGCTCCAGTTTCAAGGATCACTCAAGATATTTACGAAATAATTGAGACATCCAATTCATGTCTCAAACTGTGAACCAACTGCTTGGTACTTAATGCTCACACAGTTAGCAATAAAAAGTTTTCGTCGACAAAAAAATGAAGCAATAACTTTGGATTTCGAAATATATTTCTTGTATGATCAAAATGAATGCATAAGTATAGTCGAAAACGCCCACGCGACGGACTTCGGCAATTCGTGCGCATTGCGGAATTAGGCCACCACTGACCTGTTTCACTTTTTCTGATAGGGCCTACATAGACTGTGTAGCGGCATGAAAATGCGACTGCAATGCGTCGTCGATAAGTTGCTTATGTTAATCCGATGCGTGTTTTGGACCATTTAAGCACGTTTATATTAGAAGTGGTGGTAGGACCTTTTGTGATTCCGCACGGGTACCACCACCCTGCCTATTTCTGCCGTGAAGCAGTAATGCGTTTCGGTTTCAAGAGTGGAGCAGCCGTTGTAACTATACTGAGAACTTAGAGCTTATATCTGAAGGTGGGTGGCGTATTTACGTTGTAGATTTCTATGGGCTCCGGTAACCACTTAACACCAGGTGGGCTGTGAGCTCGTCCATCTATCAATGCAATAAATAAATAAATTATAAATAACCAAATTTACTTCTAAATTGAGTTTTTTCATCAAATAGAAGTTCATTGATTTAATTGAGGGTATTTTAGTGTCGCTGAAAAATGGCCTACCGTGTGTTACAGTTCTTAGTTAACTTGAGTTTAGGAATTTAGGTCATTTTGCAGTTAGAATAATTTAGATCTGTCCGTTTGCCAAGAAAACGGGCATTTCATTGATGATACATTTATTTCGACCTCAAAACAGTTTAAATTTACTGGAATTTAAATATCAAATGGGTCACCACTTATTTTAGTAACGGAATAAATATAATACATTATTTATTAACAGTGATTCAAGAATGGTAGAAATTGTATTAAAATGTTATATGTACGTCGCTTGTTCGGACAATTCAAATAGTACAATTAGGTACATATCGACGCTTGAAAGGCAAACGTGACTAAGCGACAATGCGTGAACTTTACAGTAGACTAATTTAAAGTTGAAATACCTGAAAACAAAATTTATTTTCACGAATCCAGCTGTAGTAGAATCTAGCTAGTAGCTGTAGGATTGAAATGATTTTAATAGACCTAGAAATATATGTTTTTTTTGCGCATCGAATATGGTTATTGCCTATCATTTATGTACAAAGCAGTTATTGTCGCTTAGTCACGTTTGCCTTTCAAGCGTCGATATATATCGACGCTTGAAAGGCAAACATGACTAAGCGACAATGCGTGAACTTTACAGTAGAGCAATTTAAAGTTGAAATATCTGGAAAAAAAATTTTTTTAACGAATCTAACTGTACGATTGAAATTATTTTAATAGACCTAAAAATAGTTTTTTTTTGCCCATCGAATATACTTAAAGGTTATTGCCTATCATTTGTGTATATAGCAGTTATTGTCGCTTATATATATTGTCCATAATTTGATAAACAGGTAAAATTATCTGAATTTTATATAAAAGGTTTCTCGTCACAAGTAAAATTATCTAAGCCAGCATTGAAAGATTTGGAGTAACATGTAAAACAATATGAGCTATCGTTTAAAGATTTTCAGTAACATGTAAAGTTAGACAAATTCGCACAGCTTACAGTTTCGTTTTGGGTATATTGGACTAAAGTGATCCCATAGTTCACAACAAATCGAGTAAATGTATCTAAATACTATTCCATTTTTTTATGCATGTAGAAAGTGTAAAGAATTGAACTAAAATGTAATAAATTACTATGATAAATCATGCAAAAGTGTGAAACCAAAAGAGTGAGACGTTTATGAATAAACATTTATTGAATTATTGTAAGAAACAATAGGGATATACATATTTTTTTGTAACAAAATCACGCAAAATTAGATGTGTGGACGACCTCACAGCCCACCTGGTGCTAAGTGGTTACTGGAGCCCATAGACATCTAGAACGTAAATGCGCCACCCACCTTGAGATATAAGTTCTAAGGTCTTAAGTATAGTTACAACGGCTGCCCCACCATTCAAACCGAAACACATTACTGCTTCACGGCAGAAATAGGCAGGGCGGTGGTATCTACCCGTGCAGACTCACAAGATGTATCAGCGTAACTTTAACTAGTAGGTGAGCTCACGGGACTCAAACCTGACGATGTTGCCAACACTGGCCCTAGCAAGAGCAGTGCTTCGCAGAATCTACCACCGGATCGGAAACGCGACCCACTGAGAAGATCCGGCGAGATACTCAGTGGGCTGTGTATGTGAGTTATTTTACGTCGCGAGGGACGGGTTCGACGAGAACAATGACCGGGGAAGTCAATCGTGAACATTTGTTAAGTACGTATTCATTCCAAAAATTTGTACCCGCCTGCGGGATTCGAACATCGTTGCATCACTACATACGAATGCACCGGACGCCTTATCCTTTAGACCACGATGACTTTGTAAACTTTTCATAAATCTTTTTACGGAATCTATAGTCGTTTCTTTGGTCTTATTTGGTGGTTCACATCTCCCTCATGGGAACAAAATGCAAAATAATGTGACAAACGACTTTACTAAGCGACGCCCAGCTTATGAATGTCACCTTTTACCAGCCCGCCAAAACGTGGTACGCGACTAGTTGCGCATACCCACGCGACGTATTTAAACTCGCGCAGTTCCTAAGCGACAAAAAATTATATTTTGTTTACGGGTAAACATAACTAAGCACCAAAAATAACCATTGAAATTAATCAAGTAAAATTATCTAGGCGACGTAGTTATTAGAAATGTTGTCATGTAAAAATATTTACGGATGGAAAGGGATATTATGTTAAACAAGTAAAACTATCTAAGATTCAATATTATTCCATTTTGTTTCAAGTTAAATTGTATAGCTGTACCAATTACGACTACTTTGTATAGGTACAATCTACTAAGTGGTTTCAAAGAAAAATTTCATAACAAGTAAAAATAAATAAATACAAACAAATGAAAATTTAAAAACATGAATAACTGACTAAGTAAATAATACCTTATTATTAAAATGTCCTAACTGCAGGATGTCTCTAAAATAACTTTTTTTTTGTCGTTTGGTAGGAAAAAACTCTGCATTTTTATGAAAATCACACCATATCTAAGCGACATAAAACACGTCACAGAGTGATGAAACCTATATTAAACGACGCAGAAAAATCAGACGATTCCAATGGTGTATCTAACTCATTTTACATACTTTTGTCGCTTAGTCAGGATTGCCTTTCAAGCGTCGATATACATTGTATAATGTACTGTACTGTATTTTTTTGATTGAATAGATGGGTAGACCAGCTCACAGCCCACCTGGTTAAGTGTTACTGGAGCCTATAGACATCTACGACGTAAATGCGCCACTCACCTTGAGATATGAGTTCTGTCTCAAGTATAGTTACTCTTGGTACTCTCCGTAACCATCAGTAATGGTGAAAGGCCCCTACGAGCTTCCAATACATTCCTTGCGTCAGTAAATGCAGATACTCCAGAAACACCACTGCTCATATTTGAAAGAATCCACATAATCTTTTCACGTTTCAAACCAGGCAAGAATCCAACATTTTAAAAATTCCAATTAGATCTCTGTTTTAGTATATAAACAAGTATTACTAGAGCATTGCGGCAATTTTCAGCTGACCCATAACTTACGGGTCACCTAAGCTATTAAGTTGATGCATAAAGTGGGCCGCAACTTAATGAATGCATTATGCAACTCTTCAGAAACAGGTTGAAGCTTTTAATCAAGTTAAATATGCATTACTAAGTAGTGCTTTTTTAGGAAAAATCTGCTGAAATTAATTACTAGAAAGAGCGAAAATCGTTATTAATGCATCATTAAAATATGAATCTACTAAAGTAAATTTAAAATAGAAAAAAATGTTTCTATGTAAATCAAAATCGCAAGAGAAAATTTTTAATTAAGTTAACAAACTGTAATGCTTTAAAAATCTATTAAAAGATGAAATTAATTACTAAAAAGAGCAAAAATCTTTATTTGATGCATCATTAAAATATGAATCTACCAAAGTGATTTTAAAATAGAAAAAATATTTCAAAGTAAATCAAAATCGCAAAAGATAATTTTTAATTAAAGTAACAAACTCTAATGGCTTAAAAATCTGCTAAAAGAAGTTTTTTGGTTGTATTGCCTACCTTGACACTCGAGACTTTTGTAGAGTCTCCTTAGTGTCGTATTACTGTCTTATCTTCCAGACCGAAATAAAATAAAAACAGTCTCACATAGCTGGTTAAGTATTAGTTCAAATTAATAAAATTATTAAATCGTAATTGTTCCTTGACATTCCTGCGAATTTTCAAGTTATACGTATACCTTTTGAATTTCTTGAAAATATCGTTAAAAGATTCCGTTACATAGATAAATAGGTAGACAAAGGTCAAGCCCATAAAAGCGTGTCAAAGTAAGAAATTAGTTAGATTAAATTGGTAATTTTATCTAAAATACTTATCATATCGACCGTAAATGGTAATCCTGCTGTTATGTCCCTTATTATATTATATTCAGAGCTCTCCCAGAGATATCTTTAATGACCGGTTTGAAGCGGTCGAGTCACAGCGTGCTTCTGTGACCTTTATCTGTCCTTGTCGGTCGTCCCACAAGGCGCTTAAGATTGTGCAGTTGTTTATAAGTATAATTAATTTTTATATTCCGTACAATCGAAATCTGTCATAAAAGATACTTTAAGTGAATTCCGATTCAAAGGGCCACTATTGAAAAGGAATAAAGACATCTATTGCATGTGGCAACTTTCATATTGTTATTTCTATGGACTACCGTTTAGCATAAGGTCGGCGAGATCGCGCCCCATCTATGACGATTAACAAAGGTATTTCTAAATTAAAATTCAAGATCTCACCTCCACAAATTACATCAGCCAGGTTCGTTTGCACACACTGATGTGTCACGGCTCCATCCCTAACCGTGGTGATCTCTCCGTAAAGCTGATGCAGAGCCTCCTGGTCTGACATGAGAATGGTGCGGGGAGATGGACATTCTTCGTCTAGGCTGTTGGGGTGTCTTGATGATGAACGGGACCTGGACCGACGACGTCTGTGGACATTCATATATTGGTAATAACGAATTGGATTTTCATTCATATGAAGAAATTGTTTTATTTACCCAAAAAAGCCTATTAGATATTACAATACAGATACGCGTTTCGAAGCATTTAGAATTAGGGATTTAAAGTTTTGGTAAGAATTAAAAAAGAATAAAAGGGCTCCAGTTATTTTTCCCCAAAGCGCCTTAGCTTACACTCTTTAGAGCTTTATTCAATAATTACGTCATCACCCAAAATGGTGCATCTACGTCATCGTAAGATTAAAATGCTCATATTTCTTTTCTGTTTTTTTTTTTTTAAGTAGCCTCAATTCTTGAACAATATTATTTAACACAGTAAAAATGTCCGTGATATCATCAGGTAGGTTGTTATTTATTATTGTTATTAGAAGATAAGTGAGGCTAACTTCACCATTAGTTACCTACGTCTATAGTAAAAATTTGTGACATCTCTAGATCGTTATTGAATATTTGGTAATGTCAGATAATGCTATAAATTATAAAGTGATACTTCAAAAGTATAAAATGATATGGAGTACTTCAGAATGAATTAACAATGAAAGACTTAATTGCCTTTTCTGTTACATAATAAGAAAACAATATTTAAAACCCTTAATCTCTTTTAAAATTAATATTAAAAATTAAACAGTATTAAAATTGAGCTCTCTTTTTACTGAATGACAGAATTCACTTCATGACACTGACGAATAATCCTGTTTAAAAATTAATGAGTTTTAAATAATAAAGATTTTTCTTTACAAGTATTTATTTATTTACTCAGTATTTAAATATACTAATAGAAAATGTATTTTATTTAACCATATAGATCCTTGATTAGAAACCTTGATTTGTGTTAAACAAGTTTGACTTTTAAAACAGAAAACAAAGTTTCATTTATTTTATAATTGCATACTTTTTTGTCTTTCAACCAATATCGAGAGACAGAACAGTATTTCCACGCCAGTGTTACCAGGTATGGGATTTTTTGCAGGCTTAAAGGAATTCTCATTAATGACACGACCTTTGCTTTTCCATCAGAACATCCGCATCACGTTTTTATAGCTCTTAATTTATGCTTAGTAAGGCTTACTTTAATGCAACAATTTTAGTGAATGATAGGTTAGGTATTTTTTTGCTTTAGATCATCAAAGTTTTTGTTTACGTCAATTTGACGGATATCAATCAGGCTACGACAATATTTCGTAGTGATGTCAACATAATCGATCACAAAACGATTTAGTGTGAAATAAGTAAGTGTAGAAAACTATCGATAAACAGATTTTAATGGTTGTATAAATAATTATACTGAACTATATTGCATGATCGCATTGAATTGATTTAGTAATTTCGACAGTACGAGATTGGTGGAACTATTGAAAATGATAACGTATTTTGAAAAATAATCTCTATTTAGACCCTACTAAAGCCCTACAAATCAAACAAAGGCTTTCGTCGATTGTCCAATTGCGAATCCTTAATATGTTTGGACATATCATTCGTAATGAAAGGTCATTGGAACGTTTAGTGGTTCAAGGAAGAGTAGACGCTCAACGCTCTCGCGGCCGATCACCCACAAGGTGGACAGACTTGGTTAAGTTATCTACGAAGTGTTCCCTTACTGAGTGTACACGTACCGCCACAAATAGAGAAAGATGGAGAAGTCTCTCAAAAGCCGCAACCAAACATTAAGACTTACGTAACCACGACCACTCCACCAGGAGTGAACGACTGAGAAAAGCCCTACGACCGACCTCATAAAATCTGTGACTCAGTCCAACATAAATGATTGCTCTCACTCTGCGAAACATCGTGCCACATGGCGTCGCATCGCGAGAGCATCGGTATCGCAGGATCCGACTGATGCATGACCACGACCACTCTGTCAAGGTGTACGAATAGGAAGAAGAAGAAGAAGAAAGCCCTACGAGCGATTTGTTTATATGTTCAAGAAGTTCTAGAGAATTTTGAAAGGGAGTCAGAATGTAGCCACATTGATATTTCGAAGTAAACATTCGCATAATATACGATGACATGATACACGGCGACACGATGATTGACGATCTTTCTTAAAATTGTTTCGATTCTCCATTATTCCAATTGAAACAGTAATTAACGAATTGTTTTTTTTTATTTTTAGCCTTTTTAAGTAGACGAGCATACGACCCAACTAAGGGGTTACCATCGCCCATGAACTTCAGCAATACCAGGGGCAGAGCCAAGCTGCTGTCTATCGTTAAGTACTCTCCACAAGCCTCGTTTGAAGAAGGATATGTCATAGCGCTCAGGAAACACCGTGGCGGGGAGCTTGTTCCAAAGCCGGATGGTACACTGCATAAAAGATCTCTAGAAACGCACTGTGGATGAACGCAGTGGCTCCAGGATTTAAATACCTAAACAAATTTCGGAGTTGGCTCTCTTCAAAAAATTCAAGTTCATAGATTATCTACACTCCACAGCTCTACTCATATTCTCTTTCAATATGTATTTCCGGGTATGTTTCTATACCACTGAATGTTTTACAAAAAGAAATGGCCACATTATGGATAAGAAAATCAACGAAAGGACTTTCGAATAAATCAATACAAACTGTTGTTGACAGTGTTGGTATGTTCATTTCTTCGTAGCAATCATAATTGGGACTGCATGTGTCTAACAACAAGTGTTCGATATTTTCAAACCGCATTTTATTTGACAGGTCTTAAAGCATTAATTAACCTCAATCGGTAATATTACGCAAAATCGACCATGAGTATGTTTCAAAAACAAATTCTCTAACAATGCGCACTAATGATCTTATAGAGATGTTCGTAATGAGCTAAATTAGCAAAATGGTTATCATCGATCGATCGTAACGTTACTTCATCGAATGAATCTTGAGGTTAATGGAAAAAAAAGACTATTCACGTTCAACGCCGTAAGATAAAATTTTCTCTTGTCTTATTGGTAATGAAAATGTATCTAAATACAAAAGCGATTACAGTGAGACCCCAGATAGCTTCAAGATTTTGTTCAGATTGAAAGTGATTCTAATGACCAGGGTACAGACGTCGCCGGAACACATGTGGGCCGGCCCGGTCGGCCTGACGGGCCACAGTACCGCGGAGACCAGCGTCGTTGGCAGTTGACGATCTCTTTGGAATTCCTCGATGTGGCGCCGCAAGTCTGATTATAGGTTGGACCGCGGGTGCCCCCTACTCTGCCCTGCTACACTGAGATCGGACGTTGGGTGAGTAAATGCTATAACAGTCGTTCTGGTAAGGGTCTAAAAACATCCTTGAGCCCGCGGTCTGCTTCTAACATTTGCAGGCCCTCAATCCCAAATACATCGTGTGCCCCCTCGGCGTGGAAACCTTAAAACTAAAAATCACAAACTACTAGTCCAGTGTCGGTCTATACGCTAAATATCAAACGATTGCAAACTCTATGTTCCATTTAGTGTTCATTCTACTCATTACATAATTTATGAATTTTTTTTTAATCCCTGGCATCCCTTTTCCTGATGTATGATTCCATATTCTTATTTTTTACTGCTAAAGTCTGCAGCGGGGCTAGAATATCCTACAAGTGATGGAGAGGGACTTAGTCCATGGACATCAAGGTTGCATCTAATGGTACGATCGTGGTCTCTTGAAGGAGCCGCTACATTTATAATCATAGGTGCATGAAATATTGAGAAAACGAGAAAAACCTTTTCGCATTTATCATGGTGTTGTAATTTTGAGTAACAAAAAACAACAAGGATATTTTTATTCGAGAAAAAATTGCCTAAAACATAACAACCAATAAACTACGAAAACTCCAAACTAAAAATAAGACAGCAATTTAAAACTTTATTTAAAATTGTATACAGTATATAATTGCTCACAGAGATTTTTTGCTACATTACGGAGTTTCCTTACACCCAACAATATTACACGTTGGTTACAACAATACCCATTTCCTTTTTGCGCACCAAAAACAATTTTACGCCTACACAGAGAAAAAACCAAATTAGTATCGGGTATAAAAAGCACATTATGTTCGTAATTTAATTTACAATGTAATTATATGTGGATTCATTCAACATTTGATTGTATCTATTGTAACAGTTCGAAAAGTTTTCCGATGGCTTAGAAAAATGTACATAGAAAAGCTGGAAAAGATATCTTGGGACACAATCTTTCATGATGGTTTGACTAAATATCTAATTAATATAAATAAAATTCCACCAAAGTACAACTAAAAACTGTATTCAACCCTTAAAACACTTAAAACACTCAACAAACATTTTAAAACTCTCAATTCGCTTCCTTCGCTTCGCATCAGGTAATTCGTTTGCTGTTTCGTTTCGAGTAGTTCTGATTACTAGCTGACTGCGTGCCATCTCTGCAACGCTTTTATAGTCGAGACGAAATCCCTAGAATCGTCAAGTATATTCCACAAAAGTCGAGTATTGTTTGTTTCCGCTCTCTGATAATAGATGGCGTTGTACTTCTCGAGCGTTCCAGATGCTACTAGATCCTTCGATGTTCGTTCGACTATTCGCCGATAGATGGTGTCTCTTACGGGCGTAGCAATTTTTAAATATTAATAGTCATAGCAATAGCACTTAAGAATTCATATTTAGAAATAGATAAAAGGAAGAATTAATGGATACATATCTATCTCTCTCGCTCGCTAGCATCATAACAGCGATTACGTCATTAGCCTTTATGCGTGTCCTTTTTCTTATATGACAGCTACCCCGACTTGGGATGAAATTTTGGAAACTCGGTAGTAGTTTCAGATAGATTATAGGACTCTACACTGAAAAAGAATCTCTAAAAAAATTGCTTCACTTGCCGTTCAATGCTTGCATAAATAAATAATTTAAATCGCACAGTTTCCTAATCGAAACACTTCACAATCAAAACTTTTAATGTCAAGTTTAGTGCCAAAAATGGCGGGCTCTTGAATACGCAGGGCATGTTCGTTTTGCACAAGATGCCCTCAATAGGCGATTGGCGACATCTCGGAACGGCGCATACTGACTCACAGCGATTTTATTAATATTGAACACGTGAAGCGCGACTTGTCGGACCAATAGTTAATGTTGCAGACAAACAGAATTGTTGGTTTATTAATACAGAATTGCTATCAATAAATTACATCATCCATGTTCAAAATACGATGTAGGCATACATATTACCATTCAATAATTATCTGATATAATTTGTCACTTAATTTATTGTAATGTTATATTTTGGAACCATTTTTAAATTAAGGATTTATTAAAACGACTGATTGATTAAAAGTCGTTTTGTTTTCAGTCATAAAACAACCATTATACAATTAAATTGAGACTTTGAACTCATCTCTCAAAGTCAGTGGTGACAATTATATACGTTACTAGCTGACCCGGCAAACGTTGTGTTGCCTTAAATAATTATGATTTCTAGGGAAATTCTACTGTAGAAACCTCATTTAACCACATAATACCTTATTATAAACAACAAAAAAAATCCAAAAAATTTAAATAAAAAATAAATTTCACTTAGGGGTATGAAAAATAGATAGTAGCCGATTCTCAGACCTACTGAACATACTATTGATACACAAATAAAACCAAAAAAACATGGCTGAAAAATGTATAGTATTGTATAGCTCTCAAATTATATATATAAGTGTATAATCTATGATGTATAGTGAGTAAGTAAGACAGGAGACCGGCTTCGCCCTACTACGTGATGTTTGCTGGATGAGTGGTGACACCTGGCGGGGATAGCTGATCAATTGATAGCTGATCAATAGTCGACCGGCGAGGGCGGGAGATCAAATTCAATTTAAAAAAAAACATAATTAAAGGAACTTGAAATTATAAACTCCGAATAAGAATTTATCGTACTACAATTATAAAATTTGATTGCCATCTTGCAACCTTATTGCAGATCTGTGCATAGAAAATAAAATATTAATCTGGGTGGAAAAATAGGGGTTGATCATATAAGAGTGAAAATTAAGAGTAATATGATTTTTTTTATTTTAAGTCATAACAAAATAAAATAAAAAACTTGCCAAAAAAATTAAAGTTTATAATTAACAAATAAAAAATAGCGGTTGATCATAGAGGGATGAAAAATTGAGAGTAACATCAGATTTTTTATTTTAATTCATGACGAAATAAAAATAAAAATGAAAATCTTGGCAAAAAAATTAAAGTTTATAATTAACAAACAAAAAATAGGGGTTGATCATAGAGGGGTGAAAATTTCAGAGTAATATGAATTTTTTTATTCTACGTCATGACAAAATAAAAACAAAATTCTCGCAAAAAATTTTAAATTTTTTAATTAGCAAATAAAAAATAAGGGTTGATCGTAGAGGGGTGAAAATTTAGGGTTGTATGTATTTTTGTATGCTGTATCATAAAAAAATAGAAATTAAAAATTTTGTCTAAAATATAAAAATAAAAATTTAGGGGTGGACTACCCCTAACATTTAGGGGGATGAAAAATAGACGTTGGCCGATTCTCATAGATACCGGATAAGTATAAAAAATTTCATCAAAATCGGTCAAGCCGTTTCGGAGGAGTATGGCAACGAAAACTGTGACACGAGAATTTTATATATTAGATTACGTTGTAACTTATATGAGCACCGGTGACCCCACAATACCACGTGAACAGTAAGTTGGTCTCTCAACTATAGCAATTAATAAAAAGCCAAATATTTACAAATCAACTTGTGTCAAACTAATCATATAGTCATTGATGATAGCGTAAGAAAAACCATTTAATAACTTACTCTGGTGTCACTATGAAGAAGCCTCTCGAGGTTTGGTATATCTTCCTCTCCTGCATCAGCTGGGCTAGGGTATCGTAAACCACCTCCTGCGATGGTGTCTGCATTGATGGGAACTTCGACAATAGAGACGTCCTAATACTCTCCAGCGTGGCTGCTTGACCCTGAAACAATGTTCAAAACTTAGAAGGAAGGCGTTTTAAAATGCATTAATATTCTAGTAATGCAAACCATAGCCTTTTTTTATTGCTTGTATGGGTGGATGAGCTCACAGCCGACCTGGTGTTAAGTGGTTACTGGAGCCCATAGGCATCTACAACGTAAATGCTACCAACCACCTTTAAATATGAGTTCTAAGGTGTCAGTATAGTTACAACGGCTGCCCCGCCCTTCAAATCGAAACGCATTATTGTTACACGGCAGAAAGAACCTACCCGTGTGGACTCACAAGAGTTTCTACCACCAGTAAGCATTATAAATTAGTTTGATATTAATATATAATAATATTATCTATACTAGAATATTAAAATCGAGTATGTTTGCACGTTTTTTAATCGATCACGGATGAATGAAATATTCGTAAAAGATATTGACACCAAGTCATGGATGATAGATAGTAGAAGTCTGTAAATAACCAATGCCGCGAAACTGACTGTTGGTAGAATCTCAAGAGCTCCACACACGAACACAATAGTTACTAAGAAGCTAGCACATAATTTATAATTAATCTACTATTTCTCTAATCAGTTAATTTGATAATCGATTGTTAAATGTAAATAATTTAAATCTGTTCTCACTAAGCGACGGCGACACATGAACGAGCTGAGACCTTGGATACTTTCAAAACAAAGGGATTGGATAAAGACCTAGATTAAGTTCTAGATCTATCAAGTTCTAGCTAGTGAACAGATTTATTTGAAAGACGACAGGTGGGTCTGACGAAACAAGAATAAATAGATCCAGTACGCCAAGGACAATCTAAGTTTAATATTTCATTACATCGCCATTGACTCTAGAACACTGATATGATTTATAACTCTTAATTGCTCGATTAAGTAATGTGTTTTCCGTGTAATTACACTATCGAAGAATCTAACCTAGCTATACAACTATGAGACAAAATCGATCAATCACATTCGCAAATAAATATTAGCCAACGGAATAAAAAGATTTGGTCATCAATCAACCGTAATCTAAATCTACCTGAATGGGTAGGATGTCTTCATTCAATCAGAGATGCGAAACGAAAATCGAAATTGTAAATATCCGAATATACCTATGGATTGTTTGAGTAATTCGAATGTTAGAGGAATAAGGTTTTTCTCATTTTTTTATAATACTTATTTACACCAGCTTTGTTTATAAGTTTTAGAAACTTTTGTAAAGTTGACCTACGCATTTTACTAAACTTTTGACCATTCGTATTTAGATTTCTAAATTACCTGAAAGTTTATGAATTTATGAGTCTCTCTCTCTTAATAATCTAT
Organism: Bombyx mori; assembly: GCF_030269925.1. Taxonomy (NCBI): domain Eukaryota; kingdom Metazoa; phylum Arthropoda; class Insecta; order Lepidoptera; family Bombycidae; genus Bombyx; species Bombyx mori. Next base: position 3,278,364 of record NC_085128.1, read on the forward strand.
AAAAACTGAATTAAAAATCATGTATTTTAAGTTGAATAATCAGACACGCATTATCACGCATTACAAGTTAATTTCAACTTAGCACCTCAAGCGTGGCAATATCAAAATTATCTGTCTGTTCTAATATATGTGAAGAGTCATGGCGTAAACTGCCTGTTGTTGCCAATAATGCCAGATATAAATGATCAAATAGTGACAATATTATAATAATAAATAATCCGGGACAAATATCACACTGTCATCTAGCTCTCAACTAGGATTTAGGTCCCAAACCATACTTTTGTAAATACGTTTAAATATATATTTAATACACATAGATAGATATTTTATTTGTACTAAGCATAATTAACAAAATCTGTACCTTTTACAATTTTAACAATAATATCCGAATCGAATAATGCTCCAACACTAAACTCTTTTCGTTTCTGATTTATTAAGACCGATTTCAACTATACTATCACTTAGATTTAGGGTTCAATTTAAATTTGTTATTCCGGATCGACCTTCAATGCTATAAACTGACATTGACAATTGTTATTTGTATCTGGTAGCCAATAGGAATCATTTGTATTACGTAAACAAATGGTTATGTACGTAAAACATCTTAAAGAATAGTAGGAATAAATAAGTTACTATTGAGCCTTAAGAAAGTTCACATTTAAATTTATTATAAAACTAGCTGACCCGGCAGACTTCGTAGTGCCTCAATCGATAAATAAAAGACCTAAACTTTTGTATAAAATAAACTTAAATCAAACAAAAGGAATCCTTCCGACGGAGGACAAATCAAAGGAAAAACAAAATTGTTTGTTTTTATATAATTCCGAGCATTTTCTTACTTATTCACCTTTTATATTTTCTCTGGACTTCCACGAATAATTCAAGACCAAAATTAGCCAAATCGGTCCACCCGTTTTCGAGTTTTAGCGAGACTAACGAACAGCAATTCCTTTTTTATATATATAGATAAAATCGTCTTATCTCTGCAGCTAATTCAAATAAAGCAGGTTGATTCTGCTGAATGCAGTCTTAGCTTAAGTAGCGCGGACATTGATTATGATAAAATACTTTTGAAGAATCAAAAATGCTAATTGTTAAAATTTGTGGCTCCGTCAGTTTGGTGAAATGTCTACTTGATATTTGTATTGTGCAACATATTGAGTTAGTGTATCAAAATTTGGAATAGATGGATGTGATTTGATACATTGCATATATGTACATATAATTATCATATCTATAGAACATTTATTAGGATTCAATTATATATATATGTTATGTTAAAATCTGGTATCGTTATCTACGCGGCATATTTAAAAAATGTATTATAAATTTTTTTAATACACATATATACAAATCTGACAATACAAAACTTGGCTGCAAACGTATTATTTATGTTATATAATATATGTGTGTATATACTATTTTATAGAATTAATATTATGAATAAAATAAAAATTTCAGTGTAATTATTTATATTATGAGAGATGCGTGAGTTTATAATTTTTCTTATTGTACATTGATGTCAATCATACTTGAATGTGTGTAACAGAGCTGACACCTAGATTTTCTTTGTGTGGGTGTGTTTTTTTAACTGTTATATCACCGTTATTTCACTATTATAATTATAATTTCACATGTAAACGAGCTGTTGTGCGTCTTCGAAAACTAGTGATAAATATTTATTGTATCTATTAATAATAATTAATAACGTATGAGTTATTTAGTGTCATAATCCTCTTTTCACGTCTTGTTCTATAATGCAGCCACATGCCAACGCCCCGAATACCAATGCAAATTCAGTCTTGTTATTTTATCTAACCTATCTGTAACATTGTTTTGTAACACAACCTTCGGATCTGGAATGTGCAAGGTATTAACGTGACTTAGTTTAGTGGTTTATTAAATTTATGCATAAATGGGATAGTCTATTTATTCTTGATCTATTAAATGAAGTCGATACTCCGCATATTCTGGCCAGTCACTATCTCTATTAAAGACCTTTGGATTAAATGTGACCAAAATCTCATCGCGCAAAACATTGCTCATCGGAAATGGCGTTGGATAGGACACACTCTACGACGCAGCATCAATCGCGTTTGAGTGGCAACCGCTTGGCAGGAGAAGACCTGGTCGCCCTGTACACACTTGGCGACGCACCGTGGAGAGTGAGATGAGGACTGCCAACGGGACCTGGAGTGATGTCAAGGAGCCAGCGCAAGACAGGGTAAAGTGGAGACAACTTGTGAGGGCCCTATGTACCAGCGGGGTACCCTAGGACTACAACAACAACATTAAATGAAAATTTAAAGCAATGAAATTTTATACCTGTGATTTTAAAAAAAATGTTTAATCCGACAATTTTATTAATCAAAGCGACAAACGACGAACTAGTCAGCAATATTTTGACATATTTATGAATCCATATTCACAAAGCATTACATGGATGATATTCCAAGTAAACGAATTCCTTGTTAATGTTTAAAACAAACACTCAATCAAAATAAATTATAATCGTTTTTGTTATACGCCGTAAGTACTTTAATATGTAATTAATAATAAGCTATACTTTGACAGCACAAACAGACACTTTTATCTTACTTAATTGATTTATTTGTACCAATGAATATGTTATAAACAGATTACTGTTTCCGAAATAACGCCCATGGTCCTTGAAAGTAATATCTTAATTCTATACTGACAATTAAACCGCTTAAGCGTAGCGGTTGACAAATACTTAATAAGGTTTGTAGGCTTGCTTAAAATTATACAGTTGAATAATTGTTCGCCTGAGGCTATCCTACCTGTTGTGATTTATGTAAATGATCTGCTGTTTTGTTCAGGCTTTTTTAAAAGAAGAACTATTACGAGAGATATCACGAAAGGACATTGAGATGAAAGAATCGGTATTTGATTGTTGGTAACCAAATTCTTATATATAACTTAAATTTGTATTACAAAACAAAGAAAAGAAAAAAACATGGAAATCCTTTTTATAATTTTTAAAACATTGCTTAGTTCCATTTGATGAGCTCATATGCTTGCTATTTTTAGGTGTGTTACTGTCAAAAACGAATTTGGTATTTTTGAAGAGGTTGGGATGAGCCATTGACGTTTGGCACAAGTTGAAGGCGATAAGCGTGTTGTGATAAAGTAAATATCACTAATATTTCTATTAAATAAAGAACCAATATTATTGACACATTCTCCTTAAGCTTCAAGGTAGTGGCGTTTATTTTGTAACGATTATGGACTCCGGTAATCAGTTTGATCTTGAATTCGTAACTTTTTTTTTCAATGACTGTATTTACCGGAACTCGTAAACCCCACAATTCGGATGCCACCCAGATGCGGATAAGTGATGCCCTTATGAACCTCTATAGTAAGTGAATACATAGTAAGTAACCAAAATCTGCCTAAATCCGTCCAACGTGTCGTTACTCAAAGAACCCTCTATTTACATACCCAACCCAGAGGACTGGACAATACACAGCCACCGACACTTTAAGCACGTCATTTTGGATCCTCCCGATCTACTCTAGGTGCTTGTAGGCATTCCAAGCATCAGTCATCGTTCATTTCGAATTTGTCAAATACTACGGAGAGTTCGACGTGCAATTTAGTCCACAGACAAAATTTCTCGCCGGATCTTCTCAGTGGATCGCGATTTCGATTCAGTGGTAGCTTCGGCGAAGCACTGCAGTCGTTAGGACACTAGCCCTAACACTATTTGGCAATTTCTATCAGCATGAGCCCTTTGAGTTCTAAATGAGCTTGTAAATGAAGCAGCCCCTTGAGGCTGCCAGTGATTAGACAAGAAAACAAACTAAAATAACTGTACTTATGAACCAACCCCTACGCACACGTCCTGATTATTTCCGCTCCGAAGCAAATTTTATTTTTAAGTCTGAGAGTTCGGCCGTTCGTGATTTATTTTGCCAAACTAAGACAAAAAATGCATAAATTAGTTTTACTTATATATTTTCATAATCCATCAATCGACTTTATTATACCTGAATTGTGATGATACAATTATGTCATCAATATTCCAATATTAGCTAAATTCCATCATACATTTGTACCACACACCGAAAACTGGTTCGCGAACACGAAACACGGATAACAGTTTTATTTTATTTTCATGGTCAAGAGTCACCGTACCGGTATCAAAAACCGTTTGGACTGACCCGACACCATGATGTTTATTTAATGATTCAAAACAACGTGTTTAGAATCAATTAACATCCAAAGATATTTTCCGCTATCTCGATTGATTAAACTTATACTTGGTTTCGATTGAATAATAATTATAATCTATATTTGAAATGTCAACGTTTGATGTTGTATTTTGTAAAGAGTTGTATTTTAGCAAAACATCTCTTTTCTCAATTCAAATTTGTGTCTGATTGATTTAAGCTATGTATTGACTTTCGTTGTTTTTTTTTTTTTAAGTTTGAGAAGTTACTGGTGACCTGGAGGCCTTTCCAATTTTACCTGGTTAGGTGGGCGAGCAAAGGCTCAGCCAGGAGAGGTAGAATTTGCTAACAGCTACCCGAGCGCCTCCAAAGGAGACCTAACGGCTCAAGAGTAGCTGTTTCGCGAATGAGACATAGGCAAAGCATTGTGCCCGCTTGCATGGTATTTCTCATAAGAAGATGTACGTATGGGCATTAAGCAGTCGTGGGTTCCAATATGGAGCCCCACCTTATCATATCTGTCTCGTTTGCAGCTCAATTCTTTTGTTTATTCAACTTTTACCACATTATGCACTTAAACAAATTCAACGAGACACAATAGGTAAATAGGTCGATCGTGATCTCAATCCAGTCGTTGAAATATTACAATAATTAATAAAAGTGCAAGCTAGTGAAAGTTTTTTAAATCTTGTTTTTTGAATCAATTCTTTTTGGCCCAGTTCACACAAGTCTTTTGTTTTTAACGAACCTCGGACAATTAAATACGAGTCAGGTTTCAGACCAATGACCCTAATTATGATTCTGTTGTAGAGCACACGGTAATTTTGCTGAATAATCCCGCGTTCGAAATCTAAAATTGCCTTGTCATAGTTTTCTATGATGAACAAGGTATATCGCTTATTCAGCATTATCATTTTATCTTATATAAAGTTTTTTTTTCTATATAAACATTATGACAAAATAAGTTCAAAAACTTTTAATTTTCATCGGTTCTATGCTTGTTTTTAATTAAATCTAATCAAGGTGCTTTATTTTCGGAAGAGATCACTTTCATTGCCAGAATTCAATCGAAGCATTCCTGTTTTCCGAATTGCGCACCAAACAAAATCAATTCTTCTCACCTGGGACGTAAGATCCATTATACAATCGCACAGTGCTTCGGGTAACGGCGTGAACTGCCCCTGGTATGCCGGCGTCACGATGCAGTCTTCTATGTCACCTGCAACAATAGATTAGGGTTTAATCAACAGATTCCGGGCGTGTTACGAATCGATATTTGAGGGGACAACCCTAAGCCTTTAATCACTGCTCACGATCGATGTAATAATTTGTGGTCTATGACTGGCTGTTAATGTGTTGGACCGGAAGTGATTAATTAGTATCCGCTACTATCATTTGTTAGATAATGACAAGATACGTAGTCTATCATATCGTCTAGATACGCAGTATTACAGTTTAACTTTAATTAAAACAGTGTTTTGTTGCAGTTTACCGATAAGTGATGTTGTAGCCCGCTTATATTACTCTCCTGTCTATTACTGCTACAAAGAATAATGGTTTTTTTGTGAGGTCCTTGTAGATGTTTGGATAAGTAAATGTCCATTCGTAATCTTCAATCAAAACAATAACAATTATTCGTTTGGAATGGGAACTTCGACTTTGTATTAAATAAGGTGCGAAGGACGGTTAGCTGGTAGATGATAATTCAATTGTTGAGTTAAGCTCGCCATTTTATAAGCTTTCGCAATTATTGTATTGTTTTAACTGTGTGTACAATAGAGAATAAAGAAGGAACAATTAGAATGAACAAGAAAAATCTATTTTCAAATGTACTATATGAGGTACAAAGAACAAATAGTATAAGACTCTCTCATTCTCTCATAATTCAACAGGACAATTCCAAAAAAAAACTCATTAATTTCATCAATGGTATCAGTACTGTCGTCGTAAATTAAAAGTTAATAAAAAATCAGCAATCCCGAACGAGACAAAATAAAAGTGACATTTAATTTAAACTCCAATGAGAAGAGTTGCAGTCAGCTATAAATCACATCGGCACAATGCAGTTGCACTCCCCTCGGGAGTAGGGGAGCTTTGGACTGAATCCAGCCGGGTTTTGGGAGAACGTCCAAGCGATAAGCGGAAATATTTGGCTTTTTGTTTTTCCTTTAACATTTTGTTATGCAACTTTAATATTTACTACTAGCTGACCCGGCAGACTTCGTAGTGCCTGAATCGATAAACAAAAGACCTAAACTTTTGTATAAAATAAACTTAAAACAAACAAAACGAATCCGTCCGACGGGGGACACAAAAAAGGAAAAACAAATTTGTTATTTTTATTTAATTCCGAGCATTTCCATATTTATCTACCTTTTAAACCTTCTCTGGACTTTCGCAAATAATTCAAGACCAAAATTAGCCAAATCGGTCCAGCCGTTCTCGAGTTTTAGCGAGACTAACGAACAGCAATTCATTTTTATATATATAGATTATAATACACGAGTTAAGGCTGGTCAAGATCCGCTATAGCTATTGCCAATTGTTTGAAAAACATCAATTTCTTGACACTTGAAATTACTTGTAACCCACTTAAATCGATCATACTATACAAACCTATATGCAATTCTGATGTATAAGAACTGTGAAGTTTCATTGTAATTAGTTTAGTACTTTTTGCTTCAAAAAGTAACAAACATACATCCTTGCAAGCTTTCGTATTTATAATATACGATGTATGTTATATTATTTCAACGACTTTGAATCTATACTCTATTGAGATGTGCACTTAAAGAAAAGAGGAAAAAAAAGGGTGCGTGTACTTATGTACGCCCGTAAGAAGTTATACTGAATTTTTATTAAATTTATTTCTTTTTTTTTTATTTAAATTTTAATCAATTTGAAAAAAAATCGATTAAACAACATCCTCAAACACGCATACTGGACATCCCTTTTCTTGACATCGTATAAATTCTGTAATTCTCGGTACGGTTCGGAAAGTTCACCTGCGGCTATATTCAGACTCGCCAAGTTACGTCAGTCGTATTGTAATGAGCGATTTAGTGGGCAACTTCATTCTGTTAATTTTGTGTCACGGTGCGCGCGCATCCGAATAAAATCACTCTCATAAATTTTTGATAACGCGCCTAAAGAAGTATAACTTCAAAAATCGGTTTAAATTCGGTCATTCACCAGCAATATCCTGGTGCCATCAGACTTAATGTTAACAGCATTAATCTTCAACATTAGCCCATTCAACGTTTATGCGGATAAATAAATGCGGATGCGGTCTATAAAAACGTCTGCAGTACGGTAAACAAGGCGCAATATCCGCAACATTTCACTATTATACCCATTTACTTAAGTTTGCTTCGTTTCGGGATATTCTTTTATTGGTCTATTCACGAAAAGTTCATCTTTAAGGGAAATGCTGTCGATTGAGATATTTTTAATGCGTTGAATCACGTTCTTAGCCTCTTAGAATTAGGAAGAACGTGTTTTTTTTTATTTATTCTTAATTAAAGTTCTTCCTAATTTTAAGAGGCTATCGGATTCCATAGATACTAAAGCAAATATCGACACCCATCTTAAGGTATGAGGTCGAAATTACAATTATAAGGTACAAGGTCTGACCTAAGCATTAAACGCGTGACTGGTATGTAACTTAAATAGACCAGATAATGATTCCTATCCTTGTGAACTTACATTCATTACTTTATTAGACAAAAAAATATAAGCGAACTAGCGGCCCGCTCCAGCTCCGCTCGGGTCTTTTACAAAAAAGTCAACAATGTTTGACGTTGTTTTAGTTTTTTTAATAAAAGAACACTTATTGCGGTATAACTATAATTGTTAGATATATGCTGTCACGACACTTTTTGTAAATAATAATGTGGTCTACAAAGTCGTAGTACATTATTTTAATCTATCATTAATAGTTTTCGCAGGGCACGCCCTTTAAAGAATAATTTTAGTAAATTTTTTGACACCTTGGGTTACATTAGTGGAGTTTTAGTAAAGATCCCTAATTTTTTTTCAAAAAAGGTTATGGTCTATGTCACTCGCGAATAGTGTAGCTTCCAAACAGTGAAACAATTTTTCAAATCGGTTCAGCAGTATCGGAGCTTATTCAATACAAACAAACAAACACGTCTTTCCTCTTTATAATATTAGTATAGACGTATAGACTAGTATAGATGTAAGTATTTGTGAACATTGACAATTATAAAGACTACACAAATGTTCATTGTGCAGTAGTTTATCAACTGCGATGCAGGACTGCCGTACGGACTTTGAGCTTCAATTAAAACAATACCTTTGACTGTTGAATACTATTGTGTTGCTTTGCCTATTATAATTTCTGTGCACACAAAGCTCATGTGGATAAATGATTCGAATCCAGAATAGGTACAATAGCATTTGCCTATTAAAACATTTTAAAAATGTGGATTTCATCTGCATATTCCATGCGGATTTGTGATCACAAATGATTATGTTATTAAGTCGTCCTTATTCAATTATCGAATGGAAAAAATAAATATAACAGTTAACAATTTATTTCTAGTTAATTCGAAATATCGAAAAAGAGTGCTTGCTCAAAGTCTTGCTTAATGATTTTTTTTTATTGCCCTTGTAGGCAGACGAGCATACGGCCCGCCTGATGGTAAGTGGGTACCGTCGCCCATGGACTTCAGCAATGGTAGGAACAGAACCAAGCCGCTGCCTACCTATGTGTGAAGCTCTCGGCCAGTGTTTTCGCTTTTCCACAGTTCAGATACTCAAATCCTTTCCAAAGTCCAAAAGGCTCAAAGGTACTTTTTTTAAGTAACTATTTACCTGTTACGTGTTTATGTACAACTGACATCGGCATCGGACAAAAGAATAAAGTACTATAGTATAACTGAAAATAGTATTAAGTTGCTAAGTATAATACTTGTCATTTTTGGCAGATCAGGTTTCTTAGACCCCAATGAAGCCAGGCAGCCAGGTTTTCCCTCATCACACGTGCCAAATTACTAGAGTATCAACTGAATTTAATGTAACATCATTGCGTGTAGAATAAAACATTTTTTAAATATTTTCTATTTCCATCGAGGTTTTTATTAAGAGTTTTAATAACGGGAATCTCCTGCACTATTCCTGGGTTTCGAGAACAATTCCCTTACACCTTTTCCCAAAGTGGGCGATAATGCCCCCCTTGGGCGCTCCAGGCCTAAAGGGGGGTAACGGACCCAGAAAAAATGGGAGCGTTGTGCCTGGGAGGTGATTTGTAATTTCATCTAGGAGGACTCTTAGAGAACTCTCGTTATAGTGTTTATTAAGTATGGGAAAAAATAGGGGCGCTAAAAAATAATTTATTCTCAAAGAGGGCAAAATAAGTTTTTTTTATTTTTTTTTTATTGTTAAGATGGGTGGACGAGCTCACAGCCCACCTGGTGTTAAGTGGTTACTGGAGCCCATAGAAATCCACAACGTAAATGCGCCACCCACCTTGAGATACAAGTTCTGAGGTCTCAAGTATAGTTACAACGGCTGCCCCACCTTTCAAACCGAAACGCATTACTGCTTCACGGCAGAAATAGGAAGGGTGGTGGTACCCACCCGCGCGGACTCACAAGAGGTCCTACCACCAGTAATTACGCAACTTATAATTTTGCGGGTTTCATTTTTATTACACGATGTTATTCCTTCACCGTGGAAGTCAATCGTGAACATTTGTTGAGTACGTATTTCATTCATTCGTAATTTCAAGTTTGGGAACCCCCCCTGCCTTACAAGATTAAGAAAATACTTTTCAGTACAAGTCTCTCTAACAGTTACTGTTGAAGCAAATGGATGAACAAACATTAAACAGGCATATTTGTCTTCTGTCGAAGTTGCTCACAACACAAGGGTTCGTTAAATAGCAAATGGGCATTATTTTGTTGCAGTTAATTGATTTCCTTGTTGTCAACGATTATGGTTAGCGGAATGCTACAAAAGGTTAACACTATTGCACCGGTGGGTATTTTGCAAGGAATTTAGTACTCCGTTGAGAAAATATGTGATGCTTAATTTCTTCTTCGATATTTTTATCTTATTGGTTACAAGTCTGAGTAGATATTTACCTGTAATTTCGAGCTTTAAGCATATTTTGCGTTACACCCTAGTTTCTACAACATATCTTCAAGCCCTGCTCACGTCATGTTGATAAGGCTAGAGACCTAAATATGTTTATCCGTATCAAGCAATATACCTTTTTTATTGTTTAGGTGACCTAGATTTGCTTAGGGTGGACGAGCTCACGGCCCACCTGATTTTAAGTAGTTACGGAAGCCCATAGACATCTACAGTGTAAATGCCGCCACCTACTTTGAGAAATGAGTTCTAAGGTCTCAGTTTTTACAGTACAACGGCTGCTTCACTCTTCAAATCGAAGCGCACTACTGCTTCACGGCAGAAATAAGCAGGGTGGTGGCACCTACCCGTGCGGACTCACAAGAAGTACCAGTAAAACCTTATGCTAAGTCAATTTAATATTTAAGATATGATTTACAAATAAATGTTTTTTTCGTTAATGATACAGTTTGAATGGTGGATGAGTCCTTTACATATTATTAAGTCTTTCACCTCGTATTTCAAGAAGTCAGTATTCAGTACTGTAAAATCCAGTATCCTGAGCTGAGGTCTCCCGCAATCAATCTAGTCTGTTTTTTTTTTCTCCTACCTAAGCTGATGGTCTTGAGAGACCATTTCAGCGCAACCGGGCCAGATCCGTAAGTGTCCATAAGTTTAATAGTTTTTTTTGTTTTGTTTTTCCTACCTAAGCTGGATAGCCTTGAGAGGCTATTTCAGCGTAACCTTAACTAGTAGGTGAGCTCACGGGGCTCAAACCGGAGTGATGCTAACACTAACCCAAGCTAGAGCAGTGCTTCGCAGAATCTACCACCGGATCGGAAACGCGACCCATTGAGAAGATCCGGCGAGAAATTCAGTGAGCGAAGTTTATTAGAGTAAATAAACTATAAACTGTCCAAAAATACTATGATCTGCTATAAGAAACCCGACCCGACTTCTACATTTCCTATTACAGTATATTATTCGATAATCTATACTTTCGCTTTGCTGCGAGTGTGATTTTAGCGTCTCATTACGTTTCTAATGTCCTTTTGTGGTTTGTTCCCGAGTTGAATGGTCACGAATTGTTTTATTGGAATCCGATTGTTGTGTATTGATATTACGTTATCTTTGTATACTGCAACATGAAATTGAGTTTTCACTAATAATTCAGGAACAAATATACTTATCTGTCAAAGATCCGCGCGTGGTCCTACGGAAATTGTAACTTTTAAGTATTTATAACTTACTTTTGTATCCGATTAAATACATACTAATTTAATCCGTTTTTCTGTGATTTAAATAAATATGATATAATGTTTTACATCCGTCCTAGAAATCATTATGGTCTAGAAAAATTGTTAGTAAGCTTCGAAAATTTTTGTTCATGACTATCTAAGCTGACGAATCAGCAGTGAGCTAATACCAAAATTTAATTTTATTAGAAGCTCGGTAGGCTGCAAAATAAATGTACAATAAAAGCACTGATGCATTCCACTAAAACACATTGCACAATGGTACAAAAATAAGCACAAAATAAGGGAAGTGGTGACTTAAACAAAAGCCCCTCGCGTGGAGGTAACCTAAATACGATGCTGAGGGACACAGCCAAGGGTGTCAAGTGAAGGCCTGCGTATTGTCTCTAGCTTCCATTATTTCACTTTACAATAACTGTTTAAGATATTTGAATGAAAAAAAATTGCATACTTGGACAGACGGTCTCACGGTCTACCTGACGGTTAGAGATACCGACTCACATCGACACCACAGCATGAATCGAATAACGACGTTGCTATAGGATTGACGGCAGTCAAACGATAATTCATGAGTAGAAAATTGTGGTTTAAATTAGTTACTCACAATACGATCTTCTATACAGTACTATTCGGTTATAATAATATGTTCTATATAGGTCTGAAATTAGTTGTTCGCCAGTGTTAAGCAATGCATGCCTTTAATAAATAGCGTGACAAGGGAATGCATGGTACTAAATGTGGGAACATAATATTTTTTATTTTTTTATTGCCTTGATTGGTGGACGGGCTCACAGCCCACCTGGTGTAAAGTAGTTACCGGAGCTCGTAGACATGTGCAATGTAAAGGCTGCCTCCCACCTTGAGATGAGTTCTAAGGTCTCAGTATAGTTACAACGGCTGCCCCACCCTTCAAATCGAAACGCATTCTGCTTCACGGCAGAAATAGGCGGGGTGGTGGTACCTACCTACCACCAGTAGATCCTACTAAATATATAGTACATACATAGAATGTTGATTTAGCAGTGTACAATTGCTTTAAGGTGTTAAGGTTCGCAGATTTTGATCTTCCAATTAATAATCTAATAGAATATTATCCTGTAAGATCCTCCTGGTTATCAAGTAGTACATAATAATGAAGAAGGTTTATCTCATTGAACTTGATTAAGAGGCTATTTTCATTTCTCGCAAGGATTATGGAACGTACTATTTACTATCAACGTGAGATTTCTAATGGAACTTTCAACAGATGGCTTTATTAGATATACGAATTTACCAATTATTCTTCTCAGTCCTTTGCACTTTTGGCAGAGTGGTCGTGGTAATCATTTCGGGTGGTGGTGGTTACCAACTATTAGAATATTGATAATAATTATAAGCGCGGCCGGTTTTCATTAGAATACCAAACATATTTAGCTAAAATTCACAAGACTTAAAATATGGGATCTCAAAATTTTGTTCTTATGTGTACAATTCTATTGAAGCTAATCCACTATCGTGCCCAGTTTTCACTATCCGGTTACCAAATATTTAGTCTACGTTTGTAACAACACTATTTGAGTTAACATTTGTAGGTTAGATTAGCCCTTATGTAAATTTCGTCTAAAGGCGCAGATTTCCTGATCGGCCCAATCATTGTTCCGTTGGGTTAATTTAATCACATTCCACTAATATTCGCGCATAATAATTTACCGACGCAAATATAAACTAGGCTTATTTCATTAAAATTTAAATTCCGCACGCACAAAGTATCATAAATTCTAAATAGTTTAGATTTAATGAGACAGTGTTTTAGGTTTAGATCGAATCGATTAGTATTGCTTTAATTTTGAATTTCACAATTGTCTACAAAATTCAGTGCAATATCATATAAAATTTAGTTGGATTATTGATAAATTAATGTGGTAGTTTTTATACTTAAATTACTTGATTTGATGTTAAGCTTTTATTTAAACTTTTACATGACAACTAAGCAATCACTAATGGGTATCACGTCTGGGACACTGGTATCGAATGTTTTATCTATATCTGGTTTTAATCTTAGTATAAATATAATTTTTTAGGTATAGGCAGCGGCTTGGCTAGCTGATCTCCGTCAGCGACGATGACCATTTAGCATCAAGTGGGCTGGATGTTCAACTAATAATAACAAAGTAAAACACATACCTATGAATTATTTCAACGTTGTAGGACTAACATTGTGTAATTATTACGTGTACCGCCATGGCGCTGGTACATATGCCCTATATATTACGAACCCGTAAATCTTACATCCTCGTTTCACCTCATATCTAGGTTATTTATCTTTCCTAGAAATAATTTATACGGCAAAACAATGTTTTCCGGGTCAGCTAGTTACATATACAATAACAAAACAAAAAACCTACGACGACAAATATTTAATTTTGCCCAAAATTGAAACTGGAATATAACAAAGATGAGGCAAAATCACCGATTATTTTTATCCTGATAGGTTAAACACAATTAACTGTGATTTTTATTACCCAAAATAACAATCGTAAGATTTATAGATGAGCATATTTAAGTTGTTGATCATATCTACGAAACATGAAGACCTCAGATAATTTTATGCAGATATGCACATTGAAAACGTTAAACAACATTGTATCTTTTTAAATATGTTTGCGTGTTGTCAACGATTAAGTAGCTTCGGCAATGTTCCATTGATTAAACGGCTTAATTGTCTGTAAAACACCTTGAAAACACGTTAAATGTAAAAGAAATACGTAAGAGACGTAACAAATGCAGCGTAGTGATTTGAGTCATTTTTTGATTCCCTTTTTTTTGCCTACCTAAGCTGATAGCCTTGAGAGGCTATTTCAGTGTAACCTTAACTAGTAGTTGAGCCCACGGGGCTCAAACCTGACGAAGTTGCTAACACGAATCCTAGCAAGAGCCGTGCTTCGCAAAATCTACCACCGGATCGGAAACGCGACCCACTGAGACGATCTGGCGAGAAACTCAGTGGGCTGTGTCTGAGGGTTAATTTACTCGTCGAGCCCTTCGTCGCAAGCGACGGGTTCGACGAGAACGGTGACCGGTGCTTCAAGTACCTAAAAGCACCGTTAGGGAATCGGGAGGATCCGAAATGACGTGTTTGATTCCCTAGACCGCATTGGAGCAAAGAACAGTAGACGGTCAACGCTCTCGCGGCCGATCATCCACAAGGTGGACAGACTTGATTAAGTCATCTACGAAGTGTTCCCTTACTGAATGTACACGTACCACCACAAATAGAGAGAGATGGACAAGTCTCTCAAAAGCCGCAACCAACTATTAAGACATACGTAGCCACGACCACTCCGCCAGAAGTATACGACTGAGAAGAAGACCGCTAATGCGGTCAATACAACGGTAATCCGTTGTCACGTCTACGAGATCCGGGAACCATTTAACGCTGGACGCGCCGTGAGACCACCGACCCAACTACAATAATAATAAAAAATCGTTTGTCTGTAAAGTCGTTTTACTGACGATAGTTGAACGTGACAATGTCATAAGAAAATATTGATAGAATGGTTTCATTTTTCAATTATCGCAATTATCGTTGCTATAAACAAATGACATCACATTCACTTTTCACTGAACTTCATACTTGACGAAAGCATGTAAATGTATTATTGTATAGCAGCTGTCCACGCGGATGCATCGATGACTCAAGTAGGAGAGAGACAGATGTCGAACGCTGCCGAGCGCGGAGGTCGATTGTGCCTTTTGTCGCTCGTTGCGCGCTCTCGCTTGCACTTCAAGCCTTAAATGGAACGCCTCAGAGCGAGGTAACGCCGCATGAGTCATGTTTTTTCGTGCGTGCAGCCGGCTCCATCGAATTATAAGACGTTGTCCCGTCAAAAATTAAATTCATTAAAGCAAAGTCTTAGTCGGCATTACAAATGAAATTCAAATTCATTTTTCCAGACGTGATTAACAATAGAACCGGTAAAAGTTTTCGAGAACTGTCAAAATACCAAACGAATATGGAACTAATTAAAGCCGTGCACGCGAACAAGAAGCACCGAAACTTTACTTCGTTATGCAAATACATTTTGGTTTATGAAGTTACATTTCTTTGCGTTATGGACATACCATGTCAACACTATATCGCGGGGTGAAGGGTATTTGGTTTAACACGTTGACTGCAGGATCGTTTTTGAGGGACTTTCAGGCCGTACGTACGAGGCATTTTGGAGGCAAGATTGGACTTCTTCACAATGCGTATGAGACCTGATAGACCTCACTAAGCATCTTTATTGAATATGCATATACTGATAGAAATGTGTATGTAGTCGCCTCTCGCACCGAGTGAAAGGTCGCGATTTTGACTGCTGTACTAGAGGGCAGTCGCGCATGGGGCCTTTTAAGCATAACGCAGTCAGCGTGCTAAACGACATTTTTGAAAAAAAATTAGCTAGTAAACTTTCTTAAAGAACAATTCAAAACATCGATTTTTTTATTCTAATACCAAGTAAAACGCATCTTTAATTACATTGATCAATGTCACGTATTAAGCAAAATGTCGCTTAAACTAAATAGCCTTTCACCCCTCTAAGAAACTTCGCTAAGGTTCACTGCGCTATGTTTAACTATTTAAAGTCACGTATGGTAGTAGATTCCCTTACTGGTTACCGTTATTTTACCAAACCTATAAGTTTACATCTATGTTACAGGTTCCTGTGCAAGCTTGCGTGGAAACAGATTAGACACGCGCTGGAGTGTGACTGAGTTGGAGACTACTGGCCGAGCTATCTTAGTATTCCGCGGTATATATACCATTTGAGCACATCAGACATCAAAATAAAAATGGGTTAGCTAACATTTTATAATAGCGGGAATCGAAAATATAACTAATTTGCCCCACATTTCATTAAAAGCAACCAATAGCGTTAGCTCATGTCACAACATTGATCCATAATGAATTCTAAATCTAAATCAATTACTAGAAATAAACATACTAAATTAAATAAACATAAGGTGTTAAAACTATTTCTGTTTGTCGGCCAGTTTTTAAATGTTTTCTTTAATTATTAATTTTAATTTATTTAGATAAGTCAATTTTGAATTAGTATAAAAATGGCTAGGGATATCACGTTGTGATATGTGGGCAATACCGTCTTTACCATAAGGGCCCGTGCCTAGGGCCCCCATTCTCAGGGGGCCCCGAAAGACCGACAATTTCTCTCACACGTTTATTCTCAAAACATTTCACAAATCAGTAATCAGAAGTTATTTACAAGGCATATACTATGCCTATAATAGAAGATTTTGCTCAACAGAAATCCCGAAAGAAACCGTTATGGAAATCGTAACCAAAAAACCAGCAGCATTCTAATATCATTAATGACATATCATACTGTATTTGATTAATAAATGATCATACTCAGTAAAAAAATGTTATTATAATTCGCTTTTTTTACTTTCCAAAAGGGGCTCAAATTCTTGTGTGCCCAAGGGCCCCATCCTAGTTTAAGACGTCTCTGTGTGTGAGACTATAAATTCCGGTAATAACTTAATACAATAGCCATAACAATATAGCCACGTCGAAAAACAAAAATTGGCGGTATCACGTATGCCGAATATGTCTCGTTTTAATTCCTGATTAATTTGAATTTTAACGTGCACGTTAATTAGTTTCACTTCGTAATTCCTTGTTTTTACGTTTGATATACTAATATTCTGCACAAGTTGAAATTGTTACGGAATTGTTTATTATAAAAATAGAAATGTGCCGACAAGACTTTCTTCATCATAATATCATAAAAGAATTCATTTAGCTTTTGTTTTTGGTGATGCATATACCCCGCAAAAGAACAAAGCGATCGCAATTTTATTTTTCTTAGAGAAGTTAAGAGCAGCTTTTAGGTGCGTGATTGTCCTGTTGGCAATTTTTTACTGGTGGTAGAGCCTCTTGTGAGTCCGCACGGATAGGTACGACCACCCTGCCTATTTCTGCCGTGAAGCAGTAATGCGTTTCCGTTTGAAGGGCGGGGCAGCCGTTGTATCTATACTTGATACCTTAGAACTTATATCTCAAGGTGGGTGGCGCATTTACGTCGTAGATGTCTACGGGCTCCAGTAACCACTTAACATCAGGTGGGCTGTGAGCTCGTCCACCTATATAAGCAATAAAAAAAATACTGTCATACGTCAGAGGCAATTATTACCTTCGCTCATAAATAACACTAAATATTTATCAACTATCTATCTGTTTGATAAACGCAATACAGTTCTACCTCCAGTAAACAGACCAACTATAACACTTCGCTCGCGACAGCAAACGTATGAAAAATTGATAACTTTCAAAAAACGTACCTCAATCACTGTTGGGCATTTTTTTTAATCAATTGTTCGCTCTAAATCCGCAGAACAATTCATGGCCTAATGCAATTTATCACATTGAAATAAGGTTTAAATTTGATTATCTAAAATGAGCTATGTAGGTCAGTAACATGGTTCATGTTTTATTTTACACAGATGTTCGAAATGTTGGTTTGTATGGTCACGTAGATCGGCTTTCTTCAGCTAAACGTTTGGCCGAGAACCATGTCTGATTTGATGCTTTGACATTTCGTTATTCCATGGGAAAGGTCAAAGAATTCGGCTGTACCGAATCATTTTCATGGAAATCATTATTCATTGAATGAGCTTTATTCGTAGTTCGTAATACGTAAAGTCGAAGGGCTAGTTGTAATGTAACCTAGATTATCGTGAGGTAAAATTAATTATAAAGTCAAAGCAATCAAAACAAAACAAAAAGGTTTCAAACTTCCAGTTACCATTATATTTACTTAGCATCATATTAAAGTAATAGCACAAAATCTCAATTATTATACTGCTGTTTTTTATTATTCTTAACTTTTAATTAAAAAAATCAGATATTCAACTATGTAGTTACTAATTTAGTACATTTACACTTATTTCCACTTTTGCTTTAGGCAGCGGCTTGGCTCTGCTCCTAGCATTGCTGAAGTCCATCGGCGACGGTAACCACTCACGTGGGCCGTATGCTCGTCTGGCTACAAGGACAAAAAAAACCTACGGATAACAGATGAGACCGTCAAAACTCGTAAAACGATTTTCAAAGCAGATTTTTAAGTACATCAAATTTTAGACTACCGTCATATTTTATTATGCTCGATATCGATTTAGTAATTAGAGATAAAGTGAACTCACTTAAAAAACTTTTTTAACATTATACTGACATTTAAACGTCATTTCTTGAGAGCCCTACACCGGATTTCCTTACTATCACAAGGAAATAATGAAATTAAAATCGCTTATGTCACAGCAGTAAAATTGTAACGCTTTCTTTAATATGTTTATACTGAGTGCATTTGAAAAGGTACATTTTTCTTAACAACCAAATTATAAATAGCGTCATTATTTTAAAAGAGTCTTATTTAGACAAAGGTTCATTAAAAAAACTAACTTTAAAAAATCTTAGAGTAAATAAAAATTATAAATAGAGCACTTATTTCATCTAATACAAAACAAGAATGTTAATGATGAACAAAATGTAGATTTAATGACCGATGAAGAGATCATAATAACTTAGCAATTAGCTTTAACTTGTATTAGCCCGAAAACTAATAATTAGCCTTAACTGGTTTTCCTAAAAACTTAAAGTGAACCAAAAAATTTAGACATCATGCAATACAAAGATATTTGAAGAAAACCTAAATCGCACTTATGATATTTTAAAAAAAAATTATGCATATTATTATTTTTTTTTTTTATTTCGCAATATGTTTATTTTTTATCCGGGACGAGCTTAAGGTCCATTTGGTGCTAAGTATTAGGAGTTCACAGACATCAGGGCATGAGGTCTGAGTCTCAAATATATACTATACAGGTTATTCCACCCTTCAAAACGAAACGCATTATTGCGTCGTCGCAAGATAAGAGTGGTAATACATATCCGTGCAAGCTCACAAAGCGCCCTAATAGTAATAATAAAAGCTCCAAGCAACACCTGCTCGGCGAAATCGATGATATGATCTCCAGCTACTAATGAAGACGTTTTCAATTCAATCGTAGAAGTGGTATCTACTATCCAAGTTAATACCCCAATTCCTAATCTCCTGATCCCTATATAAAGTACAGTTAGTGAGACATTTTTCGAGCCTTCAAAAGTGATGCCATTTTCGGTCCTATTTTTATCGCGAAGCATTCTCGCTCGAAGGTTCATTTAGTCGATGCGCTGAAATAAGGGAAGTGGAAAATGCATAGTGGAAGGAAAACACTATGCATTTTCCAGACATTCACTATAGACATTCTAGTTGCACAGTCATTTAAATGCTCAGGATTGAGATACATTTATGTACATATATCATACATATTATATGAAAATGTTATTTGGAAAAATTCGTTCATTGGAAAAAAGTATGTGTTCTTCTTTTTACAATTAACAATAAATATACTGCAAATTTCAGTAATCGGCTAATGAAACGATTGCCCTTCACTAGTTACATACGTTTACTAGTTACATAGTCACTAGTTACATAGTTACGTACATTTAGATACAAAGGCAGCAACTAATTTTCCGCTTCGTACTAACATGACAACAATGCAAACAAGAAAACAATTATTAAGAACACGGCCAAATTATCTTCATCCTGCAATCAAACGGCTTTTATTGTGCACTTGACATTGACTTCACGAACAGTTATAGCCGATTAGGCGTTCCGTAAAATAATTTGCGACGGCAAATCATTAGATTTTGCGGAACTATGTTGCTATTTGTGCGTATGTTATGCGTTGCTAAAGCGGTTTGTTTAGGATTGCCTCAATTTCACGAGAATCGATTGTTGATATTCTAAATCTTAAATTGTATTTTGATCCGTGATATGCCCATAAAAATTCATATAGTTCATGTTTCCTTATGCTCCCGAAATATAACACGAAACACGCATATTTACAAGACAAAATCCACAAATCACATATCATATTCTTTTTGTTATACCATCACGACTTATAACGTCAATTTGGTTAACGATCGGCATCGTTCGCTGAATTTTGTATATTTTGTATATTACTGGTGGTAGGACCACTTGTGAGTCTGCGCGGGTGGGTACCATCACCCTGCCTATTTCTGCCGTGAAGCAGTAATGCGTTTCGGTTTCAAGGGTGGGGCAGCCGTTGTAACTATACTTGAGACCTTAGAACTTATATCTCAAGGTGGGTGGCGCATTTACGTTGTGGATGTCTATGGGCTCCAGTAACCACTTAACAACAGGTGGGCTGTGAGCTCGTCCAACCATCTAAGCAATAAAAAAAATCCGATCTATCTATGTACATATATGGTTTCACACTGAACTTATTAAACTATTTTCCATGTTAAATCAACAGAATCACATTTAACGTTCCCATGAAACAGATACAAGTGAACGTTTCCAAAATTTAATCGAACAACCACAACAAAAGTCGGCGTCGATAATATTTCACACATTTCATGGCTCCGAGGCAGATTTGTTTATGTTTTCACACATGAGTTCACAATGTCGATGACCGATCAATGGGCGAAATGTGCCCACAACTCGCCCGCGGTAGAGAAATTGATTCGGTTCACACTCATGACTCATTAGGCGTAACCTATGGGAACTTAATTGGTAACGCACTGCTTACTAAGTACGGCTTTTTTTAATACACTTTTACTAGCTTCAGAAGTATATATGTTAGTATGTATGTTTGTATGTAATTGTGTAATACATTGTATGTAAAAAATGATTTTATTGTAAAAAAAGCGTGGAGTGCATGGTATCAGTAGTTATAAATGTTTTATGAACAGATATGAGTAGAAGGGTTATTTTCATAATATCCTGAAAAGCACCTCACGCTTTTTTACAATAAAATCATTTTTTCTTACACTATTCTTAATTCAAATTTATTAAAATTTATTTTCTATTTTTTACTTGGAATTTCTATAAAAGCGTTTTTTGTTAGTTTTTTTTAAACCATTATTTATTTCATTTATTTTCACTGTAGTTTTATTGATTATCCAAATACATTGTAACACGAATAGAGGTAAGCTAAATTATTATACTGTTTCTGTACTGTTGAAAAAGTGAAGATATAAAGTTTCAGTTACGTAATATAAAAATTTCTAACTGAAAAAATCAATACGCGTTATCGAAATTGAAATAGAATCGATTTAAATCACACTTCACATCCTTGACGCGAACTTGACAGCTCCGAAGAGTCGTTCAATTCGAACACGCGAATCACAGTACAGGATCTTATTGTTCAGAAGACCGAGTCGGACCGAATCCGGCGGATTCATGGCGATTCGGTTCCGATTAGTGTGCACGTGATGATCGTGAAATTATCATCGTGATTCAATTTCGTGACGCGACATCGGCTTATTAAAACGTACCGGCGTCCTGCGACAGATCTTTGACCTCTGGGTCGGCACAACAATGGCTTTACTTTCGTTTCGGCCGATAACAACAAGGTCAACGCTCCTTGGGAGTCGAACTGTTCTTTTCCGTTGAACTGTGCGAAAGACATATCTGTGCATCGCTTCGAACAAAAGAACTTTCCGAAATTCACTCGCATAGCAAATTAGATTCCGGCCGTGGAATATGGAATGTTTTTGAATGCTGAATCATCGTTTTGTATCGGTCGAAGGCCGAATTTGTATCGTGGGAGATGTTTAGAGTGCGAGATTTCGATATAATTGGTGATGGCTTAATTTGGTGTTTTAACCGATATTATCACATTGTGAAGGGCACGGTGTATTTATCTTAGACCGAATAGAACACCGTGAGAATAAATTGTCTTATGTTTCTTAGTTTTTTAAAGACTGTTTAAAATTGATTGAATTTCTTTAATTAACTGTATATGTACTATATACGTAGCTATATATAAATGTAATTGTATAATTATTTCGTAATTTTGTGATTCTGACAATCTCACTAAAATAAACGTAATGTTCTTAATGTCAGGTTTGTAATTTGATGTCTCTCACTTTAAAAAAAGTCAGATAGAAGGTTGAATGTGGAACAATTGGTTAAAGAAAGTAAAACCCTGAAAATTCTCAACTAATAAAACGTAAAACAAAAAGAAATGAAAGCTCACATTCTCCCAGGGGCGTATTTGAAATCTAGAGTCATTTTAAAATAACACCTCTTTGTAAACTGGGCTGTGTGAATACGGCTCGCTAATTAATATTGGATCTTCATCGGGGGACGTATTCAGATAATAAAATTAAATAGCAATTTATTTTTCGTATAACACTAAAAGTCATTAGAACATAATTAATTATGATTTATAAATATTTAAAATTTAATGATATCATTTAAAATTTTACCTTTTAAATACTTGTTTAAATTTAGTTTTTTATTTGTTTATTTTCTCTAATGAATATTTGCATTTGATTGACATTTATTAGTAGATTTTGGACGGGTCAACAAAATTCTGTCAGAGAGTTGTCAATGGTCGCAATAAGCATCGTTAATAAATTTTATTACTGAATATGAAGAGCATGTGACCCCCCGTGTACACTGAGTTCGTACATCATCAAGGATTAGAAACTATATTTCACACTGGGAACTAGAGCGAGATGTTCGGTTATTGTTATATTCTTATCAACAACGGTCACCATACTTATTGCTACTTTCTCCAAACTAGAAAATAACAATACATTGTTGACTCTCAAAAAATCAGTGATGTGCGTTCAATTTCTATGAAAAATAATTGTTGCCTTAATAAATCGGTATTTGAATAGAACCGTGACAATGAGCGTCTGACTCTTTCATTAATGGCTCGTTGGTGGTTTTTCGAAAACTAAATATTGTTCGTGGAATTAGTTATAAAGTATGTCAGTGTCTGACGGAAAATTGAGATTAGTTTATTTAGGACTTAACTAAACTTATTTAGGGTATTTTGTATATTATTTTTATCAACTGTCCGTTGTAGGAATTGTCGTGATGGGTACGACGTACTGGGTAATAACAAATCCCAAAACTCCTTGCAGTGAGCAAAATGCTCTTAGTTTATAAACTTGGAAACGCCATGCAATATTATTATTTGACTACAGACAAGCAGACGATCTTATCTAATATATAATATTCTGATACTTTCCTTTTTTCTTATTGCTTAGACGTGTGGACGAGCTCACAGCCCACCTGGTGTTAAGTGGTTACTGAAGCCCATAGACATCTACAACGTAAATGCGCCGCACACCTTGAGATATAAGTTCTAAGGTCTCAGTATAGTCACAACGGCTGCCCCACCCTTCAAACCGAAACGCATTACTGCTTCACGGCAGAAATAAGCGGGGCGGTGGTACCTACCCGTGCGGACTCACAAGAGGTCCTACCACCAGTATTTACGTAAATTATAATTTAGCGGGTTTGATTTTTATTACACGATGTTATTCCTCCCCCGTGGAAGTCAATCGTAAACATTTGTTAAGTACGTATTTCATTAGAAAAATTGGTACCCGCCTGCGGGATTCGAACACCGGTGCATCGCTCCATACGAATGCACCGGACGTCTTATCCTTTAGGCCACGACGACTTCAAATTTCCTTGAAATTAAAATCTTAATTGTATTGTTTAGTAAAAGTCATACTGTTCACAAAGGAAGTCTTTGCCGTGGCAGACATATGTATGTAGGTACCAGAGGCGTAAAGTGAGTCCGCTCACATGCCACCACCATTTCAATGTTATTTAAATACATTTTTAAAATCATCACTAAAAAAAAAGTGCGTGCGTACAAAGTACACATGTCAGAAGTGAAACTTTTTTGGCGAACTAATTTATAAGTCTTTCTTATATTTATACAAATCTAAAACTTTAGATTTCCGAGACTTGGAGGAAGGGAAAAAGGAAGATATGTTCCCGCCAAAAGTCTGTCAAATGTCAACCTCAAACCTCAGTGTTGACAGTCACATTATGTTTAGATTTCTTGCCAATTGAATTGACTAATTTAATTTCATGCTAGTTGATTAATGTTCCAAATTCTTTTCATTTCATTTCAATTCCTATTACAATTTTTCACAAAAAAATTATAAAATATTAGGCTGTATGGTATGATACATTTGCCTTTCCAGTTAGAAAAATACAACAACTACTACTACTGACATTTGACAAGTACTTAATTTCAATAGTAGTTTGATGTCACTTCCGTTGCATACCTGCGTGACGTTCTGTAAAAATTTTACCCTCATGCGCCTAAAGAAGTTTCACTAAAACAATATTGCGAGATAAAATTAATGAATCCGCAGCGCGTTCTAAATAATCGTATCACGAAACTAAATAATATTAATTAATGTTGTAACGGATTAACCTAGCACACGACTCGACGTAATTCATTTCAGTTCAATACAGATGCTGTTTGAAAAATTAACACATCTTCAAAGCTGGTGGTAGTTAGTTACGAAACCGACACGAGGTCATACAAGCGTCGAGCGGTCTCCTTGAAGCAGTACATAAAGTGATCTTTGGTTCTCAGTATGAACATTATTTCCAGGAGCACATGACACAATATTCCGGCATTGGCTGAAAAAAGCATTGCTTAGGAAACACCGAAGACGGCAGTTTATCACAGAACGTCGAAGAAGCAACTGTATTTTTATGTTAAGTATAAGCGAACGAAAGTGCAAGCCATACGTTTTTAAAGGGTTGTAATCAATATTAATTTAAAACGTTATTTGTCTCTTTCGATCGTGTTCTATATAGCTTACTATCAATATAAAACATATCATTTCGAACCGATCGATAACCGCTAATCTATAAAATCTCTTTTCTTTATTTTTACGTGAATATTTGACACTATCTTCCTACCTAGCCAATCTCCTACCTTCAACCCAACTGAAATTAAAACTAACGATAAGGGCACTTGGGTTTTATTAATGCTTCGCATGTTTCTGCTGCGAAGCCATTTCGCATTGGAGTTTGAAGATTAGATATGAGCTTATCCCTATGTCAAAAGGTGATAGACCACATTGCGTTACGACGTACAAAATCTTCGGTCACGACTTGACTCAATGTTTACGCTTCAAGCAAAAAAAAACAATTGCTGAAATAATACTTCTACCATCAAACAGTGGCCTTCGAAAAAGTTTCAAAATATAAACGCGTTTTGATTTCAATACATAAAACTATTAGCCCATCACAATCTAGTTTCGAACGTGGTAATTTAGCTTTATAGTATACCAGTCGAATTGACGCAACGATCTTTAACTAGAGTTTAATATTAAATGCAAACAGATTAGTTGAGTTGCTTCTTGATTGAGTTACGTAACTTTTTATAGGTATATTTATTTATAATTTTAATTATGAGCGATCGACTGTTATAACTTGAAAATGCGTAATATTCCAATGTTTTTTTCATATTTTACTAGCTGTTACGCGCGATTTGCCCGCGTGGTCAACGAAGTTTCAATTATTTTTTCTAAAGATAAGAAAACAACTTGTCGTGGGAATGTCGTTTTATCGGAATAAAAGGTACATATCCTAACCTAAAATTGATAATTGAAAAAAATGACAATCCGTTGCTTCATTTACACATGAATTAAGGACAAACAAACACATGTTCCGTTTATAAAATTGATAATAAATTATAGACTAGTCAAAAACGGCCGGCTTGTTGGGTGATTTTTTAATTTACATTGGTCCCTTTGCTATCAAATTTATTTGATATTTAAAAGAGAAATACGTCATCAACGTATAAATGTAACAAAGTATTACCTGGTGCAAGTCTGACTTTGAATAAGCTTCGACCAAGTACACAACATCAACCATCACTTTTGAAGTTCTTTACAAACATATTGTTGTGAAGTGGATTGTACTTTATTTTCATAACAAATCAATTTATTTTTGCAAAAAGTCAATTCATATTAATTTCATTAAATCTTTCATGCACCTTAATAGAAATATATTCTCCCATGAAATATATTCTCGCACTACACAAGCATGAAAATAAGAATTTGATTACATACTCTTCGAACTGGATTCTAGAACACTGCCAAACTTCATCACCAAAATTTTTCAGTAATCGGTCAAGCCGTTTTGAAGTATATTTGGAACAAATAAAATCGTATATAAACAGATAAATAACACAAATAAAAAAGGCATCTATTTTATTCGATTTCATTATATAAAATTTTGTTGAAAAAATTTTGTTGATCAACTAAAGCATCGATTTAGTAAAACCAGCTTTCTTTATTATCCTGAATGTATTATTCTATGGCTCTAGTAATAGCAGGGTAATGCTTTTTCATAGCATAATTTATGGTATGTAAACAAATGAGATCTCCCGAAAGCGCACTTCAGTGTATTAGATTTTAATCTCTTGGAAAAGAAGTACGAACATTCAATTATTTACATATATCCGTAGTTTACTGGTGGTAGGACCTCTTGTGAGTCCGCACGGGTAGGTACCACCACCCTGCCTATTTCTGCCGTGAAGCAGTAATGCGTTTCGGTTTGAAGGGTGGGGCAGCCGTTGTAACTATATTGACACCTTAGAACTTATATATCAAGATGGGTGACGTATTGTAGATGTCTATGGGCTCCAGTGACCACTTAACACCAGGCGGGCTGTGAGCTCGTCCACCCGTATAAGCAATAAAAAAATAAGCCATATTTCTTTATTAACAACCAAAAAGGAAATAACGATATACTTTTCTTATAATGAATTTCAATATTTTCAATAAATACTAAGCGACTATTAAAAAACACATTTAAATTCAGGTAGTTAGTTCACAGATACTTAAACACGTTGAACTAATTGATCAGCACATGTAACTAGACAAAGAAAAGTACGGGTCATCGAATCAGCCGTCTAACGGTGGATGGCAAGCTCGGAACCAGTTCCAGACCACAGCTACCATATAGCGATGACAAACTGGGACAATAAGATATCTTTATGACACTACGCACGTTCATACAGCGTTAGTGTTTCGACATTTTGACACTGACTATGCCATATTGTCAGATAACAAAAAGTAATGTTTCTCTTTCTGAGACATGCATGTGTGGAACACTGTGACGTAATATTGTGATTAGACTGTAGTGAACATTCTATGAATTTGAATTTTGTTTTCGTATTTATTTTTGCGTCAATTCGTAATTGGTCGCGAAAGCTTTAAGTTATGACTTAATTTAGTTTGTTTAGATGTAATAATAATAATAATAGATAAAAATAGTTTCTTAGGTATTCATTCCGGGGAAACATTATTAATGCTACCAATTGAACACTAATTAGGTAATATAACATTAGATTATCTTTAAGAAACATCGAATGCGTTTGATAGGGCATGATAATTTTATAAGAGCTAGGTTTTAGTTAAGACGCGATTTTAATCTATTATAACTTAATAGAGCATACCATTTGACCACAAATAATTTAAAACTTATTGTTGCATGTTCGGTTTTTTCTTCTTCGAAATAATACATCTGTCATGAATAATATTTGGACTACATTTCCAAACAAGTATGTTATATAATATTTGGACACTACTGTAATTTGTTTTAAGTGCTTATCAATTAATCTCCACCTATTTACTAATAGTTGACATTACTTACTAACCTTTGAGTACAGATCTGGACTCGGATGAATAGATATATTAATTACATCTTGTATAACTTAAATATCAAAATATAACCTAAAACTGTATTTGCTACTAATTAATTTTATGAATTTTTATGGTCACCCTAAAATATCTAAAGAAGCAAATTAAGTCTGAGTGAGTTTAAGTATTTATTTACAAGTAACCGACCTTGTAAACTTATTACTGACGAATAAAAAAAATCCTGTTTAACTTACTTAATCGAGAGAATTGTTTATAGTTCTAAATCAATTGCGACACGCAAATTTGTTGCCATTGTAAAGTCAAACAACAAATGCTATCTCCGGGTTCTCGCTACCATGTTTGTACTGAAACCGACTAACGAACAGTGAAAGTCAAAATCAATTTACCGATCCACCGGCCATTAACAAACAGACCAGGCAAACACATCGCCCCTGTAATGAAACAAATTAAGTTTGTCAAGATATTCAAACATCAGATACGTATGCATACTGATCACTTACTAAAAAAAAACTTTTGCTTTCTTTTGGGTTCGTTCACATTCACTTTCATTAGTTATACGTCTAACAGCGATCACAGCATGTGCCGCGTTTGAAATCTATCAACGGCATTTAACATCTCATCAGCTGATTTCCTCTACACACTCATGTATTTACGTCGATGATCGCCTTCATTAGCATTTAAGGTCACCGCGTTAAGGTTCTTGTTCGTTGAAAGCTCATCAGCAATTATAATCCAATCGTAAGCGTCAGCATACGTGTCCGACATCCTGTCACAACACGAAGTTACCGTATCTCGACGATCTGATTTGTGGATATCTACATGTTTTCTCGATTCGCATCATTTAAATGTCGGTTAGCATCGGGACAGGAAAAGTCCATGGTCTCGGGGAAAGCGTGCCACTAAACAGAATCTTATTTAGTTCAGTCAGTGCGTTTGTTTGTATTTCATCAAAAGCGCATTGAATTTAAATGTTTCCCGACGTCGGTAATTATTTATACAATGAATAGAACATAATCTTGCAGAAGTGTATAAGCGGTGACATTTTCCCACAATAATCGGATTCCTAGCATCTTAATACGGCTTTAAGTGAATTCTATACAATAGCTGTGACTTTCTCGTGTACACGGATAGCTTTCATTAGGCTCGGGTAAAAGCAAGGGTCATATGTGATCATGTCGTGACAGTCCCCAACATTTATTGAGCTCACAATGAATAATCGTTGACTTTAGCTGACGGAATCTAGACTACAGTACCGAACAATCTATACATATAAATAAAATTAGAGTGTCTATTTGTAATATTGAAATAACCGCTTTTTACTACGTTCATATGAATATATAAACGGTACATACACCAAAATAACATTTTTTACAAGTTTTGTTTGTCTATCTGTTTGTTTGGGCTAATCTCTGGAACGGCTGGACCGATTTTGACGAGATTTTCACTGATAGCTAGCTGATGATATATGGAGTAACTTAGGCTACATTTTTTTGTCTGCCTTCGCCCCGCGGCGTCGCGGTGTCGCCCGCGATACGACAATAACCGCGGGTAACATCGCGGGACTCAGCTATCATCAATAATAAAATTTGATGTTTCCGAAGCGAAACGAGGGCGGGTCGCTAGTCTTTAATAAAAATGACGGCTGATTTATACACATCACATTCATGAATCCCAATATAATTTGTTCATGACACAAAAACGACAAATGAAAAGTTCTACTAACAATCTAAGCTAACGGGAAAAAATATAAAATGTAATCACTCTTTCTTATCAAACGCCTGCTAGTCTAGAACGTCTTGTTGATACAATTTACACGGAACTCGCTTTTTTATGATGTCCGTCATACTTTCTTGGTACAGGAACCTACTCCATAGATTATACACTTAATATATACGAGATAGATGCGCAACTCTCATTTTTATTTTTGCTTTAGTTAAAGCCCGGTCCAGCAGGCGTCGCTACGGTCGATTATTAGTCTCCCTACCCCCCACCAGGTGACTTTTTTAGTAATTTTAATATTTTTAATAACTCTCTTTATGAAAAAATCTTATCGTTTAGAATCGCTGAAATTCCCGGTAGTACTTATGAGATATTAAGGAATGTTTGATTGTGTTCAGCATTCTAATCGATAAGATCTTTTCATACAGAGAGAAAACAGTTTTTTAAAATAAAAAGCTGTAATTCTCTGTAAGCTATTTAATTTCCCTATATTACAAACAATTTTCTGTTAAAAGATTGTATGAACGTACAATTGTATAAAATTTCGAATAACAATAATTCCTCTAGATTAATCCTACTAGCGTACTTATTAACATTAAATCGAAAGTTATCTAAAAGTTAATTAAGTCTAGATAATCAAATCATTCTATGTCAATTAAGTCATTTGTGCGAAATATAAACATGTCAGCTTTCCATTACAAACATAGTAGACAATTTGAATTAAATAAAATAAATTTGTTTCTTAACGATAGCAGTTCTTGCTTAAAGTTGATCGTGACAGATCATGATCATGATCATGATCATCTTGTATGAAAATATTACATCTATAAACACTACCTATGCTTCGTCATACAATAATTGTCATTTAAACTAGCATTGTAGAGATAATACACACACTAAAGTGAATACTAAATTATTCTTAGCATTCTTATATTTGGTAATACTAGATGAAACAAACAGCAGATTGAAAGAAAATCATCTTAAAGTTAATTACATTCATTACAAACCATTAGTTTGCATTTTGTTACAAAAGAAACTGATGTTCGTTACATGCAAATGAATTATAAACATACACATGCAAACATAAAATGTAAATTTATCTTTTAATCCAAATTAAATGTACATTAATATTACATCTAAATAATAGAAAGGGTTTCGAAAATTTTTATTGGACTCAACAGCAGACGAGCACGCAACCCGGCTCATGATAAGTGGTCACCAGTGCTTATAAACTTCAGCAGTGCCATAGGGGTTGCTGTCTATCACTTAAGTTTTAATAAATTATTAATATACTCAGTCACAAGCATATTGATTTCACATAATGAAAATGTAAGAAACATAATCATGTTTGGACATTTTCATTTATATCTGCTCATACAGAAAACACAACTTAGTAAAAATATATTCCACAGTTAATCTAAATAATTGCAAATAATGCTTTTGAAGACCGTTGACTTTTGATCATTAATTAAAATCATCTTCTCGTAGAATTTACAAAAGGTTATATACAAAAATTTATATCAGTATTTTCATATATTACTAACTTACTAATTATAACTATTCAAACGTAATACTATAAGAACTAAACAACCTATTTTAAAACAAAATTGGCATCAATTTAGTTCTTATGAACTATTTCAATTATTAATTTATAAATTATAAACATATTTAAAAAAAATTAAGATCCTTGAGAGTTCACGTTCCTTGCTGAATCAGTTTCTCTTCTGAAACGGAGAAACAAAGTATCATAACTATGTAACAAATATTGAAAAAATACGACCATGAAAAATTTAGTGATAATGTAATCATACTTACAAATTAATATATTACATAACACGTTCTGGTTCAAATATAGTGCATCAATCTTTTCATGTTTCAGACATTTTAGTGCTCCTTATAATTTTTCCATAAAATTTTGTCATTATCAAACCTTTGTCTACAAAAATAAAAACATTATTTTATATTGGGTAGAAGGATGAACGTGGTCACAGACCACTTGGTGTAACTTAGTTATCAAACACCAGGAAACAAAACGTGAATGCCATCATCTAACTTTGGATGTGAGATCAATTGTGCTGTATTTTATTTAAACAGGAAAGCATGACTGATTGATCATTCCAAAAAACTAGTTCGGGCCCACTTGACAATAAGCATATAATACGCTGAGTTGCAAAACATAAATACTTCCACCCACTCGAGACAATTTTATTATCTGAGGTGTGTGTGTGATAGTACGAGACTTAATACCGACTGTTTTGATCAAAACTTAACATATATGATAGCTAGGCAGCAGAAATAGGAAGGACCATTAGTTGGTGCTAATTCATTTAATTATATTATGAATAATAATTCTGTTAGCAAATAATATACCGGGAAAATAGTGTAAACTCACCGTTATCAAGGCATCCGAAATAGCATTTCATTTTCGATCTTCGAGGCATGCTGATTTTTAATAATAAACTTTCTGTAAGAAATGAAAATAGTTACACAGGCTTACGAAACGCTAACGAAGAAAAAAGTATTGGAGCCAAGTTATGTCTAAAGAGAATTCAAAACAGAGTTTCTCAATGTCTAATCGTCTAATATTCTCATAAAGCTAAAAGTTGCTCTAAATTAATACTACAACGTAAAATAACTCACACCACGACCAAAAAAAAACGATTTAAAAAATTAAAGCGTTACGACATTTTGAAAACTCTTTTTTTTTTTTGAGGTTGTTTTACGGCCCTGGAATTTTGAAAACTTCAAAGCAGTGTTTCCAGTTACGTTTTTTTTACCACATTTTACCCTAGTTTCTTTTGAATTTATCCCTAAAATTTCCTAAACAACTTTCATAAATCCTTTATATAGAAAGCATAAATAAAATACAGAAAATAAACCACAGCATATTATTTAATGTAGGTATATATAATATAAACGCCCCCAGAAGATCATAGATCTATAGGATTAGAATTTTCAAGGAAGTCGACGCATTGCTTTTATATTCTTTTGCTGCACGCAACCTAACACTGTTCGGTTCTAAAATTGAGCAATTGTTTGCTGGCAAAGTTGGGAACTTTCTATGAAGCAAGCCGTTCAGGGTTTCATTAGAAAGCCTGTTTCTTTTGTCAGTTTTTACATTTGAGAACACTGAATAATCTTTCCACCTCAGTCTTTGAAGAAGGAACTGCTAGCAAAAGTGAAATGACAATTACAAGGTTTTCGTAAATGAAATTACCATGATAATCTTTCATGGTACATGAAGTACCTGTATATTACAATACGAGTAAGTTCTGGTGACATCAACGAAAACAGGTAAATAAAAATTTGGCGGATTATACTTATTGGGATTCTGGGGAATCCCTAAGAAAAAAGCAGTGGCTTAATCTATGATTTACTTTACTAGAGGGTTACTGTTGAATCAAACCTTCTTTATAGTTTTTATACACAACTCTGTTTTATTCTTTTACTTGTCAACTCGACTTAATGTCATTCTCTCCATAAAATAAAATGTTCATTGATTTACTTTAATTATCGTTTATTTTAAAATTCACAACAGTTACTAGTATAGGCTTTGCTTTTTACCCAGAAATATCCTAAATCCTGGAATTTTTTAAATTGTCTTTATCATCCAAAATATCAGCTATTTTTCCCTAAAAAAGAGAGAATTCCCTAAAAGTGGAAGCACTGCTTCAAAGTACGCTAACCTTTTTTATTGAGTCAGAACTCGTATCTGCCATCTAGTGAGTTTATTAGTTCATTAAGGCCAAAACGTTTCAAAAATGACCTCGCCGGTTCCTAAAGATGACGCTAGTTGAATGTTCTTTTCCCTTGTATGGGAGTTGCACCCCCCTGACCTACTCTAACGAGTTGATGACACGAATGTTCACTTCAAGCTGTCTATGCGAAAAATCGAGAAAGAAAAGTAATAACCGAATTAATTTATTTACGGCCAATGGTTACAAGACCTTATAGCCTAATAATAACCGAATAGACTTCAGTGTTGCCAAACCAAAAGTTCCAAATAAATGAATCTTAATATATGTTAAATTACAATATTACAAAATTTTTTAATTTGATTTGGATATAAGATAAAGTGCACTTGACTCTCGTTTTTACCTTGCAATGTGAAAGTGGTAACCAAAGTTTTTGTGTCGTACCAATATAAACTCGATTAAAGAAAGTTTCACTAACTAACT
The DNA here is from genome assembly GCF_030269925.1 of Bombyx mori. Classification (NCBI taxonomy): domain Eukaryota; kingdom Metazoa; phylum Arthropoda; class Insecta; order Lepidoptera; family Bombycidae; genus Bombyx; species Bombyx mori. Next base: position 3,312,358 of record NC_085128.1, read on the forward strand.
CGCAATCCAGTCATATCTCCTATGTAATTCCGCTCATACAAGACGAAATGAACTGTTTAATTGGACACCGCGGCTGGTCCTCTTATCTGGGCTCTTTCAATCACCTATCACAGTTAATACGTCTAAACGAGACAAAAGGCATCAACTAATTTGCTTGTCAGTACAAAATAATCAACGTTTGATCTATAGACGGTTGTGTGTGTACAAAGAATCGGTTTCTGCTTTCATATACCAGACTTTACCGCCGAGACATTTGCTTCAAAACTGATCGACGAGTGATAATGATAGTTCGAAACGGACTACAAAGAAATTTCCGCCTTGATAGTGAAGTGATAAGTTTTTTATTTCGATGACCGTCAAATTGAGCTTCTTGTAGTGGGAAGAGTGTATCAAAAGATAGTCAATTTCGTGGTAGAAGTCAGTGCATGCCGCATAGCCCGAGGTGCAACTCATTAAGAATACTTTCGCTATTCTTGTGAAGTGCGATACTTGTTCTTTTATAACCGACCCCTATCTTAGATCTAGCTCCGATTGGGAAATGAGTTCTCGTGAAGTGTAATTCAGTAGTAATTTCCTGTTCAAAAATTGAAATTTCGTAATACTATACATACAGGTAAATACTATAATAGTTGGTTTTAGTAGCAGCTAGTAGCAGAGTACTTAATGGTAGGCAGCGGCTTGGCTCTGCCCCTGGCATTGCTGACGTCCATGGGCGACGGTGACCGCTTACCATCACCGTGTGTGAGGACCGTATACTCGTCTGCCTACAGAGGCAATAAAAAAAAAGTTTACTTGTTAATGTCTAAGTCATTATATTTCTCAATTTGTTTGATTGTAACATAATAAAAACATTTACAAAGAACTAATTCGTGACTTTGACTTTTAACAAAAATCCTTGTCCCGATTAATGAAGTTCGTCTTACGTGAATAACTAATAAAAGATGGGCGGTCAATAAACCTCAAAAAGCTTTGAACTTTGATATGGTAGAATTGCTATTTTATGTTAATGACCGTAATACACGCCAGCAACAAATCGGCCAATCAGCTTCCACGGAGATCAAAGAAGCATCGAACTGTGAGCAGAAGTCACGACATTGCCGACTTTGATGTGACTTTTGACAGAATCTACTACACATAATGCTTTAAATTAATATAGACCAGGAGACTTTTTGGCGGGAACGCGAGGAGTGAAGTTGTGTGATTTGTTTTATTTTGCCGTTTTTAGTGTTTCTTCAGGTTTAAATGTGTAATAATGGTGGTTTATTAACTGTTTAATATCTGTGAAAGTGCACAAATGTGGGAAAATGAAATAAAGCCGCTGGACCTAACTTCTTTGGATCCTCCAAAAAGGCCACTGAAAAAGTCTCAGTAAATGACCACCATTCATCCACCAATCATTTCACATGATTTCATTTCATTTCATAACATCATTTTCCAAATAAAAAAAGATATATAAAAGATTAGGCTGTATGGTATATGATACCTTTGCCATTCCAATTGGAAAAATAAAGCTACTACTACTACCTAGATAGACTACCGAATAATGTCAAAATAACTTGTACTGGCAACTATTACCGACTCCGTGTGTAATTTAGTGGGAAGTTATCTTGGCGTCTCGATTTTGATGGATGAGGCACGGCGCGGCACGAGTGTTCGCTGACAGCCACTACATCTGTGTACAGCTCGTCTTTATTGAAAACGACTTTGAATACATAATTTATGATGTGAAGTGAATTCACATTAATAACTCTACGACTAGTTAAGTAATCTATTGGCGCTTTGTTCGATTTTTTTTTCTAATTATCCGTGTATTATCTAAAAGTGAAGTCTTTGTCACTTCGCGTCTGTGAAAAGAGTTCTATAAAGATCATCATCATCATCATCATCATCATCAGCCTTTATCTGCCCACTGCTGGACATAGGCCTTCCCCAATGCCTTCCACATAATGCGGTCCTCCGCCTTCCGCATCCAACGACTTCCCGCCGTGCGCACTAAGTCGTCAGTCCACCTATAAAGATCGACGATGGTAAATTTTACTTACATGCGCGCGTACAAAATAACATTAAAGTTTATTTTTCTAGGAGATGCATGTGCTATGTTGGTTTTTTAACGCTTTTCTTAGCTTCGTACGAATTTGTGTATAGGTAATGAAATCTTTGAACTTCAATTTAACGACTTCAAGACAACCGATTAAAATATAAATTTGCACACGTATCAAGGACCGATGACAATACAATAATTTTATAATTTCGCTCCAATATCTTGATCAGTTTAAAAAAAATGTTTAATTGTTAATAAAGTTTTCTATTTAAGCGTGTATTTTTTAAAGTACATGTATTATTTACATTATGATAACCGGAATAATTCAATTTTTTTTTAATTTAAATGATCACCTACTTCTGCCAAGTACCGCTAGTCGCTAAGATCGAAGTCTCAATATTGTACGATAACTAAGACTGCCCAAATGTTACATATTCAAGTATACAAGCTAGTCCGTCCTCGGATATTATTTGAAAGATCGCGTCAGATTGTTTTGTTTTATGTCGGAACTACAGTACAATTACATCGGTCGATATGAGCACCGTCTTGCTTGTTAGTCCACCTACACTTTCTAATTAGGTCACGGACGCCTCTACTAGTGCTATGGCTATTTACTATCAATCTTTATTATAGTCACATCATATTTATTTAACATATCTTTATTTTTTATAGTTTTTACTTATTGTCTCGATTAGAAAGAAAGTACCTGATGCGTTGACCGATTTTTGATAGCATCAAAACCATAAAAAGGAGATATTTAGTAACAAATACAGATACATCATTGAGGCATAATTTATTCTTCTTTTCGTTATAGCTCTCAAATGAAATAAAGTCTCAAAGATACTGACATTATACAAAATATTAACTTATAATAAAAATATTAATACATGAAGCAAAAACTTTTTATCTTTTTTCGAAAATTACGCGGACGGAGGAGTATGAAATTTTCTACACTTTTAGAGAACATAGAGGAGAATTGCACAATGCTAATATTTTTTAAAAATAATGCATAAAAGATACATTAAATCAATAAAGAAAACATTACACACACTACATACCATGTATTTGATGCACACACGCATGCATACTATTTATTGTCAAACTTTTGTTCTTGGCGTCTTGAGAATAGATTAAATATTGTTTGTCTTTGTTAATATTTTTCTATAGTGTAGTCTTGGCGAAATTTGTGATTATAGAAGTATAAGTCTTTGAAAATAGAATCATAATAGTGTACAAACTTATAATTTCAATTAAATAGTCGAATTTCGACTACTGCGGGACCACTAGTAATAAAAATTATCCAAAAAAAAACTTGAACAAAGACAAAATTTACATTTGTGTACTACGTAAATTCATTATGGATTTAAACAGAGTCTGTTAATCATATGTGAACTTCTATTCGTTCATTTAACTTTCACTTTTGACAGTTTTAAACGAATTTCTATGTTGAATGATAAAATGGTCGCCTTTTAAGGGACCGTGAAAGGGGGACGCTTTGTATTTATTAACGTCTATTACAAACGTTTGTCTGGACTGAGTTGTTTTAAAATTTGAAAGTTTAAAAATTATTAAAAACAAAATGCTGCATGTTTTTTTTTATGCTTAGATATGTGGACGAGCTCACAGCCCACCTGGTGTTAAGTGGTTATGGTTAGTGGAGCCCATAGACATCTACAACGTAACTGCACCACCCACCTTGAGGTACAAGTTCTAAGATCTCAGTATAGTTACAACGGCTGCCCCACCCTTCAAACCGAACCGCATTACTGCTTCGCGGCAGAAATAAGCAGGGTGGTGGTACCTACCCGCGCGGACTCATAAGAGGTCCTACCACCAGGCAATCATGTCATTGTAGATTGACGAGTATGCGACCGTACTGGTACTAAATAGGCACTGTCAGTCATCATCGGTAATGTCAGGGTCATAGCCAAGCTGCTTCCTACCGCTGAGGAGAACAGTTCGTTTCAGAACCAAACGTTATGCATTGTAATGATATCAACACTGCGGGTGTGATTGCGCCTACAGTTATCATATAGTACAAGAACTCAGTAAAAAAGTGTGTGTAGCAATATATTATTATGTTTAGTGTTAAAGGAAACTATTAGTTATAAAAATAATATGTTTTTTTTTCATTGTTTAGAATAATATTGTATACTCATTAAGGGAGATGTACTGTGCCTACAACACACCAGTATTGTCTGCATCATTCTAACAAAAGGACGTATCCATAGAACACTATTACTTGTTCAATTAACAATATTCGCTCACCATATTTGGACGGCTACACAAATATAACAATATACAGCACATGATCATTCGAAGCTCTAGCGACCAACTCTACTATTGTGACGGGTCCGATGACGGATCTTTCCAAACAATTCCTCAGAACACTCCCCATAGAACAAACCAAACAAAGCACTACGAGCTTTAAAGTTTCTCGGCAAATACAGGGGCTACAAACGATCCATGTTATCAGAACTGTCTGCAATCCTTGCTAAGTCTTTACGGGGTCAAATGTATGTATATGACAATACCTACTAGTAGAAATTATAAGTTTACGCTCATTAGATTTGTTTAATATATTAATACGTGAAGCAAAAACTTTGTATACCTTTTTACGAAAATTGCGCGGACGGAGGAGTATGAAATTTTCCACATTTATAGAGAATATAGAGAAGAAGTGCACAATGCTAATTTTTATTTTAAATAATGCATAAAAGATACATTAAATCAATAAAGAAAACATTACACACACTACATACCATGAATTTGACGCACACACGCATGCATACTATTTATTGTCAAACTTTTGTCTTGACGTCTGCTGTCAAATTGAGATTAAATATTGTTTGTCTTCGTTAATATTGTTTATAGTGTAGTCTTGGCGAAATTTGTGATTATAGAAGTATAAAATACAATCATAATAGTGTACATACTTACAATTCCAATTAATTTTAGTCGAATTTCGACTACTGCGAGACCTCTAGTTTGTTTAATTACCCGTAATGAAAAGGTTAGATATACGAGTATTAGTATCGAATGCATCTCGAACATTCCCTGCTTGATTTGTAGTACTCACGAAGGCTGTGTACGTTTGATTGCCAACTGTTAAAGTCACAAGATATATAGCTACCAAAGAATAATACAGGCACGATTTGTGCTGTTACTGTCATAAATGAACCGCTAAAATTTTACAATAGATCGTAATTGCTTAAAAATATTTTAGTCACTTATAGAAAAAATAATATATAAATAGAATCTTGTTCGCCATAAGGGTGCCGGCGGAAGATCAGCGCGGCAGTATCGATTGTTTTGTTACTGTTAGGCATTGCTGAGCTGGTAACCGTTTCCAAGCCTCGTTATTTTTGTTATCTTTTTTATTTTTTTTGTACTTAATTTATGTTTGGAATAAATGTTTATTATTATTAAACTTTAACCGTAACTGTTGGTTTTCTTTTTCTCCACCTTATCTCACTAGGTGGGGTCGGCACAGCTAATTTTTCTTTTTCATTCTTTTCTATTAGCCGTCATCTCAACACTCACTCCTCTCTCTCTCATATCGTCATTCACACACTCCATCCATATGTTCTTCGGTCGACCTCTTCCCCCTCTACCTCGCACTACCATTTCCATACATCTCCTAGTCACATGCATCTTCTCTCTACGCATCACGTCCATACCACGCTCCCGTTTTTTTTTGTCAGGTGGAAATCGCCGGACTTCCGCCCTCCCCTGGGGATGGAGGGCGGGGCATATCAGAGTCGAACTGACTAAAACCTCCTGTCGCTCAACAACCCGCGTCCGAACCTCGCATGAGACAGAACCCATGAAAAGGCAAAGGGAGAAAAGTGAAGCGTTTAGTGCGGCGCACATCTCTCCCATCACCCTCCCCCTCGGGACGCCGGACCGGCGATCGTCGGCGCCACGACCACCAGCCCTCTCGGTTGGCAGAGCCGTAACTGTTGATAGCGGAATTAAAGTCAAGTTACGGTCAGGGGTAGGTTTGGTAACAAATGCCCAAGCGCTCCCAGAGGAGGTCTAACCACTACTTCGCGAGTACGGATCACTGGATCTGAATTGCGACCCGCTGAGAAGATCAGGGTAAAACTCAGCGTCCTATTGTTAATAAAAATTATATCCAGCAATAGCTAATATAGCCAACAAAACTTTATGGAACAAAAACATAATTAAGTATTCAAGTAAAGCAAGAGAAATGAAAATAAAAAAACTTTCATTTAAGTATGTACGAATTCAAAACAAATTTGTGAATTTTGTTTTATTTTTTATCTATATTTTAGATCGATATTTATTTTTAATAATTATATTATATTATAAAATATTATATAATTATTTATTTATATTACATTGTGTATTTGTATATATATATATGTGTGTATAGCTATATATATATATTTCACTGGATTGGTACACCACGTGTAATTCCAAATGATTCTGGTCCGCCTGATGGTTGTCTGGAAGAGAACAATTGTACTTTTTTTATTTAATGTATCGTATTGTTTAATTATTTTTTTGGTGTACAATAAAGAATCTCTCTCTCTCTCCCTATACGGTCACATGTCACGGTCAAGATTATAAAAATATTAATGTAGTAACATGTGTGTCACACGGAAGCTGAAAAATCGCTTCCAGTAGTTGCCTATCATGTGACGTGTGATTGATGCCTCCGGTCATCTTGTTGGCCGTAAAACTATCATTTAAAACGTTGTCATGATTCATACAATGAAAGTTGTATAATAATATAAATGTCAAATGTGACAGTAGTATTTTGTCTGCTTAACTCGTTAGTGTCAGTTATTATGTAAAAATTATCGTTTTTTGTTGTGTAGTAGGTAAGGTAATGCTGTAAGCTTTTAATATATTATACATTCATAGGAATAGTATAAATGCCCTTCGTATTTTTTTCAAAATCGTGTACCTATGTATCGTCATATTTTTTAATGACTGCAGTTGAAAAATGTTTGACACTATTTTAGCAATATTAAGTTAAGAAAATCTGTGCGATATGATTATGTAATGTCCTGAAGAATAAAAGAAAAAGCAATTCATTTTCCTCTTATTGGTTTGGTGACGTGAAAAGGCTTATTTCAGATGTTTCGTAACAAATCATAAAATATTATTATCTTTTATCTATCCGCTTCTGAATTCATTGTGACAATGATTTATTTATTCGTGCACAAACGACAGACGCACATAATTCATAATTATATATCCCATCGAGTCGCATTTCTCACGAGATGATTACGTAGCCGAGTTACGCGTTGTCCTTACATAAAATCGATATGGTCACATTTCGATCACTCGTTTTCAGCGATAGTTTTCGACTCTTGAATGCATGTTATGTAATCTAAAATGTCACAAGAAAACTTTGCAATGATTTCTTACTAACAAATTTTATAAATCAAATCGTCTAAATACTGGTTCCGGGCTATGCAAATGAGTCAGAATAAGACAAAAAAATGTATTGTAGATTAAAAATGAATAAACCTAGTTTACAAATCACAATGGCGCTTGAATAACAAGTCGAAAAAAAAACATTTTTTTTTTAAATTCCAAGAGTCCTGGTCCAGGATATTGGGCCAAAATAACAAAATAATTGTATTGTCATCGTTCCATGATATGTTTGCATATTTTCATATTGCTAAAAACTATCTAAGTGATTCCGTTACAAAACACAAAAGGTTTTTAATTTATGACGGTTCTATAAGCATCGATGTAAACGAATTGAAAAGGATTTTTAAGAATCGATAAAAAAAATTAAATTACACGCATGCAATTTGCATCATTACATTAATATTATTCTCTTGAGATAAAGGAAATTTTGAATTTGGAACAGTCTTTTTAAAATTAAAATAAGTTTAAAAAATAAAAAGTTAAATAAAATAAACACCTGCGTATTCCTTAAACAAGTAATTTAAAGTATTATGAAATGCTTCTTACACTTTTCATTGCAATTTCTTTTTGGGTTAATTTGATTTTTATGGCCATCCACTTACTTGCTTCACAAATTCATATTTTCTTTCGTGAATATTTTAAGTTTTAAACGAGATTTTTTGGTTAAGCTCCATTTATTCGGTATTTACGCAAATTTCACTTTAACAATATTCTTACAAGTTACTTTATGCTTATGGCGAAGTTTGCATGTTCAGTGCATTATTGTTAATTGAAAAATAAACTACACAAAATATGAACGTTATACATACTTCTTTATCGGTAATATTTATATTTATAAAATTTATATAATACGACAAAACCAACAAAACGATTACATGCCATCTAGATCCGGATGTTATACTGCATAACTAAGCAAAAATGTATTACAATTTAAAAGTAACTGAATGTTTTTTTTTTTTTATGAATCACCGAGATTCTTCCTATTCTCTGTTCATGAGGGAAAAAAATCAAAACATCATACACAAAGAAACATATAAAAAACCGTTGTGTCAAAGTATTTACAGAATTTTACTTATTACAACATGTTTATTTTTAAATTGCATCCAATGATTTTTTATACAACAGATATGTTATCTTCATAGTAACATACTCTTCAAACCTGATCGCGCCATATATATCTACATACCTACCGATATAGTGCACACACATGTTGACAAGTAGCATTAATGAAAAGTACAAAAGATGGGATAAGCGCGTGAGTAAAAAAGATAGCTATAATTGGAACGATTGCACTTGTTATATTATTATTGCATTTGTTTAGACGCGACTAAAGACGAAACGTCCCAATTGGGCTGTTTTCGAGTCTTCACTTGACGTGCGCTTGAAACATATCTGCTTCTTTTTACATATAAAATATAATTGATCGCATCGAAAGAACTCCGCCTATTTAAAAAATAAAAACCAAATTCTAAATTTGAAACACGTGATATTACTAACTTAAGCATTATTTTATTATGACATTAATTTACCGTGTTAACACGTAGTGGTTGAGCAAACCTCTTGTTCTAACAAAATAATTTGAATGGCCTACCCGGTGTTGACATTCTGAGTTAAAGCAAACAACACAGAGACAAGTTAACCAACCCGCTTTCATAAATTACGATGGACGTTAACCAACAATGATATAAATATGATTTCACGAGGAAAAGCTTGATATTTGCATAAAGTTATCTACAGTCGGGTCGGTGTGTAGTATGAAACATGCTTTGGGCGGCTCGGGTTATTTATTATCGCAGTTATATACATGATGGGATTCGTAGAGATTACCGTGTATTAAATTGGCAGTATTGTGGAATGTGTTCATTGAAGTAGCCTAAAGAGACCTAAATTGGCTATGCCCCTGGCGCTTAGATGTCAATGATTTTTTTATTGCTTAGGTGGGTGGACGAGCTCACAGCCCACCTGGTGTTAAGTGGTTACTGGAGCCCATGGACATCTACAACGTAAATGCGCCACCCACTTTGAGATATAAGTTCTAAGATCTCAGTATAGTTACAACGGCTGCTCTACCCTTCAAACCGAAACGCATTACTGCTTCACGGCAGAAATAGACAGGGCGGTGGTACCTACCCACGCGGACTCACAAGAGGTCCTACCACCAGTAAAAGTGGCGATGCGAGCGACAGTAACTATGCTCATTTGCCTACTAAGATAACAATAATAAATAAAATCAAAATAATTCGATGAAAAGGCCATACTTTAAAACGTTAAACACTAGAAATCAAACAAGTCTAGCCCCAAAAAAAATATCTCCTGTACTAAATAAATGCATATATAGATATAGAACATCCAGACACAGAGTAAAGAAAACTGTTCGTCGTCACACAAGCGTATTTCCTCTTCTACAAGTTATCTTAAGTATATTAATATGTAAAGCAGAAAGCTTGTACCCCTTTTTACGAAAATTGCGAGCACGGAGAAGTTTGAGTTTACTCATAATTATAGAGATTATTGATATGGAGTGCAGAATGTTAATTTTTTTTTAATTATGCTTAAAAATTCATTAAATCACTAAAAAAAATATTACACACACTACCATGTATTTGACAAAACATTTATTCATAAACATACACTCTCTGTTTATTGTCAAACTTTTGTTATTGTTGACAGTATTTAGTTAAATTGAAAATAGATTAATATTGTTTGTCTTTAATATTATTTGTCTATAGTGTAGTTTTGGCGAAATCTATAATATAGAAGTATAATAAATAGTCTTTGACAATAGAACCATAATAATGTCCAAACTTATAATTTCAATTAATTATTGTCGAATTTCGATTATAGAGGGATCACTATAATTTTTAAATGCCCATCAAAGTTTGATTTCAGTATAGTGAATTGTTTTGTATAATTCTGCACTGTGGTACGGCCGCGGCCGTTTGAGAGCGGGAAAGCGTAGCAGCCAAAGACAATCGCTTGACCTCTGCTTTCAAACAGGGGTCACTATAGCCGTTAGCGGGTTCATTAAGCTGTCCCCACACGTATTACCATGAATCACGTGTTCGTAGTAAAACCAGAGAAGACAACTCTATAGTGTCTACTTAGATACAAAAATACTTCTATACTAATATTATAAAGAGGAACGATTTGTTTGTTGAATATGCTCCGAAACTACTGAACCGATTTGTAAAATTCTTTCACTGTTTGGAAGCTACACTATTCCCGAGTGACATAGGCTATATTCTTTTTTGAAAAAATTAGGGATCCTTACTAAAAACCTTAAAAAATTTTTTACCTAAAATATTCTTTACGTCGTTTGCACTGCGAAAACTATTGATAATAGAATAAAATAATGTACTACGACTTTGTAGAACATATTATTATTTACAAGAAGTGTCGTGACAGCATATGTCTAACTATTATAGTTATGCCGCAATAAGTGTTTTTTTTATTTAAAAACAATAAAACTACGTTTAAATTTTTGTTAAAGACCCGAGCGCAGCCGTAGCGGGCCGCTAGTAAATAATATTCTCGTTCCTTTACAATATCTTTGTTTATATTGTAGAAGAAACAGCTACACCTAAATTACACTTAGGTTTATTTCAAAAGTAAATATAAAATTATGAATCCTGCGAAAGCTTGCACATACTCTATTGATGAAATAAATTTCTAAAATATTTATCATTAAAACACGATTCCATTACTAACTCACTTAGAACCTAAGCATAACGAGGATGTTTGGAATTATTTACAAGATATTTACACTATGTTTGCGTGCTCATGAAGTTCTAGTTTTTGACCGACAGGCACACATACTTTCGCTGGCCCCCAAACCTCGGAATATGTAAATTGTACGCCTACCGAACCTTGTTGTTCCTACGAAATTCATGCAACTACATTTTTAAATGAATCATACGAGTTTTTTTTACTAAATTCATGTTTTAAAGAAAGTTTGAGTACCGGGGTCGTTTTATTGCAACTGGCTGGTTCACGAGTGTATCTTTGCAAATTTCACACCGAAGCCAGTATATGATATCTGATGAAGCTTATCTTTATGGTTATGAAAATTTGATTTAAGGCTGTTCGTGCCTGGGATCTGATGATGTGAATCTATACATCTATAAATATTTAGTTAATTATCTAATTTAAGCCATCTCTACATTTATACAGCTATTTTTTTTACAGTGAATTAAAAAAGTTTTAGTTCTTCTTTTCAAATGAAGAATATATGGTAGCCTCGGCTACACAATATACACAACAGCTTCGAAATAAATTTATTTGCTAGACTTTAGGCGGACGATCAGCGCCACAGTACCGATTGTCTCGGTACTGTTAGGCATTGCTGAGCCGGTAACCCTTTCCAAGCCTCGTTATTTTTCTTTGAATTTTTGTTTAATTTTTAGTAAACCTATGTTTGGAATAAATGTTTATTATTATTATTATTATTATGAATGTATTAAGCACTGCCTCGCCTGGGAAGACGGCAGGATACACTCCGGCAAGGTGGGCCACAATCGGACGGAGCGTTAGGGACTATTGGGAGAGAAATTATTATTATTATTATTACTTATTGATATTTGTTAAATTGCCTTAACAGGCAGACCTACCCTTAGGCCTAATAGAAGGTGGGGTTTAGTAGGTAGTAATGCGGGGCGGGGCGAACGCCTCGCGCGCCTTTTTCAATCGTACTCTCCTGCGAGGAATTGGGGGAGGTGAGGACCTTGGCCCTCCTCGTCTCCCTCTTCCTCTCTGGAGGCGTCAGAGTCCGACATAACTCGGTCCGCTACCAATCACTGGTAGTAGGACTTCTTGTGATTCCGCGCGCGTTGGTACCACCACCCTGCCTATTTCTGCCGTGAAAAAGGGTGAGGTAGCCGTTGTAACTATACTTGAGACCTTAGAAATTATATCTCAAGGTGGGTGGCGCATTTACGTCGTAAATGTCTATGGGTTCCAGTAACCACTTAACACCAGGTGGGCTGTGAGCTCGTCCACCCATCTAGCAATAAAAAAATAAAAACTCGATCGGGTATACGCAAATGAATTCTGATTCCCCAGCGTTAAAAAAAAAGGCCCAACAGAAGCTGAGTGATCACCGATGCTTTGAGACATCAACAATATCAGGACCATTGTAGCTTCTGATATAAATGTTTTGACACGTAATGTATTGTCAATACTTTTTGAAAAATTTAATTTACCCGCGTCCATACATTTCGATCTTTCCGACGATAAATTTTAGCTTGTCAAAAGTACAAGATGCCGGTACTGCGGACAATGTATGAAAATAGAAAGCTCGTCGAACACCAAACGTTTCCAATAACGTTTATAATTCTTCAAATTACGTAAGCAACCAGAATTTCTATTGCACGACAAAGGAAAACGCTGTGTGAAAAGTTGCCGGTCGATTATTACATTAAACGCGTGGGAGGTGCTGCTACAATTTTTATTTCGCCACTATCGTATCTTTGTCGATTTTATTCATAGAAAAGGCGAAATCTTCAAGTCTCAAATTTAAGAATCAAAGTTACTGAATCACTAATTAATTCAAAGCTGGGAACAATAAAATCGGATATAATGATTAATCGATACCAACATTGATTTTTGAATATCAATATCGAAAACTTTAGGTGGTGTCGCCATCAGTTAAAAGTAAAAAAAATAATAGAGTTATTGAAAATTTAATGAACGGGTGGTACGATCTCTTGTGAGTCCGCGCGGGTAGGTACCAACACCCTGCCTATTTCAGCCGTGAAGCAGTAATGCGTTTCGGTTTGAAGGTGGGGCAGTCGTTGTAACTATACTGAGACCTTAGAACTCATATTTCAAGGTGGGTGGCGGCATTTACGTTATATATGTCTATGGGCTCCAGTAATCACTTAACACCAGGTGGACTGTGAGCACGTCCACCCATCTATGCAACAAAAAAAAACATTCTTTTTAATTTTTTTATTATAATAATAGTGAGAAGAACAAAATTCGATTACAAAAAAGACCCCGGATAATATGAAAACGATTTGCGATTAATTGATACCGACATTGATTTTTGAATATATATATTAAAAACTTTAAGTGTAAAATCAGCTAAAAATAAAAAAATAATTAGAACAGTTATTGAAAACTTAAATTGGCACTGCATTAAAAATAACAACAACAACCCTATAAATATTCCATATGGATAAAGTTAACGGTTAAATAACAGTAGCAACAGCTATTTAGGTCCATTGTCTAACTATAAACAATAACTTATATTAATAATTCATTTTGCAGTTAAAACGTAAATTGGAGTAGGGACGAATTCGGACGGAAGTAACTTCGAAAAATACTGACCTAATTTGAGGCTATCGTCACGTTAAAGATATTCAACGCTTTTTACTTATACGCCGTGTGCTTTGAAAATTATTTGGATTTCTTTGCATTGATTAGCTGTTTGAGTAGATTGAGTTTCAAATTTGAATAAGTTTGTGTATTCTACAAAAAGGTCATTGCCTATTTCTGCCGTAAAGCACTAATGCGTTTCGGTTTGAAGGGTGGGGCAGCCGTTGTAACTATACCGAGACCTTAGAACTTATATCTCAAGGTGGATGGCGCATTTACTTGTAGACGTCTATGGGCTCCAGTAACCATTTAACACCAGCTGGGCTGTGAGCCCGTCCGCCAATCTGAGCAATAAAAAAATAAGGTCAGAAGTACTTTCTGCAACAATCACTTAATAGTAATTAAAAAGATTTAAAGAAAACTCAGCTTTAATTTTATTGCATTTTAAATTTAAAATGACCAACCAAAACAGCTAAATCAGTCCAGCGGCTCTCAAGTGATGCGGTACCGATAGTACAAGTTTTAATTTAATTTAAATAGTTCAGAAGCTGTCACTTTTTTCAATTCTATATCAGCTATTATGTCAAAATTGGCAAACTAATTCAAACTAGAGATCCCGCAGTAGTCGAAATTCGACTGTAATTAATTGGAATTGTAATTTTGTACACTATTATGATTGTATTTTATACTTCTATAATTACAAATTTTGCCAAGACGTATAGTGTATATAAAAAATATTAACAAAGACAAACAATATTCTCAATTTGACAACAGACGTCAAGAACAAAAGTTTGACAATAAATAGTATGCATGCGTGTGTGCGTCAAATACATGGTATGTAGTGTGTGTAATGTTTTCTTTATCGATTTAATGTATCTTTTATGCATTATTTAAAAAAAAAATTAGCAAAGTGCACTTCTTCTCTATATTCTCTATAAGTATGGAATATTTCATACTCCTCCGTCCGCGCAATTTTCGTAAAAAGGGATACAAAGTTTTTGCTTTACGTATATAGATGAATCTAACAATAATTGTAACAGTATTAGATTTTCTCAATACAGTACTGAAAACCACATCCAAATTAGATCAGCCATAATGAAGAGGTTTCCACGTACACATCAATATACAAAAAGTTAACAATTTCATTACAATTGAAAGAGAAATGTGGTTTTTATTACACTTAGTTTTGGCTCATCAGTTGCACTGCGCATTTGGACGGAAATAGCATCTTAACTAAAAGGTTTCTTGGACTCATTCGGATTCCAAAAGAGAGCTTCTTAATCATATTAAATATTGTTACTGTGGGTAATAATATTTACATATAAATTTTATTGCTATTATTAAGATCACAGTAACGTTATAGTAACAAGCTTCTCCAAGTAACTTTGAGCTCTGATTGCAAACAAATTAAAATTATCAATATTACTTTGTGTAAGCAAGTAAATGGTTTTATTTATATAAATAATTGTGCAATTTACTGTTTTTATTACGTTTTCAAATGATGACAAAACTTTGCAAATTTAAAGGTTACCCGTTTATTATGTAGGTATTCTTTTGAAATCATAAGTGCGTTTTGTAATTAAGTACTTACTCTTAATTTAAAATATGTAGGTCGGTTGTTATCGAGTTCGTTGCTCATTATTTAAATGTAATGATGGTATAAAAATGTATGTATGTAAATATGTATTTAGTATTATTAATAAGAAGTCAAGTACTTCCTTAACTTCTGTTTTTTTATTGATAAATATGCTTTTTTAGAGTGTTATAAATATATAATTATGTTAAATTTATGTGAAATGATTTCTTACTAATTTAGTGTCTAAATAGATTTGTAAGATATTTTTAAAGTAGCATAATTTATGCTTGTCACTTGCTGTCAATGATTAAAGCTGTCAATGCAGTGTGTCAATGTTATGTAATAAAGGAGGTAGTCAAAAATATGTAAATATGTATTGGGATATAATGTCAAGTTTTTTTATTTTTATTTTAGAGAATTTTAGAAATTGTTGCAATTTTGACATACCTCACTCACATACATGTGTTAATTTTATTTTTTTATTGTTGTTTGTTTTATCGAATGTGCTGCATACCAAAAACATAAACTACATTGAAAATTGATCGATAGGTATAATCTGTACAATTAAGTGTCTTATCACTAAAAATCTTATCAATAAAAAAAAAGAATATTGACTTTAATCCGACATTGCAAACGTTACCTATAAACGCCATCGCGTATTTCAATGTCACACATTTCTGTTTCTAGTCACGCACACCGCACAATGAGTGCTAACTATTCTCGCTACGGAACTAAGCTAAGATTTACATAAGTTGTTTGACGTAGTTTCGGTTTGAAATGGTCAAGTCCATACATTTATACAATGCGAGCGAAGATTCGCGTTTCGAGGCATCTATATATAACAGACTAGTTTTTGCCCACGACTTCGTCCGTGTCGAATAGTTCACAAATAATGCTTTATTTTAGAACAAAATTTGTTAGCATAAAACGTTATAGTGAGCCAACCTTAACATATAGACATATGCTGTCGCGGACTTTTTTTAGATCTTTTAAAAGGGAACAATTCAGTCATACATTATTTTAGCGAAACTTGAACCGTTTCTGCAGCGCACGCAGCGGAAGTTCTCCAAAGGGAAAGAAACCCGATTTTGAAACATTCTTTATTAGTGCTCCGCTTGTATTAATCTTAGTGTGATGTTATATAGCCTATAGCCTTCCTCAATAAATGGGCTATCTAACACTGAAAGAATTTTTCAAATCGGACCAGTAGTTCCTGAGATTAGCGCGTTCAAGCAAACAAACTCTTCAGCTTTATAATATTAGTAAGTATAGATTTTGATAGGAGGGATTCGCATTCCTTTCATGCGACCCTGAGAATTTTTTGTATTGCTTAGACGGGTGGACGAGCTCACAGCCCGCCTGGTGTTAAGTGGTTACTGGAGCCCATAGATATCTACAACGTAAATGCACCACCCACCTTATAAGTTCTAAGATCTCAGTATAGTTACAACGACTGCCCCATCCTTCAAACCGAAACGCATTACTGCTTCACGGCAGAAATAGGTAGGATGGTGGTACCTGCCCGCGTGGACACACAGGAGGTCCTACCACCAGTAAATTCCAGTTTTAATAGCCCTATTTTCACCATCAATTCTCATCGCATAACCAATACTCCCCCACTTTTTTCTATCATGACGGCGTCTTATACCTACACGGATTGGTACTACTGTCCACGTAACTTTAATTGAATAATAAAGAAAATGATTGCTATATCAAGACGATATGAATACCGTCAATAATTTAGCAAGTGCTCATTGTAAGCAGATACCTTGTAAAACTTGAAGGCAGTTCTCAAAAACAACTGTAAAAATTTAAATAGGTTCAGTATACCGTTCGATTTGATTGATTCTCCTTAAATCATTTGATCTTTCCGTTTCTCTAATTACGTGTTTCCGGCGTCACTTCCTATGGACGCTGCCACTATATCCGTGTGAACCTATATCGAGATGATTATTAGTGTAAATACGAATTAATCTTCTTGCTAGAAATGTTTAGTTACTGTCTTCATATATAGGCTAATAGTTCACTATGCAGCTTTTGCAACAGGATAACTCGACTTATCTTGCGCATCAGTCATCTAAAGGATTCAATTTCGGTGATATTTTATGCTACTGCATAGTTCTAATGACAGAAAATCGGATCACACTTAGTTTATATACATATACTTTATACACACATAGATTTAAGAAAACTGTTAAGGAGCGTTTGTGCAACAAGGCATATTATAAAGTTAAGGATTATTTACTAGATGGCACTACGTGGGAATGAGGCGCTCGCTCCTGGCCTTTTCATTTTTCATTATTATTATTATTTTTTTAATTGTATTTTTTTGACTTGTTTTTTCTTTTATTGTGAATATTTCTATTTATTTAAAAAAAAGAAAATATTTGAGAAAAAACAAAAAAAAAAGCCCGCTGAGTTTGTTTCGCCGGTTCTTCTCAGGACTGTGGCTTTTTTTGGAACCGGTGGTAGCGTTAACATTGTTATTTGTATTTTGACATTCAACAAGTGTGTCATACTGACATCTAAGTTGAAATAAATGATTTTGAATTTGAATTTGAATTTTAATAACATCAGCCCGCTGACTTTCTCGCCGGATCTTCCAATTCGGTCCCGATCCGATAGTAGATTCACTCTAGGTAAATAGTAAATCATATCTTTCGGTTCTGGTAAAGCGTAATCGACATTGGTTCATTGGGTGAGTGGTTAGTATCACCCGAGTTGGTCTCAGTCAGTTTTTGTACTTGTTTTTATTCATTTTGGCGCAGATCAAAGTTAATAGGCATACATAATGAAGGTCGTGACTCTTGCATAGGCATTATTCTAAACCGTCTATTTCATTGGAATAACGATTATCCGATTCTTAAAATCAGAAAGCCAGTTTATTTTGCCTCAGAAAAATACAGTACGTAGAATATTTTCCGTCTAATTGAAATGCAGAATTGAATGTATTGACCAGCCAATAACATGTCCGATTAGCAAACAAAAAACAGGTGTCGTTTCGTTGAATGTGAATTATAATTTGCTATCACAAAACACGGTAATAAGCTATGCGACATTGATGGAAGAGCATTACAATAACAATACGCGATGAGCGGTTTATAATTACATAATACCGAGGCGTCCTTGCAAGGCCGCTCAGTGGGCGTAAGCGGAAAGTGCAATCAGTAACAAGCAAACAGTATGTCACTTTCAAAGTGATATTTTATATGTATGTTGTTGTTGTATGATACCATTGTTTTACTGAACAAGTAGTTAATCGTGAATGTCGCTAAACATATGTACAAATTTATCAAAATGACTCGCATGCCAATTAATGGTCAGTTAATAGTTCTGTAGTAGAAATTTCTTTGGAGGAAAAAAAAAAGACTAGTGTTCCAACTTTCAACCCGTTCAGATAAGTGTTACGAGAAAATTATGGATTATCTATTTTTTTATTAAGAAGAGTGTAGATATGTTTTGAGTTTCTTCGTGTGTTCGCATCATAAAAAATTAGAAATATAATATTTTTTTTTTTTATAACAAAAGGCTGTGCACAAGTATTCTTCATTTCAAACAAGAACGTAATGCAACTGTGAAAATCGAAGATATTTTACGTTGGTTTATACCTGTATATCATAAAGTTATTTAAAATTAATTATCCATAAGAAGATTACATGCGATTTTGCAGGCGTTAATTAAAAAATTACATACAGAGCTCAGAGCTGTCCTTGCGAGGCCAACATGCAGCGTAGGTCTGTCATAAATACAATTTGACGATTACATAACAAAGAATCAGTAAGTCACTCTATTATACAATTAAAGTGTGAATGCGAAAGTGTGTCTCTGTGTTATTCAATCGTTTAATGACATAGATATTAACGACGAGATTTTGGTATGTATATATTCATTTTAATAATCTGGTCGGTAATGCAGCAGCTACTCCCTTTTGGTGCTGATGCCGCCAATAACGTTTATTATATAATAATATTTAATAAATTTTTTTTAGTTGATAATGTATATATTTTGCCTAATAAATATAAAAAAAAGAAAGAAAAAGTTACTGGGACTATTTGATTTGTATTTAAAATAATTTCACAGAGTAAAATTTCTAACTTTAATCGTTATTCTCTTTAGAACAAAAACGAATATTACATTCACGATTATTTTTTATTGCTTAGATGGGTGGACGGGCTCACAGCCACCTGGCGTTAAGTGGTTATTAGAACCCATAGACATCTACAACGTAAATGCGCCACTCACATTGAGATATAAGTTTTAAGGTCTCAAGTATAGTTACAATGGCTGCCCCACCCTTCAAAACGAAACGCATTACTGCTTCACGGCAGAAATAGTACTTACACGTGTGGACTCACTATAGGTCCTACCACCCGTAATATGAATTAAATTACCGAATTACTTATTCAAAGTACCTTCAACTATATTATGGAGCTTGTGTACGTGACACCTATCACATAATAATAAAGGCAAGACAAATACAATTGATTAAATGTATACATTAAAATGCAAGAACCAGTCGAGATAAGGTTACCTAAAATGTTTGTCATTAATAATTGAATACAATAAATGATTTGCATTGTCTCGTGCTGAGTGGTTTATAACGCTTATAATTTTTAAAAGTCGCCTCTGGCTTACAAACCCGTTTCATTTGCCTAAAGGTTGAAAACAAATCAAAAAAACATTACAAATCTATGAATAAAAATATCATAACAATGTTGTACAAGAAAACCTTATCTATCAAATCAAAAGTTGGATGTAACTTCATTAAAATAAAAATAAAAACTCCATTTATGTGTAATCAAAACGATCAAACGATGTGAACACGTCATACTGTGCATTTCCTGTATGGAGGCAATTGCGCCCGCGCATCTGAGATCACTTGTCGATGCGCATACAGAACAAGCCGCCTTTGTCGTGCCGTGAGAACAAGAATAATATGACTCGTACACTAGTTAATATCCAGTTTTACTTATTTTAGAGAACACAGGAAACCTTCAAAAAGACGACCGAATCGCACAGAGAATAATAAAAATAAATTTCGTTCTAAATACAACATTAAGAGTATAGAAGGCATTTAGCTGCAATGAAATTAGTCTCTGAATTAGAAAATGAAGATCCTGAGAGCTATAAAAACTATTTTCGAATGAGTGGAGATAATTTTATTTTTTTACTGTACTTGTTTCGGGTCCCAGAGACAATCTTGTCGCTGATATGAAAGCGCAGGCAGCTTTCGCGACCCTAGTTCACGTCGCATCTACACTATGAAATTATTTGCAAGACACTAATTTCACCAAAAAATCGCGCAGGGCATGAAACTTATTTGCATTCATGAAATTAATGCATGCTTTTTTTTTTTAATACCCTTTTAGTCAGACGAGCATACGGCCCACCTGATGGTGAGTGGTTACCGTCGCCCATGGACTTCAGCAATGCCAGGGGCAGAGCCAAGCCGCTGCCTACCGAAAGCATGCATTACGAAAATGTTAAATTACACGTGAAACTTTTGTATAAAACTAATGTCACGAATATAATTTCATGCCACTAATTTCGTAATGTAAATTCGCCCTAACTGACTTCAAAATAAACTATTAAAAACGTGTTAAAAAATTACTATGCTAAAATTAGGCATACATATTGATTTTGGTGTGTTTATATGTCGTGAACACGCAACGTACTCGCGAAGATAGCTAGCGGATGTCACCCGACAATCTCGCGTGACAGTTAATTGGGTGTCAGCTGCTTTTAAATTGGCATTCATTGCGTGCCGCCCGAAAAAATATTATGAAAATACAACTTCTCTGAAAAACACCGTCTTATGTAGTGCGTAGTCTAAAAATGTAGTAATCGCTTGCATTCTTAACACGCAATCGTTGTATGAAATAATGTAACTAAGAACAAGCTTTACACACAAAAAATTTCCTTATTTAAAAGACTAGGAAATTAGGTTGGTCCTTAAAATTATCTCATTTTTAATCTTTATTTATGAAACAAGGTTGGCACTAAAATGTTTTGCACAAACCAATTTGCCGCTCACTTATTTGCAATAACTTTTTTGGTTGATGAAATTTTATGGATTATTTATCTCCCAGTCACCTGGGGTCGGGTGACTGGGAGAAGGGCAGGAAATTGATGATTATTATACTTTAAAGTATTTTTACCTGGTGGTAGGACCTCTTGTGAGTCCGCACGGGTAGGTACCATCACCCTTCCTATTTCTGCCGTGAAGCAGTAATGCGTTTCGGTTTGAAGGGCGTGGCAGCCGTTGTAACTATACTGAGACCTTAGAACTTATATGTCAAGGTGAGTGGCGCATTTACGTTGTAGATGTCTATGGGCTCCAGTAACCACTTAACACCAGGTGGGCTGTGACTTCGTCCACCCATATATGCAATAAAAAAATTATGAAAACAATAACAATGAGTTTAAGTGTACTCACCAAGTCCACATATGAGGTAAGTAGGCGGAGGTTTCAGAACGGACCTCGAGTAAGCCCCTCGCACCGTCTCCAGCGCCCGAGGAGCCCCTGCCACAAGAAGAACTCCCGGGGACACGTACCCGGCGTACCGAAGCTCCGCCGTAGCCGCGGCCAAGGCACCAGCCCACCAACATTTTGCGTTCGCTGCTAAGAAACTCTGTGGACAATTAATTACCAACATTACGATAAGTCTTTTCTGTGATTTGTTTTATCGCCGACAATGTCAGGGATACTAAAATTATTTGGGCGGTGAATAAATAAGTATTCTTTTAGAACTTTGCTTGTCTTCTGAGAGAAATAATGGAAATTGTGAAATGAATTAAAAAGGCATGAATCACGTACTTAGAAAAAAAACTGTATTCTTAGAACATCGCGATACATTCGTTACATAATATCATGACAAGCTTCCATATTATCTAAAGTTTTGTGGAAATTATCAAGACAATAATTTTTATTAACAAAAAAAATGTTACTTCTTGCATTTAACGTAATCAAATGATACCAATAAAATAGAAGCTATTAAATTCGTAAATTGCATATATTTCATATCTTAGAATAATACTAATGTTACGTGATTTGTCAATTACACTGTAATTTTGTTTAATTCATATAATAGTTCAAATCATGTTTATGAATATATCAACTTTTTTTAATATTTGCGAAATCATTATTAAAAATCCTATTCCTATTTAGTAATTAAAATTGTTTGTATTTGTGTTTTTTGTGTAATAAAAACGGGCAATTATAATTTTAGATAGGATGATGTAAAAACAACAGTTATTTCTTAATGAGCTTATTTTGATTAAAGCAACCGGTTCAGGTTTTGTTGTCAACAATGGCAAAGCATCTTGATTTGCTACACCGGCTATTGTTATTAGCGCCTGACTCACAATTACCAATCAATTTATTCTATGAGCGTCTGTCTGTGCATGACTGTGAGAAGCTAAAAATATAATTTTACTGTAACAATTGACATACTGTTTATATTTCTGTTCTGTATTTTTTTTATCTGAAATTTATTATTTTGTTGTTAGTGATACATAGATATTATGTTAATAATATATTTTTATATGGTACATAATTTGATGGTGTGTTAATGTAATACTGATTTCGCGGATTGTTCACTTTATTCTTCCGTATGATGGTATAATTTAACTTTTTAATTTGATACTGTTAATTATTTATTTTGCCAGACGTTGTTTTATTGTTGTTATACGACTTATTTATGTGTATGGCATTTCGGCGATTTGGATTTTTGTACAAGTCCCTATAATTAAATTTAATAAATAAATAGGACAGCATATTATAGCTACGGCTATTCTATCATTAATATGGAAAAAAATAACCGTTTTTACTTATTGATTATTATTATTATTGATATATTATTATTATTAGTACTATTATTGATCGAAGCGTTTTTATATCATACTTTCTTGTTGTGTATCGGCACCGAGTGTACTTACGACAATGATGTCAAAAATACAAGGTGTGAAGACATATTTCCCGAAACCGATAACAGAGTAAAATTTCACAAAACAACATTCATTAACTCGGTTAAGTATAAAATTTGTCGTTAAAGTAAATGTGTTAATATTTCGTAAATCCGTAATGAAATATAGAGATCAATAGCAAATGCATCTGCGGGAAACATTGGCTTGCATTGGAGTTGACTGGATGAAATCATCACGTAACGAAAAATCGTTATGGCCTCTGCACGAGACTTTCAATCATTTTATATATTGGTATTGGCGTTTGACCATCTTTGGCTTCACCCTGTGTCATTTGCTTTTTGGTCGTCCGGTTATGACTAACCCCGTTATGACTATCCAACGGTACTGTGTCCAAGTTTGATTCTCGGTTAGAGTGAATAGCTCAGTTAACACAAGAAAATCTTAGTTTGATTTTTACTATACATATCGACGGGTGAAAGACTATTTTATTTAAACGACATTTTTGCAACTTTACGGGAGAGTCATTAAAAGTTTAAAATTTGGAAATAATGTCACAATAAAAGCACTTTTTCAGGTATTTCGATCAACTAAACTTAATTGAAGTTTAATTTAAAAACATCGAACTGTTGATGTTAATCTTCTATCTTCTATATATATAAAAATGAATTGCTGTTCGTTAGTCTCGCTAAAACTTGAGAACGGCTGAACCGATTTGGCTAATTTTGGTCTTGAATTATTTGTGCAAGTCCTGAGAAGGTTTAAAAGGTAGATAAATGAATGAAAAAGCTCGGAGTTAAATAAAAATAACAATTTTGTTTTTCCTTTGATGTGTCCCCCGTCGGACGGATTCCTTTTGTTTGTTTTAAGTTTATTTTATACAAAAGTTTAGGTCTTTTATTTCTCGATCGGCGAAATGTCGTTTAAACCAAATAGTATTTCACCCTTCGCTATACTACCTATAATAATAAACAATACTAAAACAGAACAGTATATTCTAGACTTTCTAGAAAATTCATCTATTTGCAGGACTGATGAACCGTGATGTCGTACATTTTAATTCCACGCCTATTTTTTCTGAACAACAGGTCGTCCGTCAAATCTATTCGTTCACACGAAGGCGAGTTCCGTCTCGGAATCGCCCCCAGCATCAATTACATTTATGATACGATGTGAAAGTCAAAACGTCGTCGAGCACTTTTCAAAAGAACTTCGAACTTTTTCATCTAATTACACGTAATGTGTGAACAGATAAGTGCTTTAAACGTTCAATTATGTGCTCATCGCTTATCTCGTTTGTCGATCATTGCAATAGCTGAGAAGCGCATGTTATGAAAACGTATCGCAATCGCACAGACGGCGTCGAATTAAACAAACATGTGGAGCTGTAGAAATTTATTAGGCGCATATGAAAGCTATTTGCAATGCAAATTAATGCCAATATAAAGCGTCTAATACCATAGTCAATGATACGCCAAGATGAATCATTTTATATATTACACGTATTATCTCTTTTGTTTTATTATTGATATTTACAAAACATTTGAAAAAAGGGTCTATAGAATTTTTTAAGTTTTAAAAAATAGGTTGCTTTTCGACTATTACTTAGTATTTTTTGAAATAGATAAATTGGTTAAAACCTTCTTTGATAATAAGTGTCTACTGGAGTCATAAGGCCGCATATTCAATTTTATTGTAATCAATTGTCCCTGCCTTCAAACTGGGATTGGTTTGAGGCAGAAACAGGCAGAATGGTGACACCTATCCGTGCTGGCTTACAACATTCCGTGCCACCAGTGTATGCTTGGATGACTAAGGCCGTACGCTGTTATAATAGCAGTCAGGGATAGGTGCAACCCATTCACCAGAGAATCTCTTACTTTCCTTTTACGTATATTATATCCTCTTTCACATTCAGTGTGCTTAGTGAGAGTTTTTAACGTACTCGATCGCGTAAAAGTTAAGTCAAATTTGTATGCAGTTGGAACAGCGCCCCTAGCGGCAAACGTAAGCAAACGTTCTAATTCCATACAAGTTTGAGTTAACTTTTACGCTATCGAGAACATTAAAATACTCGCACTAAACACACTGATCCCCTTTAACACTAAAATAAACTCGATAGATACAATTTAGAAAATAATAATTAAGAATACTTAATCAGATCACGTCAAACAGCTATTTTTTTTTTTTTTTTTTTATTGCCTTTGTAAGCAGACGGGCATACGGCCCACCTGATGGTGAGTGGTTACCGTCGCCCATGGACTTCAGCAATGCCAGGGGCAGAGCCAAGCCGCTGCCTACCGCTAATATGCAGTACGAAATATTTTGAGAAGTATTCCATCCGATGACATAACTCTTAATTTACTTGTTGGCCACGAGCAGGAGTGGCCATAAAAGGTCATTAGAATAAATTTGTAGTAAAAAATCTAACTAAGGTCACATTAGCGAATTGAATAAAAAGAAGGTCAAGGATAGGGAACTACAAATAGAAAAAATGGTAAATTAAACAGGAGGAATATTCATACTATAAATTTTATAAACGGCTTTCCACAATGTAGTCAGAACGATGTAAATAAATATAAATATGTAACATTTTTTTGTCACTTGAACTTGAAATTATTTTGCTACTCTGATAAAAAGAAAGAATTTTTTTTATTGCTTAGATGGGTGGACGAGCTCTCAGCCCACCTGGTGTTAAGTGGTTACTGGAGCCCATAGACATCTATGACGTAAATGCGCCATCCACCTTGAGATATAAGTTCTAAGGTCTCAGTATAGTTACAACTTAGTAAAGCGCTTATTCTATTTGATATTATACCCTGTAATGTATTTTCATTTGCGATTCAACGTTTTTTTTTCTCAAATCCTCATATCTACAACCCGCCTTATTCTGAGTAACCACTCCGTAACCAACGAAGGCCACAGATTTTTATGGAGAAGGGATTACTGGTGGCCCGAGCATCTTTCCAGTTTCACCAGGACAGGTAGGCGCCAAAAGGATCAACCGGAAGGGAAGGACATAGATATAACAATGTGAATGCATTCATTCACTTTGAGACATTAAGTTGAAGTCTCAACTGTATTAACTAAACGCATGACTGTTTTGTGGCCGAAATGCCAGGACGGCGTTATTCGTGCGGCCTTAAAATACGTCCTACCACGTCAAATTGAATAAACGCTCTTACACGAATTAAGAAATTAATCTATATTTTGACCTGAACCACATCTGTTATCCTTGACCGGTCACAGCTCACAATCTGGCATTTCGTAAGTTTGGCAACATTGCACTTTCAATCTTCGGGAAGGAACCTAACTGCTATTTCACAATACCACGGGAGTCAAGGTCGGCAACGAGGTGTTGATTTAATTCAAAGTAATAATACGTTGTACGAAATTAAGAGTTGGGCGGAGATTATATCTAGATGCAAATTTGTTTGCGTGATATATGATTTAATTGGCAGTCGCTCTTGACGTGTTGATTGTATCGTAATGGTTTCAAGTAGTTGATGCTATTATTATTTCCCGCCTAACGTCAATGCCTTGTCAACTTTTACGATGTTACAATGACTGACTCGATGACATATACTCGTAATAGTAATTAGCACCCCTAATTCGTGGGTCGCGGATTCGTTTTTCAAATCGAACAAACATTGGAATTATAAACAAATTTGTTGGCCTTTTGTCTGAATGTTCAATATCCGTTATATATTTACTTAAACGTATACATCAGACGCTGGTTTCGACTCAGAACTGCTATATCCTAACCTGCCTATTTCTGCCATGAAGCAGTAATGCGTTTCGGTTTGAAGGGTGGGGTAGCCGTTGTAACTGTACTGAGACCTTAGAAGTTATATCTTAGGGTGGCTGGCGCATTTCCGTTGTGGATGTCTATGGGTTCCAGTAACCACTTAACACCAGGTGGGCTGTGAGCTCGTCCACACACACTTTGCAGTAATATCTAAAACATTTACATAAGGGAGCTTTAAAGATTAAGCTTTGAAACAAATCATTGCTCGAACATTTTCTAATTCACAAGCTTTATGTTACGAACATCGAATGATAGACACTATCATTAAATTCAACTAGATTGTGTCTCGAAGGTGAAAACTAGTGCATTCTATAAAGAGTAAATTACTACTTTGGTTACCGTATTAGGCGGAGCACCCACTGTGAGGCGAATACCAGATCTTGTACCGATAAATCGATTATTGATATTCTGGTATTATGTAAATTTAACGATAGATTTAGATTAAATAATTTTGATATTGCGATAGGGCTATTCGATTTTATACAATAACTAAACATTGTTATAGTTATTTTCGAAAACTCTTTATTGTTAGGATCTATTTTGACTGCGCAAAAGTATTAAATGTCTCTATTTTTGTTCTGGTCCAAACCTAACATAAACCGATCTACATTTCTAATGAAGATTAATCTTTTTGGTGCACAAAAATATATCTACTTAGATCTACGTACTCTGAGAGGTGTTTTCCTGTCTAAAGCACGAAATTCGCGTCATATTTATATCTATTTATGTATGTAAAGAGTGCTTCTTTTTCCTTCTATAGCCTGTAGACTGAGTCAGTTACAAGTCTAGATTTTGTATGTTGTATTGTATGTCTATTTTTGTATATCCTGTTATATATTATAGATAATCCACAAGACTTTAATATACAGTTTTCTAAGGATTTTGCGAGAGTGATCAGTTTTTGATACAAACTCATGATAATTCTTGTGCTAGTAAGCTTTTAGGAACTGATGCCCGGATAACAAAATATACCTGGGCTAAACTACTTGGGAACGAACTATTGCAACATCTAAGTTACTCCAATTAATTCAACAATTAAATGGTTGCCGGTTGCCTTTCTGCGGTGCGAGGCAAAAAAAATCTCCAAATTAATTTTTCGGGTTTTTATAAGTTAAAGCTTCTCTTCTTCTTCTAAAGTTAAAGTTAGAGAGCGGTTGTGATTAATACTTCGATGAAATCAATAAAGCGACACTATAAAGAAACATATGCGTACAATTATATCCTGCGAGAGAAAGAAATGAAATACGTCTAAAGCTGTCACTTCTATCACATATTTATTGTACGCATGTTGTCTATTTGTCGAAGCAATAATGAAATAGGCTAATTGAATTTGAAATATAAACAAAATTTTTGAATTATCTTTCTTCATAACGTATAACAACACCCTTTTATTGCTTTTACAACAATGAAGTCACAGCTTTAGAATTATGCAGATTACAGTTTTCCAGAGAGGGAGAAATAGACACTTGTGAAAGTAGACGAAGTTTGGTGTTTTAATATATTTTACTTGGATGTTACAATAGTTATTAGAACTAGCGAATGACGTCGTGATCTGTAAGATGACTATAAGGATGTTTAAATCCAACATGTAGGCATAAAATATTTCAAAGAAGTTTATACTTCATGTGTATAACGTTCGCGAACCACTTCCAAGACCAGAGAATTACATAGTGTAATAAAAAATTAATTAGTAACAAGTACTAATAATTTTTGCGTAATAAGTCGCGGTGGAAAATTATGGAAGGCGGCAATGATAGTTACCACTATCTCGTATGTTTTTGCCGAAAAGCAGACACGAAATTCGGTTTTGAGGGTAGGATACCCGTTGGGTAATAAAAATAAGGCCTCATGACTCATAAATGACACGTGTATTTGGGTGACGTCGTTGACGTTATGACATGTATAGACAGATAGATAAGCTCAGATATACGAGCTCACGATGCACCCGGTGTTGAAAGGTCACCGGAGCCCATAGATATCAACAGCGTGAACGTCATCATTCACCTTGAGGCATGAATTCTAAGTCTCAAGTTTATAGTAAAATGGCTGCCATCGCTTCAAACCGAAACGCATTACTGCTTCTCGGCAGAAATACACAGGGTGATGGTACCTGCCCGTGGAATTCACAAGATACCCCACCACCTCTTTAAAACCAGTGTACTTCATAATTGCTGTTCCATTCCATCTTCAAAACTCAAATGTCTGACCGCTTCGTGTCAATCCAGTAATTACAATTAATTTATAATTTTCCGGCTTATTTTTTACTACGAATAGCATCGTTTTCAGAAGAAAACTTTTATGAACACTCATATGAGAGATGCCTCAATATTTCACTTATAAGTGAGCTTCGGCATGTATTGCTGGATACAAGCCGTTTTACAAGTTTTAACAAGAAGGCTTAGTATCATTCTCTTTACCCCCGATGACTATCATTTAGCATTAAGCATCCTTTGCCTGTATTTTTTACCTACGCAAATATTAATACAGTAAACATAAGTAACATTTTATTATTCAAAACTATAAATTTTTTGGTGTCGTCACCGTATTATTTGGTACGGTAACACGGAGCTTATAACAAATTGGTACCGTCATACACGGTCATATTTAATTTCCTGACCTTACGTGTGATGTCATACGGTAGATAAAATAATAATATTATAAATTATGTTTGTGGGTGGACTAACAAGTGACTCACGGAGGAAAAAAATGGCTTGGAGCAACCACGGATCGATGGTAATTGCACAAAAGTTCTTTCTTATCACCAGATTGGCTGTATGGCCCCCTGAGCCTTTGAAAATAATATTCATTACAATTAAATCGAAAACTCCTTTCGATTAGCAAGGTTGATTGGCCAGTACTACTTATTAACATACAAACGTACATTCGCAATCACAAATCAACATCCCGTTACATACATTTTCACAGATTATAAACATCCTGACTATTAACATACAATACTCGTAATGAAGACAACAAAACTGTGAGAAATCTGACATGCGTACAGAAAAATGAAAATGGAAGGATCTTGTTATGATTCATTTGGTAATAGGGTTCCCAGATTTAAAGTAGCTATTGTCATTTTTATTCAGTTTTTAAGTAAATCTACTGTCGTTTATACAGAATTGATGAACCCTAAAAAAAGTCTGTCGTCGAGTTTGAAAAAGTGATAACGATAAGTCGATAACGATAAGAGAACACCGGCTGCACGCACGAAAAAGTGTCACGTTCCGCCTGAGCCAAAGCGTGCAAGCGAGAACGAGAAACAAGCGATAGAGAGCATAAAGATAGAGCACTCTCTTTCTCTCTCTTTATCTTCAATCGGTCGCTCATTGCTGAGGATCGTTACTCCGTACGATTCCGTCAACTTAATAATTAATTTTCAATAAACTCCTTCTTCATACTTTACGAAATAATGATAATCCAGTGTTCTACTAAAACTATCGACCGTAAACCGAGTTTACAGACAAATAATTATTTTATTATTATTATTTTAAACTAAAACTAACTTCGTACAAACCTGATTCGTGTCGTGGGTAACCTTAGTATGACGTCACGGTCTACCGATGTTTCCCGTGTGAGGATTCATGGTGAAACCACTTCATTACGCACTTAAACGTAATTTGATATAGGCTGCACTTATCTATCATTGTATTCATGGGAAAGGTAGTGAGTAAGACTTAAAAAAAAATAACTTTACGATTTCATGTGTTTTTACGGATAATTATTAATGCGCAGATAACAGAAGTTGTCGAGAGGGTGACTTCCCAGTTTTTTGTATTACCTCCCTGTTAAATAAATACCTAATGATAAGAATAATATTAAAATTTATTAAGATGACAAGCGTATTTCAGTAGTAGTGGTATGACTAGTAACTTGTAATTAGACTTTTATTATTTTTGTTATCGTTGAGAGGTGCGAAACGAGCACAGATCATGGAAACGAGCTTACGGCTCATCTTCTATTCAGTGACTATCGGAGCCCTTGGACATCAACAACGTAAAGGTCACCACCCACTTTCAGACATGAGTCTCAGTTCTATACTGCAACGGCTACTTCGCTTTTCAAACTGGAATCTACTACCGCTAGTAAATAAATAGCATTGAGTTACATATAGCTTCTATTCGTGTTGTTCATATATGTTAGTTTTCTAAGTTAGTAACAAGAAACTTAATTTATTGGTTGGTACAAATATTACATAAACTATATGTATACAAAAGAAAGTGGGCGGTATTCATGTTGTGATGTCCTCGGACTTCAGTAAGCAATTAACACTTGGTAGGCATTGTCCTCGTCGTCTACCTACGCTGAGGAATTGTAATGTAATCTTCAAATATTATATTTAATTTAATTCCTTGGTTATTTATCAGTATATTCTTAGAGCAATTCCAATCAAGCATTGACGCACATTTTTTTTAGTAAACCTTTTTTTACAGTAATAGTAGCTGGCTCGGCAAACGTTGTTTTGCCATATAGATTATTTCTAGGAAAGATAAATAACCTAGATACCGACTCCAGTGCCATCTGCCGGGCTGATTTGTGAATCCAAACCAACCAGGGTGCCAACCCAACCCAAACGCATACAAAAAAATCATTCAAATCGGTCCAGCCGTATAAGAGGAGTTCAGTGACAAACACACGCACAGAAGATATATATATATATATATACACACAGATATAAATATGACATCCATATAAGCGGTGAAAAGAACATCCGTTAAAATATGATATTTCTAATATTCACGTTATTATGGCCGAGTTATTTGATCAAGTTTTGATTTCATTGATCACGAATCACGTACTTTCATTGAAGCGACTTTCGCTGCGTTGATAAAATGTCGTTGACCTCTGATTCACGTATCTATGAGGCACGAATTTATTTTTACCAAAAAACAACTCTAGTACGCCGTAATAGGATTGAACCCGATAAGCCCGTAACACGTCCATATCATAACAGGTCATGAAGCAATACTTAGTAAATAGCAGTAAACAATCATACCGTGATTGTTGAACCGGTCGATTGTAATCAGCAGTACTGCAGCTCGCCTATACAGGCAGCAATTGACTATGTAAAGGTTTTATTGCACTCGTAAACACACTATCGAATGAGGCGATCTGCTATTGACAGTATAATTTTTAACTACTAACCGTCTAGCTGGTATTAACAATGTTAGTTTATCCAATTCTCAGGTTGATATTATGAGCTTTAACTTAAGCTATAACTGTAATGTAGAATTGACAGTTTCCTACTCTATTTCTGCCATGAAGCAACCATGGTTTCCAGTTTTGAGAATGTTATGGTCGTTACACAATTATTACCAAGTGGGTTTGATATTTTCCCCCCACTTCGAGTATAAAGAAAAAAAAAAAATGTCCAACTTTACAAGGAGAAAATAAATATCGCCCGTTACCTATATACCCGTTACCTAAATACCATAACATATTCCATTACATTCAGTAAATGTAAAGAGTCTGTTAAGGCGTAGTTTGAAAATGAACGGCGTGAAAATTATTTAAAATAATTTTATTGTTTACATTCAAATGGCATTAACATCAGAAGTGGGTGAAAAATAAAAGGAGAAATTAGGCATTCCAGTTTGTAATACCATAAATCACTATGATACTACATTTCGAAGTCTATTTTCCAATTATATTATATAACGTCAGTCCTACTCTTTCTACTCTTCAAACCAAAACCCATGACCGATTTGGGGCAGAAATCGGGAGGAATGTGGTATCTATCAATACGGGCTTACAATTCCCCCTACCATTATTCAGCTCTGTCTTATTATTTCAAGCTCTATCTGATCTAATTATCTCGCAAGCTAAAACATATAGACGTATATACCTGTCTCTTTTTAATGTCGCTTTTTCGTTTCATCGAACTTCAAAAGTATTTTGAATAAAGAACACACGAGTCGAAACAAAACATCACTCACTACGTAACCCGACTGACCTATCAATATTTATCGAAACATTTTATCGATATCGACGTAATGAGATCGTTTAATGAAAGTATTTCCTACTGCGGATAATTGATACGGTTATGTTGCTTGGTAGCTAAGTTGAGGTTGGAGGTTAGAGGCTATTATGTAATGTTTTCATATTTACAAATTGAAATATAAGCTTCTCTGTGAATGATTATCGACATCTGAAACACACCGTTTTGTACCGTATGTTCCATGGGGAGTGCTTTGAGGAATTATTCGAGATTTATTTATTTATTTATTTAATAAGTTGCACCAACAAAGTGATCATCAATACAAAACATTGACAAATTGACAAAAGTTCATGGCAGATGTCACCTCAATTATAGGTGCAATCGACATTGCATTAACATCAAAAATAAAAATAAAATATACAGCTAAGAATTGGATACATTTCATTCATTGCTTAAGATTAATGTAATTGGGAGATGATCCGCGACAGATTTTTCCTGTAAGTAGTGAGACAATTTGAAAAAACATCTATTTCACTTAAAATAAGTTCAGCGCAATCGGACAACTCCGATGATACCATCATCTCGTTTTTACCATCGCACCGCCCGCCACCGGAGTAGAGTTCATCCATACTACCTGGAGCCACTGCGGTCATCCACAGTGCGTTTCCAGAGATCTTTTTTGCCACGTACCATCCGGCTATGGAATGAGCTCCCCTCCACGGTGTTTCCCGAGCGCGATGACATGTCCTTCTTCAAACGAGGCTTGTGGAGAGTATTAAGCGGTAGGCAGCGGCTTGGCTCTGCCCCTGGCATTGCTGAAGTCCATGGGCGACGGTAACCACTCACCATCAGGTGGGCCGTATGCTCGTCTGCCTACAAGGGCAATAAAAAAAAAACACAAAGTCGTATGGCCTATAACTTTTTGGATAGTTTTTTGCACGGATTCTAGTGGTAGTTCTTTTTTCTATTAGGGTTTTTAACCTCTTTGCTATTTAGACTATTAACTCTGGCTATGATGACTATAATTATGACTTAATAAAACGCGAGCTTTAACCGTAAAAATAGTTTAATTATGTCTATGACTCGTGAAAACAGAAGAAAATACTTACAAAAATATCATTAGAATTAGACATTAATTTAAATTATCATACGAGAGAATCTACACACAATCGGTGATAGTCACCGCGGGGCGTAACCTTATTTTGCTATAATAAATATATAAAAATGTGACTATTATTATTTAAGCAAATGATGTTAATAAATGTTAAAACACGGATTGTTTCAGTTAGATTAGCTGGAGAATTGTGAGGTACGATGTCGTTTGGAAACGAATGTGAATAGAATAGAGATATATTATTACAGATAAAAGATGCAATCTTTTACGTACAAACGTAATACGAAATTTGCGAATCTTGCATGCATCTAATTCACTTTCTTTTTTGTATATTGGCGTAGCTGATGGAGACTCGGTCCGCTAGGCATAGGCGAAGCTATTTGAACCCATAGAGAGTAATTTGAATGCATCGAGGCATGATTTCGAAGTTTTACCTCGACTAAGGAATGTTCTAGATTAGACCCTTGCTTCGGGGAGGTGGTCACGATCCTCATTATTGAGGAAACCGAAGCGAGAAGAAGAAGAAGTATTTTATGAATAGATTGTAGTAGTAATACTGTTGGATGGGCGCCTCCTTATTTTCAACACAGTTTTGAATTTAAAGCTTACTCGCTTGTAACGCCACCTCTTTAGCATCCAATGAATCCTCCTTCAGGGCGCAGGAATTTAAAAAATCGATGATCAAAGAACTTAATTTTGAATTTGGAACTCAATCACGCCCCGTTCACATTCCCGCTTCTTCATATTAAGCCTCACCTCTATCGTATCATACTAGAACCTTCTACACAACCCATATGGTGTAGCTATTTACTCGCCACATCAACTGTCATTTACTTATTGATCACGCAAAACAAATATGCATACTGATTTAAACTTAAAAAGTTAAACAACACAATTTAAGATAAAAAAAATATATTGCTTAGTTGGGTGGACGAGCTCACAGCCCACCTGGTGTTAAGTGGTTACTGGAGCCCATAGACAACTACAACGTAAATGCGCCAACCATCTTGAGATATAAGTTCTAAGGTATCAATATAGTTACAACGGCTGTCCCACCCTACGAACCGAAACGCATTACTGCTTCACGGCAGAAACAGGCTGGGTGGTGGTACCTACCCGTGCGGACACACAAGACGTCCTACCACCAGTAAGTAATAATAATACCATGTTAGGTAACAAGATACCACGTTACATGGCAGACAGTGTTCACATTGTGATAATTGTAGGGTCCGTCAGCCGCTTAATATTAGTAGGAACGTGAGCTTCGTTCCAATATTTAGAGTAAAAATAAGGTCGTATATGATTATAAGAACATTTCTCTAGCTTCAATCAAAACGGAAAGCAAGATTGCTCCGCGTCATAAAAGTAATGTGGTACCAACCCGTCACAACGTAATACAGACCTCATCATTTAAATGTTCGAAGTAGTATATCGTTTGACATAATTCAATCATTCGTTACTACATCCGTGTTTTGAAACTATTTTGTAACGACCATAAAGCTGATGCACACTTGATGATCCACAGACAAACGTTACGAGTGTAAATTTAAATGATCGAACGGTACTGAGTCGCATCGAATCGATACTTAATATGTGCAATTACTAATCTCGATCGTATTATTCGATAATTCATCGATAGCTCCCGAGAACTATAATTTATTTGTAGACCGTTTAATAGACGTATTCTTAACTATTGGACAAATTTCCTAACCCTTAATGAAAGGAATAACTAATATTTTGCCAAAATCTGAATTTAAATCTGAAAATATTTTAATAACAACGTAATTTAAAAAGAAAAATACAGACAATAATCGTATCGTCGACTACATGCACATAATTTTATTGTGACCTAAATTTTAAATGTAATTAAGATATATAAACAGTGTGTGCACCCATACTGCATACCTCGAAACAGTTTTTTTATTTATTGCTTAGATGGGTGGACGAGCTCCCGACCCCCCTGGTGTTAAGCGGTTATCGGAGCCCATTGACAACTACAACGTAAAAGCCACCACTCACCTTGAGATATAAGTTCTAAGTTCTCAGTTCTAACAGTACAACGGCTGCCCCACCTTTCTAACCGAAACGCATTACTGCTTCACGGCCGAAATAGGCAAACAATGTTTCAGCTGTACACACGAGACCCTATATGCAAGGAAAATGAAAAAAGAAAAGTTCTTATTTCAAAAAATACCGCGAACATTATACTCGGGCGCCACTGCATTGTGTGACGGCTTTTGACGCTAAAACGACGATCTAATATTAAATCATACATTAGTACACAACAATTGCCTTCAAGTCGACAAGCGTCGGAAATAACTGTGATAATCAATCGATTCTTTAGTGATTTTGAATATAAATCATTCATTTTTCTCAAAAACTGTGATCGAGCGATCGTTTTTATTAACATATATTTTATAATTGGTTTTAGATTGCCAACTAATACAAATGATACAGAGAAACGTCCCTAGATAGACATTGTTCAATTAGCCATAAACAATTTAATTCTCAAATAAGGCAATTATTCGAAATTAAGCTCAATTCACGCAATATATAGAACACGGAACGTAATAGATGGGCATTGCATAGATTACTATTCGTTGTTTCATTGTAACAGTTATCAACTTAAATGATGTATGAGTTTATCATTATATTATATCAATTGTCCGTGCCTTGATTGGTGATGCGGTGAACGTACCCAATCAAAATGAAATATTCACAGCAAATCAAATTGGCAAATTGTTGTCTGGATTGCGAAATGAAGAGTTTCTTTTAGTGCTTAAATTTGTTAGATACTAAGATACATATACTCATGAACATCGGTCAGGTGATGACCAGGCATTACGTTTCAGAATCATTACAATATTTTTCGTACTAATTTTTTGGTTCATTTAACTTACGTAAAAGGTAAGGTAAGGTTTTATTCTGTATAAATAAAATGGTTTTGATGACGTCAAAAACAACCATTTGTTATGGCTACTTGTGTGCCACTCGATCAGGATACTATGGCATTAAGACCACTTTTTTTAAAATAACAATATACAAAATAGCAAATTAGATAAGAACATACAATGTGACTGTTCGGAACCAATCTGTGGGGGTTTGAGTTATTACTACCGCAACGCTGGTTGCAATTTGACGGTGCTTTCACGACTTGACATCTGTCATTTCGTCACGGACGGAATACATGCGTGTCAGTCTCGCTACGGTTTCGCCATCCATAATCATCCTTACCCATCCTCACCCTGAAGCCTTCTATTCTAAATGATACGACGTGATTCGACGAGGACATCGGTTCCGGTGAGTGATAAACCAATATTTTGTTACGAAAATGCATACGGCGCCGCGGATCGCGGCATGTGTTCGACAGGCACCTCGTGTAGGTTTCTGGAGCCCTAGGCTGCCACGAGGGGGCTGGGTTCGGATCGAACAGTGACTTTTTGTTTATTACCCTTGTAGGCAGACGAGCATAGGGCCTACCTGATGCTGAGCTTTTACCGTCGCCCATGGGCTTCAGCAATGCCAGAGTACTTAACGGTAGACAGCGGCTTGGCTCTAGGGGCAGAGCCAAGCCGCTGTCTACCGTTAAGTACTCTCCACAAGTCTCCCTTAAATACACACCCTCACAACCCAAATGGATAAACAGAAAAACATTAATTTTATATAATTAATCAGAATATTATTAAACTTATAATCGCTCGAAATAATTTTACTCAACCAGATAAATCTAAGCCATAAACCTTCCATCTAATTTGTACCACATAAATGCACACCCTCATTTGTGGACAACAAATGAAGTCGTTCGTAAATAGTACAAAACGTTTCAGTTCAATAAATCGTCCAATTCAGCCCAATAGTCCTACATCAACGTAGGCGAAAAAGGCAATTGGATCGACTCGTCTATTGCCAATACATTACTATG
Source organism: Bombyx mori (assembly GCF_030269925.1). Lineage (NCBI taxonomy): Eukaryota > Metazoa > Arthropoda > Insecta > Lepidoptera > Bombycidae > Bombyx > Bombyx mori. Next base: position 3,350,407 of record NC_085128.1, read on the forward strand.
AAAACTCGAATCGATTTTCGTTCTTGTACGGCAGAAATAAGTTGGATGCCATCAACTGACATGAACATCCGAATTGGCTGAATATTACTATGAACAAAACTACAAATGTGTTGTTTCCCGCACAAACCAAAACAGCAGAAACCACTAATTGAAAAATATTAAACGCCGTGCGTTTTATTTTGATACGTTTGACCATATTCTTTTTAACCATCCTGAGCTATAGTAAGCCGAAAACAGTTCAACCATTTTCAACAAGATTCTAGTTCCATTAGTAAGTGTTTTCGCTTCCAATCGTCCGGAATGAAACTGTCGATTGGCTTGATAACGTGTTATTGCCAACAGAACTCACAATCAATACTGCTCCCCAGTCTTTAATTGAATACTTTAAGAACTTCAAATATTTGATTTTGCTCCTAAAAACATAGGATGAAATGCATTGGGTATTAGTTCGGTTAGACCTGCACCACAGTGGACTCTTATGTGTGATTTTCTGTATTTTCCTGGAAATATGGGTCGGTGGTGTAATCTTAAAAGAAAGTATTACAATGATGGCGATGACAACCCTAAGATTTGTAAAAAGGATTTAATAGCATCGATACGATTGGTAATTCCAACTCAGACCGGTCACAATCATTCTTATTCATACAGAAATGTTTCAAACATAGTTAACAAACCCTCAACTGCGAAATTTTGGAATCTACTGGAAGAGGCTTGTAACATACCCTACAATCAATCCTTTAGATGAAATTATAAAATAAATTAGGTAATCGTAATAAATTCATCACTTAGATCACCCGATCATGTAACTTCTCCATACGCCAAAATATTTCTCACAGTTATGGATCATTCAATTTATTACAAATTTCATTTAAATACAAAATGACTTTGCTTCTCTCAAATCAGTACATATCACTTTTAAAATATAGGTAGTTATAAGTATGGTTAGAGGAAAACAAAAATCCGGGGGCTCCCTACATTACTCACTTAGATGGGTCTGAGTTTGACAGACCAAGTGAACCCCTACAAACAAGAATCCCATTTTGGAAGACCCCACAATATGCTGCTCTTTGCGTCTCTGAGTATGGCAGAGGTAAATGAAAACAGAGGCGGAGCAGGTCAAAATAAATTGGGCATAACATATCTGTGCCTGACTCGAATAGAACGTGAGAAATATTTGATGCGACAGTAAATATTTAAAAAGGATAAATCTGGTATTAAATTTGTTATCTTACTTTATTTATTTATATATTTACCGATTCAACGGAGCTATACATACATTAAAATATCAAGCTTGCTAATTTAACTAATACTTAGCTTTAGAGATTCTAATGCATTTACCAATATTTTATACATAGTATAGCATCATCTTCCACAATGCCCTTCACAAAGCTAAGGATCGTAGAAGATGGAGGGAAATCGTACGAGAGAAACTGATGCAGCGGGGGAGTCACGACCCACAGTAATGAGGAAAACGACGCGAGGAGGATAGCATCTTAAATAAAAATTAAAGTTATTTTAACATACTGGTAAATTTAGCGATAGCATTGACGTAGCGTACATTTGTTGACTGACTTCAAACGAGAAAAAAGGAGGTTCTCAATTCTAAAATTAGCGAAGCATCAATTAATTTAAAAACACATTGGCCGGTACAAGGACCGAGAGTTCGAGCACTTGTGCTGTAGTTTGTATATTATGTTCATAACAGATTTTTATTGATATAGGTTTCTAATTGTGGGGTATAAACTTAGGTAACAAACGATTTTCTACAAAATATACAGATATTCCTAGAACTAGCACGTTTTGTTGAAAGTAATATAAAGAAAAAAATATCAAATAATAAAGGCACATCCATGTTTACCTATTCTCGCTTTGGCGCGTTCAAGAAACGAGGGGTTGGAGTAATGTCATTAGGCGCTTCTGTGGACAGCCCTGAGTGACGGCATTAGCGTGTGCTTTCAATCAATAGCCTTCATTATCACTGCCGGCTCTTCGAATTTTCTGTATTTATGTCGACAATAGAGAACTATGAACACTGTTCATAACAATAGTACGTGAGGCAATTGTGAATCTAATATCGCTCTGATAAGTCATAACAGAATCAGATGCTCTCTAAAAGTTATTTCTTTAGTAAATAGCCAGCATCCACGACCTATGTATCTGATGTTAAGTGGTTACTCGAACCGTTGGTGTAACGTTTTTTTTCCCTATTTGTGCTGTTAGCCTTGAGAAGCTATTTCAGCTTCACCCTAACGTGTAGGTGAGCTCACAGGGCTCAAACCGGAGTGTTGCTAACACTGGCCCTAGCAAGAGCAGTGCTTCGCAGAATCTACCACCGGATCGGAAACGCGACCCACTGAGAAGATCCGGCGAGAAACTCAGGCTGTGTCTGTGGGTTAATTCGCTCGTCGAGCCCGTCGTCGCAAGCGACGGTTTCGACGAGGACGGTGACAGGTGCTTGTGGTATCTAAAAGCACCGTTAATAGATCGGAAGGATCCGTAATTACGTGTTTTGGGCGACGTCGACAAAGGTATTACGTGAATTCCATCCAAGGTTCATTAAGTAAGAGTCGTAGCCTTCAAACGAAACGCAACTTCATAGCAGCTTGTAAATACAGGCTGTGGGCAACGACCTATGCGAGCTCACAAAACTGCCTATCACTAGTAACAACATATATTTTAATTACACAATAAAACAACACAAATAAAACATATTTTTTTCTTTTTACTTATTCCTTTAGTTGGGTGGACCTCGTGTTAAGTAGATAACGGAGCCCATAGACATCTACAACGTAAATGCCGCCACCCACCTTGAGACATGAGTTCTAATGAGTTCTAAGAACAACGGCTGCCCTATCTTTAAAACCGAAACGCAGTACTGCTTCACGGCAAAAAAGGCATTATTTATTAGAAAATTTTATTGATTGATTTATTAACTTACTGTTTGAACCTAGCGGGATTTGGATTCCGACATCGTCTTAGCGGTCAATACGAATGTATAAGGCGTCTTTAGGCCATAAACGTTCCATGTTTTGCAGTAAAAATATATTTATACGCATGCTTATAACATCATATTATCTCGATACCGTTAAGATTTTTTTGCCTTGAATCACAAACAAACTAAAACACAGATACGCTATTTGCATTTTCATTTAACACTATTTCTGGTCTCCATTTAGTATTGTTATTCCTAAGGTGTAAGTAAATATATAGCGTACAGTATAAATTACCTACTGTAGAAGCACTTTCTTACTCAATACAAAAACATACATTACAGTCAAGTGCAATACGGGCTCACTTCGTTTTAAACAAAACGGTAATACGCACGATTTCAAATATTTAAAAAACAAAACGCTTTAACCACAATAATTGTATTTTGAAATCAGACTCTACGTCAACTGCGCTGTGGTTCAAAATCCTATGACCGATACATTTGCTTTGGCCTTACAAAACCAGACACTAACTGCAGTTTGCCTTTGAAGGCGAGCCCCTGTCAAAACAAGTCGAAGCAGCTCGGAACATGAAAGCTACCGACGTACCTCAGAATCGATGTTAACACTTTCAATCCAGGCCCTTTCGATATTTAACTAAATTTACTATATTTGTAGTACGCGTTTTCCTGTTTGCATATAGTTACGTCGCATAGCTGTGCGTATTTATTCAGTTGTGGTCACGATCTAAATAGTATTTTCGCCAGGGCAAATAGGTTTCATTCTTTGTTTGCAGATACAACTGTTACATTTTTATTGCTGTTGATCAGTGGACGAAACTATTTGCCTACCACAAGTAATGAGTATCATGAAGGGACAACTGGCTTCTGACCGAGAAAAAATGCAATCAATTGCTAATAATTCTGCAAACAACTGTCATATAACCATAACTGTATGCATGTTCTATGAATAATCGGAAACAAATCGCGTTAGAACAATAAATAAAACATTTAAGCTAAGCTTTTAGTATAACGGATTTCTTAAATTGATATATAGGTACTTACTTAAATTATAATTATTGATAAATGTACCTTTACTCTTCGTTACTTCTTTTGCAACATCAACATTTTCCTTAGCTCTAACTTTGTCGAGTTACCAAGCTTTAAGTTCATCTACACAACAGTGCTTCAAAGGCAGATGAGTACACGACCCACCTACTAATGCGTGGTAAATGATATCACAATATTGAGATCTCATGTCTTAGTATGAGCTAAGACCGCAACTAAGTTTCAACTGGGCTGCCACTGAGAAATGCTTTCAAGAAGAAAACGTCATAGTGCTAACGAAACATGACCATCATCTATTAAATACAATATTACTTTAAAATCATCATAAAAAGAGAAAAATACATAAAAAGTATCAATAAATCTGTTACGTGCAATATACGAGAAACTGATGATGGAGGGCGTTGGCCCCAAATTCGGCAGGCCATTGTATGAAACTGACGAGTCAGCCAGGCATGCCCGCTTAACGGGGGCTGCAGTACTAAGAGGCCTAAATCTGCAAAAATGTTTTGAGCAAGTTACAAGCTTGAGCGGTTTTGTGACGTTAGTGTGATTAATAATCGAACAGTAAGGCTGTTTTAAAATTCGAATTTTGCGCCTGAATTATACAAGCCCGATAAACTTTCATGAAGTTTTTAGAACGCGTTTATCTATTTCATAACCGAACTCATTACTTAGACCACGCCCTAAACAGAGCCAGCTTGCACAGTCAACAGTTCCTTAAATGACGATAATTACTTTACACTTTGTGCTTAACGTCACTTTATACAACGTTTAACACTACGACGGAGATAAGCCGGTGTTGATTCAATAGGTTGACCAACTGGATATTTCTCAATCGAAATGATAAAACTTCTTGAGAGAAATTTAGTTGTTAAGCGATAACCGAATCTTGACGGGAAACGGATTAATGCGTCCAGAAAACAATTTAATTGTTCCAGTTTAGAGATCGATCATTAAATTCTTGGTGCACGTACTTGTTTCGTTGAGAAATCTGGTGTTTATTTATTCAATGCTCAATAAATCTCCTGCGAAGTGATCATGGAAGTCAGGCTAGCTTAGCGTGTACAACGTATGCTTTATTAAACAATCCAATCTTAAAATAAAACAACAAATACAAAAACTACAATGGGAAGTCTTATCGCTAAGAGCGGTCTCTTCCAGACCACTACTGAGTGGACAAGAGTAATCTAAAGAAAGATATTAATCGCATTATACTTATCGACTGAAAACAAGAAGAAAAGATATAGATCAGTAATATAACGGTAATATTAAAATCTTACATACAAAAAAAATACAACATAACGTAGATATAGAAGTATACATAAATACCAATCTTTAATAATTTACTAATCATTAAATAATGAAGTAGGAAACTTTCTCAAAAAAAGAGGTAACATTAAAAAAAAACAAGAAATGTAGATAATTCTGATTACCTTTATAGGTTCTTTTAAGGGAAACCATATAGAGACATAAATATTATATTTCTAGAACTCACTAAACTCTTGTTGAGGATTTAAATAGTAATGATTATAATATAGTAATATTCTTTTGTTAAAATTTATTGCGAGCCCAAAGTTTGGTAAATAAAGTACATGAAAACAAATTTCATTGTTTTTGAGCCTATGGCATTAATAAAGATGTTTTTCCCATTAAAAACAGAATTTTCACATGACGGTAAGTGATTACCATTTCATATAGACACAGTCACTGCCTGTCCCTTTTCAATACGTTGTACCGAAACCAAAGGCATATCATGTTTCAATTACAATTTGATTTCAGTATGATGAAAAACCCGAAAAAACTGGTGGTAAGACCTCTTGTGAGTCCGCACGGGTAGGTACCATCAGCCCACCTATTTCTGACGTGAAGCTGTAATGCGTTTCGGTTTGAAGGGTGGAGCAGCCGCTGTAACTATACTGGGACCTTAGAACTGATATCTCAAGGTGGATGGCGCATTTACGTCGTAGACGTCTATGGGCTCCACTAACCACTTAACACCAGGGGGGCTGTAAGCTCGTCCACCCGTATAAGCAATAAAACAACCTATATTTCTTTATTAACAACCAAAAAGAAAATCACGATACACTTTCCTTATAATGGAATTCAATATTTTCAATAAATATAAGAAAAAAAAAACGCATCGCATTCATTCATTCCATGGTCTCAATGTATTCAAAATTTCCAGGCAAAATTTAATTATTACCTTATACATAGTTAGATTTATAATTTCGTTGTTAGCTAACAAACGTTTATGAATTAGTGCGAGTTAACACGCGAGCCTGTCGGGCCGATAAAATATAGACTGCGGCGTTTACTTAGCCGTAACTTAGTTTTAACTTAGCATGTAATTAGCGTTAACTTTCATGTCATTTAGTTGGAAGTGTTTGTAAAATAAAATCATTTTGGTACGTGCCATAGAACTACGCTTTTTTGAGAATTCAGTAAAGTTCATTACAATCTATACTAATATTATAAAGCTGAAGAGTTTGTTTGATTGTTTGAACGCGCTAATCTTAGGAATTACTGGTCCAATTTAAAAAAAAACTTTCAGTGTTAGATAGCCCATTTATCGAGGAAGGCTATAATCTATAACATCACGTTAAGACCAATACAAGCGGAGCACCAATAAATAATGTTTCAAAATCGGGGTTATTTTTACCTTTTGAGAGCTTCCGCTGCGTGCGCTGCAGAAACGGTTAAAGTTTCGCTACAAGAATGTATGACAGAATTGTTCCCCTTTAAAATATCTAAAAAAAAGTCCACAACAGCATATGTATATATGCTAAGATTGGCTCACTATAACTTTTTTTATGCTAACCAAAATTTGTTCTAAAATAAAGCATTATTTGTGAACTATTCCACGCGAACGAAGTCACGGGCAAAAGCTAGTAAAACACAATACATAACAAAACAGTTTTTAAATTCACTAATATGCGTTGTTTTTTTTACATTCTAGATCAACTAATCCCTATAACCATCCACAGGCGGTGGTAATCAGACTAGATCTGTAAACGAGAAACAATCTATAGTGATATCGTCAGAAATAGAAAAGAATAAACAAAGAAAGGTTGATGTCCTTTTCTAATTAACATTTATATTGGTCTACTTTAACACGAAGTATTTTTTTTATATCTCTTACTGGAAATCATCCCAAATAATTGCCCATACCAGTTATTATCCTATTTATAAAAATATTATATTTTTTCAGTTTGTTTGTTCGTGTTCGTACACTGCGTTCTTTGTACAATAAAGCTGAAGATTAATGTAGTAAATTTTGGCACACGACTTAACCCAAAAGGCTTACTACTATCGCTTTATAATAGTTGCAGCTTAAACCTAATCAGAAGTATATTTCTTAAATTCAGCCTTATTCCCTAGTAAGCGTGGTGTAGGTTCAAGATTTCAAAAAAAAATAACATATTGAATCGCAACATTTTAAAAGAATAAAATCTAAAAGCACTGCATTTTTTTTTTCTTGATTCTCACATCGATGCTACAATTGATACGATTACTTAAAAAAATCAACCTCACAATGCTTCGATAGCGCTGCTATCCGACGAAGTTGAGATGCCTATAAAAATGCCAAAAACAGGTTAATTTACATGAAAGCTATCAGTGGTCGGGTGTCGGGCCACCCTGGCGCGGCTCGTGGGCGGCGACTCAGGATATATTGCCTCCATTAAATAGTCTGGTGCAGGGCCGTACTTGACCAATTATTATGCCTTTGATACTGCACTACACTTATCTTTAAGCAAGTCGTGGTTAAAGTGTGGTCTAGCAGCGATTTGAAATGAATTTTGTACTCGCACACCAGGACACCGGGCGAATTGCGAATACATTTTTTTTTATTGCCCTTGTAGGCAGACGAGCATATGGCCCACCTGATGGTGAGTGGTTACCGTCGCCCATGGACTTCAGCAATGCCAGGAGCCGAGCCAAGCCGTTGTCTACATTCATCCGTCTAAGCAAAAAAGAATTTTACTTTAGCTCACTTTTCTATCAACACTATAATTTTTTTATAGTGGTAAATGAAAAACCGATTTATTGACTGTATTACCTGTTTTTTTATTTGGTGTTTTATTTATTTCAAATTTCCAATGAACAAGAATTCATTACACTTCAGATTCCGCTATAAACTATATCTAATATCTAATCTATAGGTACTTATAATTTAATTTACGGCTTATACGCTGTCGCAGAATCTCGCGGTTTGAGATAATTTGAAAACAGAATCTAAATCGAACTGACTCAAGCGTACTTTAGAACTCCTAAATGGCTTTTCCAAGCTATCATTATAGATGCAAGGATTGATGATACTGATATGTTTTGTGTACAAATGATCGTGTCATGATTAAAATTTGTGATGAGAATTTTTAGATGGGAGATGAAAAAGAATATAATGCTAATACAAAATACCCAATGAAAATCAGTTCAGGCTGCGTTGATAAACCACAATTGAGATGTATCTATATCAATGAAAACCTTTTTTTTTTTGCAAGATCATCCGTATGTTGTTTATTTGTAAAAACAAAACCTATATGTCGTCTTTTCAGTTTAAAGCTTTACTTTGAGAAAATGTAGGTAATCTTTCGTATTCTTTCGTAAAGGCTATTAAATTAATTACTCTAACATATCAGTGAATTCGGTAACATCTAGAAATTTCACTCAAAACGTCGCCTTAAGTTAACAAAAGGATAGACAGAGTCTGAATCAGGACTCGGTTGGCTGGAAGTAGATAGATAATCTTTGTCGAGACATAAAAAAAGACTCAATTTCTTAGTAATTTCTTCGGTTTTCGCGGATTACTTGGAAAAATTAAATCTACCTTTACAGTTTGATTTAGCCTTGACTATTTTCTTGTTATTATTTTCGATGTCTTTACACATTTACATTTTTAATAAAACAAAAGTAGGTTTAATTATATTCAGAATCTTTTCCTGTCTCATGTCCTATATTATTGATGAAGTTAAGGAACTGACCGGGTTGTGTTGATGAAGTCTAACTTCATCGTCGTGTTCGGATTCGAAACTACAGCAAAAACCAGCAGGCATCAATCCGTATCGATCAATAAGATCACGCCGTGTCTACAACACTAGCCCACTGATTGTTAAAGACAAACAAAACCACAGGCCCGTAAAAATCGTGCAACAAAAGATTACATACGAGATCGCAATGTCATGTCACACTAACGGAACTAACTTTCATCATTAACCTTTTGAGCGGTGCCCTGCGGTTGTCTCGTAATGATACACGGACATGACGTTACATGCGTGACTCTTCCATTAGGACTGAAGCGGCTATCTTCAGTGTGATGTTAAGATCGCAGTTTGCACTATGGCTGCGTTCAAGCTGTGTATCCCAAACACATTGCTTCTTCTTCTTTTTTTATTGTTTAGATGGGTGGACGAGCTCACAGCCCACCTTGTGTTAAGTGGTTACTGGAGCCCATAGATATTCACAACGTAAATGCGCCACCCGCCTTGAGATATAAGTTCTAAGTTCTCAAGTATAGCTACAACGGCTGCCCCACGCTTGAAACCGAAACGCATTACTGCTTCACGGCAGAAATAGGCAGGGTGGTGGTACCCACCCGCGCGGATTCACAAGAGGTCCTACCACCAGTAAAAATCGCTTGCACTGTTGACAGAGTTGTCGTGATCATCAGTTCGGGTAGTGGTGCACTTCACAAGACGTCGCCATTCCTCGCGTACCACAGTCTTTCTTGTGCACTTGTTAACGAGACCGTTTAAGGCTGCCTTTATTTGGTCGGTCCATCGTATTTAGTCGCCATTTAGTACATTACTAAAACTCTATTTGGTAAAAAAATGTCCAGTTTTATATACAAGACCATAGATAGTTTGGAATTGCAGAAAATCTTCGAAGGTTTTAGTGAACTTGTTGAAAGAGGATAAAGTTTCAGAAAGGCGTACTGTCTTGCGGAAAGATTGCATTAGGAGGACTGGTCGTTTCTTCGAAAAAGTTCAGTGCTCTATTAAAAGCTATGCGTTCTCTTGCCAAATTGCCGATTGTAATGTTGTGGCAGAACGTGAGCACCCATGAACACAGCATTAACTACACACATGTTTTTTTATTTTTTATTGATTAGTGGACTTAGATGGGTGGACGAGCTCACAGCCCACCTGGTCTCAAGTATAGTTACAACGGCTGCCCTACCCCCCCCCCCCTTCAAACCGAAACGCATTACTGCTTCACGGCAGAAATAGGGTGGTGGTACCCACCCGCGCGGACTCAATAGTCAAGTCCTACCACCAGTAATTACGCAAATTATAATTTTGCGGGTAATTTTGCGTTTTAAAAATTCGGACTGCATGTTTCTAGCGTGTTACCGTCGCAATAAAACAAGTCAAAAACAAAAACATCTGCGTTTTACTGTGAAACACGCGATCCAACGATGATAGCGTCGTCCGAATAAATAAAGTCCAATAACCTGTGTTTATGGCGAATTCTGTGTAAATTTCGACAATTTAACTTTATTACCCAACGTAGTATATTCAGATAATACACATCTATGGACGTTTTGTTTCCTTGTCAATAATAATAATAATATAACACTTTATTTAGCACCATAATAATATGTACAGAGTAAGCATATAAAAAACAAATAATAGTCGGTGATATAATTTGGCGGCCTCATCGCTGAAAGCGATCTCTTCCAGGCAACCTTGCAGGGAGAGGAATAAGCGAACTGGACGGTGCTATATCTTAATAAACTTACATAAAAATATATACTTATATACACATGTGAAAAATAAATACAATATAAGATAGACTTACATACGATTAAATACAAATAAAATATACTAAAAATATGCAAGTAAATACAAAATAAGTAGCAACTTGTACAGTAATTATATAGTAGGAGCCATATTACGAGTATTGTGCAAGGTAGTGCGATTACAATCTGAACTTGAAAATTTCAATTGTCAATTTTATTTGTCTAGAAAAATGAAGTTTCAATAACAAACAATCGGTCTTGTATATAATAAAAAATTACGTATCGCCAGTTAAACTAAAATCGAAATAAAATAACTTTTTTTATTGCCCTTATAGGTAGACGAGCATACGTCCCACCTGATAGTGAGCGGTTACGTCGCCCATGGACTTCAGCAATGCCAGGGGCAGAGCCAAGCCGCTACCTACCGAAACCTGCCTAACTTGAGTAATACTCAACGTAATTAACAACGGTGGGCAGCGGCTTGGATCTGATGACGTCTATGAGCGACAATAACCACTTAACATCAGGTGGGCCGTGTTGCCGTATAGAATACAAACTTTAATTCTGACAATAAAACACAAAACTGTATATTTTCTTATGTTTCTTTTACATAGCAAGAGAATAACAAACAAACATGGCTTATAGTTCGTGAAAATCGAATATTATTACGAAATACAAAGAAGGTACTATGATAGCGCACAGTTATAATGATTGCACTAACTTATTCTAGAACACACAAAAACAAATTTGGTCGTGTCGTCGAAAATCAAACCCTAAACCGTTTAGAAAAGTGGTAAATTTCCCACGACACGCGAAAAGACACAGAGCCGTAACGCCGTAAACGTCTTAGTGCACAAATTACGGGACCGAAATGTACATTAGTCGAGTCGCAGTGCACCCGGCCTTTGTGCAATTATGAAACGTGTGCAATTATGTGCACAGTGGGCAATTATGTGCACAGTGGGCAATTTATTGTAAGATTTTCCCGCGGCTTGTCGTGACTAGCTCTCGGCTTTCTATCACGGGGCATATCCTAGGCGCATTGCGGCGTTATTGAAGAGTGTATTTTTTTAACACGCTTACTGCTTATTCGGCTTTTTAAACCCCGTGGGTGACTATGACCTCTTATCCTACGCTATACTATGGGTGTATTCATAAACTTTGTGAAACATAAAATATAATAAAACTAGCTGACCCGGCAGATTTCGTAGTGTTCAATCGATAAACAAAAGATCTAAAGTTTTGTATAAAATAAACTTAAAACAAACAAAAAAGGAATCCATCCGAAGGGGAACACATCAAAGGAAAAACAAAATTGTTATGTTTATTTAATTCCGAGCATTTTCATATTTATCTACCTTTTAAACCTTCTCTGGACTTCCACAAATAATTCAAGATCAAAATTAGCCAAATCGGTCCAGCCGTTCTTGAGTTTTAGCGAGACTAACGAACAGCAATTCATTTTTATCTATATAGATAATATAGTAAAATAATTTGTAAGAATAAAATTTGTGAGGCCTATAATGTTTCAGGCACACTACAAAGAAGTCCAATCTTGCCTCAAAAATACCTCATACGCGTCGCCTGAAAGTCCTACAAAAATTATCCCGCAGTCATGGTGTTAAGCTTGGAAACAATTATGATTTATATCGGTTTATTATACTAGAATTTTATATTCTTAGCTCATATTACAGGCAATTTTTTTCCCTACCTAATCGTCGGTAGCCTAAGGGACTATTCCGACTTCGCTAATACTAGCCCTAACAAACAGGCATCACATTAGAAAGCAACAAAATCCAAATTATATAAATCGTAATTAAAATACTAACCGTATTGAATACTACTAGTGATAGATAGCTAAAGTAAAGTACCTAATAAAAACCGAATATATGTGATTCTATTCAAAAACTTTTAAACCCTTCACATAATTCACAGTGCTTATTACCATAACAAAATGTTTGTATATTATTGAAATAACGAATCAAACCTTAGAAGCATATTTTTTTATTGCCTTTGTAGGCAGACGGGCATACGGCCCACCTGATGGTGAGTGGTTACCGTCGCCCATGGACTTCAGCAATGCCAGGGGCAGAGCCAAGCCGCTACCTACATTCACCCGTTTAAACAAAAAATAATTTTACTATAACTCACTTTTCTATCAACACTATAATTTTCTTATTTATAGTGGTAAATGAAAAACCGATTTAGTGACTGTACTATCTGTTTTTTGATTTGGTGTTTTATTTATTTCAAATTTCCAATGAAACATTTCCAATGCCTACCGCTACCTAATGTAGCTAATGAGGGCAAACGTAAAATCTTCACACGAATTATAAAACGGACATCTCTGAAAACGTGTATCAACCCTAAAATTCAATAACTTAACGCACGAACCCGAATGATCTCATTACGTAAGCCCGCATGAACGTCGCAATGATAATAATATGTAGAAAGGTTCGTCCTTGAAGCCTCGGTCAGTTCCAGTCGGTCATTGACTGGACGACGAAGCTTATCAGCCTCAATCCGCCATGTAAGATTTCACACAACTCGCTTAATACGTGAACTTAATAAAGTTAGTGTTTAGATTTAGATATAAAAAAAAAAAAAACTTGAAGTCACGTGTACCTACACAATTCTTCTTTTCGCATTAAAAGTGTACAATTTTCAAAAATATTCGAAATTGAATCAATATGCGGAATCATTTGGTACCACCAGTATTTTTCTCATAAATACAATATCAAAAGAGCGTAGTCTAGTTTTAGTTTTTTTTTTTTAGTTTACCTATGTTTTGACTAATATTAACAAAATTAATACATAATTATATCCTACTTTAAAAGACAGATAATGTAATTGGTAAAAAAAAATGTTGCATAGATGATTAATATTAAAAATATCGCATGTTTTAAGCCTTTAAAACACTCTCCTGTAAAATTAGTAAGTTTTGAGATTATACAGTTTTAATGCGAGAAGACAAATTATCGGCGCATTTATCTCGGATACTTATTCGATTTACATTGATATTTCGAGCATTTTAATCGATCGTTGACCGATGGAGTGGGAAGCGAGTCGACTTATCGACAATTAAGCTTACCAGAAGCACCCAAGCAAAAGGAAAACATGTCTTACCTGAAAAAAAAAATGTATCATTATTATCATTTTCATTGGTCTAAGTAAAATACGGCCTCACTAATTGTATTGAAATTAATCTATGTCTTTATCTATAGCTTTGTAATAAAGTACACACTTTGCTTGTAATGAATCCGAGCAACAGATTTAATCGTGATAGTAATAACAATTTATTAAGTATTATTAAATTAATAAATGTTTTTTTCTTATATGGCGTTAACTTATTGAATTCTATTTAACTTTCTTATAGGATATCTGTTGATGGATAGCAATCGGATATTGTCATCGCAATTTGTGTACAAGTCGCTGAGCTAAAACTTATAGCCGACAAACTGTTTGTGATTTATTGTTAGTATTTCCGTTTGTATAACTATATACTTTATTTTGTATGTAACTTATAGCAATAGAAGCTGTATTTGTCATTATTTATATCGAACAGAACATATGGAAGATAATTAATAACAGTATTTAAAAAAAAAAACGTTTAATTTATTGTGTTTTTTTATTATTGTCGAAAATAGGCATTATGACAATTGTCAAAGAACATAGGCATAAAAACGTGAATGCTACCGTCTTAAGACATAAGACGCTCTTCAAACAGTATCATTGTTTGGTGGCAGAAACAGATCTAACGTTGATACCTATTTGTTCGAGCTTAGTCATACTATGTTGCTACTGCTATACTGCGGCCCATTCTCAGTGAATCTCTTAATCACCTTTCACCACACCTCCACGAAAAGTGACCTAAAATACTAGGTATTTTTAATAAACCAAATTTATCCTAATTTCAAATTAATTAAATGTAATTATTCAAAACATGTAGAGACCAAAAAGCAAAAATCCGTAACAATCTTGTGAGTCTCTTTAATTAAGTTTATTCTGGGGACCACTATATTAATAAAATCTAGAATACATATAATAGGTAGTACTAAATAGATCGAAAAAAAATCGAATGAACTGAAAAAAAAATCTAATAATTTAACCCCACTTAATTTCGGATTTACACAAGAAGTAGTAATTTCGTCCGGTATTTCTAGACTAATAAATTACATATAACAAGAATTATATTAAACGGACGATAAAGACATAACGTTGTCGTCGTATTTTCTAATAAGCCCTTATGACAGCCGATACCGGCGTCTGTCGGACGAACTTGTCACACGCAAGCCATCTCGTTATGAACTATGATAAATAGCCGTCGAAGGTGAAAATGGTACGAATTAATTAACGTAATTTACTGTTTCGGTCGATTTATTTATTGGATTATGTTTTACGGAAACGGAAAGCGGACCAGTTTAATATAACTAGAGGTCCCGCAGTAGTCGAAATTCGACTATAATTAATTGGAATTGTAAGTTTGTACACTATTATGATTGTATTTTATACTTCTATAATCACAAATTTCGCCAAGGCTACTCATAAAAAAAATATCAATAAAGACAAGCAATATTTAATCTATTCTCAATTTGACAACAGACGTCAAGAACAAAAGTTTGACAATAAATAGTATGCATGCGTGTGTGCGTCAAATACATGGTATGTAGTGTGTGTAATGTTTTCTTTATTGATTTAATGTATCTTTTATGCATTATTTTAAAAAAATATTAGCATTGTGCACTTCTTCTATATATTCTCTATAAGTGTGGAAATTTTCATACTCCTCCGTCCGCGCAATTTTCGTAAAAAGGGATACCAAGTTTTTGCTTCACGTATTAATATATAGATTGATCAATACAGTTCTTTAGGCTGTCGTTAACATTCAATTATAAGAGGACGTTTTAAAATTCGAATTAAAATGAAATAGTAACAATAAACTCTAGCCCTACATGATAAGAAGGCTAGCTGCGTCGTGCGTTTCCAAAGATCTTTTTTGCCACGTACCATCCGGCTTTGGAATGATCTCCACTCCACGGTGTTTTCCGAGCGCTATGACATGTCTAACGAGGCTTTCGGAGAGTACTTAATGGTAGGCAGCGGCTTGGCTCTGCCTCTGGCATTGCTGACGTCTATGAGCGACGGTAACCACTTACCATCCGGTGGGCCGTATGCTCGGCTGCCTACAGAGGCAATAAAAAAAACCCACATTACGTGGGATTAGAGCAAGAAGAAGAAGAAACAATTACGCTTAGATCTTACTGGAATATCTAAGTTTGTTACACAATAGGTTCGCATTAAGTAACAGCAGTATACGGTTTAATTTAAGCTAATATTGTAACTCAAATCGAATACGTTGCTCAAAGTCTTGTAGAGACAACTTCAGCCCACTGACTATCCCGCCGGATCTTCTCCGTGGGTCGCAATTCCGATCCGGTAGTAGTTTCTGCGAAGTACTTCTCTTGGGGGGCTAGTGTTAGCAATTTCTCTCATGTTGAGCCCGTGAGCTCACCCACCCACCTGGGTGTAGCTAGACTAGTCCCGTAGCGAATAGATAGGAAAAAAGGACAACCTCCATTAGTATAATGGAAGGTAGGCAGCGGTAGGCAGCGGCTTGGCTCTGCCCCTGGCATTGCTGGAGTCCATGGGCGACGGTAACCACTCACCATCAGGTGGGCCGTATGCTCGTCTGCCTACAAAGGCAATAAAAAAATCTGGAAGGATCCAATTCAAAGGTTCCAAGAGAAACCTGTAAAGAGAGTATTAACTTTTTTTTAAACTATTTCCATTATGGTTATCATATCGGATTATCTCTACGGATTACCGCCTTTTGAACTACATATGAACGTAATTAATTCTACATAAGTGAATAGCTTCATTGGATTACGAAATCAGCAACAAGGAAGCCGATTAGGATCTGTATAACATGTACCGAAACGTAAAAACAATAGTTACGTTCACGAATGGGAAGTATATTACGGTGTAATATAGTATTGTTCAAGTTGTTTCTCATGCACCCATGTTGAACCCCGTGTGAACCCCATTGTAAGGACCCCACGCCCGATGTGAACTTACAACTTTATTGCATGCCGTCGCGTCGTCGGCGTTGTAGAGGGATTTCACCTGTTATAGTATTTTAATTTCTTTGAAAGAATTTCAAATTAATTAATAACTAGAGGTCCCAAAGTAGTCGAAATTCGACTATAATTAATTGTAATTGTAAGTTTGTACACTATTATGATTGTATTTTCAACGCCAAGACTACACTATAGAAAAATATTTATAAAGACAAACAATATTTAATCTATTCTCAATTTGACCACAGACGTCAAGAACAAAAGTTTGACAATAAACAAATAGTATGCATGCGTGTGTGTGTCAAATACATGGTAGTGTGTGTAATGTTTTCTTTATGGATTTAATGTATCTTATATGCATTATTTAAAAAAAAAATTAGCATTCTGCACATCTTCTCTATATTCTCTATAAGTGTGGAAAATTTCACACTTCTCCGTCCGCACAATTTGGGATACAAAGTTTTTTTTTGCTTCACGTATTAATAATTAATAATATTAACTGAGTTTTTAGTTTCTAGAAAGTTCTAAGTTGGTCTAATAATACTTGACAACTACTACCGTTCGTGTTGATTCTTGTATAAAACATAAACAAAATCAGAAAATAAAATAAAAAAAAACATCATTATCATACGTTTTTGTCTCGTAAACGTACCGAAATGAAACCGTCATAATAACAACATATTCGTTTAAATCTCACAATTTTTATAATGGCGTCCGTAACCATAAGTCACGCTGAGCTCAAAACCAGTTACGCGATTATGAGGCTTCCGTTGAAAAGAAATTGGGGATATAATCATTTGAAGACAGTGATTAATATAGGGCGTTTGAAAATGGCGTACAAATGTACTGGGTTTGCACGCAAATTCAGAAAGTTTGATTGATGAGCCAGCCGTTCACGTGAGGAAAATTGTGGTGCCAGAAATAGAATCTTCGGACCGCAACTACGTAATGTTTTACAGGCAATTAGATATAGTCATTTCATAATAAGCACTTGTATTTTTTCTACGAACCTAAGTCAAAGGTGAAACAAACCGATACCAGCGAAAAATAGCCATATTAATATTATTTTCTATTTCTTAGGCGAGCTTATATTCCTGGTAACCTGGTATTAAATGGTTACGACTTCTTAGTCTTTGTTTTATATTGCAACTGCTGCCCCGCCTTATTATCGGCAATGTTACTGCTCACGACAAAAATAGACTGAATGGTGTCGTGTGGTATCAGAAAGCGCTCAATCACCAGTTAATAGTTTTTTCCTTTAAATATCGCTACATCTATACGCTACGGTACGTACTACAAGCCTATGAGGCTATTCCAGCTACGCCCGGACGGGTATGTGAGCTCACGGGCTGAGAGAATTTGCTAACACTAGCCCTAGCAACAGCAGTGCTTTGCAGAATCTACCACCGGATCGAAATCGCGACCCACAGAGAAGATTCGGCGTGAAACTCAGTGGTATATGTCTATGGGTTAGTTGGTTAGTCGAATTCTTCGTCGTAATCGACGAGTACGACGAGGACGGTAGCCGGTGCTTAAGAGGCTTTAAAGCACCGAGAGTGAATCTAGAGAATCCGACTAGACATGTTTTTTTTTTGATCGCTTAGATGTGTGGACGAGCTCCCAGCCCACATGATGCAAAGTAGTTACTCGAGCCCACAGACATCTACAACGTAAATGCGCCACCCACCTTGAGATATAAGTTCTAAGGTCTCAGTATAAGTTACAACGGCTGCCCCACCCTTCAGACCGAAACGCATTACTGCTTCACGGAAGAAATAGGCAGGGCGGTTTTGGGCGACGGTGGCTTTGCGTGTATAACGTGGTCCCTAGCTCATGGAATAGTCTAACACTATGATAACATACACAAACAGACATAGAGTTTGCAGAACGAGCTTTTCTAAGGCTTCGTCAAAGATAATTAATTTTTAATTTCACTACATTTCCAAAGGTAAACTGTGGATCAGAACAAATTAGTTTGCTAAATATTTGAGTAAATCGGATGTTTTTATTAGGGTTTTCGTATGTTTTAAAGTAGGCAAAAATGTTCAGTTCGCCTGTTAGTACCTAGTAACAACAAAAGTTCATCCCTGATTAAGAGCCGCGTGACATCGCCTCGAAAGTGACAAATTCAAACGTATCTTATCATTTAGAAACGATAAAGAAATCATATTTTGGAATTTATTTCATTACTGGTGGTAGGACCTCTTGTGAGTCCGCACGGGTGAGTACCACCGCCCTGCCTATTTTTACCGTGAAGCAGTAATGCGTTTGGGTTTGAAGGGTGGGGCAGTCGTTGTAACTATACTTGAGACCTTAGAACTTATCTCAAGGTGGGTGGCGCATTTACGTCGTAGATGTCTATGGGCTCCAGTAACCACTTAACACCAGGTGGTCTGTGAGGTCGTCCACCCATCTAAGCAATAAAAAATAAATAAAAAAAAAATGTATTTATTGCTTTAAACTTTTGACTCGTGAATTTCAAATAAAAAATAACGGCCCTTTTATCCAAGTGCAGCGTTTTATCGATACTCTCAATCCATAGACTAGTTAAGATTTCTAGTCTATGATTTTTATATCGATACAATTTATTGTTACAAAGCGACTGCTTAATACCAAGGTTTGTAATATCACGTGCGCTCTAATAAGTACTGTGTGTGCTAAATAAATTATATACAATCACACTAATGGCTTTATCTAGCAATTTATTTATCAAAGCCCTTTTAAACTCACGGCCCATTTAGTATTAAGTATCTACCAAGCCCACATGAACCCCACCACCCACCTTGAGACATGAGGTCGATGTCTCAACTGCTATATAACGACTGTCCCACCCTTTAAACTGGAACAGGTGACTGCTTCGTGGCAGATATAGGCAGGATAGCTGTAGCAACACACGCGAACTCACCCTACCAAAGGTATTATTTATATTTATGCTAATGATCTATACTATCACAAAACTGTAACAAAAATTTCCAAAACCATGTAGGATATATAAATTGCCAAATTTGCTACATCATTGTGCGTCTGTTATTTTTTATGTTTATATAGGCAATTTAAATCGATTATTATTATCATATATTTTATGTTTATTTAAATTTAAATCGTGCGAGAGACAATGATACAGAAGGATCAGGTCACGACCCTCAGAATTGTGGAATAAGACGCGAGGTGAAAGAGGCCATTTAAATATGTATATTTTCCAAATTTTTTATTCCATACGTATTGAAAAAAAAAACACATTTTTACATGACATACAAGTTTTTTTATACTTTTGAAAACAAAACTTTACAGTTATAAGACAAATACAGTAACTATAATTTACTTTAAAAACATCAGAATATGAAATTAACTTTATAATAGTCATAAACTTCGAAAGCTTAAGTTCATTTACGAAATGAGCACAATTCCATTTTATGTCACCACTAGACTTATTATAGTCTTATAAATTATAAGCGAATTACACCTTACAATACGTGAGCATGAAAAGGCATTAGGCTTAGCTGTAAATCTCCCACAAACGAGGCCTTTTAAATGAATTAAATTCAAGTGTAACCTTTTTTATTCGGCCCGCATCGTTAGTGATGACCTTTACTGGCTTAAAATCTGGATTCACTCAATTATGCTGTAACATACGTAACGTGCGGTAATAAAGTATTACGGTAATTATGTCGGAATTACGACGGAGCAATCTCTTCGTGATTCATAATAAAGACGATTAAAGACTATTCGTATTAAAGAGGTTTTTTATTGCCCTGCAGCCATCAAAGACCGACAAACCTTGTGTCCGTTTGATTGTAAATACTTACCGGCTCCATAAAATATTCGGTAGGTATGGTAAAATATCAATCTTTTAATTTATTTATTTTGTTGTTCTTGTAGGCAGACAAGCATACGGCCTACTTGATGGTGAGTGGTACATAGTTGTCCCCACTTGGTGAGTGGTATATAGTTGTCGCCCATGGACTTCAGAAATTCTAGGGGCAGAGCCAAGCCGCTACCTACCGTTAAAATCTTACTCTTCACACCTTGTTCCCAGCATGCCTCGTCGTCAATCGCTCGGGTGAGCTCTTACCCCTTCTATAGTTGGACATGATTATTGAGCAGAAGGGGGTTTAATTATTTAATTTAATTTTAGTATAAATTAAATGTTAATGCAATGTAATGAAGACGTGTAATATGGATGTAAAATCTGAAGTAAATTAAATAAATAAAAAATAAAAAATAAAATTGGTTCAATTTCGACGTTACCCTACGCCCCAACGCGTAGGCCGATTTTTTTTTTCCTATCTAAGTTGATGGTCTTGAGAGACCATTTCAGCGTAACCACAAGGCTAGCTCACGGGGCTCAAACCTGACGACGTTGTTAACACTAGCCCTAGCAAGAGCTGTGCTTCACAGAATCTACTACCGGATCGAAAACGCGACCCACTGAGAAGATCCGGCGAGAAACTCAGCGGGCTGTATCTGTGGGTTAATTTACTCGCCGAGCCTTTCGTCGCAAGCGGCGGGTTTAACGAGACCGATGACCGGAGGCCGAATTCTAACGACCCCTTTTCAACCCAAAAACACCCTATCCTTCGAAGAGCAACATGTCTAGTTTAGCACTAGAAATAACATAATGATACAGTCCCGTCCGAGCTCTCAGCATGCTGTGTAACTAATAATTGCACAATATCGTCTGAGTTTTCCCGATTTATTAAGAGTACTGTTGTTCCATCATCGAGAACTCATTCATGATATGAATACATTTCAATTACCACTACATAATCATTTCGAACCATTGATATCTCTCGCTGGATCCAACATAGGTTATAATTGCTCAAAGCAAGTGTACTTTTTTGCTTTGGAAAGATGAGCGTACTCACGGCGCACCTGAAGGGCCTATCCATGCTCACAGAAGTCATTACGTAAACGCCACGATCCACCTTAAGTTTTATATACAACACAGGTGTTTCACCATTAAGCCCGAAACCTAACTATGTATGAGACGACACACATTAAGGCACGAAGTTTAAGGACGGAAGTTATTTACTATGCTTGGCAGATGTGGTAAATTATATACTTTTGCTCGGTGAAATGTGGACATCAGCGGGATTATTAATGCCTAAGAGGTTATAGGCACTAAAAACATTAACTGAGATGTTATTTAAGTTCCTCTATCCACTCAAGATCATTGATGAAAATTTGCCTCTGTATAAATCAAGCAAATCTATTAAGGATTTTTCTTCAATTTCTAAACCCGCTAAGATATGAGTCAGGTATGGGATTTATCTATAAAAATTCCATTGAACGATTACCATTAACCGTAAAGGAATCCGTAAAAAATTAACATTGCTTGATGGTTCAACAAATATACATTGTACTCGTAACATTCCCGTTTGTGAACAATAATTCTTCTGACCGAAGCAGCTCTTCGAATTACCCTTGCTCACTCACTTCTTAACACGTTGACTGCCATGTAGGTCACCCGTGCCCTACGTGGCGCACTGAAGTAATTAAATCGATTTCTGTTACGAAGCGCGTCTGGATCGCCTAACTCTACACTCTTTTGTTTGTTAATATATGTTTTAGTCTTTTAGGTCTCTCGAAATTGATTCATTCTCGGTATCTTCGAATTCGTCTTTCCCGGAGTCTATTAGATATTCAGGCGCCTTAATAAGAAGATCGAAGAGTGCATACGACATAATTACTTTAGTGCGCCGCATAGGACACCGGTGACCTTTTTTTATAGCTTAGTTGTGTGGACGAGCCCACAGCCCACCAGCTGATTGTTAAGTGGTTACTGGAGCCCATAGACATCTACAACGTAAATGCGCCACACACCTTGAGATATAAGTTCTAAGGTCTCAGTATAGCTACAACGGCTGCCCCACCCTTGAAACCGAAACGCATTACTGCTTCACGGCAGAAATAGGCGGGGCGGTGGTACCTACCCGTGCGGACTCACAAGAGGTCCCACCACCAGTAATTACGCAAATTATAATTTTGCGGGTTTCATTTTTATTACACGATGTTATTCCTTCACCGTGGAAGTCAATCGTGAACCTTTGTTGAGTACGTATTTCATTAGAAAAATTAGTACCCGCCTGCGGGATTCGAACACAGGTGCATCGCTAGATACGAATACACCGGACGTCTTATGCTTTAGGCCACGACGACTCATGACCTACATGGCAGTCAACGTGTTAAGCAATTTCGTTTTAAAGGAATTCCTTTTATCGAGGTAAACATAAAATCGGAATTACAGTGTAACGGTGCCCGCACATCGAAGCCGGTTGTTGCCAATTTTTTTTCTTCTTCATACAATTAAAGACTTCTCCGTTACGTTAGCACTGTCTCGGAATGATAAAATTTAAGTGCTGAATAAAATTACCGCTATGCTGTATAGAGAAATAAAGTGTTTTATATTGTAATTATCTTCTGGAGTTTATCACCTTTTTATTTAACGTTCATTACAATTTTTTTACTCGTAATGAAGTTAGTATTAGGGGGAGCTCGTATAGGCTGTGCTTATAAGCTGGATACAGCTATTGAATACAGCTCGCCCAGAGGAATTAGATCTAAGTCTTAATTGCAAATTGTCTTATTTCTCCCACCCTTCAAAGCGGTACGCAAAACTGGTTTGCGGCAGAAATAGGCAGGGTAGTTGTTCCTCGTTGAACTCTACGTCGTAATCGACGGGAGAATTAAGTCATAGACACAGCCTACTGGGTTTCTCGCCGGATCTTCTCAGTGGGTCGCGAATCGCGATTCCGATCCGGCTGTAGATTCAGCGAAGCACTGCTCTTGCTAGAGTCAGTGCTAGCAAATTCTCTCAGGTTGTGCCCCTGAGCTCACTCACCCGTTCAGGCGTCGCTGGAAGCCCCATAGACTATCAGCAAATAGGTAGAGGAAAAAAGTGTTCGGGGAAAACGCTACCTCGCACGGATCTACTTATTTTACAATCACAATGCAAACCATTCACAAGTTTCGAATCTTAAAGGCCATAATTTCACGAGGTTTCATTAGTGTAATGGTTAATTATTTATTTTATTCGATGTGTATTTATTAGATATAGAAAAATATACATACGATTAGGATTATTTTTTGTGATTTATCCAATATACCTACTGTTGATATTGTACGTTTTTTTTTTACACAAATTACATACAAACCGTCTTTCAGACGAACAGAGTTGCGTGTCGAATACAAATTTTGCCTCTTAATGCTTTTAGTATTCACGTTGTTACGTAAAACCGTACATCGAGAGCGCATACGTCTGATGAAATTCACGAAAAACATCGCGGTCAAGTTTAAAGTATGCATAAGATCACAATAGGCGCATAATATGCGAACTTTTGTCCGTGTTTTTTACGTGAATGCGATGACTGATGTGTGTGCGGTTCGGTTCATCTGACGGAACATAGTAAGCGGTTTTATCATTTAATAACGAAATACGCAGCTACAATGGTTTCGTAACTCCAAACACGTGACTGTGAAGTTACTTTTCATCCGTAATAATGATTACTTGTTGATGTCAGTTTTATTTTTATTGCTTTGATGGGTGGACGAGCTCACAGCCAACTTGGTGTTAAGTGGTAACTGGAGCTCATAGACATCTACAACGTAAATGCGCCACCCACCTTGAGATATAAGTTCTAAGATCTCAGTATAGTTACAACGGCTGCCCTACCCTTCAGACCGAAACGCATTACTGCTTCACGGCAGAAATAGGCAAAGCGCTGGTACCTACCCGCGCAGACTCACAAGAGGTCCTACCACCAGTAACTACGCAAATAATAATTTTAATTAATAAAAATTTATAAAAATTCAAAACATTACCAAGCAATTTTGTCGACAATCCTTAACTTACCATCGATCAACAAAAAAATACTATCCATTGAAAAACTACGTATTCCGATCGAATCATAAACAGGTTTGTGCAGCTTTATACTTAAAAAAGCTCAAACACAAATAAGTATTATTAAAATTATTAATAACAGTAATACCATGCGCCTACATAGCTTTTGTAATTCGCATGAGTCATCAATTGACCTCGTACACGGTCGCCTGACCACACACGGAGTTTTACCTCGGCCGCATACTGCACGAAATGTCTGTCAGAAAAATGCCTGGCGTTCATTGGAAGTAAGCCTGTTGGTGTGAATTTCTTAACTTCTCGATCGCGTAAAGCTAACTCAAATTTCTATGGAGTTGGAATATTCTCGATCAAGAATAAATAAAACTTGCACTAAGCACACTGCACATACATTTAGTACTAGACGCTACAAGTCACAAAACAAAATGAAAAAAAGAAATATCGTCCGTCCCCTTCTAACACATACACCACACAGTTCACAAGACAAAGAAGTAAAGTTTTACAACGGAAACGTCTTATACTATAGTGCGGCCAATTCATATACTAATTCAGTGACCTCGACAAGCGACGAAGGTTTGAGAACCAACGCAGACCTACCTACATATGGGCATCTGAACTCACGAAACTTACTTTTACGACCATCGGACTCAAAGCGTCGACCTTGTAATTTAAATGTAATGCATTTTTGACAGGTCACTGTGTTCGATCAGAGATCTTTAGCGATATAGTTGACTAAACAAATGTGACTAAACAAATGTTTTGTAATAAGCGGCTAAGACAGATAAGTATTTGCGATATGCATTAATTGTTCAATTCTTTTAATCTTCATGAAAGAAATAACTGAAAAATTATAGAATTACTGTGTTGTTCTTCTGTCTCTAGATGTATGAGTTTTTAAATTAGTAGCAAATACTAAAATCCACGGCGAAAGTAAGTCAAGTTTACTGGTGGTAGGACGTGTTGTGAGTCCGCGCGGGTATGTACCACCACCCCTGAGGGAGTCTAAGAAGACAACGTGCAAACTGATCGCACGCGTTTTACGCAACAGCATTCGGGTGATGGAAGACCGGCTATCCTCGACCCACGCTGGTTCTGACCCAGCGGGGTATCCCCCCAGCGGGGGTCCGGCATTCCTAGGGGCATGGTTATGGGAGAGATGTGCTCCACACTAATCACTTCACTTTCCCCCTTTGCCTTTTCATGAGTTCTGTCTCATGCGAGGCTCAGACGTAGGTTGTTAAGCGACAGAAGGTTTTAGTCAGTTAGAATCCGACATGCCCCGCCCTCCAACCCCAGTGGAGGGCGGAAATCTGGCGATTTCCTCCGGAAAAAAAAAAGCCACCACCCTGCCTATTTCTACCATGAAGCAGTAATGCGTTTCGGTATGAAGAGCGGGGCAGCCGTTATACTGTAAAAACTGAGTCCTTAAAAGTCATGTCTCAAGGTGGGAGACGGCATTTATGTTGTGGATGTCTATGGGTATAGGCGTCTATGGGTCCGGTAGCCACTTAACACCAGGTGAGCCCAGAGCTCGTCCATGCATCTAGGCAATAAAGTAAAATAAAGTCACAAAAACTCCAAGGCTCTCAGTCAAAATACACAACTATATTTTATCACTAAAAACCTTCAAGCAACTAACTTTCTAGATGATCTAGAATCATGAAAATGGCAAGAGTAAAACGTCAAGAAAAAAAACTTCGCAGCAACAATTTCATTTTACAATAAAGTTTTTGAATAACTACTCGTATATTGTTTGACATTTATTTCTTCACGCTATAAATAATGTAATATCTCAGTCAAATCTGGAAGTGTGTTCATTACTGTTAACATGTGAAGAAGCTAAAATGTGATCCCAAATAATCTGTATATTAATACGTGAAGCAAAAATTTTGTATCGTAGTATGAAATTTTCCACACTTATAGAGAAGTGCACAATGCTAATAATTTTTTTTAAATAATGAATAAAAGATACATTAAATCAATAAAGAAAACATTACACACACTACATACCATGTATTTGACGCACACACGCATGCATACTATTTACTGTCAAACTTTTGTTCTTGACGTCTGTTGTCAAATTGAGATTAAATATTTTTTGACTTTGTTAATATTTTTATAGTGTAGTCTTGACGAAATTTGTGATTATAGAAGTATAAAATACAATCATAATAGTGTACAAACTTACAATTCCAATTAATTATAGTCGAATTTCGACTACTGCGGGACCTCTAGTAATAATAATTTTACTAACGACACTTAAAGTATCAACACTGCCGATTTTGTTGACAAATCTAGTAAAAATTTCCTAATCATCATTTAATCTAACAAATAAATTTCGAACAAAATAAATGATTAACCATTTCACTAACGAAACCTCTTGACATTATGACCTTTTGTACACAAAGCTTGCAGCTTAAATACATTTCAAAGCACTCAAGCGTAATTGATTGATAATTTATAATTAAGCCCACGTACATACACATATTTTTTTCAATATGAATTAATGTAGCTACGATATTAAACACGCAACTGTGCATGTATATTTCTACCACTATAAAATCAAAGAGCCGAAATGATTCATGCAATCCGAACTCTATTCGTATCTAATTAATTTTCGCCATACGCAATCTTTCTAATTGTGTGTAGTAATTAATAATACTGTAATAATAACTTCCAATATAATAAAACAAGAACTTTAATAATTTGACCTACGAACGAACAACTAATTGAAAAAAATAAAATATAATTACTAAATAGTGTTGCATAACACCTTTCTCTGATTGAAAGCGGATCGGATGACGGCGGAATCTTCTGAGCGATGAAATGATTGATCTGCCGACGTTCTATTAAATAATAAATGATTTTACGAACTTGGCTCGTGCTCCCCTGTATACGCTAAAAGGTACTGCCCTCAAAAACTACTAAAAATGGGTTTTAATAATCTAAATATGTATATAAAAATGAATTGCTGTTCGTTAGTCTCGCTAAAACTCGAGAATTTTGGTCTTGAATTATTCGAAATCCAGGGAAGGTTTAAAAGGTGAAAAAATATAAAAAAGGGCGGAATTGTATAAAACAAACAATTTTGTTTTTCCTTTGATGTGTCCCCTTGATGTGTCTTTTATTTATTTTATCGATTGAGGCACTACCAAGTCTGCCAGGTCAGCTAGTATCTAATATATTTAAATTTTTGTCAAGCAAATCATTCTGCGGGTAATATAGGACACGTGCCGAGCTGACATACCGAGACACATAAATAAAATGACAAATCACTTGTGAAGATTAATTAATCTGTTTGATGAAATTTCTTGCGCGGAAACATTTAAAACCGGATCATTAATTCACAATTGAAGATAAATTAGGTTGACGATTTTTTGTTCCAAATTTTATTACAATTATGTATTTGTAAATATACTCAGAAATTTTAATATCTGTGAATTCATCAGAGCAAATGTGTGTATTAGAAAATTACAAAATATTAGGCAGTAAGATTGTTACGTGGAAAAGATCTATGAAAAGGTTCGATTTTGGCCAAATGAGAACGCTATATGAGATGTACCCGTATCTAATGATGTATCTATATCGGAGTCAAATCCAATAAATACAATGTCCCAATCGTTTATAGTGAATACTCACCAATAAAATATTTTTTACTGGTGGTAGGACGACTTTAGAGCCCGCCCGGGTAGAGACAACCACCCTGCAGATTTCTGCCGTGAAGCAGTAATGCGTTTCGGTTTGATGGGTGGGGCAGCCGTTGTAACTATACTGAGACTTTCGAACTCATATCTCAAGGTAGGTGGGGCCTTTACGTTGTAGATGTATATGGGTTCCGGTAACCTCTTAACATCAAGTTCGTCCAAACATCTAAGCAATAAAATAATTAAAAAAAAAAAACGTTTTCACGAAACAAAAAAGTACCATAGTTTTCATTAAAATTAATTCCGCAAAGTTTGTGAATTTGCGTTTTTACATGTATCTCTATCGCTATCTATCTTATGGTTTATAATTTTGAAGGTGGACGAACAGTTCCCATACGTCAAACTCAGGCGTCAAGGTAGTGACATTCACCTTGACTATCACCACTGAACACCGGGTAGACCATGAAATCGTTTATTCATCTAGAACAAAGGTTGTATAGCAAAAGGATAGTTCAAATTCAAAGACTTATAAAATAAATTGTATGTATACTTACAATTTTTTTTTATTGCTTAGATGGGTGAACGAGCTCACAGCCCACCTGGTGTTAAGTGGTTACTGGAGCCCATAGACATCTACAACGTAAATGCCACCCACCTTGAGATATAAGTTCTAAGGTCTCGCGTATAGTTACAACGGCTGCCCCACCCTTCAAACCGAAACGCATTACTGCTTCACGGCAGAAATAGGCAGGGTGGTGGTACCTACCCGCGCGGACTTACAAGAGGTCCTACCACCAGTAAAAAATTTTGTTAAGTTAGTAGTAAAATTAGAAATTTAACCAATACTGTTTGGGATGCTAATACGCGGATGGCCACATCGTTGTTTCCTATAAACTCATAATGAAGTAAGCTCTTAAATCACAGATAACGTTTTGAATAAGGCAGTTTTCGCTTTCCTCTACAAACGAGTTAGTGAAACTTATCAAACGATAGATAAAACTTAATAGATTTGTAACTCGTTCGATAATTACGAGCATATTAGTAATTATGTTCTTTTGGATCGTGACTAAATGCTTTCTATTCAATCATGCATCTTTGGGAAACAGGTACGAATTCTGAAGTCAATTTTACAAAATCAAAATTTAAATAAGTTTTTTTATTAATAATACAAAGTGATAAATCTGTAAATAGATTATATTAAATACTTTCTATCAAAATTTGCTTGAAAATATGTATCCTGTTGTCGTAACACAGGTCTTCGCAGGTCCTTGTTCTATTACGACCGTGATTCTTTCAATATAGTTGTTTATATTTTGGACATACTGAGCCGATTTATTATTTATCTGGTATCAAGCGTTTCACTATTTTATTATTTATTCTGGGTATCAAGCGTTTCACTATTGATGTCTATTATTTTTTTATGAACAGAGCATTTAAGTATTTAAATGTCATCATGAAAACGTTTCTTCGTGAAGCTTATGAAGAGTTTAGATCCGAAAATTTGACCCCCAAAACGCGTACCGAATACACGCCTGCCCATAATTGGTCATTTCAGTTATGCGTATTGTTACTTAACGCGTTTAATTGTACATGTAAACGGTTTTAATTGTACTCGTAAGAAAAAAAACATTAAAAGCATTAGTCCATTGAGAGCCTTCCGGTCTATGAACCATTGCTCAATTCCAGACGTGTCATAATACAATATGTTGTATCATTACAATAAACAATGTATTCGATAATATGCCAGTTATGTAAAGCGTATTTTTATTTCTGTGTTCGATTCTAACAAGTGCTTGGCGTGCCTTTGCCCTAATTATTGAGGCATGGCCCACTTGAATTTTATTAATACCTTTCACACTTGTGTCTTTGATTATGTGAGAGTCATTAATAATATCAGTGAGGCAGACTTTTTCAAGACAGTTAAAAATTTTTTTTAGACGAACCCCGTAAACAGTTAACCTTGACCACAGACCTTGACTTCTGGACAACTGTTTCCGGATTCTATTCCAGGTCAGAAACAGTATCCTACTTAAAAACATTCCGTTTACAATTTTGGGCGACTTTTATTTTTTTGAATATATTTTTGGACTAAGTTATGTTGTCTGTGGACTCTAATATCCATTAAACATCATTTAAGTCGCGTGATCATCACAAAATAAAGAAACTCAATTAACATCTATTGAATAAAGTTAACTTTTAAAATACACTTTCTAGGAAACGCTAAAATCAACATTATTAACAAGAACATTTAATTTTATCAACTGGAAATGAAAATATCGTGGGAAATCGTTCATCGATACGATTTGACATTTCGTGAAAATAAGCCTTCCCGCGTGATATCGTCAAAACTGGATAGTTAATTGAAAGTTTTACCGATGATTAATTAATACGAAAAAGTTAATTAATTAATATTAGAAAGGGCTGGCTTAGCTATTTTCGTAAGAAGGTATTTAAAATTTGCGTTAACCAGTTCACGGTATAGGTTTTCTTACAATCGATAAAATCTTAGAGTTCATGATCTGGTTTATTAATAATTAACGTAACATTATAATGAATATGTCCAAGAATAAGCTCTGTTGTATTAAATTTTATGTTCGATTTTATAAGGCATAAATATTTATGTATTCACACGTACGTAATTTATGCATTTATAGAGTATTATGGAGAGTTACGAAAATTACACAAGTTCGGTTTTGAGACTTTTATGTGTACGATTATATTTGATCAAGGTTTATTTCCATCATCATCATCATCATTCTCCTGCCCTTCTCCCAGTCACCTGGGGTCGGCGCAACATGTTTTCCCTTCCATACTCTTCTATCATAAACCATTTCTTCGCTCACTCCCTTCATACACATATGTTTCACGCAATCCACACATTTCTTCTTAGATCTACCTCTTCATCATGGTTTATTTCCATTGTATGAATATTCTCGACTAGCGTTCACATTAACTTAACTTGTCTAATGACTCGCACCATTTCTATACGTGACAACAACAACAAAAAATAGAGAACTTATTAAAGTTACACAGTATATTAGTCTTCCATAAATTAACCAACGATAATCTCTTTTTTTTCTTTAAATTAAATTTTTATTTCGAAATTTCATTTAAAAATGTTTCGTAAAAAAATATATATTAAGATATTATTATTAGCATTCATTTCATAAGCCGCGTTTTGTATTTAAACAAGTGTTGGAATTGTTTGTCTCATAAACATCTGTGACCTACTTAACCCGCAATATAATAATCCGACGCGTAAAAACTTTTTCCAGCAACAAAATAAATTAGTAATTCGATTTGCGAAAAATAAAATTTAAAGGTGAAAGGGAAAAAGACAAAGGGATATTTATCGATTAGATTACAAATTCATTCTTCATTACGAAACCTTCGATTCCCACACTAATATTATTCTAAGGAACGTGTAACCGTACAACTCTATACGTTTTATCTCGATAAAAATTATGTTCACAATACGACATTAAACACGCTTGATTTAACGGAAACTATGACAAATTAAACCTAACACCGCAACAATAACTCGATTTGACCTTTAATTTTGATAAAATCGAGTCTGTATTCGAATGATAACTTCGATTGTCTAGTCGGTTTTTTATTCGTTCAAGTTATAACTCGATTTGACCTTTAATTTTGATAAAATCGAGTCTGTACTCGAATGATAATTTCGATTGTTTAGTCGATTTTTTTATTCGTTCAAGTTGACTTACGTTGTTATTTTGCCTAGTAGGTATAACTATTTTAACTACACTATAAAAAACCGTTATTATTTCTATTGTGTGTGAAATAATTTAACGAATATGCGTTTTTTTTTTAATTGGTTTAGATTGGAGAACAATTTCACGTCCCACCGGATATTAAGTAGCTATCACAGCCCATTAACAAAGTGAAGTCTGTCATCCACATGTACATATATGTTTGAAACGTTACAAATTTAACATTGTAAAAGTTGTAACGTTGTAGAAGATAATAAAGAAATTGTTCGTGAATAAATTTGAGGACACACTCTTAGAAAATGTACACGACTGTGGGATTTGGTCGCGGAATATACAGTGTGTCTTATTTTTTAAGCCACGACGACTTATTTATTACTAATACACTTACTTATTCAATGTCATTTAAGGCTAACGAAATAAATTATGGCGCCAAAGCTAAAGGAACTATTTCAGTATAATTTTTCAGCTTCAGAATTTAGTAGTATAAAATATTATGTTATTATAATT
Source organism: Bombyx mori (assembly GCF_030269925.1). NCBI lineage: Eukaryota > Metazoa > Arthropoda > Insecta > Lepidoptera > Bombycidae > Bombyx > Bombyx mori. Next base: position 3,382,957 of record NC_085128.1, read on the forward strand.
ATTTAAAATTTTATTTTATCTCACAACCATGAATAATAGGGCTGCTTGAAATTAAATAATTTTTAAAACTCATAATTTTTGGCCACTGATTCAAAAAGGATGGATTTAAAAAGGAATCATTAGAAATAAATCAGTATTTGGAATACCTCAGAAAATTATAAATGACTTTTTAGTGTTAATTCTGTAAACTCTCCAACAAGTATGATCATAAGTGTGAATGAAGTACCGAACGATAGAAAACATAGAAATTTCGTGTTGTCTCGCGTTAAAGCTAAAATTGTGTGTTCAGAAAATTTGGGTAATTACTTCAATAACATAATCATAACAATCGATTTAACACGACCTTTTTTTTCCCTACCTAAGCTGATAGCCTTGAGAGGTTATATCAGCGCAACCTTAACTAGTAGGTGAGCTCACGGGGCTCAAACCTGACGACATTGCTAACACAAACCCTAGCAAGAGCCGTGCTACGTAGAATCTACCACCGGATCGGAAACGTGACCCACTGAGAAGATCCGGCGAGAAACCCAGTGGGCTGTCCCTGAGGGTTAATTTACTCGTCGAGCCCTTCGTCGCAAGCAAGGGGTCGACGAGAACGATGATCGGTGCTTGAGGTACCTAAAAGCACCGTTAGTGGATCGGGAGGATCCGAAATGACGTGTAATACGACCAATGTAAAGAGAACATTATCACGTTTCGATTTATGAAACTCGATTTCGACACGACCTTGTATGAAATTTGATAAAAATTTCCACAATAAAAAACAAAAAAAAGTTTCGTTCTCGTTAACGTAAAGTTATTCAATAATTATACAAAAACAATTAAGAAATGAAATGGAGAACAGACCGGTCACCTTGTCCTTGAGACTTGAGAGCGATCATAATAAAAATTACGTGACGTCAAGTAGAGATTGATTATTGTCCTAATTTACGCTTTACCTAACACAATTACAATTCTTAACCAATTTACAAAAGGTTACTTTTTTTTTATTGCCCTTGTAGGCATACGATCATACGGCCCATCTGATGGTGATTGGTTACCGTCGCCCATGGACCTCAGCAATACCAGGGGCAGAGCCAAGCCGCTGCCTACTAGAATCAATATTTCGCACATTGTAACAGTACTGAGCTATCACTCCTGATGAAGTATGCTGGCCAATTCTGAGAAGTAGAGGGCATTTTTAACGGCCCAAATTCTTTGTGTAAACAGCTGTTTCTTTTACAGCCGCGCCGAATCTCAATGGAAATATAAATGTGTTTTAGTTAGACACGTGTCCATTAGCCACTTATGATAGCAGTGGCGCGTTAAAACAACGAATACTGGTACACGGTTTCCGTAAACATTTGGCATCAAGCTTTACAAGAACGCTTTTCTTCTATCAATAAAACTAAAGATGCAATGGACATAAAAAAGAAACAACAATATTAGAAGCTTGAAATGGCAGTGGGCTGGTCATATGAGTGGAGTTCCGTAGGTAGAAGATTGCACAAAGTGGGAATGAGTTGCTCGCTCCGGGCATTAAAATATTGCAATAATTGTTACGTTATAATAATCATTGTAAACATGAATATTAAAAAAAATCTAATATTAAAAAAAAGAAAGAAAAAAGACATGCCCGCTAAGATTCTTGCCAGTTCTTCTCAGGATGGAGGCTAGTTTTTGTGAATTGGCGGTAGTTCTTTTTGACGTTCAACAAGTATGTACTTCATTTATGTTGAATTTTTTGTTATTTGATTTGATTTGATTTGTAGATCTTCTACTACTTATTTTACTCATTTAGACTGTTTATTGATTTTTGATCGATTTTCTCTAGGCTAGTTTTGCTTTATTTAGGTCAAAATGGCTATAATACTTTTTTTGTTAAATAAATTTTGTTTTGACATAGACTCGTGAATGCCCACGGCACACCTATGTGCTTAGTGCGAGTTTTTTAACGTTCTCGATAGCGTAAAAGTTAACTCAAATTTGTATGTATGTCTACGTTTGCCGCTAGGGACGCTGTTCCAACTACATATGAGCTTCGCAGAATCTACCACCGGATCAGAAACGCGACCCAATGAGAAGATCTGGCGAGAAACTCAGTAGGCTGTATCTGTGGGTTAATTTACTCGCCGACCGGTGCTTGGGGTACTTAAAAGCACTGTTAGTGGATCGGGAGAATCCGAAATGACGTGTTTTGGGCGACGTCGACTGTGTACCATTTGGTCTGCAGGAAAGGCTATTTAGTTTCCGGCGGCCACGATGAGAGGATTCTCGTGTCATGTCGCTTTATCGAAGTGGCATTAGCATAAGTGAACATTATTAAATCACATTACGTCAACAAAAGACAAATACCACTTATGATTTAATTCGGTCCGTGTAAATTAAAAAAAAATACAATTTCGTTACAGGAAGATTACGTAACAAATTAAAATTGCACTCCATATCCTAACGCGCTCATTATAAGGAAGTTGCCAGAGATATAAAAATATAACCGCACAGAAAAAAAAGCGGAGACACGCACTCCATCTAAGTTATATCACATCAAAATTATCTCGAAGTTAATGCAAACGAAATTGAACTTTAAATAAATGAAGAGAAAGAACAAATAGATTAAATAACTGTTTCTAAGAGAACTTTGTAGGTGAACAGTATCGTTTTACAAACGTCGGATATAATTACACGAGTTTAAGTGATAAGCGTAGGCGGGAGCGTCAGACTAAATAAGTAATTATTGTAATGAATTGTTCCGTTTCCGTGCGAGATGTTAAATTTAATGGTTCATAAAATAAATCTTGCAGTGGAAGTGACTGCGCTATTTCTGTTCGAGTACATTTTTCTTAGAAGATTCTTCTAGAAGATTGCACAAAGTGGGAATGAGTTGCTCGCTCCAGGCATTTCAATATTGTAGTAATTGTTACGTTATAATACTCAGTGTAAAAAATTCATATTTAAAAAAATAATAATATTAAAAAATAAATAAATAAATAATAATTTTATATGTAAAAAAAAAAGACATGCCCGCTGAGTTTCTTGCCAATTCTTCTCAGGACGGAGGCTAGTTTTTGTGAATTGGCGGTAGTTCTTTTGACGTTCAACAAGTATGTACTTTCATTTATGTTGAATAAAATTTTTTTGATTTGATTTGATTTGATTTGAAGTTCTTTCATTCTTAGAAGTTGAAAGCAATTCTATTAATTGATTAGCTGATATGTTCCAGTTGCTTATAATCATAACTGAGATTCGAATCCAAATTAATGAAAGCTAGTAATTATTTTAAATTCATTGAAATCTAAACTTAATTCTCTTCATAAAATTTTTGGATGGGCAGTGGATAAGTAAACGACTTGACAGCCCACTTAGTGTTAAATGATTACAAAGGCCCAATCACAGCATTAATGCCGCAACATATAATACTTTGATACATGAGGTTCAGGTCTCGATTAAAAATAGCGCATATCACATCCCTCAAACCGGGACCCATTAATGCTTCGCAGCAAAAATGGATCAGTCCGTGGAACCTAACCATCCACAAGACGCCTTACCACCAGTAATAATATGTCACTGCGAAAATCTATTTCCATTATACTCACTAGTTCTAAGCTAATAACTTTTCCTACCTATTCTAACAGCCTCGAGGGGTTATTCTAGATTCACCAAACTAGTAGGTGAGCTTAAGGGGCTTAAACCGGTAGTGTTGCTAACACTGGCCCTATCAAGAGCAGTTCTTCGCAGAATCTACCACCGGATCGAAAAACGCGACCAACTGAGAAGATCCGGCGAGAAACTCAGTGAGCTGTGTCTATGGGAGGTGTTACTAACAGTTTTGTAGGCATAACTCTATTACCAATTCAGGTTGTACAGCACCTCGAAACTCTAGTGAGTACATACATTTCGCTCGTAAATTAGACCACACACACATCAACATAAGGCAGCAGAATTTAAATTACTTATTCCGTCCACTTGATTTAAATGGACGCCGTTCACATAACGCACGACGCTTCAGTGCATGTATGTAGGCCATGTATGGACTAGAGCATTATTTTCGGTGAACTGAAGACTTATTTTGGTGGCCTTTGATCTAAACGAGATAAGGAAGCGTCTTACAAGCATTTTGACCGATATAATAGTAATTAATCGTTATTTATGGGCATCAGAGATTTATAGTCTTTCTACATTTCGTGGCTTACTCACAAAACCAGATGCGTAATTACATTGTGATTTTCATTACGTTCTGTTTATGTTTGTTCAAAGAATGTGTATCAGACAGACTAAAAATTGTAATGAAATAGGTATCACCGGCTGGTCGTCTCAGTTTTCATATTTACATAAAAACTGATCATTCAGCTTCGTGTGTGATGTGTATGTAACACCATATGTGATGATTCCCATCATATCTAAACATGTGTACACGCTGGTCTGTGACCGCCCGCGTCGATGCATGCTCGCTTTGCAATATGACATCCGAAGAATGATATTATAACTGCTTTTACGGCTTAATCTTACGTTTTTGTATCGTTCATATATTATTATTAATTGCAAAGTTTTGATTCTGATTGTGCCATATTTATCATATTAGCACAGTATTCAAATTAGTCCTGTGATGAAAACGTCGGAAATAATAATATAATGACAATAAATAAAAATTGAGAATATGTCGTAAAAGTACTTTATATTTACGATGTATCGAACAGTGTGCTTAGTGCCAGTTTTTTAACTTCTCGATCACGTAAAAGTTAACTTAAATTTGTATGGAGTTGGAGCAACCTCACTACGTTTACCGCTAGGGGTGCTGTTCCAATTATAAAACTCGCACTAAGCACACTGAACGGAACTTATTGGAAAGTAGTAAACATAAAATATCTACATGATTTCAAATGTAAATAGGACTTTAGAGGACTCACCTGGAATAACAGATAACCGGAATCGTACATCCAAAAGTCGTCGGGCGCGTTGCCGGGCTTGGTGAGTTGTATAGCGAGGCAACGCTGCAGGATGAGCTGACAGCGCTGCCCGCCACCTCCGCGGCCGCTCATGCCTCACGCCGGCGGCGGCATGCTCTGAAACAATACAATAAATTGTATATGTAGATTTAAAACAAAAAAAACACACACTTAAATAATATCGAACCGAATTAATTTACTGGTCGGTATTTTCCTGCGTGTTTTTGGAGTTTACTCCTTTAGAATCGATTTACATATATAGGCCCGGGGTATGAAAATTATGGGGACCAAAATCGTACTAGCATGTCACACGAAATGCGTTATGCGCCTGATTGCGCATGTCACACGAAATGCGTTATCGCAGGTGACGCCGGGCTGCTGCGCCGGCAGTCCGCCACAAAGCCTCGTACTGATCGCGCGTTTCTCTCATTATTGTATTTTCATATATTTGTTAGTCGTTTGTTTTGTGTCTCGTTAATTTGTTAATAATCTGTAGTGTATCGTGTTGTCGTAATATAGAACTATTTCTCGTATTGTTTCGTTTAATTTTTTATTATATCCAGTAAACTCCAGTCGTGCGTCGGAGCGGACACACACACTTTTTTTTTTAAATAATTAGGATGTCTTGATATCGTCGAAAGTCACGTTCAAGGATCCCGTCGGATACAAATAAACATGTATGCTGGGCTAACACAAGCGTCTTAAAAACAAGTGAAAACGCTGTCTGCTCGCGACTTAAAATCACACGTCATTACGGATCCTCCCAAATCCATTAACGTTGCTTTTAGGTACTACAAGCACAGGTCACCGTCCTCATCGAATCCGTCGCCTGCGATAAAGGGCTCGACGAGTAAATTAGCCCATAGACACAGCCCACTAAGTTTCTCGCCGGATCATATCAGTGGGTCACGTTTCCGATCCGGTAGTAATCTTCGGTAGTAATAGGAAAATCTCACATATAATTATGGATCGGGTCTGTGTATTAGGTGGTATTAATTTTGGAGTTTAACGAAAGATTATGTTAATATAGTATTAATTTTACAGAATAAACGAAATCAATGAATCGATTTAAATTCAAAAAAGAAAAGCTTAAATCACCGAAAACTTGTATCGATTTTACTATTTTACCATGTCATGGTTGTAGTTAGGATTGGGTTATGACTAAGTAACTCTTCAACGGTCACCAGCATAGACATTAAATGTGGCATACGCATTCATTGATGATGCACCGTTCTTCTTCTTATCTTACAGTCAACAGGCGCCCAGTGCTGGACATGGGCAACCCAAGCCTCTCCACAACGACCGGTCTGGTGCGTTGTCTGCATAAAACGGATTCCCGTGACCTTCAACAGGTCCAGACTGACCTACCCACGCTACGTCATTAGGTACGCGGACGCCACTTGAGAACTTTGCGGCCCCAGCGACCATCTCTTCTACGAGCAATGCGCCTTGTCCGTTGCCACTTCAACCTGGCAATCCTTTGGGGTATGTCGGTTACTATAGTTTTCCTGCGAATCTCCTCATTCGTGATTCGATCTCGCAGAGAAACTCCAAACAAAGCCCTATCCATTGCTTTTTAGGTGACCTTAAGCCATCTGGTAATGGCCATTGTGAGCGAACATGTCTCAGTGCCATTTGTCATCACTGTCAACACACACTGGTCAAAATTCTTTCAATCCCTATATATAAAAATGAATTGCTGTTCGTTAGTCTCGCTAAAACTCGAGAACGGCTGGACCGATTTGGCTAATTTTGGCCTTGAATTATTTGTGGAAGTCCAGAGAAGGTTTAAAAGGTAGATAAATATGAAAATGCTCGGAATTAAATAAAAATAACAATTTTGTTTTTTCTTTGATGTGTCCCCCGTCGGACGGATTCCTTTTGTTTGTTTAAAGTTTATTTTATACAAAAGTTTAGGTCTTTTATTTATCGATTGAGGCACTACGAAGTCTGTGAGGCACTACGAAGTCTGCCGGGTCAGCTAGTCTTTACAATAAAAATATACCTAATAGTAACAAAAATTCATAAGCCGCTTCCTATCTTCAGTGACCATGTCTAATAATTTGCCGATTCTGACGGAAATCGGAGGATACGCGCCAGAACAATGGAACGGATAATGCTCGAAATGGCTTGTAAGGACCCTTGACACATGAGTTTGAGGGCAAGGTGACCGGTATTGTTTACAGCGTCCTTTAAGTTTGCGGTTACACTGGTTGATATCAGAATCAACGATGCGTTTAACCAATCAGCTTACAGTGTGCTTAGTGTGAGTTTTTTAACGTTCTCGATAGCGTTAAAGTTAGCTCATATTTGTATGGAATGGGATCGTTTGCCTACGTTTGCCGCTAGGGGCGCTGTTCCAAATGCATACAAAACTGAGTTAACTTTCACGCTATCGAGAACGTTAAAAAACTCGTACTAAGTACACTGAAGGATGAACGAATAAATCGATAGAGCAGCTTTTAAAGTCACAAAAATCCTGATATGCTTTCGTAACTCAATCGATATAACTAAGTTAACTTGCGCTTTATCGGTTTTAAATAAACAAAATCCTAGAATAAGGTTCTAGCTTAAATTGTTATCTTAGTATTTATAAGGAATCTCATTAAAATTAAGTGGCCCCTAAATAAGCCTTAAAAGCAGCCGTTAATAATAGTGCTGATAGCGATAAAATATTTCGACATCCAATAAGTATGTTTTCATGAAATTTTATTTGAAATATATGATTTAAGTTTGCTAATTGGTGAGCAACTAATCGAACCTAATCATGAATTTAGCTACCACAAGCGAAGGAGAATCAGTATACTCATCAGTATTATATTTAATATCGTGTTGGAAAACAAAAGATTCCTAATCCCTTCTCTACAAAATTTTAATATGAGAAGATGGGCAGATTCTTAAAATATGGGTGCTCGTGGCTAATCCCGATAAAAGTCAAGTTGAGAAGTCTGCACTTTGTCCGACTGAAGATGTCTTCGAAGTGGGTGAATCGAGAAGTTCATATATGTATTTGATTCAGCCCGACCAACTGAACACCACCCGGTGAGTCGATCTATATGGTTGATAATTCTATGCATGCTGATCTGCATAAGCTCCAAAGTTTGGAGGAGCTTACGCAGGAGTTTGGAGTCCAATTTAACAACTAGCACGATCGCACAAATTTAGGAATCTTATTTCAGAGGATAAGAACCACCCATTTACATGCATACTTCGGTTCCATGTATAATAGACACCAAAAATTTTCGAATTGTCTGAGATTGTGTAGTCCAAAATATGATTTAAACAGAATCATTGAAGCAACATATAAATGTAGTGTTAAATAACCATTATAAGAGTACTAAAACGTTGGGCAAAGTAATTACGTAAGAGCTGCATAATTTTACAGAGCTTCAACAACTAGGGCTTTTAGTTGGAGAATTTCCATAACCACAAATTTAATACGACCATTATTCTCAATGATGCTCACTCGAAAACGATCCTTACTGCTACAGCATAAGGCTTTTCTGGTATCTAAAATCACAGACAAGATAACTTAAAGTTAGTTCAGTGTTTACATAATTTCATTTGATTTAGTTGGACGGGAAGAGATACTCATTCTTGCACTAATATTGTAAGTTAATCCGTTACACATTCTAATGGATTTTGATTAACAATACACATAAAGTGAAATAATAATGTTCCAAGCCAAACATACTATTTCGAATTGTGATTAAAATTTTATGTAACAGACAGAAGTGGGTTATTTTAATGTTTGAATTATAAATGTCCGTAATGTTTTGGATCTAGCAACTATTTGTGATGTGACTAGGGGCTTAGTGTTTTTTTTTTTATGAAGTATGCATATTTATTTTAAGACTTCGATATTTTACAAAGAGATCAGCTGTTTCTGTTTTCTTCAAAAACTCACTTGCTTCTCGTGCGATTACATAAATGTCGTTTTTGTTCAAACTCTTAGTTAAGTACGGAACCGACATTTTTATACCTACCTCAAACAATACATAGGAATTGGAATGTAAAAAAGCGCTGATGGTTTGAGATTTTTCATTAATCCAAGTAAGAGAATATTCGGGACTGCTTCTTATAGGTATTTGAAGAAGATGAGAGAAGTGCATGTGAGCAAATCAATGCGTCGCACGGAAACGATTGCCTACCTAGGGTTGGACCCTGACAAACGCGCGTTTGTCCCCAACCACTGTTTCTTTTAATTGCCCGCCGACGTAGAAGGAGCGGCAACTATCTCACTTGTAAACACCATTGAGTACCGTTTTTTACACTTATTTCTACATATATTATTCACTTATCGTTGCTGATTACTTTAACTCCAAAAAAAAGATGTGTGGTGTCGTGGGACACCGGATAGGAACGAAGTTCCTTATTATAAAAATATTAATATTAAGTTCTATTCGAGGTATAAAGAAAATAAAACTGGAGGTTCGCAACAACCCACGGTCATTCGGTAACGTGCGAACTTATTGTGGTACACTTCATTCACGGTTGTTTGCATAAGAGTTAGTGTATTGCGCAAACGAACGCTCTGAGATCGTGGTCAATGAATGATAAAAAAATATGTTATTTTTTGTACGTTATTACAAAATTAAGTCGTACACTGTGTGCATTACTACTTTGTACGTTATTACAAAGATAAGTCGTACACTGTGTGCATTACTAATAAAAATCTTACGTTACGGACGTTTTTTCCCGGTTAGGGTACCCCTCCGCATCGTTCCATAAGGAACTTCCAAGAATACGACTTAAAAACTGGGACCACAAATTTGTCTTGTTTGTCTACAAATTTTAACAGGAAATTTGCACAAACACAAACGCGTTATACGAATAAGGCATCGCGTGAGCAATTTCGTCTTAACAAAAAACAACTCGGTATTCCATTTAGATTTAGTATTAAGGTCGTGCTACATTGGCCGCACAGTCGCCTATTATAACGGCATCAGCGTCAATTCTAGTGTTGTGTAACACGCCTTGTATTACCAGCGTAATTTACGTCATTCTGATGTTCCTCGTCTGTTAATACATTTTAATCAAAAAATTCAGTATCAAATCACAAGTCCAGTAGAACTATCTTTAGAAATATATAATTTTTCAGTTTTTACAACGAAATAAATAAATGTTTGCGGATATATTTAAGTGGAAATAATACCAGTTTTTTACTTTAATTACGGGAGTTTTTTTTTACATATTCGCAATATTCGCATTCAAAATTTTAAGTTTAATACTTAACTTTAAAAAATATTTGATATAAAATTGCATTTTTCGATGAATTTTTCTCAATAATCCTGTGGTATGATACATGCTCATAATTAGAATACTCGAAAATCTAAGAAAAGACTCGTTTTTCTATCAACAGTCTATAATTTTCTTTGATAAACTTCCAGTCTGATAGGTAGCAATTTAAATAATGTAAGATGCAATAAAAAAGAAAGAAAAAGAATGTGCAATAAAAAATATATTTACAACCAATTAATTATAATACAAAAATCCTGTATTAGCAAAAGTTCATTCCTAAAACAAACACGTTTATGTGACTGGCTCACCTAAATAAATCAACTCAAACCATATTCGAATTGCAGAAAATCATTAATGTTATTTTTAAGATTTTCCATTGAAATGTTACGAAAAAAAAAACCAGTTCCATTTAGTTGAACGAAACTGTTTCTTACAAGTGAACTTACATGTGTAGGTTAATACGAATTTGTGACTTTCGGACACAAAATTAAATTTGCTAACAACCCACATGATAAAATATACAGGATGTATTTTTTGTTTTGGAACGAAGCTCCTTATGGTACGATGTGGAGGGGTACCCTAACCGGGAAAAAACGTCCGTAACGTAAGATTTTTATTAGTAATGCACACAGTGTACGACTTAACTTTGTAATAACGTACAAAAAATAACATATTTTTTATCATTCATTGACCACGATCTCAGAGCGTTCGTTTGCACAATACACTAATTCTTATGCAAACAACCGTGAATGAAGTGTACCACAATAAGTTCGCACGCTACCGAATGACCGTGGGTTGTTGCGAAACCGCCAGTTTTAATTTCTTTGTACATCGAATACAACTTAAAATTAATATTTTTATAATAAGGAACTTCGTTCCTATCCGGTGTCCCACGACACCAGACATTTTTTTTTTATCTAATCACATTTACGGGCCGGCATACGCGGCAGTGTATAAAGAATACGTACGAATCAACAATCCCAATCATAACGGCCGCAAGTACTTATGAGAACATGTGCGTTTCATCTATAACTACATTGATAATTTTTAAAATAGAAAAGATAAGGTAATCATGCTATATTTTTACGAGTACACAGATATTCAGAATAACATAGTCCTGTAACGAATAGGACACCTGAATGCAAGCGTACCACACAGTGTGTATTCCCTTGTCTCCATCGACACACGCTACTATCTTACGGCTATAAAAGGGTTTACGTGATCGAGATTCATCACACAAATATAAATACCTACATATGAGTTTCACAAGAATTCAATCTACTTAAATATGTAGCGGTCAAGCAATTTAAGCCACCGGAATCGAATCAACTAATAACTACTAATATAGATATTTGTATATTATAGATATATATTATTATAGATACAAATAATATTCTCACCATGGAAAAAATACAGGAAGTGAGAATAATAAGCCCGAGTAAGTAAGTACGTCAATTCATAAAAGCTGCGAGTGTTTAAAACAAAATAAATAGTTGTATCTAATTGTTGTAATAGTTGAATAGGAAAGGTATTCACTGTAATAATCAATTACTGTTCTATATTCAGTGTTTTCAAGACTCAACAATATATCCGTCTGACTTTTTCCTCAAGTTCCACAATCGAATTACTTACTGAAAGAATCTTCCTCAAGCTTGTAACTATACTTGAGACCTTAGAACTTATATCTCAAGGCGGGTGGCGCATTTACGTTGTAAATGTATATGGGCTCCAGTTACCACTTAACACCAGGTGGGCTGTGAGCTCGTCGACACATCTAAGCAAAAAATAAATAATTAAACGAGCTGCTTTAAGGCTACCTCATCGTAAGCGGTCGTAGATCATAATCGATCAAACTTTTAATAAATAAAAATAAAAACTACCACGGTTCTTTTCTATGGGCAATCTCACACATTGTAAAAGATCAATTCAATCTGAAAATAGCATCCTGTTTATAGGCTTACTCTGTGATTCATTGACGAAAAGCTTATCGTAAAAGTTTGTTGAGCTTTCATCGTTAGACGATAGCTTTCTCTTCGAATATTAATAACGTATTAAAAATTTATGGTTCGAAATCTAAAATTCAAAAGATTGGGTCATAGCGCACGATCGCTTTTAGCGTATATCGCTTCTATTGTAGATCGTTTGCAGGAGTATCAAATGGATTATTATGATTCCAACATAAAACCTCTACTGTATCATACAATCTAATAAAATGAATCATGGTACCTGCTTTGTAATCAGTGGTTGGAAATCTTATTCGGCGAAGCTTCTACGAAAACAGTGCGGGGTATTTTCAAATAAGAATTTTAAGGAAATTATGGACTGGTTAGAACAGTGTTTCCCAGCCTTTTTGTGCCCTTTTGTATTAAAAAATTTATTTGTTCAGTTAAGAAACATAAACGACAGGTTTTAGGAAGAAATCACTATGAAATTGTCAAAAACACAGTAAGTATTATTTGAAAATATATAATAAAAAATTGAAATTCAAATTCAAAATAATTTTAATACAGATTTTCTATATTTAGCGCGATTGCTCCGCTTCATTATCAAATTGCCAACTTGTGGGGCGTGGGCCCCACGTTGGGAAACACCGGGTTAAAAGTCGTTGGTCTACGACTCCCGTGTACCAACGTCATTGGGGCCTACTCAATCCGCATTGTACCTATACTTTTGAAATGTTAAAAAGTAGAATTGAGTATGTGCATAATTTTCGCAATTACGACCACACAAACAAGAGTGAACCATTTATGAGATGTTCAGCGCTTTTACATCAACTTCGATGATTTTCATTTATTTTGCATAAATATTTTATTTTTTTAAATTACAAGGTTGTAATTTAAAATAGATTGCCACTTGAATCGAATTAACTTATAATGAATTTAGTTTTTTTTATTGCTTAGAGGGATGGACGAGCTCACAGCCCACCTGGTGTTAAGTGGTTACTGGAGCCCATAGACATCTACAACGTAAATGCCACCCATCTTAAAATATGTGTTCTAAGGTCTCAGTATAGTTACAACGGCTGCCCTACCCTTCAAACCGAAACGCTTTACTGCTTTACGGCAGAAATAGGCAAGATGGTGGTACCTACCCGTGCGGACTCACAAGCGGTCCTACCACCAGTAATTACGCTAATTATAATTTTGCCGGTTTGATTTTTATTACACGATGCTATTTATTCCTTTACCGTGAATATTGAATATTAACAATCGAGGTCAACGAAAAATGAAAATAAATACCTACTTCGTAATCCCTCTTTTGCACTACTATCCCATTCACACTGTGCTGAGAAAACCGGTTTTATCAAAGAACTACTTAGATCGAGTTATTCGATGTAGTAAATCAGTCTTGTGGGCGACAAATATCTCTGACACGATAGCTGTACCTACATTTCGCACGAAATACGTTTCCATTTCATACCGATCACGATTTTGGTTTTAAATATTATGTAACAAACGAACAACAGTCAATTTTAATTTTAAAATCATCTTTAAATTAAACAATATTAGCTTCGATACACAAAATTATGGAATTACATTGTAAATAAATAATAGTTTAAAAAAACGCGCTTTGATAGAAAATCCGACTAAAAAAAGTGTGTGTGTCCGCTCCGACGCACGACTGGAGTTTACTGGATATAAAAAATTAAACGAAACAATACGAGAAATAGTTCTATATTACGACAACACGATACACTACAGATTATTAACAAATTAACGAGACACAAAACAAACGACTAACAAATATATGAAAATACAATAATGAGAGAAACGCGCGATCAGTACGAGGCTTTGTGGCGGACTGCCGGCGCAGCAGCCCGGCGTCACCTGCGATAACGCATTTCGTGTGACATGCGCAATCAGGCGCATAACGCATTTCGTGTGACATGCTAGTACGATTTTGGTCCCCATAATTTTCATACCCCGGGCCTATATATGTAAATCGATTCTAAAGGAGTAAACTCCAAAATAGAAACAAAAATTTAATAAATTCGAATTAAAAATAGTGAAAAAATTATTTAGTGTAAAAAAAGCGTGGGATGCATGGTATCAGTAGTTATAAATGTTTTATGAACAGATATAAGTAGAAGGGTTATTTTAATAATATCCTGAAAGCGCCCCACGCTTTTTTACAATAAAATAATTTTTTCTTACACTATTTTTAATTCAAATTTATTCAAATTTATTTTAATTGGATTTTCTATAAAAGCGTTTTTTTTTAAACGATTTTTTATTTTTTAGTTGAATTTAATTTTTTCTATATTTTTTTTTTAATATTGTATTGTCATCTGTCCTTAATCAGCATGCAAAATTTCGAGTTAATCGAATTCGACGTTTTGAAGGGGGTCAAAATCGTGTTTCCGTTACATACTAACATACATACGTCTGAAGCTAATAAAAGCGTGTTAAAAAAGAGTTACAATTATTATTCTTCTGTAACTTAAACATCAGCTGTATCAGTATGAATATAATATCTATTGAAGTTTTTCTCCTCAACAAATCGTTGGTGAGCGCAAAGGAAACAATTCACGTTCCAAATTTAAAATGTCGTTCGTTCTAATGGAAATCTGTAGCTTTTAGGCGCTGGGCACACCGGACCATCACGGTGTGAATGAATGACGTGGGTGTTGCCATTCATAAATAAAAAGCACATAATTGTGCCGATTTACCGTACCAGCAATCACAGACGCTATCTGTCTTGATATTTGTTACGCTTTTCCTTTCCATTGTGCGTCAAGTTGTTTGTTACTTAGAAAAAAGTTTTGTATTCTTGTACGATATGGCAGTGCGAATTTATAATTCCAAAAAGAAATTTTACGTTTGAGGGTCGATATACGTATAGGCAGAAATGATTGTGTTCAAACTTAGTGTATCGAGTACTAGAAATACTACTCATATCACATTTAGTGCGTTCTGTGACATTTACAAAAATTGCTTAAAATTTTTTGTTCACCAGATGAGACTCTGCCAGAGATTATACGCCTTAGACGATAAGATATTTGTTTTAAGTAAAAACGTACTAAAAATATGTCCATGACGAATGAGGTCACTTAGATATAATTTATCTTTGATATCTCAATCTATATGTTTAGATTAACAATATTGTCGTATCATTTAAATATTACATTCAACATTATGTTCCGCTGCCAAATATGTTTCGATAATGCAATGTGAAGATAACCCCGGCTGAATTGTAATATCACTACATAGTATAAAACAAAGTCGCTTTCTCTGTCCCTATGTATGCTTAAATCTTTAAAACTACGCAACGGATTTTGATGCGGTTTTTTTTAATAGATAGAGTGATTGAAGAGGAAGGTTTATATGTATAATAAAATCCATTAAATAGTGGAGAAATCAATAATAAATTACAGTTTCCGAAGCGAAGCGAGAACGGGTCGCTGGTTAATAACAAAACCTTTGTTTTAATTCAGCGCACGGTTTAAGTAGCGGCTTGCGTCCGGTCACCCAAAGGGATTAGCAACTTGGAATATAAACGGATTGCTTGACACTTTGTATGGACATTACGTTAATTATCTAACGGTATTTGTAACAGTTATTGTTATTAAAAGAAGTTCGTTTAGTTTGCACTGACGCATTTTTATTGACTAAAATCCCACATCTATTCTAAGTATATTAATACGTGAAGCAAAAACTTTGTACGCCTTTTTACGGAACTTGTGCGGACGGAGCAGTGTAAAATTTCCCACACGTATAGAGAAAATATAGAGAAGGATTGCAGGAGGTTAATTAATTTTTTAAATTATACATTAAACCAATAAATAAAACATTACACACACTACCATGTATTTGACAAACACACGCATATATACTTTTTTGTTTATTGTCAAACTTCTGTCATTGTTTAAAGTCTGTAGTCTATTTGAAAATAGATTAATATTGTTTCTCTTTAGTATAATTTGTCTATAGTGTCGTCTTGGTGAAATCTGTCATTACTAAGTAATCTTTGACAATAGAACCATAATAATGTTCAAACTTATAATTTCAATTATTTATAGTCGAATTTCGACTACTGGGGACTACTAGTTAAGTTAAAAAGATTATACTAATTTTCACATCAAACTCATAGAGATACTCAACTCTGTTCTAAATACTACAACAGTTACAATAATATAACAGTTAAAAATATATATATATATATAGTAGTAAGGACATAGAAACTTTTCGATTACATTTGAATTTCAAATTCTGAATTCTGTCCTCCAAAACACACTAGCGCCACAATATTTTTATTATGGTAGGAATTTAATAAAACTTTTAGTGGGAGTGACGCGTTCCGTGGAACTTTATAGAGCTTTTATCCCTCACATTTGAATTCTTTTCGCAGTCTAAGCTCTGCCCTTTTTGTTGACTGAATTTAGATTGACTAGACACTTATTAGCATATTTATGAGAAGGTCCTCTATTTTACAACTTGAATTAAATATGAAAAGTATCATCTAATTACTTAGGTAAACTGAGGGAAAAATTGGGACAAACATTCGTGTGATGAACAGGTTTGTTTGCCCTTTGTCTGATTGTTTATTATCTATATATGTTAATAGTTAAAACGTATATAATTATGTATGTAAGTCTCTGGTGCCCATAACACAGGGGATCCTAATTTGGGGCCCGCTGACCGTGCGTAATTTATTCCCAGCTATCCCAATGACTTATTAAGTAAGAAAATAAAACAAAGGGTTAATAATTGGAGGTGATGGGTCGAGTCCACTTGGCTAGGTGCGTGGACCCCAAATGCTTAGAGTATATGTATTTCCATGTACTAATCCTCCTATTTCCGCGAGACACGCACGCGCCTGCTTTGAGGGTAGAATACTCATCATTCCAGTTTAGTTTGGAATCCGAACACTTTCCTCAACTTACCCTCGTATATTCAGTATCTGTTTAAAATCACGCTAATTCTGAATCCGATTGCTCACATATGTCAATTAAAAAATCAGTGAATCACGAATTAATGATTTAACAAAATAAAGACAATTAGAGCCATTTTATCACATAATTGGTTTCTTTAGATCTAACAAAACAAAAAAAACATTATGAAAATCCATTTAGCATAAACTATAACTAGCTTGAATTGGTAAATAAACAAGAAAAAAAGCTGCTGTGAACCCAATTAGCAGTAAAACCCACATTTCGAATAAATTACGTTCAAAATTTAACATTTACATCGGCTGACAACATTTTCTAAGGAATTAGTTACGTCATTCGCTACTTTTAACAAAAAGTTAGCCTAGTCATAAACTTTAAGGTGTGTTCATAATGTTCTAACATCATTATTATGAAATACCCAAAAATAAAAATTCTTATTGTATAAATATTTGTAGTGTGTATTTGTATTGTAGTTAGTGACTTTGACTTAATCGTTCATGTTCTATACGTTCTTACGTCGATTTTCAGAGCTGGATCTTAATGCCGCTGTAACTGGTAATGTAACAGATATTTCTGTTGTAATAATTCTGTTCTGTTTAGAGGAAGAGGTAGACCTAAGAAAAATTGGATAGATTGCGTGAAAGACGACATGTGTAAGAGGGGAGTGAGTGAAGAAATGGTATATGGTAAAGGAGTATGTATGTAAGGAGAAAACATGTTGCGCCGACCCCAGGTGACTGGGAGACTGGGAGAAGGGCAGGAGAATGATAATTACTGATGTAATATCACCAATATACGACTCTTAATGTACTAGTAGTTTCAATAAAAGAGTGTATTTAAACCTTAGCGCCAATCACAAAGAAAAGTGGTCGAGATTCGTTTGTTACAATGTAAGTCATAATCATAGCAAATCTACTTAAAATATATCAAATACACTACTGAAGTTCACTGTTTCACTGAAGATTCAAATTACTAATAAACGAGGAACTAAAAAAACTTATATTTATTTGGAATCTATAAAGGTCCTGTTATTAATTCCCCCGCGATGCATCTACATTACTGTACTACATATTTTGTTTTCAAAAGTAATTTGACAGTAATTTGTTTAGCAGTGAACAATTTGCTAGCTCCATGCATTTTGTGTCTGTAGCATATTACGATTAGTATTAGTATTACGATACTTAGTTTATTCGCTACATTTTTTTCAGCAATTTAATTAATTGCAGACGCGCACATAGATTGTTTTTACGCTACCATGCGTAAGAGGTGTGCATCTCTGGTAAGCAGAGGGACAGCTCCAATAGTATCCTGAGCATGATCGCAAGCAGGCTGGACTGTGTATACATGGGTCGCTGTGGTGCCATCTCCCATGGGATGTTACGACAGTAATTCATTGTGATGTAAATATAACTACTAACATAGGTCTAAGTCTTATTAACAATTTATAATATAAGTCATGGTTACTTGCAATAAAAACATTATTATTATTATTATTATTAATATAAACAAATTCTTAAAAGAACACGACTATTTCCACGAATATTTCGTCTTCTTTTTATTCATTGAAGCATCTATTAAATAGCAACATCGTTTTAACATTAGCTATGTAATACCGACCTAAGTCTGCGTACATTAGAGCTTAGACTTGGCAGTTTCAACTAGTTTTATAACTATACGTTTTATAGCTATTTTCACATAGCACAATTTAAAGCTCATTGTAAAATAGAAACGAAACATGTATACGACTGTTCGTGCGACATTATGAGTCTAGAAAATTTGTTGTTTAATTCGATTATAAATCGTGGAATGCCCATTTGTTTATATGGGTTGCGTATTTCAAATGCTTTAAGGTAACAACTATATAAATAACAAATGTAATAAAGTAATGGAGATTTGTGGGCTTCGATAACCAATTAATATGAGGTAGGACCTAAGTTCACTCACCCATCTAAATCAATTAAAATTAGTGGAATGTGAAACTGAAATGACGAACAATAGATTTAATCTATCCTTTTGAGATTCGCGCTCTGTTGTCTAACCTAAAGCCAAAAACGGCATCACCCCATCTCTTCCCGCTAATGCCGAAAAGGCGACTTAAGCATTGATTGATCACAGAACAAACACGTAGCACCGCGTCCTAAATATTATAATCAGTTATCGCCAATTTCACTTAGATACTGGGGGTAGGGTATATTGTAAGCCCACACGAGTAAGTAACACCATCATGTCTATAGATTGACTTCAGTAATTACTGTGGCTAATAATTCGTTTTTATTACATTACTTAACGAGCAGTGAGTTGATTTTCATTTCGATTACAGTACAAAATATTTAACTAACTACTTTCTCTCATCTGATCTTAGATTCATATAAATTTACTAGCTGATCCGACAGACTTCGTAGTGCCTCAATCTATAAATAAAAGACCTAAATTTTTCTATAAAATAAACTTAAAACAAAATCCGTCCTACGGGGGACACATCAAAGGAAAAACAAAATTGTTATTTTTATTTAATTCCAAGTATTTTCATATTTATCTACCTTTTAAACCTTCTCTGGACTTCGACAAATAATTCAAGACCAAAATTAGCCAAATCGGTCCAGCCGTTCTCGAGTTTTAGCAAGACTAACGAACAGCAATTCATTTTTATATATATAGAAGATTACAATGTACAAGCACTTGAAACGTTAAGCCCGATTTAGGAAAAGTTGGTGTCAAATATGAAGTGCCGCGATCACATAATAAATCGTTGAAGTAAATTGTTATTTTATTCACTCGTGAAGCGTCTTAATATATCTAGCACGGAAATAACATAAAGTCACATTCCGATAGAGGCACCCGTCACGCGCGGACGTGCTCATCGACCACTCGATCGCCCGGCCTTTGTTCGCCCGGCTTTTGTTAGCCCGGCCATTGTTCGCGCGGCCTGTGTTCGTGGTACATCTGCCGACTAAGTGCTCTTCCTGGAAGTTTTTATTTGTTTTGTTTCCTTTTGTTATTTCTGTGTTCGTGGTACATCTGCCGACAAACTGTCTTCCTGGAAGTGTTTAATTGTTTTGTTTCTTTTTGTTATTTCCGTTTTGTTGTGATTTTTCTTTGTCCTGCAGTAATCGTGCCGCATCGCCACCTGTGTTCAATAGAACCGCTCAGGTCCGAGAAGTTGGGGCCTCGCCGCAAGGCGAGTGTTTTCTAAGACCCAGGGTAGCCCCACCTGGGCACGTAGACATCATGGACGCTGTATTTGCGGAATTTCTCCGGCTTCGCTACCCAAAGCTCACTTCCGAGTTTCAGGCCTTCAAGGCCGATCACACTGCGAGCCCTCTCGTGGACTCCACCGAGCTCGCTGCTCCTGCGTCGCCTGTACCTGCGTGCAAAGCTTCTGCATCGAGCACCGCAGCCTCCGTCGTGCCTGCCGTTCCCGCGTCGCCTATACTGGCGAGTAAAACTGCTGCGTCGTCCGCCGTGGTCACCGTTCCAGCAGCGCGATCATCCGCGGCCTCCGTCGCGCCGTCCAAAACACCTACTCGTAGGTCACCTGCGCCCGCCTCCTCGTCCTCCGACTCTGACTCGGAGATGGAGGTCGACCTCGCTCCCGCCTCATCGACGGATGGATTCACCCTGGTGCAAAAGGGTAAGAAGCGTGCCGCGGAGTCTCGAGCTCCCGCGGCCGCTAAAATTAGCAAAGCCGCGAACGCGTCGCGCCCCCGCCCTCAGACTCCCGTTGCGCCTCCAGCCCGTGCCACTCCGTCGCCGCGTCCGGTGGCACAAAATAAAGCCCAGACCCCTCCCCCGGTAATCCTTCAAGAGAAGGCAGCTTGGGAACGAGTTTCCCTGGCCCTTAAGGCCAAAAATATCAATTTTACGAATGCCCGTAACCTCGCGAACGGCATTCAAATTAAGGTTCGAACATCCGACGACCATAGGGCCCTCTCTTCTTACCTCCGTAAGGAGCGTATAAGTTTCCACACATATACGCTCCAGGAGGAGCGCGAACTCCGTGCCGTTATACGTGGCATCCCTAAAGAGTTGGATGCCGAGCTCGTCAAGGCCGACCTTCTCGAACAAGGCCTACCGGTTAACTCCGTACACCGCATGCACACAGGCCGCGGAAGGGAGCCATATAATATGGTTCTCGTCGCCCTCCAGCCTACCCCCGAGGGTAAGCAAATATTCAACATCCGAACGGTCTGTAGCCTTTCCGGAATCGCAGTCGAAACCCCACACAAGAAAGGCACACCTAGCCAGTGCCATAACTGCCAATTATACGGGCATTCTTCCCGTAACTGTCACGCGCGCCCCCGATGCGTCAAGTGCTTAGGCGATCACGCCACGGCCCTATGCACTCGCGATCAAAAAACCGCGACAGAACCGCCTAGCTGCGTCCTGTGTCGAACACAGGGTCACCCCGCAAATTACCGCGGATGCCCCCGAGCCCCGAAAATAAATCGCCGCGTCGCCCGCCAAAACCGCCTCCGAGCTTCCGGCCCAGACATCAAAGCCTTGGCACCCTCTGTGTCGCAGGCTAAGCCAGCGTTCGTTCCGGCGCCGGTGCCCAGTGTCTCGGCCTGGGCGAAACCGCTGCCATACATGAACACGGCTACAACTCCCTCCTCCGCGATTCGTCCCGCCCCCGCGACTCGTCCCTCTCCCGCGACTTGCCCTCCGACCGCGTCCGACAATCTCGCTTTAGCGATCGACTTCTTTCAGTCGATCAACTTTGAGCGCGTTAACGCTTTGGGCGACGCCATTCGCTCTGCCTCCACTGCACAACACTTTATCGCCGTTGTGCAAGAATACGCCGACGTATACGCGTCATTAAATACGTACGTCCTCCCCTCACTCCGCCGGTAATCAATGGCGTATATAAGTAGAATAAAGCCCCTATCCGTAACGATAGGATTTTTTAACGCTTACGGTCTCGCAAATCAGCGTGATCAGGTTTCTGACTTTTTGCGTGACCATCAAATTGATACCTTTTTAGTGCAGGAGACCCTACTTAAGCCCGCGCGCCGTGACCCTAAAATCGCGAACTATAACATGGTCAGGAACGACAGGCTCTCTGCTCGTGGTGGTGGTACCGTCATTTACTATAGAAGAGCCCTGCATTGCGTCCCACTCGATCCTCCCGCGCTCGCTAATATCGAAGCATCAGTGTGCCGAATCTCACTGACGGGACACGCGCCGATCGTTATCGCGTCCGTTTATCTTCCACCGGATAAGATCGTTCTAAGCAGTGATATCGAGGCGCTGCTCGGCATGGGGAGCTCTGTCATTCTGGCGGGCGACCTAAATTGTAAACACATTAGGTGGAACTCACACACCACAACCCCGAATGGCAGGCGGCTTGACGCGTTAGTCGATAATCTCGCCTTCGATATCGTCGCTCCGCTAATCCCGACTCACTACCCGCTAAATATCGCGCATCGCCCGGATATACTCGACATAGCGTTATTAAAAAACGTAACTCTGCGCTTACACTCGATCGAAGTAGTTTCAGAGTTAGATTCAGACCACCGTCCCGTCGTTATGAAGCTCGGTCGCGCTCCCGATTCCGTTCCCGTCACGAGGACTGTGGTGGATTGGCACACGCTGGGCATCAGCCTGGCTGAATCTGATCCACCATCGCTACCGTTTAGCCCGGACTTTACCCCGTCTTCTCAGGATACCGCTGAAGCCATAGACATCTTAACGTCACACATCACCTCGACATTAGATAGGTCATCGAAACAAGTTGTAGCGGAGGACTTCCTTCACCGCTTCAAATTGTCCGACGATATTAGGGAACTCCTTAGAGCTAAGAACGCCTCGATACGCGCCTACGACAGGTATCCTACCGCGGAAAATCGTATTCGAATGCGTGCCCTACAACGCGGCGTAAAGTCTCGCATCGCCGAAGTCCGAGATGCCAGATGGTCTGATTTCTTAGAAGGACTCGCGCCCTCCCAAAGGTCTTACTACCGCTTAGCTCGTACTCTCAAATCGGATACGGTAGTAACTATGCCCCCCCTCGTAGGCCCCTCAGGCCGACTCACGGCGTTCGATGATGACGAAAAAGCAGAGCTGCTGGCCGATACATTGCAAACCCAGTGCACGCCCAGCACTCAATCCGTGGACCCTGTGCATGTAGAATTAGTAGACAGTGAGGTAGAACGCAGAGCCTCCTTGCCACCCTCTGATGTGTTACCACCCGTCACCCCGATGGAAGTTAAAGACTTGATCAAAGACCTACGTCCTCGCAAGGCTCCCGGTTCCGACGGTATATCCAACCGCGTTATTAAACTTCTACCCGTCCAACTCATCGTGATGTTGGCATCTATTTTCAATGCCGCTATGGCGAACTGTATCTTTCCCGCGGTGTGGAAAGAAGCGGACGTTATCGGCATACATAAACCCGGTAAACCAAAAAATCATCCGACGAGCTACCGCCCGATTAGCCTCCTCATGTCTCTAGGCAAACTGTATGAGCGTCTGCTCTATAAACGCCTCAGAGACTTCGTCTCATCCAAGGGCATTCTCATCGATGAACAATTCGGATTCCGTACAAATCACTCATGCGTTCAACAGGTGCACCGCCTCACGGAGCACATTCTTGTGGGGCTTAATCGACCAAAACCGTTATACACGGGAGCTCTCTTCTTCGACGTCGCAAAAGCGTTCGACAAAGTCTGGCACAACGGTTTGATTTTCAAACTATTCAACATGGGTGTGCCGGATAGTCTCGTGCTCATCATACGGGACTTCTTGTCGAACCGCTCTTTTCGATATCGAGTCGAGGGAACCCGCTCCTCCCCACGACCTCTCACAGCTGGAGTCCCGCAAGGCTCTGTCCTCTCACCCCTCCTATTTAGCTTATTCGTTAACGATATTCCCCGGTCGCCGCCGACCCATTTAGCTTTATTCGCCGACGACACGACTGTTTACTATTCCAGTAGAAACAAGTCCCTAATCGCGAAGAAGCTTCAGAGCGCAGCCCTAGCCCTAGGACAGTGGTTCCGAAAATGGCGCATAGACATCAACCCAGCGAAAAGTACTGCGGTGCTCTTTCAGAGGGGAAGCTCCACACGGATTTCCTCCCGTATTAGGAGGAGGAATCTCACACCCCCGATTACTCTCTTTAGTCAATCCATACCCTGGGCCAGGAAGGTCAAGTACCTGGGCGTTACCCTGGATGCATCGATGACATTCCGCCCGCATATAAAATCAGTCCGTGACCGTGCCGCGTTTATTCTCGGTAGACTCTACCCCATGATTTGTAAGCGGAGTAAAATGTCCCTTCGGAACAAGGTGACACTTTACAAAACTTGCATAAGGCCCGTCATGACTTACGCGAGTGTGGTGTTCGCTCACGCGGCCCGCACGCACATAGACACCCTTCAATCTCTACAATCCCGCTTTTGCAGGTTAGCCGTCGGAGCTCCGTGGTTCGTGAGGAACGTTGACCTACACGACGACCTGGGCCTCGAATCTATACAGAAATACATGAAGTCAGCGTCGGAACGGTACTTCGATAAGGCTATGCGTCATGATAATCGCCTTATCGTAGCCGCCGCTGACTACTCCCCGAATCCTGATCATGCAGGAGCCAGTCACCGTCGACGCCCTAGACACGTCCTTACGGATCCATCAGATCCAATAACCTTCGCACTAGACGCCTTCAGCTCTAGGAGCAGGCTTAGGGACCTCGGTAACCGTACTCGTCGAACTCGACAAAGAGTTCGCCGTGCAACCTAACCCATGAATCAGCTCGCTGAGTTTCTCGCCGGATCTTCTCAGCGGGTCGCGATTCCGATCCGGTAGTAGATTCATTCGCGAAGCAGCTGCTCTTGAGCTGTTAGGTCTCCTTCGGAGGCGCTCGGGTAGCTGTTAGCAATTCCCACCCCTCCTGGCTGAGCCTTTGCTCGCCCACCTGTCCTGGTGAAACTGGAAAGGCCTCCGGGCCACCAGTAATCCTTCAATCATAAAAAAAAAAAAAAAAAAAAACATAAAGTGGTTTATAATGAAATCGCAGCGGTAATAAATACGATTGTTAAGTACTCTTTACGTCACATAAGACGTTAAGTGACCACACGCAACACAACATGCACATTAATTACAAAATCCTTAACTGGGACGCTATTAATATACTGTGTTGTTTTATCTAGCTGCTTTGAATGTGCGCTTGAGAATGTTAAGTATTGAACTGAAAACACTCATGTATGTGATTTGTCAGTTTGCTTGCATTACGAATGTTCATAAGCAATGGTAACCACTTATAATCAGGTGGAGTGTTCAATCCATTCAACCCAAATCCATTTGATTGATTCGGTAGCGCAGTAGCCGACGCCCATAACCTTTGCAATAGACGTCTTCAGCTCTAACACTAGGAGCAGGCTTAGGGACAAAAGAGGTTGACGTGCAACCTAACCCATGCATCAGCCCTCTGAGTTTCTCCTCGGATCTTCTCAGCGGGTCGCGGTTCCGATCCGGTAGTAGTTTCATTCGCGAAGCAGTTGCTCTTGAATTGTTAAGTCTTCTTCGAAGGCGCTCGGGCAGCAAATCCCACCCCTCCTGGCTGAATTTTTTCTCGACCACCTGTCCTGGTGAAACTGGAAAGGCCTCCGGGCCACCAGTAATTTTTCAATCATAAAAGAAAGTTGGCGCCCCTTTATGGGCTGGTACTTTAGTGGGTTCGATTCCCACTTTTGGTAAACATTCGTGTGAAGAAACCAGTTTTTATGCTCTTTATCTTTTACTATATAATAATGTGGGCATATATTTGAACGTAAATAAGTGTGTATTTTAAGTGTCTATTATTATTAAGTGTGTATTTTAGTATCAAATTCCGATAGTTTGGTGCATGTGTGATTTGTCATGGATTAAACATGTATTTATCTTTTTATTATCATTTAATAATGTACGTATCTTTATCGGTGATCTTCGTTAAAGGTTATATAGTGTCGAAATTCAGTCGAGATCACGAACCTCCCACAAATACATTAAAAATGAATAAAATTAAAAAGATACGCCACGCTGCCTAAACTAAATGTGTTTATGTAATGAATGCAGATATCTGTAATAAATGTAAATACATTGAAAACAACTTAATCCATTAGATTTAATAGATTAATGAATAAATTAATTATGCGTCGTCTCTTAATTTTATTACGCACTGAATCACGGCTTTCTTATTATACACATTGCATTTATATACGATTTTAAAACAATACGATATAAAGATAATCAATTACCGTAGACCAAATATACTGGTGGTAGGACCTCTTGTGAGTCCGCACGGGTAGGTACCACCGCCCCGCCTATTTCTGCCGTGAAGCAATAATGCGAATCGCCCGGATGGAACGAAGTTCCTTTCGATTAATTAGTGAAGGAATTGTAATTTTTTTTTTAAGTTATGATAATAAATTACGGCATTATGAAGAAGAAAAAAACAATACTATGAACTAAATTACTATTGTTGAAACGCTATCTCGAGAAACTTTACTCATTACGCGGACCAATCGGATACGAGCAATGTCACGCGATAAGCGCCTACACGTTGATTGGTCAGAATGACGGATCTAAAAAGTGTCGTGACAACTTTTCGTAAGAATTTTTTCCGTCTAGCCCCCTTTCACAAAGCGCGATAAGGAACTACGTTCCAAAAAAAAAAAAAATGAGACATTTTAAGTTGTTATTATATTACAATTTAAACTTAACCAATGTTATAAGTCATTTGATATTTGATGGAGTAATATGAACAATAGTTATATCCTATTACAATACAATACGTTACAACATAAGCAATGATTGTCTCAATAAACAGCAATACGAAATCAAGTTTGCCTGTCGGAGTACATAAATGAAAAGTTGCAGAATTCGACTTGTGACAACGTATTAAAAAGAATGCTATTGCTCTTTACGAGAACAATGCGCTATGACTATCTGATTTACCAACGTTTAATACAATATATGTGTATTTCAAAAGAATACAAGGATTTTTGAAACTTTTGAAAATTTTCGAATGAAAATTTTTGGTGCCGTTATAAAAGTGCGCAAGCAAACACATTTGTTTACGGTATGATATTTCTTTTAAGTTTGCGTGAATAATGCCCTATTCTAATTCCGTATAGAGTAATAGATTATTTGCGAAAGCAACGAAGCTCATGCATCTCTGTTTGCCTATTCATATCAAAGTTATTTTAGTCATCTCTATTAGCTATATCAATCAAAACATATTGGACTTATACTCATGAGAATGTCCAAATAACTAAGTCGAAGTTTGTACGAAGCACAAGTAATCGAGTCCATGAAAATAAAGAAAATTGTCGCTTTAAATATCTGAAACTAAGCATCCTTTACTGTCTGCGCGAATACCTATGCATTTTAATTCTTCTTCTGAGTCGGTGTCCTCATTACTGAAGGTCGTGTTTAATCTAAAATGTGGACCACTCGATGCACAATGCTTCCCCACGTCTTCCTGTCTTCGGCAGTTTTTATAGCCTCGGTTATTGGCAGGCCGGTGAGCTTCTTAACCAGTTCAGACCAGCGGATAGGTAAGCGTCCGCGTGATCTTCTCAATTTTAATTAAGTAAAGAAAATATAATTTAGTCACGAAGTCTGAAGGGTTAATCTGTAAACTCAACGGCAAAATAACTATTGAGTCATGCGATCTATCGTCGGAAACGATGGCCAAGGCTGTGCGATCGGAGGCAGCAGCGCGCGAAGCCGTCCACACTATTGTTTTATCAATCACAGCTATTGTGGCACTTTTTTCTTTTATTTTTCCATTTACAGCGGCCCTATTCCCAATATAATAGTAGATCGTAATGAGAGGAAGCACGCGATTCTTCGTTTGATAGACCCCACCTCGATTCATTGTTATTGTTTGTCGTTCATTTATATTTTGATCGAACGATTTTTAATGACAACTAATTATGTTTTCTAACCTTCTAAAAGAATTCAATTTTTCAATCATTTTTACAAGCAATTTATTATAAAAACATTGACATAACTTTTTCAATTGTTTACACGCAAATTAGGCCTCTGTTTTTTACTTTTTTTTTCTCTTTAAAATGCTTAGAAATTTAGCCCTCATATGGCTAGACCATACTACAATGCAAGGTCAAATCGCAGTGCAGTACGGACGTGCAGACGGGCTGTATCGATCGCATCCCGAGCCCCGTCTGTGGCACGCACACCACCTACTGTGTAAAGAGACCTTTATAACTTACGATTCTAACAGACCCGACTGGAGGGTGTTACGTGGTTTAAATAATAAGATGCCGGCGCGCCGTTTTAGAGCTTGCGACTTTAGTACCCAGACGTTGCAATCCCATTAAATATATTATTGTAGACTTAATGCGTTTTGAAACACACAGGATTCTATTAATCTGCGTTTTTCGAAATCCCTAGAGAGTTTGAGAGATATCATATTGTTATACAGAACAATACACGTCTCGCGATTAAAATATTAATGATTGTCACACTATGTAAGATGTTTTTGATTTACTATAAAAGTAATGCGTAATTCGTAACCAAATGCCTAAATCTACATTCCCCAACACATCTAAAACTGTTGATAAACAATATTGTGAATACCTCGCAGGTTTCTAACAACTAATCGCTTATCTTAACAAAGAATGAGATCAATGTTATTGAATATAAAATGAGTTCATCGAATTCCTGACTTGCATTTGCGATTTATCGTCGTTAGCAGTTCCGATAAACTGATATCGAAAGTAAAACGTGTCAATGGCAGTTCTTATATTATCGACAAATTTATCTTTATTTTATTGGTTTAAAATAATAAGTTGTTAACAGTTGACTGGCAATCAACGTATTGGTGCTAGATCTCTAACGTGACGAATGACTTTTGACATTAATGACTAGATTATCGAAAACTGACGATTTTGGATTTTTAGCCGATTTAAGAAAATATGAGGTTCTTAATTCAACTATTATTTTATTGTTCTATATTTAGTACGTGGTGCTTGTCGTGTGATTTCATTTAAATTTCATTAAGAATTAAAAGATCTGACCTGGATTATTTTTAAGGTATCTTTAATAACGCATATTTAATATAACTACATTGATGATATTTCTCATTTTATTTGGTCGTTATTATTACTAGTCATTAATATAACATAAGATTTACTGAATAAAGGGAACAAACATGAGATCAAACTATAAACACGTTTTTATCACATTTTCAAAAATTTATTTGTTCAAACAATGCAAAAAGATATTTTGCTTTGTTTACTATATATATTTTTATACGGTCACTCTTTTGATTAAATATTGTATTTTCTGAGTCATTGTTCACGAGAGTAGGTATCAGCATCCTAAAGATTTCTCTAATGAAGCAGTAACCACTAAGCAAGCGGGGCTCATCCGCCTCAAATGTTAAATAAAGAGTATCATACGACTAATGCTTTAAAAGATTATTATTTAAAGACACATATTTATTAGTTAACTACTATGATATTACACATCTGCGTTTACAGTTTAACCGCGAAGGCTTTTTTTAAATGCTTTGTTCTAAAAATAAAACCAGCAACATTCATGTTTTTAAGTATTCCTTTGTTCTTGATTTCACAATTTCCTTCGTTGATAAGACGTAAAATTTGCTTAAACAATTTTAAGATGACACGTTTACGCTAACCAAAAATTTTCCAACCCTTTTTTTTCCTAGTTTTTGCTAGTAACCTCGAGGAGTTATGCTAACATCACCGAAAGTGTAGGGTTCAGCCTGGTAGACGTTGCTAACATCTGCCCTAGCAAAAGCAGTGCTTCACTGAATCTACTACCTGATCGGAATCGCGACCCACTGAGAAGAACCGGCGAGAATCTCAGTGGGCTCTGTCTGTGGACTTTCTTACCAATCCAATGAACAATTTATACTATAAGGAACTTAAAGGTTGCTGTGTTCCAAAAACATTTCAGATACTCTTTTCGCTTATTTTTTTTTTGTATTATTTTAAATCTGATAGTGGTTTTTTCAACGAATATCATTTCTAATACGTTACAACTTACAACAATGAAAAGTAGTTGTCACTCGCATAGAGATTACAGAAGAACACTGTCCGACGATATCGAAAAATGCATAATAATTGTGATTACGTGCATTCCCGTAAACACGTCTAAGTTAAGCTAATCTAAATGTTAGGTATATTTTGGGGCCATCAAGATCCTCATTTATTTATAGACACCAATAAAAAATGTGACACTCTCCGGTTAGCGCTTCCACGTTCATATATGGAACGCAGGAAGCAAACAATTATGGATTCAAATCATGTCGTACCCGTACACAAATACGATATATCGTACGCTATAAATAACATTCACTCTGTTCCGGTAATCCTACTCGACTGGCATGGGGCTGTTCGCTTAGGGAAACTGTCAAGGTCAAAATCCGTAGTAGACGTAGTAAAATCAACTTTATGTCATGTTTATTGATAGTGTCGGCTTGTTTCGAAATAGAATAAACAATGATACATTTGCCGTTGATACTATTTTGGAAATATTTATGAAGAATGTACATATGTATTTGTTTTCTTTTGCCCGAGAATTCCGGAACGTTCAAATAATGTACATAGACCGTGATTTATTTTCTAGGATTTATTTTTATTGCTTAAATGGTTGGACAAGCTCACAGCCCACCTGATGTTGACGACCGCCAGTCCGGCGTCCCGAGGGGGAGGGTGATGGGAGAGATGTGCTCCGCACTAAACACTTCACTTTCCCCCCTTTGCCTTTTCATGAGTTCTGTCTCATGCGAGGTTTGGACGTTGGTTGTTGAGCGACAGGAGGTTTTAGTCAGTTCGACTCTGACATACCCCGCCCAGTATCCCCAGAAAAGGGCAGAAGTCCGGCGATTTCCTCCTGACCAAAAAAAAAAAAAAAAAGCCCACCTGATGTTAAGCGGTTACTGGAGCCCATAGACAGCCACAATGTAAATGTGCCACCCACCTTGAGATATAAATTCTGAGGTCTCAGTATAGTTACAACGGCTGCCCCACCCTTCAAACCGAAACGCATTACTGCTTCATGGCAGAGATAGGCAGGGCGGTGGTACCTACCCGTGCGGTCCTCACAAGAGGTCCTACCACCGGTGAGTATTGCTTTAAACGGGCAGGCAATTAAATTCAGCGCCCTCCTTTAGTAGCCACCTTTGCTCGCGGTTATCAGCAATTCCATGGCGACAGTTAAGCCACTGCCTACCGATATGGTTAGACTACAAATGGACCGGAAAGCACGAATGTTTTGTTGAAATAACGACTAGACATATAGCACCCACAGGCTAGTAGTAGCAAAACACACAGACTAATATCACTGTAAGATCCTATGACATTATTTACAAACAATAATCAACATTGTTTTCCTAACAAAAGCTACATTAATATCTTAACTCGCGGATAACAAAGCATGAGTTTGTATGTCTAAACGTTGTCGAAATTAAAGACCAATAAAGAATATTACGAAACATACAATTGAAGTGGTGTTAAGTGACATTTTTGACGTAGAGTCGACATAAGTGACAAGGTCACACGCACTGTTGTCACGTGTCCAACATTGTAAAGGTTACTACTATGTAATTACGAACAATGATGTGTAATTACCCGTATATTTGCTTAAAGTATTGTTCTGTATACTTAACATGGACGAGCCGGGACGTAAATATACCTTATGACTCGACAATTGTAATCATAGAGAATCGTATTGTTTATTATTAATAACAATAATAATTCACGAGTTGTCCGATATTTATTATTAATTCATAGTAATGGTAATCATAAACGCGAATAATCAACGTAAATTTAAATTGAAATCTATTCAGAAATAGGGAAATTAATGACATTTTAATTTCATTGTTCATAGAAATGGACAGAATCCATTTATCTTAGTGGAGAATACAATTACACGCTATACCAGTTTCCTCTGAACGTACCATCCACCTGGTATAAAGTGGCTGCTTTACCATAGAGACATCACAACATCAATGGCGTCACTCACATAGGAATGAGGTTCAAGTCTCAATGTACCACTAATTAATGCCACTTTAATTTAGACTCTCTTCTAAACCGGAGAAAACTAATGGGGGGTATATTTCTGTACAAACTAATTCATGGAATAACCGACACACCTAATCTATTAGCCCAGATAAAAATATCAGCCCCTAAGTACCAACCAAGAACGAAGAAATATAAACCGTTTATAAGAAAGCCCGCTCGTTCGAATTTAGGTGCTTACTCTCCCTTAAACAGAATCCTTTGGGACTACAATAATGTCCACGGTAGCGCGGTCTCCGTCAATGTTCCTTCGGAGTTGTCCGATTGCGCTGAACTTATTTTAAGTGAAATAGATGTTTTTTCAAATTGTCTCACTACTTACAGGAAAAATCTGTCGCGGATCATCTCCCAATTAAATTAATCTTAAGCAATGAATGAAATGTATCCAATTCTTAGCTGTATATTTTATTTTTATTTTTGATGTTAATGCAATGTCGATTGCACCTATAATTGAGGTGACATCTGCCATGAACTTTTGTCAATTTGTCAATGTTTTGTATTGATGATCACTTTGTTGGTGCAACTTATTAAATAAATAAATAAATAAATAAATAAATAAATAAATAAACTCTTCAAATCGAAATGAGTCGAATTGAATATACATACTATTATTACAGGACCTACTAGCTGAGCCGGCAGATTTCGTAGTGCCTCAATCGATAAATAAAAGACAAAGTTTTGTATGAAATAAACATAAAACAAATAAAAGGAATTCGTCCCACGGGGTACACATTAAAGAAAAAACAAAATTTTTATTTTTATTTAATTCCGAGTATTTTCATATTTATCTACCTTTTAAACCTTCTCTAGACTTCCACAAATAATTCAAGACCACAATTAGCCAAATCGGTCCAGCCGTTCTCGAGTTTTAGCGAGACTAACGAACAGCAATTTATCTAATATATAAAATTCTCGTGTCACAATGTTCGTTCTCATACTCCTCCGAAACCGCTTGACCGATTCTCATGAAAATTTTTATGCATATTCAGTAAGCCTGAGAATCGGCTACTATCTATTTTTCATACCCCTAAGTGATTAGGGTTGTCCACCCCTAACATATTTTTTTTTATTTGGATTTTTTTTTTTTGTTATAATGAGGTATTATGTGGTTGAATGAGGTTTTGTTATTTTTATTATATATTCCCTCATCGTTCACAGCACTACATACCTCTTTCACTCATTTACCACATCCTTACACACTTATAATAAGTTAGTTTTTTTTTCTACACTAGAAATTCCCTAGAAATCTTATATATGGCAAAACAATGTTTGCCGGGTCAGCTAGTTTTTATATATACCTATATAGAAGATAGAAAATTAGTATGATTGTGGTACTTTCTCATGCATACTCGTAAAATGTAAAATATTCTTATTGTTAATTTTAATTGGTGGTAGGACCTCTTGTGAGTCGGC
This sequence comes from Bombyx mori, assembly GCF_030269925.1. Lineage (NCBI taxonomy): Eukaryota > Metazoa > Arthropoda > Insecta > Lepidoptera > Bombycidae > Bombyx > Bombyx mori. The sequence continues at coordinate 3,416,466 of NC_085128.1, forward strand.
ACGGGTAGGTACGACCATCTTGCCTATTTCTGCCGTGAAGCAGTAATGCGTTTCGGTTTGAAGGGCAGGGCAGCCGTTGTAACTATACCTTAGAACTTATATCTCAAGGTGGGTGGCGCATTTACGTTGTAGATGTCTATGGGCTCCAGTAACCACTTAACACGAGGTGGGCTGTGATCTCGTCCACCCATCTAAGCAATATAAAAAAAAAATCGCAGCTGAGAGAAACGCAGAGAATGCTGGAGCTTATTCTTCGATGAGCCCTTTAAACACCTTTTACGACACTGTTGGTAGTGGTGACTGCATCTATCAGCATTTAGCCAATTTGAGCATTGCGGTACAAGTAAAACATACACTTTATTTACCAAAATACAAAGACCTACACGAAGCTACATGTCTTAATGCTTCCGCACTCGTCAAGGTGTCAATTTTGCATCTCGTCAATGACATCGCTCGATACGTAATGCCTTGTTTTGTTAAATGACATTTTTTTTTTAATGTTCGTAATAAGCGATGTTTATCTAAATTGTCGGCGACGTAATCGTTTCGTCCGTCGCGGCGTCGTTTTTGTGACTTATTCGCTTAATTTGTGAATTTACATTCTTGAACGAACAAAAATTAAATTTTTTTATAATTCTTGGATGTTCATAAAATAATCTTTACGAGAAATCAAGTTTTTTTTTTGTTTTTGTTTTTGAGGAAACTATCCTAAAACCAGTGAATGTAAATTTGTATTTCTTAAAAAAGACGTAACTACATCCGTAATGGTTTACAATAAGAAACAATATAATAAATTTTATCATAAAATCTATTATAATTAAAACAAAGCAAATGTAATAATATAATGCTAAAAATCTGATTCCTCTAAAACATATTTTCATCATATGTGACGCTTGTCTGCTTACTAAAATATGAACAAAAGCATTTCCACCTTTGGTAGTTGCACTATCAACAAAGTCTTTGAACTTTTCCTTCCCCAACGAGAGCACTTTAAAACTCTGGTATGGTAAACGCATTCTTTTCAAAACGTTAAGTGTGGATCAATATTTACGAGTAAATTTTCCCTTTTTAAATGTGTACACTGTTGAGATGAAAAAAAAGCATTCGTTTTGAAATTTGGAATTACGCAACATACTTTTCTTTAGAATTTACATATGGAAATCAAAAACAATCGTATCGCTTAAGATGTTCGTATATGTAAGTATCGATGATATCTGATAGTCTTTACTTAGTAAGTAATACGTATAACAGTAGTCATGTATATATACTTAATACTTATTTCCTTTTTAAAATGTGTACATTGTTAAGATGAGAAAAGAGCGTTCGTTTTGAAATTTGGAATTACGCAACATACTTTTCTTTAGAATTTACAGACGAAAATCAAAAACAATCGTATCGCTTAAGACGTTCGTGCCGTACACATAGCCGTATTTGTAAGTATCGGTAATATCTGATAGCGTTTACTTACTACGTAATACGTATAACAGCAGTGATGTCATCATCATTTTCCTGCCCTTCTCCTAGGCACATGGGTTTTTTTTTTATTGCCCTTGTAGGCATAGGAGCATACGGCCCACTGGATGGTAAATGGTTACCGTCGCCCATAGACTTCAGCAACGCCAGGGGTAGAACCAAGCCGCTACCTACCGTTGAGTACTCTCCACAAGCCTCGTTTGAAGGAGAACAAGTCATAGCGCTCGGGAAACACCGTGGAGTCCCCTCCACGGTGTTTCCCGAGCGCTCATTCCAAAGCCGGATAGTACGTGGCAAAAAAATCTCTGGAAACGCACTGTGGATGAACGCAAATGCTCCAGGTAGTATGAATGAACTCTACTCCGGTGGCGGGCAGTGCGATAGTAAAAACGAGATGATGGAATCATCTCAAATAATTCCTCAGAACACTCGGTCGGCGCAATATGTTTTCTCCTCCCATATTTCTCTATCATATATCATTTCTTCGCTCACCCTCTCTTGCACATATCGTCTTTCACACAACCCATCCATTTTTTCTTAGGTCTACCTGTTCCTCTTCCTCTACAGTATATATATAGTATAACAGTAGTGATGTATAATTAAATAATAGTACCGGTAATATGTTTAAACTTAAATATACAAATTGAATTTCCGGCGTACTTCGAAACTACTGAGATTTGAGCGATAGCGGGCAATGCCCAGTGAAAGTAAAAGGACAGCACATCAAATGAGCCTAGCCACTGGACGTGGTCTAAGCTACAGAGGAGGCCGTAAAAACAAATATGCTAATTGGTTGTTCGGGTCTACCTCAGACAAAATGCAAGTAAGACTATGTAGCCCGAAATTATGCGTGAAACCGCTACGCATTTAAGTTACAGGCTTACTATGAACACTATTACAGGCAAAAATATTATTAAACTAGCTGGCCCGGCAATTGTTTTGCCATATAATTTATTTCTAGGAAAGATAAATAACCTAGATGCAGACTGCAGCGCCATTTGCCAGGCTGATTTGTAAATCTAAACGATTCTCGAATTCACCTGAAGGTATACAGAAAATTCATTAAATTCGGTCCAGCCGTATAGGACACTGAAGTAGGAAACCTATGGAAATGAAACGTCAACCAAAATTTCGTGCCAGTGTGACGTCATCTGGCCACAAAACATGGCGGCTTTAGTGCTGTACAAAAGATTTCAATGTTATCAGGTTTTATCGATAAACGTTCTTGGCTCATTTTATTTTAAATATTGTTGAGTATTATTTATTTGTAGAATTTATACTTTAATGGGAAGTAAGTAGGTATATTGTTATGTGCAAATATGATATGATTTAGATGGGTGAAATCTAAGACAAGTTCGTCCTTCGAATTTGCCAAGTAAACGATATGATGATTTTTAAAAGTTGCTACACTGATTTTATAAAGTTGTCGTTTGTCGCAAAACATAAATATATCGCGCAGTACAGTGCAATCTGCCCATTTCTAGCATGCTAAATGTTATCGTATTTTGAGTACGTGTTTTTCTTAGACTATTACAATCTATTTTAATTGTTTTGCTGACTCTAAAGTCCGTAACATACTACCGCAGCACACCCCAAGGAAGGAGCGCCGCACCATTTGAATCACTTTCGCTTGAGAGTGATTCAAATTTTAAACTTATCAAGGGACCGCGTGGAAAAAAAAACACCTACAGAACATTTATTCATTAATTACAAACATCATTCCTTGCGACTTCCTCTCTAAAATCACTTAATTATTAAATATTTAACAAATTTACAATAGTGTTTTACTCACTGCGGAATAAAACTATTTTATTTAAATAGTTCCGAAGAGATTTTGTCGGTAGCCTTTTTCCCGAAATATCTAAACAGAATGTCTAAATATGTTTTGATGACGTATTTTAAAGTGGTATTTATGATTAGTGTCATGATCAATAGATTCCGACCGAAAAATGGATTTTTCGGATGAGGGCTCCATAATGAATTTAAATACATATAGATAATAGTTTTAGGACATCGACTTTCTTGAGATCCTATAAAATACGTTTTAATTATTATTTTTGTATGTTTTAAGCATGATAAATTATGAAATTGTATATAATCAATCATATTAAATCGATATCAAAGTCAATAAATAATGTACAACCCAAAACAGACGGCCGAACTGACGTGACAATGACATTTGGCGCGCTAAACATGGCGAATTTTCGGCCTCATTAGACGGGGATGGAGATATTTACGTATATTCATGTTTCATTTTATGTACGCACTGAAATACTGTTATATTGTTTTCCTGCGAGTTAAAGTGCTGAGTAAGAACGAGATAGATATATGTTTATGTATGTGCCTTCAAAATGGGTGCTATTTATATAAGCAATTGTACGTATAGAACAATATGTCGTGTCCCTACTATATAGGTCTATGGTATAGGAGGAGTTCAGTGAAAACACACACACAGAAGAATATTGTATATAAAGATTGAAACCGTTGAATAAGCTATGTTCAAATGAGATCTGTAGAGAGCTCTAAGCAGTCGGCGGCGGCTTAGCTGTACCTTTGTCCATTGACTGACCCAGGGGGAATTACGATCCACCGTCAATATGGTAATGCCGGGAATAAAAAAAACAATTTCGTAATAGATTGGAACCTGTTGTTGCATTAAAATGTTTGAAGCACCTTGAAAAATATTTATATGCGGGGCTTGGTAGATAAGACAATCTATATATGTGTAATAAATACAAGATTAGATAAAGTAAGAGTTTTATTGATTTCAACAAGATATTGGTTTCATTTCGACACGTTTCTATTTCATTTTTTTTATTTGCGCTAAATTATTATATGAAGTGCACAGTAGATATTGGCTTCATGAATATTTATATAATTGTCACAGCCCAATTTATTTTACTCACAAAGAACTAAATCGATAAATAAGAGAAATTAATAAAAGAAAATTCAACGTTATTAATACCTGCTCAAATGTATATTCAAATTTAAATTAGACTTTTTTCTGAAAAATAATGTTTTATTCACTTGTAACTAAAACTAAACTATGTAACTGTTTATTTACTCAGATGTCGATGTTGTAAAATTAATAAAAGAAAATTCAATGTTATTAATACCTGCTCAAATGTATTTTCAAATTTAAATTAGACTTTTATTTCTGAAAAATAATGTTTTATTCGATTGTAACTAAGACTAAACTATGTAACTGTTTATTTACTCAGATGTCGATGTTGTAAAATTAATAAAAGAAAATTGAATGTTATTAATACCTGCTCAAATGTATTTTCAAATTTAAATTAGACTTTTATTTCTGAAAAATAATGTTTTATTCGATTGTAACTAAAACTAAACTATGTAACTGTTTATTTACTCAGATGTCGATGTTGTCCTCGGAATGAAGTGGAACTTAAAAATCCATCTGACACTAGATTGGACTAAATTAATGAAAGGGCTGGATCGGAAAACTATTTTTTGCTTGACGTTTTACAGATTAGGTTATGTCGTAAAATTATTCTCGACTGTTTCGACTTTATCTTAATTAGTTTCATTGCTAAATAAGTTTTGAAATTTCCGATTCTGAATACATTTTTGCGTCATGTAGAAAGAAACAACGTGGTTTATCGCAATATGTAATTTCAATGCGTTTTATATTCATTAATACTCTTGGTCATTAAAGAATTTGCATCATCAATTGGGTCCTAAGTAAAACGCTGCCTGCCATGTTCGCAATTACATTAAGCCTTTATAATCCGCTATCAAAGCGCTAATACATTAAATACCGATTTGTTTTTAGTAATTATTTTGTACATACTTACATGCAAACATCATTGCGTAAATGACTTTATACTTTATTTATTTTAATTTTTTAATCATAAAATTTGTTCTAACGTTACGCTTAACAATTAAGATTTTTGTCACAGATAAATGTCAAATTAAATGATTTCATAACAAAAATGACAATTCATAAACAAAATGGTTTTTTTTTTTAAAATGATTGTCCACAAACTCCGTCAACTTGTATATTTCATAAACAGTACCCCGGGAATGATTGCGAATAAGAACGAAGATAATTCCGGTACCGATACTTGTTAAAACATTGTGCGCATGTGATACGAATAACAAGAGGCCGTTTCTCAAAGATGACAGTTCCGACAAGGAATCGAGTTTTGGTTAGGCTTCATTAAGAGAATGTACAGAAGTTCGAGAAGCAAACTAGTTCGGTTTTATCACATTCATTGAGCTTTTACTCAACTTTATTTATCACTAGCTGACCCGGCAGACTTCGTAGTGCCTCAATCGATAAATAAAAGACCTAAATTTTTGTATAAAATAAATTTAAAAATAACAAAAGGAATCCGTCCGACTGGGGATTCATCAAAAACAAGAACAACATTCAACATTCAAGAAAAACAAAATTGTTTGTTTTTATATAATTCCGAGCTTTTTTATATTTTCTCCTTCTCCAAAATTAGCCAAATCAGCCGTTCTCGAGACTAACGAACAGCAATTCATTTTTATATATATAGATTAGGATACTAAACATATTTTTGGAACCAATTTCGAACCGATTTTCCTTCAAAAACTTAAAGTATAATAAGATTCAATGCAATACATAATTGAAAGGTACGTAGTATTAACTTGTTAAAACCAGCTCATCTGGAAAGAAATTCTAATGTACACATAAAAAATACAATCGAATTGATAACCTTCGCATTTTTAAAGTCAGTTAACAAAAAATACAAATTGCTCAATCACCAGACCAAACACGTACATTTTCAAGTAATCTGGGTCCCTCATAACCTTGTCTTAATGGCCTATTTTCGTAATTATAGGTGCAATACATTTATCGTGGTGCAAGTTGTCACGTCTTGGAGAGCTTAACGCGGACCTCGCTCAAACAAGCACCTGTTTTCTATGACAGCAAAATAATTATGTGTCACAGTAGTTGAGATGACAACTCAGGAGACTGTATTCATTAAGTGCTTACACAACAACAAGATGGAGTGATATGGTTTCACACGTTTATGAGGGCTATTTAAAGATTAAATGATCGGATGGAAGAAATGATAATACATTTCACTCCATATTATAATTTTTCTTATATAAATTAAAATAAGACATGACCTGACCTGGTCTTAGTTAGTTATAACTCAATATTTTTTCTGGTGATAGGACCTCTTGTGAGTCCGCACGGGTAGGTACCACCGCCCTGCCTATTTCTGCCGTGAAGCGGTAATGCGTTTCGGTTTGAAGGGCGGGGCAGCCGTTGTAACTATACTTGAGATCTTAGAACTCGTATCTCAAGGTGGGTGGCGGCATTTACGTTGTATATGTCTATTGGCTCCAGTAACCACTTAACACCAGGTGGGCTGTGAGCTCGTTCACCCATCTAAGCAATAAAAATAACCAAATAAATTGATGTTGCTCTTTAAAATGTTGTAGACAAAATGTTGGTGTCCGAAATTCAATTCGACCACTTAATCTATTACAAAACTTTTGATGTATCTTACTCAAACGTCTATCTGTTAACGGTAGTGACGATTGCCACTATTAAAGACTATTGACCATTCGACACGGATCTAACTCAAACAACGCACCTGTTTGATGTCAGCGCAATAATTGTATGTCATTCCGAGATGTTGAGGTGACAAGTCGCGGGACTGGTATCGATGTACTTACACAATTACTGGACTGAAGCGTGGGCCCGTGTGAAGTGCTGTTAATGGAATAATTTAGCTGGTTTCGAAAATACATGTACATACGTAGGTACTGGACAAGCCTTCGAGAATTTCACATTTGGCCGATAATCTTTAAATTGACATGTCCTTCTTTAAAAGAGGCTTGTGGAGAGTATTAAGCGGTAGGCCGCGGCTTGGTTCTGCCCCTGGCATTGCTAAAATCCATGGGCGACGGTAACCACTCACCATCAGGCGGGCCGTACGCTCGTCTGCCTACAAGGGCATAAAAAAAAAAATAGTAAAAACTTTTTACCTTTTTTACGAAAATTGCACAGACGGATGAATCTGTGGTCTAATTGAGATTAGATTAATATTGTTTGTCTACAGTGTAGCCTTGGCGAAATCTGTGATTATAGAAGTATAGTCCTTGACAATAGAACCATAATGCTCAAAATTAGAACTTCAATTAATTATGGTCGATTTTCGACTACTGGGCAACCACTTGTAGATATAAAATTTTTACTTCATAATATATTGTTAAAGCTTTGTGTGTTATTTAGACGGGTCAAAGGTTAAACGCAATTTTCTACAATGACGAATTGTACACTAACTTAGGGTGGTATTGTGGGCCCACGCGGATCTTTTATTAACCTATAACGAGCCATTCATACCGATTGAATTGTAGCAACTATTAGTATAATACATATAAAACTCTCTCAAAGTGAACGATGCTATTTACCTTTGTTAGGCAACTCGTTCTTAGGCGTCAGGATATCATATCCTGGTTCATCAAATAATCCAATTGTGCCCGCTTATAGTTCCTGTGTGCAAGGAAAATTTTTGAACAGGACGTATCCTTCTGTTGTTCTACTTGACCTTATTCCATGATGTTCTTTTTTTTATTGCCCTTGTAGGCAGACGAACATACGGACCACCTGGTGGTGAATGGTTACCGTCGCCCATAGACTTCAGCGATGCCAGGGACAGAGCCAAGCCGCTGTCTACCGTTGAGTACTCTCCATAAACCTCTTTTGAAAAAGGAGAAGTCAAAGCGCTCGGGAAACACCGTGAAGGGGAGCTCATTCCAAAGCCGGATGGTACGTGGCAAAAAAGATCTCTGGAAACGCACTGTGGATGAACGCAGTGGCTCCAGGTAGTATGGATAAATTCTACTCCGGTGGCGGGACGTGCGATAGTAAAAACGAGGTGATGGTATCATCTCAGACAATTCCTCAGAGCACCCCCCATGGAACATACGGTACAAAATATATAGAGAAGCAAAATCCCGGATCTCTCTCTCTCTCTCTCTTTTACTCACTGTTTATCCAAATCATTTAGGACACCACCACCACCACGCACCACGCCTCTTTTTTCGTATCTTATTTATCATTCTTCTATTTTAAAAATACTATAGTATTTTTTACAGTATGTTTGTCATTTCTCCTCATCGGAATATTTAATGTGCTTTTCGAACAGCTTTTTGCTGTAGGCGTAATTTTGAAAGTCTCCAATGTACCTATTCACATAGTACTTATCTTGTAACTCCAAACACCCATCATATCCATATTAATAAGGAAAAGTTTCAAGAAATAAACATTTATTATTAGTTTATTATTTTTTCGGTCACGTGGACGTTGCTTACTATGTTTCTTGAATAGTGTTCATCCAAAGATTACGTAAATACAAATTGTTTGACATCCTCAATTAGGACAAGCGTACCAATTTTCACACACAGCTCAAACATCAAAAACAAACTATTGTGGATACGACAAACAAAAACCAAGGTCGTTTAATATACATATACAAATTATAAACACGAAGTAAGAAGTTATTAGATAATCCGGTATCAACACTTTCAGTTGTATGTTGCGACTCTATAAATCACTGAGACATACAAGTAGAACTGTTAATTAAAATCTAGATGCGTATCGCTTCGTCTATACAAGGGCGTACTGTGACAGGTATAATAGGGTATAACGGGTATTAGTTTATCGGTATTATATGCCAACTTGTTGAATACGAATATCGTTTTGATTTTAGAATATTAACATGTGCATTAATTTTATTTGATTAGACTGTACATGCAATTTCGGGACAGATTATATGATAGATTGTACTTATTATCAATCAAAGTATAAATACATTTTCTAGTACAGGCCTTAATTAAATTAATTTAACGCTCAAAATATATACGGTTATTAAAAAATCTTAATTTTCTAAATCGTTGAAAACAGTTCATAGTAATTTAATTAGCTAAGTATATTAAAAGTAATTCTTGGAAGTTTGGACATACAGCACCCATTGGACAGAGTTCTAGAGATTAGAATTGACATTGCTCTAATAGACTTTTGTGTTCCGCCATACCAGAAATACCGGTATTTATACCGAAATGCCTAACAACATCTTTAACTCTACCAGTTGTGAATAAGATACCTATTTAAATAAATGAAACGGCGATTCCCACCTTTATTGGCGACGCGTGTCGATCCTGCTGTAGATTCTCACCAAATTCAGCTATCTGGTTTGACAAGGCATGTTAGGAATCGTTCGCCGTTGCTCATGACATTAAAGATGCAACGACTTAATATAACTATCATATATTTACATAAAATAAATAAATTAATAATAAAAAAGGCTTTATGTATATTGAAAACAGTAATAGAAGTAGGCACATGGAAATAATGTTATAGCCAGTGTGTTTTAAATTAATATTTATTGATTTGAAAGTACCTTTATTTATTTATTATATAGTTACGTAAAAAAATCAAACTAAGATATCTCCACGATAATTGGCTTCGACAACTAATAGTGTATTCAACTTGTGAACTATATTTTTATAGGTCTTCTTATTTATTTTTGTTTCCGAATTTATAGCTTTATAGAAATATAAACCGTTTATAAGAAAGCCCGCTCGTTCGAATTTAGGTGCTTACTCTCCCTTAAACAGAATCTTTTGGGACTACAATAATGTCCACGGTAGCGCGGTCTTCGTCAATGTTCATTTGTTCAATGTTCAATGTTCGCTGAACTAATTTTAAGTGAAATAGATGTTTTTTTCTAATTGTCTCACAACTTAAAGGAAAAATCTGTCGCGGATAATTTCCCAATTAAATATAAATTAATCTTAAGCAATCAATCAAATGTAATCAAATCTTAGTTATATAATTTTTATTTATTTTTGTTGTTAATGCACTGTCGATTGCACCTATAATTGAGGTGACATCTGCCAAGAACTTTTGTCAATTTGTCAATGTTTTGTATTGATGATCACTTTGTTGGTGTAACTTAATAAATAAATAAACATAGAAATAGCTATTCCTGAAAACGATAAAGACAACACAACAATAATTTGGTCACTACGAGACCAGAAGATAAAAGAAAGATCCCGATTGCATAGGAGTTGCAAATTTTACAATAAGAATAATAATTAATTAAATAAATAAAATACTTTATATGACAAAACGGAAGATTTTTAGCCGAGCGAGCGCTTTTGCTAATCAACAGAGATCCGAATGTTGTTGTTAAACTTGCATAATATGCAAGATTACCTTATTATTTATTAATTATTATTAAAGCGATTATGTAATAATGATAATTTCTATTATACTTAAAAAACAAGAATTCTAGTACATATTTTTTCTTTACCATTTCTGACGCATTGATTAGTTTACAGATTAATTACTTTAATATTACCGATCTAGATGGTTCATAGCCCACCTAGTGTTAAAGTACCTGAGCACATACACATCACGACATAAAAATCAAATGTAAATCTTTGCTACTATTCTAACAATGCGTTTCATTAAAACATTTACTTACAACGAGCAATGTACTTCAAACAGTATTTGCAACAGTATTGAAATTCGCCTAATCATCGTCAAACGCTCGTGATTATTTCCATTTCCAGCCTTATCAGAAGTTCGTTCTAATGAATTTATTTATCGTTGAATCAACAACAGAAACAATCGTCAATTAAATTGAATACAATTGAGGAAACTCGATATTACGCGCTTAAGGAGGGAAAGCTTTATCTAGGCGGCAGTATAAAGTAAAACCTTTACTGGTTACCGCTTCAATCTGTGCGTCATTGGATTCTGGGAGGACTGAATAAAACATTGGCTTACTAGTGGTACACCAAAACGCTTATTTGTGCCGTCAAGCATTTCCTTTTTTTTCCTACCTAAGCTACCTAGGCTATATGCTAGCCTTGAGCGGCTATTTCAGCGTAACCTTAACTAGTAGGTGAGCTCACGGGGCTCAAACCTGACGACGCTGCGAACACGAGCCCTAGCAAGAGCCGTGCTTCGCAGAATCTACCACCGGATCGGAAAAGCAACCCACTGAGAAGATCCGGCGAGAAACTCAGTGGGTTGTGTCTTTGGGTTAATTTACTCGTCGAGCCCTTCGTCGCATGCGACGGGTTTGACGAGAACGATGACCATGACCGGTGCTTGAGGTACCTAAAAGCACCGTGAGTGGATCGAGAGGATCCGAAATAGGGGACTGCTTAGATTACAATGGAGAATCCGGAACGCGTCCAAAGGGTGCAAGGGGAGCAATCACAATTACAATGAGCTCCGGTAAGCTCTCTTGTCTATGTAGTTCAATAAATTAATAATTCTGTATATTTGCGAGTGTTATAGGCATTTCTAATGTGTTTTACAATGAAAATACGGGAAAGCCAGGAAATTAAACGCTGACGATAAAAGCGTCTAATTTCTATGATTCTACACATCGACTACAATATGAGTTAATATGACTGCCCACAAACTTTTTTTTATACAATTTTTCCTTATTAGGAAAGGCAAGGGAATCTAAGCCCATACAGCCTCTGCCCACAAACCACTATAGTATACATTCTTTCACGCGCACCGACCGACTGGCGTTAATAAAAACAATCCATGATTGATCTTACGTAAACTTAAAGAGTCGAATAGCAAATAAAACTCATAAAATTGAACAAAATTCTAAAATGTCAACAACCGGTCAAAGCCATGAGGAAGTTCCAACTGCTGAGGAAGTTACATTTCGGATTTCTTAAATTTGTATAATTATGACAATTAATAATGAATATTCTTTCTTTGACGTATTTTGTTTTGTTAAATGTTATGTTGGTTATTAGTTAAATTTACTATTACAGAAACGTTGGATGTTCACAAATGACGAGCAACATTTTAATTTTCGAAACATGACAGTAATTCATGAAAAGTATTAATAATGTTAATTTCGGTATTCCTCTATAAATCTAGAAAGCCAGAATAAAACTTTTGTTGCGTTGGGAAAAATATACGAAATGTCGCATTCTTTACATGCTTAATTACAATCATACTTAACTAATTCTAACGCACTGGACGTTCATACCTCAATTTCCGTTCGGGCGTAGCTGAAATAGCTTCTTAGGCTACAATCGAATAAGTAGGCAAAAAATAACAAATTTAACAATTAACTCTCACACTATGAACTAAATGTTTTTTTTTTATTGCCGTAAAAGCGCATGAGCATACGGCCCACCTGATGGTGAGTGGTTACCGTCGCTCATAGACGTCAGCAATGCCAGGGACAGAGCCAAGCCGCTGCCTACCGTTTAATACTCTCCACAAGCCTCGTTTGAAGAACATGGACATGTCATAGCGCTCGGGAAACACCGTGGAGGGGAGCTCATTCCAAAGCCGGATGGTACGTGGCAAAAAAGATCTCTGGAAACGGATTGTGGATGAACGCAGTGGCTCTAAGTAGTATGGACAAACTCTACTCCGATGGCGGGCAGTGCAACGGTAGAATGGCGAAGCAAAAGCAAAAACTGTATTAAATACTGCCCCGATGACTTATTACGTGGTAGACCTGTCATTTATTTTCTTCGGTTTTCGGAGCAAAATTAACTTAGATTTCTTCGTACGTATAAATCGTTTCCTGAGATTATTTTACTTTCGCACGAAAACTATACTCTACTGTATTTATTGTTACCTCTTAACCCATAGACACAGCCCACTGAGTTTCTCGCCGGATCTTCTCAGTGGATCGCGTTTCCGATACGGCGGTAGATTCTGCGAAGCACTGCTCTTGCTAAGGCCAGTGTTAACAACACTCCCGGTTCGAGCCCCGTGAGCTTACCTACACGTCAAGGAGAAGCTGAAATAGCCTCTCAAGGCTATCCAGCATAGGCAGCCAAAAAGTTACCTCAGTAGGGCGAAAGGCCGAAATAGCTCACGGCCTAATGTGCTTGCTGCAGCCCATGGACATCTCAATATGGCGCCATCCACCTTGAAATTCTAGATTCTGAACTGGAACGGCGCGACGTCGGTCTGCTTCACGTTAAGATGGGCAGAATGATGGCACCTACCCGTAGTTTGAGAAACATCGTCCTTTCATCACAGTCGATTAAAAACAGCGAAAGGTCAAAGTTACGCGAAATAAATAAATAAAATGCATATCAATTTTATTAAATCATTCATGATCAGTTCGAGTTGAGCGCGATACGAAAGTGCAATACGGCAAAACAATTTCTAGAAGACCACACCAGAAATGATGAGACAATAATTCTTGAAAATCATTGATAATAATATATTCTTAGTAAAACGAGATACGCAATCGTTGTTGCTGGTAGTATGCGTTTTTAATCTTGATAAATAGAAGTTACAATTTACCAGTTTATTATAGCATACTCGCTAAATTATGTGAATGGATGTGTAGTCCCTATTATTAAGAAATATAGTTACAATGTCTCTAAAGCCTTGTTCGGACTAGGCGAGTATTTTAGTCGAGTACCGAGTAATTTAGTAGCTAAACTACTCGCTACTCGCCCGAAAAAATAGAACAAAATGGATTGACTTGACTAAACTATTTACGAACCTACTCGACAAAATTTTTGGTGCTCAGACACATTTAGCTATTAAATTACTCGGTACTCGACTAAAATACTCGCCTAGTCCGAACAAGGCTTAACGGCTCGTTTTGTTTCATGGACGCAAAAATGTTATCTTTTTATTTATTGCTATAATGGGTGGACGAGCTGACGACCCAAGTGGTTTTAATTGGTTATCGGAACCCATAGACATCTACAACGTAAATGCCGCCACCCACCTTGGAATATGAGTTCTAAGGTCTCACCTTCTACAGTACAACAGCTGCCCCACCCTTCAAACCGAAACGCATTACTCCTTCACGGCAGAAATAGGCAGGGTTGTAGTACCCTCCGTGCAAGCTCACAGGACACCCTGCTACCAGTAATATCACACATCATATCACCACATACCAAAACTCAGTAATTATTATACTATGCTATACAGTAGAACTATAGTATACCAACTATTCACACATACCAATATTAAATTTAATCAAATGCGATTCTAATTAGATCGCAATACAAGTTTTAATGCGATTAGGCACGTCATTTCACTAATTTACTAGATGATGGGGCGCATTGTAAACTCACACGGGAAGGTGCCACCATTGTGCGTATTTGTCCCGCGAAGCAGATATATGTCCCGGTTTGAAAGACAGCAATTATACAATGCAATACAAGTACTGGCAAGCGCAGTGTGGGACGGCCACCTACTAGATGGACCGACGACCTAGTAAAAAGCGCTGGGTCTCGTTGGATGCAGGTGGCAATGGACCGGCCGCACTGGAAATCTATTTGAGAGGCCTATGTTCAGCAGTGGACGGCGATAGGCTGAAATGATGATGATGATGATGATACAATGCAATTAATTCATGGACTAAATGCATCAAGGCAGGTGTCGTCAGCATTTACGTTGTGATGTCCACAAGCTCCAATCACCTTTTTACTGCAGGCGGATTTTGCAAATAACAATTCTGTTCAAGATCAGGTTTCTTTTCAGAGTCCCAGCAAAAGCCTTCCTAATTAAAAAAAAGGCATGAACAAAAGCCGTAAATAATTATTCCGAGACAAAAGCTACGGTGCAAGTTGGACATAGTTTCTGAGAGATTAATTTAAAGCCCATTGTGAGCTGAGAAAATATTTCAGTGAAACTTTTTTTTTTGGAAACTGCCGTAAAATATACCCGAGCGGACATGAAGCGAACTCGGGCATAAACAATCAAATGACATAACAATAGACAGTAAACGCGGCGAGCTGATTCACAGATAAACGCGAACACGGAAACTTCTACCAATAAACAAAAACTAGGCACTCGAATCTAGATTCCGTAGACCAATACTTTTCTCGTCATCTAACGTTCAATTACAAATACGCAGCTCGGCCTTCTAATGACAGTCGGTAATGACACCCGTGTGCTTAGTGCGAGTTTTGTAACGTTCTCACTAGCGAGCCAGTTTGCTCAAATTTGTATGCAATTGGAACAGCGCCCCTAGCGGCAAACGTACTCGGTGTTATTTTGTGAGTGCGAGTTCATATTAACGTTGTGATCTCGTAACCGAGTAATTTTACCGAAATGAGTACTACGAATGACATTTGTGCGAGTGCGTGTTACAAATTAGTGGATTTTAACGTTTCGATCGAGTATTTCTTTAGTAGTTTTATTTTTCCAACTAGAGAGGCAAAAATATCTTGCCATAGAACCTAATTTTTTTTTATGAAAAATGATAATATGGAGTGAAATGGATTTGATTAATTTGAAGCATTAATCAATTGGCATGGAATGAAATGAAATGAGATCAGATAATATGGGATAAAATATAATCTCTGCAAAATGCTGATTATATACTGAGATTTTTTTCAGTGGACCTTTTCGAAGACTTCGAGAAGCTACGTCCAGCGGTTTTGTTTAATTTTTTTTAATTTTCGCACTTTCACAGGTACTAAACAGTTAATAAACCCACGTTACTTTGTTATTGCACAGATGGGTGGACGAGCTCCCGGCCCACCTAATCTTAAGTGGTTACCGGAGCCCATAGACATCTACAACGCAAATGCCGCCTCCCACCTTGAGATATTAGTTCTAAGGTCTCAGTATAGTTACAACGGTTGTCCCACCCTTCAAACCGAAACGCATTACTGCTTTACGGCAAAAATAGGCAGGGTGGTGATACCTACCCGTGCGGACTCACAAGACGTCCTACCACCAGTAATTACAAAAATTAATTTTGCGGGTTTGATTTTTATTACATGATGCTATTCCTTTACAGTGAAAGTCAATCGTAAACATTTGATAAGTACATATTTCATTAGAAAAATTTATTCCCGCCGGCGGGATTAGAACATCGGTGCATTGCAAGATACGAATACACCGGACGCCTTAACCTTTAAGCCAGGACGGTCTCAAAATTACACTTATACACGAAGAAATATTAAATACGCATTAACTAAGAAACATTAAATAGACAAAATAAAACAATTCACACAATTTAGCTCCTCGCGGTCCCTCCAAAATGTCTTTTCACCTTTTTTTCCTAGTTGTTCAATTGTAAATGAATAAATCAAAATCAAATCGAGTTTACGTTCAATACGGTGAAAAATGAAGAATTGTGAGTGTGAGTTGAGATATGCTACTCGCTTCGCAGGGCGTTTATTCACCGAGAGCAGCAATAATATTATTTCTCGTATATTGGTAGCACGTGATGTTTTGGCATTAGACCGTCTAAATGAAATACAACGCATTTTAACAGCATTTTAATGGGAACCTACTACTTTCAAAATTATTCGGGTAATGTCACGTGTTCAATACTATTTTGTACCTTTAGAATTAAAGTGGCTCAACCCAAAATTCTTAGTTTCTGGTAAACTTCAATATTGTAATACAATAATTGTATTTTTTTAGTTTTTCGGTTTAAACACTTTAAGGCATGCCATTTTATTTGAAAAAGACAGAAAGAGTACTTTGTCCTTTTCTAGACTAAAAGAGACTGTTTAATTTTATAAGCTGATAGAATAATATAGAAAAGAATAATAGGATACCCTCTAATCGTCACATTGGAAAAAGGTATGGCTTTATCATTTTATCATTTAAATTATTTTTTATTGCACTTATAAAACTAATTTAATTTACAATATGTAACTACATATATCTATAACTAATCCGTACTTGTCAAATTCCTCATAAATTGTCAATATTCTTAATAAAATTCCTATTAATAATATACAAGTGCAAATGTTGAGCTGCTTGCCAGAAATGATATAATAGTGCTTTGTTTTTTTGTTGTTTCCTTGTAGGCTGCCTGTAATAATCTAAATCTGTGTGAAAGGCAATAAATGATTTTATTATTATCTACTAATGGTAGTCCAGTGGTCGAAATTTTACCATAATTTATTTAAATTTTAAGTTTGAACATTATTATATTTCTATTGTCACCTTTCTATTATCATCATTTCTATAATAATCATTGCTCTATGTCGCCAAGGCTACATTATAGAAAAATAATATTAAAGACAAAAAATATTAATCTATTCTCAATTTGACCACAGATTGATAAATCAATAAACAAAAAAAGTATAAATGCATGTGTGTGTGTGTGTGTCAAATACATGGTAATGTGTGTAAGGTTTTTTTATTCATTTAGTTTATTTTTTTATTGTTTATGCACAATTAAAAAAAAAAATCAAGCAATCAGCAATCTGCACTACTTCTCTATATTCTCTATGAGTGTGGGAAATTTCGTACTTCTCCGTCCGCGCAATTTTCGTAAGAAGGAGTCCAACATTTTTGCTGCACGTATTACCTACTTAAAATGTAGGTTCTTAATAATAATACATAAGTGTTTTGAAATATAAAACTAATCTTAAATTTTTTAGTTATACCACTTCCATTCTAAGGGTGCAATTTCGTAAACAAACTTTGCCGTAATGGCGTAACCTTTAAAATACACGAAAACTGCCCAGCATAAACATATTTTTTTAGTAACTTTAATAGAAGTATTAGAATTAGAAGTTTATTATAGAATTTATTTAATTGTAATTACATATTTAGACATACTTAACATAATTAATCTTGGAATAGGTAATTATTTCAGCTTTTTTTAATTAAAGAAATTATGTTTTACATAGGTTTAATCTTTTACCCGTTGAACGTTTATAAAATGATTGTATTTACGGTAATAGTGTTGATGATCTTCATTTGGTGGCCCAAATATACTAAAATTATTACGAGCATCCATCCTTATTTATAAATGTGTAAAGAAGCAAAATTATTATTACATTGTTCAAATTTCTATATAATTTATAAATATAAATCTGTACGTATGTACCTGTAAATATGTATATTGCGCGCGCGTGTGTGTGTGTGTGTGTGTGTGTGTGTGTGTGTGTGCGCGTGTGTATGTGCGTGTGTGTATATATTTCTATAATAGATAGATACACAGTGTGCAATTCATTTCGAAATTATTCTTGCCCATCTAATGGTTGTCTGGAAGAGATCACTCTTAGCGATAAGACCAAGAAAAAATGTTTCACAATATTTATTCATTTTGTGTACAATAAAGAATACTCTTTCACTGGTGGTAGGACCTCTTGGGAGTCCACACGGGTAGGTACCACCACCCCGCCTATTTCCGCCGTGAAGCAATAATGCGTTTCGGTTCGAAGGGTGGGGTACAAGGGCGGATCCAGCTTTGGCGCCAGGAGGGGGTCACATAGTCAAATTTAGATGCGTTCGTTCCCAAACGTTTGCCATTATACAAAGTTATTATATTATATTAAATTAATTAAATATTGAAGGTATGTAGTTACATAAAATCTGTATGGTGACAAAATATATAAATAAAATCATTATATTCAATTAGTGGTCCACCTAAGTCCTGGAACCAGCTCAGGGGGTGGTCATGACCCCCATGACCCCCCCCTGGATCCGCCATTGGTGGGGTAGCCGTTGTAACTATACTGAGACCTTAGAACTTATATCTCGAGGTGGGTGGCGCATTTACGTTGTAGATGTCTATGGGCTCCAGTAACCACTTAACATCAGGTGGGCTGTGAGTTCATCCATCCATCTAAGCAATAAAAAAAAAAAAAACTATCTCGCTCTCTCTCTCATCAAACAACTCTTTAAAAAAAAGCAATGATTTAATAAGAATTAAATGAAAAAGCAAAGAATTAATATGTATTTACAACTAGCTAGACGTCTATAAAATTTTCTAACCGAAAAAATATATGTGTATAAACCATTAGAATAGATAAAACCTTAAAAAACAACATTATTATTAAAAACGAAAGAAAAAATCTTGATATTGTATTGGTTTCACGGCAAAATTTTTAGTGACTACTTAACTTGCTTGAAAGTGAAGAAATACTCTCAAAATCCATTAATTTGTAACTCGCACTCGCACATACAATAATCGAGAGGCTCACTTCGGTAAAGCTATTCGATACATGAGACAGCAACATAAACAAACCTTCTCTCTCCCACAAAATGAGATTCATAAGCTTACCACTAGGTGGCACTGATACAAACTCACACAAATTAAACATAACATTAACATCGACTGAGTAGTTAAAAAAACTCGCACTAAGCACAGGTACATTACCCATTACCCGACTAATTATAAATATCGTTAGAAAGCTTGGCATTTCAATTAAACGCCTTAAAAAAAAACTTGCGTGCTACCAATATAAAAGAAAAAATTATTGCTTCTAAAGATGAATAAACGTCCTGCAAATCGAGTAACTCGCACTCAGAGCTCCGCACGTTTCACCGTGAAGAGCGTACACTCGATGCGAGTCATTCGATTCGATTTTTGAAACTCGCACTAAGCCTACCGGCCTCTCGTTAGACTTACACATCGGTCCAATAATACACTAGAACGTGCAGTTACATTTACGCAAAAAATAATACACTGCGGATGAACTAAGAATAGGAATTGCGGAGCTGCTAATAAGCGAGCAATGAATCGTATTTAAATGCAGACGATCGGAGAAAGGGAAAGGGTCGTGGTACAGTATAGCTCGGAGCAAATCCGAGCGGAACTAATACCGATATTTCGATACAATGCGTCGTTATTACTTTCCGTTAGATGTAATCTGCACATAACGTATTAAAGTAGTAATATGTATTCGTGATAGCATTACAGATACAATTGGAGGACAACACGAACAAAAGACAAGGTTTTAGACGTTACAAACGCATTTGTAAATGTCAAGTGTTATATGGGGGACCAGTTTTATTTGTATAGACATGTGCATTATACTAATGAATGAAAGTTTCGTCGTAATGTCGGGCACACAACCACTTGGATCTTTTTTTTTTATTGCTTAGATGGGTGGACGAGTTCACAGCCCACCTGGTGTTAAGTCTTTACTGGAGCCTATAGACATTTACGACGTAAATGCGCCACCCACCTTGAGATATCAGTTCTAAGGTCTCAAGTATAGTTACAACGGCTACCCCGCCCTTCAAACCGAAACGCTTTACTGCTTCACGGCAGAAATAAGCAGGGTGGTGGTACCTACCCGCGCGGACTCACAAGAGGTCCTACCACCAGCAATAAATACTTGGATCTGGTACTTGGATCTATAAATTTGAAACATTTATGGTTACGTCAGTAAACACATGGTTTTACTTCATGGTGTTTCTGTGCGCTAGAGACACGTGTACGATTCGGATGAGAAAGCAAATGTTATTAAGTAAACAATAGACATGCTGTTCATTTTGTTTGAGACTAGACATTGTTTGACGATTCGTTCGCGCGTGCGAATCTATGAAAAATGTGAAAATTATCTAATTAAAATAACATTTTTTCGGTTTTGTCACGTGTTGTTTATTATAGATGTGAAACATCTATAGCCACACGTAAAACCGATTTCTGGCGTGGTGACGCATGCCGTGGCGACGCGTCGCCATGCGCAATCGACTGTGCGATTCTCTCCCACTCGATCCGGCGTTAAGCCATCTCTCTCGCTACACTGAGCTCGGATACCTATAGTGTATACTCCGTAGTGTATACAGTGTTGCTTACTACAGTACACATAACCTGTGTTTTACTTGAAAACAAATTATTTTTTCGTAATAATTTATTTTCTCATTATGACATATTTAGTTCCTAACACAAAGCTGTTATTTTCTGCATATTACTTTTACAAAATAATGTCGATGTTTCACATCTGCCAGGCGTCCCATGACGGCTCACATTTTTTTATTATATTATTTCGAAAAGCAATATTACGTGAAAATTATTTAACAGAATAAAAGTAAATTTAAAAAAAGTATTGTTAAAAGAAAAAGGTTATGACGAAGAAAAAGAAATTGACACATTGTACCAAAAGTAATATGGACAATTATTTTTAAAGACTTTTGTGATAGACAGCTAGTTTAGAGACTTTTTGTGACAAAATATATCAAGGTCGGACGTAATACGTAATGTCTTGTCAAATTTCAGCAAACGTAGGTGGAACAAAGAAAAATCATTTTCATTTGGTCCGAAATCGACATAAGTAATTCATAAATAGCTATAGCATTTTGAAGTGCATGCTACGTGACAATTAAATATCAACCAACACGCATGTTTTACGACGCCGCTGTTTTCATTCATAAAATGTATATGACTGAAACTGCATATACTTGCCCTGATTGTCTTGGTAAATGAACGTTATCATAATTGAAACTGCTTTAACTGATTGTAATTTGTGACGTTCTGAATACTTTACAGTTTTCGTGGTCATAGATAACGAAGGTTCTATTCGTCGGCAATTGAATATTGTGCTAACAAAACGTCCAAGAAACTCTTTAATTATAAATCATTGGTTTCCGTTTAAGTTCCTCTTGTACCAAATCGGGAATAAATTCTTTATAATCTGTGCAACGGGCATCTTTATTGTGCATGTTTACTGGTGGTAGGACCTCTTGTGATTCCGCACAGGTAGGTACCACCACCCTGCCTATTTCTGCCGTGAAGCAGTAATGCGTTTTGGTTTAAAGGGTGGGGCAGCCGTTGTAACTATACTGAGACCTTAAAACTTATATCTCAAGGTGGGTGACGCCATTTACCTTGTAGATGTCTATGGGTTCCAGTAACCACTTAACACCAGTTGGGCTGTGAGCTCGTCCACCCATCTAAGCAATAAAATAAAATAAAAGTCGAAATGGCCGTTGGTTTGGCAACAGGAGTCGAAATGGGTGACTGGTCTAGTGGCTGCACTAGCTGCGCTTTAACTTTATAGTCGTTATTAACAAGTGCCGGTTTTTGTGAGAATAATCCTTGTTTCATATTACCCGGGAACAAACCAAACATATATTGGTGGACGAGCACCCATCTAAGCAATAATAAAAAAGAGCATATCAGTGGCGGGTAGCCATCATACAACGCAAGATACTTGACAGCTGCCTGAATCTCGCTTACGACATTTTCAAGATAAAGCGGATATATACAAGTTCCGAACTACAACATTCGGACCGTCGGTCTACCGAGCAATATCACCCGCTCGGTGGAAGATCTTCCCTTTGTCGTATATAAGCCCCAAATCAGTAACATAATTCTCCGCCAAGAGTCATTCCCTAATCATTCCTTCGTTGTCGAAGATCGCGACTGTAGTTTGCTGACTGTCTTTTAGACGAGTGAGCAAACAATCTTCGCCCTAATGCTACTTAACGACCTTGGTAATGAAAACGAAAACGGGCTGAAAATGAAAGCGATACAGATCTCTTTTCACTTTTAACCGTTACGTGCCCGATGATTTAACTGATTCCGTCTATAAATTATTTTACTTTTCGTCGTCTGGTTCCGCGGAATGCGACAGTATTGCGTTCTAATTGCGAAACTAATCAATGTACAATCCGTTTGATTGTTTGTGGATCAGTTGATTTTTATATTGCCTTAGATTGCTTAACAACACACTAAAACCACTAAATGTAACGTGTAATTATTAAATTTGGAAAATTAACACCCCTTTACTAATTATTATTTTGAGCAGTAGGTGCATTCGAAAGAACATAATTAGTAGTACAACTTAAACAAAACTTTTTCGGTAAAATTTGCCACAAATTTAGAAAGGGAAATTCTAAGTTGCCGTCATTAGTGCACTTTTATTATAATACATACGCCCCGTCTTTTTTTTTATTGCTTAGATGAGTGGACGAGCTCACGGCCTGGTGTTAAGTGGATACTAGAAGCCATAGACAACTACAGCGTAAATTCGCCACCAACCTTGAGATATAACTTCTAAGATCTCAAGTATAGTTACAACGGCTGCCCCACCCTTCAAACCGAAACGCATTACTGCTTTACGGCATAAATAGGCAGGGTGGTGGTACCTTCCCGCGCGGACTCCAAGAGGTTGTGTTCATGGAGTTGCTGATGTCTATGAACAACGATGACAACTTCCCACCAGATGTCATCGATGTCGATGTCGAAGTCGTCGTGGCCTAAAGGATAAGACGTCCGGTGCATTCGTGTTGAGTGATGTACCGGTGTTCGAAGCGAACTTACTTGAGACCTTAGAATTTATATTTCAAGGTGGGTGGCGCATTTACGTTGTGGATGTCTATGGGCTCCAGTAACCACTTAGCACCAGGTGGGCTGTGAGCTCGTCCACCCATCTAAGCAATAAAAAAAAAAGGTATAACTATATTTATTTACCTATAGTATCAACATTTCTCGGCAACTGGTATCACGCATTAATGTCATTACACATGCTATGTATTTATGATTAACTTAATCAAAATCGCGATAAGGTATAAATCCATTGGTCTGATAAAATTGCATTAAAATATTACCTTTAAAGCCACATCACATTTATCTGACGAAAACGTTTCGATAGCCTTCCGAATTTTGTAGCTAAATCTTTGAGGTCCAGGGTGGATTCAGTAAGCGCAGATTAAATATGAAAAGCTAAAATTAATACTGAAAAGCTAAAACTATTATGTATCCAAGATAGTTCACAGTTGTAGGTTTAGGTTTGAATGCTTTTCTTGAAAATCCAACGAAAATTGTAAAGTATTCGACACAAGATTATCCCTGTTTTCCAATTACAGCACAAGAGCGCATTATGCGGCATAATGCTCAACGTTGAATGTTCCAACTACAGCAACGCTTCGCACAATCGAGCACTCTCAAAAGTACTGCTCTCGCGTGATACTCGCAATCGATACCGACTCAGTGAGAGAAAATTGACAAGTGTTTTTTCTTTGAGTTGGCATTGATCGAAATTTTGTTTATATTATCGTTGAGAATTATGCCGCATAATGCGCTCTTGTGTTGTAATTGGAAAACAGGGTATATGTACCGTGGAAGTAGTTTTAATTATAAATAAATATTATTATTTTTTAAATTAACTAAAAAGTTCTTTTATGAGACAAAATATTTAATATCCAAACAATTTTACCGTTTTCACCTCACGAACTTAACAGTAAGAGAAACAAAACTCAAAAAAGCTATAAACGATTTTTAGCAAATAATTATTTTCTAAATATCCATTACGTAGACACAAATAGAATAAATTATTTAGGCACAGTCTACAATGCGACGTTAACAACAGAATACAATAGCAATTACAGATGCATTTTGTATTGCATTCATTAATTGAAAATATTGCAATGATGAAATTCGTACCAATGCCTTTTGACGTACAAGATGAAATATATTTATATTTACGTCACAAAATCTTTCTCTTTCTTGAAAGGTCATAGTTAATAATAGATAAACTTATTTATAATTTAGACATATTTTTTTTTTTATTTCTGATTGGATGTTGTTAATTTGGAATATGTTTCTAATCTCATTTACAATAGAAACTAAACTCGTAAATTAGACGTTCCTATACTTGACGTGCACACTTTTCATTCGGTTTTAAATAATTTTTGTAGTGAGCAATATCAGCAAATATCCGCATGAAGATCTTCCCCACTCTTGCTTGTAAAACACAGGGTGCTTTAATCTTTGACAATATGAGCGTCTACAATGTAAATGCGATCGAGCTTAATACCTGTGAATCGACTGAAAACAATGAGCATTGTATTATTGGCTTTCATTGACAGCGACCTTGTTAGCTCATTGGTTTAATATTGCTGCAATATTATTAGGTCAATTTTTGAAATTATTACGTGAGTAATCGATATTGTTTGATTCTAGAACTTTGTTAACCTTTGTCATAAGGCACGTGTGACACTGCCCAATTTGTAAAATTGAATGCGTATTTTAACAGGATTTATTTTATAATAATTATTAGCGACACGTCCGCGCTTCTCTTCGGGAACTGTAATTTATTATTGGTCTCTTCTATCTTCATCTTTCATGATATCGCTCACTCGATTATAAATTATTTATAGACATAACTACTATACATAATTATTTATAGTCATAACTAAAGTTTGTATACTTTAATTACCAGATGCAATAAAAGTATTTATTTTCATATAAGGATAAATTTGTGACTGCCAAATGTGCGTTTATAAATTATCAATTTTTATTGCATTTTTGGTTCACTATTTTGGTCTTAGTTGAAATTTTTTTTTATTTTATTTATTGCTTAAATGGGTGGACGAGCTCACCGCCCACCTGATGTTAAGTGGTTACTGGAACTAAAATATAACGAATTAAAGAATATACATACTTCTATAACATTATAAAACAAAAATCGAGTTAACAAAAGACAGAGCTTATTTACACTAATATTATATCGCTACAACACTTCCTTTTTTAGTTCTATACAATTTACAGACAAACGATACAAGTAGTTGTTATAGAAATAAAGCGTTATTTGTGGCGAGCCAAAGTTCATTAAAGGTGTTTACCTACTGAATTATAGCAGCCCTTTACTGACCTTCTTCCCAAAATCGCGGTCAGAGATGTGCTAACAACAGCTAATTTAATTAACGAGAGACAACTAAAGCAGAAAATGCTTTAGAACCGACGCGGCAAAGCACAGCGTCTCTAGTTATTTTTTTTACATAAAGCATATAAACGTATGATCCAGTTAACGGAAGGTGCTTTGAAAGGTAATAGCGCCACAACCATCTCGCTCGCTGCTATAGAATACCCTAATTCTACTGCATCTTAGTACGTGACGTCACCAATATCGTGAAAAATCAAAAAATACTGCATTACTAACCAATTTGGCATCAAAATCTCGCCTTAATCGTACTTCCACGGTGCACTAAAATAAAACAAAAGACCAAGAAAAGTTTGCCAAAACCCGTTCCGAATGTCGGTTTTTCTTTCATTAATTGTAGATTTAATAAATTACTTATCAGTGAGCCTAACAAAGAAAAACAAAAAACGTAAACATACATTATCTGTGGTACGGGAATTTAAGAAGGACTTACTGGACTTTTTGGCGAGAGCGCGAAGAGTGAATTTGTGTGATTTGTTCTATTTTGTCTATTTAGTGTTTCTTCAGGTTTAAATGTGTAATAATGGTGGTTTATTAACTGTTTAATATCTGTGAAAGTGCACAAATGTGGGAAAATGAAACAAAGCCGCTGGACGCAACTTCTCGGGATCCTCCAAAAAGTCCACTGAAAAAATCTTAGTAAATGACCACCATTTTACTAAGATTATATTTCATTCCATATCATCTCATTTCATTTAATTTCATCCCAGTTGATTAACGTCTCAAATTAATCATTTTCATTTCATTTCACTCCATATTATAATTTTTCATAAAAATAAGAATATAAACTAAAATAAGACATGACTTAAAGGTCTTAGTTACCAGGTCATAAAATCACTTAAAAAAAAAATTAAGAAGGACTAACTGAACTTTTTGGCGGGAGCGCGAGGAGTGAATTTGTGTGATTTGTTTTATTTTGTCTATTTAGTGTTTCTTCGGATTTAAGTGTGTAATAGCGGTGGTTTATTAACTGTTTAATATCTGTGAAAGTGCACAAATGTGGGAAAATGAAACAAAGCCGCTGGACGTAACTTCCCGGGATCCTCCAAAAGTCCACTAAAAAATTCTCAGTAAATGACCACCATTTTACTGAGATTATATTTCATCCCATATCATCTCATTTCATTTCATTTAATTTCATCCCAGTTGATCTCCAATTAATCATCTTCATTTCATTTCACTGCATGTTATCATTTTTCATAAAAATAAGAATATAAATTTAAATAAGATGTGACTTAAAGGTCATAGTTACTAGGTCATAAAATCCCTTAAAAAAGAAGGACTTACTCGAAAGCACAACATAAGCTCTGTAGAGACTTCAAGCTTAGCATCCGACAGTATCGCCCTGAAGTCTGCAGTTGAAACTGAACAATAGGCGGTGGTTTACTGAATTCGTAATTAAGGCTTGCAAATCATTATCGCAGCCCTGATCTAAATTGAATGAATAGGTGTGAGATTCGTCGATTAACAAAAAGGTCAATAGGTAATTGTTTTACGTCATTGACATCAATGTTCCCTTCGAATCGTAGGTTAATTAGTATTGGTTATTCCGTCTGATAAGTATTGAACATGATAGATTAAGGCGGATGTAGGTAGAGTTATTTTATTGAGCAAAACTAGCGACCCGCCCCGGCGTAGCTCGTGTGAATTAAGATATTGTTCTGAAAATGCTTTACAGTAATTATGTGTTATTTTTAATCTTATACCTTTAAACGAGCAATTCTTGTATATATACTAGCTGACCCGGCAAACGTTGTGTTGCTCTAAATAAGATTTCTAGGGAAATTCTACTGTAGAAAAAAAAACCTCATTTAACCACATAATACCTCATTATAAACAAAAAAAAAATATCCAAAAAATTAAAATAAAAAATAAATGTTTGGGGTGGACAACCCTTTTCACTTAGGGGTATGAAAAATAGATAGTAGCCGATTCTCAGACTTACTGAACATACTATTGATACACAAATAAAACCAAAAAAACATGGCTGAAAAATGTATAGTATTGTATAATAGCTCTCAAATATATTAAGTGTATAATCTATGATGTATAGTGAGTAAGTAAGACAGGAGACCGGCTTCGTCCTCATCCCTACTACGTGATGTTTGCTGGATGAGTGGTGACACCTGGTGGGGTTAGCTGATCGATTGATAGTTGATCAGTAGTCGACCGGCGAGGGCGGGAGATCAAATTCAATTTAAGAAAAAACATAATTAAAGGAACTTGAAATTATAAACTCTGAATAAGAATTTATCGTACTACAATTTTAATATTTGATTGCCATCTTGCAACCTTATTGTGGATCTGTGCATAGAATAAAAAAAATATTAATCGGGATGGAAAAATAGGGGTTGATCGTATAAGAGTGAAAATTGAGAGTAATATAATTTTTTTTATTTTAAGTCATGACAAAACAAAATAAGAAACTTGCCAAAAAAATTAAAGTTTATATAATTATAAACAATGCCCGTTGGACCGATGACTTGCGGCGATATGCTGGGAGAGATTAGATGTGGAAGGCGGAGGATCGTTCATTGTGGCGGACTATGGGAGAGGCCTACATCCAGCAGTGGATAGATACAGGCTGATGATGATGAATTATAAACAATAATATTTATACAAATAAAAAATAGGGGTTGATCGTAGAGGGGTGAAAATTTCAGAGTAATATGAATTTTTTTATTCTACGTCATGACAAAATAAAAACAAAATTGTCGCAAAAAATTTTAAAGTTTTTAATTAGCAAATAAAAAATAAGGGTTGATCGTAGAGGGGTCAAAATTTAGGGTTGTATGTATTTTTGTATGCTGTATGATAAAAAAATTAAATATTTTTTTTTTGTCTAAAAATTAAAAAAAATATTTAGGGGTGGACTACCCTTAACATTTAGGGGGATGAAAAATAGATGTTGGCCGATTCTCATAGATACCGGATAAGCACAAAAAATTTCGTCAAAATCGGTCAAGCCGTTTCGGAGGAGTATGGCAACGAAAACTGTGACACGAGAATTTTATATATTAGATAATCTGAATCTCGGAAACGGCTTCATCGATTTTCATAAAATTTTGTATACAGTGGATTTCGCGGGCGATAAATCGATCTAGCTACGATTTATTTTCAGAAAATGTTGTTTTATTCGTGTTTTTCAACTCTTCCCGACATCTATTGGCGAATAATAATACTATTTTTCTGAATTGAGGGCAACTAACTGCTTTAAAGACACAACAAGATGGCGTTATCAAAAAAAAAACGAGCAAAGCTCGGTCATCATCTAGTATTTTTTATGGGAGAAGCTTTATTTTTGAGTTTCATTCAAATTCCTAAGTAACGAACGAACATTGAAGGACGGAGTAACGAACATTGAATTTATTCGTCAAACCCCTTAATCACCCAGTTAAAGGGAAAAAAAAATGTTTTATTGCCCTTGTAGGCAGACGAGCATACGGCCCACCTGATGGTGAATGGTTACCGTTGCCCATGGACTTCAGCAATGCCAGAGGCAGAGCCAAGCCGCTGCCTGCTGCAAAAATTAATAAATTTGTTATAGACCAGAAGCGGGTATGTGGAATTACATAAATACCTACTTTTAAAAATGTTGCACTTCCATAATTCTGCTCCATTATATAAACAAAGGTCTTTAGAATTCCTTAAAAAAATAATTAAAAAATCCAAAAATACTTGTGACCTCTTTATTTAAAATTAGCTATTCAAGCTCATACACACCTCAACTTGAAATTCTACCACCACCTTTCTAGGCCAAATCCAGGACTGCTTCATTACAGAAATAGACATGATAACGCAATTTTTTTATTTTGCGGTTTTTATTTTTAACATGCGACGTTATACCGTCATACTGAAAGTCCTTTATGAACTTGCATTAAGTATGTATTCGCTTACAAAAAATTATATCTGCCTGATATTTGCTTGACTAATAAATACTTGTTATTTTAGTACTAACTGGTGGTAGGACATCTTGTGAGTCCGCGCGGGTGGGTAACCACCACCCTGCCTATTTCTGCCGTGAAGCAGTAACGCGTTTCGGTTTGAAGGGTGGGGCAGCCGTTGTAACTATACTTGAGATATTTAGAACTTATGTCTCAAGGTGGGTGGCACATTTACGTTGTGGATGTCTATGGGCTCCAGTAACCACTTAACACCAGGCGGGCTGTGAGCTCGTCCACCCATCTAAGCCATAAAAAATATATATATATTTGAAAGTAGGTACTTAATGTATAAAATGATTAGCAAAATAGTTTTCCTCAATGACAGTACCATCAAACGCGACATTTACCTAATGGTCTGACGTTTCGGCTATCAACATCAACTAGTATTTCTTTTGTTTACAAAAAAACGAGTAACATTCAATCGTTTCGATCGATCCAAACAAATATGTCCAATATAAATTATCAATTTAACACTTTCTCCAATCGAATAGAAAATGAAGTGGCTACGTAACTTATCGGTGTTAAGGCGCCGTTCGTTGCACAAGTGAGACCTCGACATGAATCTTCAAAACTTCATATTACACTCATTCATGCAGGTCTTTGAATGGCTCTTAAACAGATGTCGGTCGGGCAGTCAATATTTACTCTATTCAAAGCTGCATGTACCAGCGAAGGCCAAACGGAGTGAATAGCCTAAGCCTTAATGACGTGATAGTGAATGCTTGAGAAGACTGTTTGAAAAAGTTTGATTAAAAACAATTTTAGGAGCACTTTTTTTTTCTTTTTCCTGTAATTAAGGTCAGCAAACTAGATAATATAAATAATATTATAAAGCTGAAGAGTTTGTTTGTTTGAACGTGCTAATCTCGGGAACTACTGGTCCGATTTGAAAAAAATTTTCAGTGTTAGATAGCCCATTTATTGAGGAAGGCTATATATAGGCTATATAATACAATACTAATACAAGCGGAACACCAATAAAGAATGTTTCAAAATAGGGAGTTATTTACTCCTTAACATTCTATAATTTAAAAATATTTTCACTTTCTACGTAAATGAAGTGGGGGGTAAAATTTTGCGTTATGCCAAAGTAACTATTCCACGCGGACGGAGTCGCGGGCAAAAGCTAGTAATTAGATAATGATTACGAACCACTAGATGAAATACTTAAATAATACGAAATGTCGTATTATTTAGCTAGATCCTAAAATCCAAAGTACAGGCGATTAATAGATAATAATTACGAACCACTAGATGAAATACTTAAATAATACGAAATGTCGTATTATTTAGCTAGATCCTAAAATCCAAAGTACAGGCGATTAACGAAGACTAAGTTTAGCCTTTATCATCTTCATCCACAAGTTCCACATATCTCTAGCACCCCCTTAGGCGCAGAAATCACGTAGGAGGCGGTTGTTTACTCAAGAAAGCTTGAGTGTTGTAGCATTAGCATCTCTATGATCACCAGCCTGTCTTTACTCGTGACGTATTGTGATCTTACACGAATAAGTACCACCATCCTGTCTATTTCTATCACAAAATAATAATTCGTCACAGTATAAACATAATTGATATTTCAATCTCTTGTTTAAAAGTTGTGGGCGGCTCTCAAACTTTTAAACTTTTTCCATAAGCTCCGGTGATCATTTCATATCGAGTAACCCATGAATACAGCTGTCTTAAATTAGTGAAACAAAATTAGAAAAAGAATGAAGAATTCATGAAATATATAGATTTGTAAAGAAAAATCAGTTTAATGCGACAACTGTAATATAAATCAAATATTTAAAAAAAACATGCAAACGCAGTGAATATACAAGAATATAAAAAAGGAGCGATTCAAA
Source organism: Bombyx mori (assembly GCF_030269925.1). NCBI lineage: Eukaryota > Metazoa > Arthropoda > Insecta > Lepidoptera > Bombycidae > Bombyx > Bombyx mori. Next base: position 3,448,141 of record NC_085128.1, read on the forward strand.
TTTGAAAGCAACAAAACGATTTTAAGAATCGGTAAACATGAACTAAATGCTAGGCTGTTTGAGTGTCAAGGCGTTGCCAACAGTTAAATATTAAGTGTATTATCTATGGTTGCCAATTTGACTGGTCATGTTTTCATTTATGATCTGTATTAAAGCAAACGAGAACTGCACAGACCTAATTAAGATAACTTTTTGTAACGACTTCTCTCCTTGCTTCATCAGATTACTTCACTTTTATTTTGCAATAACTTTGATACCATTGTCCTTGATAGAAATTACTGGTCTGCTCTTATTTGTTCTATTGTTAGAGAACTTCTCATATTTATGAGTGCTATTACATTCATTAAATTTATTTGGTTTTCTGTTGTCAAATTATTATTATTTGACAGCTTAAAAATTTGAAATTTAACCAATAATCAAATTTTTTTTTTTGCGTCCAATTCTCTTTTAACTTTAAGTGTTTTTACTCTGGGTTCTATATCGTTATGTTTAAAACTACTGGCTCCTTTAGCTTGTTCAGCTTGGAGTCGGATGTTCAGATAATATGCGATGTGAGATTTTAATACGCCTCGACTGCGGATACTGCCATTTCAACTAACTAACGGAGAACACAAGTGCAATGTTTTCCCTTTGTGCATTGAATTATTAGCTACATATAAAAGGGCTAACTAATATTAAAACAGCAATTCCCGTACACTACTGAAGCGTTGAAAATTGTGAAATATCATTAAAAAAAAATCCTACCTATAGTAACCTCAAGGGGCTATTCTAGATTCACCAAGTTAGTAGGTGAGCTCGGGGGGCTCAAACCGGGAGTGTTGCTAACACTGACCCTAGCAAGAGCAGTGCATCGCAGAATCTACCACCGGATCGGAAACGCGACCCACTGAGAAGATCCGGCGAGAAACTTAGTGGGCTGTGTCTATGGGTTAATTTGCTCGTCGAGCCCTTCGTCGCATGCGACGGGTTTGCCGAGGACTGTGACCGGACAATCATTAATAATAGTCGCGGTTGCACGCCAAACTTTTCAAAATCCAAATTTTGTGCCAGTTTGGTTATTCGCGTAATGGTATTTACTCTTATTGATATTGAAACTTGTAGAGTGACATATTAGGTAATGTACCTGGTGCAGTCACAGACAACTGTGACTGGGCTTTAATGGTGTTAAACCAAATTTTAAAAAAAGTTGCATGCTTAGATTTAATCTCACGACCCTGTTTTAGTGAGAACCGCGTGGCTGGGTCGAGAGCGCATTATTTGCCGACTCACAGTATCACTTATTATTCACGTATCGCGAATTTCACATGCAATAGTGACGGACATTAAATTTTCACACTGGCAACAAACGACTTCACTCGAATAAGATTTCGATCTAAAACTTACCGTGAACGTGAAAGCGGAATAACAAATAAAAATTAGTATTGTAATTCAATACTAGTTGCAGCTTAAGGCTTCGTTTGCACTGCATTTTACTTTTTAAGAGAAACCTTGAAATTGTAAGTGATGTAACTGAGCAAACAGTTTTTATTATCTTTCCTTTTTTTTAAATGTGTTTGCAAAGGCCCAAAAAACTAATTATAAATAAACTAAAATAATGTACATTGTGTATATGCACAATAATTTGAATACGTTTACTATGGCTTTTCTTCATTTTAGTTTTATATTTTCATCGATTTTCTTGAGTCGTAGACATAATTAAAACTATTTTTACGGTTTAATCTTGTTTCTTTCTGTAAAATGTAAAGTTTTCGTAACGTCGGCCATAATATTAAATATTACCATTTAAACACCCGACACGAAATCATAAAAGTAATTTTAATTATTGCTTATTTAAAAAAAGCAAGTTCCGACTACCTAATCTGTATTATAAATACGTAGACCGACCCTGCCTACTTTCGATAGAAAACTTGATATACAAAATCAACAAAAAATCGAAGCACTAATTCTACTTTTATACGCAATATTTTTAGTATATTTCTATTTTATTATATTCTAATATATATCTATTACTAATGCTATCAGCGAATACTCGGAATTCAGCTATATTTCAGAATTATTCCGTATTTATTATTTACAGTGTATGGAACTTAAGCTGTGAATGTTTTCTTTTATTTAGTGCATACATTTAAAATTCATTTCATACGCAAATTCTCTTTCGATATGAATTTTAATTATACGAAAGCTCTCTGCGTGCGCAATAAAAATGGGACGCAGTTTTTTATTCTCCACGTATTAATTTACTTATTTTTGAATTTCATTCATATATTTAACTGCCAGGAGGTATTAGTATGGAGGTTATCTGCATGTATGTCATAGAGCTGTCATTCTTTATCTTCGATGATGCAACGATAGTGATGTAAGTGTCAAGATATATCGATAAATTCGTTTCGTAGATAAACGTTAAATTTCACAGGCATTTGATACATGTGCCAGTAGTCTTTTGTTATCAAACAAAACTGCGTAGATGTATTAAACAGTATTTAGGATAAACTACGAGTATACAATCATTGGCATCTATATATTAATTTAATACGTGAAGCAAAAACTTTGTATCCCTTTTTACGAAAATTGCGCGGACGGAGGAGTATGAAATTTTCCACACTTATAGAGAATATAGAGAAGAAGTGCACAATGCTAATATTTTTTAAAAATAATGTATAAAAGATACATTAAATCAATAAAGAAAACATTACACACACTACATACCATGTATTTGACGCACACACGCATGTATACTATTTATTGTCAAACTTTGTTCTTGACGTCTGTTGTCAAATTGAGAATAGATTAAATATTGTTTCTTTTTGCTAATATTTTTTATAGTGTAATCTTGGTGAAATTTGTGATTATAGAAGTATAAAATACAATCATAATAGTGTACAAACTTACAAATTCCAATTCCAATTAATTATAGTCGAATTTCGACTACTGCGGGACCTCTAGTTCAAATAAATATATCGAAGACTCGTTCTGAATACTGTATTGAAATATTTGGTAAAATGATTGGTATTAGTGCAGATATAATAAACAAACATTTTTTCCATATTCACAGACTTATTATTTTTATGGCTCAGGTGTGTGGACAAACTCACGACCTACCTGGTTTTAAGTAGTTACCGAAGCCCATATACATCTACAACGTAAATGCCGCCACCTAGCTTGAGATATGAGTTCTAAAGTCTCAGTATAGTACAACAGCTGCCCCACCCTTCAAACCGAAACTCAATACTGCTTCACGGCAGAAATAGGCAGGGTGGTGATACCTACCCGTGCGGATTCACAAGACTCCCACCATCAATAATTCGTACCAGAGTTACTTTTTTACGTTTTTATCTATATTCACTCGAAGTGTATTCTATTTTTACCTCTGTTTTCATTCAACGAATCATTGCCGATAATATTTTAGACAATTCGACATTTCCAGTCACATGATAAAATATGACAGAAGTCCAAATCCAAATTTGTTTTTCGATGGATTTGGAATAAACAGATATTTTTGCATTTTATATCACACTAGCTGACCCGGCAGACTTCGTAGTGCCTCAATCGATAAATAAAACACCTAAGCTTTTGTATAATAAAACAAACATAAAATAATAAAAAGGAATCCGTCCGACGGGGGACACATCAATGGAAAAACAAAATTGTTATTTTTATTTAATTCCATGCATTTTCATATTTATCTACCTTTTAAACCTTCTCTGGACTTGAACAAATAATTCGAGACCAAAATTAGCCAAATCGGTCCAGCCGTTCTCGAGTTTTAGAGAAACTAACGAACAGCAATTCATTTTTATATACCTATATATGAGATGATTTAGTGGAGAGATGAGACAGTAGAGTTAGATCGTATTCTAGAAGACATAATTCAAATAATTCTCGTTCATCATGAAATAGTACACTAAGCTATTGTAAACGCAATATGAACTTGAATATAGATAAACCAATTTTTAAAAATTCACATACGTCATCGACTTAATTTAGGCTTTAAGGCTCTTGAAACACCGCTCATTTTCCAAGAGTTCGACGTGCGAACTAGTCCAAAGACACAGCCCACTGAGCTTCTCGCCGGATCTTCTCAGTGAATCGCAATTCGGATCTGATGGTAGAATCAGTAAAGCACTGCTCTTGCTAGGGCAAGCAAATTCTCTCAGCTTGAGCCCGTGAGCTTACCTACCGCTCTTGAATAGCTAGAATAGCCATTTAACTTCCAGCGATTAAATAGAAAAAAAAACATAAATTAACTATTCATATTCATCCGTCAAATTATCGTGAGAAATATTTATTAATATCTAAATTATCTTCTCTCTATACCATGTAATCCAAGAATTTTATACACACATCACGTACAGTTATGTACCATTTCGGTTGACCACACATGATTCGACGTCATAATTTAAGCCAAAGAGTACATACCTAGACGGCTCAGACTATAATTATGACAGACCATAATGTCGCGTGTACAAAAAAAAAATACGTGATCAATTTCTTTCTCTGAATTTAAAACGGTCACGCATGCTGTGTAACTCTTATTACAATGTGCAAAAATGTCTTAATACGATATGTTTCTTGAGGAGAGTGAACCGGTTGCTCGGTTCACTGACCTACGAGAAACGCCTAGTGTTACTTTGACAGGATTTTTTTTTTGTTAAATCTTGTATTGTCGGAACAGTTAACACACTTTTATGGTTGTTATTACAATGATTTTTGCGTAAAATAGAAGGTCTCACGATCTATTTGGCGTTCAACGGTTAAGAAAGTTTACAGACATCAGAACTTGAACGCCGTAGCCGTTTTGAGACATGAGTCGGAGTTTTAGGCGGAACAATAACAATGGCATAATCTGCTTCCTACTTTCCGCCCTGTGTTCCGGATGCAGGACTAAACCGCGGCTTTAATAGGAATATTGTATTCGTACATAACATAATTCTACCTTTTATTTATAAAAAAAAAAAAAAAACATCCTTCCTCCAACGCCACTAAGAGAATAAGATACTTTAATATCGAGGGGTGAAAGGCCATTTGGTTTGGCCACTACTCTTTTAATTGTCAGTGAGGTAACATATTTATATTATTATACAAACTCTCATATATGTTTTTGATCAAAAAAGCTCATTTTTAATATGAAATGTATAGCACTTTTTAAGTCAAAACGTAATTTCTTAAAGTTTCGATCGAATTTATTCTTTATATTGACCGCTACAGCTGAACTATACATCAAATTAGGGAAACATTATGTTTAAATTTAACTAAAGCCAATTACTTCTTCTAAATTGTGTCTTGATTAAAAAAAATTGCTTATATCAGCGTTACTTATTGTATCGGTCATAAGTAATAAGTAATAAATAATCATCGATAAAACAATATATTTCAAAGTGTTTTTCACTTAGTATCTGCTTACACAGAACTAAGTTTATAAAAAGCATGACAACGTTTTTAAACATGTAAACATTTGCTTAGTAATTCAACTATGACACTTATCTAATATATACATACTTGACCTTAAGTTGTTAGGTTATTTGAAGCTGTGCAAATGTTTATTTTATTATCTGTGCCAATGTTTTACGTAATCGAATAAAAATTTAATATGTCATTAGACTTTAAAATTTACTATCAATCTCTCGTCCACTTGATAGATATACCGTTATCTGAATACAGTAGGTACGCATGTTATCCAGACTCAAAATAAAACAGAGGTAGGTACAGCTTTGCCTACTTTGACGTTTTTAAGAAGCATTAAAAACTATGACAAATACACAAATTAAGTAAGCACGAAAAGAATAGATTTTTAAGCTATTGCATAGCTTTTATTGCGGGCTTTGAGCGCGGCGACCGAATCAAGAAATTCCGTAACGAAAATAAAACCTAACACCCCACTTCGCCTACCATGTAGCTCACGTTCAACACATTCACACGTTGCGCTTGTGTAGTGTTTGTAAATAAGCGCGCGGCGTGACGTCGCACTGCATGCGCATCATGAAAAGTCTGCCCATCTCTCTCTCACGAGGTCTAGCTTATGAGTATGAAGGGGACAGTTAATGTTTTGCTTTTGTTAATGTTTATAAATATAGCGTGGTCTTATTTTATTGTTTTAATATTAAATTATTATTGTCTAATTATAATTCCCTAAGTTGATAAAAATTCTATGCAATAGCTTTACCGTGGCACTCCCCGAGTGCCATTCGTGTTTTTTTTATTGCTTAGAAGAGTGAACGAGCTCAAAGCCCATCTGGTATTAAATGGTTACCGGAGCCCATAGAAATCTACAACCTAAATGCCACTACCAACATTGAGACTTGAATTCTAAGTCCCAGTTTTTATAGTACAACCGCTACCCTCCTTTCAAACCGAAACGCATTACCGCTTCACGGCAGGAATAGGCGGGGTGGTGCTAGCTACCCGTGCGGACTCACAAGAGGTCCTACCACCACTAATGTAAAAATTACTAAGATTATTATTGCACATTATTAGTATGTATATATTTGTCGATATTTCCACGATTATGGTTTAATACTTATAATGTAAGTCACGGAAATCCGCATGATACGGGTGGTACAGCATCGATTGTTGTAGCGTGGCTCGGGGAGACTTATATCCAGTAGTGGACTATGTAAAGTAAATAGATAGATCGTCTAATTCAAACTAGTAAAAATTATAATTCTTGTGGTACTGCAAGTGTAGTTAGCATTTCCGTGCCTATTTCTACCGCAAAGCAGCAGTGCGTTCGGCCTTAATTAATAAACTTAATCCTCCTGTACGGATAGGTACCACCGCCCTGCCTGTTTCTGCCGTGAGGCAGTAATTCGTTTCGGTTTGAAGAGCGCGGCAGCCGTTGTACTGTTAAAAGTGATACCTTACAACTCATGTCTCAAGGTGGGTGGCGGCATTTACGTTGTAGATGTCTATGGGCTCCGGTAACCACTTAACACCAGGTGGGCCGTGAGCTAGCCCATCCATCTATGAAAAAAAAAGCATATAGGTAAAAGTAAGTATGTAATGTGCATTAATTATTGTGAAGAAAAAAAAGACCAATATGTAGTAATCTACAAGTGTTCTCTGTATTATTAATATTGTAAATACGAAACCGAATTTGGTTTGCGACACGCTTTTTAATTTTTAAAGTAATTTGCATTAAAATACACTCACTGACCGGTTGACGCAACGTTAATATATCGTCATTGAACTTGTAAACATTTTTGAACGTGTTGTGAAAGTCTTTCCGATAATCAAGTTGCTAAGTCTAAATATTAAAATTTCAGGTCACTACTTCAACTATGCTGTGAGATGTGAGATAATCTCACATCTTTGAAATATATTTGTTTATTTCACTTCACGATAATGAGAAAGCAATAGGTAAAAAAAAACCTTTAAGTTCCTTCCCGGGAAATGGTGGAAAGGCATTACATTTTATAACATAATTTTCTAAAATCTATTTTTTCATAGATAGATAAGTGATTTTCATGCTGCTTGCTAACTTATAAATTGCAAATAGATAAACAACAATTTAATTTAGACACAGTATCAACAAAGCGAAACAAAAAATCTCTGTAGAGTCGAATGCCAAACTTCTTCTTACAATGATGCCATTTATAACGACCATATCGTAATTTCCTTAAAAAAGTCAATGCACCTTTTTCATTTTATAATTAGTTCCTTAAAGTTCCTTATAGTTTGGGGCCAAGCAATAAGCATGTGACTGGTCCCAAAAAAAAGTAAAAAATACATCACAATATGTTCACATTCACATAAGCAAAATAATTTTCTTTAGCTTTTCTCGTAACTATTTTTAATCGGTATAGATATTATAAAAAGTTTTTTTTAAATTAAAACCATTTCATTTGTACGTATATCTATCCTATGCCTTAAACGAAATGCATTGTACAGACGGCATATAAAAAAAAAAAAACAAAAAACATTACAATAATTTTCAGTCTTAAAACTTTACAATTGGACCACGTCATATTGTATTCGTGTGTGAAACAGCTCCTTTCGTTCCATTCAATTTTCAAACAAAACTTTAATTTCCGTTACGAAATATCCAGCGTATTGATGAAGCAAAACGTATTTTCCATCGTGACGTCGTATTTTCAATCCAGACCGGGAAACGTGCCGGCGAATATTTTTTGTGATTCATTGATTTATCCGTCAAGGAAACGCACGACTGAATTCAGCTATTTTTAAACGTTATATTCAAATATTAAGAATAACGGTATCCACCTCAATATAAATATAATATGGTTTAATTTCATGATGAATATTATCACAAAAGTACAAATATTTAATGGTGGTGTTTAAATACATATATCCAGCCCCAAAATGCCGCTTCTAATTGTATATATTTTTATATCATATGAAAAAGCTGCTATTTAAATTTTATCGAAACTCAAATATTTTCAAAGCTTACGTTTAGACAAAAAAAACTAGTATGGATTACTTACTTCATATTGAAAATGTACTTCTTTGGTTAGAAATTTATTTTATTTTGAAAAGTAAATATAACGTCAGTGCCGATTTTTATTTATTGCACAGACGAAAGAAACGAGCTAACAGACCATCTGATGGTAAATGATTGCCCCAGTCCATAGATATCACAACGGGATTACCATAGTAATTACACAAATAATATTTTTTTTATGGCTCGACTTTTATTAGACGATGTCCTTCCTTTTTTTTATTTATTGCTTAGTTGGTTAGACGAGCTCACGGCCAACCCGGTATTGAGTGATTACCGGAGCCCATAGACATCTACGACGTAAATGCCGCCACCTACCTCAAGACATAAGTTCTAAGTCTCAGTTTTAACAGTACAACAGCTTCCCCACCCTTCAAACCGAAACGCATTACTACTTCACGGTAGAAATAGGCAGGGTGGTACCAGTAGGGACTTAGGATGTCCTAGCACATCGTCCTTCCTTCGTCGTGGAAGTCATTCGTGAGTGAAGTGCGTATTTTATTAGAAAAATTAGTGTCTGTCTGCGGGAATCCAACACCGGATTAGGCACATCGCTCGATACCTACCATCTTATTCTTTAAGTCTTCTTTTTACTGGTGGTAGAACCTCTTGTGACTCCGCACGGGTAGGTACCACCACCCCACCTATTTCTGCCGTGAAGCAGTAATGCGTTTCGGTTTGAAGGACGGGGCAGCCGTTGTAACTATACTGAGACCATCGAACTTATATCTCAAGGTGGGTGGCGCATTTACAATGTAGATATCTATGGGCCTCCGTAACCACTTAACACCAGACCACAGGTCTCATATCAAAAACTTAAACGAGCCAAACCGATAAAATCGAACGACTATTGTTTTCTAGACTAAAATTGGTAAATAATAAATATTGTTATAACTGAAAAATTAGGCAAACCAATTAATTGGCTAGATTTATTGCAGACGGTTTCGTAATTTCAATTAGGTTTAATAGTAATAATACAAAGTGTTTTATTTCTAAATATCTTTTATTTTTAAATAACCTTGGCAATATGACCTGCGAAAATGATTACTTCACTAGCCGCTGTAAAAACTGGTTTATAAGATAAAATGTCAATCGTTTTGTATCCTGTTGAGAGTAAGAAATTATAACGGACATACTATAAACATCTTAAACACGAACTTAAAAGTATTTTGAAAGAAAGTTCAGAATAATATCTATATTTTTATTTATTTATTAAAAACAATTTAGATAAGTGTACGGGCTCAGTGCCAATCTGATGTTGAGCATTTACTGTGCCCATTAGGAACACCAACGAAGAAGCCACCGTTCTTCAGCTTTAGATATGAGATCGAGCACTCAATTGCACCGGCACACGTATGCAAAACGCAACATCGTTGAGTGGCCAAAGTAATACCGAGTTGTGGGGACTCACAACATTCCAATAATCCTCATTTTGGGAAAAACGACTATCGATTCAGAACCGATTATTCGAATTCCAAAAAAATTCTCTAACACTAACTTACCTAACAACTTTTTTTAACGAACACAAAATTTATTTGATCTATAAAATCGATTCACTACAAAAAAACTGAGGTCTTGAACTTTGCTTGAACATCAAACTGATTCGAAGTCTGTGCTTCAATTTCTCAACAAACAAAATTATATAGAATGGAATCGTTTTACTCACGCTCGGCGTCGAGAGGGAATTCGTTTCAATACAAAAAATAATAAAATTACGCAGCGCGTCGTCTATTTTCTTTGAGGCAAGCACTCAATAATGGTTTTTGTGATGGTTTTTGCGCATCTGTGCAGCTGAGACGGCCGGCGTACACATGGCACTTTCGTTGGACGTATTGAGCCCAAATGTGCAGGCACACTTGTGCGGCTGACATTTAATTTTCTCTTTCGGAAGGTCAATCAATCTCAACGTAGTGTAAGGAAAAGTTCATTGTAGCATAAATATACGTTTTTGGGGAAATATTAGGGCACGAACTAAATCAGTTAACGGTCTTTCAAAACACCAATTATGTAAGTTATTTAATTATACATCAATAATTACATTTCTATTAGGTACAATTAGTTACATTCGGTTATAAAATAAACTTAAAAACAATAATAAGCATAAAGTCGATTGAATTTCATAACTGAATACAATTAAACGGTGAAATCTGAAAATAATTACAAAAATTGAAGTGTCTTGAGTTGTATTTCGTAAGACACCCGTTGTTTCTCCAAACTGACTTCGACAATGAATGATTCTGCTGATTACTCTAAATAGATAACAGTAGTATTGTTTAGTCGTTGACCGCTTTATTTTTTGCTGTTCAAAGCGAATTAAGTCGTTTACTGCTATTATTAGAACATTTTTTTGCGGAGACAAGGGCAAGGACGATTACTACAATCGGCGACAATGTCTCATATCATGGCAATTAAATTTGTTACCATTTTAGACGGTTAACACAGAATTCCTTACAATCGATGATATTTTGAATTTACGTTCCTCACATAAAAAGTATTGATAAAAACATGAATTTATACTCACTGTAAATTTTAACAGCACTTTTACAAGAATGCGGACTATATATAATATGCGGAGAGACAATGTTCGGACTTCTTCCGAATATCGGGAATGTGAAAAATCCAGTCGATCGCACAGGCACACCACTTTGAAAATCAAGTTAGCACTTCACGAAAGCCCTACTCAACGGGGTCCGAGTCTAAACCCGTTTCCGAGGATGCAAAATTCCGGTTCGAGTAGTTCACTAATCGCAATCGAACGCGACTAATCGAGACTGTTCCAATTCAACAGAATACGGGTTGAAAGGAGAGTCTAATAGGAATGTTTCGGGAGTTAACTTTTTTCGCGATCTCGGAAGTTCGGCGTCGCGGCGCCATGCGGCACATGCATCACCGTCGGCAGCACGGTGCGGACTGGCCCGAGATCTCAGCACTAGCAGAGTGTGCCATTAAAGCCTCCACGTCTGTACACGGATTTACGTTTGTGTGGCGGGCTTGCAGATTCCTCTACCACGAAAACGATGCGATGCGATACACAATGAAGTTAAATCTCCATTACCGATTCAGAATGTTTCGTAATGCGGTTTTTAGACTCAAATAAAGTAATGTAAAACAAATTTCTTGTATATTTGAAGGCTCTCTGGTCTTGAAAGATATTGAGTATATGTTTCAAGTTCTGAGGCTCTGCTCATTATTGTTATGGGCCCGCAGTCTGGTGCAGGGTTTTATGGAATCGGTTTTTTGCTCTTGCTTTCTGGCGGCTCCCAAGGGAACATCGTAAAGACACGGACGCTGAACTTTGACGGTAATCTCATCATCAGATATTTATAAATTTTCTTTATCATTTTAAAATGATTCGTTGTCTTGTAAAATGAACTTTGAATGACTTTATTTAAAATGCTCTACAATCTTAGTGTATCAAGTAACATTTTGAATGTATTATTTAAAATGATTATTTAGAATGTAGTATTTATATATTGTTTAAAGTTATTTAAGGTCCTAAGACCCCAGGTGGGACAGAGAGCTTCAACAGTATTTCGCCATCGCGATCGATCTTGGGTTCAGGTTGACTTCAGTCCAGGTTAGCCCGAATATCTTCATCACAGCTGCCAGTGTGCATCCAGGTCTGCTTGAGATGGCCTACATTCCGCTTGTCCTGGGGGTCCAATCCATGTCAGTGGTTTTCACTTTCAACATTTTCATAAAGATTTATCGGAGCTTTATAAGCCCCTTTTAAGAAGAGTCTCAAAAAGTCAGGATAAGATCATATGGATAAAACAAGGTGCTTATTGTATTTATATCCCTAAATAAATAACAACATGGACCATATTCCCTTACGTTAGCATTCTACAATGCTAACGGACTCGCGCGACAACGCGATCAAATTTACGAATTCCTCCGCGACAATCTTGTAGATATTCTGCTAGTGCAGGAGACCTGCCTGAAGCCCTCGCGTCGTGACCCGAAAGTCGCGAATTACGTCATGGTTAGGAATGACAGACTCACCGCCTCCAAAGGCGGGACTGCCATTTACTATAGGCGGGCCCTGCACGTTGTCCCTCTCGATACCCCCTCGCTCTCACATATCGAGGCGTCAGTGTGCCGTATCTCGCTGACGGGACACCAGCCGATCGTCATCGCATCCGTTTATCTCCCCCCGGACAAGCCCCTTCTGAGCAGTGACATCGAGTCACTGTTCGGCATGGGAGACTCCGTCATCCTGGCAGGCGATTTAAATTGCCACCACACTAGGTGGAACTGCCACAGTTCAAACATAAATGGTAGGCGTCTCGACGCGTTTATAGACGACCTTACCTTTGAAGTAGTCGGTCCCCCAACTCCTACATGTTATCCGTATAACATCGCGCTCCGTCCGAGCACTATAGACCTGGCACTGCTGAGGAACGTAACTCTGCGCTTGCGTTCCATCGAAGCAATGTCAGAGCTCGACTCAGACCACCGACCTGTCGTTATGCAGCTCGGTCGCCCCCACAACCCAGTCACAGCTACGAGGACCATGGTGGACTGGAAGAAGCTGGGCAAATGCTTAGCCGATGCCGCTCCACCAATCCTCCCCTGCGGCCCGGATTCAACTCCATCCCCCGAGGACACAGTCGAATCCATAAACATCATCACGGATCACATCTCTTCCGCGATCATAAGATCCTCAAAAGAAGTCGATGTGGAGGATAGCTTCCACCGCATCAGACTGTCCCCCGAACTTAGGAACCTCCTAAGAGTTAGAAACGCGGCAATCCGGGCCTACGATCAACTTCCCACGCACTCAAACCGGATTCGGATGCGTCGTCTACAGCGGGATGTAAAATCTCGCCTAAGCGACGCCCGAAATGAGAATTGGGATAGTTACTTAGAAGGACTCGCGCCCTCTCATCAAGCATACTGGCGACTAGCAAGGACTCTCAAGTCCGAAACTACCGCTACTATGCCTCCTCTCGTACGCCCTTCAGGCCAACCACCGGCTTTCGATGACGATGACAAGGCAGAGTTGCTGGCCGATGCACTGCAAGAGCAGTGCACCACCAGCACTCAATACGCGGACCCCGAACACACCGAGGCAGTCGACAGGGAGGTCGAGCGCAGAGCTTCCCTGCCACCCTCGGACGCGTTACCCCCCATTACCTCTGACGAAGTTAGAGAAGTAATAGACAACCTTCAACCTAAGAAGGCACCCGGCTCCGACGGCATCCGCAACCGCGCGTTAAAACTCTTACCAGTCCAACTGATAACAATGTTGGCTACCATCTTAAATGCCGCTATGACGCACTGCATCTTTCCGGCGGTATGGAAAGAAGCAGACGTTATCGGTATACACAAGCCGGGCAAACCGAATAATGAAACCGCTAGTTACCGACCGATTAGTCTCCTCCCAGCGATAGGCAAAATTTACGAACGGCTCCTTCGGAAACGCCTCTGGGACTTCGTTACCGCGAATAAAATTCTAATAGACGAGCAGTTTGGATTCCGCGCCAAACACTCGTGCGTACAACAAGTGCACCGCCTCACGGAGCACATCTTAATAGGGCTAAATAGGCGTAAACAAATCCCGACCGGCGCCCTCTTCTTCGATGTAGCGAAGGCGTTCGACAAAGTCTGGCACAACGGTTTGATCTACAAACTGTACAACATGGGAGTGCCAGACAGACTCGTGCTCATCATACGAGACTTCTTGTCGAACCGTTCGTTTCGATATCGAGTAGAGGGAACTCGTTCTCGTCCCCGTCATCTGACTGCCGGAGTCCCGCAAGGCTCCGCACTCTCCCCGTTACTATTTAGTTTGTATATCAACGATATACCCCGGTCTCCGGAGACCCATCTAGCGCTCTTCGCCGATGACACGGCTATCTACTACTCGTGTAGGAAGATGTCGTTGCTTCATCGGCGACTCCAGACCGCAGTAACCACCATGGGACAGTGGTTCCGGAAGTGGCGAATAGACATTAACCCCACGAAAAGCACAGCGGTGCTATTCAAAAGGGGTCGCCCTCCGAATACCACTTCGAGCACCCCACTCCCCAGTAGGCGCGTAAACACCTCCGCCGTTAGCCCCATCACTCTCTTTGACCAGCCCATACCGTGGGCCCCGAAGGTCAAATACCTAGGCGTCACCCTCGACAGAGGGATGACATTCCGTCCCCACGTAAAAACGGTACGCGATCGCGCCGCGTTTATACTAGGACGACTCTACCCAATGCTTTGTAGACGAAGCAAACTGTCCCTCCGTAACAAGGTAACCCTCTACAAAACTTGCATACGCCCCGTCATGACGTATGCAAGCGTAGTGTTCGCTCACGCGGCCCGCACCAACTTGAAACCCCTTCAGGTAATACAATCCCGATTCTGCAGGATAGCCGTCGGAGCACCATGGTTCCAGAGGAACGTGGACCTCCACGATGACCTGGAGCTCGACCCCGTCAGTAAGTATCTACAGTCGGCATCGCTGCGCCACTTTGAGAAGGCGGCACGACATGAGAACCCTCTTGTCGTGGCCGCCGGAAACTACATACCCGATCCTGTAGACCGTTTGGTAAACCGTCGACGTCGCCCAAAGCACGTCATCACGGATCCTCCTGATCCACTAACGGTGCTTTTAGGCAATACAAGCACCGGTCACCGTCCTCGCCGAACCCGTCGCTTGCGACGAAGGGCTCGACGAGCGAATTAACCCACAGACACAGCCCACTGAGTTTCTCGCCGGATCTTCTCAGTGGGTCGCGCTTCTGATCCGGTGGTAGATTCTGCGAAGCACTGCTCTTGCTAGGGCGGTGTTAGCAATTCTCCGGTTTGAGCCCCGCGAGCTCACCTACACAAGCTAGGGTAAGCTGAAATAGCCTCTCAAGGCTATCAGCATAGGTAGGAAAAAAAAAAAAAAAAAAAAAAAAACAACATGGACATTATTCTAATGTTTTTTATTTATTGTTTTTGTAGAGCGTACGGCCTATTCGGTGGTCGCTCATGGACCTCAGGATGAAAGGATGCGATTGTAAAAAGGAAATAACAGGGTCATCTGAAATAATTCCTCGGAGCACTCCCTGTGGAACATAAGACACAAGATAAAGAGGATAGAAGTTCCTGAGCAGGTTCTAAATGATATGTCTCACAAGGCTTTAATACGTAGTATGGTTTTTCATGTGTTAGATTCTTAATTTAAATATAGAGATCGGTATATTTTTTGTCAATGTTCCTATAACCGCCAGAAGGCGATGATCGACTTCTGCGACCCAACTATCTCGCACAAGCAAGCAGCAAAGTGAGAGAGCGAAATATCTACTCTTGCCGCTAAGATCCGCCATCGCTCAACCAGGTACGGAGTAGGGATTTTGCCTAGCTCAGGGCCGTTTCTGATCCAGCAGAATATTTAAAAAAACCAGCGTCACCATAGTTCTGGATTGCCTAGCAGGCCGTCGTCGTACCGAGACGACAGATGTAGAATCGTCAACTCCCCTCGACGACACCGCCGGGCGTCCTGGGGTGAGCCCCACGTCTGGTTGCAGTATTGAAAGCGGTAGCCCCTTGTACACTTATGTATTCCCAGGTTTTGTAGCATTCGGAGTCTGGGTATACCGAATATTTTTAATATATAGACAAACGAGCTTAGGGCTAACTTGGTGTTAAATGGTTATTAGAGACCATAGTCTTTTTTTTTTTATTGCCCTTGTAGGCAGACGAGCATACGGCCCACCTGATGGTGAGTGGTTACCGTCGCCCATGGACTTCAGCAATGCCAGGGGCAGAGCCAAGCCGCTGCCTACCGTTTAATACTCTCCACAAGCCTCGTTTGAAGAAGGACATGTCATAGCGCTCGAAAGCTGGGTGAATTTTTGGTAGGCAGCGGCTTGGCTCTGCCCCTGGCATTGTTGACGTCTATAAGCGACGGTAACCACTTGCCATCAGGTGGGCTGTATGCTCGTCTGCCTACAAAGGCAATAAAAAAAATACTGTACATCGCAACATCGTAATTACAACTAATTTTACAGTTTGATCTCATGTTTTTTGACACGAACTTCTTAGCCATCCATGGATTCACCGTGCGGGTACCAGATCGTCCATGCAGAAAAAGAATAATTTATACGAAGAATGCCAGCGGACTTACGACCCTGGTGTAGCTTTAATGTACCCCTATCAGAACGCATTACGATCACCTCCATTCTCCGCATTGCTCTGTCTGCCCAGCCAAATTTGGTAACTTACCAGTGCGACTTTAGATGTTCGTTATATTATTTCTGACGTAATTAGTACTTTTCACAGATTTACAATTCTAAGCTCAATTATATTAATCATTGAAAATCAAAACAAATCAAATCAAAAAAAAATTTTTCAACATAAATGAAAGTACATACTTGTTGAACGTCAAAAAGAACTACCGCCAATTCACAAAAACTAGCCTCCGTCCTGAGAAGAACTGGCAAGAAACTCAGCGGGCATATTGTCTTTTTTTTTTTTTTTTTTCATATTAGATAAAAAAAAAATACTTTACAGTTATTGCGATTACCATTGTGACCGTTTTAATTAAGTCTACGATAAACTGAAGAAAATACTACATCACGAACTCTGTTTCGTATTTTATTTTTGCATCACGCAAGCACAGTTAGTTTATTTAAGAATTTTAGCCGAAAATCTCATGATTTGCATAACATCGCAATTCGCACGAGCAACGTATCACACAATACTCAGCCGTGATCAGCGACGTGACGTGACACGCCGCCGTGACCCTCAACGATGAAATGATAATTCTCTGCGAACGCTTTTACTAGGAACGCGAGCATTTTGCGTAATTTTTGATTTCTTAGTCTGATTTTAGCACGCCTGCAAACCGACTGAAAACATAACGGAATTCTCTCAAACCAAAATTACGACATGTCAAAGTCAGGGGGAAGACGCGTAGACGTCATCATCTACTGAACACATCCTTCGATATTTATTGCAATCATAAAACGTAGTTAGGCGACCAAGGCGAATTTATTAAAAATTACTAAATCGAACTATCAACTGTTTTAGTACCTACTCGAAATTAGGTAGGTACTTACTGGTGGTAGGACTGCTTGTGAGTCCGCGCGGGTAGGTACCACCGCCCTGCCTATTTCTGCTGTGAAGCAGTAATGCGTTACGGTTTGAAGGGCGGGGCAGCCGTTGTAACTATACTGAGACCTTAAAACTTATAACTCAAGGTGGGTGGCGAGTTTACGTTGTAGATGTTTATGGGCTCCAGTAACAACTTAACACCAGGTCCGCTGTGAGCTCGTCCATCCATTTAAGCAATAAATAAAAAAGTTATTAAATAATCTCTCTCTAATACTAAGCCGAGTAATGCGCACGCAAAATGCTGTCAGATTATCCTCCACGCCTTGCACGTAATGCGCACTAGCGCCCGGATTTATATCAGAACGGCAGCTATGTCAGTTGTCATCTGTCAACTGTCAACGCTCGAGCTGTTGCCACTCTCAAAAAGTCGATACGCCGTCCTAATATACATTTAAAATGTTACCAGCGGCAATAGTAAAAACCCCTGATTTAGCTGACGTCCAAACGTTGTCTACTCATCATCTGGTGAGTCAAAAGCTTGACTGCCTTTAACGCCAATAAAATAAAACATTCAAAGACCCTTGGCTGATATTTTCTCCTGTCTTAAATAAGCTAAAATCATAGGTTTGGGAATTAACAACGTAAGGGAAGATCTTCCATCAAGCGGGTGAAACTGCTCGGTAGACCGACGGTCTGAATGTTGCTGTACGGAACTTGTTTATATGCAAGCTTATCTTTTTTTTATCACCCGTATAGGCAGACGAGCATATGGCCCATCTGATTGAGTGTGGTTACCGTCGCCCATGGACTTCAGCAATGCCAGGGGCAGAGCCAAGCCGATGCCTAAAAATGTTAAAAATGTCGTAAGGAAGATTCAGGCATATATCAAATATCTTGTGTTCTAAGATGGCTACACGCTACAATAGGCATAAGAGACAACAAGAACAAATGTTTACGCCCAGACTGCGATTGGCTGGACATCACACTCGGGTCCTGCGGTACTATGCTCATAGTCAATACGTACTTTTGATAAACAACGCGATTATACTCGTAATACGAAAAGGCACTTATTACTGGTGGTAGGACCTCATGTGAGTCCGCACAGGTAGGTACCACCACCCCGCCTATTTCTGCCGTGAAGCAGTAATGCGTTTCGGCTTGAAGGGTGGGGCAGCCATTGTAACTATACTTGAGACCTTAGAACTTATATCTCAAGGTGGGTGGCGCATTTGCGTTGTAAATGTCTATGAGCTTCAGTAACCACTTAACACCAGAAGGCCTGTGAGCTCGTCCACCCATCTAAGCAACGTAAAAAACATACGTATTCAAAGAAATCTGTTTTATAACCTACCGTTGAAATCCGGTCAAGCTTCGTTTTGACTATGAATAATTATCTGAAGAACACTGATTTCTTTAAATCACTCATACGGCACCTACACTACGTAGGTTTGATGGTACTATGACAGAACTCTCTAGAATGCCAACAACAACTGTACCAAGTTACGTCACAATTGACTTCGAAACGCTGAGAGAACAAGCCATTTATAAAAATTTTGTTTTTTATATATAGATAGACAGATAATTTTCAACAATTCTTCATAGCGCTTAGCGCATCACCTAATTCTGTGATGAGCAAGCCTAAAAAAAAATTAGGAATAAGAACATGTATGAAAACTAAAAAGGGTTTTATACTTTAGGAACTACATACATCAAAAACATTTATTCAAAACCAAATCTCACGACCAAACCTCGCAATAAAGCTGGTAAGTATTGTAGTGCAAAATATCGTTTCTCTCCCACGGTTCACATTTCAATATTAATCCCTTTGTATTTATTATACATATAGTTTATATACAACAGGGTATTGGTTAGCGGATGAACTAGAATTAGGTAAGTGGAGTCGTTGAAGCTTTCGAAGAAAATATTTAGTAATTATTCGAGTGTCGCGCGCCGTTAAATTCATCATTTGCAATCATTTTATTCAATACTAGCTGACCCGGCAGACTTCGTAGTGCCTCAATCGATAAATAAAAGACCTAAAGTTTTGTACAAAATAAACTTAAAACAAAGAAAAGAAATCCGTCCGACGGTGGACACATCAAAGGAAAATCAAAATTGTTATTTTTATTACATTTATTAATTATTTTTAATTAATTGATATTTTTAATACGCTTTTATTAGATTCATACGTATGTTAGTATATTATAACGGAATCTTTGAATATGATTTTGACCCCCTTCAAAACGTCGGATTAACTCGAAATTTGGCATACTTATTAAGGATCGATGACAATTCAATATTGTAAACAGTTTGATCCGTTATTCTTACTAGGATAATCAGGATTAGCGATTTTTTGTTTTCCTGAGACCCGGAGTGTCTGTGTCAAGACCAAGAAGGGAAAATACCAGACGCGCCGATCACCTATTTTTCGGATAAGCTACTGACTGACTCAGATGAATTTTTTGAAAAATTAAAAAACAGAAAAAAATTGTGTTCAACTAAATAATGAAAAATAAATAATAGTTTAAAAAAACTCAAAAAATACGCTTTTATAGAACTTCAACTAAAACATAGAAAAAAAATGATTTTATTGTCAAAAAGGCGTGGGGTGCATGCTATCAATAGTTATAAATATTTTGATAATATCCTGAAAAGCACACCACGCTTTTTTTACAATAAAATATTTTTTCTTCCACTATTTTTAATACAAATTTAATAAAATTTATTTTCTATTTTTAGTTGGATTTTTTATTTTCAAACAGATATCATAGCGTCAGTAAGGACGCCTACCTTAAAATATAAAATGAACTTTTGTTATTCAGTATACTAATATTCTGCCTATTTTTGCGACGGACAGTGAGGCATCCCGGTTCGAAGTTTGAAACAAAAGTTGTTCCATACAATTGAAACATCTAGATTATGACTTAAGATAGACGGCGACATTGTGCTTTCTATGAGCTCTGTTAATCACTTCACGACAAATGGTCCGCGAACACATGAAATCGTGAAAAAAGTGAATTATGCAAACAAGTTTTTACTGTTGGTAGGACCTCTTGTGAGTCCGCACGGGTAGGTACCACCGCCCTGCCTATTTCTGCCGTGGAGCAGAAGTGCGTTTCGGTTTGAAGGGTGGGGCAGCCGTTGTAACTATACTGAGACCTTAGAACTCCCACCTCCACTCCACTCGTTATATCTCAAGGTGTGTGGCGCATTTACGTTGTAGATGTCTATGGGTTCCAGTAACCACTTTATAACAATTTATATGAGTCATGGATACTTGAAATAAAAACATTATTATTATTATTATTATTATTATTAACCACACCAGGTGGGCTGTGAGGTCGTCCACACACATAGGCAATAAAAAAAAGCCCATCTTACCAAAAATAATTAACCTGTAACGCCATCTGTTGAGTGTGACCTAAATCAAAGATCATGCAAACGAGATTTTATTTTAGAAAATCAAACAATCTCTCTTAACTTATATTTCCTGAGGCAATGACAAGGATTTGAAATTTGTAAAACTTTTTGAAGCTGAATATAAGCTTGCAGTTTGATAGACAGCAAATCAGGTGTAATGAAAAAGACTTTTTTTTTTTTGGTCAGGAGGAATTCGCCCGACTTCCGCCCTTTTCTGGGGATACTGGGCGGGGTATGTCAGAGTCGAACTGACTAAAACCTCCTGTCGCTCAACAACCAACGTCCAAACCTCGCATGAGACAGAACTCAGGACAAGGCAAAGGGGGGGAAAGTGAAGCGTTTAGTGCAGACCACATCTCTCCCATCACCCTCCCCCTCGGGACGCCGGACTGGCGGTCGTCGGCGCCACGACCACCAGCCCTCTCGGTCGGCAGACTGTCCGAAGCCCGCCTAGATGGCGCCGGTTAGAATGGTCTATCCTACGGAAAATGAAAAAGACTTAGGTTGAGTGTAATAAATAATAACCTTAAAAATAACTTCAACGTTCTTTGTTTTAGCATCGTATTCATTAGTAGCGTTATAATGACGAGCGTCTGGTGTAGTGGTAAGTGACATGGTCACTACACAAGGGGGTCGCGGGTTCGAATCCCACCAAGGGAAGATATTTGTATGATAAATATAAATGTATTTTCCAGGGTTATGGATGTATATTAAATATATGTATGTGTATAATAAAAATCTTACATTTATTTCCGTTATCTGGTACCTGTAACACAAGTTCTTTACGAACTTATCATGGGACCAGGTAACGTGGCGTGATTGATAGTAAATATTAATTTATTTTAATAACATAGAGATGTAGCTTGAAAGAGTTAACAGGAAACAGTATTTACTTATTTAAAGCAAACGGGTTCAAATGTCATAGAAGTTAACTTGTTCACCCTCGTAGTCGGACTAAAGCCAACGAGGTTATTGATTTACAATCCATTGTGTTCTTAGTGGAAAACCGAAAACAATTTTACATTCCAACTCGTTTGTTTGACTTTCATTGATTAGTTTTTGTGATTTTATGTCCGTTTGTTCTCAAACTATTTTTATGTGTCACTGTCTCGAAATGCTAAAATTTATTTTTAAATTTTTTCTAGTCAATACACAAAGGGTTTCTGAACATATAGTTCAACTACACTGGGAAACTATAGTAAAAACATACGCACTGAATGAAATACGTAATTATTTTCTGTAAGACGACTCAAAATCTAAATCTCTATAACATTTTTTTTCTTTTATTACAGCTTACACAGATTTTGGAAGTTAATTGTTCTAAAATATATGATATATCATGATAAACATTTCATAAAACTTTATATTTGTCTTATAAAACACCTAAATAAAATATATAATAAGTCTTTACTGTAAAATTGTACTCTAATTCTGAGCGTTTCAAATGTATGGCGTATTTAATGTATGCCAATAAATTCTAAATTGAAATGAATTTTATTTTAAAATATGGAACTATATTTTGAAATTCAGTCATTTTTTTCATTGATTAGTGTTTTATTTTCACCACAATCGTATCTTTTTCATCAGTATGAACACGATAGAAATACAGTAGGTAATTATGGAACACGAATACCGTCATAGTAGCAATGCCATACAAATAGTTCAGAACATTGATGACGTGTACGGAGTGAACACTATAAAAGAAAGCACAACTCGTTATTGGTCTGAACGCTTTCGACATGGAAATTTAGTTTTCATAATTGAGGACGGTGATCGCGCGAAAACTAAAGTCAACAACAACGAATTAAAGGTGATAGTGGAAACTGCGACATATGTGACCAGCCCACTGCCACTTCAGCTTACTAACTCTGCGAGCTATATCGATCACTTTGGTTTTTGCCCGAATGACCTCATTGCGTATTCGGTCTCGCAATGACAAACCAAGCATAGCTCGCTCCATAGCTCGCTGAGTAACTTTTAGTTGGTGGAATAGTCGCACAGTCAGTGTCCACGTTTCGGCTCCGTAGGTAAGCACGGGTAGGACGCAAAGATTACAGACCTTTGTCTTCAGACATTGTGGTATGAGCGACGAAAAGATCTGACGAAGCTTCCCGAATGCTGCCCAGGCCAACTGAATTCTTCTGGTCACTTCCTTCTCAAAGTTGTTTCTACCTAGTTGTAGGGTCTGTCCCAGCTAGATATACTCTTGAACAACTTCGAGAGGTGTACCATCAACATCTATTGGTTATCGTTCATCAACATCATCGTTATCATCAAAACAATATTGGCAAGGTAAAAAAAACCTGATAAGGAAGAGACACAAAAACGAAGGGATTTTGAAACGCAATGAAAAAAAAAACAATGAAAAAAAAGGTTTTAACTGGATCGGAAACGGCAACTTCATAAGTAAATACCTAATATTTAAAAAAAAGGTTTTAACTGTATTCCAAACGGCAACTTCATAAGTAAATACCTATTATTTTATTGAATAAGAATGCGTAAACAGCTGTTTAAACGTTGTCAATACCTTGAAAAATCACATTAACGATTTGTGCCGAGGCGACCTATCATGACTGACTACGAATTGTGACCATTATGGATTGAATATTTCACAAAATTTAACATTTACCATAACATTTCCCTTCTGCTGTGTGAAATTCAGGTTCGTAAATAGGTTTACTTTCAATAAAACACGACAAAATTACATAAGCAATTCGATTATTGTATTATGATTGGTATGTTGTAACACTAACAATATTTCTAATAAAAACTTGCACCAAAAACAAATCATTGATGTGCATGTGAGAGCTTATTTAACATTAACCGGTGCCCTACGTGGCGCACTGAAGTAATTATGTCGATTTCTCTCTTCGATCTTCTTACTGAGGCGCCAGAATATCTAGTAGACTCTGGCAAAGACGAATCCGAAGACACTGAGACTGAATCTATTTCTAGAGACCTAAAAGGCTAAAACATACATTAAAAACAAATGAAGGCAAAGTTAGGCTATCCAGACGCGCTTAGTAACAGAAATCGACATAATTACTTCAGTGCGCCGCGTAGGGCACCGGTGACCTACACGGCTGTCAATGTGTTAACCTTTTGTTGAGACCATACACTTACTAACGAGTACAACGTGGGTTTACGAAACTTTCCAGATCCCAACACATCATAGGTGGTTGCAACAGGCTTTCCATATTTTTTCCTAACACTCAAAGGCCCACTGAAACAATACGATATTTCTGTAATGCGCGTAATTTTCGTTCCGCTAATTAAGTTGCTACACACAGTCGCATGGCGCGTACAGCGTATTGTGAAATTTACAACAAAAACAAACCGTTTGTAAGCAAGCTTCGTTACCAAACAATTGTACCTTCGTTCTGAGATTTTTGCGTGGAAATTGCTAAAACAAATTGGACGTGCACATTGTTTTTGTGGTTTGACACAGTAAAATGTTTATTGTAAAGTGGAGAGGAATTTTTACAATTCTTTTAACGAGTTACTAGTTAGTGTGAATGAAATGCGGTAACTGTGTATAAACTGTGTTTTTTACTGGTGGTAGGACCTCTTGTGAGTCCGCGCGGGTAGGTATCACCGCCCTGCCTATTTCTGCCGTGAAGCAGTAATGCGTTTCGGTTTGAAGGGTGGGGTAGCCGTTGTAACTATACTGAGATCTTAGAACTTATATCTCAAGGTGGGTGGCGCATTTACGTTGTAGATGTCCATGGGCTCCAGTAACCACTTAACGTCAGGTGGGCTGTGAGCTCGTCCACCCATCTAAGCAATAAAAAAAATATCGACATATTGTATTGTTTCGATATATCTCGAAATAAGATATCCTATATATGTGTGTGGTTCTCTTGGTCTCATATTACAAAAAAAAAAAATAACAAAGTATTATGTTAATAAATACACCTGGGGCTTATTACAAGTAATTTTAATTTACCTGTAAACTAAAATTCTAAGTTCAATTGCATATTGCAACAGCTAAAATAGACAATCTTGGCTGTAAGAAATATTGACCGTCTCAGAAAAGAATATTGAAAACAATTATGTAAATAAGTAATTTCATTTGAATCTTGACCACAGCTGAAACCGCATTCGCTGACAAACTTCGTAACATTACGGTCAATAATTTAAGTAACATTCTGATTTTTTTTTATATATCAATAACAGTTCAAGAACCTTACAAATTCCTATAATAAAATATAAATAAATGATAAAAAAATTTAAAAATTAAGTAGGTACTACACACATTTCGAGCTTTTTATTAGGTCAATGAACCTTTAAAAAAAAATTGGCATTTAGAGAAAAAATGTTGACTTCAATACACGATAGATGGCGTTGTTAGTTTTCTGAATCGAAATAGAATGATTTAACGTTTATCAACATTAAAATTCACTTCCAAGTGATCATTAATCTTCGTGCGAACACATTCCATCATTTATATAATATATTTTGATGCTACTTTAAAACTAATAAAAGTGTTAGAAAAATCAAACCTGCAAAATTATAATTTGCGTAATTACTGATGGTAGGACCTCTTGTGAGTCCGCAAGGGTAGGTACCACCACCTTGTCTATTTCAGCCGTGAAGCAGTAATGCGTTTCAGCTTGAAGGGTAGGGTAGCGGTTGTAACCATACTGAGACCTTAGAACTTATATCTCAAGGTGGGTGGCGCATTTACGTTGTAGATGTCTATGGGCTCCGGTAACCACTTAACACCAGGTGGCCTGTGAGCTCGTCCACCCATCTAATAAAAAAAAAGAAGCTGAATTTAATTATCAGAGGATTTGTCTGAACACACCACCCCTGTGTCCGGTCCGTGCTGCAGTACAAACTAATTAGCCTTAGGTTATCTGCCATTGCAATTAAGTGCCGTGTTCCTTATTGTCGGGGGACATTTACAGAGCTACATTCGCATAATACGATCACGATCCTGAACTGATTTATAATAGAAAGCCACATCCTATTGTGTTAATATTTAATTGAGTTATATATATATATAGAAATAATCATAATGTCATAGTTGTGCGGTGCGTTAAGCAATTAAAATTCTGTTATTAAGTTTTCTCAAAACGGAAGCCTTTTGAAGGATGAACGAACTCACAGATGTTTATTTGCCGCAGGAGTTCGCAGACCCAAGAACTAGCATGATAAAAATAAGCAAGACGGTGGTATCTATCCGTGCAAGTTTACTTTGCAAACAAAACGATTTATCACGCATCACACATTCCTTACACTGGTGAATCACAAAGCCATTACCACCATTAGCAACACATATTACTCAAAGCGGTTTACTGGTGGTAGGACCTCTTGTGAGTCCGCACGGGTATATACCACCACCCTGCCTATTTCTGCCGTGAAGCAGTAATGCGTTTCGGTTTGAAGGTTGGGGCAGCCGTTGTAACCATACTGAGACCTTAGAACTCATATCTCAAGGTGGCTCCGGTAACCACTTAACACCAGGTGAGCTGTGCGTCCGTCCCCCCATCTAAGCAATAAAAAAAATATAAAAATACCTATGGCATTACAAAGTATTCTAACATATCTACATTTTTTCTGATACTGAAAACATAATGTTGAATACATGAATGATCCCCCTAGATCCCGAGTGAAATCGCGTGACTAGCTCTTTACTCGGCGATATTCCAAAGATATATCCAACGTCAATCTATATATTAATACGTGAAGCAAAAACTTTGTATCCCTTTTTACGAAAATTGCGCGGACGGAGGAGTATGAAATTTTCCACACTTATAGAGAATATAGAGAAGAAGTGCACAATGCTAATATTTTTTTAAAATATTGCATAAAAGATGCATTAAATCAATAAAGAAAACATTACACACACTACATACCATGTATTTGACGCACACACGCATGCATATTATTATTGTCAAGCTTTTGTTCTTGACGTCTGTTGTCAAATTGAGATGAAATATTGTTTGTCTTTGTTAATATTTTTTATAGTGTAGTCTTGGCGAAATTTGTGATTATAGAAGTATAAAATACAATCATAATAGTGTACAAACTTACAATTCCAATTAATTATAGTCGAATTTCGACTACTGTTGGGACCTCTAGTAAACATAAAAACATGATATAAAATTAACCCGACCGATCCTATTAACGTAGAATCATTTCGTAATGCCCCTAGTACACTGATATCGATAGCGATAATGCCGGATTACGATCTCACAGAATTCACGCGGTTGCGAAATATCATATTATCAGAATCGGAATAATCTACGGCCGGTAACGAGGACGGAGGCCGATTGTCGGCGGCGGTTAATGGAACCACGCACCCACGCACCTCATCGGAATCTGGAGCGGCTGTTGCCAACTCTGTTCCAAGTGACATTCTTGCTCTGAACAACTGTAATTTACGAATCACACATTCAAATTATATCGTACAGCAGAATGCGTCCAAAAAGCTATTAATGTGGTACAATCATTGTAACATTACATTATTTTATTGGCTTAGATGCATGCGGTGACGTGATCACGGCCCGGTTTATCGATCACTGCATCATATAGACGTCACAGCCTATATGCCGCTGTCAACCTTGCGACAAAGGATTAAGGTGTCAATTGCATTGCTGCTGCATACAAGCCTGTCCTTTAACCCTCAGACACAGCCCACTGACAGCCCACTGAGTTTCTCGCCGGATCTTCTCAGTGGAACCTGATTCCGATCCGGTGCTAGATTCAGCGAAGCACTGCTCTTGCTAGGGCCAATGTTAGCAAATTCTCTCATGTTGAGTCCCTGAATTCCGTTGTGCGAGCGTAGCTGAAGTATCCCCTTAAGCTACCAGCGATTAGGTAGGAAGAAATAACGAAAAAGTTTCCCTAGAAACTTTGTTTTTTTTATTGCCCTTGTAGGCAGACGAGCATACGGCTCTGTATGCATGCATACGGTACCTGATGGTGAGTGGTTACCGTCGCTCATGGACTTCAGCAATGCCAGGGCAGAGCCAAGCCGCTGCCTACCGTTGAGTACTCTCCACAAGCCTCGTTTGAAGAAGGACGAGTCATAGCGCTCGGGAAACACCGTGGGAGGGGAGGGGAGCTCATTCCAAAGCCGGATGGTACCGGATGGAACTGAATATTGCTTGGGAACAGAAATACTAATCACTCCAGTAACACCAGTGCTAAGTAATTAATTAAGAAAAACAGATGTTTTTTGTACTTCTGAACTTTTCCTTTTTAAATATAGATGGTGATTTACAGAACAATAACAAAGTCATATCGCTTTTTTTCTCTAACTTTTCTTTAAAAAACTTCACAGAAATCGATTACAATTATGTCCTAAAACATGAGCAACCTCAACTATGAAAAGAAAGCTTGACTAATATCTTCAAGCAAATTAAAATTATACGAAAGATGGATGCAATGAAACACAAACTTATGACCATATGTAAATTGTTTTACTGTCCGTTGCAGTCATTTTATAATATTTAATTATTTTAAGGCACGCCATGCGGCTACCTTAATATCTCTATTTGGATGTAAACAATAGGTTACAGCCACGTACGTTTAAATAGTACAACCGATCATTTCAAATAACGCGTTCACGTAATTCATAGTGTAACCACACATCAATGGATGAGTTAGAAATAACCAAAAAGCTCTGAAAATTTATTTCAATAACAATAAAAAATACAAAATATTTTGTTAACCCCTTCGTTTTCGTTAAGGTCTGTAACTTATGAATATTCAAGGAGGTGATATATTCTCTGATATCTGCTACTCAGAGTTCTGCTCTTGACATTTTGAACTTCTTAATTGAATAGATGTGTGAAAGAATTTACGGTCGGCCTGGTGTAATATTATTACTGGATCCCATAAATTCACACTGAAACATGAACTCGAAGTCTCAATTGAATTTGGTAACGGCTATCCCATTCTTTAAGCTGGGACATATGACTCGGGGTAGAAATACGCAGAATGATGATACCTACCGGTACCTACCAGTTGGCTTACCCAGCAATTCCATGCGCTCTGTGGAAGATCTTCCCTTTGTCGTTAAGCGCTCGGAACCTCTGGGTCTGCGGAGGGACTTCGGTTCCCTCTGTATTTTGTACCGTATGTTCCATGGGGAATGCTCTGTGGAATTGTTCGAGATGATACCGGCATCTCGTTTTTACCATCGCACCGCCCGCCACCGGAGTAGAGTTCATCCATACTACCTGGGGCCACTGCGGTCATCCACAGTGCGTTTCCAGGGGTCTTTTTTGCCACGTACCATCCGGCTATGGAATTAGCTCCCCTCCACGGTGTTTCCCGAGCACTTTGACATGTCCTTCTTCAAACTAAGCTTGTGGAGAGTATGAAGCGGTAGGCAGCGGCTTGGCTCTGCTCCTCGCATTTCTGAAGTCCATGGGCGACGGTAACCACTCACCATCAGGTGGGCCGTATGCTCGTCTGCCTACAAGGGAAATAAAAAAATAAATAAAAAAATAATCCTCTCAAAACATGTTCTATTTTATAATATACGACAGCCGTTGTGCTATTGTAATGGAGACTTCAATGCTATTTCTCAATCTGAGCAGCTACTTAAGCTGCGGTACTGGTGAACAATTACAACAACAAAACTACGATTACTTAGACGCTTCAAATTTAATATCCAATAATACACCTTTTTAATACGCTTTTATTAGCTTCAGACGTATGTATGTTAGTATGTAACGGAATCTTTGAACATGATTTTGACCCCCTCCAAAAAGTTGGATCAGCTCGAAATTTGGCATACTTATTAAGGACCGATGACAATTAAATATTAAAAAAAAATTATTGAAAAACTTGAAATTTAAAAAAAAAACAATAAAATATTTTTTTCTTAGACTATTTTTAATTCAAATTTATTAAAAAATATTTTCTATTTTTTAGTTGGATTTTCTATAAAAGCGTATTTATTTAGTTTTTTTAAACTAATATTTATTTTATAAATTAAATTAATTCTCCGCATACGTCCCTTCTTCGACTTCGCCTCACGAGATAAATGTCGGTGTTTTTCCGAGATACCTATAAAGAAAGTCTCGAAGGAACGTATTATTGTGGTCACTATTCACACCACACAAACATCACACAGCGTATAACTCGGATGAATTTCATTGCGGTTTCATCGCTTTTGAACCTCGTAAAACTAATGTGTTCCGTGTAAATTCACATTCAATATCCATGTTCATAACATTCTGTTAAATGTTTCATATTACTTATCTGTACCGTTAAAACAGAATATGGCTTTTGCACACACTTTCTAATAAAGTTACACGAAAGTTTCGCGATTTTGTTTGACTCTGGATTCGTACTCTTAATACCTTTTTTTTTTCCACAGGAGAAAATCGCCGGATCCCCACCCGCGCGGCAGGTGGGGTATGTGGGAGTCGAACCTCACTAAAAACTCCTGCCGCTCACAACCGGCGCCCTACCTCGGACCGGGCCGGAGCCCAGTCGGGGCTATTGAGACGGCGGGACAGGGTTGACGCAGAGCACATTACATCCA
Source organism: Bombyx mori (assembly GCF_030269925.1). NCBI lineage: Eukaryota > Metazoa > Arthropoda > Insecta > Lepidoptera > Bombycidae > Bombyx > Bombyx mori. The sequence continues at coordinate 3,478,557 of NC_085128.1, forward strand.
TCCATCCTACCGTCCCACGGACGCCGGACCGGCGGCCGCCAGCGACACGACCACCGGTTCCCTCGTTCAGCGGGCCGAGAGCCCGCTTTGATGGCGCCGCGTTACACCTTCCCCCAGAGCGGTCGGGGGAACGCGGTCTACCATCACCCGGCTACTCTTAATACCTTAGCTATTATTTATTAAGAATACCTTGAAATGTAATAATAAAAAGATTCAATAGTTGATTAAAGTAGACTGCTGCCGTAGTAGCATTCGTTCATATCAATAATACGTCCACTATTTTTCGCTCTGCACTTTATACGTTTTAATAGAGAGTCGATCTATCGACGGTTTTCGCTCAAAGAGTTAAATAGTGGGACAGCCCTTATGAAATGCAATTTAGACTTCAGCCTCATTTCTGAAGGTCGTTGGTAGCATTAAAGTCGTGATTCCTAAGATCTTTAGCAACAGTTTAACATCAATGTGCTTAGTGCGAGTTTTTTAACTTTCTCGATAGCGTAAAAGTTAACTCAAAGTATGCAGTTGGAACAGCGCCTCTAGCGGTTAACGTAAGCAAACGTTCCAACTCTATACTAATTTGAGTTAACTTTTACGCTATCGAGAACGTTAAAAAACTCGCACTAAGCACATAAGTGGACCGTGACTATCCTTATATACAATACTGCAAAAAAACCTTTTGAATCAACTATGATACAATTTCTATATTACTATTATTATTAAAAGCATTCCAATTCCTCAAAGCTAAATTCTATAAAGAAATCATTAAGCATAGTCTTCGTAATAAACCTTGCTCATAATTACAAAACACTTTCGCTAGATTTCCCTGAGTCGCAGCTCAATACAATGTCCGCTGTGTACATCATAATTCAATGTTCTAATCTCGGTACATTAGTAAGACGGTATCACTATCAGGGTCGGCGCCGCGCCTAGGGCTCGCTCACTTCGGTGAGTCGCGTCGCTTTTTTGGACGAAGCTCCTTATGGGACGATGCAGTACCCTAAACGGGAAAAAACGTCCGTAACGTAATATTTTTATTATTTATGTATAGTCTTAGTATGATGGCTATACAGTGTTTAATGTATAGTCTACGTGATGACGGTTATTATTATTATTATTCATATAAATAGCTGTTTCTTTGCATATTATTATTATATATTTTTTATAACTCATTGTGTATAAAATATAGTTGATAACTTTGTAAAGTAGTTTTTTTTATCAATTAAAAATCATCATAAAAAATGTATAACCGAATAATTATTTTCTTTATACCTCGAATGGAACTTAAAATTAATATTTTTATAATAAGGAACTTCGTTCCTATCCGGTGTCCCACGACACCACACACCTTATTTTTTTCCTACTTATTCTAGTAACCTCGAGGGATTATTCTAGATTCGCCGAACTAGTAGGTGAGCTCACGGGGCTCAAACCTGACGACGTTGCTAACACGAACCCTAGCAAGAGCCGTGCTTCGCAGAATCTACCACCGGATCGGAAACGCGACCCACTGAGAAGATCCGGCGAGAAACTCAGTGGGCTGTCTGTAGGTTAATTTATTCGTCGAGCTCTTTGTCCAAGCGACGGGTTCGACGAGAACGATGACCGGTGTCCCGTCGCAACTATCTGTCGCGACGTTGTTAAGTCGTCATGTCATTTAATTATAATTTGCGTAATTAATAATGATAAGACCTCTTTCGAGCCCGCACGGGTAGGATAGCACCGGCGTGCCTAAATGTGCCGTGAAGCAGTAATGCGTTTCGGTTCGAAGGATCGGACGTTGTCCTGCAAAAATTGATACTTAGAACTAACTTATATCCTAAGAGTGGTGATGACATTTACGTTGTCCGTGATGAGATGGGCCGTGAGCTTGTCCACCTATCTAAATAACAAAAAAAAGGATCAGACTGCAATCAAGCACGATAATTTTCAGCGGTAATTTACATCTATTATACATATTCGATTCCAAAATTAAATATATTTTTTAATTAAGTAGAATTAATTCGGCTTCATTTTTTTGTAACAGAATTTTTGATCGTTATTTTCACTAACTTCAGTCTTGAAGTCAAGCACACGCATCAAGGACCGATGATAATACAATAATTTTATAACTTCGCTCTAAAATCCTGACCAGAGATCCTCCTCCGCCTCCGTGCGTCGTGTTCCTCAGTGCTGAGGATCATGACCTTTACGGAGTACATACGTAAAGGTTTTCTTAGGAAAATTACAGGTGGTGGGTTCCCGCGTCCTTCCACAGCAGAATTTCAGAGGCGATTTAGTTCCTCTGGGCTACTGAAGCCCTAGTTCGGGTTAGTTGATCGCCAGCCGTTGCTCGGCGATAATTTTTTACGGCTGGGTAGTTGGCAACCGACGCCAACCCTCCTCTTTTTTCATCCGGGCTTGGGACCAGCAATGGCAGAGTTGCCATTGCAAGACCAGAGATAAAAGGACTTTAAAAAAAAAAGTTTGTTCGGCTTGCTATTTAAGTGAGGTTTTTTTAACTGCAATATTTTGCTTTTATTTTTTGTGCTGTATTTTATGTGCTCTGGAAGTAATGTGTTGTTTTTTGATTGATTTGATTGATATTTGAATTCGATATGCAATAAAGTATAATGTATTCTTTTTTCTATTTCCGATTATGAAATTAAAGTAAATTACTTTCTAAATAACATTACTGTAACGAAAACTATAAAAATGAACTGAATAAATCGATTTTTTTAGACATCATAACAATATCAACATCACAAAAAAAAAACAACAACAATAAAATACCAATTTAAAATCGGCACTGCACAGCGCCTAAGGTCCTGTTCCCATGAGGCGGGGTTCAGATCGTGACCGCGCCGAGCTGACCTTTGTCAACCACGTCACAGACCAACAACTCAGATATGAAACCAAAGGATACGAAAACTAGGTTTTAATACTTACCGGGACCACCGCGGGCGACCACAAGACACGTTGACGTTTAAAATTGGTTTCCGCGTGATGATGTTACATGTTCTTTAAGGTGCAGTTCACTTAAAACATTTTGTATGCTTGTTTCAAAGTTGAGACGGTTCAAAGCAGACGTATACTCATCTATAGCGGCCGGTAAGATGCCAATGCGCGCCGAAAAGTACCATGCCGCATATATTTTCTATTAGTTACCGCAAATTACGGGAAACATGCTAGATTGTTTTTTTATCAGCCTGCCAACGGCTCGACAAGCAGTGTCACACTAACAAAAGGGTTTGAAGGCATTTAAGGTGAGGTCTCTTTTTTGAAAATCCTAATAGATGCAATATGTTTTTTTTAATATGTAACGAACATGATAGCAGTTATCGTTTATACTAGAATTACTGCAAGCGGTCGACAGGGCTGTGCCCTGTCAGAGTAGACGTCCTTGACCGACGGTGACCACTCACCATTAGGAACGTACGATCGTTCTATCGACTAATTGAACTTGAAAAAAAAAAGATATTCCTAAGCTCTTTAAATAAAACCGTGCTGTATAAATAAAACAAAAATTTGAAACCGGAGCTGAATTCTGTAATCACTATCACATTCGTATTCATAAAATTGTTAAAAAATATAAATTACCTATGTAGGTATATCGGTTTAACTTCAAAACCACTGATTCGAAATACATAGTTTGAAGCCCGGGAACTTTACTGCTACGCAGCCCACTGAGTTTCTCGCCGGATCTTCTCAGTGGGTCGCGATTCCGATCCGGTGGTAGACTCTGCGAAGCACTGCTCTTGCTAGGGCTAGTGTTAGCTAATACTCTCAGGTTGAGTCCGTGAGCTCACCTACCCGTCCGGGCGTAACTGGAAACTAGGTAGGGGAAAAAAATGCCATCGTCTACGCGGCTCAATGTATACGCGAAGCCAGGCCACGTTCGGAAGGCTAATAATAATCTCTATATATAAAAATGAATTGCTGTTCGTTAGTCTCGCTAAAACTCGAGAACGGCTTGACCGATTTGGCTAATTTTGGTTTTGAATTATTTGTGGAAGTCCAGAGAAGGTTCAAAAGGTAGATAAATATGAAAATGCTCGGAATTAAATAAAAATAACAATTTTGTTTTTCCTTTGATGTAGGGACACAGACATCAGACGAATCAGAACGACTTTTGTTTGTTTCAAGTTTATTTTATACAAAAGCTTAGATCTTTTATTTATCGATTGAGGCATTACGAAGTCTGCCGGGTCAGCTAGTTAATTAATAAAAACCACTTTTGAAAGCAGCTAAATATATCTCCTTCAATTATCTGCAATATTGAATTTCACGTTCTGCATTCCGATGCCAAAACGTTCACGTGCGCTTCGACAATGTCCAAAATACCGTTTTAGTATTCACATCAGGGCCGGTCTGACTCAGAACTGGATCTCCCTCCGGTTTTTGTGATTCATTCCTTAGATCTGAGTCAGATTCTAACTTCGTATTTTACGTTTAGTCTGAGTATTTTGATTATACGAATGAGTAAGTTATAGAAGATATATTCTACTGTTTGTGTATTATCGGAGAAATGATTCTTTAACGTTTAAGAGACATTTGGAATTGAACCATTCTGAGTGAAGCCACATATTTTTAATGCTTGGTAAAGGTTATACAAATACGCACGCGGTCACTTGCAGCAGGAGTAGTTAGAACAGTAATTACCTAATTTTTTTTATGTTAAGATGTTATTCCTTCTGCGTGTAGGACGTAGGTACAGTTACTTCCTGAAAGAAATGAGCACCTGCCTCCGAAATTTGAATACAGCCATAGTTACATTTGCTTCTTACGAGCATCGCAATAAGCACTTCAAATAATTACTACTACATAATAAATATAAAATAAATACCCAGTTGTCAATTACATTAATTCACAGAAAAAAAAATTACGTTTCACAAAAGCAAGCAACAAAGTAAACAGAAAAACCATCCAATTACACTTTATTCACCCCAAAATGAGCTCAATTAACGTTAAAAATACCATAAAGGAACTATAATTTATGAGATTGCTCATTAAACACAATTATTATTATAATGAAAACCAAATACCAAGGAACACCGTTATGACGATTCATAAAAACCGGTAAAAATATATATTTCGGCATTCAGATTAAATCGACGAATCGAATTTACGATTTTTTCAACGTGACGTTTGCATATTATGGATATGTAAAATCAAAAATTAATAATTTCAAAAAGAATGTTTTGTTTGTTTACTTTTCTTAATGTCTCGAAATGAAGAGCCTGCGATAAAAATGCATCTGTGTTTTTGTACTACCTGTACGAGGCTAGTCCGTTACTCGTTTTTATTATAACTTATTTAAATAAAATCAATTACACGATTTTTTTAATTTTTTTTTATTGCTTAGATGGGTGAACGATTATATTATATTTTTATTTATATTCCTTTACTTTTAAAGCAATATAAACTTTAACAGGACTTCTTCGTTTAAAATATTGTACGTTTTAATTCTTTCGCACGCTACACTTGTTTCTCGTTATACATAATTACACACCCTGTATTATACAGTTTCAGAAAACAAAGACAATGAGTAATCATTATTAAACTTGTGTAATTAACATTTAATGTTTAATTAAAAAAAGACGGTAGTTACAACAATATTTAAATGTCGCCGAATACCATCTTAGTCGTCCGTGACCACGAGTTTTTTAATGAATCCGAAAAGAGGGAACTACTAAATTAGGAATATTAAAGCGAGATTAAACTATAAAAGTAGTTATAGTTATGTTTCGCGAAAGCCAAATTAACTCATAGACACAGCCCACTGAGTTTCTCGCCGGATCTTCTCAGTGGGTCGCGTTTCCGATCCGGTGGCAGATTCTGCGAAGCACGGCTCTTGCTAAGGTTCGTGTTAGCATCGTCGTCAGGTTTGAGCCCCGTGAGCTCACCTACAAACGTTAGGGTTACGCTGAAATAGCCTCTCAAGGCTCTCAGCTTAGGTAGGAAAAAAAAAAAAAAAAGCCAAAAATAACAAACACTACAAGTCTTTGTGACTCCACATAGTTAGCCACAAAGAAAATGTCCATATTTGAAAATATATAGCTTACTAACTAGCAGAAAATAAAACTATTGCACTATTCCACTTTTATTGTTATCCACTATTATTTTCTCAAAATCTTCTCAGTTAATATAATTAAGAATTAACTGACACCTTTTTTACGCATTGCTCATTCAATCGTCTTCGCCATCTTGCTTTTCTCTCAGTCACATCTTAATGTGTACGCCCAGCCGGTTTTTTTTATTGCTTAGATGGGTGAACGAGCTCACAGCCTACCTGGTGTTAAATGGTTACTGGAACCCATAGACATCTACAACGTAAATGCGCCACCCACCTCGAGATATAAGTTCTAAGGTCTCAAGTATAGTTACAACGGCTGCCCCATCCTTCAAACCGAAAAGCATTACTGCTTCACTGCTGAAATAGGCAGGGTGGTGGTACCTACCCGTGCGGACTCACAAGACGTCCTACCACCAGTAAAACGCGGCTTGAAAAAAATCCGTAACTGCAGTAGCGGCTTGCCTTTTTTATTAACAATCCCGATGTCTGGAAGCAATCGGACTAGCTTAACTCTAGTGAACCGTCAAAGGCCGTGAAAGTCAAAATTACAAAACCTTATCAGCAATCAAAACGAATATATCTCGGCTATTATTACAAAAACACTATTAAAATGTTCATAATCTATGTTCGAATCAGTGCACGGCGTGGCCAGCTTCGCATTCTGTTATAAATCCTCCGTATTTCATTTGACCTATTGCGGAATCGGTTTTGATACAGCGTTGCTTGTTTAACGCCCTGCCCCTTCTAATTTTATTGTGTTTATTGCATTATAACGAACTGCCTCGTTATAAAAATGAAATGTGGTTAAAAGATAATCTCATGTTAAAACGATTAATTATTGTGTAATTAACGATGACGTAAGATCTTCGGCGAAGAGGTGTCGGAATTTTGCCTGTTGCTGTATTTTCTTGCATGACCGCTCCTTCTATTGGGCTCCATAGTCGCATAGTCTTTGAGCATTTTATCAATCATATAAAATTAATGAAACGATTGCTAGTATTATTAATGAACTAGCTTTTGCCCGCGACTTCGTCCGCGCGGAATAGTTCAGAAATAATGCTTTATTTTAGAACAAATTCGGTTAGCATAAAAAATGTTATAGTGAGCCAACCTTAACATATAGACATATGCTGTCGCGGACTTTTTTTAGATCATTTAAAGGGGAACAATTCTGTCATACATTATTTTATCGAAACTTTAACCGTTTCTGCAGCGCACGCAGCGAAAGCTCTCATAAAGAAAGCAGCCCGATTTTGAAACATTCTCTGTTGGTGCTGCGCTTGTATTGGTCTTAGTGATGTGATATAGCCTATAGCCTTTCTCGATAAATGGGCTATGTAACACTGAAAGAATTTTTCAAATCGGACCAGTAGTTCCTGACATTAGCGCGTTCAAACAAACAAACACTTCATATTTATAATATTAGTATAGATATGATGATCTTTTGTCTTTTTTTTTATTGCCTTTGTAGGCAGACGAGCGTACGGCCCACCTGATGGTAAGTGGTTACCGTCGCCCATGGACTTCAGCAATGCCAGGAGCAGAGCCAAGCCGCCGCCTACTGCTTAATACTCTCCCCAAGCCTCGTTTGAAGAAGGACATATCATAGCTCTCGGGAAACACCGTGGAGGGGAGCTCATTCCATAGCCGGATGGTACGTGGCAAAAAAGTCCTCTGGAAACGCACTGTGGATGACCGCAGTGGCTCCAGGTATTATGGATGAACTCTACTCCGGTGGCGGGCGGTGCGATGGTAAAAACGAGATGTTGGTATCATCTCGAACAATTCCTCAGAGCACTCCCCATGGAACATGCGTTACAAAATACAGAGGGAACCGCTGCTTAATGTTTTGGGCAGATTTAATGTCAAGTTTTACTCTCAATACTTCAGTCCACGTTGCTATCCACACAACCGAGGATAGGCAGGAGTGGCGCAGGATAATCCAGGAGAAAGCTATTAGAGGAGGCCACGACCCTCAGCATTGAGGATTATCGACATAAGGACGAATGTCAACTCAACCAAAGTAACCGCTGAGCAAGTTCCTATTTTTCAGATCGGCAGCTGATCTCCGGTCCACCTAGTACTGGTCACCAAGGGCAATAGGCAACACAACGTGAATACTGTTACACACCGTCAGACAAATTAGATTCTCAACTGTACTGTAAAACGACTCTCCTTGCCACACTACGCGGTCGAGAAAGGAAAAAATTGTTGGACCTACCGACGCCCAACCTGAAGTAACTATGAAATCTCATCAATATCAATAAAAGCGTTTTTTTTTTAAATAAATTAAACAAAGAACCTCAAAAGTCAAACATACGAATCGAAAACAGAAAATCTCGTACCGATTAAGATAGCTAACGAAATCATTTATCTTTCCATATTAAAATATTTGCCCAAAACGTCACCGAGTGACATAACGGCAAACGAGCCGTATTATAATGATAAATTGCATCTGATGAGAGTACGAGCAAAACGAACACGAACTTATTATTTCACTCCACACAACATCAACTGAACATTTATCATAATTAATTGCCAAACGAAACTAATTCGTGTTGCTTAGAACAGAAAAGCTATCAACAATATCCGTGTTTGTTGTTAGTGTATAATTTTGAAATGATTTTTTGTTTGGACGTGTTTTTCGTTGTGTAACATCGCCGCGGGGGTGTGAGCGAAGCCTTTAATCAGCCCCTAAAGTGACCATACATATTACAGCGATTCATTGGTCAGTCAATGACAGGGTTAATTTATTTACATATAATCTTAATTTGGAACCAATAAATTAAAAGTGAAACACACTTTTGATGCATGTCGGCTATTTATCTAAATTTAGTATCGATATTGAAATTATAAGATTGTAAGTTTGATTTGAATATGATTGATTTGAAGATACGCAACAAACAAAGTACAGCTTAATAATATAGTTTAAGATTTCCTAGTAATTTACGAAATGCTAAATATTTAAAAAGAGCAAGAAAAACGCCTTATGTTGTTTGATATTATAACATTATCATCCAAAAGCCGCAGCGTAAGCGCAGCGTTGGGCGTCCCCCTGCCCGTTGGACCGATGACTTGCGGCGATATGCTGGGAAAGATTGGACGGGGAAGCCGGAGGATCGTTCATTGTGGCGGACTATGGAAGAGGCCTACATCCAGCAGTGGAGAGATACAGGCTAATGACGATCCAAAAGCAGACATCAAAATAGAGCCAAACTTAAAAAATAAAAGAAAGGCTCCGAGCACGTATTCGAACGTAACCAAAAAGTCGAAAAAGACCAACTAAAATTCTAAAAAAAAAAACAATTTTCTGAAATTTAAATTAAAAAAAAAAACATTTCAAAGTGCAGTTTATCTGGTTTTTTTTTTGACAACAAAGCATAACGTATCGTAATATATTGCACCTCATATTTTCAAGCTATGTTGTAGAACACCTCGATAATATAAACCTCGGTCATACTGTAAAGTATAACGTGAGACGGACAGACAGGCTTGCGACAGCATAATCATAACGTTGACATTCGCTCGAGGCACAAGGAAGCATATTTAATAACTGGACATTTTCACTAGGTACAACTCACAACTATTTTTGTTTGATTAGAGGACTAGCACACTTCTTCGGTTACGCTTAGGCTTGATTTACTGTTTTTATATTTTTTCTCGGGAGTGCGCACTCTCGTAAACCGGAGGCTTTAAACATCAAATTGTGAATGCCATCTTTTTTTTTTTTATTGTGTTGATGGGTGGACGAGATCACAGCCCACCTGGTGTTAAGTCGTTACTGGAGCCCATAGACATCTACAACGTAAGTATAGTTACAACGGCTGCCCCAAACCGAAACGCATTACTGCTTCACGGCAGAAATAGGCAGGGTGGTGGTACCCACCCGCGCGGACTCACAAGAGGTCCTACCACCAGTAATTAGGCAAATTATAATTTTGCGGGTTTGATTTTTATTAGACGATGTTATTCCTTCACCGTTGAAGGCAATCGTGAACATTCGTTGAGTACGTATTTCATTAGAAAAATTGGTAACCGCCTGAGATTATAAGAAAGGCTCCTCAACACACCAATTCATGCGTTTGGGTGCAACATTCTTTTCGTTCCCACATTACAAATTATTGTTTGTTAAGAAAATACTTACTACTCCTTTTTAGGGGTCACTTTCAAGAGCTGTATCGGTAACCATCATAGAACACAACATATTTGACTGATGGATAAATCTCACTTACGGCCTTTTCAAGATAAACTCGCACATATACAAGTTATGAAAAACATCATTTGGACCGTCAGTCTACCGAGCAATTTCACCCCCTCAGTGAAAGATTTTCTCTTTATCGTTAACTCCAAACATCTTTTGCTATTCTTTATTTCATATGCCTCCACTTTTTTAAATTAGACGTAAGAGAAAATCTTAATTTTATCAAATCCTGAAATTTGTTAACAGGCCCAGCAGATTTTGCCATATCCGGAAAATAATATAAATCTGATCGCATTGCTAATTTTAATTCCAAATTTAAGCCCTTGAGCACAAAAAAGTATCAAAATCCATCTGGCAGAAACCTTCATACGTCCCGTCTCCCTTTTAAACTGACAAAAAGATCCTGAGTGCCATCTAGTTTTCCAAATCATTCTCATTATTACGTATATTTTAAGACCAAAAATATCCAAATCGGTCCAACAGCTCTCAACTGATGCAATTACCAACTAACGCCCATTCATTTTTATTTGGATAAACCCTGAGTTTTTTTTTAATTTTCGTTGCATTCAATGATCAGACGAGAACGATATGGCCACAATAATGCAATCAAAAAGACATGAATACTTCTCCCCAGAAATCGGTAGTTTGGATGTACCCTTACTTCTTATAATATGAATTACCCTCATAATAACTGCATAACTACATTCAAATATATTCTTGTACTTTATTTTTTGCACTCTTTTGTTATTTAATATACTTAGTTATTGATGACGAGACATCAAGACATAGTAATTATTACGTTAACAACTTACCCCCAGAGCAAGGAAGGTGCAGTAACTAGTTACTAGCCATTTCATATCCTACTGTCTCTAGTCGACGGCCTGTTGAAGCTGCTTAATTAAGATAATCAAAAGTAGCTTTAATCTTATTTACATAATATTGATTAAGCAGCTCCCAAGTTTTGCCTTCTTACTTACTTACTTACTAATTATTCACATAACGAAATTAGAGACCTACCAGATCGCAATGCCAGGTGTCTTGAAAAAGACTTTTGAGTCCAAATATTAAAGATATATCAAAAAAAATAACAATGCAAATATCTGGAAACTAACAAAATAGAATTGAGCATATTAGCATTTAGTGAGCAGGAAAATTTGGTGAACACTATAATTTCGACACATTATTCAACACATTATGGACAAAAAACGAGAGAAAATAGAGAGGCTGGCCATTCAGAAGAGGCGTTCGCGAGAGACAGAAATGGAGGCAGCTAAAGCAGCTTTGCTAAGAAATCGCCAAAATACAAAATATTGGAAAATATAAAAATGTCTAAAAAAGGTACTTACTGGTGTTGGTTTTATTACTGGTGGTAGGACATCTTGTGAGTCCGTGCGGGTAGGTACCACCACCCTGCCTAATTCTGCCGTGAAGCATTTCGGTTTGATGGGTGGGGCAGCCATTGTAACTATACTAGAGACCTCTTAGAACTTATGTCCCTAGGTGGGTGGCGCATTTACGTTGTAGATGTCTATGGGCTCCAGTAACCACTAATATCAGGTGGGCTGTGAGCTCGTCAACCCAACGAAGAAAAAAAAAGTACTTAAGTGTTCTCTTGGTTTTCACGAGTCATAAACATAACTAAAACTAGTTTTATGGTTTAATATCGACCACGTTTTAGTCGTCCGCGACTAGAAAAACTGTGCAGTATTCGAAACATTACAAATAATGTAATGAAGTTAAAAGAATGCGAGAATAAAAAAATCTTTGTTAAGTTACGAAAAAACTAACATTAACTCATCAAAATCAAGTAATGGTCAACACATCACTTACATCTTTGGTCGAACACATTGAACACAACTAACGTGTTACATCATAGTGTCCACAAACAAAAAGGTGGTAAACGAAGCATAAATTACAAAATGACGCCTCAATCAACTTAAGCTCACTTGGCTTGATTCGGAGCTGACCGAGCGCCTAGTCTATTTCAATTTCAGTCAACAAAAGTTACATTTGTATTCGGATACATTTCATAATAAAATATCTTTGTTGTTATTATTACAATTTAACCAAAATTTTGTTAATTTGCTGCTTATTGATTATGTGTAATTAACAATATTTATTATTTCAGATACCTTTTATGAATTACGTTAATATAAATATCATGTACTTCGCTATCTCTAATGTTCTTTATAATATTATTGACTCAACAACATTCTATTTAATAATTTGGTTCCTGAGAAACACGGTGTTGAAATTTACCGACGGTAACCACTCACTCACTATCAGATGGGCCATATGCTCGTCTCCCTACAAAGACAATAAAAAACCAAACCCTCAGAAATCAGTCAACAGATTTTTTTTAAAACTTTTGTAACTGTCAAAATTAAACTGACTGCAAAATTTCTAAACTGTACAACACATAAGAAATCAATCAATCACGAACAAACACAACAATATACAGTAATGGCGCAACGCATTACTTTCCATTATTTAGAAGTAAGTAAAAGAGCCCGGAGTTCTTCCGGCGCGATGCCCATGTTGAATAACAAACAATCAATTGATCATTAATCTGTAACTTTAATAGTATGACGGATGACGCTCACACCATAGTTTAGCTTCGTTAAAATTATTGAGCGTTATCGGTTTTTCAACGTAGATTAGTACCAGGGCATCATGACGCCGCGGGGCGAAGCTAGTCTAAAAAAAGTAGCCTAAGTTATTCCTTATATCATCAGCTACCTGTCAGTGAAAGTCCCGTCAAAATCAGTCCAGCCATTCAGACAGATAGACAGAAAGACAGACAAAATTGTAAAAAAAATTATTTTGGTGTATGTACCGTATAACTAGTCCAGTCATAAGTATTGTCACACAGTAAAAACTTTTCTTTTAGAATGCTGGCCACAAAAAAGTTTATTGAATTCGAATTTCGAATTGTTCATGAAATTAAAATGTATACTTTTTAGAATTTTACTCATTTTTAAATATGGAGTGGACGCTTAAAGAAGACCGTGTTGCAGTTATTGCGTTGCATCGTTGCGGTTACGCGCCAATTTAAATTTTTAACATACTGAGAAATTTGAATATAACCAAAAGATTTGTTTATCGTACCATCAAACGATACAATGAAGACTCTAGTGTAGATGACAGGTCAAGAAGTGGTCGCCCTCGGTCTGTTAGGACTCCAGCAGTGATAAAAGCTGTGAAGGCGCGAATTCAAAGAAATCCCAAACGTAAGCAGAAACTGTTTGCCCTTCAGATGGGGTTAAGCAGAACCATGGTGAAAAGGGTGTTAAATGAAGACTTAGGGCTTCGGGCATATCGAAGAAAAACAGGACATCGTTTGAATGCTCGTCTAATGGACCTGAGACTGAAGAGATGCCGCGCTTTGTTGAAGCGGTACGCGGGAAAAAAATATCGGGAAATTCTTTTTTCGGATGAAAAAATTTTTACCTTAGAAGAGAGCTACAACAAACAAAATGATAAGGTGTACGCACACAGTAGTGAAGAAGCGAGCAACCGTATTCCGCGTGTCCAACGAGGTCATTTTCCATCCTCGCTCATGGTATGGTTGGGAATTTCTTATTGGGGCTTAACAGAGGTACATTTTTGTGAGAAAGGTGTAAAAACGAATGCAGTTGTGTATCAAAATACAGCCCTGACGAACCTTGTGGAACCTGATTCTATTACCATGTTCAATAACAGGCACTAGGTATTCCATCAAGATTCGGCGCCAGCTCATAGAGCGAAGAGCACACAAGACTGGCTGGCGGCGCGTGAAATCGACTTCATCCGGCACGAAGACTGGCCCTCCTCCAGTCCAGATTTGAATCCGTTAGATTACAAGATATGGCAACACTTGGAGGAAAAGGCGTGCTCAAAGCCTCATCCCAATTTGGAGTCACTCAAGACATCCTTGATTAAGGCAGCCGCCGATATTGACATGGACCTCGTTTGTGCTGCGATAGACGACTGGCCGCGCAGATTGAAGGCCTGTATTCAAAATCACGAAGGTCATTTTGAATAAAATTTAGTGTCATAAGAATCTATGTTTTGTTAAGTTCATTTTGGTATATGAATGGTTACATAATGAATAAACTTGTTTCAATTATTTTACATTAAACATGTGACAGAATTTATGACCTGACTAGGTATATATTCATATGCATGTAGTAAAAAGCGGTTATTTCAATATTACAAACAGACACTCCAATTTTATTTATATGTATAGATATCACACTTAAAAAACATTAATTTTAGATAGACAATGAAGTTTTCGTAGCTTTAAGGATACAACGCAATGTAAACTCGTGTCAAGTCTTTTTTGCTTCGACTTTTGAACGATCTTCGGCCCGGCTGGTAATACGTGGTTACAGGAGCCCTTAGATATCAACAAAATAAATGTCGTCACCCACCCTAAGACATGAGTTCTATGTCTGAGTTCTGTAGTTTCACGGCTGCCCCACCCTTCAAGCTGTAGGGTATTTACTTATTAGACCAAAATGTTTTAAAAAATTGTACTGTAACAATAACACCGTAAATAATTACTGAGACAGTGTGACGAAACGGAATCAGATTAAATCAAATCGCAAAGGACCGCGTCTAAGGAATAGACAATTTTTTTTGTTTTTTTTTTTTTGCTTAGATTGATGGACGAGCTCACAGCCCACCTGGTGTTATGTGGTTTCTGGGGCCCATAGACATCTACAACGTAAATGCGTCACCCACCTTGAGATATAAGTTCTAAGGTCTCAAGTATAGTTTTACAACGGCTGCTCCGCCCTTCAAACCGAAACGCATTACTGCTTCACGGCAGAAATAGGCAGGGTGGTGGTACCTACCCGTCCTGACTCACAAGAGGTCCTACCACCAGTAAGATCCACAGATTTACACAATATTACCTATATTTTTGGATGTGGATGTAATAAACGTATGAAATAAAAGTGCAATTAAATGTTGTGCAAGTACCTAAGTCTTGCCAGACTCTCAATAACATAATCAATCATAAATTATCTTATCGTTTGAGAAAAAATTAAATGTCAACTATTGTCACATAATGTTAGCAATGCCACACACTAATCTTTTCATTCTATGAGTTTCCATTTAATGACAGGTAAACGATAATAGTAGCCATTGTGGATATTATAGTATGCGCATTTATCATAGTAAGTTATAGTTTAACTTCTTAAGGCCCCAATTTCAGAACCATTACCTATGATCTTATATACCTGAAGAAACTTGTATTTAAAAATAAAAATATAAAGGAACTACGATAATGTCAGGGTCGTTTTCAATTTTGCGGCCAAAAAAGTAACGATTTCATGATTTTAAGCTTTCTCTGTTTTTTCATTTTTTTGTATTTAAGCATGCTCAGAATAAGAAATGCTTTTTTTTTTATTGCTTAGATGGGTGGACGAGCTCACAGCCCACCTGGCGTTAAGTGGTTACCGGAGCCCATAGACATCCACAATATAAATGCGCCACCCATCTTGAGATATAAGTTCTAAGGTCTCAAGTATAGTTACAACGGCTCCCCCACCCTTCAAACCGAAACGCATTACTGCTTCACGGCAGAAATAGGCGGGGTGGTGGTACCCACCCGCGCGAAGTCACAAGAGGTCCTACCACCAGTAATTACGCAAATTATAATTTTGCGAGTTTCATTTTTATTACACGATGTTATTCCTTCAGCGTGGAAATCAATCGTGAACATTTGTTGAGTACGTATTCCATTAGAAAAATTGGTACCCGCCTGCGGGATTCGAACACCGGTACATCGCTCAACACGAATACACCGGACGTCTTCTCCGTTAGGCCACGACGACTTCATCACAATCAAGTCAATCACTTATTATTTGATAATATTATATAATATTCATTTATATTTTTCACTTTACGCATTTGATAACGCCAACACGGATGACAATCTAAATAGGAACTTTTTTTAAAAGCTTAGAAATCGCACTTCTTTTGTTTTTAATAATGTTCTAATATCCAGTTAGTTTTCCTTTATTATTGTATTATATTAAATAAAATTTCCGAATTTCAACAAGCATTACTGGAAAAATAGCAAACTAGTTAGAATTGGAATTTCGAACCAGTGATTGAGATTTCCGCCGTGAAGCAGTAACGCGTTTCGGTTCGAAGGGTGGGGTAGCCGTTGTAACTATACTGAGACCTTAGAACTTATATCTCAAGATGGGTGGCGCATTTACGTTGTAGATGTCTATGGGCTCCAGTAACCACTTAACATCAGGTGGGCTGTGAGCTCGTCCATCCATCTAAGCAATAAAAAAAACCAATAAAAAAATATAAACGAATAACATCGTATAATTAAAATAAATCGAACCCGCAGAAATAATAATTCGCGTGGTGACAAGGCGTCTTGCCAACCCGTGCGGGAAGGTACCACAATTCCGCCTATTTCAGTTTCGAAGCAGTAATTCGTGGTTTGAAGAGTGGGCAGTTGTACTATAAATGTCACGTCTCAAGATGAGTGTCGGAATTTCTGTTGCTGTTGCTGTTGATGTCTATGAGTTCCAGTAACCACCAGATGAGTGGTGATCTCTTCCACTCATTTAAGCAATAAACAAAAAATTTAATAAATAAAAAATAATAAACTCGTCTATTCGTATAGACCAAGATAAATGTAAATGTATTGATTTCAATAAATATTTTACGAGTAACACCATATTTAAACAATCCATGGAGATAATGATTTAGGTCAAAGCCTACGGTGCCGTCACGGTGAAACTGAAGCAAATTGGAAATATTAATTTTCCTCACTCAAATTGATAGCCGTGGACTAGTTTTTGTACATTCCAAGGCCTTTCAGACGTTACTTTTCCACAAATATCATTAATTTCATTCAGTTGTTAAGGATCTGTATTGACTTGTAAGTTTACTTGTAAGTTATTGTAGGTTACTTGATTTTTATAACTTTACGTGCACATTTGAATCTAAATGTACCGTGTTGGTAATCTCGAATAAAACGTGATCATATTTAGGAGGAATTCATGTTAAACCATTCAATCAAAACCGTTTAAGGTCTAGAGAAATGTTTATTTCAAATTTATTTTAAAATTGTAATAATGTAAATCTCTATATATAAAAATGAATTGCTGTTCGTTAGTCTCGCTAAAACTCGAGAACGGTTGGACCGATTTGGCTAATTTTGGTTTTGAATTATTCGTGGAAGTCCAGGGAAGGTTTAAAAGGTGAGAAAATATAAAAAAGCTCGGAATTATATAAAAACAAACAATTTTGTTTTTCCTTTGGTGTGTCCCCTTGATGTGTCTTTTAATTATCGATTGAGGCACTACGAAGTCTGCCGGGTCAGCTGGTGATTAATAAATCACAATTAAGGATTTTTAGTGGTTGTGTGAGCATATGACATTTCTCATAGTAAGCAGTCACCATCGCTCATCGGAGATCAGTAATACCAGGGATACAGTTAAGCTGCTGCGTACTGTTTATACGCCTAATTTCTTTCCAGAGTAATTTTTAAATGATGTAGCATCTTAAATGGATTTAACAGCTACTTTTGTAAATGATAACCCACATTAACAAAGCACTCCGACTGTGTTCAATATTAAACCCGTTTTAAAATTACTTGTTCCAAAATACACTGTCACTATTACGTCAATGCTTTGAAATCCTGAACTTTTTTCAACATTTATTTGTAAGTATGAGTTTTTCATTCAAATACCTGGTTTTTACACGTTTTATGTGTTTCGTACGTATTTATGTTTGTATGTATGTTAAGGTGTCTTTGAACGTAATTTTAAACGTATTGAAGACGCCAGATTAACTCGGAAATTTGCACGCGCGTGAAGCCCTAATGATAATACAATAATTTTATAACTTCGCTCTAATATCCTGACCGGTATCAAAGGGGTGATAAAAATTATATAAGTAGTTAATTCTGTTTGCTCTTTAACCCTGTTATTTTTGTCTTTCTTCATCTTCTTCTTGTCTTTATCTCATCTTATTTGGAGTCGGCGCAGTTTTACGATCGGTCGCCTGACATCAAGCTTCCTTGTGTTATATCTCCATATATCCATTGAAACATGCCATGGGGAGGAACTTTTTCTGCTTTTTTTCTTTTGCTGTTTCTTTTAGATCGTTTATTTTGTATCTATGATTTGCATTTTATTTTTATAATTATAATTATCACCATAATTTAGACTTCGAAGTACCAAAAGATAAAAATGTCATATTCGTTTTTCTGTATTTACATAATGTATTTTCTTTTTAGTTTGAAAATATATTCATTATTGAAAAATTGGCCGGAAAGTAGCATTTGCCCGTGCGGACTTACAACACGCCCTACCACCACAGCAAAAACACTTTCTTAAGGAGGTTTACATTCACAAGCGCACGCTTCATCGATGATACGATCCAAGCGGAAACTGTAATCCACCAATTTAAAAGTACCGAATACAATCCCGATTAGTATCGGCCAGCGAATTACTCAACGAGTCCGTTATCTCATACATTCACATACATGCGTGTACCTATTATAAATGTTATGTGACTCTACATGCTTTCGCTTGCCAATAATTCAATAAACAATTGCTATCGGACGCCGATACAAGAAATCGATTTGCTTCGTCAACCTGTCAAAGAACCTTGAGACATAGAATATACGCAGACACGACACTGTGTCTACTGTATTAAAAGTTATATTAAAAAAATATATGTTAATCTGTAGCTTAGAGACTACCGCTTTACAAATTTCCGTCGTGAAGCAGTAATGCGTTCCGGTTCGAAGGGTGGGGTAGCCGTTGTAGCTATACTGAGATCTTAGAATTTATATCTCGAGGTGGGTGGCGCATCTACGTTGTAGATGTCTATAGGCTCCAGTAACCACTTAACACCAGGTGGCCTGTGAGCTCGTCCATACAGCTAAGCAATAAAAAAAAATAAAAAAATTTCAAACTGAATTTTGAGTGAAATATGTTTAAATGATATACTTAGGTTGCAAAACATAAATACCTAATTGCTATTAATCAAAGTATTAAAGTAACCTATTTCATATGTGCACATATAACATAGCACGTAGCATTATTTTTGAAGGCTAACGATTCGAAATTTTGAATGGACACAAACGAACAAATCATGACAAAATCACTTCCTCTCTAAATTATATTTGTCTGTGGCGGTTACTTTTTCTAACTGTTATTATTACATGGAGTAACATAATTCGATAATGGTTCCGTAATTGTTAGAAATTGGACGTTCTAGAGCCGGTTCGTTTTTAACGAGTGATCGGTAGAAAAATATAATTAAATCGAATTGTTCTTTAATAAAATGTCACTTTTGTTTATACTTATACTTTTTTGTCTTCATATTGGCGTCAATTGCCTAAAGCCAATCGCCATCTTAAAAGATTATTGCATTGACGTCGCTATGAAATCCAATAATAAATAATTTAACTAATTTTAGGTATAGTGCACAGTTTATAGTACTTTGACAGATTTTAACGTGCCGTAGACAATTAAGCATTATTTGTTTTATATTATGGTTATCGTGTTGCATTAAATGACAGACAATGGCAAAAACCTGTTAAATCTTTCAAAATCATAAAATTAAAATTAATGATCAATGCGACGTCAAAACTACAAATACACTTCGGTGAAAATACGTAATTCATAATAATAACATTGTGGATAGTTGATCTCATATATCAAGTGTATAATCTATGGATGCTTGAGCGTATAAGAAAAATATGAAATGTACTCACCCTGTCAACTTAGTTAAAAGTTTTCAATACAGCAATTAATACACTTTTTTGACAGTTTTTATTTCTGACAATGACGTGTATAACAACTAGACCTCTTTTTTTACTGGTATGTTTAATTAAGGACCGTGGGTGCCTGGCTATTTCTGCCGTGAAGCAGGAATGCGTTTCGGTCCAAAGGTCGGGACAGCGGTTAAACTACACAATTGAGATTTAAACCTCATACCTCGAGATAGGTGGCACCATTCGCGTTGTGATGTAAATTGGCACTAATAATCACATGAACCAAATTGAAAGTGAGTTTGTACCTCATACGAGTAGTTCGCGTCTATAGGGCACGCGGAGTATGTGGGACTTGACGGTTTTACAGATGTTGTGAGCAGACTGCAGACCGCAGATCCAAGAATGTTATAGGCCCTTACACACCAAGCGACTCCCCTTGCACTCTCTCACCCGACCTCTGAACTCCGGTCGGGGTCAGAACTCAGACAGAGTGGGGCGTTCCTGTAGTCAACACTACAACAGACAACTACAAACAGACTCGCGGTACCAGCACGCCAGGCCGTCCAGTTGGTGCCACTAGTGTTCCGGGATATCCTGCTGGGTCAGAACCAGCCAGACGGGGTTGCTATTTCACAATTCGCCCGGTGACCAACAGCGACGACGACAACGCGGACCGAACCGCATACCACATCATGCGATGGAAAACATGTGCCAAGTTTAGTGACTGCATTCACGTTTTGGTATCTATGGACGGCATTTACATCTTATACAACAAGTTTTTTTTTATTGCTTACATTGGTGGACGAACTCACAGCCCACCCGGTGTTAAGTGGTTACTGGAGCTCATAGACATCTACGCCGGAATTGCGCCACCCACCCTGAGATATAACTTCTAAGGTCTCAAGTATAGTTATAACGGCTGCACCATCCATCAAACCGAAACGCATTACTGCTTCACGGCAGAAATAGGCAGGATGGTGGTACCTACCCGTGTGGACTCACAATAAGTCCTACCATCAGTAAAAAGTGCCACAAATAAATAAAATATGCATACCTAAGTATACGATTAGAAATATTTTTTGTGCAATAAGTTCTACTTTTGTTCAAATTAGTATTACCACGACATACGTAATTCGATTAAATCTCATTAATATAATTTACGTTAGACTCAAAACTACTTAATTTAAATCTCTCTTATATAAAAGACCCTAGGAAATTTCGTATACAATACTTTAATAATTAAATACCTTGTTAAAATGGTATAAAATGAATTTTAATCTTAATAAAAGACATTTATGCATTTATAAAAGTTTACCGGATCTGTTTAATCACGAAACAGTTCTTTCCGTACTGTATAATCAATCAGTCGGTATTAATTATTTTTATTAGTTTCGATGATAGGCCAATTTGTATCGGACGCGTTCATAAACGTTTCACTTTTACTTTTTCATGTTCACAAATAACTTTAGATATGATAATAGACATCTATCTATCGGTCAATTGATACGTATTGATGCAAATTGATGAAAATTAATGTGTTTTGATTGATGACGTCATTGTAATAGGACTGAGCTGAGTGGTCTTGCGATTATATATCTTTCTTGCTGATTTATTAATGGAAAAGACTAGAAAACTCTTTAACGAACACATTTAGCTTGTTTTTTCCCCACCTATTATTCGCTGGTAACCTAAAAAGGTATTCCAGTTTCGCGTGGGTAGGTGAGCTCACGGAGTCAACCTTAGAGAATTTGGTAACAAGAGCAACAGCAGTGCTTCGCAGAAGATGCGACAATGCTGGTGTTCAAATTCCGCATGCAGGTACCAATGTTTCTGATTAAATACGATACGTGAAACACAGTGGAAAGTTATTCGTGAATATGGATTAAGTACGTATTTCGTTTCAAAAATAGGTACCTCCTTGCGAGATTCACAGTCGCAGTCGCATTTCCCTTAGGCCACGACAACTTCTCTAGATGGGTTTCAAACATGGCGCATCGGGTGTTATTTCTTTACATTACTTATTAGTGCCTACAGACATAAAAACGAGAACCTTGTATCATGAGGTTGAAGTCTCAATCAAATCAATTGTAATGTCGAACTGCAGATCCACTCTTCAACTGCTTAAACGTTTTGTGACAGAAATAGGTATAATTATGAAAAGATGTGTGGTGTCATGGGACACCGGATAGAAAAAAAGTTCCTTATTACAAAAATATTAATTTTAAGTTCTATTCGAGGTATAAAGAAAATAATTATTCGGGTATACAATTTTTATTATAATTTTTTTATTGATCAAGAAAAAACTACTTTACAAAGTTATCAACTTTATTTTATTCACAATGATCTATAAAAAATATATAATAATAATATACAAAGAAACAGCTATTTATATGAATAATAATAATAACCGTCATCACGTAGACTATACATTAGACACTGTATAGCCTTCATACTAAGACTATACATAAATAATAAAAATCTTACGTTACGGACGTTTTTCCCTGGTTAAGGTACCCCTCCGCATTGTCTCATAAGGAACTTTGTTCCAAAATTATGATAACTACTAGTAAGATATTACAGTTAATTTTACTTAAACTACCTCTTTTTTAATGAAATAATGCTCTAAATAAAAACATCTGTTTAACATACTGCTTAAAGTAGAACGATCGATTTTCTCGGATCAGAAACGAAATTATGTACCAACCTTAACAAAACAATAAACATCATTCTCCTGCCCTTCTCCCAGTTACCGGGGATCAGCGCAACATGTTTTCTTCTTCCATACTCCTCTATCATATACCATTTCTTCGCTCACTCCCCTCTTACACATATCGTTTTTCACGCAATCCATCCATTTTTTGTTAAGTATACCTCTTCCTCTAAAGCCTTTCGCATTCATAGTTAAAACTCTCTTAACAAGCACATTATCATTTCGTCACATCACACGTCCATCCCAAATGCGCACTTCTCAACTACTCTGTCACTGATGCCACATTCAGACTTCCTCTAACACATTCATATACAAAACAATAAAAATATTGCAAAAATCCTTCTTGAGTTTGTTTATTTATACCTAATCAATTGAAAAATGTATAGTGAAGAAACCGCGATACACCCACAGATTAAATTCAATTAACGAACAAACAATTTCACAAAACGCCAATAAAATTCGTTTTTTGAAAACCGTTCACGAACATGTATTGTGTGTGACACACATAAGTAAATTAGTCGAACAAACATTGGCGTAATTTTGAGTTAAGAACAAATGAATAAGGCAAGAAGGTTTCACAGTTGATTTTTCAAATTAGATGCATATTGTGCCCAGCCATTATTAAAACTTTACAATTGATTTTAACTGTTTGTAATACTAGTAGGCAGCGTCCTTCTCATTTATTATTACGTAATCATGTCTCGATCGTGTTGAACTACGCTACAAGAAGTACTAGAATTACAGTTCAATCTTTATTTCGTTACAAAAAAAAACAAATTATCCATTCCATAATTAGTTATTATTATCGACAATTATTTCAGAATGACATTTGGCTTTCTCGTTGCGGTACGTATTGTCATATTTTCATGGAAATAGCTTCATTTAATTTTTAGTAAAATTAAACTCTACCTCTACCCTCTACCCGGACTTGGATGGTGATTTTGCCTGTTGGCCGTTTTTGTAAGGTGATGTACTGATATAGTGAAGCGATGATTACAATGAGGTGATGCTGTTCGGTAGGTGATGAGTTTGGTTGTGGGAGTGATGATGGTGATCGGGCGGGTCTATCCCCATGATGTAAGGGAGGGATGGACGACCCCCCCAGATGATTTCTTCTTTCTTCTTCTTCTTCTTCTTCTTCCCCAGCCGCTGCCGCTCTTCCCGCCGTCGCCGACCGTCCGCAGTCCCCCGTGGGGTTGTAGAGGTTCTGGAGGGACTTAATTTATCCACTTCACCTGGGCCTTTGCGCTTTTTCACGGTCCATTTCAAATATCGATTCTAAAGACATTTTCCGCCACATACTATCCGGCTCTGAAATGAAATTCCATAATTCTTTTTCTGCGCTATAACATATCTTTTTTCGTACCAAACTTCATATTAGTAAAAAGTGTCCATAGTGAAAAATAGCTGTTTAGCTGTGCCTATAACATTCCCGATGAACATCCTAAACCATCCTTAGACCACTAATATTCCAAAGCTATTGACACAGACTTTAAGCTAATCTCTAAGGATACTAGTAACCGCTTAAATCCATGGGAGCCATGAACCATCTATCTACTTACAGGATGACTTTGAATTTGTCAATAGCAGTGATTCTCAATCGTCACTTCGTTGCACTTTTATGTATCGGCAAATTTTGAAAATTCATTTTAATATTTTCATTAAAAGTAATGTTTTTATTAATTTGTAATTAATCCCTTAATGAACATACTGTTATTTTGGTGGTAAGTATTATTTTAGATTAAGAATTATTATACCTTTACAAATTTTAGTAAACAACTTATAAACTTATATTTTTCTTTGTGTGCCGCCAAATTTTGAAATAGTTAATAATGTGCTGCTAAGAAAAAAGATTGAATACTACTGGTCTATAGTACGAATTCAAATCTGTAAACCGAAGGGCTCTGAGTCTTGCCCAACAAACATTGTTGTGTAATTTAGTTATCGAAATTTGCGCTTTTTTTTAGATTCAATTAAAAAGCACAATTTAAACTATCATACATAACATAGTATGGGAACCGAATTGCGTAATTACAATCAGCGCGCGAGGGAAGTGCGGATGAAACCCAATCTGTGCTGCGTGTGTAGATATTATCAGCCGTTATATACACGTTATAAAATTAGTGGGATCGTTTTATACAATCAATATCGTCGGTTGGATGTAAAAAAAGAGGCAAAACCCGGAATCGGTGACGCAAATTGGAAGGGGCCTATGTCCAGCAATGGGCGACTGTGCCTGATGATATAAATATGTAAAAATTAAGCATATAAAAAGTGTTAACCCTATAGTTAACCTTAGTCAAAGAGTTTTGGGTACAGGACTATTGCCAGCAGTTCAGGGTGCTTGGGTTATAATAGTTCCTGAAACCAAGTACCGACAGGCAATATGGACAGTGAATCTGAACATTTATAAAGTTAGAATCGAAGCATGTACTGCACGCATACACTGTGCACTGCGCACGCGCTGCATTATTGAAATTGAACAATAAGTCAGGGCTATAAACCTCTTGTGACCCGGATATTTGTAAATGAGTTCCTTTTTAACCGACTTGAAAAAAGGAGGAGGCTCTCAATTCGACAGTGTTTTTTTTATGTTTGTTACCTCATAACTTTTGACTGGGTGAATCGATTTTGATTTTTATTTTTTTATTAGAAAGCTGACGCTTCCCTTGTGATCCCATTTAATCCAGTTCTGTTATTGGTATCCATGAGAAAACCATATAAGTCTTAAATTTGCATTTAGTACGTGCGCGACAAATAGATGATAATAACTCAATAACTCGATATCACGCTAACCGATTTCCAATGATTATTGTTTTTAGTGTATATGAATTTGTTTTGGAATATCAAATTTTTTTTCTATTTGAAGTCTATAGAAGTTTTTGTTGAAGCATATCTATTTACAATTATTTAATTAAATGGTTAATACGTTTTAGATCGCTATTCAAACTTTGTACGTTGCCAAACGAATATTTACTATATAGCAGGAAGTACAGTATATTTTGGTGGGCCTTCCGCTATGGCCGTGGAGAATAAAATTAAGCGGCTCGTTACATCACAATTTGAAACTGAAGTAACTGGCCTATTGACACGACTCGTTTGTGAGATAGGTCGTTAATTAATGACTTTATAAATTAGTTGTAACTGAAAGAGGTTTCATATTCACGAACACACACACACGGAAAGTTTGCGAAATTCGCTTTTAATTACGAACCGTTCATGAAGGGGGATTCAAAGAAAACGTCTAATCTCGTTTTTTGGGTACAAGAAACGTGGCCCATAAACACATAGACTATTCTAAATTATCCAATACCTTTTCCTTAGATTAGCTGTCCGAGAATCCGGATACGTAAAAAATGAAGACCTCGAATCCATTCTTAAGACAATAAAGACAGAGTCATATTTTTTCCCTACCTATGCTTATACCCTTAAGAGGCTATATCAGCGTTACCTTAGCATGTCAGTGAGCTCTCGCGGCTCAAGCCGGAGGTTTGCTAACACTGGCTCTAGCAAGGACGATGCTTCGCAGAATCTACCACCGGATCGGAAACGCGACCTACTGAGAAGATTCGGCGAGAAACTCAGTGGGCTGTGTCTATTGGTTTATTTACTCGCCGAGCCCTTCGTCGCAAGCGATAGGTTCGGCGAGGACGGTGACCGGTGCTAGAGATAACTAAAAGCACCGTTAATGGATCGGAAGGATCCGTAATGACGTGTGTAGGGCGATGTCGACTATTTATCATCAGATTCAAAACGCTACTTCGCGACAATGATGCTAACGATTCACCATTCATTCATAACTCAGCCCGTTGAGCTTCTGACCGAATATTTTCAACACAAAGCCCCTGAAATGCTAAGCCATCCCGACTGAGCCCTGAAATTCACCCATCACACCAAGTGACCTTAGAAATGTCTAATTGACTGACAAACACTAAATGCTTACTAGTTGCAGGGTCTATCGCAAGCCTGCACAGGTAGGTACTACAATCATTCCTAATTCTGCCGCGACCCAATCATGAGATCCGGTTTGTAGTATGAGACATCATTTCCACCATTCACTCTTGGCATAGTGCCATTCACGTCATGACGTTACTACCACATAACACCAGAAGTACTGTGATTTCGTGTTAGCTTTTTAAAAAACAAATTCAAGAACATAACAATTTTACGATTTCACATTAACGTTCATAACACCAACACAAAGTTTAGAACAAATATGACTGACAATGCAAGAACACAAAAGCATCGCCCCCATCAACAAAGGTCGGAGGTTCGTGACCGTAGAAAACATGTACTGACCATTTAAACATGTTAGTCTAATCTAACAACAATACGTGTAAGATCTATCCGTTTTCTCCACATGTCGTGTTGTGATCGCAGAATTTCTCACGAACTAAATCATGCGGTCAATTGGAGTCGCATCGCAAACGAGACAGGAACGATATAGTTATTAACCCCCAACTTAGCATAACAAATACAAGCTGAAGTATATTGATGACAGTGTGTTTAAATGATGTGCCGAAGAACGTGAGGTCATTTCACAATGGACCGAAAGGTTCGGGGCATAATGAGTGCTGTATAGAAATTCCATTGTTTTCAGAACAATACTTTTATAATTTATCATCTATAATGTGTCGTTAACGATAAGTAGTACTTTAGTATCCCTGAATTCTCTTCGAGTAATTTTCAATTAGAATGGAATAGTATATAGAATCTAAAGAGTAAATTTTGAAGTTGGAATCAACGCAGCATCAATCGCGTTTGAGGTGCAACCGCTTGGCAGGAGAAGACCTGGTCGCCCTGTACACACTTGGCGACGCACCGTAGAGAGTGAGATGAGGACTGCCAACGTGACCTGGAGTGATGTCAAGGAGCAAGCGCAAGACAGGGTAAAGTGGAGACAACTTGTGAGGGCCCTATGTACCAGCGGGGTACCCTAGGACTACAACACATACAACACAAATTTTTAAGTAGATGTAACAATTGCAAGAGCACTAATACCGCAAGGGTAGGTACTACAAACACTTCCGTCTATTTCTGTGTGGCAATAACCTCTGTCTTAAGGTGACTCCACTATAGGCAGTATTAAAACACTACGGAGCAAACAAACATCCTGCCCCAAACAACCAATTACTTTAACCCTTACAGCGTCTCAAACAACGAGAAGATTAAACAGATCGCAAACGGTTTAGCTCGGTCATTTAATAACTCATAACTCACGGAGAGGTCATCGTTCTCGTCGAACCGGTCGAACCCGTCGCTTGCGACGAAGGGCTCGGCGAGTAAATTAACCCACAGACACAGCCTGCTGAGTTTCTCGCCGGATCTTCTCTGTGGGTCGCGATTCCGATCCGGTAGTAGATTCTGCGAAGCACTGTTCTTGCTAGGCTTAGTGTTAGGGTTAGGGTCGTTAGGTTTGAGCCCCGTGAGCAAACCTACAGTTTCAGTGAATCTAGAATAACCAGAGGCTTACCCCTTACTGGTGGTAGGACCTATTGAGGTTACTGGTGGTTGGACCTATTGAGGTTACTGGTGGTAGGACCTATTGAGGTTACTGGTGGTAGGACCTCTTGAGATTACTGGTGGTAGGACCTCTTGAGGTTACTGGTGGTAGGACCTCTTGAGAGTCCACGCGGGTACGTAACACCACTCTGCCTATTTCTGCCGTGAAGCATTAATGCGTTTCGGTTTGAAGGGTGGGGCAGCCGGTTGTAACTATACTGAGATCTTAGAACTTATATCTCAAGGTGGGTGGCGCATTTACGTTGTAGATGTCTATGGGTTCCAGTAACCACTTAACACCAGGTGGGCTGTGAGCTCGTCCACCCATCTAAGCAATAAAAAAAAAATTGGCTACAAGAAGATAAAAAAGCTCACGTAGTCGGTACAACGTTGACGCTCACCTCTCGGTGCGTCTATAACCTAAAGCTATGTCATGTTCTTATATAACACGGGGGTATTGTGTCAGATACAACAACATGCTATCTGGTAATTAATCTATACGGTCCAGAAATCGTAACTGCGAATCACGACGCCGCTCGGCCACGCACGGTCATACCATTTCGGAAAGATTAATTATAGCTGAAACTTTTAGCGATTCTGACCTTATTTTCGTTACATTATAAAACTACATATTTAATATTATGTATATATATTTTCTTGTTTATATAATTAATAGCCGTAGTTGCAAAATAATAAGTACTATTACTGTAATAAGTTTCTTGTTTATGTACCTATTGCGAAATTCAAATCACGAATACTTCTGTTTCTCACAAATAAATCGATTGATTTCGGATTTTATTTAAAATTACTATAGTTAAACTTACACTGGTAAGATTATGGGCTGTTTTTTCTGGAATAGTCAAGGGGTGGTAATGATCGAATACCTGAATCATGAATCCACTATTACGGAGTCTTTGTACGCAGGACAAATAGCAAAGTTGCGTTACTCTGACCGGGCTCTGACTCTGACCACGTCATTTCGGATCCTCCCGATCCACTAACGGTGCTTTTAGGCTTTAGATACCTCAAGCACCGGTCATCGTTCTCGTCGAACCCATCGCTTGCGGCGAAGGGCTCGACGAGTAGGTAAATTAACCCTCAGACACAGCCCACTGAGTTTCTCGCCAGATCTTCTCAGTGGGTCGCGTTTCCGATCCGTTGGTAGATTCTGCGAAGCACGGCTCTTGGTTGGGTTCGTGTTAGCAACGTCGTCAGGTTTGAGCCCCGTGAGCTTACCTACTAGTTAAGGTTACGTTGAAATAGCCTCTCAAGGCTCTCAGCTAGATAGAAAAAAAAAGGCCCCGAAGATCGGACGTCGGATGTGAGAGTGCAAGGTGGAGTCGCTTGGTGCGGTAAGGCCCTAAAAATCCTTGAGCCCGCGGTCTGCTCCCAACATCTGCACACCAGCAAGTCCCACAAACCCCGCATCCATCCTAGGCGCTGATGCCTCGTAGGAGGTTTGGCCCGCTGCCGGAAAAATAAGGAAATACGCAAGGAACGGCGTGACAAACTCGCTACACAAAAGTCCACAATAACGCACAAGTCTAGAGCTGTGATAACTCCCATTGAAGAATCTGGCTTCGAATTGATGAAACATCCTCATATTCACCGTACCTAGTTCCTAGTAATTTCTACCAATTTCCTTTTTTTTTATTGCCGTTGTAGGCAGACGAGCATACGGCCCACCTCATGGTGAGTGGCTACCGTCGCCCATAGACTTCAGCAATGCCTGTGGCACAGCCAAGCCGCGGCCTACAATGGTTTGTCGTGAAAAGAATCTCTCATGGGCTATAATTTTTTTAGCTTTAAAAAAATATCTACAAAGTGTTTAAACCTGAAAGGTGACTATATCGAAACATAAAATAACATTTAATAAAAGAAAATTGCGTCAAAATGATTATCACTTTTTATTGAATACCCCTAGTATCTTCAAATAAGTAGTATTAAAACACTTTTTTAGCAAAATACAAACTTTTAAATCGAGGTCGAATTAACATACATTACAACCGCTTTCAAAGTTTCGACTCATTAGTACAAATGCCAGTCAAAACCGAACATTTAAGCAAAATTAAGCACGGCTCTCATCGACCCTAAGACGGACACTTCCGCACAAGTCGAAAACGTTGTGCGTTCCAGATAAAGGTACGTTCACATTCAGAGACCATTGTCACGTCATGAACTAAGAGACTAAGAATACCTATGAGTAAAAGCAGGTCGCACGCATGCGAACTACTAACTAAGATTTACATCTTCAATGAATAAGATTTTCACGCGATCTTGTCTTGTGTTGGTTCTTTTTTTTTATTGCTTAGATGGGTGGACGAGCTCACAGCCCACCTGGTGTTAACTGGTTACTGAAACCCATAGACATCTACAACGTAAATGCGCCACCCTCCTTGAGATATAAGTTCTAAGATCTCAGTATAGTTACAACGGCTGCCCTACCCTTCAGACCGAAACGCATTACTGCTTCACGGCAAAAATAGGCGGGGCGGTGGTACCTACCCGTGCGGACTCACAAGAGGTCCTACCGCCAGTAAACCAGTTCTTGTGTTGCTACGATATAATATATGTTCATATATCGTGTTAATTTAAAACTTAACTATTATCGGTAATCATTATTCATCCTAAGTGAAAATTTAGCAAAAAGTCGTTATTGATATTAAATCAATACTAGCGTTCTTGAACGATAGAACCCGCGAGTATATAATATAGAAGGTAGTAAAATAGATAAAATAGAATAGGTAGAAAATAAAAACCGATAATATACTCATAGTGCCGTTGGAATTTCACAATCGATGAAAAAATAACACTAAAAAGAGACAAACACAGATAACTATATAATTTAGCGTGTGAAAGAATGAGTGAGAATAGTTTTAAAGGTTTTACGTCTACCACTTGTAAACTGTACACACGGTCCTTTGGTAGAACAAATCTAAGTTCAACAACCGCTGTATAGCATTTCCTGAATTTTGCGGAAACACAAACAAACCCACACGCGAGTCAAGAATGACTATCCAGAAACCGCAAATCTATACAAATAAATAAAATTGAATTGTCTGTTTGTAATAATAAAATAACAATTTTTTACTAAATGCGTAAGTATACCACAGTATCTATACCAATTTTTTTTGTCTGTCTGTTTGTTTGCCTGTCTGTTTGTTTAGGCTAATCTTTGGAACGGCTGGACCGATTTTGACGAGACTTTCACTGATAGGTAGCTGATGATATAAGGAGTAACTTAGGCTTTAGGCTTTTTTAGACTAGCTTCGCCCCACGGCGACAACCGCGGTACCACAATAACCGCAGGTAACATCGCGGGACTCAGCTATCAATAATAAAATTTAATGTTTACGAAGCGAATCGAGGGCGGGTCGCTAGTACATAAAATATTTCAGAAAGATAGTGTCTCAAACCAGGACACTAACCACTCGATCCCCTACAATTTCCAGCGAAGTAAACTCAGTTTTTCAGTTCAACCAATGATGTACAGTAGAACTATACTAAAACCTAAAAAGATTTAACATCGTGATCCGCAACCTTACTTCTTACTCCGCTCCAATTTCAAGTGTAGGTATTAGACTCGGAGATTGTTTTTACGACAATTAAACTTCCAGTAAAGGGTCTGTGAACTCACTTCACTGCATTCAAAACTGTAATACGAATAGTCCGCACACGAACTTAATACTTGCCACTGTAATGAGTTACGAGCGACAAACAGCATTAAATCACGCGCAAGCTGATTTACACGAAGGGCACCTATTCTGAAATGAAGCCGTCAACGCAAAAGTGGCCTAGCCCACACTTTTTTATAGTCAAGCTTATATGTAAATCGGAATTTATTTAAAACTAGCTGGCCCGGCAGACTTCGTAGTGCCTCAATCGATAAATAAAAGACCTAAGCTTTCGTATAAAATAAACTTGAAACAAACAAAAGGAATCCGTCCGACGGGGGACAAATCAAAGCGAAAACAAAATTGTTATTTTCATTTAATTCCGAGCATTCTCATATTTATCTGCCTTTGCCTTTTTCTATCTTGCACAAATAATTCAAGACCAAAATTAGCCAAATCGGTCTAGCCGTTCTCGAGTTTTAGCGAGACTAACGAACGGCAATTCATTTTTATATCTATAGATACAATAAATTTTAATCCAAAACCGGCCTATCCATAGTTTCACCCATAGATAACAGATGGCTTTGTAAACATTATTTTTGCCTCTTTTCGATATCGAGTCGAGAGAACCCGCTCCTCCCCACGACCTCTCACAGCTGGAGTCCCGCAAGGCTCTGCCCTCTCACCCCTCCTATTTAGCTTATTCGTTAACGATATTCCCCGGTCGCCGCCGACCCATTTAGCTTTATTCGCCGACGACACGACTGTTTACTATTCCAGTAGAAACAAGTCCCTAACCGCGAAGAAGCTTCAGAGCGCAGCCCTAGCCCTAGGACAGTGGTTCCGAAAATGGCGGTAGTAGATTCATTCGCGAAGCAGCTACTCTTGAGCTGTTAGGTCTCCTTTGGAGGCGCTCGGGTAGCTGTTAGCAAATCCCACCCCTCCTGGCTGAGCCTTTGCTCGCCCTCCTGTCCTGGTGAAACTGGAAAGGCCTCCGGGCCACCAGTAATCCTTCAAACATAAAAAAAAAAAAAAAAAATTGCGCGTATTCTTTTTTTTCCTTACTCAAATTAAAATTCATGAAAACTTAAACCTCATTGCTCCATACTAACTATGGTAAGCTTAGGACACTTTTGCGCTGAGGGCCTCAAATATAAAGAAATATGTTTACATTTGTACCACTTCAATGATAATGCAAACAATTTATGTATACATAAAAATTTGCCGAGAAAATTTCGTCTGAAGCTCCGACGATTTTCTCTATTTTTATTACACAATAATAAACGGAGTATACAACAATCGGCGACGAAATAAGTACAAAATTATCGGATAGAGCCTTTTTTTTTGACAGGAGGGAATCGCCGGACTAAAACCTCCTGTCGCTCAACAACCAGCATCCAAACCTCGTATGAGACAGAACTCATGAAAAGGCAGAAGGGCGAAAGTGAAGCGCTTAGTGCGTAGCACATCTCTCCCATCACCCTCCCCCTCAGGACGCCGGACTGGCGGTCGTCAGCGCCACGACCACTACCCCTCTCGGTCGGCAGACTATCCGAAGCCCACCTAGATGGCGCCGATTAGAATGGTCTATCCTACGGAATACCCCGCTGGGTCAGAACCAGTCGGATATAGCCTGTATTAATCCCAGACTTCGATAAGATAAATATGAGTTTAAATATCAGAAGTAATTTCAATTGAAATAACCCATAGAATAACCGCGGGCTCATTCGCGGTTTCCTTTCTAGTCCACGACTTGCACTTACTTCACTACCTGCGAAGATTTTTAAAACCACGAGCTGAACATATTTCTAACTAGAATAGCTAACTCATTAAACCATGAATTTAAATTACCATCTAACCTTTCCAAATGCAAGAAACTTTTATTTCAAGATAGTCTTTTACGTCACAACTTATTTCTTAGTTCTATACGTATCTTAAGCCAAATATACTGTAAAATCCTTTTATATTCTCAAAGTCAACTGCCCTATTGTTGAAGTTAATAAAAGCTATTCATGTATATCGACAACGCTTCCGAGAGTAATATAATACAGAATACTTGATTTCATTGATCAGATACGGATATTAATTACTAGTCGTAGGGCCCCGGGTATAATCCATTGGAATCTACAGTTACACATATCTGATACGGCTTTCTAGTGAAAACAGAGCGTTTGCGGTGGACGTTGTGCAACGCACCGGAAGGCGACCGTGCACGATGGTGAAAAGAATGATATTTTAATTTTAATTTCAAAGCCACAAGCCATCAGAATTTATACAGTGTTAAACGCTAAGTACTTCATTAGCTAAGTTAGCGCTACGGCCTATATCGTTGTCTATTAGTGGTAGATTCAATTATCAGGCGACTAGCGTCCACATATGACATTTTCGACAAAAAAGATTTCAAAGAATTCGACTTATTTTTCGTTTGCATGGTTTGATGAGCTTGCATGGATTGGCCCAAGTGGTGATAAGACATAGGCATAGATAAGGCATCATCAATGAAAATGATGTAAACCACGTTTTTTTTTTTTTCTTAGATTGGTGGGCAAGCTCACAGCGTTAAGCGGTTACTGGAGCCCATAGACATCAAGAACGTAAATGCGCAACCCACCTTGAAATATAAGTTCTAAGGTCTCAAGTATAGTTACAACGGCTTCTCCACCCTTTATAACGAAATGCATTATGCTTCACGGCCGAAACAGGCAGATGGTGGTACCTACCCATGCGGGCTGGCAATACGCCATATCAGTAATTAAACTAATTATAATTTGCAGGTTTGATTTTTATTTCACGGTGTTGTTCCTTCAACATGGAAGTAACTAATGAACATGTGCTTGGTACGTATTTCATTAGAGAAATTAGTACCTGCCTGTGGGTTTTTTTTAATTTTATTTTTAATTGCCGTATACGGCATATACTGCCTATAGGCAGACGAGCATACGGCCCACCTATGGTGAGTGGTTACCCCTGGACTTCAGCAACGCCAATGGCAGAGCCAAGCCGCTGCCCACCGTTAAGTACTCTGCACAAGCCTCGTTTAATAGAATAATAGAATTAGGCCTAATATAATTATATTATTATTAGTTTAAAGTGCCTAGAACAGAATGAATGCAATAGTGTAATTGGTTGCATTGCATTTTCAAAAGGGCGAGACGAAGTAAATTTTATATACAAACTTATTATAATAACTCGTTATTCATCCACTCTGTCGTATTATTGGTATATATCGTAATTAAAAATAATTTCATAATCTTATACCTTTAAACGAGCAATTCTTGTATATATATAATCTGAATCTCGGAAACGGCTCCAACGATTTTCATAAAATTTAGTATACAGGGGATTTCGGGGGAGCTACGATTTATTTTACAGAAAATGTTGTTTTATTCGTGTTTTCAATAATCAACTCTTCCCGACATCTATTGGCGAATAATAATACTATTTTTCTTAATTGAGGGCAACTAACCGCGTTAAAGACACAACAAGATGGCGTTATCAAAAAAAAAACCGCGCAAAGCTCGGTCATCATCTAGTTTGATCTTCGTTTATACGCGCCATTTATTGGTGCGTTTTATTTGGTACTAGCCGCCCGCTCCGGCTCCGCACGGATCTTTAACAAAAATTTCAACGATATTTAACGTTGTTTTATTTTTTTTTAATAAAGAACTCTTATTGCGGCACAACTATAATAGTTATCAAAATAATGGTGTTATCAAAAAAAACCGGTCATCATCTAGTATCTCATCAAATGACAAACGTAAATAGTGAAGGAAAAATAACTTGTAAAATTTAGTGAATAAAAACACATTTGTCAATATTGATTGAAAATTTACATTTTAGCTTAGATAAGCAAAAATACTCGCTTATATAGATTCCTATATAGGTGGCCCATTTTTGCCGTGAAACAGTGATGCGTTTCGGCTTGAAGGATGGGACAGCCGCTACACTATACAAGTGAGACATAAAACTCGTGATACAAGGTGGGTAGCGCCATTTTGATGATGATGTCAATGGTCTCCTATAACTGTATAACACCAGGTGAGCCGTAAGTTAATGTATAGACAATCATATCATCACCTAACCACGAATGATTGCGTCAAATCGATTGTTATTTAACAACTGCTTGACTTACAATCAACAGGTCACGCGCTATTATGTTAACGCTATTTTAAATTGAACTCAACGTGTCAGGTACCAGCGACACGTAAGATAATTAACTGTAGCGCATAACTACACGGATTTCCGCTCCATGATTATCTTCATCCATATAAGTCTAATGAATATTTCTTAACACACAAGACAGGAGTCTAATTGTCTTGGCTTTGTGTGAAAAATTGTTTTAACGATTTAATGTCTCGAAATAATTTTGGTATACAGATTGTAGATAGACCCGTTTATCTACAATCTGTATACAGCGTCTCCTCAAGTACTTCGGACACGTGGCCCGACAAAATCCGGAGAACTTGGAAAAATTAATAGTTGTAGGTCACGTGGAAGGAAAGAGAAGTCGAGGAAGATTGCCAACCAGGTGGACGGACATTGTCAAGGATGCCACAAACACCAGCGTCCCGGGTGCCATTAAGCAGGCCGAATACAGGCAACATTGGAGGAAGCTGGTGCAAAAACTGAACCAAGGTGGTCACGACCCTCAGTAATGAGTAAACGACAAAGAAGAAGAAGAAGTATAGTAAATGGACTGATAATCCTTTTAAAGATGAAGATAAAACCAATTAAGAATTACATATCTCAGTGTTTTCAATTCAAACTATATATTATTATGTTGAGTTAAAAGAAAAACTCATTAATGCTTTATGAACATTTATATGATGTTGAGGATGTTGAATGATATAACCACTGTCATTAATTAGTGAAGCTGCTTTCAGACTACGCTATACTATAGTGCCATATAGTATAGCAGCCTATACTTCGCCAATAATATATAGTACAGTACAATGTGAACGTGTACATAACAATATATAGTGTGCGATATTGTTGTGCTATGAGCTATATACTATTATATTATAGCGTAGTCTGAAAGCGACTTAAGGGAGCAGTTTTTATGAGAGGTTAAAATTTGTTAAATTTAAATCAGACCGACCCACCCGGTGGTATATATAGTATTTAGTTAATGCTCCTGAATGTTGCACTGTTTGTCAGTTTCTGGTACCCATAACACAAGGAATCCTATTAGTTGGGGCCGGATGATTGTGCGTGATTTGTACCAACAAAAAAAAACCATAGACTAAGCATACAGAACCTCGAAGATAAAAGACAAATGCCAAAACCACAGTTAAACAAGATCATGTTTACACAAAAATAGTCTGCAGTAATGTGATTATTTCTCCTTCGAAATAATAAAATTAACAACAATAGAATGTTTCTTTCGACAATAATTAAAACACACCGTTTCATATGTTTATTATAAAAAAATGACAATTTTGTTTGAATTTATTCAAGATCTTTAGTCGTAGTTCGTCTACCCTGAACAATTGAATCGTAAACAGTAAAAACTGTAGTGTATTTATACAGTGGAAGTACTAAATAGATGATCATTGTTCTATATTCTTCGTATATACTGTGTTACCTATAATATTTTGTATTCAAGTTAACAATATTTGCTATGTGTTTATATTTGTATTTTAGCTGTTCTACACACACTCATCACTTTTAATTATTATTCTCATAATCCTCTCGCAGGTCTGCTGGAAGAGATTTCTTAAAGAAATAAGCAGTGCCTTTGTACATAATTTTCCTATTACTCTGTACTATGACTTCTTTTTTGTGTGTACATAAATAAATAAATAAATAGTATCGTCGTGGAGTCGTCGTACCACCTTACGGGGGTAGGAAACAGGCCTGGTTTCCTCGTTTAGGACGTGGTAGGATGTCTTGCGAGTCCACACGGGTAGGTACCACCACCCTGCCTATTTCTACCGTAAAGCAGTAATGCGTTTCGGTTTGAAGGGTGGGGCAGCCGTTCTACTGTAAAAACTGAGGCCTTAGAACTTATGTCTCGTGGCAAGTGGCGGTATTTACGTCGTAGGTGTATATGGTTTTTTTTTTTTTTTCGGGCCGGGGTCCGAACCTCCTACGAGGTCCCCGCGCCTAGGGGGCGCGCGGGGTATGTGAGACTCAACGATCTGCAGGTGTTGAGAGCAGATCGCGGGCCCAAGGATTTTAGGGCCCACCCACTAAACGACTCCCCTGCACTCTTACACCCGACGTCCGATCTCCGTCCGGGGTCAGAACCCGTTCAGAGTAGGAGTCGTCGAGGCGATAGTCGACGACCAACGACGTCGGTCTCCGCGGTACGGCGGCCCTACCAGGCCGCCCGGGCGGTGCCGCTGGTATTCAGGGATACCCCGCTGGGCCAGAACCAGCCTGCCGGATCGGAACGCGATACACCGCCGACCGGGTTGCTCTTCAACAGTATGTTCGGCGACGACAGCGACGACGAAAAATGCGGACCGCATCGCAGTCCGCAGCCGCCGACGCGCCGTCCCGTCCTCCTGGTGCCAGCGCGCTAGAGTGACGGTAGCGTGCGGCGCAGCCTCAACCCCCTTAGGTCGCCCCGTGACCATCACCGGGAGGAGACTGCCTCCTCATAGGGGCTGGAGCTGGACAAACGCCCTCCTCCGACCCCCGGCCCGACGGCGGCGGCACGGCGCCGAGAGGGAAGAAGAGCTCTCCCTCTCCCGTTCCGCCGCCTCCTTCTGCGAGATGGTGGACTCGCAGAAGTCGAGCATCGCCTGCCAGGACTCGTCGCTGCCGAGCATCGTAGCCACGACGGTCGGAAGCGACAAGTCCGGTCCTATTTTTGCAACGAGGACGCGGCGCTCGATAACTTCTTAACACAAGGTGGGCCGTTAACTCGTCCACCAACCTAACCAACAAAAAAATAAAATAAAAAGTATCTATTCACTATACACAATATAGTATCTAGACACGAAGCTTATAATATGATCTCTTGATTTCGAAGACACACTTTACTTATGATATGTTTTTTTTTTTTTATCCCTCCCTAACTAGGCCCTTTACAGGGATATCTCAGTTAAAGTTTTGTTCCCTACCTACAAAATTTGACAGACTAGCTTTTGTCCGCGTGGAATAGTTCACAAATAATGCTTAATTTTAGAACAAATTTGGCATTAAAAACGTTATAGTGAGCCAACCTTAACATATGCTGTCGCGGACTTTTTTTTTGATCTTTTAAAAGGGAACAATTATAGCGAAACTTTAACCGTTTCTGCGGCGAACGCAGCGCAGATTCTCGAAAGGGAAAAAAGAAACGATTTTGAAACATTCTTTATTGGCGCTCCGCTTGTATTAGTCTTAGCGTGATTTTATATACCCTATAGCCTTCCTCAATAAATGGGCTATTTAACACTGAAAGAATTTTTCAAATCGGACCAGTAGTTCCTGAGATTAGCGCGTTCAAACAAACAAACTCTTCAGGTTTATAATAACTATATTAGTATAGATAAAGGATTTAGCAGAAAATTGTATACCTTAAATCTATTTATATACGAAAAAAAGCATTTGATTTAATTAAAACAACAACTAAATATAAAGATATAGAACAGTAAAGAAATAATTACATATTACAATTACCTAAATAAGAAATACTAAAAAAAAAAGAGAGATTAAAACGACGAACTATCATGTTTGATGCGGGTCAAACACTCGCAACATTACATATACCGTAAGAGTATAAACAATAGACGATATAATATGAAACCAATCAGATGAGGAACGGATACGAATGGCATTCGTAAGGTTTGCCTATTTGCATACAAGCAGATTACATCTAATCATTAAACAAGGCACTTTTGATTCATAATTTTGTTTCATAATTTCAATTAATACGACTCCGGACTAGGCGACTGGATATTTGGACATACGTTATGTCATGTTAGTGAAATTACTTTTAAGTTTTTAGTATGTACATGATATATATAATACATAATGCAGAACCGTTGTACACTTATAAAGAGAAATTAACTATTGTGGTTATTTGCAATTATATAGGCATGGTTGCAGTAGAAATATAATATAATATTATACTTATATTATATTTTATATTATACTTAGGTCTATATGTACTTATATATGTAACCTCTATATTATTTATGACATAAATCTTAAAAGAGGCTAATATGTTATAAAGGTGAAATAAACGGTAATTTGAATATTGAGACCTTAGAAGTAGAAACATTAGAAATATTAAAACATTTTTGAATATTGAAATTAAAAAAAAACCATAAAAACTAGTGAATCAATAGCTTTAAATGTTGTTTCTCTTTATAGAGCAACTCAGTTTTACTAGACTTAACTTTATTGCCGAATTTGTTTTACTAGTGGTCCCGGAGTAGTCGAAATCCGACTATAATTAATTGTAATTGTAAGTTTGTACACTATTATGATTGTATTTTATACTTCTATAATCGCAAATTTCGCCAAGACTACACTATAAAAAATATTAACAAGGCAAACAATATTTAATCTATTCTCAATTTGACAACAGACGCCAAGAACAAAAGTTTGACTACCGTACAATGGGGTAAATAGGGACAAAATCGACCTTCAGATTGAATTTTAAAATAGTTCCAATTAAATAGTCACTGCTCAACCAAAGAAATAAGTTGAGTCTTGAACGTACCTAGGTGATAAAAACCGTTACATTATTTTAATTATTCATTTTAAAGAAATAATCGGTAAAATAATGGCCGTCCCAATTTACCCAGCGTCTGGGGTAAATTGACACGGCTAAGGGTTAAATTGGGATATTTGTAAGGGTTGTCAACTCGCAGTACTGCGATATATAGGTAGGTGCCATATAATTATTTATATGGACCGAAATGATGAATACAATCCATAATTTAAGCACAATACACAACATAGTGTAAATTAAGCTGGTTTCTATTCCGAAGCGATGTGACGTGAATGATAATCAACAATACAATGATCAAAAAAAGTATGTGCATGTTATATTTTAGAAAAGTATTATTTAATTTCCTTAAAAATCACAACTCTGAAACAAAATCATAAAATAGAATAAAAAATAGAAAACAAAAGGACTGGAAATGCAATAATACAATTTTATTTAATCAACATTTTC
Source organism: Bombyx mori (assembly GCF_030269925.1). Classification (NCBI taxonomy): domain Eukaryota; kingdom Metazoa; phylum Arthropoda; class Insecta; order Lepidoptera; family Bombycidae; genus Bombyx; species Bombyx mori. Next base: position 3,519,496 of record NC_085128.1, read on the forward strand.
AAAATAATCTTTGTGCAAGAGTAAGATATCAGGTGAATAAGATAAAAAAACAGCTTTATCTGATTACTGCCAATAATAACAAAAATAAAAGAAATTCTTTCTAAGCGAAATAACTAAACTCAATTAATTCACTCACTCATAATTGGATATCTCGGATTTTTAATTAATGTTACATTTAAAATCTGAGGCCTGTTTTTATTTGTGTGTGTTCGTTGTGAATATTAACAAAATCATGATTCGATGCGTGAATAGATTCTGAAATAACAAGAGTTTTAATTCGTTTGAGTTCTTTTAACTTTTAATTTTTTTTATTGCTATAAAGAACATACGACCGGACAGATATTACAAGGTAAATGTCGCGAAAAAAAAGTAATTATATATATACTTATCTTTTACCTATAATACTTACATAAAGTAACTGATAAACACATTAACCTTCTTTACATCACGCAATTAAGTGATAGTATAGGCTAAAAAATCTATTATAAGATATCAGTGACAACCCTAACAAGCCATCCCTATTTTGTCTTTTGGCGTTCCAATTTTGTGTTTTCTCGTCCCTAATTTTTCCAGTCTTGTTCCAAATTACCCTACATACGTCCCAATTTTCCCCAAAAAGAAAGGAAAAAATATACATTTTTTATTTTGTCGAAATATTGTATTTAAAATAAGAATATTGCAACTTACCATTTGTTGTGGTATTTCCAGGTGTATTAAAAACTTATATAAACTGTGATCTTATTGAAAAAACAACGATAATATCACTTTTTTTAAAAGTTCTTTAAGCTGTTTTAAAACGCACTTTTCAACCACTATTTTAAATTTAATTTGACGAATTTTTGGGACCAACTTAACTCATGTTTAGTACTTCCATAGTTAGCTTGGTTTTTCTTCTATACATTGATAAATATTACCTTAAAGAAAATTAGGTAGATTCCGTGCTACAAGTACTTTGAGAATCTTCCGCAGGTTTGTCCCAATTTACCCCAGGATCCCAATTTACCCCATGTCATGGTATAAATAGTATGCATGCGTGTGTGCGTCAAATACATGGTATGTAGTGTGTGTAATGTTTTCTTTATTGATTTAATGTATCTTTTATGCATTATTTAAAAAAAAAATTAGCGTTGTGCACTTCTTCTCTATATTCTCTATAAGTGTGGAAAATTTCATACTCCTCCGTCCGCGCAATTTCCGTAAAAAGGGATACAAAGTTTTTGCTTCACGTATTAATATATAGATAAACTTAATATTATGCACACAAACGTACGTGTGTGCTTAGTATGAGTTTTGAACTTCTCGAATGCGTAAAAGTTAACTTAAATTTGTATGGAGTTGGAAAAGCGCTCCTAGCGGTAAACCTAGGGGCACTGATGAAACACACTGATGAAGACTGGTCACGTTTAACATCGTTGGCGCCATATTACTGCCAATAAACAGTTACTACCTTCTTTTTTTATTGCTTAGATGGGTGGACGAGCTCACAGCCCACCTGGTGTTAAGTGGTTGAAGCCCATAGACATCTACAACGTAAATGCGCTACCCACCTTGAGACATAAGTTCTAAGGTCTCAATGTAGTTACACCGGCTGCCCCACCCTTCAAACCGAAACGCATTACTGTTTCACGGCAGAAATAGGTAGAGCGGTGGTACCTACCCGTGCGGACTCACAAGAGGTCCTACCACCAGTAAAGTACCTACCAATTACATATATAGCATATTCATTTAAAAACAAATAAATAACAATGACACATGGTTTCGTTAAGCTAAATAGTATACAGAACTCTAAATCCCACGAAATAACATGGAAACGAATCCAAAGCTGGCCACATTTTAATTCTCATACGTCGTTAAGTATTTATTCCGCTTGAATAGAGGTGACACCTCCAAATGTGATTGCGGTTTTGCGAAAATGTCCAACAGAGTGCACTTCCCTATGGTTATTGATCGATTTATGAAACTTATGATATAATGAATCTAGCGTGCAGGAATTAAGCTTAAAGACCTATCAAAATAGTAATCGAAAGCTATTATGACACACGTTCAATTAAAGTTTGAAAGTTTTGCCGTCTTTCGACAAATTCAAATTAGTGTCACATTATATTGAAAATATTAATTTGTTGGTCTTTAATTGGATGGTTCGTTTAAGATGTTTTTTTGAATATTGTCGTTGTTAAACCAAAATCTGCTATGGGCACGTTTTTGAGATTTTTACTTTTTTTCTTTTTCGTATAGTGCACAACCCTATCTACCGTATAAAAAAACTGTTATGTGTCTATAGCTTTAATATTTTTTTATTTGATATAGTTTTTAAAAATTCCCTTTTATATAAAATTTTATACGAAAGTGTTTTTACTCGTTAATTCAAAATATAGTTTTTGCACATACCTAACTGATTTTGGTTTGACAGCGACGATATGCTTAATATGCAACTAAGTTACAATTTTTATGTTATCGCTTTATTATACACTCGTTATTATATCTATAGTTACCTACTTCCTTTACGTACCTGACCAAAGTTTTCTTCTATAAACACGGAATCCAAATATGTAAATATAAAAATTAATTAATCTGTTCTTACCTTTAACTAAGATAAAATTATACATTGCAGATTCAACAATTGGTTCATCTGAGGAATCCGTAGACTAAAACTTATTTGAATGCAGAAAGTACAGAAAGAGGGGCGAAAGGGTATCTTATCTTATACCTTTAAACGAGCAATTCTTGTATCATCAATAGTATTCGCAGGGCACACGATGTAAAGAATATTTTAGGTATTTTTTTTACACCTTGGGTTACATTATTGGCGTTTTAGTAAGAATCCCTAATTTTTTTCAAAAAAGTTCATAGCCCATGTCACTCGGGAATAGTGCAGCTTCCAAACAGTGAAATAATTTTTCAAATCGGTTAAGTAGCTTCGGAGCCTATTCAATACAAGCAAACAAATCAATCTTTCCTCTTTATAATATTAGTATACATTAGCATTAACAATTCGATGTTTTTAATTGAACTTCAATCAAGTTTACTCCATTGAAATAGCTGAAAAAGTTATTTTATTATGATATTTTTCCAAACTTTAAGCTTCAAACGTTTCTCCTGTAAAGTTGTAAAGATGTCGCTCGAACCAAATAGTATTTTATCCCTCGATATATTATATTTGTAAAAAAAGAGTGAAATATGAAAAATTCTAAATTGTTACATATTACTTATAATCTATAGATTGTTTACAAAAGCGGACGTGTATTTCTATACCAAACAGAGCGTCTCGATAGTCACTAGATGTTATTTGATATCGAAATAAAAGTGTGTGATTGACTTTCTCGTGCTTAGTTACAGTGTCGTGACGTATCCGATGGTCGGTTCTCGTGCTCGTAGAAAGAATATAGTGTTTCTGCAGAGCAATTTTAATATACACTATACTTAAACCGCAATGTTTTTTTACAAATGTATTTTTGGAAAACGGTGTGAGGCAACAGTCGTACACTAAATTATTTAAAAAAAAAGCGTAGAAATAACATTACACATTACAGTGCTTTTTAACGTCCAGATTATTAAATCGACTCATCCGCAGAACAAAGTCTGATGTGATCATAGAGCAAAAACGAGTTATATAGCTAGGCGAAATAAGGGATACGAACTCTACGGACGTGTGTTTTTGGAATTTTTGTATCTCATTTAGTTTCGGAAATATATAATTGAATAACGTTCTATCTGTCGTTAGCTCCGCATAAAAACGTACGGAGTGATCAAGCGCCGGCCCGCACGGAGCGGCCGCACTGTTCGTTCGTCAGTCCGGCCGCTGTTCGTTGGACTTGTTGGAGAGAAGGCGTCTTTGTGTCAAGCGCTTAGGTTTTTACTGTTTGACTTTAAATTAATAATGTAACACGTATTTTGCTCGATAAAAGATATTTTTAGACATGTCACGATCACGGAAAATGTTGAATATGCTTAAGGCTGATACAGAAGACCCTGACCTTAGTTCATCATTTTCTAATGTAGCCGCTGTTCATATGGAGAAAAATGTAAATAACATTAAGTTGCCAACTTTTCAGTTGTATTATTTCATAATTCACACGCTATTAAGTTCTAAATTAAAAAATATTATCTATATTGCTTTTTTGTTTCAATAAGTGCTTGTAGTCGACCGATGTTTTTATAAGACGTTTTTTGACGAATAGGTAATGAAACGCATTTTTAATGCAAAAACACAATTGGCGTAATGCATATTCACAGGAGTAATCAATCTTTCTATAATAATTAACTGTTAAAAATAAAAGCGTTATGAAATATTAGAACGATATTTTACGAACACTATTGAACCTCTAAGCGTTCTATGTGAATATGGGACATTTTTTTACGAACTCTGTGACGCGATTTGTTGGTTCGTTAGTAAGATGAGACGTTATTACTGGGATAATGAAATCAGTTAGGACGTTAATCGTGTAAAAAAGTTGTTAAATATAACGATTTATTATTTAAATTTTGTTAAATTATTTCTGTATAATTAAATTGTTTTGCAAAACACATAAATATAAATAGTATTTTATAAATTGTCATAAAAATATGAGTTTTTTTAAATTTTCAGTTGTAAATGATGATGATACCTGTAAGACATACAAACGTCACCTTTGCCTCCTGGACCAGTAGAAATCAGTCAGGAACTAGCTGATGTATTGAAAAAATGCTAGATGAAGATAGTGGGACCAAAGAAATTACCTGCGACAGCTCAGTACTTAATCTCGTGCCTGATGTATCTGCCTTGGATGCTTACAGCAACCAACCTAGTATATTTTCTTTGAAAGTGCCTTTAAGTTACGAAAATTTACCACATATACAGCTTGAAGATTTATTAGATCACCACAGATGTACTCCGTTCAATTTGGAACTGTCAGTACCAGCACTCATGCAATCTCCTACTAATATCCATTCGATCTGCAACACCGTATTCTGCCCTAATCATGTATCATGACCCTGAAAAATACAACACTAAAGCCATAAAAGAACACCAGTATCGTGACATTGTCAACTCAAACTTCAATCTAAGTTTTCATGCTCCCAAAAAGGATTACTGCGAGGAATTTCACGTTTGGTCGTCACCACAGTGTCTCGAAGAACGCACGCGCCGCCCGTCGGTCGTTGCCTCTCGCGGACTCGGAATTTTTCCACGTGTGATAACTACCTTCCGTAATAATAATTTTGCCATCGATAAAATGATGCTAAAGTACTCAAACTATATATAGTAATAATAAGAGTTTTAGTGTGTTTTTTATATTGTTTCTGACTACAGGAACAAAATGAGTACCCAAATGTTAGCTAATAGCCCCAGTTACGCGAAAGTTGCACAAAATACGATGTTCCCAAAAAAAGATCAAGCCATTGTTATTGACGCGATAGAAAACGTGCAAATTAAAGATTATGCACAAGCCTTAGGGAAGGTCATAGATCCAACTCAAATAAGGTTTCTGTCTAGAATTTCTAATAACCGCATTTGTATATATTTGTCATCAAAGTCGATAGCTGATGACATCGTTGATAATAAAAAGTATATAACCGTACAGAACCACAAGCTACCAATTCGACCACTGATCAATAGAAACAAACGTATCATTCTCTCAAACGTATGCCCAATTATCCCTCACTCTGAAATAGAATCAAAACTGAAGGAAGTAGGAATCAATCCAATGTCGCCTATATCTTTTTTGAGGGCCGGTATCAACGATCCTGGATATAATCACATATTGAGCTTCCGCCGTCAACTTTTTGTGACTCCCGAGGATTTTTACCGCCTCCCAGAGAAGATCTCCATAGAATTTGAAGACACTCCCTACTGGATCTATCTATCGTCGGATACTATGACCTGCTTCGTTTGCAAGAGTGAGGGCCATATTGCTTCGAAATGCCCTCAAAACGAGTTAGGTATAACTTCTTCAATTGAAATTATGGACAACAGCGTGTCACAAAATGAACCTTCTAACTTTAAACGGCCACATCCACCTACTGAATCTTCTACAACCGATGAGCCCCAGGTATTTGAAACAGAGACCCCAGAAGAGACTATCATCGACTACGACAGTGACACTCTTTCACAATCAAGTTCAGAAGGAGCCATGAAGAGGAACAGTGTTAAAAAACTTAGGAAGTCACCCCAGATCGACTTAGACTTACAAAACTGGAAAGATATTGAACACTTTTTATCAAGCTCTGTCAAACCCTACCCACTAACAGGAGTTCAAGTAAAGAATTATCTGGAACACACCTATGGTGTCAAAGACATCGAAGAAATCACGGCTAATTACACTGAGAACATTGACGATTTAATTATGCTTTTTAAAGACTTAATTCCCATTATTGCAAGTCGTTCTGTTAAAAATAGAGTTACTCGTATTGTTTCTAAACTTAAATCTATTAAAAATAAACAATAAGTATAATATTATGTGTAATAATAGTAAAGTCAACAAATACATAAATTTAAAAATTGTACAGTGGAATAGCAGGAGCCTTAGTCCTAAATTATGTGAATTAGAAACATACTTAGTTAGAGAGAAAATCCATATTTGTATATGTACGGAGACATGGTTGTCACCTGAGAAAAGGGTAAGTGTGCCCGGTTTTTATTGTTTTAGAGAAGATAGAGAGGATGAGCACGGAGGGGTTGCCATTTTTGTACATAATTCGATTAAAGCAAAGTTAGTTACTACAAATATTCCGAACTGTCGGATGGAACTCATTTGTATACAGATTATTAGTTTTAGTAAAATTAAGAACATTATAGCTATTTATTCACCACAAAATGTCAATGTCAGTAGATCGGATTATGATAATTTATTTAGCTTCTTTGATCGAAACACTTTGATAGCGGGAGATTTTAATGGGCATCACGCTGCGTGGTCCTATAAAACTGATACTAGGGGTCGTCTCATCGCGGAGGCAAGTATAGATCATAATTTCGTGTACTTAAATGACGGCGAACATACACGATTTGCAATGCATAACGGTGAAGCTGTCTTATCTGCGCCGGACATCACCTTTGCAAGCTCAGATATAGCCCTAGATTTTGACTGGTCTGTAACAAACGAATGTTTTGGTAGCGATCACCGTTTAGTTCTACTAAAGCTACATGATTCATTTAGTTATGTGCCACCAAGCAGTAAACGAAATATAAAAAGTGCAGACTGGCATTTATATGAACAAGAAGTGGGCACAAGCTGTGTGGATTTTGACTTGAATAATGATTTGCAGGACTGCTACGATAGGCTCATCGTAGCTATTAACAGCGCGGCTGATAAAGCTATACCCTACACTCGTTTTCCAGAAAACCCACATTCCAAATTTACTCCAAAAAGTTGGTGGAATCAAGACCTTTCAAAAATCGTCGCTGAAAGACGTTTAGCTTTGAAAAACTTTCGTAAAAACCGTTCTGCCGGAAATTTCGATATTTTACAAAATAAAGTTAGGGAAGCCAGACATATGATTAGAGCAGCTAAAAGGGAGTCATGGCAACGGTTTTGTAATAGCATAGATGCAAAGACTTTATGTACAGACCTGTGGAAAAAGTTAAGGTGGTTAAAAGGTTATCGAGCACCCAAAAAACGAGATTTTTTACAAGACGAGGTTGCTGAAAGTTTTCTAGCTAGTCTATCTCCAGATTGTGTTAGTTCTGAGTCCCGGAAAATTAATGGCATCAGTTTAGAATCTCATCCATTTACTTTGTCAGAATTAAATGCTGTACTCAAGAAAAAAGATACATCCGCAGGGTTGGACAATATTGTATATTCTATGATTTTTCATCTACCACCAGACGTTAAGGTTTTATTGTTGTATATATATAATCTGATTTACATTTCCGGTCTTATCCCGAGTCAATGGAGAAACATCAAAATAATAGCAATTCCAAAACAAAATAACAACACATGTAAGTTTCGACCAATATCCCTTATAAATTGTATATGCAAAATATTTAACTTGATGGTAACTAAAAGACTAGAACATTTTTTTGAAAGTAAAAAACTATTTAATGAACATACACTAGGATTTCGTCGTGGTTTTTCATGTGTTGATAACTTGTCTCGTTTTGTAATGGATGCTGAAATAGCTCTGACAAACAAAGAATACATGTTGTGTGGTTTTTGTGACATTTCAGACGCCTATAATAATGTTTCAATCGAATGTCTTTTCAATTGTTTAGTCAGTTTTGGTTTAGATCCTTATCTATGTGTTTATATTAATGAATTTTTAAAAGAAAGACATCTTTTTTTGTTTCTACAAAATGGTGAATGTTTATCGAGGTTGTGCCGACAAGGTCTTTGTCAGGGTGACCCTATGTCTCCGATACTTTTTAACATTATTACAATAAATTTAAGCAGCAAGCTACCTTTGGTAAGAATAACTCAATATGCTGATGACTTCACCTTTTACTACGTTAACAAGGATATTCAATGCTGTGTTGAAAATATGGAGATCTCTCTTAATGTATTCTCGATGTCTTTACGAGAGGTAGGATTAGATCTTTCATATGCTAAAACTAAGCTTTGTATTCTTACACGGAAGTATAAAGTTCCGTCGATAGAAATAAAGATCAATGGTGAACAAATTGATGTTGTTAAATGTACGAAATTTCTTGGTATGTGGATTGATAGTAGATTAAACTGGACCAAACATATTGATGATTTAGTCAGTAAGTGTGTGTCATACATAAACATATTTAAATATCTGTGTAATTCTGGCCTGCACCCGTTGCAGCTGAGACGATTGTATGGTGCCCTAGTACAGAGTAGGATAGATTATGGTAACTTTCTCTACGATAGTGCGAGTACAGGAGTCCTCAGGAAGGTAGAATTGATTCAAAACCAAGGCCTACGTGCTTGTGGTGGCTTCATACGGACAACTCCAATTCATGTGATGCAATCAGAATTAAGTATAATGCCATTAAGGTTTAGAAGGCAATATCTTTGTCATAAATATATGTTGAAGGTTTGGTCCAGGTCAAATGATTATCTAAGTTCGCGTATAGTTACTTTTCTTGATTTGTTATTAAATGGTGCCCGATATTGGCGAAGAACCGGTAGTGTTCTACTGGTTGATACATATAAAAAAGTTAGAGAGTTTGAAGTTTCCCAAAATCAGACACCGCTACAGTATCAGTTACCCTTTCTTATTACGAGGCTGCCCTTGTACAATATCATTTCTATAGATATTAAATCAATCACAACCACTAAAAAGCAAACCATTGAGTATGATTACAATAATGCGTTTGCATCAATGTTAGAAAATGAATTTCATGATTTTGTTCAAATATACACAGACGCCTCAAAGGATAAAGTAAATGCGGGTTGCTCCTTTTTTGATCACAGTAGATCATTTAACGCTAAGTTCAAGATTGATAATAAACATATTCCTATTATGGGACTGGAGTTGCTTGCAATATTGAAGTCAATTTCTTATGCGGAATCATGCGGATATAGAAAATTTGTGATATTTACTGATTCGGCGTCTTCTCTGCATCATTTGTTAAGCTGTGGAAAGGGCATTTTTGGGAGACAGGAGGCTTACTCCATTATAAAATGTATTTGGTATTTAATAGATAATGGTGTTCAAGACAGGTTACAATGGGTCCCTTCGCATGTGGGGATCCGCGGCAACGAGGTGGCTGACGCTGCAGCCAGGTCGGCCTTAACCAATGGTGCAGAGCTAAAGATCCAACCGTGTCATTTTGATTACTTAGCACAGGTTCGCGAAAGTATATATAAATTGTGGAAAACAGCATTTTGTCAAACCTCAAGAGAGAAGGGTATCTGGTACGGTACTATAGTTAGGGAGCCACCTCGTGTACCGTGGTTTTCCGCATGTAGGTTGAGTAAAAGAGAGCTGATCCTCTGTATGAGGATTCGTTCTGGACATGTTCCCTTGGGTGCATTTAGGTTTCTAATGCGATTACAAGACAGTCCCAACTGTGCCACGTGCCACAATGTCAAGGAGGATCTCTACCACCGCCTAATGGAATGTGTCCAGAACGAACCGGAAAGAGCAGAACTGCTGCAAAATACGGGTCTTTCTAGGTATGAATTGTTCTTTTTTTTGCATAATAATTTTGTATCAGGTTTTAAATGTGATTATAGTGATAGAGTTATGAGTTTTTTAGTTTGTTCTTTCTTGAAAGATGTAAATTAAGCGATATAGTTATTTTAAGTGTTTTTTTTTTAAGTTTTATGTTTCACTGTGTTTAAATATGTTATTTTTTTGTTTTGTTTATATAATAGCCGACTTAACCTAATAGGTGTATGGCTCTAATAAAGAATAAAAAAAAAAAAAAAAAAAAAAATTTCACGTTTTTCGATTGAATAAAAATCCAACTGACCAAGAGAAAGAAGCTTTTCAATAACACGAGACAAATAAGAAGGCAGGGCATTTAAAAAGCCTAGATAAAAAAGATGCTGAGGAGTCAAACGGAAACATGGTTACTGCTGTTTGATTTTGAAAAGTTTTACAGTGTCTAAGCAATATAAATATATTTTACTATAACAGAAAGCTATCTTCTTTTAACTTTACGGTTTTTGATATGGGTAAAAAGAAGGCCATTTGCTATTTGTGGGATGAATCTGTGGAAAAACGTGGAGCAAACGAGGTAAGCAGTTGCCTCTTAAATTTTATACAGACTAATGTTTGAACAAGGGACCAAGGAGTTCCGCTTTTGGTCAGACAATTGTGCTGGCCAAAATTGTAATCGCTTTGTATATTCATTATACATTTATGCCGCAAAAAAGTTCAACATATACATTACACACCGGTTTTTACAGAAAGAGCATACCCAAAATGAGGGGGACAGTATCCACTCTGTCATCAAGAGAGCTTCTCAAACCAAAACTATATATACCCCTCATTAATGGCATTTATTAGTAAGATGGGCCAAGAATGAAGGAGAACCCTATGTTGTTCGAAACGTAACCCAGAATGACGTATTCGACTTTAAAAGTCTTGTTAATAATAAGGTTTGGATCAAAGACATTAAGGGCAAGAAGATTAACTGGAATAACATCCTAACAAATTTGTTTTTTAAATATGATCTAACTCAACCTGATTATGATATTTTAGTAATTCGTAGTAATACGAGGAACTCGGTACAAGCTGAACTAAAAGCTGCATATTCTGTACCTATTATTTTTTTTTTTTTTTTTTTTTTTATGAATGAAAGTTTACTGGTGGCCCGAAGGCCTTTCCAGTTTCACCAGGACAGGTGGGCGAGCAAAGGCTCAGCCAAGAGGGGTGGGATTTGCTAACAACTGCCCGAGCGCCTCCGAAGGAGACCTAACAACTCAAGAGCAATTGTTTCGCGAATGAATCTACTACCGGATCGGAATCGCGACCCGCTGAGAAGATCCGGCGAGAAACTCAGCGGGCTGATGCATGGGTTAGGTTGCACGTCGACCTCTTTGTCGAGTTCGACGAGTACGGTTACCGGGGTCCCTAAGCCTGCCCCTAGTATTAGAGCTGAAGGCATCTAATGCAAAGGTTATTGGATCTGATGGATCCGTAAGGACGTGTCTAGGGCGTCGACGGTGACTGGCTCCTGCATGATCAGGATTCGGGGAGTAGTCAGCGGCGGCAACGATAAGGCGATTATCATGACGCATAGCCTTATCGAAGTATCGTTCCGACGCTGACTTCATGTATTTCCGAATTGATTCGAGGCCCAGGTCGTCGTGTAGGTCAACGTTCCTCACGAACCACGGAGCCCCGACAGCTAACCTGCAAAAGCGGGATTGTAGGGATTGGAGGGTGTCTATGTGTGTGCGGGCCGCGTGAGCGAACACCACACTCGCGTAAGTCATGACGGGCCTTATGCAAGTTTTGTAAAGTGTCACCTTGTTCCGAAGGGACATTTTACTCCGCTTACAGATCATGGGGTAGAGTCTACCGAGAATAAACGCAGCACGGTCACGGACTGATTTTATATGCGGGCGGAATGTCATCGATGCATCCAGGGTAACGCCCAGGTACTTGACCTTCCTGGCCCAGGGTATGGGTTGTCTAAAGAGAGTAATCGGGGGTGTGAGATTCCTCCTCCTAATCCGGGAGGAAATCCGTGTGGAGCTTCCCCTCTGAAATAGCACCGCAGTACTTTTCGCTGGGTTGATGTCTATGCGCCATTTTCGGAACCACTGTCCTAGGGCTAGGGCTGCGCTCTGAAGCTTCTTCGCGATTAGGGACTTATTTCTACTAGAATAGTAAACAGTCGTGTCGTCGGCGAATAAAGCTAAATGGGTCGGCGGCGACCGGGGAATATCGTTGACGAATAATCTAAATAGGAGGGGTGAGAGGACAGAGCCTTGCGGGACTCCAGCTGTGAGAGGTCGTGGGGAGGAGCGGGTTCCCTCGACTCGATATCGAAAAGAGCGGTTCGACAAGAAGTCCCGTATGATGAGCACGAGACTATCCGGCACGCCCATGTTGAATAGTTTGAAAATCAAACCATTGTGCCAGACTTTGTCGAACGCTTTTGCGACGTCGAAGAAGAGAGCTCCCGTGTATAACGGTTTTGGTCGATTAAGCCCCACAAGAATGTGCTCCGTGAGGCGGTGCACCTGTTGAACGCATGAGTGATTTGTACGGAATCCGAATTGTTCATCGATAAGAATGCCCTTGGATGAGACGAAGTCTCTGAGGCGTTTGTAGAGCAGACGCTCATACAGTTTGCCTAGAGACATGAGGAGGCTAATCGGGCGGTAGCTCGTCGGATCATTTTTTGGTTTACCGGGTTTATGTATGCCGATAACGTCCGCTTCTTTCCACACCGCGGGAAAGATACAGTTCGCCATAGCGGCATTGAAAATAGATGCCAACATCACGATGAGTTGGACGGGTAGAAGTTTAATAACGCGGTTGGATATACCGTCGGAACCGGGAGCCTTGCGAGGACGTAGATCTTTGATCAAGTCTTTAACTTCCATCGGGGTGACGGATGGTAACGCATCAGAGGGTGGCAAGGAGGCTCTGCGTTCTACCTCACTGTCTACTAATTCTACATGAACAGGGTCCACGGATTGAGTGCTGGGCGTGCACTGGGTTTGCAATGTATCGGCCAGCAGCTCTGCTTTTTCGTCATCATCGAACGCCGCGAGTCGGCCTGAGGGGCCTACGAGGGGGGGCATAGTTACTACCGTATCCGATTTGAGAGTACGAGCTAAGCGGTAGTAAGACCTTTGGGAGGGCGCGAGTCCTTCTAAGAAATCAGACCATCTGGCATCTCGGACTTCGGCGATGCGAGACTTTACGTCGCGTTGTAGGGCACGCATTCGAATACGATTTTCCGCGGTAGGATACCTGTCGTAGGCGCGTATCGAGGCGTTCTTAGCTCTAAGAAGTTCCCTAATATCGTCGGACAATTTGAAGCGGTGCAGGAAGTCCTCCGCTACAACTTGTTTCGATGACCTATCTAATGTCGAGGTGATGTGTGACGTTAAGATGTCTATGGCTTCAGCGGTATCCTGAGGAGACGGGATAGAGTCCGGGTTAAACGGGAGCGATGGTGGATCAGATTCAGCCAGGCTGATGCCCAGCGTGTGCCAATCCACCACAGTCCTCGTGACGGGAACGGAATCGGGAGCGCGACCGAGCTTCATAACGACGGGACGGTGGTCTGAATCTAACTCTGAAACTACTTCGATCGAGTGTAAGCGCAGAGTTACGTTTTTTAATAACGCTATGTCGAGTATATCCGGGCGATGCGCGATATTTAGCGGGTAGTGAGTCGGGGTTAGCGGAGCGACGATATCGAAGGCGAGATCATCGACTAACGCGTCAAGCCGCCTGCCATTCGGGGTTGTGGTGTGTGAGTTCCACCTGATGTGTTTACAATTTAGGTCGCCCGCCAGAATGACAGAGCTCCCCATACCGAGCAGCGCCTCGATATCACTGCTTAGAACGATCTTATCCGGTGGAAGATAAACGGACGCGATAACGATCGGCGCGTGTCCCGTCAGTGAGATTCGGCACACTGATGCTTCGATATTAGCGAGCGCGGGAGGATCGAGCGGGACGCAATGCAGGGCTCTTCTATAGTAAATGACGGTACCACCACCACGGGCAGAGAGCCTGTCGTTCCTGACCATGTTATAGTTCGCGATTTTAGGGTCACGGCGCGCGGGCTTAAGTAGGGTCTCCTGCACTAAAAAGATATCAATTTGGTGGTCACGCAAAAAGTCAGAAACCTGATCACGTTGATTTGCGAGACCGTAAGCGTTAAAAAATCCTATCGTTACGGATAGGGGCTTTATTCTACTTATATACGCCATTGATTACCGGCGGAGTGAGGGGAGGACGTACGTATTTAATGACGCGTATACGTCGGCGTATTCCTGCACAACGGCGATAAAGTGTTGTGCAGTGGAGGCAGCGCGAATGGCGTCGCCCAAAGCGTTAACGCGCTCAAAGTTGATCGACTGAAAGAAGTCGATCGCTAAAGCGAGATTGTCGGACGCGGTCGGAGGGCAAGTCGCGGGAGAGGGACGAGTCGCGGGGGCGGGACGAATCGCGGAGGAGGGAGTTGTAGCCGTGTTCGTGTACGGCAGCGGTTTTGCCCAGGCCGAGACACTGGGCACCGCCGCCGGAACGAACGCTGACTTAGCCTGCGACGCAGAGGGTGCCGAGGCTTTGATGTCTGGGCCGGAAGCTCGGAGGCGGTTTTGGCGGGCGACGCGGCGATTTATTTTAGGGGCTCGGGGGCAACCACGGTAATTCGCGGGGTGACCCTGTGTTCGACACAGGACGCAGCTAGGCGGTTCCGTCGCGGTTTTTTGGTCGCGAGCGCAGAGGGCCGTGGCGTGATCGCCCAAACACTTAACACATCGGGGGCGCGCGTGACAGTTACGGGAAGAGTGCCCGTACAATTGACAGTTATGGCACTGGCTAGGAGTGCCTTTTTTATGGGGGGCTTCGACAGCGATACCAGAGAGCCTACAGACGGTCTGTGTGTTAAAGATTTTCTTACCCTCGGGGGTAGGCTGGAGAGCGACTAGAACCATATTATATGGCTCCCTACCGCGACCGGTGTGCATACGGTGCACAGAATTCACTGGTAGGCCTTGTTCTAACAGGTCGGCTTTTACGAGCTCTACATCTAACTCTTTAGGGATTCCGCGTATTACAACGCGGAGTTCGCGCTCCTCCTGGAGCGTATACGTATGGAAACTTATACGCTCCTTACGGAGGTAAGAAGAGAGGGCCCTATGGTCGTCGGGTGTTTGAACCTTAATTTGAATGCCGTTCGCGAGGTTACGGGCATTCGTGAAATTTATATTTTTGGCCTTAAGGGCCAGGCAAACTCGATCCCAAGCTGCCTTCTCCTGAAGGATAACCGGGGGAGGGGTCTGGGTTTTATTTTGTGCCACCGGACGCGGCGACGGAGTGGCACGGGCTGGGGGCGCAACGGGAGTCTGAGGGCGGGGGCGCGACGCGTTCACGGCTTTGCTAATTTTAGCGGCCGCGGGAGCTCGAGACTCCGCGGCACGCTTCTTACCCTTCTGTACCAGGGTGAATCCATCCGTCGATGAGGCGGGGGCGAGGTCGACCTCCATGTCCGAGTCAGAGTCGGAGCACGAGGAGGCGGGTGCAGGCGACCTACGAGCAAGTGTAGGTGTTTTAGAGGGCGCGACGGAGGCCGCGGATGATCGCTCAGCTGAAACGATGGTCACGGCGGACGACGCAGCAGCTTTTCTCGCCAGTATAGGCGACACGGGAGCGGCAGGCACGACAGAGGCTGCGGTGCTCAATGCAGAAGCTCTGCACGCAGGTACAGGCGACGCAGGAGCAGCGAGCGCGGCGGAGTCCTCGAGAGGGCTCGCAGTGTGATTGGCCTTGAAGGCCAAAAACTCCGAGGCGAGCTGTGGGTGGCGAAGTCGGAGGAATTCCGCGAATACAGCGTCCATGATCGCTGAGTACCCAGGTGGGGCGGCCCCGGGTCTTGAAAACACTCGCCTTGCGGCGAGGCCCCAACTTCTCGGACCTGAGCGGTTCTATTGAACACAGGTGGCAATGCGGCGCGATTACTACAGGACAAAGAAAAAGCACAACAAAACAGAAATTACGAAAATAAACAAAACAAATAAATACTTGCAGGAAACCACTTTGTCGGCAGATGTACCACGAACACAGAAACAACAAAAGGAAACAAAACAAATAAAAACTTCCAGAAAGAGCACTTAGTCGGCAGATGTACCACAAACACAGGCCGCGCGAACAATGGCCGGGCTAACAAAAGCCGGGCGAACAAAGACCGGGCGATCGAGTGGACGATGAGCACGTCCGCACGTGACGGGTGCCTCTATCGGAATGTACCTATTATGATTCCTGCTGCAAAGTATAAAGATTTAATGGATATGTGCCTCTCAGAACTTATTCCCTTAGAGGAACTCCATACTTTAATTCTTTGCCACATCACATAACTGTTACTGCTTCTGAAGAATCAGATGATAATCTATCGGAATAATTTTATCTAGTGTCTGCTTCCTCTTTTTAGAGCTGAATTCTTCCTACTAATTTAGCGAAGCAATGTTAATTATAATATTTTATGTTTGTCTACATGCCATTTCATTGCTATTAAGTATGTGCACCAGTTATAAGTCTAGGTTACTATGTAAGACTGATTGATTAATTATGAAGGCTGATTATTATAGATTAGTGATTAGTAGATTAGTTCTACGATTAGTGAGTAGATAGTTTACTGCTGGTAGGACCTCTTGTAAGTCCGCACGGGTAGGTACCACCACCCCGCCTATTTCTGTCGTGAAACAGTAATGCGTTTCGGTTTGAAGGGTGGGGCAGCCGTTGTTGTTGTTTTTTTTTTTTTTTTAGTAGTAGTTTTTTTTAGTATTAACTATACTGAGATCTTAGAACTTATATCTCAAGGTGGGTGGCGCATTTACGTTGTAGATGTCTATGGGCTCCAGTCATCACTTAACACCAGGTGGGCTGTGAGCTCGTCCACCCATCTAAGCAATAAAAAAAACTTTGAGACTGCTGATTTTAATGTTGTTATTATAAAAAAAATAAGTTTTATTATCTTCGTCCGCGTCTGCGTCCTGCAATGTTCTAATTGATACATGAACCTGTAAGTTTTTTTGTAATTTTTAGTGTTATGGTTGCTGTTTATGAGATTCTTTATACCAGTTTTGAGATTTTTTCACTTAATAAACGATTTTAAATAATTACTATCTTTTTTATTTAGTTATATAGGAGGGCAGTGGTGATATGAGGAACGTTATGTTTAAATATTTCAAGGTTGTTATTTACGTAGGACTCATTAGTAGTTAGTAATTCCAAAGAAAACCGACTCATGTTAATATAGAACGTCATTTAATTTACATGTGTCCATAAAACAACGTGTAACGTTCACTAAGGACCCTCGCTGTTTTGCCATAAAACGTCTTATGTTAATATAGAACTCACTATCTCCAGAAATAAAAGAATAACAGTTATAAACTACACAGTATTTAACAAAGCTGAGACGTAGTAACAACATACCAAAAAATTTAAACAACAAGTCGCACCGTTTAAAAGTTACACAAGTCAACAACTTCTTTAACCTCTACTGAAAACTATCAATCCTACAGATAGGACTATATTCTGCGGATGAGTCGAAATACAAACTACATTGGCTTAACTTCATACAACACACATATGAAACCATAGATTAGGATTTTTTTGCCTTTTTCACTAGCTCTTTTCATAGACAATCTTCATTTTATAATTCACTTAGCTAAGGCTTTATTTATGATAAAAACGGTAGGTGGTGGCTTGGCTCTGCCCTTGGCATTGCTGACGTGCATGGGCGATGGATACCACTCACCATCAGGTGGGCCGTATGCTCGTCTGGCTACAAGGGCAATAAAAAACACTTTCATGGTTCTGCTCTTAATAACACGGATATCCCGGATCCTCCCGATCCACTAACGGTGCTTTTAGGTACTTCAAGCACCGGTCACCGTTCTCGTCGAACCCGTCGCTTGCAACGAAGGGCTCGACGAGTAAATTAACCCTCAGACACAGCCCACCGAGTTTCACGCCGGATCTTCTCAGTGGGTCGCGTTTCCGATCCGGTGGTAGATTCTGCGAAGCACGGCTCTTGCTAGGGTTCGTGTTAGCAACTTCGTCAGGTTTGAGCCCCGTGAGCTCACCAACTAGTTAAGGTTCCGCTGATATAGCCTCTCAAGGCTGGCTATCAGTATAGGTAAGAAAAAAAAACGGATATCCATAGGAAAATTTGGTTTTTGTAACGAGTAATTAGCAATTTTATTCATATTAACAAAAACATCGTATCACAAAAGCGTCTAATGCTGGGAATTTTAAACATCAGTGTGGTATATTTTTTTTACAATTCATGCCATGGAGTTCGAATCCACGCGATCGCCAATTCGTCGCCCCGCATAAGGCCGTTGTTCAAACAAGTGGCAGTCCTTGATCAGAGAACAAGATCCACATCCAATCGCTATATCAACGGAGTTAGTAAAGGAGGTAAAATTGTTTGGCACTTATAATAATATATCCCAACCACATCATAATGCAATAATATATCACAAACAGATCACAATGCCTTATTAAAATAAGTACAAAATTAATAAGTTATTAACTTTTCAAATGTTGTCCAAATACTGCTGATAACAAAACCGCCATATAAAAAAGATGTGTACCTTAAAAATCATAGCAATTTGCTCAGAGGTGGTTTTGTAGCTTTGTCAGGCGCTACATGGCTTGCCTGTTTCTGATAGTTTTTAAAGGACATTGTGCGTTTCCAAAGATCTTTTTGTCAGGTCCTACCATGCGGCTTTGGAATGAACTCCCCTCCAAGGTATTTTGCAAGCGTTATGACGTGTCTTTTTTCAAACAAAGCATACGGAGAGTGCTAAGCGGAAGACAACGGCTTGATTCAGCCCGTGGCATTGCTGATGTCCATGGGCAACGGTGACCTCTCAACACCAAGTGGACCGTGTGCTGTCTGCTTACAAGGGTAATAAGCAGTGATCTCGAACGTCATAGAGCGAGATCGGTAGACTTGCCAGCTAAAATCGGCATATTTGTAATATTTTGTACCCAAAATCGGTATATGTCAAAAAATCTACAATATTCAATCGAATTTGTTTATTTATTGAAAAAAAAAACTTACAGACTAATTTATAACAATCATATTTAAGAATAATTATTTTTTATACCAATATTGTTTGGCCATAGCTGCAGTCATCGTCGAATTAATTTCAAAATCATAACAATTAGCTGTATTAAAGAGTCGTTTTGCATGTAATAGACCAGTGATTTATTCAGTAGACAGCCTATTTCGCTGTTTTGTTTTCAAAAGATTAATATGTGAAAATATACGTTAAACGTTAGCGGATAAATAGGGAAGTGATAAAATGTTAAGGATGAAATTAGACATCAAAGGAAACATTTGAGTTTCATCGCCACGTTTTAGTAAAGTTACTTCATGTCAAAATAGTTCTACATCATTAGGAAATGTTTTGATTTGTTCTCAATTTCTTAAAATGCGCCACTCTATATCAATTTCCTGGAAATCATTGCTCTAAACAATATTGGGAAAGAGCCTACTCTTAAGAAGTATCGAAGTAGTTTTGCCAATTTTAACATTTTTTGGATCAATAATGTCTAAAAGTGTCAAATCGGTAGAAAAATCGCGAGAATTTCTATGTATACTCTGAATCGTAGAAAAATCGTTATATTTCGGTATTTCGGTAGAACAGAGCCCATATCGGTAGAAATACCGAAAAATCGGTTGGCTCAAGACCACTGATAATAATAAAAACACAAATAAGTACAAGACAGTAAATTCTTATGAAAAAAAAAAGTGTGTGTGCAATGCAACCATGTCACACACGGTAGAAGTGAAACTTATAAAAAATTTGAATAATCATAAGGGTCAACCACCAACCACTCCGCAGTGCAATGGAGCAGCCTCACCCTGGAGAGACCACCTGCATAATCACGGTATATCTACGTCGACGCCAGTTAAGAATGATCAAGCTTTTTTTTTCCTACCTAAGCTGATAGCCTTGAGAGGCTATATCAGCATCGCCTTAACTAGTAGGTGAGCTCACGGGGCTCAAGCCTGATGACGTTGCTAACACGAACCCTAGCAAGAGCCGTGCTTCGCAGAATCTACCACCGGATCGGAAACGCGACCCACTGAGAAGATCCGGCGAGAAACTCAGTGGGCTGTGTCTGAGGGTTAATTTACTCGTCGAGCCCTTCGTCGCAAGCGACGGGTTCGACGAGAACGATGACCGGTGCTTGAGGTATCTAAAAGCACCGTTAGTGGATCGGGAGGATCCGAAATGACGTGTTTGGGGCGACGTCGACTGCTTTTCATTCTGTCCGCAGGATCAATTAACCCTCAGACACAGCCCTCTGAGTTTCTCGCCAGATCTTCTCAGTGGGTCGCGTTTCCGATCCGGTAGTAGATTCTGCGAAGCACGGGTCTTGCTAGGGTTCGTGTTAGCAACGTCGTCAGGTTTGAGCCCCGTGAGCTCACCTACTAGTTAAAGTTCCGCTGATAAGGAGTTTCGGGAGCTTTGTCAGCGTTCGAAGCTTGTATAGTTTTTACTGTACCTACAATATGTTTAACGTGCTAATATGCTTATTTCTGCCGTAAAGCAGTAATGCGTTTCGGTTTGAAGGGTGGGGCAGCCGTTGTAACTATACCTGAGAGCTTAGAACTTATGTCTCAAGGTGGGTGGCGCATTTATGTTGTAGATGTCTATGGGCTCCAGTAACCACTTAACACCAGGTGGGCTGTGAGCTCGTCCACCCATCTAAGCAATAAATAAATAAAATATGTTTAACGTTTATTTAATGGGTGCATTGTTGTACTAAATGTCAAATTTCAAATTATAATTAATCTTTTTTTTAACGCTGGGGTATCTGTTCACGGATACCCGAACGAGGGGGTAACAGACCGGTATATGTCGGACTCCAGAGTCTCAAGAGAAGAAGAGGGAGAAGAGGGAGACCGTGATCCTCCTCTTCTTCCAATTCCTGCCGGGAGATTACTCAACCATGAAAGACCCACCCCGCAAAACCGACTACCGGCCAAACCCCATCGAGCTCCTCCACTCCGACTCCACGAAACCCATGGTACTGCATAGTGCGGGCCGAAAGTCCGCGTTCGTCGGTACCTATCCTAAAAATAGGACGGGATTTCATTTCCGGGAAGATCCCACGGGACACGTGACGGGAGATAAATGGAAGCCACGTGTCCGCGCCGCCCATCCCGCCTTCTTAGCTGAGGAGCCGAAAAATCTAACCCTACTACTATTAATCAGTAATAAAACAAAAACAATTCCACACTATTAACATATATTATTATTTATTCATAAAGTATACAAAAAATATTTTAGCTATTGATCATTTAGAACTTCCTCACCCAGATTTTAATCAAGGTTTGTTAACTGCATTGCTAAAAAGACATTGAACGTTATGACGTTGAAGCGTGCTCTTGATTATTTTTTTTCGGGCCGGAGGCCGAACCTCCTACGAGGTCCCCGCGCATAAGGGGCGCGCGGAGTATGTGAGACAACGATCTGCATAGTGTTGTGAGCAGACCGCGGGCCCAAGGATTTTAGGGCCCACCCACTAAACGACTACCCTGCACTCTTCTACCTGACGTCCGATCCCCTCCGAGGCCAGAACCCGGATGAGGCAGGGGGGTTACCGTGGTCAACACTACAACCAGACGGCGCGACTCAACCCAAGGACGCCCAGCCGACGGAGCCTTCGAGGCGAATCGAAGGCTTTGAAACGTCGGCCGTCTCGGTACGGCAGCCCGTCAGGCCGCCCAGACGGTGCCGCTGGTGTCCCGGAATACCCCGCTGGACCAGAACCAGCCTGCCGGCTCGGAACGCGATACACCGCCAACCGGTCGCTCTATTTACTCCTCGGCAGCGCGCTAGAGTGCTGGTAGCGCACCGCGCGGCCTCTACCCCCTCAGGTCGCCCCTTGACCTTCACCGAGGGGAGGCCGCTACCTACAGGGGCCGGGACGTACGGGCGTATTTCCGCCTCCAGCCCCCAGCTCGACGGCGACGGATCGGTGCGGAGAGGGAAGAGCTCTCCCTCTCTCGCTCCGCCGCCTCCTTCTGCGAGATGGTGGACTCGCAAAAATCGAGCATCGCCTTCCAGGACGCGTCGCTGCCAAGCATCGTAGTCACGACGCGCGGCAGCGAGAGGTCCTTTCCTGTGACCGCGACGAGGGCGGCGCGTTGCTCGTCGAATCCAGAGCAACGCGCCAATGTAACTACGCGCCAGCGTGCTCTCCACAATTAACATTTTTTTTGGTAAAATATTAATTAACCAGTATTTTATGTTAGGGTTGTGCGTTCGATTTCCTCTTAGGGTAAACGTTCGACGAAAATATTAATTCGCTCTATATCTGTATATGTTCATTATCGACATGTATACATTTATATATTTATATACATTATACATACATATATTTATATACATACATATATTTATATACATTATACATTTATATATAATAGTTGGGGAAAAAGTCTTCTCGTATTATAGTATGTATAAACTTGTAATAAAATCTCTTTCGCTATACTATTTGTATCTGGCTGGTTTTAGTATCATTAAAAGTTTAAATTTTAAAAAAGATAATTCCAAATTCAAATTAGGAAAATGTGTGATTTTTATTTATTTTTCGTACTGTCAAGATAAATGAATCTAATGAAGAAATTCGATGCTTTTTATGATTTTACTACAAAAAAGGTAAAGCAAGCCGCGAAAAAAATTTGCGATGTTTATGGACCTAAGGCAGTGTCTGTGAGATTAGCACAAATTTGGTTTAAGTGTTTTCAATCCGGAAATTTTGAGGTCAAAGATGCAAGTCGCTCTGGTTACCCTATTACGGATAAAATGGATGCCATTTTTGAAATAGTGGAGCAGGATCGGCATATCAGTCGTTACGACAAAAGTAGGGAATTGACCACAAAACAGTTTTGGCGCATTTGAAAGAAACTGGGGAAAACACAAAAAAGCTCGATATTTGGGTACCGCACGAGCTCACTGAAAGAAACCTAATGAACCGTGTACTCGTTTGTGATTCTTTATTACGACGTAATGAAACCAAAGCATTTTTGAAGAAGCCGATAACTGGTGATGAAAAGTGATGAAAAAGTCACGTACCACAAAAATGTGCGAAAAAGGTCTTGGTCAAAGGCCGGTCAGGCTTCACAGACTATGGTGAAACCAGGGTTAGCTCGCAACAAGGTGATGCTGTGTGTGAGGTGGGATTGGAAGGGCATTATTCATTATGAGCTGTAACCGCCAGGCAGGACCATCGATTCTGAACTCTACTGCGAACAACTGATGAGATTAAAGCAAGAACTCAAGTTCTCTCAAGAGAAAGCGGCCGGAATTAATCAACGAAGGGGTTTGGTTTTTCATCATGATAACACTAGACCCCACACATCTTTAGCCACTCAGCAAAAATTAAGAGAGCTTGGCTGGGAGGTGTTAATGCATCCGCCGTATAGTCCTGACCTTGCACCTTCAGATTTCCACTTGTTTCGGTCTCTTCAGAATTCTTTAGGCAGTGTCAGGTTAACATCACGAGAGGACTTCCAAAACCAATTGTCACGGTATTGATCAGAAGCCCCAAAATTTCTATAGCAACGGGATCATGTCCCTACCTACAAGATGGCAAAAAGTTACCGAACAAAATGGTACCTACTTAAACTTTAGTTTTAAATGTAAATAAATTATATTAAAAAATGTTGTGAATTTTCATAAAAAATGCGATGAACCTTTTTCCCCAACCTATTATGTATATATGTTGGAGTATTTCCACTTTTGGGTAGCGACATGGTAAGCGGGCGGTCTTCGAAAGTCAATAAAACTAGAAATGTGAAATGAAACTCAGAGCGTCCATTACGCAGGAGCGTTCCGTCTGATACGGCGACTCGCTCGCTTCTGAGCTCGAGAAACAACAACGGAGCGTTTTTATAGCAAGGTATCGTGGTGGGACGATGTTGTTTACGACTCTTCGTGTTGTTTTCGATGAATGCTTGCACGTGTTGTTTGTCGTCCCATCTTTATTAGTCATGAACTAATGGTTTATAAAAACACGCGCCGACTTATACACATATATGCATGATATAAAGGTATATATAAGTATGTTTATAAGTCTCTAACTCCTAACTATAAATTTAGGTCTACATGACCGCGTGTGTTTTGATCTTGATAATTATCTATTATAATTATTACTAAGCTATTCATCATCCCTGTAGTACGACGTTCGGTTCACTTTTAGACCTTGAGATATTCTGTAACCAAGATCTGGGTGTATGATTGTGAAAAGTTTCACTGCCCTATCCTGCAATTCTTCGATAACACCGCCAAGACTATACAGAATATTTTCGACTAGTCTGCTTCGTTCCCCTTTCGTCATTTCGTTCATATACAGCTCTCTAGCCTGATCGAAGTTGTTAGGATCATCTTGGTATATCTCGACAAGGTCAACCCTATTCTCGTCTTTGTAAGGCACCGGTCCATGGAACGTGTTAGGATAATAATTGGGGGTATCTTTACCGTTATCCTTAACGGGAGGTCGACCATCGCGATTGTAAGCAAGTACGTGATTTTGAATCGGACAATTTACCGGTATTTTATTAAAGTTAGCACCTAGCCGGTAATATTGAGCGTCTCTATACGCTAAGCGTCTAGCTTCGAAAACTTTGTCCGGTCCTCCCAAAATGCCCGGCACAAGATTTGCTGGGCTATACGCCAACTGTTCTATTTCTGCGAAATAGTTCGTCGGATTTTTGTTCAAAACCAAACGACCGAGTGGCTTTAGGGGAAATTCATCTTGGGGTAATACTTTTGTCACGTCAAAAACATCGAATTTTGCATTTTTGACATCGTCTAATGTCAATATCTGGATACTGACAGACCAGCTCGGAAATTTACCCTTTCCTATCGCATTATACAAATCTCTGGTGGCGTAATCTGGATCGATACCGGATATTTTCTGTGCTCGTTTAGAGTTTAGATTTTTTATGCCAGCGTCAGGAATAAAATGAAATCTAACAAAGTGCTTCTCTCCACTCTCATTCACAACTTGATAAGTGTGAATGCCAAACCCTGGCATATGTCTGTAACCATCTGGTATGCCTCTATCCCCAAATACGAGTAAAAATATATGCAAGCTCTCCGGGTGCAACGTCAAAAAGTCCCATAGCGTATTACCGTCTAATAAATTAGTAGCTGGATTTCGTTTTTGAGCTCGCACAAATGCTGAAAAAAGCAGTGGATCTTTGTACGAGTACATGGGCGTATTAAATCCCACGATATCAAAATTACCGTCTTCAGTGTAAAATTTAATAGCAAATCCGCGCGCATCTCTTGAAGTGTCAGTACCTCCTCTTTCGACTACCGCTGGAGAAAATCTTGCTGCCACTGGGGTTTTCTTTCCTATTTTAGTAAATAATTTGGCTTTACAAATATTCGTAATATCATGCGTAACCTCAAAATAACCGAATGCTCCACCCGCTTTTGCATGCACCAACCTCTCAGGAATCCTCTCTCGTACTATATGAGTTAATGAATCCATAAAATATTCATTGAATATGAGATTTGAGTTCAATGTGCTACTCGCATCTTTGAGTTCGATCGGCGATCCAGCACTCGTTGTCATAATACCGATGGGCCCCTGAAATAAATCACACATAATATTTTATCAATAGCTGAAATTAAACATATTTTACAAAAAAATATTCTTTAGATACTTTTTAAACCCTATTACGCAAAAAAAAAAAACAATTGAAATTATTTAAAAATCTGTTGGCCTAGAATACCAAAATACTGTTACAAACTCCCACATACACAGTCCCATATTGAATAACCTATTTCAAAAAAATAGTAAATTTATGTCAAAACATTCTAACTTACCGATGTTCTCTGTTTGAACGCGACTATCTGCTGGGCTGCCGGCGCTGGCTCGTTCCCAGTATTTGCCACCGCGGCCATCGCAAGCAACGCTATCGTCAAACGCAACATTTTCTCGCACTAAGCACCACTACAGTGCATTTTACGAAAACTGGAACAATCTGTCCGACGTCTACCGATCAGACTTTATACTGCAGTAATTGCGAACACTTTATATACGTTTTTGCAATTGTATGGGTATTCGTTTCAGTTAAAACTAAAAATGTAATAAAAACAAAACACTATTTATGTTTCCGCACTTAGTTTTATCATCTAATAAATAAAGTAATTGTGGCTGTAATCGTTTTTTTGTCTGATTAGTATTGTGACTTTCTCATTTTTGAACAAAGCTGGACTTCGTATAACTTAAATAGTACTATAAAAAATGATTTTTATTAAACTGCAATGGGCGGACGATCAATGGCGAACTGAAGGCGGCTGCCCATAATGAGGCTTAATATTTATTATAGTTTGAAGTCATAAATATAGTACATAAGTTTAAAAAAAATCGATATAGGTAGGAATAATTTGAAGACAGAACTCAAACATTATATTTTCAACTTTTTATAGTAACATAATGTGTATGTACATTATAGCGTAGAATCGCGGCCTCCGTCGCGCCCGCCGCTCCCGGGTCTTCGATACTTGCGAGCAAAACTCCTGCGTCGACCGTTGCGGGCTCGGTTCCAGCCTTGCGTTCATCCGCAGCAAACGTCGCGCCCACGCGTTCGTTTGCGGCCTCCGTCGCGGTCGCGTCTTCCAGTGCATCCACGCGATCTTCCGTGATCTAAGTCGCGCCCACCGCCTCCACCTGCAGGTCGGCCGCGCCCTCCTCCTCATCCGACTCGGAGTCTGACATGGAAATCGACCCTGCCCCCGCCACCCCGACTCATGGATTCACAGTAGTCCAAAAAGGTATAAAGCGCGTCGCGGAGACCCGAGCTCCCGCGGCCGCCAAAATAAGCAAAGCCGCAAATGGGTCGCGTCCCCGCCCTCCAACCCCCGTCGCTCCCGCTGTCCGTGCCACACCGTCGCTGCGTCCGGTGGCGCAATCTAAAACTCAGACTCCTTCCCCGATATCCTATCCTTCAAGAGAAGGCAGCGTGGGACCGGGTTTTCCTGACCCTTAAGGCCAAAAAAATTTATTTCATCAGCGCCCGGAATCTCGCTAACGGCATTCAAATAAAGGTGCCATCACCCGACGACCATAGGGCCCTCTCTTCATACCTCCCTAAGGATCGTATAAGCTTTCACACTTATACGGTTCAGGAGGAGCGTGAACTCCACGCGGTCATACGCGGCATCCCGAAAGAATTAGATGCCGAGTTCGTCAAGGCTGACCTTCTAGAACAAGTCTGCCGGTCAATTCTCTTCACCGCATGCACACAGGACGCGGGAGGGAACCGTACAATATGATTCTCGTCGCCCTCCAGGCTAGCCCCGAGGATAAACAAATCTTCAACGTCCGAACAGTCTGTAGGCTCTCCGGAATAATCGTGGAAACCCCCCACAAAGTCACTCCGAGCCAGTGCCATAACTGCCAACTGTGCGGGCACTCTTCCCGTAACTGTCACGCGCGGCCTCGATGCGTTAAGTGTTTGGGCGATCACGCCACGGCCCTCTGCGCTCGCGACCAAAAAACCGCGACGGAACCGCCTAGCTGCGTCCTGTGTCGAACACAGGGTCACCCCGCGAATTACCGTGGTTGCCCCCGAGCCCCTAAAATAAATCGCCGCGTCGCCCGCCAAAACCGCCTCCGCGCTTCCAGCCCTGACACCAAAGTCTCGGTACCCTCTCTGCCAAAAGCTAAAACTACCTTCGTGCCGGCGCCGGTGCCCAGCGTCTCGGCTTGGGCTAAACCGTTGCCGTACACCAACACGGCTCTAACTCCCCCCTCTGCGATTCGTCCCGCCCCTGCGATTCGTCCCTCCCCGCCGATAGTCCCTCTTCCGCGACTTGCCGTCCGACCACGTCCGACAATTTCGCTCTAGCGATCGACTGTTTTCAGTCAATTAACTTTGAGCGCGTTAACACTTTGGGCGACGCCATCCACACTGCCTCCACTGCACAGCACTTCATCGCCGTTGTGCAGGAATACACTGACGTATACGCGTCGTTAAATACGTACGTCCTCCCCTCACTCCGCCGGTAATCAATGGCGTACATAGGTAGAATGAAACCCCTATCCGTAACGATAGGATTTTTTCACGCATACGGTCTCGCAAATCAACGTGATCAGATTTGTGATTTTTTGGGTGACCATCAAATTGACATTTTCTTAGTGCAGGAGACCCTACTCAAGCCCGCGCGTCGCGACCCTAAAATCGCGAACTATACCATGGTTAGGAACGACAGGCTCACTGCTCGTGGTGGTGGTACCGTCATTTACTATAGAAGAGCCCTGCATTGCGTCCCGCTCGATCCTCCCGCGCTCGCTAACATCGAAGCATCAGTGTGCCGAATCTTACTGACGGGACACGGGCCGATCGTTATCGCATCCGTTTATCTTCCACCGGATAAGATCGTTCTAAGCAGTGATATCGAGGCGCTGCTTAGCATGGGAAGCTTTGTCATTCTGGCGGGCGACCTAAATTGAAAACACATTAGGTAGAACTCGCACACCAGAACCCCTAATTGCAGACGGCTCGAGGCGTTAGTCGATGATCTCGCCTTCGATATCGTCGCTCCGCTAACCCCGACTCACTACCCGCTAAATATCGTGCATAGCCCGGATATACTCGACATAGCGTTATTGAAAAACGTAACTCTGCGCTTACACGCGATCGAAGTAGTTTCAGAGTTAGATTCAGACCACCGTCCCGTCGTTATGAAGCTCGGTCGCGCTCCCGATACCATTCCCGTCACGAGGACTGTGGTGGACTGGCACACGCTGGGCATCAGCCTAGCTGAATCTGATCCACCATCGCTCCCGTTTAGCTTAGACTCTACCCCGTCTCCTCAGGATAACGCTGAAGCCATAGACATCGTAACGTCACACATCACCTCGACATTAGACAGGTCATCGAAGCAACTTGTAGCGGAGGACTTCCTTCACCGCTTCAAATTGCCCGACGATGTTAGTGAACTCCTTAGAGCTAAGAATGCCTCGATCCGCGCCTACGATGGGCATCCTACCGAGGAAAATCGTATTCGAATGCGTACCCTACAACGCGACGTAGAGTTTTTTTTTTTATAGCCTAGATGTGTGGACGAGCTCACAGCCCACCTGGTGTTAAGTGGTTACTGGAGCCCATAGACATCTACAACGTAAATGCGCCACACACCTTGAGATATAAGTTGTAAGGTATCAGTCTAGTTACAACGGCTGCCCCACCCTTCAAACCGAAACGCATTACTGCTTCACGGCAGAAATAGGCGGGGCGGTGGTACCTACCCGTGCGGACTCACAAGAGGTCCTACCACCAGTAAGTCCCGCATCGCCGAAGTCCGAGATGCCAGATGGTCTGATTTCTTAGAAGGACTCGCGCCAAGGTCTTACTACCGCTTAGCTCGTACTCTCAAATCGGATACGGTAGTAACTATGCCCCCTCTCGTAGGCCCCTCAGGCCGACTCGCAGCGTTCGATGATGACGAAAAAGCAGAGCTGCTGGCCGGTACGTTGCAAGCTTGCACGCACGAATGCGCGAATGCACGCCCAGCATTCAATCCGCGGACCCTGTTCATGTATAATTAGTAGACAGTGAGGTAGAACGCAGAGCCACCTTGCCACCCTCGGGTGCGTTACCACCCGTCACCCCAATGGAAGTTAAAAACCTGATCAAAGACCTACGTCCTCGCAAGGCTCCCGGTTCCGACGGTATATCTAACCGCGTTATTAAACTTCTACCTATCCAAGTCATAGTGATGTTGGCATCTATTTTCAATGCCGTTATGACTAACTATATCTATCCCGCGGCGTGGAAAAAAGTGGACGTTATCGGCATACACAAATCCGGTAAACCAAAAAATAAGCCGACGAGTTACCACCCGATTAGCCTCCTCATGTCTCTGGGCAAGCTGTATGAGCGTCTGCTCTACAAAGGCCTCGGAGATTTCGTCTCATCCAAGGGCATTCTCATCGATGAACAATTCGGATTCCGTGCAAATCACTCATGCCCACAACAGGTGCACCGCTTCACGGAGCACATTCTGGAAGGGCTTAACCGTCCAAAACCATTATACACGGGAGCCCTCTTCTTCGATGTCGCAATAGCGTTCGACAAAGTCTGGCACAACGGTTTGATTTTCAAACTTTTCAACATGGGTGTACCGGACAGTCTCGTGCTTATCATACGGGACTTCTTGTCGAACCGCTCTTTTCGATATCGAGTAGAAGGAACCCGCTCCTCCCCGCGATCACTCACGGCTGGAGTCCCGCAAGGCTCCGTTCTCTCTCCGCTCCTATTTAGTTTATTTATTAACGACTAGCTGACTCGGCAAACTTCGTAGTGCTTCAATCGATAAATAAAAGACCTAAGCTTTTGTATAAAATAAACTTTTAAAAAAACAAAAGGAATCCGTCCGACGGGGGGACATCAAAGGGAAAACAAAATTGTTATTTTTATTTAATTCCGAGCGTTTTCATATTTATCTACCTTTTAAACCTTTCCTGGACTTCCACAATTCAAGACCAAAATTAGCCAAATCGGTCCAGCCGTTCCCGAGTTTTAGCGAGACTAACGAATAGCAATTCATTTTTATATATATAGATATTCCCCGGTCGTCGCCGACCCAGCTAGCCTTATTCGCTGACGACAACAACCCAGCGAAAAGCACAGCAGTGTTATTTCAAAAGGGAAACTCACCGCTTATTTCATTCATTCATTGAAGTACATGGGAGTCACCCTGGATGCATCCATGACATTCCGCCTGCATATAAAAACAGTCCGCAACCGTGCCGCATTTATTCTCGGCAGACTCTATCCCATGATCTGTAAGCGCAGTAAAATGTCCCTTCGGAACAAGGTGACACTTTACAAAACTTGCATAAGGCCCGTCATAACTTACGCGAGTGTGGTGTTCGCTCACGCGGCCCGCACACCCTTCAATCCCGCTTTTGCAGGTTAGCCGTCGGGGCTCCGTGGTTCGTGAGGAACGTCGACCTACACGACGACTATGAACACGACGACTACGATATATGAAATCAGCGTCGGAACGGTACTTCGATAAGTCTATGCATCATGATAATCGCTTTATCGTTGCCGCCGCTGACTACTCCCCGAATCCTGATCATGCAGGAGCCAATCACCGTCGACGCCCTAGGCACGTCCTTACGGATCCATCAGATCCAATAACAATTGCGTCTTCAGGTCTAACACTAGGAACGGTAACCGTATTCGTCGAACTCGCCAAAGAGGTCGACGTACAACCTAACCCATGCATCAGCCCGCTGAGTTTCTCGCCGGATCTTCTCAGCGGATCGCGATTCCGATCCGGTAGTAGATTCATTGGCGAAGCAATTGCTCTTGAGTTGTTAGGTCTCCTTCGGAGGCGCTCGGGAAATTGTTAGCAAATCCCACCCCTCCTGGCTGAGCCTTTGTTCGCCCACCTGTCCTGGTGAAACTGGAAAGGCCGCCGGGCCACCAGTAATCTTATATGATTTATGATATAAGTATTTTGTGATTATATATATATATAGCGTAGTATATTTTTGCTGTTTGCTGCTGTTTATTGTGTTCTCCTTTGTGGTAGTTAAGACAATATTCACGCAGTGTAGAGTAGTAAAAACCTACCGCACTGTCCCGTATTTCTGAAGGTGACGCATTAGAGTTAACCCTTTTAAAGAAGGAGGTCGACGTGAATCTACTTCCGTACTACAATAACATCACAGCTTCTTCTTAACACTCTCTTTGGCCAGTCAACACCCTAGTCAAGGAAAGTCAAGTACTTGGAACTCATCGAAAAGTTCAATGTGACATATAGCACACCGAAACAGCCCGTTCAGTCTTTCGCCCGTACTTTTTAGCAGATCTAAGTTCCAATGCAGTGATAGATCGACTGGAAAAGCAGCTGTGGCATTCAGGTAGTTTCTAAAAACCCAGTCACTGTCTCCCGGCTAAGTATATTAAGTATATTAAATTAAATATTAAATAAGTAAACCTTATTTTATTATGTTCTACCCACCCATCATGGTGAAACTACACACGAAAAAAGTAAAAGAAACTTTTACAGTAGAATCCGGATATAACGACCCTCAAGGGACCGTCGAAACTATGTCGTACTAACCGGATGACGTACAAAGCGGCAGAATTATTTCTTAAGTACATATGTTAAGTACATATGTTTATCCAACTCATGGATCATGTAAAAATTTGCATGTCTAACTGTATAGCGAAAATTGCTTTCTCTTGTAGCAGAGGTACATTCACGGGTATTCCCCAGTCGCGCTGAAGCTTGAACCACTGTAACAATGCCTTATCCACCGACTCATGAGTAGAAGTCCTTACACGTTTGTATTTTAAAACATTGGCATTAAACAGCGGCTCGATCTTATCTTTATTCTCCTTTATTGTTGATATTGTAGAATGAGATACGCCAAACTCCTTTGCGAGGGTTGCATTTGATTCACCGGCTTCTAATCTGAGTGAAGTTGGGGCGCCGAGGTATTGGTAGTTTATGTAAACAAAACATTGTGCGTCGTTTTAACCGGACGTATCATCATAATATTCATAATTAAGGGTCGCTATAAGCAGTTGGTCGCTTAAAACGGAGTCGCACTAAACGGTTATATTTTCTCAGTACCTAACTATGAAACCTAACTTGAGTAATCATGATCGTCGTTAAAAGCGGTTAGTCGTTATAAGCGAAGTCGTTGTATGTGAATTCTACTGTATTATAGTTTCATTAAATTTGCATTAATCAATCATCATCAATCAATACATATAATAAAATCGTAACTGGTAACTGGTCTGTACATGGAAGATATCTCAGGAAAACTATTATAGGGGGCTTTATGAACGCAAAACCCAAAATAATGATTTTTAGATTTTTTGAAGTTATACTTCTTTAGGCGCGTTATGAAAAATTGATGAGAGTGAAATTTTACGATGCGCGCGCACCGTGACACAAAATTAACAAAATGAAGTTGCCCACTAAATAGCTCATCACAATACGACTGACGTAACTTGGCGAGTCTGAATATAGCCGCAGGTGAACTTTCCGAACCGTACCGAGAATTACCGAATTTATACGATGTCAAGAAAAGGGATGTCCAATATGCGTGTTTGAGGATGTTGTTTAATCGATTTTTATTCAAATTGATTAAAATTTAAATAAATAAAAAAAAAATTAATAAAAATAAAGTATAACTTCTCACGCGCGTACATAAGTACACGCACCCTTTTTTGTCTGTTAATCTGTTTGTCTGTGCGTTTGTACACGCTAATCTTAGAATGGGCTCTGTCTGCTCTGCAAACACTAAATGTTAAGCTTTACTTAACATTTAGTGTTTCTTTCATGTCAATCGGTTCATAAACAAAAAAGTTATGCCAATTTAAAGAATCACGTAGCTGGGCGTTTGTAGATAGATTGTTTACGTCTGTGCAGCCGCGCAGGTATACAAAGCGCGGAAAATGCCGCGCCGCTGCTTCCTTGACGAACCCGTCGCTTGCGACGAAGGGCTCGATGAATAAATTAACCCATAGGCACGTTTGTTTTCTATAGTTAAAAGATTAGGTTGACACGTCTTAATAGTTATTAACAAATTGTAATATAGTTAAACGGTGTAATAATCTGTAAGTATTTATAATTTAGTTTTATGATAAGTACGTGTTTACCAAACAACGTTGTGTTTGTAGGTACTACTTATAGTAGGTATGCCTCGAAAAAGACCCAGTGCAGCAGGAATGCTAAAAGGATGAGATTAGTTCGATCACAGGAATCTGAAGAAGATCATGAGACGAGACTCTGAGACCTTTACTGATAGGGAAATCCGTCTGAGATCTCAGAGGGTTCGGACAGCAAATGCCCGGTCTCAGGAAACACTTGAAGAACGAGAAACATGTCTCACTGCCGATCGCGAGGCTCATGCACTATCGCTTGAGTCTGAGACCTTTACTAATAGGGAAATCCGTCTGAGCTTTCAGAGGGTTCGGACAGCAAAAGCATGCCCGGTCTCAAGAGACACTAGAAGAACGGGAAGCACGACTCACTACCGATCGCGTTTCCAGTGAGCCTATGTTTCGTGATGATAATAAATAAAGTCCAAGGTCAGACGCTAAAAGTTGTGGGCTTAGATCTAAGTGTTAACTGCTTTTCACACAGTCAACTCGGTCAGACGGTTATGTAGCTCTGTCACATGTTAGCAATCCTAGCAACCTGTATGCTTTGATCTCCGATGGCTACACGTCTCATTGTCGTGTATAGAGAAGCATTACTTTAAATAAGATTTTTCTAAATACCCAAATGATACCCAAATACCCAATTTATAAACCAAAAGATATGTCCTAAAACTGCTGCCCAAAGACGCTATTCCACGCGGACGGCGTCGCGGGCACAGCTAATTTACATATAAATATTTAGTGAGGCATTTCAAATTAGGCACATTTCAGTTAATTACTGTCACGACTTAATAGCTCTTAATCATTCGAAAACATGTTAATGTAAAAACATTATTGCATACTATCACATGAAAAACTCGTTTTGTATTTCAATGACACATTTATTTTACTTTTTTATGATTGAATGATTAATGGTTTTTTTTTATTGCTTAGGTGGGTGGACGAGCTCACAGCTCACCTGGTGTTAAGTGATTACTGGAGCCCATAGACATCCACAACGTAAATGCGCCACCCACCTTGAGATATTAGTTCTAAGGTCTCAAGTAATAGTTACAACAGCCCCACTTCGATAAAGCGGCACGACACGAGAACCCTCTCATCGTGGCCGCCGGTAACTACATTCCCGATCCTGCGGACAGAATGGAAAGCAGTCGACGTCGCCCAAAACACGTCATCTCGGATCCTCCCGATCCACTAACGGTGCTTTTAGGTACTTCAAGCACCGGTCACCGTTCTCGTCGAACCCGTCGCTTGTGACGAAGGGCTCGACGAGTAAATTAACTCTCAGACACAGCCCACTGAGTTTCTCGCTGGATCTTCTCAGTGGGTCGCGTTTCCGATCCGGTGATAGATTCTGCGAAGCACGGCTCTTGCTAGGGTTCGTGTTAGCATCGTCATCAGGTTTGAGCCCCGTGAGCTCACCTACAAACGTTAGGGTTACGCTGAAATAGCCCCTAAGGCTATCAGCTTAGGTAGGAAAAAAAAAAAAAAAAACAACAACGGCAGCCCTACCCTTCAAACTGAAACGCATTACTGCTTCACGGCAGAAATAGGCAAGGCGGTGAAACCCACCCGCGCAGACTCACAAGATGTCCTACCACCAGTAATTACGCAAATTATAATTTTGCGGAACCTTCAACCATATAAATCATATAAAAAATCAAAAGATGCAAATGACATCCTAAAGTTAATCTACTACCGGATTGGAATAGCGAACCGTTGAGAAGATCCGCCGAGAAGCTCAGCAGACTGATGCATGGGTTAGGTTTCACGTAGAACTCTTTGCTCGACGAGTACGGTTACCAGGGTCTCCAAACCTGCTCTGCCCCAAACGCTAGTTAAAGCTGAAGGCGTCTAATGCAAGACTTATTGGATCTGATAGATAGGGCACGAGACATCTAACGGAGATGAAACTGTGAATTATCTGGCATTACGACTCACACGGCTCTATTATGACTCCTCCAAAGTATTTGTACAACCACAAACCCAGCTTGAACTCGACCACTCTCTTTGGATAGATATTCTTGCCTTTTCGGGACAGACAATGTGCTCTCTGAGCAGTGAACATCTTTTCATGCTTAAGACATCGCATAAAACATTTAATATACGAAAAAGGGATTCTTCCTCCTGTCCGCAGTACCTGTAGGCAAGCTGCAACGAGAGGTCAAGGCCTAAAAATTAAGACTCCCAGTATACTCATATCGAGCGATACGACTATGCCGGCGTTCAAATCTCACCGGCAGATACCAATTTTACCAATGAACGATCATCACCCGAGACAGAACCCGGGCAAGGTAGGGAGGGGAGTTACCGCGATATATCAATTTTATTCAATAGTAATAAATCTGTGTAAAAACCACACGTTCTGCTTATGAAGTTGTTTTAACCAAATAGTCTTTTATCCCTTGATATTTTATATTTATTTGGGAAAAAAAAGAGTGAAAAAAATTCTAAATTGTTACAATTACTTATAATCTATAGATTATTTACAAAAGCGGACATCTATTTCGAAGTCGTCCCGTTACGACGTCCAGAACGAGGTCTCCACTCCAGTACTTTTGTGTCCCACCGATAGTCAGTGCGACGACATATTATTATGTGGCCGGCCCACTACCACTTTTTCCGAGCAATCACTTTGGCTATGTCAGTCAAACCAGTTCTTCTGCGGATTTCAGTATTGCGCATTTTATCCCGTAGAGAAACGCCTAACATAGTCCGTTCCATGGCCCTTTGCGTGACTTGCATTTTGGTCATAATTGCTTTGTGAGCGGCCATGTCTCGGCCCCATACACCATCACAGAGAGAACATATTGTTAGAACATTAGGAACATTGAGGGGCACGAGCCTTCTTTGTTGGACCTTCTGCTGACATCTCACCCAGCTGAATACAGTGTGGTAGTCGACGCTCCACTTGGATCGTCTGCTCACAGTGCGTTTCCAGAGATCTTTTTTGCCTCGTACCATCCGGCTTTGGAATGAGCTCCCCTCTACGGTATTTCCCGAGCGCTATGACTTGTCCTTCTTCAAGCGAGGCTTGCGGAGAGTACTCAACGGTGGACAGCGGCTTGGCTCTGCCCCTGGCATTGCTGAAGTCCATGGGCGACGGTAACCACTCACCATCAGTTGGGCCGTATGCTCGTTTGCCTATAAGGACAATAAAAAGAAACACTTTCATGGTTATGCTCTTGATAACACGGATATCCATAACAAAACCATTGTATTTCCGTTTTTGTAACAAGTAATTATCAATTTTATTCACATTAACAAAAACATCGTATCAGAAAAGCTTCTAATGCTGGGAATTTCAAAGAACAGTGTGGCATAGATTTTTTACAATTCATGCCATGGAGTTCGAATCCGCGCGATCGCCAAGTCGTCTCCCCGCATAAAACCGTTGTTCAAACAAGTGGCAGTCCTTGATCAGAGAACAAGATCCACAGCCAATCGCTACAACAGCGGAGTTAGTAAAAATAGTATGTTTGGCTAGACATCAACCTAGCGAAAATTACTGCGGTGCTATTTCAGAGGGGAAGCTCCACACGAATTTCCCGCTAGATTAGGAGGAGGAATCTCACACCCCCGATTACTCTCTTTAGACAACACATACCCTGGGCCAGGATGGTCAAGTACCTGGGCGTTACCCTGGATGCATCGATGACATTCCGCCCGCATATAAAATCAGTCCGCGACTGTGCTGCGCTTACTCTCGGTAGACTCTACCCCATGATCTGTAAGCGGAGTAAAATGTCCCTTCGGAACAAGGTGACGCTTTACAAAACTTGCATAAGGCCCGTCATGACTTACTCGAGTGTGGTGTTCGCTCACGCGGCCCGCACACGCATAGACACCCTCCAATCCCTACAATCCCGCTTTTGCAGGTTAGCTGTCGGGGCTCCGTGGTTCGTGAGGAACGTTGACCTACACGACGACCTGGGCCTCAAATCAATCCAGAAATACATGAAGTCAGCGTCGGTACGTCGATAAGGCTGTGCGTCATGATAATCGCCTTATCGTTGCCGCTGCTGACTACTCCCCGAATCCTGATCACGCAGGAGCCAGTCACCGTCGACGCCCTAGACAAGTCTTTACGGATCCATCAGATCCAATAACCTTAGCATTAGACGCCTTCAGCCCTAACACTAGGAGCAGGCTTAGGGACGCCGGTACCGTACTCGTCGAACTCGACAAAGAGTTCGATGTGCAACCTAACGCATGCATCAGCTCGCTGAGTTTCTCGCCGGATCTTCTCAGCGGGTCGCGATTCCGATCCGGTAGTAGATTCATTCGCGAAACAGTTGCACTTGAGTTGTTAGGTCTCCTTCGGGGCAACTGTTAGCAAATCCCACCCCTCCTGGCTGAGCCTTTGCTCGCTCACCTGTCCTGGTGAAACTGAAAAGGCCTCCGAGCCACCAGTAATCCTTCAATCCTAAAAAAAAGTATTTTTGCCACTTTAATCATAATGTATCACAAACACATCATAATGCCTTATTAAAATAAGTACACAATTAATTCGTTAACTTTTCAAATGTTCTTCAAATACTGCTGATAACAAAACCGCCATATAAAAAGGATGTGCGCCTTAAAAATTATAGCAACTTGTTGAGAGGTGGATTTGTAGCTTTGTCAGGCGCTACACGACTTGCCTACAACCTGTGTTTCTGATAGTTTATTAGTTATTTAAAGAAGTGCGTTTCCAAAGATATTTTTGCACGTACCATCCGGCTTTGGAATGAACTCCCCACCACGGGCTTTCCAAGCGCTATGACGTGTCTTTTTTCAAACAAGGCTTACGGAGAGTGCTCAGCGGTAGACAACGTAACCACTCAACACCAGATGGACCGTGTGCTTACAAGGCCAAAAAAAAAAAGATAAATAAGAACAAGACAATATATTCTGTATGCAAAAATTTTTAAACATCTTTTCTCTCTCTAATCGATCGTAGGTCATTACGATGAGGGACTAAAATAAAAATAACCATATTGAAAACCAGCTATGTTCTTAAACATTTTTCGCTTAGATACATTCACAGTGGATAATGATACCGCCGCCTTCTCTGATGTTAAAATCCTTTATTAACACTTCCTAGTAAGTTTGCAAATGCGAAAGTTTGTCACGGAGGCCGAAGTTTCCTTCCTATTTTAGGGCAAAAAGTACCAAACGGTTTCTTAAACTTAACAGATACCTTTTTTTTTTTTTTTTTTTGGTCAGGAGGAAATCGCCGGACTTCCGCCCTCCCCTGGGGATGGAAGGCGGGGCATGTCGGAGTCGAACTGACTAAAACCTCCTGTCGCTCAACAACCCGCGTCCGAACCTCACATGAGACAGAACCCATGAAAAGGCAAAGGGGGGAAAGTGAAGCGTTTAGTGCGGAGCACATCTCTCCCATCACCCTCCCCCTCGGGACGCCGGACCGGCGGTCGTCGGCGCCACGACCACCAGCCCTCTCGGTCGGCAGGCTATCCAGAGCCCGCCTAGATGGCGCCGGTTAGAATGGTCTATCCTACGGAATACCCCGCTGGGTCAGAACCAGCATGGGTCGAGGATAGCCGGCCTTCCATCACCCGGATGCTCTTGCGTAAAACGCGTGCAGAGCAGCTTGCACGTCGTCTTCTTAGGCCCCCTTCGCCTGTCCCCAGACCGACATATGAAGGGGACCCGAAACACTTAGAGGGCCAGGGCTTGGGCGAGATCCGCCTCCCTGGCCCCCGCTCGACGGCGGCGGGCTTGCGTGTCTCTCACGCGCCCCGCCGCCTCCTTCTGCGAGATGGTGCACTCGCAGAAGTCGAGCATCGATGCCACAACACTCGGCAACGACAAGTCGTTTCCTATTTTTGCGACGAGGACACGGCGCCACCCCTCCCATGCGGGGCAGGCGACGAGCGTGTGCTCCGCCGTGTCCAAGCCGCAACCACAATGGTGGCACTCTGCCGTCGGCTCGGCTCCGATTCGGTGCAGGAACTCACCGAAGCAATCATGCCCAGTGAGCACCTGCGTGAGCCGGAAAGTGAGGCGTCCTCTGTCACGATTCACCCAATCCACAAGGACCGGGCGAATCGCCTCGACGGTCCTACGACCAGCCGAAGGATCGGCCAGCCGTCTGGACCATGCCTCCAGCACGGACCGCCGAGATTGGGCCCTCCGCGCTCTGACCACACTGGGGCTGGGACGTGCCACGCCCCGGATACGAAGGTCAGCCCGCCACTGATAGTCAGCAGCGAGCGCCTCCGCCTCCAGGACCCAAGGCGGCGTCCCAGCCAGTACACACGCCGCCTCGAAAGAGATGGTGCGATAACCACGGATGACCCTGACCGCGATGGTGCGTTGCGGCCGTTGCAGCAGCTTCGCTACCCCCACGGCCAGGGACTGGCCCCACACGGGCGCCCCGTATAGGGCCATTGATCGCACCACCCCTGTATAGAGACGGCGCGTCATCTGGTCAGGCCCCCCGACATTGGGAAGGAGCCGGCTTAACGCGCCGGCCACCCCCAACAAACGAGGGACCAGATTCTGAAAGTGAGCACGGAAGGTCCAACGACTGTCCAGAATGAGGCCGAGGTACTTCAACTGCACCCCGACCCCGATACGGACGCCTCCAACCACGATATGGGCATCGACAGGTGGCACTCTCCGGGGCCTGTGGAACCACATGGCCTCGGATTTACTGAGCGCCACGTCGAGGCCCAATCTCCTGATTTTGCCGACGACATGCGCCACCCCAGCCGTAGCAAGACGGGCAGACTCAGCAAAACTCCCCCCCCGGGCCACGACCAACGTGTCGTCTGCGTAACAGATTACACTCAGGCCCGGGAGGAGGGCACCCCTCAGCACCCAGTCATACCCGATATTCCACAAAAGAGGGCCGAGCACCGACCCCTGTGGAACACCGCGCACGACCGGGAACCGGTGCACGATCCCACCGTGTCCGGTACACGTGACCGATCTGTCTTCCAAGTAGGAACCCACCAGCCGGCGAAGGTAGGGGGGCACTCCGTGTCGTTCCAGCGCCCCCCCTATCACGGACCAGGGCAGGGTGTTGAACGCATTGGCGATATCGAGTGACACCGCCAAAGCCACCCCACCCCCGGAGACGGCCTCATCCGAGAGGGACCGCACGCGAAGGATCGCGTCTACCGTTGAGCGGCCCTCTCGGAAGCCATACTGCTCCGCCGACAGATCGGGTCCCACCATGACTAGATGCTGGATGATGCGGGCTGCCAGAATGCGTTCCAGCAGCTTGCCCACCTCATCCAGCAACACGATGGGACGGTACCCAGCGGCAGTATCCGCCGGGCGCCCCTCCTTTCTCAACAGCACGAGTCTGCCCGTCCTCCACGATGAAGGAAACCGTCCCGACTCGAGGCAGGAGTTGTAAAGCCTCAAGAGTCGGTCCCCCAGGGCACCAAGAGCCAAGGCCCAAACCCGGCCATGGACGCCGTCCGGGCCGGGTGCAGTGTCCTTCGCGCACATTTTACGCACTGCCACATGGAGCTCCGCCCCCGTTATATGGGGCACCTCAGCAGGGACGTCGCCGTCGTATTCTGACGGGGGGTCCATAGCGGGAGCGACAAATCCCTCCCGCTCCTGCGGAAACAGCGCCGAGACGATTTCCCGCAGCTGCTGAGGCTGGAGACGCTCCGTGATTGGGGGGGCCCATGGGCGCATTTTATTGCGCACCATATGATAGGGTCGCCCCCACGGATCCCCATCGAGCGTCTCCAAGAGACCCTCCATGTGTTGATCCTTGGCTCTTCTGATGGCCAGCTGCAAAGCCCTCTGCGCGACGCGAAATGCGCCGTACAGCCGGGCCTCCACCAGCACGAACGCAACCGGATCGTTGCGACGCGGCAGTAGACGGCGGCGATGCCTAGCGCACTCGCGCCTCGCCCGAACGCACTCCACGCGGAGTTGCGCGATTTCGGGCGACCACCAGTACGCCTGGCGATTGGGAGACCGAGGGCTGATCCGGGGCATCGATACGTCGCAGATGCGACGCATCGTGTCCCGGAACCACCCCGCTTCGCCCTCGACCTCAACCGGATGTGGACGCATGGGCGCCCACGCCGCCACCGTAGAGGCTTCCATCAGTAGCGCCTTATTCAGGCGCTTCAGTGCCCACCTGGGGAATGACCGGGGCGCACCACGTGGGTAATCCCTGTGGGCGTCCGCGACTGCGGAGCGGGCGGAGAGATCAAACCGAATATATCGGTGATCGGACAGTGTCTCCGCCCCCTCCAAAACCCTCCAGTCGCGGATACGGCGCGCGATGGCCGGGCTCGCGAACGTAACGTCCACAATAGACTCGCCTTGCCACCGCACGCACGTCGCAACCGACCCTCTATTCAACAAACAGAGGCCGGCCGCGTTCGCCCACCTCTCCAGTAGCCTACCACGAGCGTCCGAGCGGGGGGAGCCCCATGCGACAGATTTCGCATTTAGGTCCCCCGCGAGAATCACTGGACGAGGAGCGAGGCGGCGAGCAATCGCCCCGATCCCGCCCAGGAAATGCCCGAACTCGACGGTAGGCCTGTTCGGAGAGAAGTATGCCCCGATCACGACGGTCCCTTCCAGCTTCACCGCGACGAACCATGGCCCCTGGTCACCATCGCCAGGGGGGAGATCGCCGCGTCCCTTCTTATGACTATGGCCGCCAGGCCGCCGTCGTCCCCAAACCAGCAATCATTTGCCGGGGGAACGAAGTACGGCTCGGCGACCACAGCCACATCTATGGACCACTCCGCCATGCTCTGAGACAGCATGTCCTGAGCTCTGGCGGAGTGGTTCAGGTTTCCTTGGAGGAAGCGATAGGTGCGGTCCATTACTGTTGAACCACATCCATCGCCCCCTCCCTTTCACTGCTGCCCCCGCCCTCCGGCACCGGCGCCGCAACGGGGATTACAGCGTTGGCCAGTGCTCCTCTGGCCAACCTTCTCTTTTGCCGGCGCTTTGATCTCCGGCGCCGGTTTCGTTCGGTGTTGTTACCGGACGGGAAACACGCCTTGCCTCCCGCCCGGTGGTTTGCCCTGCGCCCGGCCGCAGCGCACAGAGCGCAGTGCGGGGTGGCCGTGCAGGACGCTGCTTTGTGGCCCGGCTGGCCGCAACGGAAACAAAGACCGCTGCGGTCAACCGAGCTGGTGCACCTAGCGAGGCCGTGCCCCGTGCTAAAACATCGGAGGCATCGCCAGGCACGTGGTTCTTGGAGACGCACGTGGGCCGCTATCCAGCCCACGCGCAGTCTCCCCGGATCCCCCGTCGATCTTCCCGGTGGAGGGGTGGCCAAGGAAGTGGCCGCCTCCACAGGGCAGCGCGCCCACGCCGATCTGGCCCCGGAGTACCCTGAGCGA
Source organism: Bombyx mori (assembly GCF_030269925.1). Classification (NCBI taxonomy): domain Eukaryota; kingdom Metazoa; phylum Arthropoda; class Insecta; order Lepidoptera; family Bombycidae; genus Bombyx; species Bombyx mori. The sequence goes on from NC_085128.1 coordinate 3,562,600, forward strand.
AGTTCGCCCACGGTCACGCTCTCCGGAGCACATCCCCCCTGGGCGGCTATCGCGGCTGCCACCTCTTCCTTGGTGGCGCAGTCGTCCAGGCCGGTGATCCTAATCTCGGCCATCCTCACCGGCCTGTGCACGCGCACCTCTTCCTCCGGCAATGCCACGCGGAGCGTCGCCACTAGTTTGTCCGCGATGCCAGAACTATCGGCACCGGGACACTCCAGCATTTTCGCCCCATTGGCGGTCTGCCGGAAGCGTAGACCTTCCTCTGCCCCGATTTCGGTCAAGTTTACAGCTGCACGCGCCCGGGCCATCACCTCATTATAGGTGAGGCCCTTTTCGGCAGCGGCCGGCAGCAAAGTCACTACCACGGCAGCCGTACCCGCTGCGCGCGGCTTCTTCCTTTTGTTTTTCTTTTTGCCAGCGGCCGGTGCTCGACCCTCGTGGGGAGCAGTCACGGCCGCCAGCGCTGTGTTTCGGGATGTAGCGGTCGGCGCTCGACCCCCTCGGGGAGCTGCCAGAGCTGCTATCTGTCGCCGTGCTGTGGTGCCCCGCTTCACCACTTCTGTCCAGCCCTCGTCCATGCTTAACGGGGGCGGAGGAAGGGGGCGAGGCTGTGGTTGGGATCGCGGGCCGGGATTCTGGGCACCCGCACCTCTGATATTCCGGCCTCCACGTCGTGCCACCCTTGCGGATGGGGCAGAAGTGGAAGTCGGCTGGGCGGCCTGATCCCGTAAAGCGGTCGCGGCTGTTGGTGCCGGGACGCCATCTCCGGAACCAATCGAGGAGCGGAGCATCTCCTCGAGGCCGGCAAAGTGTTTGCGGACCTCAACCGCCACCGCCCGCGAGATGCAGGCCGCCATTTCCTCTCTGCTTGACGGCTCTGCAGGCCTGGGCCGCGGCAGCGCCAGCCACTCGTCTATCATCCTCGCCAGTGGCGAACGGATGTCTTCAGCCTGCGCTGGCGCAGGCCTTAACCTTCCTCTTTGTACGGATGCAGGGGTGGCCGATATTTGGGGAGGCAGCGCAGGCCTCAACTCAACCCTCCGCGGGGGGCGAGGGAGCGCGGGAGTAGGCACTCGTGGAACAGGGGCCACAGAAGTAGGCGCTGGCATGGGCGCCGCCACACTCATCACGGGTCGTGAGGGCACGCTGGTATCCATCTTCCTCGCAGGAGGCCCAGAGTGTGCCAGCGCAGGCATCGGCGACAAGGGAGTCCCCTCTTGCAAGACGGGGGAGTTCCTCAGAATGCGACTCTCCATAGAGTCCAGCTGCGCGACGAGTTTGGACATGGTGGGGATCAACTTTGTCCTAACCATAGCCGCTCCCTCCCGGAGCCTTTTCCGGTAGCTGCTGCCTGGCTCGGCGCCTTTGGCAGCCACGGTCGACAGCAGCTTAGCCAGATTGACCAGCGCAAGGTCGAGGTCGCGGAATGCCTCGTCCCCGCTAGCCAGGGACGCGGCCGACGTCGACATCGACTCCACCGACGTCGCTGGTGACACTGCGTCCTTACTGGTGCCCACTGGGGAGCGGGCATCGTCTCTTTCTTTGCGGCAGGCCCCGCAACCACCGGAGCCACCTCCTCGATGGCCATCGTCTTTTCCGGCACCTCGGTGCTGGAGGATGACGCGCCGCCGTCGTCGGGCGTTGATAGTGGGGTCTTCCTTCGCCCCCTTTTTTTCCCCACCGATGGTCTGGTGGGGTTGACCGCACCCGAGTCGCTGGCGAGCGCAGAGCGCATCGAGCCGGCGATCGGGGAGCGCCTCGGTTCGACGGGAATTCCGCTGCCCGTCGCACAGCCTCCTTCATCCTGGCAATTGTTGCCCCCCCCAGAATACGTGGGGCAGCGTGCTTCCACTGAGGTGGAAGCACGGAGGGATTCTCCGCGATCTCAGGAGGGAGACTCAACGATCTGCATGGTGTTGTGAGCAGACCGCGGGCCCAAGGATTTTAGGACCCACCCACTAAACGACTCCCCTGCACTCTTACACCCGACGTCCGATCCCCTCCGAGGTCAGAACCCGGATGAGGTAGGGGGGCTACCGCGGTCAACACTACAACCAGACGGCGCGGCTCACCCCAAGGACGCCCAGCCGACGGAGCCTTCGAGGCGAATCGAAGGCTCTGAAACGTCGGCCGTCTCGGTACGGCAGCCCGTCGGGCCGCCCAGACGGTGCCGCTGGTGTCCCGGAATACCCCGCTGGACCAGAACCAGCCTGCCGGGTCGGGACGCGATACACCGTCGACCGGTCGCTCTATTCATTCCACGGCAGCGCGCTAGAGTGCTGGTAGCGCGCCGCGCGGCCTCGCCCCCTCAGGTCGCCCCTTGACCTTCACCGGGGGGAGGCCGCCACCTACAGGGGCCGGGACGTACGGGCGTATTCCCGCCTCCGGCCCCCGGCTCGACGGCGACGGATCGGTGCGGAAAGGGAAGAGCTCTCCCTCTCTCGCTCCGCCGCCTCCTTCTGCGAGATGGTGGACTCGCAGAAGTCGAGCATCGCCTTCCAGGACGCGTCGCTGCCGAGCATCGTAGCCACGACGCGCGGCAGCGAGAGATCCTCTCCTATGACCGCGACGAGGGCGGCGCGTTGCTCGTCAAATCCAGAGCAACGCGCCAGCGTGTGTTCCGCTGTGTCTTCCTCGTCGCGGTCCGCGCAGTGGTGGCACTGCGCCGTCGGTTCCCTTCCGGCTATCTTATGCAAGTACCGGCCGAAACATCCGTGGCCGGTAAGCATTTGCGTCAGCCGGAAGGTGAGGCATCCGCGGTCGCGGCCCACCCAGTCCGCGAGAACCGGGCGGACCGCCTCGACGGTACGGAGGCCGGCCGACGGGTCCGCCAAGCGGCGTGACCACGCCTCCAGCACGGACCGCCGAGATTGGAGCCTCCGCGCTCGAACTACTCCTTCGCCGGGGCGCCCTTCCCCCCTAGAGCGAAGGTCGCTACGCCACCGGTAATCGGCAGCGAGCGCCTCCGCCTCCAGGTCCCAGGGTGGCGCCCCGGCGAGCAAGCACGCCGCCTCGAAGGAGACGGTGCGGTATCCTCGGATCGCCCTGACCGCGATCGCGCGCTGCGGACGTCGCAGCGCCGCGACGTTCTTGCGGGTCAGGGCGTGGCACCATACGGGAGCCCCGTACAGTGCCATCGACCGCACCACCCCCATGTATAGGCGGCGCGCCGCCTCATCGGGACCCCCCACGTTAGGAAGAAGCCGGCTCAAAGAGCCGGCCGTCGCGATCAGCCGAGGGCCCAATTTCTTAAAGTGAGCGCGGAAGCTCCAACGACCATCCAGTTCGAGGCCGAGGTACCTGAGACCGGTCACCCCGACCCCGATGCGAACGCCTCCGATCACGAGGTGGGCATCCGCAGGCGGCGCCCGTCCCGGCCCGTGAAATAAGAGGGCCTGGGTTTTTTCGAGCGCCACCTCGAGCCCCAACCGTCGGATCCTTGCGACGACGCTTGCCACACCTGCGCAAGCCAGACGGGCAGACTCCCGGTAGTCCCCTCCCGGGGCCACGACCAGCGTGTCGTCAGCATAGCAGACGACACTTAGCCCGGGGAGGGAACCCCATAGGGCGCCCCGCAGGACCCAGTCGTAGCCGATGCTCCATAGCAAGGGGCCCAGGACAGACCCCTGCGGAACACCGCGCTCGACGGGGAAGCGGTAGACCGCCCCACCGTGTCCGACGCATACGATCGACCTGTCCTCGAGATAGGAGCCGATCAGCCGGCGGAGGTACGCGGGGACGCCGTGATACTCCAGCGCCCCCGCGATCACCGACCAGGGCAGGGTGTTGAATGCGTTCCTTATGTCCAAGGACACCGCCATTGCCACCCCGCCCCGGGTGACGGCCTCATCAGAGAGGGCACGCACGCGCAAAATCGCGTCGATCGTTGAGCGGCCCTCTCTGAAGCCGTACTGCTCCGTCGAAAGATCGGGACCCGTCTCGGTCAGGTGCCGGACGATGCGGGCCGCGACGATCCTCTCGAGCATCTTGCCCACCTCGTCCAGCAACACGATGGGGCGATAGCCCGCGGGTGAGTCCGCGGGGCGCCCGTCCTTCCGCAGAAGGACCAGTCTGCCCGTCTTCCATTTCGACGGGAACCGTCCCGACTCGAGGCACGCTTCGAAAAGCCCCCCGAGCCGGTCCCCTAGGGCCTCGAAGGCCAAGCTCCAGACCCGGCCGTGAACGCCGTCAGGGCCGGGGGCCGCGTCCTTCGCCCTCATTCTGGACACGGCCGCATGGATCTCCGCCCCCGTGATAGGGGGAGGGGGCTCCTCGGCAGCGGGAACGCTGGGGCGACTCGGAGGCGTGCCCCACGTGGCGTCCATCTGGGGGGGCTCAAAGTCCCCCCCCGCTGCCGGCGGGAAGAGTGCCGCAACAATTTCCCGCAGCTGCCGAGGCTGGAGCCGTTCGGTCACCGGGAGCGCCCACGGTTGCAGTTTCCTGCGAACCATCTTGTATGGGCGCCCCCAGGGATCTTCGTCGAGCGACTCCAGGAGAGTCTTCATGCTCTGCTTCTTGGCCTCGCCGATGGCCAGCTGCAACGCCGTCTGCTTTTGACGACAGTCAGCATGCAGCCGGGCCGCCGTCTCCGCGAACGTAGCGTCGCGACGACGGCGGCGGCGGTGGCGTGCGCTCCGGCGGCGCGCCCTCACGCACTCCTCGCGGAGTCTTGCGATCTCGGGCGACCACCAGAACGCACCCCCACGTGGCGCTCGGGGGCCGACCCGGGGCATGGCGGCATCACAAATGTTTGCCATGGTGCCCCGGAACCAGTCGACCTCCGCATCCACGTCCGCGAGCCGCGCGGGTTTTGGCGCCCACGCAGCAACAGCGGCCGCCTCCATTAGCAACTCCTTATCCATCCGTTTCAAGGCCCACCTGGGGAACGAACAGGGCGCACCTTGCGGGAGCTCCTCCTCACCGCGGGCGCCCGCGGCTGACGCCGAAGACGGCGACGACGACGACGACAAGGAGGAGGCGGAGAGCTCGAATCGAACGTATCTGTGGTCCGAGAGCGTCTCCGCCCCCTCGAGTACGCGCCAGCCGCGGGTTCGGCATGCGACGGACGGGGACGCGAACGTCACGTCCACATGAGACTGCCCGTTCCACCGCACGCAAGTCGCGACCGAACCTCTGTTTATGAGAAAGAGGCCGGTCGCGATCGCCCACTCCGAAAGGGCCTCGCCTCGCGTATCCGTGCGGGGGGAACCCCAAGCCGTGCACTTGGCATTGAAGTCCCCCGCGACAATGACAGGGCGGGACCCGAGGCGGTGTAAAAGCGCCTCGAGCCCGCCCAGAAACCGCTCGAATTCGGCGAAGCTCCTGTTCGGAGAAAAGTACGCCCCGATCACGACGGTCCCGTCGATCCTAGCCGCGACGTACCCGGGTCCCCTGGCCACCATATCCAAGGGGGGTAACGCCGCGGACTGTCTTAGTACGATGGCCACGGAGCCGTCGACGTCCCCCATCCAGCAGTCCTGGTCGGTGGGGACGAAGTACGGCTCCGCGGCGACAGCGACGTCGATTGACCACTCCGCCATGGTGTGGACGAGGAGATCCTGTGCCCTGGCGCAGTGGTTCAAATTACTTTGAAGGAAGCGATGGACGCAACCCATTACGGGGCTACGTCCATCGCTCCCTCGTCTGTCCCGCCCTGCGGCTCGACAACAGCCGCGGCGGGAACTGACTCGCCGGTTGCCATTATTGCAGCCGGCTCTCTCCTCTTTTTATTTTTCTTTCCGCCCCTCCTCGTTTTGGTAGAGGAGGGGGCGGATTTACACGCCGGGCCCCCGGCCCGGTGGTCGGCCTTCCTTTTGGCCGCGTCGCACAAGACGCAGTGCGGCGCGGCTGTGGTGCAGGAGGCTGCCTTGTGCCCCGGTTGGCCGCAGCGGAAACACAAGCCGCTGCGGTCCACGGTCGAGGGGCACTTGGCGAGGCCGTGGCCGGTGCCGAAGCACCGAAGACAGCGCCACGGCCTGGCATCCTGCAGCTGCACGTGGGCCACTACCCATCCCACGCGCAGCCTTCCTGGGCTGTCGGAAGGCCGCCCCTGTGGAGGGGTGGCCAGGAGGGTCGCCGTTGCAATCGGGCAACGCGCCCACGCCGTCCGGGTACCAGAGTAGGTTGCCCGGAGCTCCCCGACTTTGACGTCGGCGAGGGCGCAGTTGCCCTGCGACGCGATGGCCGCGGCGACCTCCTCCTTAGTTGCGCATTCGTCGAGGCTCGTGATTTTGACTTCTCCCATCTTCACGGGCCGCGCGATGCGCACCACCTCGGGGTCCGGCAGAATCTCCCTCAGCCGGGCCGCCAATTTTTCGGCCGCGGCGTTGGTGTTCGGGCCGGGGCACTCTATGAGACGGGCCCCGTTGGCCGTCTGCCGGACCTTGATGCCCCCCTCCACGCCGAGGGCGTCCACATTCACGCCGCCGCGCGCCTGGGTCATCACCTCGTGGTAGGTGATGCCCTTTTCTTTGCCGGCCGGCAGCAGCTCCACTACCACTGCAGCCGACCGCGGGGCGCGCGGCCTCCTTCGTCCAGCCCGGCCCCTAGGCTCCGCTCGACCCTCTTGGCGGGGAGCGGTGGCCGCAGGGGCGGGCTTGGGGCGCGGCGCGGTAGGCGCCGCTACCTTTTTGGGCTCTCGCCGCACCACCGTCGTCCAGGCCTCATTCATGTTGGCCGGGGCGGGGGGCAGTGGGCGGGTCTGGGGGGTCGGTGCCGGTTTGGCGGCGTTGACGCCTCCCTTTTTCTTTGTCCGGCTCCTGCCGGGCCCTGCCTTCGCAGGCTGAGGCGGAGCAGGAGCGGATACCGGTTTCTTTGGGGGGGCAGATCTTGTTGCCCCCGCAGCTGCGGGTGTTGGTGCAGTCACAGCTGAAGTTCGCGCGGGTGTAGTTATTTTCTTACCGCTGTAAGTCTTAACAGCGGGTTGCACAGTCCTGCGGGGCGCTGGCACAGGCGCACTTCCCTTCGCCTCGTGAGCGAGGGGCGGCCTCGCACGCTCCACCCTGGAGCTGCGTGCTTCCTGTATGAGGACCTGCCGCCTCAGCTCCTCGACCTCAGTGAGGCCTTCCGCTTCGGGTGGAGGAGGGACAGGGGCCGAGCTGCGTTGCCGCTCTATAAGGTCGGCCACCATGGTCCTCAACTCGGCCATGTCGACGCGGAACTGTCCGTTCTCCGCCCGAAGTCGGCCATTTTCCTCCGCCAGTTGCTCAAGGCGGGCGTGCTGCAGGGCTACTTCTTGCCGCAAGCCTTCAGTCTCCGTGGTTGTGGTGCGGTTCACTACGTCCTGCAATCTCTCTTCAAGAGTGGCCGCTCCAGATTTTAGGGCCCGCACATAGTCGCCTTTCAGCCCTTTCGCCGATTTTTTGGCTATAGTGGCAACCATCTCTTTGACTATGTTGCACGCTCGGAGGGGGTCAGAAGGACCCACCTCCGTTAGGGAGCGCTCCAGTCGCTCGACCTCTCCTACCTCTGTCCCGTTCTGTGCCTTTCGGCAGGCGGCCCTGGACTGCGCCGAGGAGGCAGCGTCCAGTCCGCAAGACGACGGCTTGTCAAAATCAGTGGCGAGCGGCGCCGCAGCAGCCGCCGGCCCTTCCGCCAACGCCATGTACTTGGCGCTGGCAGGCTCTCCTTCCGACGAGTCGGACGGAGCGGAGGACGCCGGCTGTCGAGCCGACTTCCGCTTCCGCCGTGTCCGCTGTCGGGTGCTGTCCACAAACAGCGCTGGCGTCTCCCGCCCACTAGACGCGTCGCCCCTCGCGGAGCTCCGCGCCGAGTGCAACGAGATCAAACTCTCGCAGCGCTCGAGTAGCACGGTTGGGACTCTGTCCCTTACGCGACCCGTGCTGTCGCCCCCTTCCTCGTGGCAGTGTGTGCCCCCCCCAGAAACGGTGGGGCAGCGTGCGGCCGATCGCTCGACCGCACGGAGGGATTCTCCCCCCGCGGAGCGGGAGGTACCCTCCTGGGGTAATAAATTTTTCACAGGTGCCATTGTCATTTTTCCTTTTTTATTAACCAGGGGTCGGTCCCCTGGGGTCTGGGTGGTACCCTTGGGACTGGACTCCCTCCAGCCATTCATCCCATCGCCGGGCACCAGAGCTTGGGATTGGGGCATTTTTTAAAGAGGTTTACGTCCTCGCGGCCCCGTGCCTCGCGGCAGCGGCCCCCGTCCCCCACGCGGTGAGGATTACGGGTTGGCCGGCGGCCCGCCGAGTGCAACGAGCAACACGGCAGACCACCGCCCGACGCTCAAAAGAGCAACAACGACGAAGCCACGCCGGTATACCGGTACCCCCCTCTGGAGGGCGTGCCCCTGTAGCCGATGCCGGGGACATGGCGACCAGCGGCCGGAAGATGCGTAAGCAACGCCGGCTCACTTCTCCATCGAAGGGCAGGCCAAAAGTGGCCCACCACCACCCGTGGGCTACGTCCGAAACGGGTCGGACGTGACCCGAAAAACAAAAAGGGGGAAGAAAGGGGACAAGAGAGGGAGCCCGAGCGTCTCCAGGAGGAACACCCTTCAGCGAGTGAAGGGCGTGGAGAGCCCGCAACTCCCCCTGCTGGTTTTGGTCCGCGTCATCCGATCTCTTTCGTTGCAAAGCCTAACTGGGCTACCCTACTCCTACACCTAACCTACCTCCCTAACACCTAAGAATCCTTGCAACGAAAAAGATCGGACGATACCCCTGGGAGTGGGACTGTTCCCAGAGGATCCCGTTATCCGCCACCTACGGACGCGCCCGGTGGAAGTCCAGCAAAACTCCCCCACAGACGGAGCCCCCGGCCACGCAGAGTGCGCGCCGGGGGGCCCGCCCAGGTCCCTCGGGGGGCGGTACCCTCCTGGGGTACTAACTTTGTACAATTGTCCATCATTTCTATTTATTCCTTTTTTATTAACCAGGGGTTTGGTCCCCTGGGATCTACGACACCCTCGGGACTGGAAACCCTCCAGCCATACATCCCATCGCCGGGTGTCGAGCTTGAGATTGGGGCATTTTTGAAGAGGTTTGCGTCCTCGCGGCTCCGACCAGTAAAGGCAGGAGCCCCCGCTTCCCATGACTGGGGTTTACGGTTTGGCCGACGGTGGCCGAGGCCTGTCCGTCGCCCACAACGCGGTGTGGAGCCACGCCGGCGAGCCGGTACCTCCCATATCTGGAAGGCTTTCCCCTGTAACCGAAGCCGGGGACATGGCAACCCGCAGCCGGAAGACACAAAAGTGCCGCCGGCTCATCAGGCTCCCGAGAGCCAACCCCTCATCCCCTGAATGCCTCCCTTTGCCAGTGCAAAGGGCGTGGGGAGAGAGTCCCTCGCTCTCTCTCAAGGAGCACCCGCTGTATACGGAGGCAACCAAGGAGAGCTGGGCGCAGTTCTCTTGGTCGCGGCGTCCCACACAGATTCCTCTGCACGCGATTTTAGGGACGCACGCTTAAGCCCCACCGCCACGACAAGGCGGAACTACATTCGGTGGGGCAACAGATACCTACCCTTTATTTTTCGCAATAATGAAATAACACTTTTTTAAACATATTATTATCCGCAACACGCTTCGTCAGATTATAGAAACAGAGTTATCAGCAACATGCTTCGTCAAAAAGCATAACACCTACTTTCAGCTGCAAGCGTCGTCATGAGTGACCTATAGGTCCACGCAAACAGCAATGCGCGCATAGCATCGGCTAGTCAAACAAGCCAGTCTGGATCGCACCCGACCCGAAAGTACCCATTACGCTAGCAGCATTGCCAAGCTGTATAGCAATGGATAATCTCTGGACCAGGTACGACCCAGACCGAGGATCGTGGCTTCGCTCTCTGAGGCGGTAACCAATTGCGGCAATAATTTTTTGGCATCTGAACTCCTGCCGTTTCCACTGCCACTGGAATAAACAGGTATGTAAATTTCAGAACAGCATACTTGGCATGTTTCATTTTAGCCGACGCCTCAGCAGCAAAAAACGCACATTGCCGGGTCCCGGATAAGTGACACGCCGCGTACGTACAACTACAGGTTGCGTCCCATAACAAACAACATCCCTTTTCCCAAGGAATTAGAGTCAAACCATCCGGTCCCTTACCATCCAACCTGCTGAAGCCAGGTGGCTCCAACACACACGGGATATTTGCGGAGACCAAAGCACGTCGAATAATATCATTAAGTGCATGGTGTCTCGGGAAGCGGCCAGCCGATCTAACACAGCTCAGTTCATGCAGTCCGGTGGCATCCATCATACTACCACAGACACATCGATGGGGCTCGCAAATGTTACAACCGAGTCTCAAAGCCGTAGCCACTCTCAATGAGTTATTATCAAGAAATATCCCTAGCTGTGGTGAAGGCAATGCTTGTAACCAAGCACCAGATTCCGGTCTGGAGACCGCTCTCAGACGCGCTAACTCAACCCCAGTGGCGTCTGCTATCAAAGTTGACAGAGTCAGCCTGCACAACACATCATTCCAACGCCTCTGCGAGCTCCTGTTCACCGGGGGCGCCTCATTCAGACATAAAAAGTCCCAAGCCGCCAAAGCCTCACTCGCAAACGGAATCGTAGATCCATCACCATTCGTACCCAGTAAGCTAGCAACAAGGTCTACAATCCTACAACACGAAGCCAGGAAAGCAGCGAGCCCAGTACGCTCCATTTGTCACACTCCCAGGCCACCATGACGTATAGGTAAAACAGCCTGGCACTATTGTCTGTCATTCAAGCTTACGTTTAAAATTGTCTCCAGTGTATCCATCAAAGCATCAAGCTGAGCTACATCTTGAGTGAAAAGCCAAGTTGGACAAGTTCTTACCAAATATGTCAAAAGAGGCATCGAAATGCAAACAACGAAGCAAGACGAGAGCCACGTGAGATGATAAGCTCAATAGGTTGCCGTGCAATGACGACATTAACTGTCTTTTTATTTCCAGAGAACTTGGAACTCCATTCTGAAATATTGGAGTGCCAAGCAAAATGAAATTACTTTCATTCAAAACTTTGATACCTGGAACCAACTCCTGAAAATCTTTAACTACGCGTGCTGATACTTCAGTAGAAAAGTACACTTCACATTTCCCAGTATTAACCTCCAAGCCGACATCTCGCAACTTCGGAAATAAAAGTCTGATGTCGTCTAGCACGGAATCTGGGGGACCATCTATTCTGCGGTCATCCCAATACCATAGGTTTAAAGATGACTTGACGGTCTTTATAATGCTATGGATAGCAAGACTAAAAATTAATGGACCAAGAGGATCACCCTGCTAGGCGTACCCCGCCCTGCTGGATCATTTCGAACCTCTGGGTCTGCGGAGGGACTTCGGTTCCTTCTGTATTTTGTACCGTATGTTCCATGGGGAGTGCTCTGAGGAATTGTTCGAGATTATACCATCATCTCGTTTTTCCCATCGCACCACCCTCTAGCGGAGTAGAGTTTATCCATACTACATGGAACCACTGCAATCATCCACAGTGCGTTTCCAAAGGTCTTTTTTGCCACGTCCCATCCGGCTATGAAATAAGCTCCCCTCAACTATGTTTCCCGAGCGCTATAACATGTCCTTCATCAAACGAGGCTTATGGAGAGTATTAAGCGGTAGGCAGCGGCTTGACTCTGCCCCTGGCATTGCAGAAGTCCATGGGCGACGGTAACCACTCACCATCAGGTTGGCCGTGTGCTCGTCTGCTTACAAGGGCAATAAAAAAAAAAAAGTGCACCTACCTCTGAGTCTTAAGAGAAAGAATAACTTGCTGGAAAAACTATAACACTGATACAATAATGGGTATAAAAACGGAATCTTTTCCTTGATTTCATTAAAAATGATATATCTCTCTCAAATGTAGACGCAGGAACGGAGGATATCCAAAAGAGAATTCGTTTTACTGTATAATTTCGTATATTTTCGATTTTACAAAAAAGGTGTATAATTTCGTATACCCTCGATTTTACAAAAAAAGCTGTTAGTTCGTTACGTTCGAAAGTTATGAATAATATGAAGTGACACAAATGACATAGAATGACGTTTTTGCTGTCAATGTGGTTTGACGTATGACGTTTATTGAACTTGTAGATGGCGCTTTCGTCGATGGCAACCATCATTAGCCAAAGGTGTTTTATCCAGAACCACAATATGTATTGTTTCTGAATACTACTAAAAGCGTTCTTTATGTTACAATACTGTTTTCCTAAACTGTAACTTCACAGTGTAATAGCTTGTACGTCAGAGTAGAAAATAGGCTATCAAGTAGAAGGATAAGCGTAAGATAAGTGAAGTTCTAATTATCGAGTTTTAATTAGCAGTAGTCAAAGCGGAACATGGTCAGGTTTTACTAGCATGAAATATAGAAAGGTCCTTTTAGAATTTCTATGAAACGATTGACTCAGGATGTTTCCTTATTTTTAAATGATTTTTCTGCTCTCCTCCTCCTCCTTGCATCGTGTCCCTTCAGTGTTGATGGTCATGACCTTTACGGAGCATTTTTGTTCAGACTATGTTCTTTCATACTTTCCTATCCTCTGGGCAATAAATAGTGACAATGATACAGGAGTCCAATGTCTTAATTTGATCAGATCAGCACATGGGACTACGGCTCCTTCTCCTCTTTTCTTCCACTTTGCTGGTGATGAGTTTTTTGGTTTTCTGCTCTTTATTAAATTATTTACGTTAAATAGATAATTATTAATGAATATTAACTGTTTAATGGTTATTGTACTGTTACTGTTACTGTTACTGTACGCGACGGGAGATAAATGGAAGCCACGTGTTCGCGCCGCCCACCCCGCCTTATTACCTGAGGAGCCGAAAAACCTAACACTACTATTAATCAGTAATGAAACAAAAACAATTCCACACTATTAACATGTTATTTATTCATAAACTATACAAAAAATATTTTAGCTATTGATCATTTAGAACTTCCTGATCCAGATTTTAATCAAGGTTTGTTAACTGCGTTGCTAAAAAGACATTGAACGTTATGACGTTGAAGCGCGTGTTTTGATATATTTATCTAATTATTATTAAGCTATTCATCATCCCGGTAGTACGACGTCCGGTTCACTTTTAGACCTTGAGATATTCTGTAACCAAGATCTGGGTGTATGATTGTGAAAATTTTCACTGCTCTATCCTGCAATTCTTCGATAGCACCACCAAGACTATACAGAATGTTATCGACTAGTCTGCTTCGTTCCCCTTTCGTCATTTCATTCATATACAGTTCTCTAGCCTGATCGAAGTTGTTAGGAGCATCTTGGTATATCTCGATAAGTTCAACCCTATTCTCGTCTTTGTAAGGCACCGGTCCATTGAACGTGTTGGGATAATAATTGGGGGTATCTTTACCGTTATCCTTAACGGGAGGTCGACCATCGCGATTGTAAGCAAGTACGTGATTTTGAATCGGACAATTTATCGGTATTTTATTAAAGTTAGCACCTAACCGGTAATATTGAGCCTCTCTGTAAGCTAAGCGTCTAGCTTCGAAAAGTTTGTCCGGTCCTCCCAAAATGCCCGGCACAAGGTTTGCTGGGCTAAACGCCAACTGTTCAACTTCTGCAAAATAGTTCGTCGGATTTTTATTCAAAACCAAACGACCGAGTGGCTTTAGGGGAAATTCATCTTGGGGTAATACTTTCGTCACGTCAAAAACATCGAATTTTGCATTTTTGACATCGTCTAATGTCAATATCTGGATACTGACAGACCAGCTCGGAAATTTACCCTTTCCTATCGCATTATACAAATCTCTGGTGGCGTAATCTGGATCGATACCGGATATTTTCTGTGCTTGTTTAGAGTTTAGTTTTTTTATGCCAGCGTCAGGAATAAAATGAAATCTAACAAAGTGCTTCTCTCCACTCTCATTCACAACTTGATAGGTTTGAATGCTAAACCCTGGCATATGCCTGTAACCATCTGGCACACCTCTATCCCCAAATACGAGCAAAAACATATACAAGTTCTCCGGTTGCAACGTCAAAAAGTCCCATAGCGTATTACCGTCTACTAAATTAGTAGCTGGATTTCGTTTTTGAGCTCGCACAAATGATGAAAAAAGCAGTGGATCTTTGTACGCGTACATGGGCGTACTGAATCCCACGATATCAAAATTACCGTCTTCAGTGTAAAATTTAATGGCAAACCCGCGCGCATCTCTTGAAGTGTCAGAACCTCCCCTTTCGACTATCACTACAGACAATCTTGCTGCCACTGGAGTTTTCTTTCCTATTTTACTAAATAATTTGGCTTTACAAATGTTCGTAATATCATGCGTAACTTCAAAATAACCGAATGCTCCAGCCGCTTTTGCATGCACCAACCTCTCGGGAATTCTCTCTCTTACTATATGAGTTAATGAATCCATAAAATATTCATTGATTATGAGATTTGAATTCAATGTACTACTCGCATCTTTGAGTTCGATCGGCGATCCAGCACTCGTTGTCATAATACCGATGGGCCCCTGAAATAAATCACACATAATATTTTATCAATAGCTGAAATTAAACATATTTTTCTAAAAAAAATCATCATTTAGATACTTATTAAACCCTTTTACGGAAAAAAAAACAAATTGAAATTAATAAAAAATCTGTTGGCCTAGAATACGAAAATACTATTACAAATCCCCATCTAACACAGTCCCGTATGGAATAACCTATTTAAAAAAAATAGTAAATTTATGTTAAAACATTCTAACTTACCGATGTTCTCTGTTTGAACGCGACTATCTGCTGGGCTGCCGGCGCTGGCTCGTTCCCAGTTTTTGCCACCGCGGCCATCGCAAGCAACGCTGTCGTCAAACGCAACATTATCTCTCACTAAGCACCACTACAGTGCATTTTAAGAAAACTGAAACAATCTGTGCGACGTCTACCGATCAGACTTTATACTGCAGTATTGCGAACACTTTATATACGTTTTTGCAATTGTATGGGTATTCGTTTCAGTTAAAACTAAAAATGTAATAAAAACAAAACACTATTTATGTTTCCGCACTTAGTTTTATTCTCTAATAAATAAAGTAATTGTGGCTGTTATCGTTTTTTGTCTAATTAGTATTGTGGCTTTCTCATTTTTGAACAAAGCAGGACTTCGTATAACTTAAAAATAGTACGATCAAAAATTGATTTTTTTAAACTACAATGGGCGGACGATCAAGGGCTAACTGAAGGCCGCTGCCCATAATGATGCTTAATATTTATTATAGTTAGAAGTAATTTAAAAAAATTCGATATAGGTAGGAATAGTTCGAACGGTGGAACTTCCGCGCTCACTTTGCGAAGTTGGGCCCTCGACTGATGGCGACGGCCGGCTCTTTGAGCCGGCTGCTTCCAAACGTCGGGGGTCCCGATCAGGTGGCGCGCCGCCTCTACATGGGGGTGGTGCGGTCGATGGCACTATACGGCGCGCCCGTATGGTGCCACGCCCTGACCCGCCAGAACGTCGCCGCGCTGCGACGTCCGCAGCGCGCGATCGCGGTCAGGGCGATCCGAGGATACCGCACCGTCTCCTTCGAGGCGGCGTGCTTGCTCGCCGGGGCGCCACCCTGGGACCTGGAGGCGGAGGCGCTCGCTGCCGATTACAGGTGGCGTAGCGACCTCCGCTCTAGGGGGGAAGGGCGCCCCGGCGAAGGAGTAGTTCGAGCGCGGAGGCTCCAATCTCGGCGGTCCGTGCTGGAGGCGTGGTCTCGCCGCTTGGCGGACCCGTCGGCCGGCCTCCGTACCGTCGAGGCGGTCCGTCCGGTCCTCGCGGACTGGGTGGGCCGCGACCGCGGATGCCTCACCTTCCGGCTGACGCAGATGTTGACCGGCCATGGGTGTTTTGGCCGGTACCTCTTTAAGATAGCCGGAAGGGAACCGACGGCGCAGTGCCACCACTGCGCGGACCGCGACGAGGAAGACACAGCGGAACACACGCTGGCGCGTTGCTCTGGATTCGACGAGCAACGCGCCGCCCTCGTCGCGGTCATTGGAGAGGACCTCTCGCTGCCGCGCGTCGTGGCTACGATGCTCGGCAGCGACGCGTCCTGGAAGGCGATGCTCGACTTCTGCGAGTCCACCATCTCGCAGAAGGAGGCGGCGGAGCGAGAGAGGGAGAGCTCTTCCCTTTCCGCACCGATCCGTCGCCGTCGAGCCGGGGGCCGGAGGCGGGAATACGCCCGTACGTCCCGGCCCCTGTAGGTGGCGGCCTCCCCCCGGTGAAGGTCAAGGGGCGACCTGAGGGGGTGAGGCCGCGCAGCGCGCTACCAGCACTCTAGCGCGCTGCCGTGGAGTGAATAGAGCGACCGGTCGACGGTGTATCGCGTCCCGACCCGGCAGGCTGGTTCTGGTCCAGCGGGGTATTCCGGGACACCAGCGGCACCGTCTGGGCGGCCCGACGGGCTGCCGTACCGAGACGGCCGACGTTTTAGAGCCTTCGATTCGCCTCGAAGGCTCCGTCGGCTGGGCGTCCTTGGGGTGAGCCGCGCCGTCTGGTTGTAGTATTGACCGCGGTAGCCCCCCTACCTCATCCGGGTTCTGACCTCGGAGGGGATCGGACGTCGGGTGTAAGAGTGCAGAGGAGTCGTTTAGTGGGTGGGCTCTAAAATCCTTGGGCCCGCGGTCTGCTCACAACACCATGCAGATCGTTGAGTCTCACATACCCCGCGCGCCCCTTTTGCGCGGGGACCTCGTAGGAGGTTCGGCCCTCTACCCGAAAAAAAAAAAAAAAAAAAAAAGGAATAGTTCGAAGACAGAACTCAAATATTATATTTTCAACTTTTTTTATAGTAACATAATGCGTATGTACATTATAGCGTAGAATATTTTTACTGTTTGCTGCTGTTTATTGTGTTCTCCTTCGGGGTATGTAAGGTCCTATTCACGCAGTGTATAGTAGTAAAAACCTACCGCACTGTCCCGTATTTCTGAAGGTGACGCATTGGAGTTAACCCTTATAAGAGGAGGGTAGACGTGAATCTACTCCCGCACCAAAGTAACACCACAGCTCCTCCTAAACACTCTCTTTGGCCAGTCAACACCTTAGTTAAGGAAGATCAAGTACGCGAAACTCATCCTGGATAACTCGATGACCTGGATAGCTGATACAACTTCAGTGTTGTTTTGCCTGACAAGTGCTAATACCAACTAAAGCGCAGACCGACGAACTCATCGAAAAGTTCAATGCTCAAGTTCAAAAAAAAAAGTTCAAACCCACAGCAACAGCCCGTTCAGTCTTTCGCCCGCACTTCTCAGCAGATCGACTGGAAAAGCAGCTGTGGCATTTAGGTAGTTGCTAAAAACCCAGTCACTGCCTTGCGGTTACGTATATGAAGTATATTAAATAAGTAAGCCTTATTTTATTATGTTCTACCCACCCATCATGGTGAAACTACACACCAAAAAAGTAAAAAAAACTTTTATTATAGTTTCATTAAATTTGCATTAATTTACATATAAATATTTAGTGAGGCATTCCAAATTAGGCACATGTCAGTTAATTACTGTCACGACTTAATAGCTCTTATCATTCGAAAACATGCTGATGTTGAGAGGCTATTTCAGTTAAACTAGTAGGTGAGCTCACGGGGCTCAAACCTGTGTGATGCTAACAACGGCCCTAGCAAGAGCAGTGCTTTGCAGAATCTACCACCGGATCGGAAACGCAACCCACTGAGAAGTTTCGGCGAGAAACTCAGTGGGCTGTGCCTATCGAGCTCCTTGAGTCCGACTCCACGAAACCCATGGTAGCGTACCGCATAGTGCGGGCCGAAAGTCCGCGTTCGTCGGTATCCGTCCTGATAATAGGACGGGATTTAATTCCCGGGAAGTTCCCGCGGGACGTCGATCGACAGCCGAACACCGGGCGCCCCCGCACCCGCACGCGACTGGAGATAAATGGAAGCCACGTATCCACGCCGCCCACCCCGCCTTCTTCGCTGAGGATCTAACACTGCTATTAATCAGTAATAAAACAAAAACAATTGCACACTATTAACATATCATTTATTCATAAACTATGCGAATTATAATATACTAGCGGCACGCTCCGGCTCCGCTCGGGTCTTTAACAAAAATTTCAACGACATTGTTTTATTTAAAAAAATAAAAGAACACTTATTGCGGCATAACTATAATAGTTAGACATATGCTGTCGCGACACTCTTTGTAAATAATAACGTGTTCTACAAAGTCGTAATACATTATTTTATTCTATCATCAATAGTTTTCGCAGGGCACGCGGTGTAAAGAATATTTTAGGTAATTTTTACACCTTGGGTTACATTATTGGAGTTTTAGTAAGGATTCCTAATTTTTTGCAAAAAAGTTTATAGCCTATGTCACTCGGGAATAGTGTAGTTTCCAAATAGTGAAAGAATTTTTCAAATCGGTTCAGTAGTTTCGGAGCCTATTCAAAACAAACAAACAAATAAATCTTTCCTCTTTATAATATTATTATATTATATATAAGTATAGATATTACTATATATTATAAAATATTTTAGCTATCGATTATTTAGAACATTCTGACCAAGATTTTAATCAAGGTTTGTTAATTGCATTGCTAAAAAGACATTGATCGTTATGACGTTAAAGCGTGCTCTCCTTTTTTTTTCGGGCCGGGGCCGAACCTCCTACGAGATCCCCGCGCATAAGGGGCGCACGGGGTATGTGAGACTCAACGATCTGCATGGTGTTGTGAGCAGACCGTGGGCCCAAGGATTTTAGGGCCCAGCCACTAAACGACTCCCTTGCACTCTTACGCCCGACGTCCGATCCCCTCCGAGCCAGAACCCGGATGAGGTAGGGGAGTTACCGCAGTCAACACTACAACCAGACGGTGCGGCTCACCCCAAGGACGCGCAGCCGACGGAGCCTTTGAGGCAAATCGAAGGCTCTGAAACGTCGGCTGTCTCGGTACGGCAGCCCATCAGGCCGCCCAGACTGTGCCGCTGGTGTCCCGGAATACCAGGCTGGACCAGAACCAGCCTGCCGGGTCGGGACGCGATACACCGCCAACCGGTCGCTCTTTCGTATCCCCTTGGCAGCGCGCTAGAGTGCTGGTAGCGCACCGCGCGGCCTCTACCCCCTCAGGTCGCCCTTTGACCTTCACCGGGGGGAGGCCGCTACCTACAGGAGCCGGGACGTACGGGCGTATTCCCGCCTTCGGCTCCCGGCTCGGCAGCGACGGATCGGTGCGGAAAGGGAAGAGCTCTCCCTCTCTCGTTCCGCCGCCTCCTTCTGCGATATGGTGGACTCGCAGAAATCAAGCATCGCCTTCCAGGACTCGTCGCTACCGAGCATCGTAGCCACGACGCGCGGCAGCGAGAAGTCGTAGCCGATGTTCCACAGCAGGGGGCCCAGGACAGACCCCTGCGGAACACCGCGTTCGTCAGGGAAGCGGTACATCGCCCCACCGTGTCCGATGCACTGGATCGACCTGTCTTCGAGATAGGAGCCAATCAGCCGGCGGAGGTACGCGGGGACGCCGTGATACTCCAACGCCCCCGCTATCACCGACCAGGGCAGGGTGTTGAAGGCGTTCCTTATATCCAATGATATCGCCATCACCACCCCGCCCCGGGTTACGGCTTCGTCGGAGAGGGCACGCACGCGCAGAGTTGCGTCGATCGTTGAGCGAAAGCGTGCTCTCAATTTTTTTTTTTTTTTCGTGTAGAGGGCCGAACCTCCTACGAGGTCCACGCGCAAAAGGGGCGCGCGGGGTATGTGAGACTCAACGATCTGCATGGTGTTGTGAGCAGACCACGGGCCCAAGGATTTTAGGGCCCACCCACTAAACGACTCCCCTGCACTCTTACACCCGACGTCCGATCCCCTCCGAGGTCAGAACCCGGATGAGGTAGGGGGGCTACCGCGGTCAACACTACAACCAGACGGCGCGGCTCACCCCAAGGACGCCCAGCCGACGGAGCCTTCGAGGCGAATCGAAGGCTCTGAAACGTCGGCGTGTCCCGGAATACCCCGCTGGACCAGAACCAGCCTGCCGGGTCGGGACGCGATACACCGTCGACCGGTCGCTCTATTCACTCCACGGCAGCGCGCTAGAGTGCTGGTAGCGCGCCGCGCGGCCTCACCCCCTCAGGTCGCCCCTTGACCTTCACCGGGGGGAGGCCGCTACCTACAGGGGCCGGGACGTACGGGCGTATTCCCGCCTCCGGCCCCCGGCTCGATGGCGACGGATCGGTGCGGAAAGGGAAGAGCTCTCCCTCTCTCGCTCCGCCGCCTCCTTCTGCGAGATGGTGGACTCGCAGAAGTCGAGCATCGCCTTCCAGGACGCGTCGCTGCCGAGCATCGTAGCCACGACGCGCGGCAGCGAGAGGTCCTCTCCTATGACCGCGACGAGGGCGGCGCGTTGCTCGTCGAATCCAGAGCAACGCGCCAATGTGTGTTCCGCTGTGTCTTCCTCGTCGCGGTCCGCAAAAGCGTGCTCTCCATTTTTTTTTTTTTTTTTTTTTCGGGTAGAGGGCCGAACCTCCTACGAGGTCCCCGCGCAAAAGGGGCGCGCGGGGTATGTGAGACTCAACGATCTGCATGGTGTTGTGAGCAGACCGCGGGCCCAAGGATTTTAGAGCCCACCCACTAAACGACTCCTCTGCACTCTTACACCCGACGTCCGATCCCCTCCGAGGTCAGAACCCGGATGAGGTAGGGGGGCTACCGCGGTCAACACTACAACCAGACGGCGCGGCTCACCCCAAGGACGCCCAGCCGACGGAGCCTTCGAGGCGAATCGAAGGCTCTGAAACGTCGGCCGTCTCGGTACGGCAGCCCGTCGGGCCGCCCAGACGGTGCCGCTGGTGTCCCGGAATACCCCCCTGGACCAGAACCAGCCTGCCGGGTCGGGACGCGATACACCGTGGACCGGTCGCTCTATTCACTCCACGGCAGCGCGCTAGAGTGCTGGTAGCGCGCCGCGCGGCCTCACCCCCTCAGGTCGCCCCTTGACCTTCACCGGGGGGAGGCCGCCACCTACAGGGGCCGGGACGTACGGGCGTATTCCCGCCTCCGGCCCCCGGCTCGACGGCGACGGATCGGTGCGGAAAGGGAAGAGCTCTCCCTCTCTCGCTCCGCCGCCTCCTTCTGCGAGATGGTGGACTCGCAGAAGTCGAGCATCGCCTTCCAGGACGCGTCGCTGCCGAGCATCGTAGCCACGACGCGCGGCAGCGAGAGGTCCTCTCCAATGACCGCGACGAGGGCGGCGCGTTGCTCGTCGAATCCAGAGCAACGCGCCAGCGTGTGTTCCGCTGTGTCTTCCTCGTCGCGGTCCGCGCAGTGGTGGCACTGCGCCGTCGGTTCCCTTCCGGCTATCTTATGCAAGTACCGGCCGAAACATCCGTGGCCGGTAAGCATTTGCGTCAGCCGGAAGGTGAGGCATCCGCGGTCGCGGCCCACCCAGTCCGCGAGAACCGGGCGGACCGCCTCGACGGTACGGAGGCCGGCCGACGGGTCCGCCAAGCGGCGAGACCACGCCTCCAGCACGGACCGCCGAGATTGGAGCCTCCGCGCTCGAACTACTCCTTCGCCGGGGCGCCCTTCCCCCCTAGAGCGGAGGTCGCTACGCCACCTGTAATCGGCAGCGAGCGCCTCCGCCTCCAGGTCCCAGGGTGGCGCCCCGGCGAGCAAGCACGCCGCCTCGAAGGAGACGGTGCGGTATCCTCGGATCGCCCTGACCGCGATCGCGCGCTGCGGACGTCGCAGCGCCGCGACGTTCTCGCGGCTTCATCGGAGAGGGCCCGCACGCGCAGAATTGCGTCGATAGTCGAGCGGCCCTCTCTGAAGCCGTATTGCTCCGCCGAAAGATCGGGACCCGTCTCGGTCAGGTGCCGGACGATGCGGGCCGCGACGATCCTCTCGAGCATCTTGCCCGCTTCGTCCAGCAACACGATGGGGCGATAGCCCGCGGGTGAGTCCGCGGGGCGCCCGTCCTTCCGCAGAAGGACCAGTCTGCCCGTCTTCCATTTCGACGGGAACCGTCCCGACTCGAGGCACGCTTCGAAAAGCCCCCCGAGCCGGTCCCCTAGGGCCTCGAAGGCCAAGCTCCAGACCCGGCCGTGAACACCGTCAGGGCCGGGGGCCGCGTCCTTCGCTCTCATCCTGGACACGGCCGCATGGATCTCCGCCCCCGTGATAGGGGGAGGGGGCTCCTCGGCAGCGGGAACCCTGAGGCGACGCGGCGGCGTGCCCCACGTGGCGTCCATCTGGGGGGGCTCAAAGTCCCCCCCCGCTGCCGGCGGGAACAGTGCCGCAACAATTTCCCGCAGCTGCCGAGGCTGGAGCCGCTCGGTCACCGGGAGCGCCCACGGTTGCAGTTTCCTGCGAACCATCTTGTATGGGCGCCCCCAGGGATCTTCGTCGAGCGACTCCAGGAGAGTCTTCATGCTCTGCTTCTTGGCCTCGCCGATGGCCAGCTGCAGCGCCGTCTGCTTTTGACGACAGTCAGCGTGCAGCTGGGCCGCCGTCTCCGCGAACGCAGCGTCGCGACGACGGCGGCGGCGGTGGCGTGCCCTCCGGCGGCGCGCCCTCACGCACTCCTCGCGGAGTCTTGCGATCTCGGGCGACCACCAGAACGCACCCCCACGTGGTGCTCGGGGGCCGACCCGGGGCATGGCGGCATCGCAAATGTTTGCCATGGTGCCCCGGAACCAGTCGACCTCCGCATCCACGTCCGCGAGCCGCGCGGGTTTTGGCGCCCACGCAGCAACAGCGGCCGCCTCCATCAGCAACTCCTTGTTCATCCGTTTCAAGGCCCACCTGGGGAACGAACGGGGCGCACCTTGCGGGAGCTCCTCCTCGCCGCGGGCGCCCGCGGCTGACGACGACAAGGAGGAGGCGGAGAGCTCGAATCGGACGTATCTGTGGTCCGAGAGCGTCTCCGCCCCCTCGAGTACGCGCCAGCCGCGGTTGCGGCGCACGGCGGACGGGGACGCGAACGTCACGTCCACGTGAGATTCCCCGTTCCACCGCACGCAAGTCGCGACCGTGCCTCTGTTTAGGAGACAGAGGCCGGTCGCGATCGCCCACTCCGAAAGGGCCTCGCCTCTCGCATCCGTGCGGGGGGAACCCCAAGCCGTGCACTTGGCATTGAAGTCCCCCGCGACGATGACAGGGCGGGACCCGAGGCGGTGCAAAAGCGCCTCGAGCCCGCCCAGAAACCGCTCGAACTCGGCGAGGCTCCTGTTCGGAGAAAAGTACGCCCCGATCACGACGGTCCCGTCGATCCTAGCCGCGACGTACCCGGGTCCCCTGGCCACCATATCCAAGGGGGGTAACGCCGCGGACTGTCTCAGTACGATGGCCACGGAGCCGTCGACGTCCCCGATCCAGCAGTCCTGGTCGGTGGGGACGAAGTACGGCTCCGCAGCGACAGCGACGTCGATTGACCACTCCGCCATGGTGTGGACGAGGAGATCCTGTGCCCTGGCGGAGTGGTTCAAATTGCACTGGAGGAAGCGGTGGACGCAACCCATTACGGGGCTACGTCCATCGCTCCCTCGTCTGTCCCGCCCTGCGGCTCGTCTGGTGCCGCGGCGGGAACTGACTCGCCGGCTGCCCTTATTGCAGCCGGCCTCTCCTTCTTTTTATTTTTCTTGCCGCCCCTCCTCGTTTTGGTAGAGGAGGGGGCGGACTTACACGCCGGGCCCCCGGCCCGGTGGTCGGCCTTCCTTTTAGCCGCGTCGCACAAGACGCAGTGCGGCGCGGCTGTGGTGCAGGAGGCTGCCTTGTGCCCCGGTTGGCCGCAGCGGAAACACAGATCGCTGCGGTCCACGGTCGAGGGGCACTTGGCGAGGCCGTGGCCGGTGCCGAAGCACCGAAGACAGCGCCACGGCCTGGCATCCTGCAGCTGCACGTGGGCCACTACCCAGCCCACGCGCAGCCTTCCTGGGCTGTCGGAAGGCCGCCCCTGTGGAGGGGTGGCCAGGAGGGTTGCCGTTGCAATCGGGCAACGCGCCCACGCCGTCCGGGTTCCGGAATATGTCACCCGGAGCTCTCCAACTTTGACGTCGGCGAGGGCGCAGTTGCCCTGCGACGCGATGGCCGCGGCGACCTCCTCCTTAGTTGCGCACTCGTCGAGGCCCGTGATTTTGATTTCTCCCATCTTCACGGGCCGCGCGATGCGCACCACCTCGGGGTCCGGCAGGATTTCCCGCAGACGGACCGCCAGTTTTTCTGCCGCGGCGCTGGAATTTGTGCCGGGGCATTCTACCAGGCGGGCCCCGTTGGCTGTCTGCCGGACCTTCAGGCCACCCTCCACGCCGAGGGCGTCCACATTTACGCCGCCGCGCGCCTGGGTCATCACGTCGTGATACGTGATGCCCCGTTCTTTGGCGGCCGGCAGCAGCTCCACGACCACTGCAGCCGACCGCGGGGCGCGCGGCTTTCTGCGTGCTCCTCCTCTTCTTTTTTGGCCCCTCGGCTCCGCTCGACCCTCTTGGCGGGGAGCAGCGGCCGCAGGGACGGGCTTGGGGCGCGGCGCAGCAGGCGCCGCCACCTTCTTGGGCCCGCGCCGCACCACCGTTGTCCAGGCCTCTTCCATATTGGCCGGGGCCGGGGGCAGCGGGCGGGGCTGGGGAGTCGGTGCCGGTTTGGCGGCGTTGACGCCTCCCTTCTTCTTTGTCCGGCTCCTGCCGGGCCCTGCCTTCGCAGGCTGGAGCGGAGCAGGAGCGGATGCCGGTTTCTTTGGGGGGGCAGATCTTGTTGCCCCCGAAGCTGCTGACCGCGAGACAGTCGCGGCGGGAATCCTCGCAGGTGTGGCTGTCTGTTTGGGGCCGCTATAAGTTTTAGCGGCCACTGTTCTACGAGGTGCGGGCACAGGCGCGCTGCCTTTCACCTCATGGGCGAGGGGCGGTCTCGCCCGCTCCACTTTGGAGCTGCGCGCCTCCTGTATAAGGAGCTGCCGCCTCAGCTCCTCGACCTCAGTGAGGCCTTCTGCTTCGGGCGGAGGAGGGACAGGGGCGGAGCCGCGTTGCCGCTCGATGAGATCGGCAACCATTGTTCGCAGCTCAGCCATGTCGACGCGGAGCTGACCGTTCTCCGCCCGAAGCAGGCCATTCTCGGCCGATACTTGTTCGAGGCGGGTGTGCAGCAGAGCCACTTCCTGCCGCAAGCCCGCCGTCTCCGTCGTCGTGGTGCGGTCCACGACGTCCTGCAGCCTTTCCTCAAGTGTGGCGGCCGCAGATTTCATGGCCGACACTTCTGAGCCCTTGAGGCCTGCAGTCGACTTGGCCGCAATGGTCTCAACAATTTTTCCGGCTATTTTACATGATCGGAGGGTGTCAGAGGGACCCACCAGCGTTAGGGATCGCTGTAGCCGCTCGATCTCTTCTAGCTTTCTATTATTTTTTGCCTCACGGCAGGCGGCCCTAGACTGCGCCGAAGAGGCAGCGTCCAGTCCGCAAGACGATGGCTTGTTAAAGTCAAATCCTGTGGCGGGCGACGCCGCAGCAGTCGCCGGCCCTTCCGCCAACGCCATATATTTGGCGCTGGCAGGCTCACCCTCCGAGGAGTCAGACGGAGCGGAGGACGCCGGCCGTCGAGCCGACTTCCGCTTCCGCCGAGTCCGTTGCCGAACACTATCGGCGAACAGCGCCGGAGTCTCCCTTCCACTTGACGCGTCGCCCCTCGCGGAGCTTCGCGCCGAGTGCAGGGAAATCAGGCTGTCGCAGCGCTCCAGTAGCACGGTGGGAACTCTGTCCCTTACGCGACCCGTGCCGTCGCCCCCTTCGTCTTGACAAAGTTTGCCCCCCCCAGAAACGGTGGGGCAGCGTGCGGCCGATCGCTCGACCGCACGGAGGGATTCTCCCCCCGCAGAACGGGAGGTACCCTCCTGGGGTAATAATTTTTTAACTGTTGTCATTATTCCATTTGTCCTTTTTTATTAACCAGGGGTCGGTCCCCTGGGGTCTGGTTGGTACCCTCGGGACTGGACTCCCTCCAGCCATTCATCCCATCGCCGGGCACCAGAGCTTAGGATTGGGGCATTTTTTAAAGAGGTTTACGTCCTCGCGGCCCCGTGCCTCGCGGCAGCGGCCCCCGTCCCCCACGTGGTGAGGATTACGGGTTGGCCGGCGGCCCGCCGAGTGCAACGAGCAACACGGCAGACCACCGCCCGACGCTCAAAAGAGCAGCAACGACGAAGCCACGCCGGTATACCGGTACCCCCCTCTGGAGGGCGTGCCCCTGTAGCCGAAGCCGGGGACATGGCGACCAGCGGCCGGAAGATGCGTAAGCAACGCCGGCTCACTTCTCCATCAAAGGGCAGGCCAAAAGTGGCCCACCACCACCCGTGGGTTACGTCCGAAACGGGTCGGACGTGACCCGAAGAAAAAAGAAAAAGGGGGAAGAAAGGGGAAAAGAGAGGGAGCCCGAGCGTCTCCAGGAGGAGCACCCTTCAGCGAGTGAAGGGCGTGGAGAGCCCGCAACTCCCCCTGCTGGTTTTGGTCCGCGTCATCCGATCTCCAATTAACATTTTTTTTGGTAAAATATTAATTAACCAGTATTTTATATGAGGGTTGTGCGTTCGATTTCCTCTTGGGGTAAACGTTCTGGCGACGAAGAGATGTATTCGCTCTATGTCTGGATATTCATAATCGACATTTATACACACACATATATATGCATGATGTAAAGGTATATAAGTATGTTTATAAGTCTCTAACTCCTAAATACAGATTAAGGTCCAGGTGACCGTGTGTGTTTTGATATATTTATCTAATTATTATTAAGCCATTCATCATCCCGGTAGTACGACGTTCGGTTCACTTTTAGACCTTGAGATATTCTGTAACCAAGATCTGGGTGTATGATTGTGAAAATTTTCACTGCTCTATCCTGCAATTCTTCGATAGCACCACCAAGACTATACAGAATGTTTTCGACAAGTCTGCTTCGTTCCTCTTTCGTCATTTCGTTCATATACAGCTCTCTAGCCTGATCGAAGTTGTTAGGATCATCTTGGTATATCTCGATAAGGTCAACTCTATTCTCATCTTTGTAAGGCACCGGTCCATTGAACGTGTTAGGATAATAATTGGGGGTATCTTTACCATTATCCTTAACGGGAGGTCGACCATCGCGATTGTAAGCAAGTACGTGATTTTGAATCGGACAATTTACCGGTATTTTATTAAAGTTAGCACCTAACCGGTAATATTGAGCGTCTCTGTAAGCTAAACGTCTTGCTTCGAAAATTTTGGTCGGTCCTCCCAAAATGCCCGGCACAAGATTTGCTGGGTTAAACGCCAACTGTTCTACTTCTGCAAAATAGTTCGTCGGATTTTTGTTCAAAACCAAACGACCGAGTGGTTTTAGGGGAAATTCATCTTGGGGTAATACTTTCGTCACGTCAAAAACATCGAATTTTGCATTTTTCACATCGTCTAATGTCAATATCTGGATACTGACAGACCAGCTCGGAAATTTACCCTTTCCTATCGCATTATACAAATCTCTGGTGGCGTAATCTGGATCGATACCGGATATTTTCTGTGCTTGTTTAGAGTTTAGATTTTTTATGCCAGCGTCAGGAATAAAATGAAATCTAACAAAGTGCTTCTCTCCACTCTCATTCACAACTTGATAGGTTTGAATGCTAAACCCTGGCATATGCCTGTAACCATCTGGCACACCTCTATCCCCAAATACGAGCAAAAACATATGTAAGTTCTCCGGTTGCAACGTCAAAAAGTCCCATAGCGTATTACCGTCTACTAAATTAGTAGCTGGATTTCGTTTTAGAGCTCGCACAAATGATGAAAAAAGCAGTGGATCTTTGTACGCGTACATGGGCGTATTGAATCCCACGATATCAAAATTACCGTCTTCAGTGTAAAATTTAATAGCAAACCCGCGCGCATCTCTTGAAGTATCAGTACCTCCTCTTTGGACTATCACCGGAGAAAATCTTGCTGCCACTGGAGTTTTCTTTCCTATTTTACTAAATAATTTGGCTTTACAAATATTCTTAATATCATGCGTAACCTCAAAATAACCGAATGCTCCAGCCGCTTTTGCATGCACCAACCTCTCGGGAATCCTCTCTCTTACTATATGAGTTAATGAATCCATAAAATATTCATTCAATATGAGATTTGAGTTCAATGTGCTACTCGCATCTTTGAGTTCGATTGGCGATCCAGCACTCGTTGTCATAATACCGATGGGCCCCTGAAAAGAAATCACACATAATATTTTATTAATAGCTGAAATAAAACATATTTTACAAAATATATATATATATATGTCGGCACACGTCAGGGATGGCTGAGCGGTAGGTTCCGTCATCGCTCGTATTCGATTGAACTCAGTTTAGTCAATAAAACTTTTCAATAATAATTATTGAAACTCAACACACACAACTTTCACAATGACAGGGTAAACCGACAGTTTCGTTGCACATACCGACAGACTGACTGACAGAGACTCACTGACTGAGAGGGACGGAATTACTGTCTGACACGGAATGCCGCGACTCTGTCCACGTACCGCCATTTTATACTGTGGCGTTACGGAGTCTACCCTTCGTTTTGTGATATTTATCAAAACAACATTTCATCATTTAAAATAATAATCAAAACCACCGTTTTAATATTACTAAAAGTCGTTATCCACGACATATATATATATATATATATATATATATATTTTATTGCCCTTGTAGGCAGACGAGCATACGGCCCACCTGATGGTGAGTGCTTACCGTCGCGCATGGACTTCAGCAATGCCAGGGGCAGAGCCAAGCCGCTGCCTACCGCTTAATACTCTCCACAAGCCTCTTTTAAAGAAGGACATGTCATAGCGCTCGGGAAACACCGTGGAGGGGAGCTCATTCCATAGCCGGATGGTACGTGGCAAAAAAGACCTCTGGAAACGCACTGTCGATGACCGCAGTGGCTCCAGGTAGTATGGATGAACTCTACTCCGGTGGCGGGCGGTGCGATGGTAAAATTCTGTAAATACTTTTTAAACCCTTTGTATGCCAAAAAAAAACATATTGAAATTAATAAAAAATCTATTGGCCTAGAATACCAAAATACTATTACAAATTCCCATCTATACAGTGCCATATTGAATAACATATATAAAAAAAAGTGTGTGTGTCCGCTCCGACGCACGACTGGAGTTTACTGGATATAAAAAATTAAACGAAACAATACGAGAAATAGTTCTATATTACGACAACACGATACACTACAGATTATTAACAAATTAACGAGACACAAAACAAACGACTAACAAATATATGAAAATACCATAATGAGAGAAACGCGCGATCAGTACGAGGCTTTGTGGCGGACTGCCGGCGCAGCAGCCCGGCGTCACCTGCGATAACGCGGCCGCGCGTTGGCTCCTGATTGGCGCGCGCACGCATCACGCAATCAGGAGCCAATCAGGCGCATAAAGCATTTCGTGTGACATGCTAGTACGATTTTGGTCCCCATAATTTTCATACCCCGGGCCTATATATGTAAATCGATTCTAAAGGAGTAAACTCCAAAAAAAAAAGTTAAAACATTCTAACTTACCGATGTTCTCTGTTTGAACGCGACTATCTGCTGGGCTGCCGGCGCTGGCTCGTTCCCAGTTTTTGCCACCGCGACCATCGCAAGCAACGCTATCGTCAAACGTAACATTTTCTCTCACTAAGCACCACGACAGTGCATTTTACGAAAACTGGAACAATATGTCCGACGTCTACCGATCAGACTTTATATTGCAGTATTGCGAACACTTTATAACGTTTTGCAATGGTTATATTTGTTTTAATTAAAACTGAAAATGTAATAAAAACAAAACACTGTTTATGTTTCCGTACTTAGTTTTATTCTCTAATAAATAAAGTAATTGTGGCTGTAATCGTTTTTTGTCTAATTAGTATTGTGGCTTTCTCATTTTTGAACAAAGCAGGACTTCGTATAATCTAACTAGTACGATAAAAAATAGATTTTTTTAAACTACAATGGGCGGACGATCAATGTCTAACTGAAGGCGGCTGCCCATAATGAGGCTTAATATTTATTATAGTTAGAAGTCATTTAAAAAAAAGTTCGGTATTGGTAGGAATAGTTCGAAGACAGAACTCAAACATTATATTTTCAACTTCTTTATAGTAACATAATGCGTACGTACATATAGAATCAGGGGTAGACACTATTTAGTTGAACACAAAGTAAAACGAAGTCACTTTTTGATTCCTGATTTAATCAACAATATGATAACTTAATTCACTTTAACACTTATCCAACCTTAACCAGTACGTACAACAATCACTTAATCACACAACGTAACAAGGATATAGTAAGTGTACCGGGCAAACGCAGTCGAACGAATGTCCATTGCGAGGCACATACCGCCTTTTTATAACGGCCGGGTCACCTGACTTATCTATGAATCACTCCTATTGCACGTGCTGTATAACAGAAATATCGTTAACGCTGTCATACATTATAGCGTAGAATATTTTTGCTGTTTGCTGCTGTTTATTGTGTTCTCCTTCGTAATTTTTTTTATGATTGAAGGATTGAAGGATTTATGGTAGCCCGGAAGCCTTTCCAAGACAGGTGGTCGAGCAAAAGCTCAGCCAGAAGGGGTGGGATTTGCTAACATCTGCCCGAGCGCCTCCGAAGGAGACCAAACAACTCAAGAGCAACTGCTTCGGGAATGAATCTACTACCGGATCGGAATCGCGACCCGCTGAGAAGATCCGGCGAGAAACTCAGCGAACTCATGCATGGGTTAGGTTGCACGTCGACCTCTTTATAGAGTTCGACGAGTACGGTTACCGGGTTTCCTAAGCCTGCTCTCAGTGTTAGAGCTGAAGGTGTCTAATGCAAAGGTTATTTATTGGATCTGATCGATCAGTAAAGACGTGTCTAGGGCGTCGGTGGTGACTGGCTTCTGCGTGATCAGGATTCGGAGAGTGGTCAGCGGTGGTTTATCGAAGTACCGTTCCGACGCTGACTTCATGTATTTGCAGATTGAATCGAGGTCCAGGTCGTCGTGTAAGTCAACGTTCCTCACCAACCACGGAGCTCCGGCAGCTAACCTGCAAAAGCGGGACTGTAGGGATTGGATGGTGTCTATGTGTGTGCGGGCTGCGTGAACGAACACCACATTCGCGTATGTCATGATGGGCCTTATGCAAGCTTTATAAAGTGTCACCTTGTTCCGAAGGGACATTTTACTCCGCTTACAGATCATGGGGTAGAGTCTGTCAAGAATAAATGCGGCACGGTCACGGACTGTTTTTATATGCGGGCGGAATGTCATGGATGCATCCAGGGTGACTCCCAGGTACTTGACCTTCCTGGCCCAGGGTATAGGTTGGCCGAAAAGGGTGATCGGGGGTGAGATATTTCTGCTCCTAATGCGGGAGGAAATAAGCAGTGAGTTTTCCCTTTGAAATAACACTGCCGTGCTTATCGCTGGGTTGATATCTATGCGCGCCTCGCCATTCGGGGCTTGTTTCTACTCGAATAGTAAACGGTTGTGTCGTCAGCGAATAAGCCTAACTGGGTCGGCGGCGAACGGGGAATGTCGTTAATAAATAAACTAAATGGAGCGGAGAGAGGACGAAGCCTTGCGGGACTCCAGCCGTGAGTGGTCGCAGGGACGAGTGGGTTCCTACTCGATATCGAAAAGAGCGGTTCGACAAGAAGTCTCGTATGATGAGCACGAGACTGTCCGGTACGCCCATGCTGAAAAGTTTGAAAATCAACCCGTTGTGCCAGACTTTATCGAACGCTTTTGCGACGTCGAAGAAGAGGGCTCCCGTGTATAACGGTTTTGGTCGATTAAGCTCTACCAGAATGTACTCCGTGAGGCGGTGCATCTGTTGTACGTATGAGTGATTAGCGCGGAATCCGAATTGATCATCGATGAGAACACGCTGGATGAGACGAAGTCTCTGAGGCGTTTGTAGAGCAGACGCTTATACAGTTTGCCTAAAAACATGAGGATGCCAATCGGGCGATAACTCATAGGATTATTTTTGGTTTACCGGGTTTATGTATGCCGATAACGTCCGCTTCTTTCCACACCGCGGGTAAGTTGCAGATCGCCATAGCGGCACTGAAAACAGATACCAACATCACGATGAGTTGGACGGGTAAAAGTTTAATAACGCGGTTAGATATACCGTCGGAACGGGGTGGCAGGTGGTAATGCATCCGAGGATGGCAAGGAGGCTCTGCGTTCTACCTCACTGTCTACTATTTCTGCATGAACAGGGTCCGCGGATCGAGTGCTGGGCGTGCACTGGGTTTGTAATGTATCGGCCAGCAGCTCTGCTTTTTCATCATCATCGAACGCCGCGAGTCGGCCTGAAGGTCCTACGGGGGGGGGGCATATTTACTACCGTATTCGATTTGAGAGTACGAGCTATGTATAGTAAGATCTTTGAGAGGGCACGAGTCCTTCTAAGCAATCCGACCATCTCGCATCTCGGACTTCGGCGATGCGAGAATTCGCGAATATTTGAATATTTGGTTTGTGTCGATATTTCCTTAGATTCTTGTTCAGTACTGGCACTTGAAGTAGTTGGTAGAGATGACAGCAAAAAAAAAAAAAGGTCACTGCGCCGCGCGACTTGTGTTGGAAGTTTCGTAGGTAGGTAGGTATTTGCGCGACTGTCCTTCAAATACTATCATAGTTTTATTCTAGTAAAAATAGCTTTTTTAAACGTTGTTCAAATAGTGTTTAAGGTAAATATGACGTTTCTATGTAACAAAAATATGTAAATCTGTGTCGAAACGACAAAAAATAGTAATAGTTTATCACTTACCTTTCTTCATTGACAGGTAAATGGAAAAATGTTAGGAGTTTATCCCTTCTTTTACTTGACTTGCACCTATCTACTGCACATAAGGCACCAGACGGCATCTTAGGTACGCGTACGAATAAAATTGAACAACGTGCGTTCGCTTCGCTTATGAAAACCTCACTGAATATGGTCCGCAAGCGGCCCGAGACTAGAGATGGTCACACGCAGAGACTACTCGAGCGGTATAAACCGAGACCGCTTGGCCGGGCGGTAGGTAATTATAGCGTGTAAGTACACGGAGTGACGTAGGCCTGACCCTAGTCAAGGAAAGTCAAGTACTTGGAACTCATCCTGGATAACTCGGTGACCTGGATAGCTGATACAACTTCAGTGTTATTTTGCCAGTGCAAGTGCTAATATCAACTAAAGCGCAGATCGACAAACTCATCGAAAAGTTCAATGTGACATTTTTTTGCCCACAGTAACAACTCGTTCGGTCTTTTGCCCGCACTTCTCAGCAGATCTAAATTCCAATGCAGTGATAGATCGACTGGAAAAGTGGCATTTAGGTAGTAGCTAAAAACCCAGTCACTGCCTCCCGGTTAGGTATATTAACTAAGCAAGCCTTATTTTATTATGTTCTACCCATCCATCATGGTGAAACTACACACCAAAAAAGTAAAATAAACTTTAATTATAGTTTCATTAAATTTGCATTAATTTACATACAAATATTTAGTGAGACATTTCACATTAGTCACATTTTAGTTAATTACTGTCTCGACTTAATAGCCCTTATCATTCGAAAACATGTTCATGTAAAAACACTATTGCATACAATACTATCACATGAAAAACGTTTTGTTTTTAATGACACATTTATTTTACTTCTTTATAATTGAATGATTACCTACTGGTAGCCCGGAGGCCTTTCCAGTTTCACCAGGACAGGTGGGCGAGCAAAGGCTCAGCCAGCAACCCGAGCGCCTCCGAAGGAGACCTAAACAACTCGTGAGCAGCTGCTTTCCGAATGAATGTACTACCGGATTACAATAGCGAAACGTTGAGAAGATCCGCCGAGAAGCTCAGCAGACTGATGCATGAATTAGGTTTCACGTCGAACTTTTTGCCGAGATCGACGAGTACAGTTGCCGGGATCCCCAAGCCTGCTCTCAGCATTAGATCTGAAGGCGTCTAATGCAAGACTTATTGGATCTGATAGATAGGGCGCGAGACACCCCTTGGTGGTGCTAAACGGGAGTCGATTACACGACCGGTGGTAGGACCTTGTCCGACTGGCTGGCGACCACCCTCCAACTGGAATCCGCCGCCAAATAGCCTAGCTGTGTTGCGGCATATGGGTTGGAGAGCCAGTTCTATTCCTTTCCTTTCCTACTCCTAGTTGGAGGTGAGTCTTGGTGATGCTTGGAGCATGCAGAGCAAACGTGTTCAAGTTTTTTCGGCGGATGTGGATGGAATGTGGATTTCAGCCATGACAAGGGCGTACACAGCAACCTTGACGCCGTACATCACCACCTTGAGACGGCGCAGCCCTTTTTTTTTTTCGGGTAGAGGGCCGAACCTCCTACGAGGTCCCCGCGCAAAAGGGGCGCGCGGGGTATGTGAGACTCAACGATCTGCATGGTGTTGTGAGCAGACCGCGGGCCCAAGGATTTTAGGACCCACCCACTAAACGACTCCCCTGCACTCTTACACCCGACGTCCGATCCCCTCCGAGGTCAGAACCCGGATGAGGTAGGGGGGCTACCGCGGTCAACACTACAACCAGACGGCGTGGCTCACCCCAAGGACGCCCAGCCGACGGAGGCTTCGAGGCGAATCGAAGGCTCTGAAACGTCGGCCGTCTCGGTACGGCAGCCCGTCGGGCCACCCAGACGGTGCCGCTGGTGTCCCGGAATACCCCGCTGGACCAGAACCAGCCTGCCGGGTCGGGACGCGATACACCGTCGACCGGTCGCTCTATTCACTCCACGGCAGCGCGCTAGAGTGCTGGTAGCGCGCCGCGCGGCCTCACCCCCTCAGGTCGCCCCTTGACCACCGGGGGAGGCCGCTACCTACAGGGGCCGGGACGTACGGGCGTATTCCCGCCTCCGGCCCCCGGCTCGACGGTGACGGATCGGTGCGGAAAGGGAAGAGCTCTCCCTCTCTCGCTCCGCCGCCTCCTTCTGCGAGATGGTGGACTCGCAGAAGTCGAGCATCGCCTTCCAGGACGCGTCGCTGCCGAGCATCGTAGCCACGACGCGTGGCAGCGAGAGGTCCTCTCCTATGACCGCGACGAGGGCGGCGCGTTGCTCATCGAATCCAGAGCAACGCGCCAATGTATGTTCCGCTGTGTCTTCCTCGTCGCGGTCCGCGCAGTGGTGGCACTGCGCCGTCGGTTCCCTTCCGGCTATCTTGAAGCGGTACCGGCCAAAACACCCATGGCCGGTCAACATCTGCGTCAGCCGGAAGGTGAGGCATCCGCGGTCGCGGCCCACCCAGTCCGCGAGAACCGGGCGGACCGCAAGAGACGGCGCAGCCTGCCCTCTTTTTCCTGACAGAGACGAAGATATCTGCCCCGGATGACACTTTGTACCTCGAATACTCCGGCTACACATTGGAGCACACCTTCCTGCGTAAGGCGGGGGTGTGCATGTTTATCCGGGGGGATGTCTGCTGTCGTCGGCTTCGGAGCCTCGAGCAACGGGACCTGTCCCTCTTGTGGCTAGTGCTTCAGGGGATGGAATTATTCGTTCCTTCTTCTGAGGTGCCCGTTGGGGATCGCAGCAAGCCCTGGTATAATAAAGCCAGTAGAGATGCTGCACACCTCAAATGGTCCGCATACGCGGCATGGAATGATGCTAAGAGACACCAGGACCCCGACATTTCGGAGAAGAGGAAATTTAACGCCACCTCTAGATCCTATAAGAGGACCATTGCAAAGGCGAAGTCGGAGCAAGTTGCCAGAATTGGCAAGCGACTGAAAGGATAACCCTCTGGGAGCCCTACTTTCTGGTCGCTGGCTAAGGCTACAAAAGACAACTTCTGCGAGTCTTGTCGCCCACCACTACGTAAGTCCGATGACAGTCTGGCCCATAGTGAGAAAGAGAAGGCTGACCTTCTGGTCAAGCTCTTCGCCTTGAACTTCACTATCGATAAGGGGGGTGCTACACCACCCAACATCCCCTGGTGTGATAGCTCTCTGTCTGAGATCTGCTTTAAGCAGTATGCAGTCAGGCGAGACCTCCAGGCTCTGGACGTCCATAGGTCGAGTGGGCCAGATTGCATCCCTGCAGTGGCTTTGGAAACGTGCGCCCCTGAGTTGACACCTGCGCTAACGCGTTTGTATCGCCTCTTGTATAGTGCTAACAGAGTTCCGTCTTCATGGAAGACCGCCCACGTCCACCCTATCCCCAAGAAGTGTGACCAGTCGGATCCATTGAGCTATAGGCCTATCGCGATAACTTCCTTGCTTTCCAAGGTGATGGAGCGAATATTAGATATAACTCCTGAAGTATCTTGAGGATCGCCAGCTGATTAGTGACAGACAATACGGTTTCCGTCACGGTCGCTCAGCCGGCGATCTTCTTGTATACCTTACTCACAGGTGGGCTGGAGCCTTGGAGAGCAAGGGCGAGGCACTTGCTGTGAGCCTTGATATCGCGAAGGCCTTCGACAGGGTCTAGCATAGGGTACTTCTGTCGAAGCTACCATCATAAGGAATCCCTGTGGGACTCTGCAAGTGGATCGCTAGCTTTTTGGATAGACGGAGCATCACGGTCGTTCTAGACGGTAACTGCTCCGATATCATGACCATTAGCGCTGGCGTTCCACAAGGTTCGGTGCTCTCCCCCACGCTTTTCATCCTGTATATCAATGACATGCTATCTATTGATAGCATGCATTGCTATGTAGATGACAACACGGGGGATGCGTGATATATTGGTCATCAGAGTCTTTCTCGGAGCGTAGTGCAAAAGAGACGATCTAAGCTAGTGTCTGAAGTGGAGAATTCTCTGGGGCGAGTCTCAGAGTGGGGTGAATCGAACTTAGTCCAATTCAACCCGTTGAAGACACAAGTTTGCGCGTTCACTACGAAGAAGGACCCCTTTGTCATGGTGCCACAATTCCAAAGAGTACCCCTGCAACCTTCCACGAGTATCGGGATACTTGGGGTCGACATTTTAAGCGATGTCCAGTTTCGGAGTCATTTGGAGGGCAAAGCCAAATTGGCGTCCAAAATGCTGGGAGTCCTGAACAGAGCGAAGCGGTACTTCACGCCTGGACAAAGACTTTTGCTTTATAAAGCACAAGTCCGGCCTCGCGTGGAGTACTGTTCCCACCTCTGGGCTGGGGCTCCCAAATACCAACTACTTCCATTTGACTCCATACAGTAGAGGGCCGTTCGGATTGTCGATAAACCCGTTCTCAAGGATCATTTGGAACCTCTGAGTCTGCGGAGGGACTTCGCTTCTCTTTGCATTTTGTACCACATATTCCATGGGGAGTGTTCTGAGGAATTATTTAAGATGATTCCATCATCTCGCTTTTACTATCGCACCGCCCGCCACCGGAGTAGAGTTCATCCATACTACCTGGAGCCACTGCGTTCATCCACAGTGCGTTTCCAGAGATCTTTTTTGCCACGTACCATCCGGCTTTGGAATGAACTCCCCTCCACGGTGTTTTCCGAGCGCTATAATTTGCCCTTCTTCAAACGAGGCTTGTGGAGAGTACTCAACGCTAGGCAGCGGCTTGGCTCTACCCCTGGCATTGCTGAAGTCCATGGGCGACGGTAACCACTCACCATCAGGTGGGCCGTATGCTCGTCTGCCTACAGGGACAATAAAAAAAAACACCTTCATGGCTATGCTATTGATAACACGGATATCCATAAGAAAACCATTGTATTTCCGTTTTTGTAACAAGTAATTATCAATTTTATTCATATTAACGAAAACATCGTATCAAAAAACCTTCTAATGCTGGGAATTTTAAAGAACAGTGTGGCATAGATTTTTTACAATTCGCCAAGTCGTCGCCCCGCATAAGAGCGTTGTTCAAACAAGTGGCAGTCCTTGATCAGAGAACAAGATCCACATCCAATCGCTACATCAACGGAGTTAGCAAAGGTAGGTACCTAGTTACCTTGATCAATGGTGGTAGGACCTCTTGTGAGTCGGCGCGGGTGGGTACCGCCACCCTGCCTATTTCTACCGTGAAGCAGTAACGCGTTTCGGTTTGAAGGGTGGGGCAGCCGTTGTAACTATACTTGAGACCTTAGAACTGATATCTCAAGGTGCGTGGCGCATTTACGTTGTAGATGTCTATGGGCTCCAGTAACCACTTAACACCAGGTGGGCTGTGAGCTCGTCCACCTATCCAAGCAATAAAAAAAAATAAAAAAAAGTATGTTTGGCTAGACATCAACCCAGCGAAAAGTACTACGGTGCTATTTCAGAGGGGAAGCTCCACACGGATTTCCTCCCGGATTAGGAGAAGAAATCTCACACCCCCGACTACTCTCTTTAGACAACCCATACCCTGGGCCAGGAAGGTCAAGTACCTGGGCGTTACCTGGATGCATCGATGACATTCCGCCCGCATATAAAATCAGTTCGTGACCGTGCTGCGTTTATTCTCGGTACTCTCTACCCCATGATCTGTAAGCGGAGTACAATGTGCCATCAGAACAAGGTGACGCTTTACAAAACTTGCATAAGGCCCGTCATGACTTACGCGAGTGTGGTGTTCGCTCATGCGGCCCGCACACATATAGACACCCTCCAACCCCTACAATCCCGCTTTTGCAGGTTAGCCGTCGGGGCTCCGTGGTTCGTGAGGAACGTTGACCTACAGGACGACCTGGGCCTCGAATCAATCCAGAAATACATGAAGTCAGCGTCGGAACGGTACTCGTCGTACCATACGGTATGTCGATAAGGTTATGCGTCATGATAATCGCCTTATCGTTGCCGCTGCTGACTACTGCCCGAATCCTGATCACGCAGGAGCCAGTCACCGTCGACGCCCTAGACACGTCTTTACGGATGCATCAGATCCAATAACCTTTGCATTAGACGCCTTCAGCTCTAACACTAGGAGCAGGGTTAGGGACTCCGGTAACCGTACTTGTCGAACTCGACAAAGAGTTCGACGTGCAATCTAACCCATGCATCAGCTCGCTGAGTTTCTCGCCGGAACTTCTCAGCCGTTTGCGATTCCGATCCGGTAGTAGATTCATTCGCGAAGCAGTTGCTCTTGAGTTGTTAGATCTCCTTCGGAGGCGCTCGGACAACTGTTAGCAAATCCCACCCCTCCTGGCTGAGCCTTTGCTCGCCCACCTGTCCTGGTGAAACTGGAAAGGCCTCAGGGCCACCAGTAATCCTTCAATCCTAAAAAAAAAAAAGTATTTTTGGAACTTATAATCATAATATATTATCACAAACACATCATAATGCCTTATTAAAACAAGTACACAATTAATTCGTTATTAACTTTTCAAATGTTCTCCAAATACTGCTGATAACAAAATCGCCATACAAAAGGATGTGCACTTTAAAAGTCATAGCAATTTGTTGAGAGGTGGTTTTGTAGCTTTGTCAGGCGCTACATGTCATGTCTGTGTTTCTGATAGTTTTTATTTAAAGTCAATCATGCTGTTATACGGGTTCTGGATATTCCCTTTTTAAAAAAAACTTTTAAACCAACAAACGTGTTGTCGCGACGGAGATCGAAAATGGACTGAGGCTAATGGGAATTGTAGTTTACTGCTGGCCACTAGAAACACTGACTGAGCAGGGAAATAGGGATGTGTCAGCAGTAAAGGGTACAGGGCCGTCTTATAACAACCCCCCGCATAAGAGTAAACTTACGGGTTTAAGTAAGTTTGCGAAAGAAAAGGTAAGTTGATGGTAAGTGGGAGTTTATTCCATACGGAGACGAGGCTGAGGGTGAGGAGCTGGTGAGCTTGTAGAAATACTATCTGGTTCTTTTGTTATTGAAAGTCTTTTACGAAAGACACATTTGTTGGTTTTTACAAAATAGAAAATAGCAATAGAACTTAAAATTATAAAAAATGAAACTATGCTAAAACTAAAACTAACATAATCAGAAAGGTCATCCAGGAAATCATCGGAACTTTCATCGGTTGACTTAATAGGTAAGTCGTGAATTACATTCAAATTGTCAAGGTTAACATAGCGCAACTGGGGTATTGATACATCGATGCTCGTTTTGGAGAATTTCATTACATTACAACAAATGTCCTTAATTATATTAAAATTTGAAACAACAGGATTAACATCAATTTTGTAAGTATTTTTTGCTTCTAATTTATTTTCTTTACAGAATGCTGTGCAACCTGGATTCAAGGTAAGTATTCCAGTTCCGGATATTATAATATCTGTTATTTTACGGTCACATTCAATAGTCAACTTTTCATTGTTTGATTCTACATAGATCCATTTGTTATTATTCAGCTCATGCCAGATATCAACTGTTCCGTATATGAATTTCGTAGTACATGTTTCAGGTAAGGTTTCTAAAGCTTTAGTGATGATTTCCGTTTCACAAATTGGATGATTGACAACACTGAATGTGTTTACAAGGTTACAAATATAATTATGTCCAATGATTATCTTACAGGAACTTATTCTATCAAGGGTAAAGTATAGTTTCTTATTTTCACTAATTCCAATGAATGGTTTCGTTGCAGTTACAAGTGCAAATGAATTTGGAGATTTAGGATTGTGCGGTACAGGTATAGGTATGACTTTATATAAATTGTAAGCCTCTATATTCACGAGAGGGATTTTTACTACAAATACAAGATTGTTGTCGACGACATATGATACTATTTCTGCAAGATTCATTAAGATATTAATATTATCTAAGTTCAATTCTACGGGGAAGTCCTTAAATCTAGGTAAGTTCTTAACATTACTAACTAGGTCTACATATAGTTGCTTAGGGGTAACAATAGAAGGATGAAGAGTATTTGTTTTTGAAAACAGGACACTGTTCACAAGGTCTTCGATTTTGAATGAAAGCGTTAACAGATTGCCTTGTAACACATTTATAATTTCGTCTAAGTTTGTTCTAAAGCTAATAGAATTGGTGACCACAGAGATGTTTTTAACCGAAAGAGATAATTTTTCGATAGCTTCATCAAGTAAGAATTGGTTCTTATTAAGTTCGTTTATGGTAGCGTTAAAGTTTGAAATAGCTGATTTAGAAATGTAAATACTTTGTTTCAGATTGAAATTGATATCTTTATTGGCTTGTTGTATTTTAGCAATAGCTCTATTATATTTATGTGCATCATCTTCATTTAGGGTTCCGAAGATGTGTTTGAAAACAGTTCCAATACCAGCAAACCAAGCAGAGCGTTTTAAATTAGAAGGTGTCAGATGTGAAATGGATTCAAAGTCTCGGATAATATCTTTGAATAGGGAGTCAAGTGGTTGGATCAAGTTATGACATTCAAAGTGATTGACAGATTCACTTTGTTGACAGAGGTAGCGTATAGTACTAAATACGTTTTTAATGTTATCTATGTGGATTGGGGCAAAGGATATGTCAAATGGAATGACGATGTGAATGTGGTCATTCATAATTTTCGCAACTCCATACGGGTCGAAATAGATGCCAGGGCTCGAGGTGATAGTATGAGTGTACTCTTCCTTTTCATTTCCCAGGATAGGATTACAGATCGAGAGTCTGCAAGAAGAACAATAAAGGTAGGTAATTGTTATTAGATTTAGTTTTCTTTATACAATCATCTATTTCCCGTTTCATGTGCAATCTTGACCTCATCATAGTGATGTTTAACATGTCGACGGTTTATTAATAGGGATAAGGTGTTGTTACCATGGATTTTGACTATCTTATAGGGTCCTTTCCATACGGGTGATAGAGCTTTCCTTAGTCGTAGGTGATTTTTTAGGTAAACATAATCTCCAACTTTATATTTTACAATTCGAGTGTGTCGATCATAATATTCCTTTGATCTTTCTTTGGATGCCTGAATATTCTGGAGTGCTTTCTCTCTTGATAGTCTAAGTTTATGGTTTAACATTTTCAGGTATTCGGGATAAGTCGTGTCAGAGTGGAGTTCATAAATGGAGTCTGGTATGAAAGGTTTGTGGCCAAACAGGAGTTCGTAGGGAGTGAACTGGGTTGTAGTATGGACATTGGTATTGTAAGCTAACATTGCTGTAAAAACGTATTTATGCCAGTTGTTTTGGTTTTCGTTGATAAATGACTTTAAATATTCTTTAAGAGTGGAGTGGCTGCGTTCAAGTGCACCTTGGGTTTGTGGATGATATGGTGAAGCCCATATTTGTTTTATTTTAAGGAATTCACAGGTCTTTTTAAAGAGGTCAGCTGTGAAATTTGTGCCTTGGTCGGTCACGATCATTTTAGGGATTCCGAATATTGAAATAAAGTGGACCAAACATTCGCAAGTATCTTCTGCCGTAGCATTGGATATAGGGTAGGCACAAGAATATTTTGTTAAGTCATCTTGAATCGTGAGTATAAACCGCAATTGGATAGTACCGGCTTCTGGTAGAGGGCCAACGATATCAATGCTAATTCGGTCAAAGGGTTTTGTTGAGGAAGTGGTTATTTGCATTGGCGCTCGGTTTATTTTACGTAGGGCTTTGTTGGATTGGCATAGAGAGCAGTGTTTGACGTAGTTGTCTATATCGGATCTAATTCCTTTCCAGAAATACTTCTCCTTAATTCTATTATACATGCGAGATGAACCTAGATGTCCAGCGATAGGTATGTTGTGATTCTCTTTCAGGATCTTAGGTATTTCGCTCAGTGTGGGGTAAATTATGGAATCGTGATAAATGTTGATTGCGATATTAGTGTCATGGAAAAGATAATTTATCATATTGTATATTTTGGTAAAAGATAACTTTTCGAAAACATTTTTGAAATCTGTTATAGCTATTTCTGTTGTCGTTTCGGTGAGCATAATTTCGTCTCTAGCTTTCTTTAATGTGTTGAATATGTCCTTATATGAGGACTCATCGAAGTGGTGAACTTTTGTAAAGAGAAGGTAGAAGGTTTTCCCAGAGCTTGAGAATTTTTTGAATGTATAAAGCTCCTTTTCATCGTTAATGATGCTGTCTGAATTTTCGTTATTACTTAAGATTTCTTCGATATATGGGTTTGATTCATCAAGGTCAATAGATGTGGGTATTATTATGATTTTACAAGAGCTTTTCATTATGCTTTGGTTATGTTCTTTTATGTTCGTGTTGAAGGTAAGGGTATTAGATTTATCGGACATAGCTTTTAAAAATTTAGGATAGTCATCATTTGATGAATCTAGGATAGCTAGAGGATCAATGACCTCGTTATTATCGTTGGGTTCTAGAGGGGTACCGAGTGGGCTGAAGTCTAATGGACAGTCATCGTAAGGACTTATGTCGCTAAGAGGACCGAGGTCGATGAGTTCGCTTTCTGGTGTAGGTTCGACTTGAGTAGAATTTGGACTAGTAACGTTTTGGTCTTCAGATGGTTTCAAGTGATTGTCCTTTGTTGCGTCAGGGTCGACTGGTAGGTTTGATTCTTCAGTGGGTTTGGGCGATAAACTTTCTACTGGGTTTACAGGGAAACGTGATAAGGCATCGGCGTTACAATTAGTTTTCCCTTTTTTGTATTTGATGTCATAGTCATATTCTTCAAGTTTTAGTCTCCAACGAATAAGACGAGATCCAGGATCTTTACAATTGAATAGCCACTGTAAAGGTTTGTGGTCTGTTATGATCGTAAAGCGACGACCATAAAGGTAAGGTCGGAATGTTTTGGTGCCGAACACTATTGCTAGACATTCTTTTTCAGTCACGCTGTAATTACATTCGGCTTTATTTAAGGTGCGTGATGCGTATGAGACTGGGCGGTCTCGCCCTATAGGTCCTTGTGATAGTATGGCCGATATCGCATAATTAGAGGCGTCACAGGTCAACAGGAAAGGTGAATTGAAGTCAGGATAGATAAGGATGGGTGCTTCTACTAATTTATTTTTTAGGTTCTCGAAATTAAGTTGCTGTTCATTAGTCCAATTGAATGGGGTGTCCTTTTTTAAAAGTGAGGTAAGAGACTTAGCAAGCTTAGAGAAGTCGGGAATGAAGCGCCTGTAATATGATACAAGGCCTAAGAAAGATTTGATATCTTTCTGTGATTTTGGGACAGGATATTGGGTTACGGCCTTGACTTTGTCAGGATTAGGCTTAACACCGTCTCTTGTGATTATATGACCTAAGTAAGATACCTCTTTCCGAAGGAACTCACATTTTTCAGGCTGGAGTTTTAGATTAAATCTTCTTAGTCTTTCGAATACGACCCTGAGGTTCTGGATGGCCGTTTTAAGGTCAAACGCATATAGGACGATATCATCAAGATACGAGAAGCAACGAGACCCTTGGAGGCCTGTGAGGCATGTATTCATCAGCCTTTGGAATGTGGACGGGGCATTTTTTAAGCCGAAGGGCATCCGGTTGAACTGGAAATGTCCCTGCGGGACAGAGAAGGCTGTTTTGGGTGCATCTTCCGGTTTTATTAGAAGTTGATGGAATCCAGAAGAAAGGTCGAGGGTGCTGAAGTATTGACTCTTTCCTAATTGGTCGAGTATCTCGGTCATTTGAGGGATAGGGTACACTTCACCGACAGTTATGTCGTTGAGTTTCCGATAGTCAATTACTATCCGCCATTTCTTTTGGCCGGAAGCATCAGCTTTTTTAGGAACCACCCAGATGGGGGAGGACCAAGGAGAGGAAGATGGAGTGATAATAT
This sequence comes from Bombyx mori, assembly GCF_030269925.1. Lineage (NCBI taxonomy): Eukaryota > Metazoa > Arthropoda > Insecta > Lepidoptera > Bombycidae > Bombyx > Bombyx mori. Next base: position 3,607,148 of record NC_085128.1, read on the forward strand.
CTTGGTCCAACATTTTATTGATTTGGGTTTCTACTTCTTGTTTATGGCATTCCGGGAACCGATATGATTTAGTGTGGATTGGAATGTCATTAGTGGTTTTAATTTCGTGTTGGATGCTTGGAGAAAAGGATAAAGGCTCGTCGGGAAGATGGAATATATCAGAGTAATCTGAACATAGATTAAGAAGGGCATCAATTTCCTCTTGATTTAAATGAGATGTTCTTAAAGAGTCTAGTACCTTTTTTGTACGTTTAGTTACATTCTCGACGTTCAGGAGAGTCTGAATTGGGTAGGTGTCTATTTCATCTAGTTTTAATTTAAGGTTACGTCTGATTTTAGTAGGTTTGTTAGAAATATTAACGACTGGAATGTTTACTCTTTTATTTTCTTTTACCTTTACAAGGCAGTTTGCCGTAAGGAGTGTTTTGGAAAGGTGCTGATCTATTATAACACCTTCCTTTAATTCTGGATTTACGACAGAACATTCAATCACTGTTTCCGTACGTGGGGGAATGATATAATATTGATCGAAGAAGTGTATTTTGATTTCATTTCGATTTATTTTTAGAACATCGCGACTATAGTCAATATTGCAACTGTTAGCTGTTAGGAAATCGTTTCCTATGATACCATCATAGGGTAGGTTTATATTTTTTATTAAGTGAAATTTATGGTTTATTAATTTGTTGTCGTTGATTTTAAATTTTAGATTAAAGTAACCTAATGTAGGGGTGGCTTCTTCGCCTGGATCGATGCCTTTTATATTTATTGGTTCGGGAGTTATAGGTGGTTGTTTGAGAACACATGATTGTTTTAGTAGACAAATGGCAGATCCTGAGTCCACCAAGAGTGTGAGTGGAATGTCGGACACTGGTGATTCCACCAGCACATGAGGTAATAACTTCTTTGAGGTATCGATGTTAATTTCGTAAATTTCCTTACAGTTGGAAAGTACCGGCGTTGGCACAGTAGTTGATGGCTTAAAGTTTCCTTTCTCAGATGTTGGTTTCAGAGTACTGGATTTGTTTGAATTGAGTCTGTCAGTTTGGGGCTGGTTACCCTGTCGGTTAGACTTGGATATAAGGTTAAGTCTGTCAGTTTGGGGCTGGTTACCCTGTCGGTTAGACTTGGATATAAGGTTAAGTCTGTCAGTTTGGGGCTGGTTACCCTGTCGGTTAGACTTGGATATAAGGTTAAGTCTGTCAGTTTGGGGCTGATTACCCTGTCGGTTAGACTTGGATATAAGGTTAAGTCTGTCAGTTTGAGGCTGATTAAATGTGCTGTTTTTTGTATATTGACCCGGACAGCACCTACGCGAGCCAGGATCTAGTTTAAAGTATCGACTGTGTCTATTCCTTCATCGTTAACATCGTGGATTACGTCATGGGTATTCGTGAGGTGTTCTGTGAAATTAATACGATTAGTAGGGACATTGTTTAGTCGAGGTTGGAAAGTGCGCGGATTTTGGTTTATTTGAAATCTTTTGTTGTTGAATTCACGCTTCTGACAGTTTTCAAGAGTATGGCCGTTGGCCTTGCAGTATCTGCAGAAATACGAACTGTTACTGCTTGGGTTGGTGTTATTGGTTGACGGGCGATTTATGTTGTGGTTAAACGTTACCGGTCTAAACTGATGGTAATCTCTAGGTTGGTTTGGTCGGTAATTGGGACGTGAATACGTGTTTTTATTAGAGGGCCCCGGAATAAAGTTATGCTTCCTTTGCGAGGCCTCTAAAATTTTCTCTTCGGAAAGGGCAAAGTTGATAGCTTCGTTTAGGTCACCTGGGTCACGACATCTCACGATTGTGGAAATTTGGGGCTTTAAGCCCATGACAAAATGATGTAAGGCTAAATCCTGCATAGCAGCGACGCGACCAACGAGTTCGCTTTTCTTTTTTAGTGAAATGTTAATTTCAGTTAATAGTTTGGATAGGCAAGATTCGATTCGTAATGCGAACTGATTGACCGAGTCGTTGTTTTGATAACAACTCTGTAGATCGGAGAGCAAAGCAGAATAGTGCTTCTTTTCACCAAACTGAGTGGTCAAAAACTCGGAAAGCTGCTCCCACGTTTCGAATTCTTTAATTGAGCAAGCACTTTCCGCTTTGCCCTCTAATTGGCTTAGTATATATTTTAATAAGGCGGGTCTTCTTGCGTCGGTTGCTAGGTCATAGGCACTCTGACAGTTGTTGATGAACGGCACTAGCCTTTCTCGTGATCCATCGAAAGGTTTAATAAATTTGAATAGAATGTTTAAATCCATGTTATCAGCGTCCGGTTTAAGGCGTCTGGATTCCTCTTTGGTAGTCATAACAAAATACTCGGCTCGGTTATTGTTTCAATGGAATGCAGCCGATAACGCGAGACTTGAGCGAGCGGCTGATTGCTGATTTTGATTTTTGGCGTTGATAGTGTTCAGATTCACTTCGCGAAAATATTTTGAGACACTTACAGATATATAATGGATAATTGATAAAACATTACGAAGGTGTTGTTCCGTTGGTGATGGTGAGTCCAGTCCGGTCGCGGGAAGAAACACTTTTCCACTTTTATGTCACCTTGGTTCACAAGTCACTTGGGAGACGTCCTGGGATATTTAAAATCCCACCGCTGCCACCAAATTGTTATACGGGTTCTGGATATTCCCTTTTTAAAAAAAACTTTTAAACCAACAAACGTGTTGTCGCGACGGAGATCGAAAATGGACTGAGGCTAATGGGAATTGTAGTTTACTGCTGGCCACTAGAAACACTGACTGAGCAGGGAAATAGGGATGTGTCAGCAGTAAAGGGTACAGGGCCGTCTTATAACAATGCGTTTCCAAAGATATTTTTGTCACGTACCATGCGGCTTTGGAATGAACTCCCTTCCACGTGGCTTTCCAAGCGCTGTGACGTGTCTTTTTTCAAACAAGGCTTACGGAGAGTGCTCAGCGGTAGACAACGACTTGGTTCAGTCCGTGGCATTGCTGATGTCCATGGGCTACGGTAACGACTCAACTTCAGGTCGACCGTGTGCTGTCTGCTTACAAGGGCAATAAGGAAAACATAAATAAAAACATGACAAGGCAAAAAAAATTTGAACATCATTTCTCTCCCTAGCCGATCGTAGGTCATTACGATGAGGTACTAAAATAAAAATAACCATATTGAAAACCAGCTAAATTCTTAAACATTTTTCGCTTTGATACATTCACACTGGATACCGCCGCCTTCTCTGATGTTAACATCCTTTATTTATCACTTCCTAGTAAGTTTGCAAATGCGAAAGTTTGTGACGGAGGCCGAAGTTTTCTTCCTCTTCTAGTGCAAAAAGTACCAAACGGTTTCTTAAGCTGTAACTTCACAGTGTAATAGCTTGTACGTCAGAGTAGAAAATAGGCTATCAAATAGAAGGATAAGCGTAGATTAGTGAAGTTCTAATTATGGAGTTCAAATTAGCAGTAGTCAAAGCGAAGCGTGATCAAAAAAAAAAAAGATTTACTAACAAGAAATATAGAAAGGTCCTTTTAGAATTTCTATGAAACGATTAACTCGAGATGTTTCGTTATTTTTAAATGATCTTTCTGCTCTCCTCCTCCTCCTTGCATCGTATTCCTCAGTGTTAAGGGTCGTGACCTTTACGGAGCAATTTTGTTCAGACTATGTTCTTCCATACTTTCCTATCCTCTGAGCAGTAGGTAGTGACAATGATACTGGAGTCCAATGTCGTCTTAATTTGACCAGACCAGCACATGGGACTACGGCTCCTTCGCCTCTTTTCTTCCACTTTGTCGGCGATATATAATTTTAGTTTTCGGCTCTATATTAAATATAACTTTATCTATTATCATCTAATCAAATCTCTATCTATCATCTAATCAAATATCTTTATCTATTATCTATTATAAAGAAAGAAAGAAAGAAAGAAATAATTTATTCGCCAAGCATAGTGAAAATGAGTTATTACATAAATTAAAAGCAGCGTGTATGCTTTGTCATTATTTGACATGCGAATTTTAGTGCAGTGCATAGTTATAATATTATATAATTTACCATTCATTCATCCATAATTCAACTAATAATTAAAAATCCATTTATTTTCAATGTCATCCCCAAGAAAATCATTCACGTGATAATAATTTTCACTAATAAGATTACCTTTTAGGTTTTTTTTTAAATTAAAATCATCTAAGTCTCTTAATTTCTTCGGTAGTTTATTAAATATCCTAACGCTCATACCTAGTATACTATTATTCTTTAATGTAGTTTTGGTTTTTGGAAAACATAGCTTATCGTCGCGTCGATTTCTGTTTGCCACATTAGACATTTTAGTGAATCTATTGGGACAAGTTTTAACAAAAGATGCAACTTCGTATATATATAGACAAGGAAGGGTAAAAATTTTATGCTTTGCAAAATATGGCTTGCAGCTGTCGGCTATTGCCAATCCAAACATAGACCTTAAACACCTTTTTTGTGCCTTAAAAACTTGATCTTTTTGCGTTGAGTTTCCCCAGAAAATTATTCCATATCTAAGACAGGATTCAACTACACCACGATATGCAGTTAGTAAGGCGTCTGTGTTTAAAATAGAGGATAATTTAAAGAGTGCATAGGCCGAGGAGCTGACACGTTTACACAGTCCGTCTGTATGAGATTTCCAATCTAATTTGTTGTCAATTTTTACACCGAGGAAATCTACATTTTCTGTTTCATATATATGATTGTTATTATTATAAATGGTCAAATTTATATATTTATTTCTTTGATAAAATTGCATAAATTTTGTTTTTTCTAAATTAATTATTAAATTATTTTTATCAAGCCAAGATATTATTGAATGAAGAGTACTATTAATATCGTGTTCATATAAAATGTCATTTCTACACCTAATAGTTATGGTGCTGCCGTCTGCAAAAAGGGTCATAGGGTGGTCAATTGAATTTGGAAAATCATTAATGTAAATTATAAATAAGAGAGGCCCAAGTACGCTTCCTTGCGGAACACCGTATGTGATCTTACGTTTGTTAGACTTAAATTTAAGTTCTGTTTTTTTTACAAAATCTATGTTACTAATTTCAGTGTATTGTATTCGATCTTTTAAATAAGACTCCAGTAAGTTTAATATATTTCCTCGCATCCCGCAGTATTCCAATTTACTTAACAGTATGTTAAAATCGACATGATCGAAAGCTTGAGTCATATCGCAGAAAAGAGCAGTGATGTAGTTACCCTTGTCCATATCACATGTAATAACGTTCAAAAAGTCGAAAATTGCCATATTTATATTGTTCGAAACCAATCCGTTAGTTTTTGAATTCTTACCACGGCAACACGGGTCGCGATTTGACGGTGCCGTCGCGATTTGACATCTGTCACTTTTGTCTTGCTTCTCGAACGGGACGGTACCTGTATATTGACGGTCTACGCTAAAGTTGTGTATCATCGCTAATCCTTATCCATTCCTGCCCCATACCCTTCTCCCTAAGTGATACGACGTGAGAAGACGAAGGCATCGGTTCCGGTGAGTGATTGCATGATATTTTGTTAAAATAGTACATACGGCGCCGCGAATCGCGGCACATGTTCGACGCGCACCTCGTGCTGGTTTCCGTAGCCCTAGGCTGCCACGAGGTCGCTGGGTTCGAATCGAACAATTTCTGGTAGCAGAGCGTGGTTAGATTTGTGAAATCTATAGTAATTACCACGAATTGTAAAATTTTTTACGTCTAACCTCACTTAATTTTGTTACTAGTCAGCAGAAGTAGTGTAGGCATAGGGTTCGGGTCTGTTTAAACTATCATTCTGCTGACCTAGGTCAGGTCGTTTAGTGTGTTTCTATCCACCTGGTTAAGAAAATTAGTGAGTAGTAATAGTTAGTAATAGTAAGACTGATTTATTAGCTTCCACTGCGCATAGCTGACTAATTGTACGTGAGTTGGACAGCTGTGCTGGCTGAGTTTATGACCTAGCACACAGCTGCTACAGTGGTCAGCTATTTTCATACTATTACTACAGATTTATGTTAATTCTGCTCATCATAGCAGTAGATTACCACATCTATTTAAGCATAGTTGTGTGTAACAATCTGAATGTTATTACAGTTTGGGTTTATAATTTATTATTAATTTGTGTATGATTGTAGCTCACTTCCTACTTATATTTTAGTATAATTGAGCTGCAACACATTTGTAATTGAATATAACTGGAGTACTTGTTGAACTTGTAGTAGTAGATTGCTGGTTGGGCCCTGTTTGGAGACTAGCTTAGTTATAGTCCAGAGGCCAACGGTGTATGAGTGTCATTTCAAAACTTATACCAGCAATTTGCTATTATATATATTTTTTGTTATTTGTTTTAATTTGTTCTAAATTTAAATTACTTGTTTGAATTTGTGGTAGTGGATTGCTGACTGTGGGCCCTGCTTGGTGACTGGCTTTGGTATAGTCCTGAGGCCATCAGTGTTTGAAAATTAATTCACAAATTTTTATCAGCAATTTGCTATCATATAATTAATTTTTAATTTTAATTTTGTTATTTGACTTACCCCTTGAACGGTGTGAATACTTTGTGATAGTAAATTGTTGATTGGGTCCTGCTTGGTGACTAGCTTCTAGTTATAGTCTAGAGGCCAGGTGTGCTTGAGTTTAGTTTGCAACTCAAAACCTGGTATCAGCAATTTTCTATCTTATAACTTTTAATTTTAAGTTTGTTCTTATTTGTTGGGGTGTCCTTGGTACAGTGGTGAGGTCTAGGTTACCTAAATACTTAGGAGTAGGAATATTTTGGTGGGCTCACTCGTACACTCCTTTAAATAATTCCTTTGTTATATTTTTTTTTATTTGAATTTTAATTTTTTTTTGATTTTTTTTTGATTTTTTTTTTTATTTTATTATTTTTTTTTTGATTTTTTTTTTGGTCTTTTTGTAAACTGCAAGTAACATGTCGGTGTCCTACATTCGCGGGAAGGTGACTAGTGAGCTCCGATGGTTCGCATCAGCTCATGCTTTGGTTGACAGAACAGATAGGGATGCGGCATTGCTCGATAGGGCGTCTCAGGTGCACGAACGGTTGGAGGTAGTGTACGATCGGTTGTCTGACCTCGTTGCTTTGGGGTCCGAAGTGGAGAAGGAGGTGATCCATGCCATCGGTCTTGACGTGGACCAGTGTCAGGAGTACGCTGATGCCATTCTGCAACGGGTGGCCGATATTAAGAAGCAGTCGGCTTCCGGTGGTAATGGAGGTTCGGGAACTTCGTCAGGCGTCATATCACGCCTCCCCTCCATCGACCTGCCGATCTTCCACGGTGATCTGAACGAGTGGGTCGGCTTTATAAATTTGTTTGACAGCCTGGTCCATGGTCGGTCGGACTTGACTGCCTCTTATAAGATGGCTCAGCTTCGGGGTGCTCTGCGAGGTGAACCTGGTGAATTGGTGGCACACTTGCCTATCACCAACGACAATTATGCGGTCGCACGCCAGATCCTGTTCGACCGATATCAAAATCAACGACGGTTGGTAGACGCTCAGCTGGCCAGGCTGTTTGCGATACCCAAACTTTCTCGGGCGTCCGATATCAGAACCGAGGTACTGAATCCAGTTACGGTGGCCACTAAGGCCTTGGGCAATTTGGGTCTACCAGTAGACCAATGGTCATATCTGCTCTTTTATATTGTTGCAGGTAGGCTGCCGGTTGAGGTGCTCACTCGCTTCGAGCAGCAGGACAACGCAGGTAGGGACGAACTGCCTACCCTGGCCAATCTGCTGGCATTTTTAGAAGCCGAAAGTCGCAGACACGAGATTATGCCACCACCCTCCTCCTCTGGGTCGCGTGTGCCGGCTTCCGGCCACGCCGTTTCGGTTGCTCAGAGGGGAGGGGGAGGGGATAAGAGGGGGCCGTCTCAACGACTGACTGCGCTCATGGCAGCGGTGGGAGGCTCACGGTGTGGCTTCTGTCATGAGAGCGGGCACGACGTAGCCGCCTGTCCGAGGTTCCGGTCGACGCGCATCAGGGGTAGACGCAACATCGTTGCCCAGCGGCGATGGTGCTTTTTTTGTTTTGGGCCGCACACGGCGAGCGTCTGTCCACAGCCACAATTGTGCCCTAATTGCGACGGTCGGCACCATGCCCTCCTGTGTCTGGAGTCTGCCGCCACTCCGAGGTCATCCGGACGCAGTCATCCAGCCTCGCCGACCGGTGAGCGCACCGGTCGTAGCCCTCGCCAATTCGGCGGCGTGGACCCTCGGGAAGAGGCTTCGCAGGGAGGCACCGGGTTAGGTACTGCGGGCGGGTGCCAGCGAATGCCCACTAGCTACGCCGGGGTGGCCACGTTGTCCCCCCGTGCGGGGCCGTGTTCGCCTGCTGGATCGAGTAGCCCTGCTCACTCGTCTCCCCTTCCCTCAGAAGTACGGTTTTCCCCTCCGCTGAGGGAGCGGCCGACGCTGGAGCGACTCCCTCCAGTGTTTGGCCCGTTTGGCCATCGTACACGGAGGTATATGAGGCGGGACGGGAAACGAGGGCCTTATGTGGGAGCGTGGGATCCGCTGGCACGCTACGACCTTCCGTCGCGCGCCGACCGGGATAGCGGGGACCCGGGCCCCCGCTAGGAAATTGCCGCTCACTGCAGTGTTGCCCCAGCCCCAGAAGCTGTTTTACTTCCTACCGCTTCTGTTCGGGTGTTGGATTCGGATGGCAACACTGTGTTTGCTCGAGCTCTGTTGGATTCCGGCGCACAGGGCAGTATTATGTCGAGCAACCTTGCAGTACGGTTGGGCAATCCTATTTACAAGTCTTCTTATTCTATTCGTGGAGTGGGCAATGTTAGAATTTCGGACGTGATCGGTCACACTTCATTTATTTTCTCATCGAATCCCAACCCTCGCTTACAGTTTAGAGTCTCAGCTTTGGTGATGCCTGAGGTGATAGGTCGTCACCCTCCGGTGAAGGTAAACAGTTACATACGGTCATTGACTTCAGACTTACGGCTAGCGGACCCCAAGTTTGACACCCCGGGGCCAGTAGACGTACTACTTGGGGCGGATGTACTAGGGAAGCTGCTCCTGACTGGGAAGCGCGTTCTTCATGCGGAGGGTTTGGTTGCAATGGACACAAAATTAGGGCATGTATTGTTGGGTCCTGCGTTCCGGCCGGTCGCTGCGAGGAAATCGGACAATTTTCTGGTCGGGTCTACGCTTTCGGAAGTAGTCCAACGGTTTTGGGAACTAGAAGAACCTCCTACAGCTTATCGAGTTAACCCGGATGAGGAGGAATGTGAGCTGTTTTACCAGAATAATACGGGTCGTCTCTATTCGGGCCGGTTCTTGTTAAGACTTCCTTTTCGGGCGAATCGCCCACTGCTAGGCAGTTCGAGGAAGGCAGCAGAGACTAGACTTTTGTCAATGGAGAGACGCATGAGGCGCGACGCGGTGTTCCGGCAGAAATATGTAGAGTTTATGCGGGAGTATGAATCCTTAGGTCACATGTCGGTTTCCAAGGTAGATTGGAGTGCTACAGAGCACTGTTTCCTGCCTCATCATGCGGTTTTGAAAACTCCTAACGGGAAAATTAGGGTCGTGTTTGACGGTTCGGTCACGACCTCCTCCGGCGTCTCGTTAAATCAGTGTCTCCATTCGGGTCCAAAGCTGAACCGGGACATTTCAGACATACTGACGAGCTTCCGCCGGCACCAGATCGTTTTCGTGGCAGACATCCGTATGATGTTCAGGCAAACGGTGATTCATCCGGAGGATAGGCGGTATCAACTCATTCTCTGGCGTGAAAGCTCAGATGAGCCCATAAAAATTTATGAACTGAACACGAACACTTACGGGTTGCGGTCGAGTCCATATTTGGCGGTTCGTTCTTTGCGGGAGCTGGCAGTGAGGGAACGGTTGCACTACCCTCGTGCTGCGGACATTTTGGAACGGGACCTATATGTCGATGACGTATGTACGGGCGCCGACAGTGTCGAAGAGGCCTTATCACGCAAGGATGAACTGATCCGCCTTTTGAGCAGGGGCGGGTACGAGTTGAGAAAATGGCTGTCTAACTGTCCTGAGTTGTTGACTGGTTTGCCAACGGAGTATCAACAGGATCCCCATCTTTTCGAGAATGTCGATAACCCTAACATGCTGTCGGTCCTAGGGATTCAATATCGTCCGATTCAAGACGAATTTACCTATCGGGTGGAGTTGGAAAATCCAAAGGTATGGTCTAAGCGAACGGTGCTTTCCACAATTGCTCGAACCTTCGATCCAAACGGTTGGATCGCTCCTGTCACTTTTCTCTTAAAGTGCTTCATGCAGCGACTGTGGTCTGCTAACCTGTCATGGGACGAGGGGATTGCTGGTGACCTATTGAAGGATTGGTTGAACTTTTTCTCGTCTCTTCCTGATATTAACCACATGTCAATACCTCGGAAGCTGGTTCCTGCGGGCAAATACAAGGCGTCTCTCCACGGGTTTTCGGATGCCTCGGAACGCGGATTCGCAGCTGCGGTATACTTGCGAACGGTTTCTTCAACTGGAAGGGCTGATATACGGTTGGTGTTAGCTAAGAGTAAGGTCGCTCCGCTTCGGACACGCATGACGATTCCGAAGCTCGAGTTGTCTGGTGCCGCTCTACTGACTAGGTTGTTAAACCATACAGCTACTAGCTTACGGTCGGTTATTGATTTAGAAAACACTGTGTATGCTTGGACAGACAGCCAGATAGTGTTGTGCTGGTTGAAGGCTTCGGTTCATACACTTGAAGTTTTCGTGGCCAACCGTGTCTCCCAGATTCAAGGATCTGAGGTCCCTCTAACATGGAGACACGTGCCTGGTGAGCTCAATCCGGCGGACTGCGCTTCTCGGGGATGCTTAGCATCGGAAATAGTTGATCATCAGTTATGGTGGGGTCCCCAGTGGCTCACAATGAAGCCTTCTCAGTGGCCACCCTCTCGCATAGGAGTTCCTCCAGGTCTCGTGGCTGCACCGGCGCAGTTCGAGGATCGAGGAGTGATTCAGGGGTTGGATTTGGATCTGCTCATCAACCGTTATAGCTCCTTGGACAAGCTGGTTAAGGTTACCGCCTGGATTTTGAGGTTTATTCGGAATTGTCGTTTGTCGGTGTCTCAACGCAATATGACACCTGTTGTGTGTCCCATCGAGCGGAAGAAGGCGCTGCTGAAATTAATTGAAGTTGTGCAAGCCACCAGCTTTCATTCAGAATTGAAGGCGCTAAGGACTGAGCGCCCTAAGCTTCGTGGAGCTATCGCTCGTCTTAGCCCCTTTGTAGACGGCCAGGGGTTGATTCGAGTAGGAGGTCGATTAAGTAACTCCAATTTACCTTATTCGGCGCGCCATCCTCTTTTACTTCCCAAGAAAAGCCAGTTAGTTGACCTGTTGGTGATGGATCGCCACATCGCAAATTCGCATTCCGGTTGCAATGCGCTGTTGGCATCCCTCCAGAGGGAATTTTGGATTCTGTCAGGGCGTCGTACGGTTCGGAGCGTCCTTTTCCGGTGTTTACCCTGTTATCGGCTTAAGGCGTCTACGATGCAGCCTCAGATGGGAGATCTGCCTCCAGACAGAGTGAAGAAGATGAGGCCGTTTTCTGGAGTTGGTACGGACTTCGCTGGGCCTTTCATGATCAAGGCTTCACGTTTGCGGAATGTTAGGTTAATTAAGGCTTATCTGTGCGTCTTTGTCTGCCTTTCAACCAAAGCTGTACATCTTGAAGTTGTTGCCGACCTTACAACTGAAGCCTTTATTGCGAGCTTGGATAGATTTGTGTCCCGTCGAGGCTTACCCGAATTGATACGCTCCGATAACGGAACGAATTTTGTAGGTGCGGACCGTTACTTGCGGGATGTAGTAAATTTCTTGAACAATAACCAGGTGGATATTGAAACGGCCCTCTCTCGTCGCGGTATTCGGTGGACCTTCAGTCTTCCAGGATGCCCCCACTGGGGTGGAATTTTCGAGGCAGTAGTAAAATCGGCTAAGACTCACTTGATGCGCGTGATAGGGCAAACCTCGCTCACCTTTGAGGAGTTAACCACGGTATTTTGTAAAATTGAAGCGGTACTTAATTCACGGCCGTTGTGCCCGCTCAGTTCAGACCCGAATGACTTGGAGTCGTTAACTCCAGGCCATTTCTTGATAGGACAGCCACTCAATGCGTTGCCGGAGTATCCCCTCTCGGATATCAAGCCTGGACGGTTGAGGCGATACCAGATGTTGCAGCAGATGTCCCAAGATTTTTGGAAACGTTGGTCCCTTGAGTATTTACATCTGCTCCAGCAGCGCTTTAAGTGGACGGATAGAACCAGTCCCCCTCACGTCGGTGACCTTGTGTTGGTTAAGGATGCTAACCTGCCGCCACTGCGTTGGCGTAGGGGGCGCATTGTTAATCTGTTTCCCGGTAAGGATGGGACCCCTCGGTCTGCAGAGGTTCTGGTCGGGGACTCTGTTCTCAAACGAGCGGTCACAACGTTGTCCCGGCTGCCAGTTGATTAGGGACAGGTAGGGGACCTGTCCGGGCGGGTGACTGTTCGAAACCAATCCGTTAGTTTTTGAATTCTTACCACGGCAACACGGGTCGCGATTTGACGGTGCCGTCGCGATTTGACATCTGTCACTTTTGTCTTGCTTCTCGAACGGGACGGTACCTGTATATTGACGGTCTACGCTAAAGTTGTGTATCATCGCTAATCCTTATCCATTCCTGCCCCATACCCTTCTCCCTAAGTGATACGACGTGAGAAGACGAAGGCATCGGTTCCGGTGAGTGATTGCATGATATTTTGTTAAAATAGTACATACGGCGCCGCGAATCGCGGCACATGTTCGACGCGCACCTCGTGCTGGTTTCCGTAGCCCTAGGCTGCCACGAGGTCGCTGGGTTCGAATCGAACATATATTTTTATTTTGACGAAATCCTTTTTGGTTTTCAAGCAGAACGTTATATTTTTCAAGAAAATCATATATTTCTTTGTACAAAAACTTTTCAACTATCTTAGAGAAAACAGGTAGCAAAGCCACTGGTCTATAAAACTCCATTAGCTCTCTATTCTCTTTTTTAAAAAGTGGTTTCACGACAGCCGTTTTAAGTTTTGTAGGAAATATGCCTGTACTGATACATAGGTTAGTTATATAACAGATGTGGGGACTTATCAGTTCAGCCACTGATTTTATAACTTTTGTGCTTATTTCGTCATAACCAACACTACTAGAATTTTTTAAATTTTTGATTATTATTTTAATATCTAATGGCGTACTAGGTGATATAAATATTGAGTTATTTAACTTTGGAACAAACTGTAACACATTATTTCCTAAATTCGTAGATGGTACTACTTTATCAACAAAATAATTGTTAAAATAGTTTGCTATGGCTTGTGGATTCGTCACAAGTTTGTTATTTACTTTAATCGTGCTGATAAAGTTTTTTGGCTTATAATTTTTAGACTGGTTTATTATTTGCCAAGTGGTTTTTGATTTATTAAAAGAGTTATTTATATTAAATGAATTTTGTGCTTTTTGTGTAAGTTTTATGATTTTCTTTAATCTTTTAGAGTATTGCTTTAGTAATTTTTATTTATTAAAGAAGGGTTATGCCTATACAACCAAACAAGTTCTCTTTTCTTTTTTACACATTGTTTTATACCACGTGATATCCACTTAGCCTTTTTGTGTAATCGAATAAATATTTGTGTTTCCGGAAAACAAAGGTCATAAAAGAGTTTGAAAATCTCAAGAAAATTATCATAGGCCTTATTTGGATCATCAGTACTATACATTTCAGTAAAAGAGTAGTTGATTAAGCAATCACGGAATTTTCCTAAATTTTCTTTACAGTAGTCTCTTCGTTTTATTTTCCAGCCGTTAATAATAGAAAATTGTTTAGTTGGAAACTTAATCAACTGTGCCGTGTGATCAGACATTGCGAATTCAATTATATCTGTAGTACATGAGGAAGTTGAATTATGAATGAAATTGTCAATACAAGTTAAACTACGAAGTCTAGTTGGTTGTCTTACTGCTAAGGTCATGTTAAAATTTAATAGCATACATTCAAAATTTATAGTATCGTTATTCAATTCCAAAATGTTAATATTGAAGTCACCGGCTATCAGAATACGCTTTTTTGATTTCTTTGTAATCATACAAATCAAACCTTCAAATTTATTAAAAAATACATGTATATTTTGTGGATTAGGTACTCGATATACACATATAATTATTGTATCACAATGTGTCAAGTATACCCCGCAACACTCAAAAAGGCCTGGTATTGACATCTCAGCTATGCCTGGCATATCTTTCCATTGGTGACAATTCTTTATAAGTATGCAAACTCCCCCTCGTTTAATATTATTTCTACTAAAACAAGAAGCTAAATTGTAATTAGGTAGAACAAGATGTTTTTCATATCCCCTCATCATGAAGTGTTCCGTGATGCATAGTACGTCTACGGATACGTGTTTTTCATTCAGTTCATTTAGACACACTGAAATAATATCGGTCTTGCTAAGAAGGCTCGCTATGTTTTGGTGCATGACGTATATGTGTCTGTTATAAAAAACTCTTTATTTTGGATTTCGCAACTATCTTCTAAAGTGCTGTCTGAGGTATTAGAAGAGTTAATATACATTACCAAAGAGCAAATATCTCTCAAAATAACTTTGAAGCCAAAATTATTAACGGAACCCATTTTCCTATAAAACATACGATAGTCATAACTTAAGTTTAAATTGGAATCCACCAAATATGCATATTCGTTAGCTAGGATGTCAATGTACAATAAATGATTAAATAACTCAATTCTTCCATTAAATACATTATAGAGATATCCAATTTTAAAAGTTGGTAAACATACAATAATATTAGTGTGTTGTATTGCCATTAATTTTACTCTTAAAAAAGAAATCAAAATAGAATAATCTTGCGTATATTTAAAATCATCATCCCCAACTTGAATTACACAGTAGTCATTTAACGTGTAGGAACTTAGTTTTGCCTGAATTCCATGAAGCAGTTGAATAACACCGCGAGATGGCATTAAGTAGTGAATTACGTTGTAGTATTTTTTATCAAATACATTTTCTGAGACGGAAGATACTTTGTTGGTTTTGTTGCTACTTATTATGCAAATATTGTGCTTTGACGAAACAATGCTATCATTATTTTGTACCGTGAATACACGAGTATGTGCACTGTGATTAGAGAGTTGCATTTGTTGAGAGGTGAGGGTGGGTGTGAAATTTTTTTCCTTGCGTAGTTGACCACTGCTGTTATTCACTTTAATTTGAGGGCAGTTGTTCTCGGTCTGCACTGAGCTGTTTTTAAATGTTTTTTCAGAAGACAAGTTAAAATCTGTCTGTGTTTCTTTGTTATTTGTAGCTGTTAAAATATTGGTTTGAGTTGTTTTACGTTTATGTTTACTTCTGAGTGTTACGTTTAGTTGCGATGTGGATTTTATAGGAGACTTCTCAGCTACTGGGCTCAATGATATTGTTTTTAACAGCTCATTTTTCTTCATAAGTTCGTCATTAATACGTTTAAGTGTGGAATTTTCTTGTAATAATGTCTCTATTTCACAATTTGCACTGGTTAATTCTGTAGTAAGCCTTTGAATCTGGTCATTGGTTGTTAACGATTGATTTTCGTCATCAGAAAGTTCCGGCATACTTGAGCTTGTTAAATCTAATGTTCGATTCATAGTAGACGAATCATTTCTGTTAGTGTCTGAGTGAGTGGGGTTTCGTCGAAATGTGATGTTATCTAGGAAGTTCATTGTAACTCAGTATAAATCTGCAGTGAGATTCCCGTATCGAATTCACTTTAAACAAAATGTTGCACTTTGTTTGAATTTCACTTTGAAAACACTACTGCAGCATATTTACACAATGATAAAGCACAAATTGAAGAATTTAAGACACTCAACGTAATAAGATTATTTTATCATCATCTTTATCATCTATTAATCTCTGGTCGGGAGCTTTGTCAGCGTTCGTAGCTTGTTTCGTTTTTACTGTATCTACATTTGTATAATGTTTATTTAATGGGTGTATTGTACTAAATGTGTCAAAAATAAGATTATAATTAATCTTTTTTTTTAACGTTGGGATATCTGTTCAAGGATACCCGGTCGAGGTGGATAACAGACCGGTATATGTCGGACTCCAAATTCTCCAGAGAAAAAGAGGGAGAACCGAGGTCCTCCTCTTCTTCCAATTCCTTCCGGGAGACTACTCAACCACGAAAGACTCGCCCCGCAAAACCGACTACCGGAACCCCATCGAGCTCCTCGACTCTGACTCCACGAAACCCATGGTACCGTACCGCATGGTGCGGACCGAAAGTCCGCGTTCGTCGGTACCCGCCCTGATAATAGGACGGGATTTCATTCCCGAAAGATCCGGAAAGATTCCGGGAAGATCCCGCGGGACGTCGTCCGACAGCCGAACACCGGGTGCCCCCGCACCCGGTACACGACGGCCCCTACAGTAAGTAGATCAATGGAAGCCACGTGACCGCGCCACCCACTCCGCCTTCTTCGCTGAGGAGCCAAAAAACCTAACACTACTATTAATCAATAATAAAACAAAAACAATTCCACACTATTAACATATCATTTTTCATATCGATTTTAATCAAGGTTTGTTAACTGCATTGCTAAAAAGACATTGAACGTTATGACGTTGAAGCGTGCTTTCCATAATTAACAATTTTTTTGGTAAAATATTAATTAACCAGTATTATGAATTGGGGTTGTGCGTTCGATTCCCCCTTCGGGCAAACGTTCCGGTGACGAGAGATTTGTTCGCTCTGTATCTGGATGTTCATTAGCGACATTTATACCTTTGTATGTACATACACATATATGCATGATGTAATATGTATGTTTTTTAAGTGTCTACCTCCTAAATACAGATCTAGGTCCAGATGACCATGTGTGTTTTGATCTTGATAATTTATCTAATTATTATTAAGCTATTCATCATCCCAGTAGTACGACGTTCGGTTCACTTTTAAACCTTGAGATATTCTGTAACCAAGATCTGGGTGTATGATTGTGAAAAATTTCACTGCTCTATCCTGCAATTCTTCGATAGCACCACCAAGACTATACAGAATGTTTTCGACAAGTCTGCTTCGTTCCTCTTTCGTCATTTCGTTCATATACAGCTCTCTAGCCTGATCGAAGTTGTTAGGATCATCTTGGTATATCTCGATAAGGTCAACTCTATTCTCATCTTTGTAAGGCACCGGTCCATTGAACGTGTTAGGATAATAATTGGGGGTATCTTTACCATTATCCTTAACGGGAGGTCGACCATCGCGATTGTAAGCAAGTACGTGATTTTGAATCGGACAATTTACCGGTATTTTATTAAAGTTAGCACCTAACCGGTAATATTGAGCGTCTCTGTAAGCTAAGCGTCTAGCTTCGAATACTTTGTCCGGTCCACCCAAAATGCCCGGCACAAGATTTGCTGGGCTATACGCCAACTGTTCTATTTCCGCGAAATAGTTCGTCGGATTTTTGTTCAAAACAAAACGACCGAGTGGCTTTAGGGGAAATTCATCTTGAGGTAATATTTTTGTCACGTCAAAAACATCGAATTGTGCATTTTTGACATCGTCTAATGTCAATATCTGGATACTGACAGACCAGCTCGGAAATTTACCCTTTCCTATCGCATTATACAAATCTCTGGTGGCGTAATCTGGATCAATACCGGATATTTTCTGTGCTTGTTTAGAGTTTAGATTTTTAATACCAGCGTCAGGAATAAAATGAAATCTAACAAAGTGCTTCTCTCCACTCTCATTGACAACTTGATAAGTGTGAATGCCAAACCCTGGCATATGCCTGTAACCATCTGGTATGCCTCTATCCCCAAATACAAGCAAAAACATATGCAAGCTTTCCGGTTGCAACGTCAAAAAATCCCACAGCGTATTACCGTCTATTAAATTAGTAGCTGGATTTCGTTTTTGAGCTCGTACAAATGTCGGAAAAAGCAGAGGATCTTTGTAAACGTACATGGGGGTATTGAATCCCACGATATCAAAATTACCGTCTTCAGTGTAAAATTTAATGGCGAACCCGCGCGCATCTCTTGAAGTGTCAGTACCTCCCCTTTCGACTACCACTGGAGAAAATCTTGCTGCCACTGGGGTTTTCTTTCCGATTTTACTAAATAATTTGGCTTTACAAATGCTCGTAATATCATGCGTAACTTCAAAATAACCGAATGCTCCACCCGCTTTTGCATGCACCAACCTCTCGGGAATTCTCTCTCGTACTAAATGCGTTAATGAATCCATAAAATATTCATTGAATATGAGATTTGAGTTCAATGTGTTACTCGCATCTTTGAGTTCGATCGGCGATCCAGCACTCGTTGTCATAATACCGATGGGTCCCTGGAATAAGCCACACATAATATTTTATCAATTTTATGAAATGAAACATAATAGGTTGGGGAAAAAGTCTTTTCGTAGGTATGTATGAACTTGTAATAAAATCTCTTTGGCTATACTATTTGTATCTGGCTGGTTTTGATATCAATAAAAGTTTAAATTTTAAAGAAGATAATCCCAAATTCAAATTAGGAAAATGTGTGATTTTTATTTATTATTCGTACTGTCAAGATGAGTGAATCTAATAAAGAAATTCGATACATTTTAAAATTTTACTACCAAAAAGGTAAAAATGCAACGCAAGCCGTGAAAAAAATTTGCGATGTTTATGGACCTAGTGCAGTGTCTGTGAGAGTAGCACAAATTTGATTTAAGCGTTTTCAATCCGGAAATTTTTATGTCAAAGATGCACGTCGCTCTGGTCGCCCTATTACGGATAAAATGGATGCCATTTTTGAAAAAGTGGAGCAAGATCGGCATATCAGTAGTTACGACTTACTGAAGAACTGGGAATTGACCACAAAACAGTTTTGGCGCATTTGAAAGAAACTGGGTACACAAAAAAGCTCGATATTTGGGTACCTTACGGGCTCGCTGAAAGAAACCTAATGAACCGTGTACTCATTTATGATTCTTTATTACGATGTAATAAAACCGAACCATTTTTTGAAGAAACTGATAACTGGTGATGAAAAGTGGATCACGTACGACAAGAACGTGCGAAAAAGGTCGAGGTCAAAGGCCGGTCAGGCTTCACAGACTGTGGCGAAACCCGGGTTAACTCGCAACAAGGTGATGCAGTGTGTGTGGTGGCGTTGGAAGGTTATTATTCATTATGAGCTGTTACTACCAAGCAGGACTATGGATTCTGAACTCTACTGCGAGCAGCTGATGAGAAGTTGAGAGCGAAAGCGACCGGAATTAATCAACAGAAGGGGTGTGGTTTTTCATCATGATAATACTAGACCTCACACATCTTTAGCCACTCAGCAAAAGTTAAGAGAGCTTGGCTGGAAGGTGTGAATGCATCCGCCGTATAGTCCTGACCTTGCACCTTCAGATTTCCACCTGTTTCGGTCTCTTCAGAATTCTTTAGGCAGTGTCAGGTTAACATCACGAGAAGACTGCCAAAACCAATTGTGGCGGTATTTTGATCAGAAGCTCCAAAATTTCTATAGCAATGGGATCATGTTCCTACCTACAAAATGGCAAAAACTTATCGAACAAAAAGGTACTTACATACTTTAGTTAAATGTAAATAAACTATATTAAAAAATTTGTGAATTTACTTAAAAAATGCGAAAGAACTTTTTCCCCGACCTATTATATTATAAAAAAGTTCTACATTCTGTAGACATTTATACCTTTTTACGATGAATGAAACAAATTGAAATTAATTCAAAATCTGTTGGCCTAGAATACCAAAATACTATTACAAATTCCCATAGATACAGTCCCATATTGAATAACCTATTTCAAAAAAATTGTAAATTTATGTTAAAACATTCTAACTTACCGATGTTCTCTGTTTGAACGCGACTATCTGCTGGGCTGCCGGCGCTGGCTCGTTCCCAGTTTTTGCCACCGCGGCCATCGCAAGCAACGCTATCGTCAAACGCAACATTTTCTCGCACTAAGCACCACTACAGTGCATTTTACGAAAACTGGAACAATCTGTCCGACGTCTACCGATCAGACTTTATACTGCAGTATTGCGACCTTGTCGTTGAATGGCCAAGACTGATTTATGAGCGCAATGAAATTTCTCAAGCGGCAATTGTTACAAATTTAATACACGCAGTGTACAAGAACCTATTATGAACATTATTATGTAAAAGTGACAAAACAGCTCTTATAGTTTTTTAAGCGATCGAAACCACTTCTCCGGAGACAGCTAACTGTTCGAATCAAGGTGAACGGTCTATCTGATCTTTATAAGTAGACAACGTTGTCTAACCATTGCGATATCGTTGTAATGAATATCTTCCGTTTTGTTTTGAGCACTTTATATAAATGTTTACAATTGTATGGATATTCGTTTCAGTTAAAACTGAAAATGTAATAAAAACAAAACACTATTTATGTTTCTGTACTTAATTTTATTCTCTAATAAATAAAGTAATTGTTGCTGTATTCATTTTTTGTTTAATTAGTATTGTGGTTTTCTCATTTTTAAACAAAGCTGGACTTCGTATAGCTTATGTAACTTCTTATAACTTAAATAGTACGATAAAAAATACATTTTTTTAACTACAATGGGCGGACGATCTCAAAGGCAAACTGAAGGCCGCTGCCTACAATGAGGCTTAATATTTATAATAGTTTAGGTAACAATAGCTCGAAGACATTACATACTCAATCCTGTGGACCGAATGGTAAACAATCAACGTCAATACGGATCCTCTCGATCCATTAACGGTGCTTTTAGGTACTTCAAGCACGGTCACCGTCCCGCCGAACCCGTCGCTTGCGACGGAGGGCTCGGCGAGTAAATTAACACATAGACACGGCCCACTGATTTTTTCGCCGAATCTTCTCAGTGGATCGCGTTTCCGATCCGGTGGTAAATTCTGCGAAGTAGTTACTGCTCTTACTAGGGCTAGTGTTAGCAACACCTCTGGTTTGAGCCCCGAAAGCTCATCTACACGCTAGGGTAACGCTTATAAAGGCTCTCAACATAGGTAGAGAAAGAAAAAAAATCAAAGACAGAACTCACACATATTATGTTTTCAGTTTTTTTATAGTATAATATCTTTGCGGTTGGCTGCTGTTTATTTAGTTCCCCTTCGTGGCATTTAAGACTCTATTCACGCAGTGTAGATTAGTAAAAACCTACCGTACTCTCCAATATTTCTAAAGGTGACGCATTAAAGGAGGTCGAAGTAAAGTCACAGCTCCTCCTTAACGCCCTCTTTGGCCAGTCAATACCCTAGTCAAGGAAATTCAAGTACTCGTAACTTATTCTTCATAGCTCGATGATCTGGATTCCTGTTACATTTTCAGGGCTGTTTTACGCTACCAACTAAAGCGCAGATCGACGAACTCATCGAAAAGTTCAATGTGACATATAGCCCACAGCAACAGCCTGTTTGTTCAGTCTTTCATTGCAGTCAATGCAGTGATAGATCGACTGGAAAAGCAGCTGTGGCAGTCAGGTAGTTGCTAAAAACCCAGTCACTGCCTCCCGGTTAAGTAGGTATATTAAATAAGTAAGCCTTATTTTATTATGTTCACCCATCATGGTGAAACTACACACCAAAAAGGTAAAAGAAACTTTATTTATAAGTTTAATTAAATTTGCATTAATTTACATAAATATAAATATTTAGTAAGGCATTTCAAATTAGTCACATTTCAGTTAATTACTGTCACGACTTATTAGCCCTTATCATTCGAAAACATGTTGATGTAAAAATATTATTGCATACATTATTGCATCACATGAAAAACTCGTTTTGTTTTTCATTACATGACACATTTATTTTACTTTTTCACGATTGAATGATTACTAGTGTCCCGGAGGCCTTTCCAGTTTCACCAGGAGAAGTGGGCGAGCAAAGGTTCAGCCAGAAGGGGTGGGATTTGCTAACAGCTACCCGAGCGCCTCAGAAGAGACCTAACAACTCGAGAGCAGATGCTTCGCGGATGAATCAACTACCAGATTGGAATCGAGAACCTGAGAAGATCCGCCGAGAAACTCAGCAGACGTTTGCATGGGCTAGGTTTCACATCGAACTCTTTGCCGAGATCGACGAGTACGGTTGCCGGGGTCCCCAAATCTGTTCTTAGCGTTAGAGCTGAAGGCGTCTAATGCAAGAGTTATTGGATCTGATGGATCCTAACGGACGTGTCTAGGGCGTTGACAGTAACTGGCATTTGCGTGATCAGGATTCCGGGAGTAGTCAGCGGCGGCTACGATAATTTCTGTTACTGCTGCTTAGGTTAAATTTTTATAATCGCTTCTTTTAAAAGTCATCTCAATAATATTATTACTGACATCTAACGGAGATGGAACTGTGAACTATCTTGTGTAACTAGGCAGCGGCTTGGCTCTGCCCCTGGCATTGCAGAAGTCCATGGGCGACGGTAACCACTCACCATCAGATGGACCGTATGCTCGTCTGCCTAAAAGGGCAATAAAAAAAATCAAAAAAAAACTGTTACTACGGCTACGGCTCTGATACGACTCCCCCAAAGTATTCGTACAGCCACAAACCCAGCTTGAAATCGACAACTCTCTGTGGATAGATATTCTTGCCTTTTCGGGACAGACAATGTGCTCTCTGAGCAGTGAACATCTTTTCATGCTTAAGACATTGCATAAAACCATAGACCTATCATAAAACCATGGAGTTAATAAGTACCTACAACTCTATAGTTATACTTATTAAAGCCGAATTTACATTACGAAATTAGTGGCGTGAATTTTTTTTTCTTCGGGTGACGTCGAGTGTGAACACAAGTGTCTTCGAAGTTTCCCGGTGTTTTAATTGATAATATTCGTTTAAATTGCTGTTGACTTGCGCTACTGATTCGTGTTGGTGTTGGTATATATCTGTTGTGCCGTGAGTGTAAATATTTTGTGTTTGTTATATTATTAAAAGGTAAGAATCATGGATGACCCGCACGATCCCGGGGGAGGTTATAAAGGACCACGTGCGCCCCACTCACAAAACTTTTCTTCTCAGATGGATATTGATCCACCCAATTCCAGAAAACGACCACCACAGTCTGAGGAAAACATTCCCCCTAAAAAAACGATTACTAATCTTTCTCAAACTTCGCCGTCGATTCAGTCTACGTACACACATCCCGATTTTGTTGAACGTAAGACCCGATACTGTGAAGATGACATTGCTCCTTTTCTAGTCCACGTTAGTAAGACGGTAACAGATGTGTCTGCTGGTCCCACCTTGAAACCCATCAAATTCGGACACTTTCTATTCAGAAACAGCATAAAAAATGTAATCCAGGATGGTGTGAAACGCATTGGCCGCAACAGGGTTTCAGTGGAATTTAAATCTGCTGCTGCGGCTAACGCTTTTCTAGAACACCCAGCACTTCAGCCGGCTAAATTTGAAGCGAACATCCCATCTTATAATGTTACACGAATGGGAATTGTGCGTGATGTTCCAGTGGAATGGACTTTAGAGGAGCTGGTCCAATCGGTAGAAGTACCTGCTGGCTGCGGTGCAGTCATTAAAGCACGCCGCTTGAATAGGAAGAAAATAGAAAATAATGTCCCTACCTGGATACCTACCCAATCTGTAGTTTTAACTTTCTCTGGTCAAAAACTTCCAAATCGTATTTTCTGTTTTTTTACTTCTCTCCCAGTTGAAGTTTATGTCCTTCCCATTATCCAGTGCAACAAGTGCTGCCGATTCGGCCATATTTCAACACAGTGCCGATCCGCCCCTCGCTGCTTTATTTACTCCCAACCCCACGAAGGAATTACCTGCTCGAAGTCATCCCCTCTATGCCTGTTCTGTTCCGGCCCCCACTCTGCCACTGACACATCCTGCCCAGAGCACAGTCGACAAAAATCGATCAAATTAGTTATGTCACAGGAAAGCATCTCATATTTAGAAGCATCGGCTAGGTTCTCACAGGTGAGAAGATCATTTGCAGATACTGCCCGAATGACTCAATCATTTTCGTCCACGTATCCTCCGACAATTCACAATGATCTCTCTCAGCCACCTCCCTTTTCCAATTCTCAGTCCTCTTCTTATAAGAAGACTGTTAATATAGCCCGACGCCGTTATTCTGCTGCCCTAAGCCCAGGCTACGATAGAGAAGCCCACTGTCGTATTGTAGATACTCCAGCCTCCACCACTCCCAATGGATGCGCTCTGTTATCCCCCAACCCCCCTCAACAAGAAAATCTACTAGAACTTCTCTTGTCCACCCTTATCAACATCATTTCGAAAATGAATGATGTAGCCCTACCGAACAACGTCTATCAAAAACGGACTCAGCTGATTTCGATTTTCAACAATGTTCCCAACAATCCTACAGTGGAATTGTCGCAGCATTAGATTAAGAAAAGCTGAACTGATTTTTCTCATAAATAAGCATAATCCCTTGATTTTTGCTGTCCAGGAGTCACGCCTACTCCCGGGCTCCCGCTTCTGGGTTCCTGGTTTTGCGTGCCTCCGGGATGATAAGAACAACGGAAAATGCGGTAGCTGCATTTTAGTTTCGAGATCCATCCCATATTCCCAGATCACCCTCCCTCCACATGACAGTAATTGCTTTAATGTAGTGGCTGTTAGAGCCTTAGATATATCTTTTTTATCCGTTTATATACCTGATCCTAACATGTCCATCCTAACTAATCTATTCTCAATCATTGGTGCCCTCCCCCCTCCTGTTGCTGTATTGGGTGACTTTAACATCCACCACAGTTCATGGGGTTGTTATCAGAATGATTCCCTATCTTCCGCCTTCCTGGACCTAGTTGA
Source organism: Bombyx mori (assembly GCF_030269925.1). Taxonomy (NCBI): domain Eukaryota; kingdom Metazoa; phylum Arthropoda; class Insecta; order Lepidoptera; family Bombycidae; genus Bombyx; species Bombyx mori. Next base: position 3,632,009 of record NC_085128.1, read on the forward strand.
TGACCACAACCTCTGCATCCTCAATGACGGCTCCCCCACACGTAGAGTTCTTCCTGGCCAAAACCCAAAATCCGCTGTAGACCTTTCTCTATGCACTCCAGCCACCTCTTCGCGCCTCACATGGTTTACGCTATGCAATACGCATGGTAGTGATCATTTCCCCATCCTTATGTCCTTTCCTGACTCCTCTAATTATATACTCCCCCCTCGCAATCCTCGACTTAAATTTAATTTGTCCAAGGCGGACTGGACCCAGTTCTCTCAGTCTGTTGACGCTCTTTTGGCTAATCTTCCCCCAGTCCCCCATGAGAACACCCATTCTGCTTACTCCATCTTTAGGAATGCTTTACTTTCAGCAGCAGAGACAGCGATTCCTACTAAAAACGCTTCTAGGGGTAAAATCCCATCACTTCCCTGGTGGGACTCTGACTGCTCTGATCTATGTAAACAACGTAAAGAAGCCGAGACGGAGTACGCGTTACACATGTCTCCAGCTAATTACATAAGTTATAAAGAAGTAGCTGCAAGGACAGTCAGAACATTATCTGAACGAAAGAAACTGGGCTGGAACATGTTTTGTGAGTCTCTTTCTCCCAGTTCCCGCCCTTCTTTGGTCTGGAATAATGTCAGGAGATTTCGCGGATCAGTATCTGTAGACCACAATTCTTCTTCGAACGACCCATCGGTATGGATCGATTCATTCTCATGTCGACTTGCTCCCCCTTACGTTCCCACCTTAGCTGAGTCCTCTTCCCTTCCCCCTCCGCTTTCACCTACTCCTGATACTCTTGTGGCCCCTTTTTCTCTGGACGAACTCACTGCAGTTTTGGAGTCTCTTAAGGACTCGTCGGGAATCGATGGAATACCTTTATCATTCATTGTCAAATGTAGCTTTACGTCCAAATTCATATTTCTAAACATATTAAATAATATTTATTCTTTAGGAATCCCTCCAGATGAATGGAAAACTCAAATAATCGTCCCTATCCTCAAGCCAGCAAAACCTAATAACGAGTCAAGTAGCTACCGTCCCATCGCCCTATCATGTACCATGAGCAAAATTTTAGAACACCTTGTTAAAAATAGATTGGAGTGGTTTGTGGAGAGTAGAGGCATCCTCCCTGCAAGTCAATTTGGCTTTAGGAAGGGATTGAGAACTATGGATAGCGTAGGTTGCCTTACAACGGATATACGCATTGCTCTCTCTAAAAGAGAGTCCTTGGTTGGGGTTTTTCTTGACATTGCATCCGCATACGATAATGTCCTTCTTCCTGTACTCAGGCAAAAAATGCTCCAGCTGAGTATCCCAGAGAAGATGGTTAACTTCATATCTAATCTATTTTCATCTAGAGTCATTTTAATTTCTTGTCAAAATTCTTTACTTCCTCCTAGACTTCTATGGAAGGGCCTCCCTCAGGGATCAGTTTTAAGCCCACTACTATACAACTTGTATACCTACGACCTAGAACTTTCGGTAAATTCATTCTGCAACGTACTACAATATGCGGATGATTTGGCTCTATACGTCTCAGCCAGGGACTTAGGGGATGCCTCTGCTCGCCTCAACTCCGCTATTAACTATCTCCATGACTGGTTAAATAATCATGGTCTATCCCTTTCAGTTGAGAAGAGCAGTGTAGTGACATTTTCTCGCATGCGATCTATTCCCGACGTCATTGTCTCGTTTGATGGCAAAATATTCCCAGTGCGAAACTCAGTTAAATTTCTCGGAGTCGTTCTTGACTCGCGTATGACTGGTGTCCAACACATTAACCACATCATCAAAAAGTGCGAAAAGAACATCCATATTCTTCGCTCCCTGTCAGGCGTATGGTGGGGATCACACCCCTACACACAAAAACTGTTATATAACGCCTTGATTCGCAGCCATTTTGATTATGGCACTCACATTCTAGAACCTTGCAATAAGTCTGCCTTAACCTCCTTGGACAGGATCCAATCAAAGTGCCTACGTATCATAATCGGAGCAATGAAGTCTTCCCCCATCAACGCCCTTCAGGTTGAATGTGCAGAACCCCCCTTGCACTTGAGGAGACAATACTTATCGGACAGATTCATTTACAAAAATTTTCAGCTTTCTAACCAGCCCCTTATTTCAAAGTTACAAACTCTTTCGGAACACATCTATTTCAACAGTTACTGGAGTCATAAGTCCCACCCATGCCTCTTCACCAGTTTTGTTAAGTTTATCAGCCTCCCCTGTCCCGTCTATCAATGTAGGTTAAATCCATTATTCCTCACTCCTTATAATGCAATTCTATACCGTCCGGACATCGTCCTAAATATCGGAATAAACAAAGATGACCCCGGTGCAAACGCCAAATTTAACTCTGTCGTCAATAGTAAATGGAACGGTTGGCATACTATGTTCACTGACGCATCAAAAATAAAAGCTGACAGCTGTGTAGGCTTCGCTGTCTGGATACCGGAGTACAAAATCATTTTGAACTTTAAGTGTCCCCCTCAAGCCTCGGATTTTACAGGAGAGGCGCTAGCTATCCTTGAAGCCCTGATGTATATAGAATCACATAAGCTACACAACACAGTGATATTCACTGACTCTAGAAGCTGTCTACAGGCAATCCTTGCAAACCAACGCAGATCCAAGTCAAAGCTCCCTTTTGTTCTGAAAATTAAAGAAATTCTTTTTCGGTGTCACGTGTCTGGCATAAAAGTCACCCTAGCTTGGATCCCGGGACATAGCGGTATAGTGGGTAATGAGGGTGCTGATCAGTGTGCTAAGGATGCCACGACAACAGGTAGTGATACTCATTACACAACCTATGCACAAGATCTAACGTCTCTAGCCAAGGTCGATCTCATATCGCGCTGGAATGAAGCGTGGAACCTTTCGAAACGCATTAAAGGTAAATATTACGCGGATGTTCAAGACTCGTTGCTCGTTCGGCCTTGGTTTTTTAAATATAGGAAAGCCAACAAGAGAGTCACGTCCACAATATGTAGGTTAAGATTAGGTCATGCTTGTACCCCGGTTCACCTAGCTAAAATAAGGGTCAAGGATAGCTCCCTCTGTGAGTGTGGGCTCGACGAGGGATCAGCAGAACACATTTTCTTTAACTGCCCTAGAAGACCTTCCCTTTACGAAGTTCTACCGGACATTATCTCCAGACCGACGAATTTCAAATCTTTGTTGAGCCTTGTACATACAACTTTTGTAAATATTTTATGTGAATATGTTCACCAGAATAACATTAGACTATAAGTTGTTTGTCCTTAATAATCTTCTAACAATCTGTTCTGTAACATATATATATATGTATGTGTATGTATATATACATGTATATATTGTTTGTCCTGTTTTAGGTAAGTAATTCAACAGGTGATTACTCTGTAAAATAATAATAATTAAAATTGATGTGACCTTGTGCAATCACGAAGCCCACCCAACAAAAAAGAATCCAAACCACACCAAAAGACATCTGAGCATAAACAAAACCACAGACTCTATAAAACTTGACTTTGGCGAAATCAAAAAGGACCGCCATTACAAAAGAAAATGAAATAGTGGCGTGAAATTAATTTCGTGACATTAGTTTTACCAACAGTTTCACGTGTAATTTAATACTTTCGTAATGCATGCATTAATTTCATGCATGCAAATCAGTTTCGTGCCCTGCGCGATTTTTTGGTGAAATTAGTGTCATGCATCTAATTTCATAGTGTAGACGCGACGTAACTCCATGAAAAAGGGTTTTTTTAAAGGGATTTTATGACTTGGTAGCTAAGACCTTTAGGTCAAGTCTTATTTTAATTTTAATGATATGTAACTTTTTTATATGAAAATGATATTGTGAAATGAAATGAAGTTGATTATTATGAAACAGCATGAAGTGAAATAAAAACGAAATGACATGAGATGAAATGATATGGGATGAAATATAATCTCAGCAAAATGGTGGTCATTTACTGAAATTTTTTCAGTGGACTTTTTGGAGGATCCCGAGAAGTTACGTCCAGCGGCTTTGTTTCATTTTCCCACATTTGTGCACTTTTACAGATATTAAACAGTTAATAAACCACCGTTATTACACATTTAAAGCTGAAGAAATACTAAATAGACAAAATAAAACAAATCACACAACTTCACTCCTCGCGTTCCCGCCAAAAAAGTCTGAAAAAGGGTTTCTTCCTCCTGTCCACAGAACCTGTAAGCAATCTGCAACGAGTGGTCGTCGTCGTCGTGGCCTAAAGGCTAAGACGCCCGATGCATTTGTATCTAGCGATGCAACGGTGTTCGAATCCCGCAGGCGGGTGCCAATGTTTCTAATGAAATACGTACCTATTTGACGAATGTTCACGATTGACTTCCACGGTAAAGGAATAACATCGTGTATTAAAAATCAAACCCGCAAAGATTATTATTCGCGTAATTACTGGTGGTAAGACCTCTTGTGAGTCCACACGGGTAGGCACCACCACCCTGCCTATTTCTGCCGTGAAGCAGAAATAGGCGGGGTGTAATGTGGGGGGCAGTTTTTTTATTGCTTTGATAGGTGGACGAGCTCACAGTCCACCTGGTGTTAAGTGGTTACTGGAGCCCATACACATCTACAACATAAATGCGCCACCCATCTTGAGATTTAAGTTCTAAGGTCTCAAGTATAGTTTCGACGGCTGCCCCACTCTTCAAACCGAAACGTATTACTGTTTCACAGCAGAAGTAGGTAGGGTGGTGGTACCTACCCGCGCGGACTCACAGGAGGTCCTACCACCAGTAAAAAATGTTTTGATTTTAGCATCCTATTCATAAGAAGAAATCTAGGTTCGAAATTAATTTCCTCTAGATCATTTTTTTTTTCCATACGGAGAGGATTTCTTCATTTTCTTCCTTCACAGCTCTGTAGCCTTTGTAGTTTGAATACTTACTACTTAGACTATTATAATTCAGAAAGAGACGATATTTTATTATCAACGGCCCGTTACATAACCATTCGACTAAAACTAATCGAATTACGAGATTAAAAAATTACTTCGACTTTGTTGTTACGACGACTGCTATCTGTGACCACGAAAACTATTAAGTATTCGAATGAGAGATTAAATTGTAAAAGCAATTTAGATTAAGTTTACTCTCAATTTTTTTTTCAATTTATTTTAGTTTTCTTTTTCATGTTCACTTTTCATACCATATATTATTATAAAAGTCGTTTTAGTTTTAATTGTAAAAGATTTTATAGTATGAGATATATTCCCTTTGCCTGTGTAACGGACAAAGCAAAACAAAAAAGTTATGGTCTCTTAACTAAAAAGTGTCATTTATTTGTAAAATTTAATACACGAATAAAATACAGTTATTACCATCATTACAGTTTATCATAATAAAATGTTAAATTCTTGAGTTAAATGACACCAAGTTAACTTTATCGCCAGTACATTTAAAGCTTATTGTGTTCGTTGTTAACCAAAAATGGCAAGGTCGCCAAAGGATGATCCAAGATACACTGAAATGCAGCATAACGCATGGAATTATCATGCTGAAAACTCTGCAAATCGTTCCACGCCTGGTTTAAACCAACCAACAATCGTTCCAAATCCACATGTAATGAATGACGACATGTATGTGAATGCTAGTTTCGCTAATGATGTTTATTTGAATAAGCACGCTTACAGCCCGCAGACAGCCGCTGCGGCTCCGGTAGAAGACAAGATTTTCAACAATATACCTAATATACCTCGCAACCAAAACTACGGAAATGCAATGTTGAATTTGGGTAATGGTCAAATGGTTAGAGTGTATTATGATGAAAACAACAAACAGTTGATATTTCCTGTATCCGGTCAGTATGAGTTGTTCAACCACAATCAAGGTATCTGTGACACACAACAGTCACAGCCGCACCTTTTTACACTTAATCAAGATTATTCGGTCCGCAACAATATGCAAGGAACACCTACAACATTAAACCAAAACATTGCATTTCATGAAAATATAAATGCCCAGCCTACGTCTAATTTCTTAAAAGATTTATTGGGTAATTTAGAGCCAAACTCTACAGGCACATACTCCCCTTTTGGCCAGAACTATCCTTTGAATCACCCAGATGCTTCCCATTTAAATATACCATCGAATCCTATTATTGAAACTAAAAGCACAATTATAAAGCCTGAGTCTCCAAAAAGGAATGAGAATAGTCCCCTAGCTGACACAAGTAACAAAAAACGAATTATTGCTGAAGTAAAGCCAATGCGACCTTCATATTCTGATGTGCTGGCTAAGAACACCAAAAATGTCAACACCATTGATACAAACCGTAAAATTAAATCTCAAACTCCTGAAACAAAACCAACTAACATCAAAACAAATGCAAAACATGAGAAGCCAGTGTATAGTGGTAAACAATATGAAGATAATAAGCCGAAAACAGACAAAAAACAAACGACAACATTATCTTCAGGCAGTGAGTCTGGTGACCACAACACTGATGACAATGAAAAGCAACAACGCTCCAACAAAAAAACTAAAAATAAACGCAATTCACTATCCCGAAAATGGTCTTCACTTGAAGACTTTACAAATGAAGAAGAAATTAGCTACACTTGTAACAATGAGAGCCAGTTTGTGTTCATAGAAGATCAAGATAAGCCAATGAAAAAAGAAAAAAAAAGTGATCATACCAAAATCAAACTAAACAAACTTAACTTTCTGGATGATGATTTGAATCTTGATGATGATTTTGAAAGTTCAGAATTTGTTCTCCAGGAGGAACAAATGAATGAAGCTGTAAAGACAAAGAAAAAAAAAGACCGTAGCTATCATAAAATCCCTAAGCCCACCCAGGACAAAAAGAAGGGGAATCAATGTAAGTCCAGGAGGAATAAACCAGGATATTTAGGACTGGCTCAAAATTATTTAGAACATTGGGGTGAAGCAACATGGAAGGCTCTCATATGGTTTATCTATTTGCTCTCCGATATTTGTCGCATGAGTCTTCATTTGTCCTTTGACTTGTAAGTATACTAGATATAGTAAGCGGCACGTAAGTTGGCAAGGTTTTGGTGTGGTGGGGGTAATGTCGCGCATAGTGCACATTGCAACAAAAAAATGGTCACTTTTATTGCCCGCATATAATTTAATTCTATTTTATTTTATTGTTTATTTGCCATAACTTATTTATTATTATATTTCAAAATGCGACTAGATACATAACTAATCTGATCCAAGAAGCATGCTGGATGTCCACACCTGAAGAAGAGTCCGTAAAAACTCGTATAAACTATCCATTGGAAGTCAAAAAGGCAGTACTGGAAAAGAGGAGGCTTAGAAGAGTCTGGCACCAAAGCAGATTAGAAGCAGACAAGAAAGCGCTGTATAGGAGTGCGGTTCAACTAAAAGAAATACTGAACAACTGGCACAATAAAACGTTGGAGGATCGTCTCGTGACACTAACAGCCACTGCAGCAACTAATTACTCGTTGTGGAAATTCACCAAGAATTATAGCAGACCTCAGTCATTCAAACCTCCGATAAAAACCATGAATGGTTGGGCGCGAACATCTCAAGAAAAAGCAAACGCATTCGCTCAACATCTTGAATCAGTTTTTAAACCAAATGCTGACATAGATTTAGTACATGAGGAACATATCAATGAAATTCTGCTACAAGACTTCCAAATGCTACCCCCACAGCGGCCAGTCACAGTACGCGAAGTTTGGAGAGTTATATCAAAACTACAGGATAAAAAGGCTCCCGGATATGATCTTATAACCAAGGAGATATTAAAACAAATTCCAAGGAAGGTGGTAGTGTTCCTGACTTCACTCTATAATAGCATACTAAGAGTCCAGTATTTTCCAATGGCCTGGAAAGTATCTCACATAATTATGATTCACAAGATGGGCAAACCACCCAATGAAGTATCCTCATACCGACCTATAAGCTTGCTGCCAATACTTTCCAAAGTTTTCGAGAAGCTCCTGAAAGGTAGACTTGTCCCAATCCTCAATGACGAAAAAATCATTCCTGATCATCAATTTGGGTTTAGACGAAATCATGGCACGGTCGAACAAGTTCACAGAGTCTGTGAAAAAATACGCAAAAGTTTGGAAGAAAAACTCTACTGCTCCTCGGCGTTTCTAGATATACAGCAGGCCTTTGATAAAGTTTGGCATAAAGGCCTCCTGTATAAATTAAAGGCAGTGCTACCTCATCAGTATTATTGTCTGCTAAAATCGTATCTCGGAGACAGAATATTCCAGGTGAAAGAAGGGGATTCTTTGTCACGATTCTGTGATATCTCAGCAGGTGTACCACAGGGATCAGTCCTGGGACCACTATTATATACTATATACACTGCTGACCTACCTGAGGTTAATGATGTTACCACTGCAACATTCGCCGATGATACTGCAATATTGGCGAGTCACACGGATCGTTTTGTAGCATCACAGAGATTGCAAAAAGGTCTTGATAAAATATCCACATGGCTACACAAGTGGCGAATAAGAGCCAGTGCAAACAAGTCGGTACATGTTACATTGCGAAAAGGTGATTGTCCACCTGTCCATGTTAATAACGCTATATTGCCTCATCAAGATAATGTAAGATACCTGGGAATGCACTTGGACCGCCGCCTAACATGGAAACACCATATTCAAACTAAGAGACAGGAACTAAACATCCGATACAAAAATCTCCATTGGCTGTTGGGACGTAACAGCAAGCTGAGTGTTGACAACAAACTTTTAATTTACAAAGTTATCCTTAAGCCAGTTTGGCTGTACGGAATCGAATTATGGGGTAGCGCCTGCAATTCGAATATCAGTATTATACAAAGAATGCAAAACTGTAACTTGCGCTCCATAAGTGGTGTTCCGTGGTTGGTCACAAACACTGAAATACACAAAGAACTAGGGATGCCTACAATATTGCAGGAAATCATAAAATTTAAACAAAAACACCACGAAAGACTGGAAAAGCACCCAAACAATCTGGCTGCCGCCTTGAAAAAACGTAGTTACGGTAAACGGCTCAAGAGAAAAGACGTCATATAGTTCAATGACAAAGCTTAAATTTAGAGTAGATGGCTCGCTGGAGTCACGCTCTTACTGACTTAGAAAATTTCAACTCATCTAATAAAAGTACTGGATACTGATTGTAGATAAAAAGAGAAAAAAAAAAAAAAAAAAAAAAAAAATAACTTATTTTTAAGCCTGTGTGTTTTGAAGAAAGTTAAAGAAAAGAGAGGAATTCGTGAAGTGTATTAGGTGTTACAAATAAAATACAATTAAAAGTTAAAAAGTTTATTTTAAAAAATATACTTAATATTTAAAAATTTGTGTCGCCGTCGTCACAACGTGGTTCCTACAGCTTAGTAGGCGCATGTGTAACCGGGAGCGAACGGAACGTGGACGCGGTGCGGGAGGGGAGCGTCGACTGACTCACCAATCGCGCGCTCGGAACGGTGCTACGTCGTTCCCCGCGTCCCGCTTGACAACCAAAGAGACAAAAAACGACTTCTGCGCATCTAACGACTCTTGCCAAGTTACGTGCCGGGGACTATACAATTAACTCATACTTCTCTGGAAATTGTATAATAATTTATTTTAAGGTCTTGTAAATATCTATATATGTGAATATTTATAGGATCATTTTTCTTTAAAGAATATATTTAGTGGAACTGTACCCAGGAAAAAGAAGGAATCCAATCATCCATCCATCCATATTAGCAAAAAGTTGTACTAACGTTAGTTGTGTGAGATTGAGAAATTTATTTATTTATTAAGTTGCACCAACAAAGTGATCATCAAATACTTGCACTTACTCTGGATATATGTAGAAAAAGCTCAGTAATGCAACAATACACTTAATCATTATATTTTTATTACATAGACAGTTAAACAAGCTCGAGGTCCACCTGGTGTTAAGTACTTACAGGAGCCCTGAAATATCAACAATTTAAAAGCCACCACCCACCTTTGAAAACCAAATTCTATGTGTCAGTTGTATGTACGAGCCCACAAGACACCCTACATGTTATTATTGCCATAGATTTTAAATTTGCAATTATCTACAAATTTAAATGATCTGGTATATTACTATGTAAATTGTCTTATTATCTCCAGATGTACTTCTGTATTCACACAAACATATGTGAGCTCCCAAGCAGTATGGCGCAGCAGCAAGGAATGGCTTTCGAAGATTGGAGACAATAAATACCTATCGTATATAGACAGAAAACTAGGACACACATGGTTTGGTTTTTGGAGAAAAATGAAATGGTTCAAGAAAGGTATGCTAGTATAATATATTTTTTTATGTTCCCACAGTATAATTTGTACTAATCGCTGGATATTCGTATGAATAAAGACAGTTTATTGCATATAATGTATTGAAAGTGTTACTAGCATAGCCAATATTTACATTAACATTCACTTTATCAAGCTAACCTATTTTGAAAATTATTTTTTAGCTTGATATGTGTGATAGAATTTGTCAACTTCATTTTCACTGAATTAAAGATGTCGAATTTAGTTTAAAAAATTTGCATTCACCTCAAGAACTAAGGACAATAGATAAATTTTATAACTTTACCGTAAAAGCTTCGATTGGATAAATAAAATTTTATTAATTGTTAACTTGAATTACATATATTATTTCTATTGCCAATGCTTATAGACTGATAGATTTTAGCTATTAATGGTTGTCATCCTGTTGTATTTACTGTTTTGTTAATAGCTGTATACTATTTTCTTCATATCCTTATGGATTATAATAAAATCCACATATTAAGCTACTAAATGTAAGAAAGATTTAAAATATAATTATCTTACAAGAACTTCAACTGAAATCATCATACATTAAAGACATCATAATATATGTATGCCACACTAGTGAAGCCTTGTCATGCTTTTTTGTAAATATAACTAAATTTATATATATTTGTTTAAAACAAAAAAGTCACACAATGTTCATGACTATTTATCCAAGAATAATTGTTTGAAATATGGAATAACAACAATTTGAATATCTGAAATCAATTATTTGTCAGTCGACCTACATAAAATAATAATATCTTACAGAAACAGAAGCGGAAAATGGAAATGACTCGACAAAATTAAATGCCAACATACCATTGCCCGCCACTGGTGAGGAAGCCATGAAACGACTGCTAGCATGCAAAGGGAAAGATCCTTACAGGTAATTACAGGCTCTCTAATATAGTATAAATATGAATGTAAATTTTTTCATCTTAAGTAATCATAGTATTATAATACTGAACCAATGTTAATGGGTGACTTTTACAATAAAGGAATAACATCGTCTTATAAAGATGAAAAAAATCCTTATCCTACTAATATTATAAATGGGAAAGTTTGCAAGAATGTATGGAGTTACTCTTTCACATAAAAAGTACTGGATGGATTTTGCTGAAACTTTACTATAATATAGCTTACATATCAGAATAACGCATAGGCTATAATTTATAAAGATGTAGTGTGAATTACCCAAAATAGAACACTTCAGTGTTAGGTAAATAGGAAAAAAACTGCTATTGGAGAGCTATTCTGGCGGACGCCGCAAAAAGAGTTACGGCCTGGCCACGGGGATCGGCGGTGCGAACAGCGAAGCGGTGGGCGAGGCGACCATTCGCGCAGCACCGTTTGCAGGCCACGGGTACTCACGTTCGCCGCCGCGACTAGTAAGGAAGTCCGACAGCGAAATGTCTATATCGAAATTATCTCGATATTGCTTACAAATTAATAGTTTTTTGGTTCAGGACCTATTATTTGGAAAAGATTGTGAAGTACATGATTTGAATAAGAATCGGAGTATACCTATAGATGGAGAATTCCACAAGAAGTACGAGAAATACTTTGGGTGGCTAGACTTCCAAATAGCTGGTCTAGCTAGTATTTCAGCTATTTTATTTTTTTATTGCTTAGATGGGTGGACGAGCTCACAGCCCACCTTGTGTTAAGTGGTTACTGGAGCCCATAGACATCCACAACGTAAATGCGCCACCCACCTTGAGATATAAGTTCTAAGGTCTCAAGTATAGTTATAATGGCTGCCTCACCCTTCAAACCGAAACGCATTACTACTTCACGGCAGAAATAGGCAGGGTGGTAGTACCCACCCGTGTAGTAATTAACCCGTTTGCGTAATTACTGGTGGTAGGACCTCTTGTGAGTCCGCGCGGGTAGGTACCACCACCCCGCCTATTTCCGCCGTGAAGACGTAATGCGTTTCGGTTCGAAGGGTGGGGTAGCCGTTGTAACTATACTGAGACCTTAGAACTTATCTCGAGGTGGGTGGCGCATTTACGTTGTAGATGTCTATGAGCTCCAGTAACCACTTAACTCCAGGTAGGCTGTTAGCTCGTTCATCCATCTAAGCAATTAAAAAAATAAAATAAAAAAAAATAAAAAAAATGATGTCACTCTTTGCAGTATTCTCGGCGTAAGCGTGGACTGTTCGGATGAAGATATAAAACGTTACTATCGGCGTCAGGCGTTCCTTGTTCATCCGGACAAAAACCAGCAACCCGGGGCTGAAGAGGCCTTCAAAATACTGCAGCATGCCTTTGATCTCATCGGAGAACCGGTTAGTGATCACACAAATTACTATATTGGTAACTTGTTTGCTTTGTCTATTTGCTGTTACTAGCGGTCCCGCAGTAGTCGAAATTCGACTTTAATTATTTGAAATTATAAGTTTGAACATTATTATGGTTTTGTTGTCAAAGACTATTAAGCTTCTATAGTCACAGATTTCGCCAAGACTGCACTATAGACAAATAATATTCAAGATAAACAATATCAACCTACTAGTGGTCCCGCGGTAGTCGAAATTCGACTATATTTAATTGAAATTGTAAGCTTGTACACTATTATGATTCTATTTTCAAAGACTATTTCATAAATCACAAATTTAGCCAAGATTGCACTATAGAAAAATATGATTAAAGACAAACAATATTTAATCTATTCTCAATTTGACAACAGGCTTCAACAACAAAAGTTTGACAATAAATAGTATGCATGCGTGTGTGCGTCAAATACATGGTAGTGTGTGTAATGTTTTTTTATTGATTTAATGTATCTTTTATGCATTATTTTAATAAAATATTAGCATTGTGCACTTCTTCTCTATATTCTCTATAAGTGTGGAAATTTTCATACTCCTCCGTCCGCGCAATTTTCGTAAAAAGGGTTACAAAGTTTTTGCTTCACGTATTAATATATAGATTCCACACAGCATAAAGGCTATCTCGGTTAATGCCGTAGACAAAAGCTACGGTCTAACATCCACACGCTCGGCTCCGGTGTAGTGAGTGGGGTGGTGGTGTGGTGACAGTGCGCATGCGCAGGAGCGTCGGGAGGCGTACGGGCGGCGCGCCGCGGAGTCGCTGCACGCGGAGGCCGCCTGGGCCGAGCTCAACGCGCTGCTCGCACAGCTGCACCACAAGATGGAGTTCGCGGCCAACACTATACGGTAACCACATTCATCATACGGCATCCACTATACGGCAACTTTAAAAAATACCGAAAAGCAAGCCTATTAATGCACTACGTCGCAATCATACGACATACCGAATCGTGACGTCATCCCAACAATAAGCAACAATCTATTAAATTTTTTCTGGTCCTTTTGCCCTGGATGTGATTGTTCTTGCCTAGTTTGTGCGTTTGAAGTGTTCACAACACGGTGGAAAATCTTAACTGAACACATAACATGTAATTATTAAAGATCGCTCCAAAATAAAATTTAATTTTTTTTTTTTTTTTAAATGAAATTATTTTTTTGTATATTAATGCTTTTCACAATTCAAATGATACAATTGTCAATTTATTTATAGACAAAAATGTCATTGACTTTGTAATTATTATTTGTATCATTCATTATAAATATGCATATTATTTATGAATAAAAGTCACTGTCACCTATAAAATTTGTGTCTGTGTAAGTTTCTGACTCGGTATTATAGATGGCGCTCGATTCGTTTCGAACAGATAGAATACGGATTTCGTATACATATTTCAAGTTGTACACATATGCTCTAATTCCTGTCGTAAATCAGTAAAATCACTGATACTATAGTGTGTATAGAAACAGCCACCTTAAGATACATAGATATAGTTATATAATTAATTTTTTATTGCTTAGATGGGTAGTCGAGCTCACAGCCCACCTGGTGTTAAGTGGTTACTGGAGCCCATAGACATCTACAACGGCTACCCCACTCTTCAAACCGAAACGCATTACTGCTTCACGGCAGAAATAGGCGGGGTGGTGGTACATACCCGTGCGGACTCACAAGAGATCCTATCACCAGTAATTCAATGCCGGGACGCATCCGTGCGTGCGCTCGTTAGGCCACGAACACTAGAGTAACGTGATTGAATTGTTACGTTTAATGATTCAGTTGCAGTCAATACACTGAGGTTTGTGTTTTGGTGCGGGCTGTATGGGCCGGTCGCTGATGATAAAGAAAACATGTGCTTTGTACTGCAATACGGTTTATTTGTATGTTTATACAGTTGATATTTTATTAATACGATAAACACGTCCGCTTGCGGTGAAAAGTAAATAAGGAAGAGACTGACAACATCAACAATATTGTCAGTCATATAATTTTATTTTCCATACTATAATGTTGCAGTTGCCAACAGGTTGTGGTTGGCGATCTTTTTTTTTTTTTTAGTTAGTGACCTGGTATCTAGACCTTTAGGCCAAAGCGATCATTAAGTAATCATGAAGTGTTGTTCAGCTGCACGAACTGCGGGCGGCGCCACAAGCGCGTGCAGACGGACCGGCCGTGCTACGCGGCGCGATACTGCGCACAGTGCAAGATACGACACTCCGCCAAAGAGGTCAGGCCTACACTCTACTGTATATTGTACTAGATATGACAATATCTCTTGGGAATCATTGATCTAATAGAAGGCCAGAAAGCACAAACCGGCGACGACAAACTCCAAAAATAGGACCGATACCTTTTTTTTTTTTTTTTTTTTTATTGCCCTTGTAGGCAGACGAGCATACGGCCCACCTGATGGTGAGTGGTTACCGTCGCCCATGGACTTCAGCAATGCCAGGGGCAGAGCCAAGCCGCTACCTATCGCTAAACCGCTGCCTATCGCTAAACCTTCATTATTTTTAGCCATTTTTTTCGATTAGAATGGATTTAGATGGATTTATATGGATGGATGGATAGATGGTTGGACGAGCTCACAGCCCACCTGATGTTAAGTGGTTACTGGATCCCATAGACATCTACGACGTAAATGCGCCACCCACCTTGAGATATAAGTTCTAAATCTCAGCATAGTTACAACAGCTGCCCCGCCCTTCAAACCGAAACGCATTACTGCTTCACGGCAGAAATAGGCAAGGTACTAGGTATAGGTACCTACCCCTGCGAACTCACACAAGCCTACTTCAGTTCTTACTCCTCCCAACAACCTCAACTCCGCTCTCAATGGTACTGTGTTGTATGATCAATAGATGACACGTAATAAATATCCTTTAGGAGTATATAATGTTAAAACGAATGTAATCCTAATGCTAATTTTTCTGTGACCACTCCTGAACACATTTCACAATTCGAACATAATAACAATAAAAAACATAATTTAAAAATGCCAAAACATCATGTATGATATCTTTGTTACAATCGCTGTGAACCCGTTTTGAAGAACATGTCTCTGTGTTTTCAGGGTGATATCTGGGCGGAGTCTAGTCTGATGGGTCTCCTGGTGATGTACTACGCTTGCATGGACGGAGCCGTTTACCAGATAACCCAGTGGGCTAGCTGTCAGGTAACAGACTCTTCATATATGTATATAATGTGTCCGAGGTCAGGACGGCCAAGTCGTTCTAAAGTCTTGGTCTAAAAATTTTAATAAATTTGAATTATCATTTTAAAAAAATGATATTATTGTTAAAAAAAGCGCGGGTTTCATGGTATCAGTAGTTATAACTATTTTATGAACAAATATGAGTAGAAGGGTTATTTTGATAATATCCTGAAAAGCACCCCACGCTTTTTTTTAACAATAAAATCATTTTTTCTTATAATAACCGGCAAACTTCGTGAGCAAATGACCTTGACTGCGCAGAACCGAATTGTAGATCACTTTGGTGGTGAGGGTGAGGCGCGACGGCAGGGGAAATCGTATCGAGCGCGTTATTGGTAGATCAGTCGAACCCTGCGTCTCGCACCGCGCCCTCATTCCGCTTGCTCCCAAAAGTACGCTTGCGTACAGTGAAAAGTCTATCGTTATTAATCGTTATTTGTTATAATTGCTTGTTGACTTTGTTGCCATTGCTATATGTTGAGTGTTTGTTGATTTTTTATAAAAAATACACTATGCCGCGACAAACTGGTGTAGTATTCAAAAGAAAGGGTAGAAAAATTGTGTACAACGTATATTGCTTCATTATAAAACAGGGGAAGAATTATATTATGGAAAAAGTAAAACAGACTTCGGAAGCAACAAAAACATCAGTGAGTACTGTTAGGTGCATTATTCACAAAGCTAAAGGCTCTGGCTTGCTCGCCGTGTTTCGAACTCCGGGTAAGAAAAGATCAGGGAAGAAGAAATAAATATATAAATAAATACATAATACATATGTTGATTTTAATAATTTAATAGCATTATGACGCAGAGTAAATAATGTTTTTGCACGTGAGTGTACCATGCGCAAACTTACCCCCACTACGTCGACAAATGCTCAAGAAGTTTGCCGGATATTATACTATACGCTATTTTAATTTCAAATTTATTAAAATTTATTTTCTATTTTTCAGTTGGATTTTTTATAAAAGCGTATTTTGTTAGATTTTTTTAAAAAAATTTTTAATATTGAATTGTCATATAAGTATACCGAATTTCGAGTTAATCCGACGTTTTGAAGGGGGTCAAAATCATGTTCAAAGATTCCGTTACAAACATACATACGCCTGAAGCTAATAAAAGCGTATTAATAAACTTGTACGTACAGAAGAAGAACTTGAGGCAGCTGCGTCCGGACTGCCACGTGGTGCAGTACCGCATCGTGCTCGGGAACAAGGCCGCCGCCGCCGCCGCCACCGCCGACAAGTACGTACGCGACTTATCACTTAGTAAAAGGGGGGGTATTTCTTAAATTTGAATGGTAAAGTAAAAACAAATATATACGTAACTAAATACCGACTGCAGCGCCATCTGCCGGGATGATTTGTGAATCTAAACCATCCAGGGCACCACTTAAACGCATACAGAAAAATTCATTCAAATCGGTCCAGCCGTTTAGGGGTTCAGTGACACACACATACAGTAAAATTATATATATAAGATATTGCGGTAAGATGATATTTTATTGCCTTTTTAGGCAGACCACTTGCGGCCCACTTGATGATAAGTGGTTACCGTCAGCAATGCCATGGGTAGAGCTAAGCCGCCGCCTACTGTTATGTACTCTCAACAAGCCTTGAAGAAGGACTTTTAATAAAAATGTTTTAAATGTACAGCCACGAACCGAATCTAGAAGAGTTCCTGAACAGTTTGTACGGCAAGTCCGGCGCGCCGCCCCCCGCCGGAGCCCGCCCGCCCACCGACTCCGCTGACGCCAAGAAACGACGCAATAAAAAACCTAAAATCTAACCCCGAACAAATTTGTGTGCCCTCCACAATATTAAAGTAAAACCTCCATTGACACTGGCCAGATAGATAAATTATTATATTTTGGAAATTATGATAAAAATGTTTTAAAAAAATAATCGGGACGCTTAGGATTAGAATGCCTTGTTGGCAGTTTATCATTGAGATTGCAGATTAAGAGATTTCTATGTGAGATTGACATTGGAACTAGCTATGTTGCTGGCAGAACTAATGCCTAAATCAATTTGTGTTTTTTTTTTCTTTCTTTTAATACTAAAAAGTTCTTATTTCTTGTCTGTGCAGAAATTCGCGAATAACTTTAGTATTATTTAATAGAATACACATTATAACATTTTGATAGCGATACGCTAACAAAATTTAGGTTAATGGCTAAGAATTGAATTTCGAATCAATTACTACGGAACTAGTAAGTTCTGGTAGAAATGAATTATCTTAATTTTAACGCGTGCAAATTTGCCTTAAGTAATGAAGTCATTAGAATAATCTCTCTCGTAACAATGTCCTAATTAATGTCACCAAAATGGTGTACAAAAACATGCTTGCTTTTCACTGATAATTCTTTGTCGTTAACATGTTCAATTTTAAATATAATGAATTCAGATCACATATTAATCTTTTATGCAAATCACTCACTGAACTTTTTCTTGTCATTGTTTTTGATCAATTGGAAATGAGTTTTCTCTGTTATTATAAATAGAGGAATATTAAAAAAAAAACTTAAAAATATTTTTACAACATTCATTAACAAACTACCTTCCAATTTTATTTATCCTATATATTTAATATTTTGATTTTAAAGTTTCTTATACATCTATTCCTACTCGTTATTTCCCAACTCTTTTGTAGGTAGTTAATGCTGGCAACCCCACGATAGCACAGTAAGTGTACCCAAAATCAGCATCCAAACGGATGCGCGGTGTTCATTGACTCCGTAGAAATGAAATAAAATTTTATTTACATACCTACTTAAATGTTACAATAACCCAGTGTGATAATGTCAGTTTTTTATTTTTTATTTAAATAATCGTTGATAACCTAAGGGGCTTTTCAACTACGCGCGGATAAGTAGGTGAGCTCACGGGCTCAACCTGAGAGAATCTGCTGACACTGGTTCCAGCAAGAGTAGTGCTTCGCTCAATCTACCACTGGATAAGAATCGCGACACATTGAGAAGATGTCGAGTATGATCAGTGACGTCCTGAGTATAACCTACTATACAAACCCAGGAGGTGTTTTTCTTTTACACCCTAATATTTTATTTTAGTTGAGTTATTATACGTTTTTAGTTGAAAACAAAAATGAAATTAAAAAGCATAAATATATTTTGTTGCAAATACTTTATTTAAAACTTTCTCTGCGTCTATCCAAGAAGATACGTACATATTTATTTAAAACCCTAATAGCATCTATCAATAGATGAATTTAAAAAAGGCCTTAAATTTATTATGTAAAATAATGTTTAAAAAAACTGAGTGAAATGAATAAAAGATTTTTATGTGAATACATTCGATATTTGAATATAGAACAAAATATTTTTTTTTTGTAATGTCTAAAGTGTCACCACCACACTGCCTTCGAATGAGATTAACGACTAGTTACGACGAATGTTCCGCTGTGCGTTGCTCTTCGCGCTTCGTGTGTCAATAAACGATGTGGAAATGCTTTTATTGTTTTATTCATGAGGTATAAAAACAATTCTTGTTTCAACCCGGAGCCCAACATGGATGAATACCGATATCCTTATTGAAGTTAAGATCGACGTGAGAATAAACTTGGAATAAAAATAAAGGTTGGCCGTCCCAAGATATTTGAAACATTAAATTGGATGGTAGATCTTATCGACGCTTGAAAGGCAAACGTGACTAAGCGACAATAACTGCTTTGTACATAAATGATAGGCAATAACCATATTCGATGCGCAAAAAAAATATATTTCTAGGTCTATTAAATATTTTTCAATCCTACAGCTAGATTCCTTAAAATAGAATTTTTTCAGGTATTTCAACTTTAAATTAGTCTACTGTAAAGTTCACGCATTGTCGCTTAGTCACGTTTTCCTTTCAAGCGTCGTTATTCACTTATGTTCACATCCTGCCATGTGGCTATATGAAAAGCTCTTACACCACAGTGAATCTTGTATCTTGAATTTTTACAATTACAAATCATTGTTCTAGCCTTGGTCAAAATAAAACAAGTATTAACAGTACATAAATATATTAGTTTACTCCATTACAACATCATTGTCTTTGCTTGTAACTATACAGTTCTCGTAGGACCATTTCGGGAAGATTCGTTTGTATAAGTTTAATAGTACGGTATCTTGTGATTTCAGTTGCCCGTCGAAAACGCATTTCATATGACCGTGAGTACCTAAAATGAATTTGTAAGATGAAATTATTTGTAATATTGTCATGGCACAAAAATGCACTGTTGGGGATCGTAACGAACACCTTTTGCTTTATGTCTTATCTGTATAGTATGCCATTCATCTTAATCCCAGCTATTGACACTAATCTAGTATACCATTCATCTCAATCCCAGCTATTGACACTAAGAAATGAAATCCGGCCCTCACAGTTCATCAGGCTGGTTGTCCATTAGGTAAGAACAATGAAGAGATCGTGTGTTGAATATTCATCATGGCTGTTAATGGTATGAAAGGACAACAGTTATACAATATAAACGCGATTTCTATCGTACTAGTATATTTTTACACATTTTAATTGAAGACATGAGGGGATGACGGGAATATGATACATACTCATGATATATGATACATTTTAATTTTGTGAAAACGGGCAACAACCTTTTGTTACTTATACTTTTTATCGTACACAACTCCTTCAACACATGCAATTTCTAAAAATAGCCTTTAAACCCGGTGTTTTAAGGTATAATATGGTTTATAGGCACATAACACCATTCAATGTAAAAACCCAAAAATCTTAAAAATAGTTCTTAAGTAAAGATAATTTGTCCACTCATGTCTTCAATTATACACAATATAAAACGTACCCAAAGGTTCTTTGATGTGTCCAGTACGCCCATACTTCGATCTTAGTTTACAGGGCTTGAAGTAAACTATATCTTCTCTGTTAAAGAACATGAATCTTATGACGGCTGACTTTTTATGAACCTGCAAAACAAATTAATTTTATTAGAGAACAAATTATTACGGTGTTTATTTGGGCGGTTCACAGACAGATAGAAAATACTTTCAAGATTAATATTGTACTACCGTTTGCTATGCAAGCGGAACGTGAATGCCCATTGTAAAAAGATCGTAGGCATTACGCCCGAAGTTACACAGACTTCATCATAATCATTAATACGGGTGACATTAAGGGGCATGGGAGATATATTCTAAGTCTCCTATATTACGTTATAAGATCCGCGGGAGAAACAAGTTAGCTGCCTCTAGTATTGAGAGGCTTTTTTGATTTCCTCGACATTCCTATCAGGACGGATTGTGTGAATGAGACATTTAAAACAGCCCTGCGTTTGATATTACTGTTGAATTCAGTACCTTATATGGATGTCCAGAGAGTACAATTCTTTTTATAACTAATCTATCAGGGCTGCATGAGAGTAGTACGCCAGTTGCTACAAGCTGCAGCTTTGTGTTCTTTTTTTCCTGCGATCACAATATGATATGATTAAATAATATAATTTAAGGTGAATTTAGTAGACTAACTATCTTTGGACGAAAATTTTTTGAAAAATATAAATGGATCGAATGAAAAAAAACTGGTGCTAATATATTAACAAAGGCCATAATGAATTTCAATAAAAAAAAAATTAATATATCTAAATATTAATAATTATACATATTAACAAACCTTAAAGCATAGCACTGTAGATGGACTGAACTGTATAGGTGCAAAGAAAGATGCAACACAAGTTGATGCTGGTTGGAAGAATCTCTCGTACTGCAACATAATATGATATTTATTTTTCTTATTTTATTAATTACATAAACAATTAGACCAATGATTGATACTAATGAAGCCAGGGCTTCAGTCTGCAAAGTTATTTGATTAGCCCCATTAACTTAACACTTGTTTGCCAGATATATCATTGTACATTACATTTTAATAAAGCTCACCTTATGCTTACTGCCATTGGTGTGCTGACTGAATATAGGATTCACAATGAACCTTCTATAACCAACTTGGAATATAAGTCTTTCCTTGCTCTTGATAGGTTCATTGCAGGCACCAGTGCGTTTTAATACTACATTCATCAGAGACATTTTGTGTTCGTGTGGTAAAAGTCCGAAAACAGCCAACGGAGCATTCGGATTTGCTGTACTAAAGGCTTTCCATAAATCTTGATGAACACCTTTTACATGTATTCTTATATAAAAGCCATACTGTAATAAAATGTTTGGTTTTGTATTAAATCAATACCATACATAAATTAAACTGTTAACGAACACAACATGAATATTGAAAAAAAAAAAGTTTTCTATACTCTACTTACCATATTAACTAAACTGTCTTCGAGTTCCTTAAAAACCCTCTTCCTGGTGCGCTCATAGTTTTCAAACTGAAATATTCTAGAATAATCCTGAGGCAAATTTTCCTTTACATCCCATGCTGATGTCCTGAAAGACTCTAGTCCTCTGTATCTCATAAAACGCTCTCTAGCTGGGATATCTTGCGGGGTATCAACTTCATCAGGGAATTGCTGATCTTCTTTTGCAGCTGCTAACTTCTGCAACATCTCATGTTCTTCCTGAGTGTCTATTGTGGCATCATACTTCTCATCTGTGGGTCCAACCTCTGATTCGGTAACAGATTCAATATCATTGAACTGTTTATCGTCCTCTGGATCAGAATTATCATCTTCACAAGACATAAACTCATCGTTTTCTTTCTCATCTCCACTATCAGACTCATCACCATCTTCCTCGGCATCAGATTCGACAATCCAAGCAGCTTGGTAATCAGACCAACCTTTGGGTACTTTCTTGATTTTTTTCTTTTGTGTCTGTAAACAGTTTAGACAATTTTGTAATTATTTATTTGCATTACATGCGGTAGGCAGCGGCTTGGCTCTGCCCCTGGCATTGCTGAAGTCCATGGGCGACGGTAACCACTCACCATCAGGTGGGCCGTATGCCCGTCTGCCTACAAAGGCAATAAAAAAAAAAAATCAATGCTTTATGTTTTGAATCAAGATGTACTACTCTCCAGCAAAATATACTTGACAATATTTTTACAATTATTTTTACATTACCTCTAAATTAGCTTGTTCAATTTCTTCTTCAGTTGGCCAGGTCTGCTCTGCATCCATAGGGTCTGGCACATTCTCTGATTGAAGACTCTCTTGCTTCGCAGGATCAGCTACTGCGAGAACTGACATTTTTGTGACTTCAGCATACATACCATCATCATTAGTATTTTCTTTCCCCAAATGAAATGGGTGGGGGTCCTCAAAACCCTCTATTCTAGTCATTTGAAAGTCACCAAGTCCAGTAATATGAACAAGTCCATTGACATTAAGTGCCATTCCTCGTAAATACCCTGATACTCTTAAAGTACCACTGTTACCTTCTAAATCGGGTACATATTCAACTTCCTCAGCCAGCATATAAGGTCTTTTCTCTCTATGATGTATTATGTTACGTTTCTGATTTCCTATTTTCCTTAACAAGTTCAAACCATCTGATTTTTTATCTAATTGCATTACCTTTTCTTCTGGAAGCCATTTTGAGACCAATTTCTGAACATTCTGTTTTTCTGTAGTGCGTTTCTTTGGGTGGACTCCCTCTATATCCATTGCTACTACTACAGGGGTAGGCATTCCTTGGGCCATAGAGAGTGCTAAAACTTT
Source organism: Bombyx mori (assembly GCF_030269925.1). Classification (NCBI taxonomy): domain Eukaryota; kingdom Metazoa; phylum Arthropoda; class Insecta; order Lepidoptera; family Bombycidae; genus Bombyx; species Bombyx mori. Next base: position 3,655,496 of record NC_085128.1, read on the forward strand.
TTCTCCCCATTCATCAACTGGTTCCTCTAAAGCTGAGCTTACATAGAGGGCAGTGTCAGCTATTTTTAAAACATCAAGAAGTGCAAAGTCGTCACCTACTTCAGGACAAATAAACGAAAACCGCTGTTTGAAATTTGGCAACCTAGAATGATAAATAATTATTTTCAGCAAAATTACTGTCAATTTTGAGGTCTAGCTTTATGTTCATAGTACAAACATAAACATACCCGATGTGTACAATTCCGTTTTCAGACTCGTTTACGACAGCCCCATCAGAACAGGTCTTCAGAATGGCGAGTGCCGATCCTACATCGAGTTGCGCATTAAGCGGAACGACACAAACTAGAAACGGCGGATTCCTAGTGCCTCCTAAAGCACGTTTCGTAGCTAGAACCTCTTCCCTTTTATTTTTGCGAATTTGTGAAGCCTGATGACGGCGATCGTCTTTTCTAAGCTCACGACGATTACGTCGAACAATTTCTTTCAAGTTGACTTTTCCTGAAACACAGCTTTAGGTAAATAAAGTTATAATAGCGATTTTATAGGTTTAGTGAAAACATCCTAACCTTTTACAGCAGCGGCGATACCTCGTTTTGAGCGATGGCGTGATTTATGAGTTTTATTGCTCTGCTTGAAATGGCCGGGACGATGTGGTTGTTGCATTTTGACTGTTTTTCAAAACTTAAATGCAAGCTAGCTGATTTCAATTTGAATTTATTTACTAATAAAAAAAGCACATGTTGACAATCTTTTTGATAAGGTACTTTATGACTTGGTAACTAATACCTTTAAGTCACGTCTCCTATTTTTAAGAAAAATGATAAAATGGCGTGAAATCAAGATGATTAATTTGAGACATTAATCGACTGACATGAAATGAAATGAAATGAGATGAGATGATATGGGATGAAATATAATCTCAGTGTAATGTAATCATTTACTGAGATTTTTTCAGTGAACTTTTTGGAGGATACCAAGAAGTTACGTCCAGCAACTTTATACACTTTCACAGATATTAAACAGTTATTAAACCACCGTTATTATGTGTATAACACATGTAAACCTGAAGAAACATTAAATTGACAAAATAAAACAAACCACACAACTTCACTCCTCGCGTTCCCGCCAAAAAGTCCCAATCTGGTCATAGATAATATACCAGTCATAGATAATACAAAACCAGTCTTACATCCGTTTTTTTTCCTTTTCGTTCATTGACAAGGCAAAAGAAAAATAATTTAATTAATAATTAATTTTGTAATAAAGGTTAAAGCCATGTCTTTTCCATGAAATTTAAAAAAAATGACTGGAAAAGGAATTACATATTTAAATTAATTTAAAACAGTTTTAGGCAGCGGTGCATTTCAGTTTAATTAGGGACCTTTTGACTTAATTTTAGGACGCTTATTATTTAAGCGATTTCATTTTCTCAGTTTAGAATTTCTTCCTCTTTATACAGTTTTTAATGGTTACAAGTTATTAGGTAATCATATAATTTTAGCAAAAGTCTCTTAAGCAGGGAAATGAAACAAAATTGCTGAACGTGGCTTTCCGCCAGTTTAAAAAACATATATATTTTTTTTATTTAACTATTGTTATTGTCTATTCATTTGTACACGATCCTGTTTTATAGCGTGATTTCTGGAACTATAAACTATTTCTGGTTCAAAAACGGCAGTTTCAGAAGATGTCGAATTTTGAGGTCGTCGTGCCCTAAAGGATAAGACGTCCGGTGCATTCGGATCTAGTGATGCATCGATGTTAGAATCCCGCAGGCGGGTACCAATTTTTCTGATGAAATACGTACTTAACAATTGTTCACGATTGACTTCCACGGTGAAGAAATAACATCGTGTATAAAAATCAAACCCGCAAAATTATAATTTGCGTAATTACTGGTGGTACTTACTGGTGGACCTCTTGTGAGTCCTCACAGGTAGGTACCACCGCCCTTCCTATTTCTGCCGTAAAGCAGTAATGCGTTTCGGTTTGAAGGGTGGGGCAGCCGTTGTAACTATACTGAGATCTTAGAACTTATATCTCAAGGTGGGTGGCGCATTTACGTTGTAGATGTCTATGGGCTCCAGTAACCATTTAATATCAGGTAAAGTCGTCCACCCATCTAAGCAATAAAAAAAGAATGGATTTGTTAGTGATGAATCTTGTTGTTGAAATCTTGCTGAGTTTTCTAGAGAGCTTTCATATGCATAAACCATTTATTTTGTTCTCCCCCTTTATTGAGTTTGTCCTACAGGTCAGAATTACTTACATACGAACAAGGACTGCAGAATATAAAATATTTAATCCATGAAATTAAATTTCACTGTAAAAAGGCTGTTTTAATTTATTCAAAGTAATTAAAAGTATAATAAGTATCAAAGTACCATTAAAACATTGTGTTTTAATGGAAAGGGATGGACGGAATTTGATGAAAAATGGAATTTGATTCGTTCAGCAAAATGTCGTTTTTTTCCCTACATATGCTGATAGCCTTGAGAGGCTATTTCAGCTTCTCATTCAAGTGTAGGTGAGCTCACAGGGCTCAAACCGTGTTGCTATCACTGGCCCTAGCAAGAGAAGTGCTTCGCAGAATCCACCGCCAGATCGGAAACGCGACCCACTCAGAAGATCCGGCGATAAACTCAGCGCGCTGTGTCTATGGGTTAATTCACACGTCGAGCCCTTCGTCGCAAGCCACGGGTTCGACGAAGACGGTGACCGGAAATGTGATTTGTTTCTAAATATGTATATAAATAAAAATGAATATAAGTTTAGTTCCAGTAATAGTAGTTTTATTTTTCCAACTGAACAGGCAAATAAATCATATTATACAGCCTAATCTTTTATATATAATAATTATTATTTTTTTCATGAAAAATGATAATATAAACTGAAATGAAATGATGTTGATTAATATGAAAGATGGCATAAAATGAATAATGTGTAACCAACTCATTTCAATTCTCGACTTTGTGGGATACCAATAAATAAACACGTTCTAGACGTTGATATATTTTTTAATGGCTTTTATTCTAGTACTGTACTTCTTATATTTTTGATGTTGACGAATGTATGCAACTTAATGAATTTCCCACACGATATTTTTACTTGGTAGCATGTGGTCTGGGTTAAGGATGTCAACATTATCCACGCCAACATCACAGGTCACGTGACGTGACATTGTGGACGTGTCATTTGCGGACAGCTCGTTGGCGGCGTTGCGCAGACTCTTTTCGGTGAAAAAGTCCTATTGGAGTGTTATTAATGAACAAAAGTTGAATGGTTATTAACGGATTGATCAGTTAATATTTTAGTTAGGATAGTTAAATCGCAATAAATCAAAATGGGAAGTGAGTATCGTTTAAAGTTTTCATTGAATATTGTGTATGAATTCGAATCTGTGACTCCTAAAATCATTAGCGTGATTTTACGGATTAGACTGTGTATTAAACTTATGTTTTAATGTTGCGTTTGATGTATTTGCAGTAAAATTTTTGGAAGTAATTAAGCCGTTCTGCAGTATATTGCCAGAAATAGCGAAACCAGAACGTAAGGTAATTTAATCTTTAATCTATTTTGTTAGATTAAACCCTAGCTCAGCATCTCCTTTACTCTGAAGTACAGTGCTAGACGAAATTTTCGTATTTTACAATCATTTCACCAATCTTCCACGTAAGTTATCGAGTGAAAGTTTTCTAACCTTATTCTTCTAAATTTAACTGTAAATGGTGCCAACATTTTGTATAGTGTGTTCAATTTCTGAATGAATGTATTATTTTCCAGATTCAATTCCGAGAGAAAGTATTATGGACAGCAATCACATTATTTATTTTCTTAGTATGCTGCCAGGTAATTAATTTGCACTTATATGTACCATATGTCTATATTTTATGAAGCATCATATAAGTATATTTATATTATACCTAAATATTGTTATACAGAACTTTCAATTTAAAACATTAGTACATTATTAGACTACAGAAGAAGTAGATTAAAACTAGGTATAAAATTAATGCTTAAATGGCATTAAAATAGCAGAAAAAAACCACTTTGTTCAATATATTTTCCAGATTTCTTTTTGACCTTCTATAAAATGCCACATACACAACTTTTTAAGTACATTACTATTAAGTGACAATGAGAATGATAGTTTTAGAATTTTTAGCATTAAAATATTGGATACCTATGTATTTCATTAGGTATTATTTCAATAATATGTTCAATTTCAGATTCCCTTATTTGGTATAATGTCATCAGACAGTGCCGATCCCTTCTATTGGATCCGTGTAATTCTTGCATCAAACAGAGGGACATTAATGGAGCTTGGTATCTCACCTATTGTAACATCAGGACTTATCATGCAGTTGCTTGCTGGTGCTAAAATCATTGAAGTTGGTGACACTCCGAAAGACAGGGCTTTGTTTAATGGTGCACAGAAATGTAAGTGTTGGTTCATTATAATCAAATTTACACAATATTCATATTAATCTGATTGGTGCTTCATGTAAAACATACTATTAATAGCTATTATTTTTAAATGGCTTATTTAAATGAGGTCTTACGAGTCTTGAAACTGGCAAAAATGTTAATTTGATAGAATAAAAATAAATAATTTTAATAATAGAAATTTCATACTCTATGAACCCATCGAAAGCACAGACAGCTGACAGATCCTTGTTCGTGTGTGTGCAAGAAATATTTAACTACATATAGCATAATGAAGTATTTTTTAAATTTAGTTTCATGTATTACTATTACTACTATTGGCTTTCGGTTACATCAAAAGTATTAAATATTGGAAAAGAAATATATTTAAACGATAATCATAAGTGAATACACTTATAATTTCAGCTCGATTCTAAATAAATAACGAAATATATATTTTCAGTATTTGGTATGGTGATTACTGTTGGTCAGGCTATTGTTTATGTAATGACTGGAATGTATGGTGAACCCAGTGAAATTGGTGCCGGAGTGTGCCTCCTCATTATCATACAACTGTTTGTGGCCGGTCTTATTGTGTTGTTGCTCGATGAATTGCTCCAGAAAGGTTTGTAAAAATATATTTGCTCATTTGTTTTTTCCTTCCATAGACCGGAGAATTGTTGACAATTTTTCTGCTAAAATTGTCATAGACATCAACGTCACTCATCCTCTGTAATGAAATTGAAGGTAGCAAAGTGAATAAAAAACTTGTTATGAAATTAGAATGAGTAAAAATTTATAAACCGTTATGATATGTTGGCAGATCAATGATTAGTTTATTCAGTTAGTTCAAAGCTCATCACTATTGCATATACATTGATTCAACTATAATAAAAACCAAATTCGAGTTCTAAGTGAATAGGCATCCCAAAGTAAACAAAAATAGTGAAAATGATAGCTTTTTTAAAAAATTCAATTGTATATTAGTACATGTACTAGCATTATAATTAATTTAGCATGTTGGTAATAAATTTAAATAATTTATGATTTATTTATGTTTCAGGATATGGATTGGGTTCTGGTATCTCTCTGTTTATTGCTACAAACATCTGTGAAACCATTGTATGGAAGGCATTTTCACCAGCCACTGTTAACACTGGTAAGTTGTAATTTTAAATACATATCATTGAAATTACCCTTTATCACTCTTAAAAAAGGAAATAAGAAAATAATAATAATTTTGTTAATAAAGGTCGCGGCACAGAATTCGAGGGTGCTGTGATAGCATTGTTCCATCTGTTGGCAACACGTCCAGACAAAGTGCGAGCTCTCCGTGAAGCCTTCTATCGACAAAATCTACCCAACCTGATGAATCTACTAGCCACTGTTCTTGTCTTTGCTATAGTGATATACTTCCAGGTGAGAATTTGATGACTCTAAAACCTAGATTTGCTGGCAACTTATGATAAATTATATTATAAATTAAATAGTCCTTAAAAATTATTTAAAAAAAGTTAAAATTTTCCTTTCAAATAACTAATAATGACATTTAAAGATTAAATGTTTATCAAATACTAAATCACCGGTACAAAAACTAATATTAACCTTAGCTATGTTTTGAGGATTTAATATTGAAATTATTATTTTTATCTAACTTTTAAAGAGCTATATCTACAGTAAATAAATATCTTTCATTGTACACAGGGCTTCCGTGTAGATTTGCCCATCAAGTCTGCTCGTTATCGTGGACAGTATTCTTCATACCCAATCAAACTATTCTACACTTCTAATATACCCATCATTCTGCAGTCTGCTCTTGTCTCCAATCTTTATGTCATCTCACAGGTAAGAATTTGAAATACCATAAATAGGTATATTTGTTGTTACATGAGCAATGAACTCACAAAATATTTGATATTGAGCAGTCATCACAAACCATTACTAGAATAGATATGCCAATGTATTTTTTTTTACTTTTATTTATTTATTTTATTCTTAAGCACCTATATTTTTATTCACTTCACTGTTAAATCTAATTTCTTGTAAATATTATTCTTTTCAACTATATCTATTTAAGTTCTTCTCAACATTTCAATTAATTTTTAATTTAACATAATGTCAATTAAAACAATCGATTCGACTTCGTTTCTGTCTATTTGCCTACAATTAGCGTATAGCTTACTATAACCTGTTTGGCTGCAAGTCATTCCAATTGCAATAATGTGGAAAAAAATCATTTTTTGATTAATGTGATATAAATTATTTCTATCATTCTTTATACTATGCAAACCATGCATTTTCTGTGGGGAAAATACTTTCCAAATCTCTAGTTAATTCATGACAATTAAGAAAAGTCTGAAGGGCCTATTTAAACAAAAGAAATTATATAACTACGGTAAATGTTTAAATGAAATATTGAAAACATCAATTCAATCAAATGTAGTTAGTACAAATAAGTGTTGAGTCAGTTGATGAGACTAAGAACGTTATTTTATGCAGAGAAATTATAATACCGTTATTTTTTAATATAGATGTTGGCAGTAAAATTCAGCGGCAACTTCCTAGTGAACGTTTTGGGTGTTTGGGCTGACGTGGGCGGCGGCGGCCCGGCGCGAGCTGCCCCGGTGGGCGGGCTGTGCTACTACCTGTCCCCGCCGGAGTCCCTCGCACACATCGCACACGACCCCGTGCACGCCCTGCTCTACGTGCTCTTCATGCTAGGCTCTTGCGCCTTCTTTTCAAAGACCTGGATCGATGTGTCTGGCTCCTCAGCCAAAGATGTGAGTTCCCAATTGTCACTTGACCTGTCTTTGCTAGGCAACCAATAGGACTGTGTCAATTGCTTAAAATTATCAATATTCTAATAAAAGCAAACCTCGTACACTGCCCATTCTTAAAAATGTGCAATAAATTCTTACCTATTAATTGAAACTTATTAATATAGTATTAGAATAATCAAAATAATGTACACAATCAAAGACGACATAATATCTCTATTTACCTAATTATTTATTAATTATAACAAATATTATGAAAAGTTGGAAGCTGGAAGTTATATAATAGTTTAAAAATACTGACTTATAAGCAATTCAAATACTGCTCATGATATTGCATTATCTGGATTCAAACTTTGCTTATTTACAGTAAGACTTAGATACATCAAAAATATAAATAATTTAAAGTTTTTAGTTACCTATATGTCATTATGTAATGGAAAATGTTAATACATATAGTTTTACATCAAGGAACCTCTGATTATTTGATTCGGGCTTCAAGGTTCAGTGTGAATAATGAAATTAATGAAAAATTACGAGAGCTAACAGATGTCATTAAACCAATAATTTTAAGACTAAGATCTAACCAATATAATAACGACAGCTGTAGCTATCGTCACAAGCGATAAATATTATATTTATAATAACAGGTTGGGGAAAAAGTCTTTTCGCACTATAGTATGTATGAACTTGTAATACAATCTCTCGGGCTATACTGTTTGTATCTACTGCTTTAGGTATCATTAAAAGTTTAAATTTTAAAGAAGATAATTCAGATTTGATTTTGATCAGAAGCCCCAAAATTTCTATAGCAATGGGATCATGTCCCTACCTAAAATGGTACGTATATACTTTAGTTAAATGTAGTATATTAAAAAATGTTGTGAATTTTCTTAAAAGATGTGAAGAAACTTTTTCCCCAACCTATTATTATATATATGTTTTAAATCACACTTTTTAGTTCACTTATGCCAAACTGCATTAAAATGACTATTTGAATAATTACGAAATGTCGTTTAGGTGGCGAAACAACTGAAGGAACAGCAGATGGTGATGCGCGGTCACCGCGACAACTCCATGATCCACGAACTGAACCGCTACATCCCGACGGCGGCCGCGTTCGGAGGACTGTGCATCGGGGCTCTGTCAGTGCTGGCCGACTTCCTCGGGGCCATCGGCTCCGGCACTGGGATACTGCTCGCCGTCACCATCATTTACCAGTACTTCGAGATCTTTGTCAAGGAACAAGCGGAGATGGGCGGCATGAGCACACTGCTCTTCTAAGTCTCGTAATGATAGCGGCAGTCGGACCGCTGCGTTCAGCTCCGTTTTTATTGTCGTTTCTGCTCTGAATCGACATCATTAGGTGTACGTTTTCATATCTGGTAGTGTTGGATGTGAAAGCATCGTTGTACTTTATCGAAAAAATTAGATTTAAGATTTAATATTTGTTGAGTTGAAGGCAGCGCTCCTACCGGCGTAGTGTTGTGTGCGTGGCGGCGCGTGCGTGGATGATGTGCTAATTTATATGAGATGAACTTTATAATAAAAAATACTTTACAAATATGTTTTTTGTTTCTATATATTTATACTCTCAGTATTTTGAAATTTACCACCAACTTAAATTAAGCATTTTATCATAGCTTATACATAGGCATAAAGAAGTAAACTTTTTGAATCGTAGACCTGTAATATGGTACCTATATAAATTAGTGATAAAACTTTATCATAGACAATACTTGTTACTATAATAATATGTCTTAACAAACTTAGTCTACACATGTATTTTGTTTGTGTTGAATGAACATGTGTTGTTTTGTTGGGAATTTTTGTTATTGCCAGTCAATGTTTTCCTTTCAAGATGACTCGGCAACATTAGTCTAAATAATAATACCTAATTATACTATAAACATGTTAGATTGGAATTAGAAAATTCGTTGCTGCAGCATTTTTCATTTCCTTTATGATATTCTTTAAAATAAATGAAACGAAATAGTTGTGTTATATAACTTTATTCCCCTCACTAAACACTCAAATATAAGGAAAAAAAATATGATTTCCCACCAAATCTTAACAAAACATTTCACTTTCGCAACTAAAATACCATGGTAACAAAATTTATGTTTAATACAAAATAATAGAAACCAAATTCTCAAATGCAAGTTACATATCCCAAGGTAAGTTGTAATGAGATCTCAGCAAAGATATATATTTTATGATTTTACAAATTTATTTCGCCATGACAGAGCAAAAAATTTTAATGTAGAAACATTTTGTACAACAAATTGTTTTTGAAGTTGATAAAATAAAGTATCAGTACATAATTAAGATAAGAATCTAAACCGATTTGTGTGCCTGAAAAACATACTTATATGGCACATTTATAAGAAACGGTCCCATTGGTACCCCAACTTTCACTTAGTAAAGTACCTAACAAAAACAGTAAAAATATCACAATACAAAAATCCAAAAGGTGTATCTATAGTACTTCAACAACTACTTAATTAAACTTATCTGCTGGAATTTAAAAAAGTGCAAATTCATGTTGCATTGTTTACCTTGAACGAAATGTTTTCTTGCTATTTGATTCCTTGTTTCTGGGGAAATCTAGGTTTCCTACGACAAGTGGAAAACTATCTTTCGTTTATCAATTCCTAATGGCGCGGCGTTACGTTCGATAGGTACTTTAATTTACCTAATTAATAGTTTTATGGCTCGTATTTGCTTTTTAGTTTTCGTTGGTAAAACAGTACTAAAATTACGTAAATTCATTTACCTGTGTACACTGTAAATTGGAATGAAAAATCAGGTCTCAGACTACTTTTTTTATGGGTAATTATTTTAACGTATAAATGTACCTAAATGTTGTTTATTAGGATGAATTGTTGAAATTTAATCTAAAGCACGAGATTATAACGGACGTCGGCTAGTGATTTAAAAATACAAATCAAAACTAAATTAATTTCGACCATAAGAAGAAAGTTATATAGACTCAACGGCATACCCTTTGAGTCTATATAACTTTACTGAAAATATAACGTCCCTAAATTAGTAGAATTTAACATATATCGTACTGATACAATAATATGATTATGAATACATTTACACATAATGGCCAAAAAACGCGTTATTACTCCCATTACACTTTAAATTATCCTTTCACATTGCTACGTTGGGTCCAAGTTGAATAGTTTGAAATGAAAAAGTTTGTCCGTCACTAATATCCAGTTTGCAAGCAGCCTATTGAATTGTCAGCTACACCAGGTACGTCCTATTTACATCGGAGATTCATTAGATATTTTATTAACATAAGATTTATCAATAATTTCCTGCAATATAAACTAGGAAACTATCTAGAAACAAAACCTATTATATTATATGTTTTAATGCATTCCTATATTCTTTTTTGAATAATATTATTATAGATTCGTACGAGTTTTTTGAAATAAATTTGTGCGAGAATTTGGTGCACAGATACAAAATTAGACGGCGAGTAATCGAAATTTCAAATTTTTAACGTACGCGACTGTGATATATAATTCCATCAATAAATACTTCATGAAAAAAAAACAATATTAACAGATTTTTAGGAAATAATAACATTCCGCGTCGATGTTATTATTTTTCAACTCCTTGCATTGACTTAAATAACTCTATCTGTATTTTTATGTTCTATTATTCACATTAAAATGCTAAATTATTTCTAAGCAATTCAACATCAAAATTTTAAATGATATACAAATGTGAAAAGCACTTCATAGCTGAATACTTAGCTAACTTATGTATTTACAAAGCTAGTTCTAAGGAATCAATTTCGAAAGGCTGTCATATGCTTTTTATAATAATTGGTGTTTATACATCATGCATTGATTTTTACAAATAAAAATGGTAATATAAAAGGAACTAAACAAAATTATAATGGAGAAAACATTTATTATATTCAACAATATTATACCCGTGATAAAAGAAACAAAGTATAAAAACATTGCCAATCATGGGACAGTCTTAATTGCCTGAAAAACAATTTAAAACAGGGATAGAAATTAATATTCTCACAAACTATTCAGATTTTGTTAATGCATCATATTATAATAATAAATAGTGCGTGTTCTCGAACAAACAAAAAAAAATTAAAATTTAACAAAGATAACAAAAAATTTAGACGGCACACACCAACTGCGCAAGATAACATTGACTGGTTAAAACTAAGTTTAACTATCACTTCAGAACTCGCTAGGTTAATCAATTTGTACATGCATATAATAGCACTTAATTATTTTAAATCTACTACTTCAACTTATGATTAAAATGGTAATTTAGAATCGTAAACTCAATGTTAGTTTAACCATAATGAAACAGCATCGAGGCTCCATTTCAACTCTCCATTTTTACACAAAGAAAGCACTTTTCGTTTATTCATGTGCAGAGAACAATGATATTTGCATGAATTCACATTTAGCGTATTTAGGACGCTCTTGTGTTCGGCAACGCACATTGTTTACACAGGCGTCTATGTAGAATACGTTTACGTAAATTCATTCTGTAAAATTTAGGCACAAAAACTATTTACATGAGATAAGCTGAACCCAAACATATTGTCAATTTCATGTATGTTTTCAACACTTTAGATTTGTAATTTTTCAGTTTTTCCTGGGGCCTTTTGTTTCTTATTCATAAGTGTGAAAAACGCAAGCAACATTTTCATCAGCCTCACACGTGCTTGCGGCCAAATCGCGGGTTAGGCAACTGTTTCGATTTCTTCTTTTATAACAGGTGGCTGTTCCGGGGAAGAGATTGCTTTGGGGGCTGTATTTGCATAAGGCATCGTCTTTAACTTTCTCGCCTCTCGTCTCTGTTTCTTCTGTTGCATTACGAGCCTTAATTGTTCTAGTTTGCACTTTGTCTTTGAGTTTTCAATGGCTAGAGCTTTAGCTGTGTCGCATTTCTTGCATATTTCATCGGGGGTCTTAGTGACGCAACTGGCGCAGGCGACAGGAGCGAGTCTAATGCACTGACAGTGTGTCAGTTTGCATGAACAGTCTTTTTTGTCGGTGGATGTGGAAGGTAGGTGACCGTCGCATTGTCCATATAAGCATGAAGGTTGACTGCACCCTACACATTTGGTTTGTTCTTCAGTACTAGCACAGGAGTGACTGGGATCCTTCTGAAAACATAATTTATAGAAACAATATTATGAATACTCCTTCATATATTATTCATTTCATTTCTGTACCCCACAAAGCAGTTAAAATTTGATGTAACTAAACCAATTTATTTTCAGTGTTTCAATTTTTAATTTCCTCTGGATTTATAATTTTTATTATTATTTTAAACTTCAAATATGTAAATTTAGTTACCTGAGCTAAAGCAATAGGTGGAGTTGCACATAATAAATCATTCAGAATATGTATAATTGTAGATATATCTCTCTTTGGTCGTCCATATCTAGAACAAACAAAATTATTGATGAATCACGGCACAATATGCTGAACAAGCATAAATCGCTTTGCAACCGTTGATACCTTAAGAAAATAAGAACAAAAAATTATTAAATACTCAAGATAAGCAAGATTTTATTTTTAATATTACATCAGCACAGATACATTAGTTTATTTAAATTCTTTTGGCATAGACAGTTATTCTATCAAGACAACCTCTCTGCTAAGTGTTTAACAGAGCCCATAGGCATCAAAACTTGAAAGGTGTCACTGTGCTTGAAAGTTGGAAGGCTTAATTAGATATAGTAATCTTCTAATTATAATTTTTACAGATTTGATTTTTATTACATGATGTTATTCATTGTGGAAGTAATTATGAACTTGAGTGAATTAGTATAACTTACATTTAAAAAATTGTTACTTATCTGCAGAGTTGAACTCTGCACAGTCATTGTTTGAAATGAGTTTGCAAGTTTGAACAAATCTTATATGATATCAGGTTTGTACTAGTGAACCTGCACAGATAGGTACCATCAACTTGTCTGTTTCTTCCACACAGTATACATAGTTGCTAGTTTGAAGGATAGCCATTATTTTACACAATTGATACATAATCCTGTTATCTGAGTCGACTATTATCAAAGCCGGCAATGTGACTTTTGGACAATTATTGGTAAATCAGAAAAACGAATTATTGACTTTGTATTCCATTGGCAGTCACAAAACTCTTCTGAACTATCTTAGATAAATAACAGGTTAAGTATTAACCTTTATTTAATGTAGGTTTTGAACCATATTCTTTGAAGGAGACGATTATATTCAAATCAATCTGTATTGACATATCAATAACATTTTTTTGTCCAAATGCACAGATTTGCCACCTTTGATAATAGACGACTCATCTATCAAACGGCCATAAACATACGCCCAGATTCTGATATCATAAACTATCAACCTATAATTTAAAATATAGCTATATAAGTAATATTCACCTGTCCTGAAGTGCAGGATTGAGCGTTCCTGAGAAAGTTCCTGAATATATTCCTTTGCCATGATGTTTCATGGACTCTATCACAGCACCAGGGCCAATCTTGGACCGCATAGTCTCTTCGGCAGTTCTGAGATCAATTTTGTTTGTTAACACTTCCTTTGACAACTTTTTCAGTTTCTGAGTCAAATTCTTTGAGGCCTCTATTAGTGCTTTAGTATCTACTGTGGGTGTGGGCAACACTCTAGCAGGCTTTTTTGGCGCATCAGGGGGTCTGAAGGATATTTGTTTAGACGTAGAAGGAGTGGCTTGATCGTCGGCATTGCTGTTGCTTGGCTGTAGTATAAGTTTCCTTGGGTTTGTTATATATGGTTCTGTTCGAGATGTTGAAGGTTGAGCTGCTATATTATCTTGTCTAGATTGCATTCTCTTCTTGTGTTTGTTTACAACAGACTGCATGAAGGCTCTTTGTTTATTTTGTCCTATGGGATGTTTAAATTTGGAAGTTTTATGAAGTAAATATTGGAATCTCTTATTTTTCAATGGCTCATTTAAACTCTGAAAGGAAGGCAATGTGCCTGTGTTTGATGCCTGTCCATGACTAGTAGTTGCCAAATTTGAAATCTCTCTATCCAACATACATTCATCTTGGTCTCCAAACAAGCCTTTGTCTACAGCACTGTTGAAGAGATTTTCCATAGGATATTCATCTATTGTACTCTCAGCAAGAAACGAGCTTTGGTCAGTGAAATTGTCATTGTCATCACTAAATGAACTATCAGATGCATGTGATGATGTTGAAGGACATGCTTTATCAGTCATACCACTTGTTGATGGGACAGGTTCACTATTTGATTTGTTTTGTGATAGTAACTCCAGTAAATTACTTTTAACAGAATTAACAATTGACATATCTCTAGTTTCTGTTGTAGGTGTAGCAGAAGTATCAATAGGACTAGACACCATGTTGGAGAGTGATTTAATTGGTGATTGGTCATTTTCTACAGTTATGTTCGACAAATCTGGTATAGTACAGTTAGTTCCGTCTAATGATTCAGTTTTGTCATTTTTTGCTTCTGTTTTTGTAGCATTTGCATATTTCTCTTCAGCCATAGAGCGATATAGATCAAAGGCATTCTGTAATAACTCTAAATCATGTTTTTGGAACACATGTGTTTGTAGATCAGGATTACTTTTTTCTTTTTCAGGACTGTTGGTCTCTGGCTCAGATTTTTGTGTGTTATTTTGATGGTTAGAATCCTTACTATCCTTATTATCACTTGCTGCCTGCTGAGAAGTTGAAGAGGTTTTTGCAGCTGCAGAATTCCTTAAAGATCTAGGACAAGAACTGGAGTGTAGGGTAGATAGCTGAAGTTGTATCAACATCATGTGATCTCCCAAGCGCATTGTCAAATTTAATGGTGATTTACCACTCAAGAAATCATTGACTTGGGTGTCATTCAAGGACTCTAATGCTTGCATCACTGTATTCTCGGGTCTTTGACTCTGAAAATAACATTTCTATAATTTAGTTGATGAATTTCATTAGTTAGTAATGAAACA
Organism: Bombyx mori; assembly: GCF_030269925.1. Lineage (NCBI taxonomy): Eukaryota > Metazoa > Arthropoda > Insecta > Lepidoptera > Bombycidae > Bombyx > Bombyx mori. The sequence continues at coordinate 3,670,684 of NC_085128.1, forward strand.
TGCTTTTGTTCATAGATAAATGAACACTGATTAGGTTCACGTTGTTTTGAAACACGTGATAATGGCAAGTTATTGTGACGAAATGTCTCACCAGCAATCCGGTCTCGACGCTTGGTAGTAGGATGACCCGCGACCCGTCCATCAGTCCATTTTCTTCCAACGTGCCGTCCCTCAATTGTCTGCGAAGATAAAACGCAAGTCAATACACCATCAGACTGACGCTGATGCGTCATCGTATCGACATATTTCCGTGATATGTTTGACAATAGATGTTTGGCGTCTACTCTATAGGGCTCACCTCTCGCGATGTAGTAAGCATATTCGATCCTTTGACACCTTTAGTTTCTTTGAAACTAGTTTCTTTAGATGCTCGACGGTGCTTTTGCCGTTCAAACTCACGGAAAAATTACCACCCGTGGTGGTATGTATATTCAAAGTTATGTCCGTGCTTTGGGTAGAGCCACACCCGTACACTTCGGTTCCAGTAGCACGTTCCATATTTTACACATGTATTACACTACAAATTATAATAAATCAACAAAAAACCACACACTAGTTAACTAAGATTACACAGCTATTTTATTGCAGAATAGAAATAACAGGGTCACGCCAGACCCCCAGTTTTTTGATGTGGCCGTCGTCGGTGTGACCAATTTTATCGCGATATCCCGTTAATTTTTTTTCATAACAGCTGATACGATATTCTACGATCCTTTACACTGTCTTCAATTAAAACAAGAAGGATTTTATGTTTGTTATATGGCTTAAGTGTTACGATTATAAAAGTATTTGGAAAAAAAGATAGTTATAAATATAATATTTAAATAATAAAAAATTTAAAAAAGTGAAGCTTAAATTATTTTTATGATTTTTTGGGAAATCTGTGAAAATAGAAACGGTATCTACGATCCATTGACGTCACACGACGCCCATCGTTCATATTTGGCGGGAAATACAAATAAATGACTAATGATTATTGAAGTTTCTTTCACGTGAGGCTTACTCTCTTAAATGATACATAGGTATGCCTTAAGATTTTTTAAATAATATATTTACCAACTGTACTAGGTATGTCATACAAAAACAAAACCAGCTTTTAAATAGTCACGTAGGCTTCCTATAGACTTAAACAATAATACTTAAAGACTAATTATTTAAGCAATAATGCCAAATCCATTGGTACCAAATTTTGGTATAGACACCAACTTAATATGTAGTTAAATGTGATATATCAAGTAGGTATTTTGTTTCAGTGTTTATAAGATAAATCATATTATTAAATTTTAACGAAAAATGAAATTTTCGTATTAAATCTTTAAATGTAATCGAATCTTAAGAGGTAAACTCCAAAATATTAATTGGTTCTGGACTTTTGTCTTTAAGCTCCGAGATTTATGAGAATCGGACAGTAAATTTAACTCGAACGCTTGCCTATTTAAAGACGCCTAGCTAATTGGACAATTTACTGTATTTTTTGAACTTCACAAAATTTGGCTTTAGAAATTTCATTATTATCTACACCACTTAATTGATGATGTCGATATTTGCGTGTTCATTGTTGAAATTGTGGTGATGTTCACCCATAGAAATAGCCCACTGAGTTTCTCGCCGGATCTTCTCAGTGGGTCGCGTTTCCGATACGGTGGTAGATTCTGCGAAGCACCGCTCTTGCTAGGACCAGTATTAGCAAAACTCCGGCTTGAGCCCCGTGAGCTCACCTACACATCAAGGAAAAGCTGAAATAGCCTCTCAAGGCTATCAGCATAGGTACGAAAAAAAAGGTGACGTTGGTTTTCTATAGAGTGCAACACTGTCTACGTTTATATTGAACAAGTGATTAACTATGTACTGAACCAAAGACAACGTCAGACCACAAAGATTAAGCACTACTAAATTTTTTTGTCGAATCAAAGAAATCTGTTTTTTATGATTGAAGGATTACTGGTGGCTCGGAGGCCTTTCCAACTTCACCAGGAGAGGTGGGCCAGCAAAGGCTCAGCCCGGAGCCGGAGGGATTTGCTGCCCGAGCGCCTCCGAAGGAGACCTAATAACTCAAGAACAATTGCTTCGCGAATGACTCAAAGAAATCACGGACCTCGCAGTGTGCTTAGTGCGAGTTTCTTAACGTTCTCGATAGCGTAAAGTTAATCCAATTTTGTATGCAGTTGGAACAGCGCCCCTAGCGCCAAACCAACGCAAACGATCCCATTCCATACAAATATGAGCTAACTTTTACGCTATCGAGAACGTTAGAAAACTCGTACTAAGCACACAGATCTTTTGAAATATCTGGATCCACGGAGAGACTTCGGTTCTGTCTGTGTTTCATACTGTACGTTCTATGAGGAGTATCGTTCGAGATGACCTCTTTAAATCGTTTTTACCAGCGCACCTTCCGCCAGCGGAGCAGAGCTCATCCATACCACCTGGAACCTCTGTGTTCTTCAACAGAGCGTTTCCAGAGAACGTGTTTGCCACGTACGATCCGGCTTTAGAATGAATGAATCTCCACTGAGTTTCTCAATCGCTATAATACGTCCTTTAAACGATGTTTGCGGAGAGCTCTTAGTAGTATGCCGGGGCTTAGCTGTGCCCCTGGCATTGCTGACGTCCATTACACACAAGAAGTTTATGTACTGGCGTAGACCGGTAAGCACGCTGTACCCTGGTTATCAACCGATTGCTCTGGTCCTCGAAAAACTTCGTACAGAAACGAGACTGTCGACGATTTGCTACCAGAAGGTTCTTGGTTACTTTGGTCACATTGCTCGGCGGCCACCAGACAACCTTGAAAGATTGACTGTGGTGGGCAAGGTAGAAGGGAAAACACCCGCCGGCCGGCAACCAAACCGTTGGTCAGATCAGATAACTGCGCTCACTGGAATATCTGTTGCGACCGCCCTGAGAGAAGGCGAAAACCGAAGCAAATGGAAGCTGATGGTACAAAGAGCCACGAAAGGCTTTCAGGGACACGACCTTTAGCAATGAAATATTCCACTAAGAAGAAGCTTTGGTCCATGGACACCAAATGCCGCTCATCGATTACGATACGATTTAGTGGTCTGAAGTCATTCTTAATGACGTTTGGTTACATACGTTTTCGTAAAATAAAACAAATATTGATCTTCCCTCAACCGGTTTTATTCACCCCAGCACCCGCATATCGAATAAAAACCAACATAAAACTTAACGACTATCACAGCAAACTGTTGCAACAAACACTTTTAGTGATTTGGTACATGAGGTTAGTATCATACGATCGACTCTATTCAAACTGTTTTTAAATATTATTTGTGTCCAAATTTATTACTTTAATAGAAATAAATCCAAAAATAATCAACAAGTATAACGTAAAAGGATAATCTAGTTATTACATTTTTAAGAGTACAATACATGAGTTTGAGATATTTAATAGGTCATGTAATTTTTATTAAAATAAATTATAATATTAATGTAACATTAACATTTTCACACGTCTTTACAACTGAATATATGTTTCATAACATGTCTCTAACATGCTTTTATTAGCTTGGTATATATATAACGGAATCTTTGTAAGTCATTTTCATAAACTACTTCAAGACGTCCTAGGGAGTAAAACTGTTTAAGTAAACTAAAAATTATGCAGACGCATCAAGAACGCGTCACGATGACAATATAATAAAAAAACACAAAATAACATTCTGAACAATATCAACAGGATAAAAAAAAAAAGATGAACTTACTTAATTCTTAGTTCGGTTTGCTATTTAAAAGGTTTTATTATTATTTTTAAACTACCTTTATCTAATTTTATACTTAAACGCGTATTAATGTAATTGTACACAAGTGGCGGAAACGGGACCTGTCCCTCTTGTGGCTGCGCGTAGATCACGGGGGCCGTAGCCGAATCTACGCGTGCCTGTACAGGTCCCACAGCAGTGATGCAGGTTCAGCTCTGTTTGAGCATGTGCAAGAGGGGACTAACCGCGTGCTTGAGCAGTACCCATCTGCGGAGGTGGTGGTTCTTGGAGACTTTAACGCTCACCACCAAGAGTGGTTGGGGTCCAGAACCACTGACCTCCCGGGTCGGACTGCCTACGATTTCGCCTTGGCCTACGGCTTCTCCCAGCTGGTGACACAGCCCACCCGTGTCCCAGATATCGAGGGGCACGAGCCTTCTTTGTTGGACCTTCTGCTGACCACAGATCCGGCCGGATACAGTGTGGTGGTCGACGCTCCGCTTGGATCGTCTGATCACTGCCTTATTCGTGCTGCCGTTCCACTCTCTCGTCCTGATCGTCGAACGACGACCGGGTATCGAAGAGTTTGGCGGTATATGTCAGCAGATTGGGATGGATTGCGTGAATTTTACGCATCCTACCCATGGGGGCGGTTCTGCTTTTCCTCTGCTGATCCTGACGTCTGTGCGGACCGTCTTAAAGACGTGGTGCTCCAGGGGATGGAATTGTTTATTCCCTCCTCTGAAGTGCCCGTTGGGGGTCGCAGCAGACCCTGGTATAACAATGCCAGCAGGGATGCTGCACACCTCAAGCGGTCCGCATACGTGGCATGGGATAATGCCAGGAGACGTCAGGACCCTAACATCTCAGAGGAAAGGCGGAAATATAACGCCGCTTCCAGGTCCTACAAGAAGGTTATTGCCAAAGCGAAGTCGGAGCACGTTGCTAGAATTGGCGAGCGACTGAAGAGCTATCCCTCTGGGAGCCGTGCTTTCTGGTCGCTCGCCAAAGCTGCAGAAGGAAACTTTTGCAGGTCTAGTCTCCCACCACTACGCAAGTCCGATGACAGTCTGGCCCATAGTGCGAAAGAGAAGGCTGACCTTCTGGTCAAACTCTTCGCCTCGAACTCGACTGTGGACGACGGGGGTGCCACACCACCGAACATCCTCCGGTGTGATAGTTCCCTGCCCGAGATCTGCTTTACACAGTGTGCAGTCAGGCGGGAACTCCGACTCCTGGACGTCCATAAGTCGAGCGGGCCAGACGGCATCCCTGCAGTGGTTCTGAAAACGTGCGCCCCTGAGCTGACGCCTGCGCTAACGCGTTTGTATCGCCTCTCTTATTGCACTAACAGGGTTCCGTCTTCATGGAAGACTGCCCACGTCCACCCTATCCCCAAGAAGGGTGACCGGTCGGACCCATCGAGCTATAGGCCTATCGCGATAACTTCCTTGCTTTCCAAGGTGATGGAGCGAATAATTAATATACAACTCCTGAAGTATCTGGAGGATCGCCAGCTGATCAGTGACCGACAGTACGGTTTCCGTCACGGTCGCTCAGCTGGCGATCTTCTTGTATACCTTACTCACAGGTGGGCTGAAGCCTTGGAAAGCAAGGGCGAGGCTCTTGCTGTGAGCCTTGATATCGCGAAGGCCTTCGACAGGGTCTGGCATAGGGCACTTCTATCGAAGTTACCATCTTACGGAATCCCCGAGGGTCTCTGCAAGTGGATCGCTAGCTTTTTGGATGGGCGGAGCATCACGGTCGTTGTAGACGGTGACTGTTCTGATACCATGACCATTAACGCTGGCGTTCCACAAGGTTCGGTGCTCTCCCCCACGCTTTTCATCCTGTATATCAATGACATGCTGTCTATTGATGGCATGCATTGCTATGCAGATGACAGCACGGGGGATGCGCGATATATCGGCCATCAGAGTCTCTCTCGGAGCGTGGTGCAAGAGAGACGATCAAAACTTGTGTCTGAAGTGGAGAACTCTCTGGGGCGAGTCTCCGAATGGGGTGAATTGAACTTGGTTCAATTCAACCCGATAAAGACACAAGTTTGCGCGTTCACTGCGAAGAAGGACCCCTTTGTCATGGCGCCGCAATTCCAAGGAGTATCCCTGCAACCTTCCGAGAGTATCGGGATACTTGGGGTCGACATTTCGAGCGATGTCCAGTTTCGGAGTCATTTGGAAGGCAAAGCCAAGTTGGCGTCCAAAATGCTGGGAGTCCTCAACAGAGCGAAGCGGTACTTCACGCCTGGACAAAGACTTTTGCTTTATAAAGCACAAGTCCGGCCTCGCATGGAGTACTGCTCCCATCTCTGGGCTGGGGCTCCCAAATACCAGCTTCTTCCATTTGACTCCATACAGAGGAGGGCCGTTCGGATTGTCGATAATCCCATTCTCTCGGATCGTTTGGAGCCTCTGGGTCTGCGGAGGGACTTCGGTTCCCTCTGTATTTTGTACCGTATGTTCCATGGGGAGTGCTCTGAGGAATTGTTCGAGATGATACCAGCATCTCGTTTTTACCATCGCACCGCCCGCCACCGGAGTAGAGTTCATCCATACTACCTGGAGCCACTGCGGTCATCCACAGTGCGTTTCCAGAGATCTTTTTTGCCACGTACCATCCGGCTATGGAATGAGCTCCCCTCCACGGTGTTTCCCGAGCGCTATGACATGTCCTTCTTCAAACGAGGCTTGTGGAGAGTATTAAGCGGTAGGCAGCGGCTTGGCTCTGCCCCTGGCATTGCTGAAGTCCATGGGCGACGGTAACCACTCACCATCAGGTGGGCCGTATGCCCGTCTGCCTACAAAGGCAATAAAAAAAAAAAAAAAAAAAAAAAAAAAAAAAAAAAAAAAAAAAAAAAAAAAAAAAAAAAAAAAAAAAAAAAAAAAAAATGGAGAATAAACTTTTTTATTCGTATCTCAAATCAAATTCAACTATTCGTAACAGTGACATGGACATGGACATGGAGGGTCCTGAGTATATCATTTAAAAAAAAAGAGCAAATATGTTACATCACTCGTTGCGTGTGAGTACGCACGAGTACGTACGTAGGTGACGAGCGTCGCACGCATGCGCTGTGTGTACTGCATCTTATTCCAAAAAAAATTGTCACTTTAAAAAATTAACACTGAGATTATAGTGTAGAATGGTTATAACCTTATCAATTTAATAACTATTTCAATTGAATGATGTACATAATGAGTACTTTTATGTATTTAAATATAATTTTCAAGATTAAAAATGTTATTAATTATATTATATATTTTTTGATATATACAATTAACGGTTTGTTTATCTCTTAAATAGTCTATAAATGTAACAAAGTAAAGTTGATAAAATATGTTATTATCATGATCGAATATATCACATAACAAATCACAAATAAAATATGATTAATAAATCAACAATATACAATAATTGTAAATAAAGTAACATTATTTCAGTTACTGAAACATTAAATTCAATTTATTAGACTTTTGCAATTATACAGTCAAGCTGCCTGAGTCTGGATCCCGAATTGATAGGGATATGATTTTAAGCTCACACTAACCACAACAAATTACTACAAACCATCTAAATATAATACTAATAATATCCTGATGGTTATAGGTAATAAACCCGAATGTGCTGTTTTGAGACACTGGGTTCATATACATATACCAGGTGCCTCAAAGCAGCGCAGATTTATGAATTAAATGTTTAAATGTTTTAATTGCTAATTTTAATTTTAATTTTAATTTTACTAACATAGTTCTAAGTATTATTCTACTTACAACATATGGACTTAAGAGGGTCTGAATTAAATGAATTTTATTTTTATTTTAAATAATTGTGGAACATTTTTTATTTAATTTAGAAGTAAATTTGATGTGTTCTGAAAAAATAAACTCGACAATTAAGTGTGAGCTTAAAATGCTGTTCCTACCATCAAGTCCGGTTCCGGTTTCAGACGGCTTATATTTTTGGTTTTAAATATTTGCTAATCGAAATTATTCAGCTAACGTATCATAAACTGTGGTGGTACCATAAACATAAGGTGTGTGTGATTATGGAAACAAAAGTATTTTTTTCATTGCGACACAGTGCAGTTACATTTTTTTTATAGCTAGTGCATCGCCACGACCTTCCTGTCAAACAGGCAGCATAACTATTTAGAGGTACTCATTTACTTTTTTTTAAATATTTTGCACTGAGAAATTTGTTTGCGGTTTGAACGCAACTACCCAAGACATTAATGAATGTAAGTAAACAAGCTACTTTAATACTTGTACATATCGAACATGTCTCAGTGAGAACTGAACACATAGTTGTACTATCAGTGCGCAACCTTGAACATTTGTCTTGACACCGCTGAACTGTAAGGGTGTTATTAGTCACAAAATGTTTTTCATTTAAATAACAACCACAAATGAGATATACAAAAGTTACATGTCTCTATGACTCAATATGATTATTTTTCCTCAATACCAAATTCCTTAAATGAAATTTTAAAAGAATACAAGAAAATCTTGCAGTTACATAGTAAAGATTATGTAGTATTTATTTTATTCATTAAGGACTGTCATGTGTTCTTCTTTTGGCATTTCCATAGATGTTTTATGTTAAACAATTTCGTATGTATGTAATCATACTATATGTCTATATTATCGACGAGTATTGTGACCTACTTAACTGGACTCAAGTCAAAACAAGTGTAAATAAAAAATGAAGTTCTAGGATACAAATATATATGCTTATATGTATAAGAGAAACGCCACCATTTTTGGGTATAAAGTTAATTAAAAATTGTTACAGCGCTCAATTCTTGAGTCCATAATATTTTATTATAAAATAAATAAAAAAGAAACATGATTAACCTTAACAACAAAAGACAAATAAACATTCTATATTTTCCTTCCATCACAAAAATGTCATATCATATTAATTTCATATAATTAAAATGTTCTGGTCATGTTACTACTACCTTATTCATAAACTAGAACAGGTCATAGGCCGAACGATTTCTCGTTACGATTAATCGTGAAACGATTGATCGACGATCTCTGCCCGACCGCCGGTGGACGCGATCCGCTCGTGATAGTTTCGTTGTGATCATGTGTGATGTTGTCTTCAATACAGTAAGTGATGGTTCAAGTTGTTTTATATTTAGTGTCGCGCAGATGGCATGCTCATTGTGTTGAGCAGGTATCAATGGACGATGCGAATACTGCCACTGACACTGGAGCATCGATATCTTTTTACAATGGCAACCCTGGCGTAGGGCGGCATGCCCAGTTCCTATCAACCGTTAACACCTTGGCATAGTTTATGAATAAGAATGAATGAATGAATGAATGAATGTTAAATCTAAATATGATAATTACGATTCCGTTCGATCACGATCCGAACTCTTGCGTCTCGGCGTCGATCTCTTCGAAGACGTATCCGCCGCGGCCGTCCATCTGTAGGTAGTGGTCGTGGTGCTTCCACAGCGACTTGCGGTGCGAGACGGTGAACAACGATATGCCCATCTGTGTTCAAAATAATCAAAATAAAAAATATTTTATTTACAGTACATACGAAATTTTAAAAGCGAATGTCTGAATCTGAAAACATTAGAATATCCAAGAAATCATAGGAAGCAAATTTATTTTACTGGGATATATTCAAAGGTGTTGATTTATAAAACACCTTATATGCAATTCTCAATAATTACATCCATACTGTAAATAATATTAATGTTTTACTCAATAAATTGATTCGTGTTTTCGAGTATATTTTGTAATTCCTATATTTGTATCCACATCAGAAGAGATTTTTTTTTTTATGAAGAATGATTCTGATAATATTTTTGTTAAGTCATTCTGAGCAAGTTAGAAGGCCAAAGATGCTTAATTTTTATTTTTTATAAACTACTAATTAATTACCGTTAAATTATACTAATAAACTAAAACTAACTTATTATTTATTGTCTATACTATTAGGGAGTCCAACACTCATATAAATATTAGTCTATCCATTAAGTACATGTATTTTCTACACGGATACCAATTTTCAGGTCAATCGGATGCATGGTTCAGTAGTTATAACGGAACATCCGTAAAAACCACTGTAGATTTATATATTAGTATAGACTAGTTGTCTCCTGGTAGTCGAAATTCGACTATAACTAATGGAAATTATAAGTTTGTACACTATTATGGTTCTATTCTCAAAGACTATTAAATACTTCTTTAATCACAGATATCGTCAAAACTACACTTTAGATTAATATTTATTAATAAATAGAAAACAATATTTAATCTATTCTCAATTTGACAGACTATAACTGACAGACCGCAAAGAAAAGTTTGACAATAAACAAATAGTATGCATGCGTGTGTGCGTCAAATACATGGTAGTGTGTGTCATGTTTTTTTTATTGATTTAATGTATTTTTTAGGCATAATTTAAAAAAATATTAACATTCTGCACTCCTTCTCTATATTCCTTATAAGTGTGAGAAATTTCATACTCCTCCGTCCGCGCAATTTTCGTAAAAAGAGATAGGTACAAAGTTTTTCCTTCACATATTAATATATAGATAACAGCTCATTTAGGAGTTGAGTTGGGAGACACACCTCTCTGCAGTACTGGTACATCTGTCCCTCGACGTCCACGGACACGGCGCTGGTGCACTCGTCCAGTATGGCGAACTGCGGCTCGTGGTAGAACAGACGCGCCATCTGCGGAGACACGACGCTTTGTAACACACAACACATCGTTTTTCCGCATTAAAACTGTATAATCTCAAAGCTTTTTTTACTGGTGGTAGGACCTCTTGTGAGTCCGCGCGGATTGGTACCACCACCCTGTCTATTTCTGCCGTGAAGCAGTAATGCGTTTCGGTTTAAAGGGTGGGGCAGCCGTTGTAACTATACTGAGACCTTAAACTTATATCTCAAGGTGGGTGAAGCAATTACGTTGTAGATGTCTATGGGGTCCAGTAACCACTTATACCAGGCGGGCTGTGAGCTCGTCCACCCATCTATAGCAGTCGCTCGTGTACTGACGGCGATTCTCTGCTTCTCGCCGCCGGAGAGCACGTCCATCCAGTCCTCCACGGCGTCCCAGCCGCCGTCGCGCGCCGCCAGGTACTCCAGCTGCACGATGCGCAGGAAGCGGCCCAGCTGCTCGTCGGAGCGCCCGCGCCGCACCATCTCCTCGCGCGTTTGCGGGTATATCACCTGCTCGAGACAAACGCGCATTACTATACGTATACAGTATATGCGGTTTGCATAATGTGAACACTAGGAACAAACATAGGCTTGCGTTGCCGGCGGCTCGAATTAAAAAAATAAGCAACTCTTTTATGTTGCTGGGTGTACAGCTTCTCAACAAGATCCCAATAAACGTTCAATTACTACCTGTTCATAGATTTAAGAAAACTGTCAAGGAACGTTTGTGCAACAAGGCATATTATAAAGTTAAGGATTATTTACTAGATGGCACTACGTGGGAATGAGGCGCTCGCTCCTGGCCTTTTCATTTTTCATTATTATTATTATTATTATTTTAATTGTATTTTTTGACTTGTTTTTTCGTTTATTGTAAATATTTTTACTTCTTTAAAAAAAACAAGTAAATATTTGAGAAAAAACAAAAAAAAAGCCCGCTGAGTTTGTTTCGCCGGTTCTTCTCAGGACTGTGGGCTTTTTTTGGAACCGGTGGTAGAGTTAACATTGTTATTTATATTTTGACATTAAACAAGTGTGTTATACTGACATCTAAGTTGAAATAAATGATTTTGAGTTTGAGTTTGAATTTTGATACGATTATACTTAAGTTGTTCTGTATTAACATTAAACATACCATAACGGGTCAAATGACCCATTTTGAAATTTTGCAATGAAAATGCACATATCTTTTTGCTTTTGCGCATTTGACTTCATGACTTTTTCTTACCACTTGATCTACAGGTATTATAACTATTTCTTTTTGTTTTGTTTTATTTTGTTTATTTTGAGTTGTCGTATACTGTTATTTACCCGCTATGGTAGAAAAAGGGAACCAGTCAGTGTTGGTATGATTAGCGTTAATAAACCCTGTTGACCATCGTACTCGTTTAGAAAATCGTAGTCATAAATGTCGAACCACTTTCACATCGGGTGACCCTTAAAAAGAATAATCATCATCATCATCATCATCATCATTCTTTCCTATTACCCTCTGCTGGGGTGTAGGGCTCGAATCAAACTGTTCCATTTATAAAAAGAATAATAGTTTAAAAAAACTAACATGTGCTAGAGTATGTATACAGACTACAATATTCCAGAGAGACTGGGATCCCTGTAATGCGAACGTCTTGTCTCTGAGAGGAGTCGAATGGAAGATGTTGGTATTTGGGGTCCCTGCTCCATGTGTGAGTGAAGTATTCAACGCGTGTTCTGTGTGCTTATTGCGAGTTTTTTAACGTTCTCAATAGCGTTAAAGTTAACTCAAATTTGTGGGCAGTTATAACAGCGCCCCTAGCGACAAACGTAGGCAAACGCTCCATCTCCATATAATTTAACTTTCACGCTATAGCGAGAACGTTAAAAAAATCTCGCACTAACCACCCCCGATCCATTAACGGTGCTTTTAGACACAGCCCACTGAGTTTCTCGCCGGATCTTCTCAGTGGGTCGTGTTTCCGATCCGAAGGTAGATTCTGCGAAGCACTGCTCTTGCTAGGGTCAGTGTTAGCAACACTCCGGTTTGAGCCCCGTGATCTCACCTACACACGTTAGGGCGAAGCTGAAATAGCCTCTCAAGGCTATCAGCATAGGTATGAAAAAAAAGAAACTAAGCACACTAGAATACCATCTGTCGTATACTTAAAACCAGAACGCAAAATAGTTTCCGCGGCCTGACATAATACCCAGTGATCCACACCTGGTCTCTCAAGGTCCCCAGAGTCATGTACGGTCGTTGAGGGACGTAGAAGAGCTTCCCCTTGGGGGGTTTGGTGAGGGTGCCGCCGAATATCGGCCACAGCTCGCCCAGCTGGCGGAACATGGACGACTTGCCGCAGCCGTTCGGTCCGCACACCAGCACGTTGATACCGGACCTGCGGATAAAGTTAAATATCAATATTTATGTGGGCTTAGTGAAACTGGTAGTTAATTGTAATATTAATTCTGAAATTGAAGCCTTTTCAATTTTTTTCAATGGCGATTAAAAGGGATATCCCTGTCATTTTATACAACAAACTTCAAAAGTTTTGGTCATATCCAAAATTTTAGTCATGAAAGTCTTGTGTATAAAATTAATTTTTAATAAAATTCATTCTGAGTAAGTGGATTATTGTTTAAAAAATTACTAAAAATTTAGTCCAGTGTTCCGTGACTACGAAAACAATATACGAGTACATATATTAGACATTAAAATCGTAAAAGTATTTGCAGGAACTTCTCGTTCAATGACATTGGTAGTTATATTAATATGTATTCTTTTACTATATCTTTTAATACTTAAATTCACTCATACACTTATCAACTCTAAATTCTCATCATAATAAATAAAAAATGTTAAAAAATGGCTTAATCGTCTCAGTAGTTCAACAACAGATAAAGATTACCAACGCCAACGTTTCCATCGCACCTTGAGCGTCATCGTGCTAAAAACCCTTTGCTCTCTAGTGGAGCCAACGAGGCGCTAAGTGTTAAGCGTGTAATAGTGGTGATTTATTAATTATTTAGCAAATTATAAAAGTGCACAAATTTCGGGAAATGAAAGAAAGCCGCTTGACGTGGCTTCTCAGGTTATTCCAAAAGATTAACTAAGCTCTCAGCAAAATGGTGGTTCCGTTTTACTGATCTTATCTCTTATTTCATCTCTCGGATCTTATCTCATTGCATTTAGTTTGATCCTTATTGATCACAGTCTCAAATTAATCAGCTGCATGTCGTTTCGAATCATTTCATTTTTCATTAGGCAATATTTAATATTTAAAGATTTTTATAAACTTGACACTGGCAACAAAAGCAGGGCACGACGTTATTGCTACAATAAAAAAAAAAATTAACTTACTTTACTTCGAAGGACAGCTCATCAATGAGGATATCACCGTTAGGAGTGACGAGCGGTACTTTATCGAACTTTATGATCTTATCCTGGTATATAATCCGACCGGCACCCGGAGCCAACAGCCTGGGCGGGCCTGGAAAAAGAACCATGAAATAGTAATTATCTAGTATTTTCTTGACAAGATGACCGCCGTATTCAGTGCACGGAGATAAGAGAGGTATCAAGCTAGGCGGGGCTTCTTTAAACTAGAACTAACCAAACCAATTGGCAGTCTTCAAACTGGAATCTACCAAATGGTAGTTTTTTTTTATTTAAATCTAAAGACATCTTAGCATCGTTGGTAAGTTTGTGTATTAGATTACTATGTTCGAGATTCAGTTTCGATTCTACTCGGAGATAGTCACATAGTACCGATGGAGGCTCCAAGCGGGCTTGCGCTCAAGAGCCTTCTGCGCTCTGCGTCGCGCACGTCCTAATTATTACGGCTTACTGATACTAAATATATAGATATACAGCATCTCATTACTGGTGGTAGGACCTCTTGTGAGTCCGCACGGATAGGTACCACCATACTAACTATTTCTGCCGTGAAGCTGTAATGCGTTTCGGTTTGAGGACAGCCGGTGTAACTATACTTGAGACCTTAGAACTTGTATCTCAAGGTGGGTGGCGCATTTACGCTGTAGATGTCTATGGGCTTCAATAACCACTTAGCACCAGGTGGGCTGTGAGCTCGTCCACCCATCTAAGCCATACGGTCGGTAGTGTATAGGCAAAGCGCTTCAGCGTCATCCATTTTCAGGGTTGGTTGAGTCGGATTTGGTCATATGACAACAGAAATACATTACCGTTGGCACTATGTGACGTTTTGTCGACCATGGTCCTCGAGTAGTTGCCCTTGTTGATGTCGTCCAACACGACGCGCAGCTGCGTGACCCGGGACGTGAGGCCGGCCAGCTTGCTCAGCTCGCGACCAGACAACACGATCCGCCCGATCCCCTCGGCCATCTTAACCAACATCCGACCGTACGTGTAGTAGTGCTGGAACACAAACCAATTCCGGTTAAAACATCTATTCACGTGTCTGTTTAAAATTGGACTTTACGGCGAACGGTTATAGTCGCTTTCAGACTACGCTATAATATGATACCATATAGCATATAGCTCATAACAATATCGCACACTATACATTATTATGGACACGTTCACACTCTACTCTACTATATATTATTGGCTAAGTATAGGCTGCTATACTATATGGCACTATTAATCATCTTCATTTCATTTCACTTCATATTATCATTTCTCATAAAAATAAGAATATAAATTAAAATAAGACATGACTTAAAGGTCATAGTTACCAGGTCATGAAACTGTACTGTACTATATATTATTAGCTTAGTATAGGCTGCTATACTATATGGCACTATAGCATAGCGTAGTCTGAAAGCAGCTTATAGTGCGCGCGGAACTAGCACTACGCTTTCACACAAAGCACTTGTAACGACACATGAGGCGGGAGACTCAAATATGCCCGCATTACAGTCGTAGTCATACATTGAATTGAACTTAGGCCAATATTTGATTGCTTATTTGAACAAAATCCTTAAAGAATGTATTCATAAAAAAACTGTGGGCTATAGCTATACCAACTTCATGTTAGAAGCAACATACCTTAAACCTATCGTTTTCTGTACTCGTAGTCAATAAGTTGTGGTCCTTGACGAAGAACGGCCTAGACACAGCATAGAAACCTACTGTGATGGCGATGTCTGGGAATAAAAATAATAATTAAATTTACTGTGAGTCTTTATTAACAAAAGATTTCAAGAAAATATATTATGCTTGGGTTATTTGTTGTATATTATTAGAGTCCTGACATTTAAATTTAAAAAATTTTTAATTAATAAAGTTGTTACTTTTATTATCCTGTCATATTTATTTCAATTCACAAAGTTGTTATTTTCAATTTTCAATTTTTCATTTTCTGTTTGATTTTGATAATGTTCGTAAGTAGTTGTATCGTAACATTTAAAAAAAAACATTTTGAACTTCAAATTTCCTAATCAAATTTATATTGAATATTTATTAATTTGTGCTGTAAGATGTCGTTAATTCTCTTATTTCTTTAAATAAAAAATTGAAAAAGAAATTTTTCAATATTGTACACATGCAAGCTTACAATCGTCATACTTTTTTGTAGTAATATTAGACAGACAGTCTGGCAATCAATTTTATATCTCAAACACAAAATTCTAATTATAAAATTTTGAAATTAAATTCAACAGTGTATGCAAATTAAATGTAATGAATTAATACTGTTTTGAAGTCGGTTAAAAGGGTGATTTTGGTACTTTAAATAGCCCCTTAACATTCTATTATTAAAAAATATTTTCACCTGCTACGTAAGTGAAGTCGCGGGTAAAATTTAGCGTTATCCCAAAGTAATTCCACGCGGACGAAGACGCGGACAAAATCTAGTGAATTAATAAAATGAGATTTAAAACTTACATTTAGCAATGATGTTGTCGAGAAAGCCCATGCACACTCTGAAGTTTAAGAAGTTTCTCAAATGTCTCGTCAGCTTGTAGAAACTGGCCAGTACTGTTAAGCGCTCTCTGTGATTACCCTGTTAGCGAAAAAATCTATTGAAATAAATGAACAAGCGTACATGAATGACAAAACAATTAAAAAAATCTTAATTCCGTGCACTGTTTTTGTAAAATATTAATAATTATATTTTCATAAACTAAAATATGTCCATTATATTCATGATAGTCGTGTCTATGGTTAGCTCGTTGGCCTCGGATGACGTCACAATAACTTGCATTGAATTGAATATTATAATTTGAAATAAGTGTAGTAATTAAAAACAAATAAACCCTGTTAATGATAGTTAAATTCATTTAAAATAACGATTCAGTTGGTAAGTAATATTATTCATAGTTAGAACATAATTATGAGATTGCACAGTATGGAAACTTTAGAGAAATACATAATATATGGAGTTGTTTACGGAAACTTATCAGATGTCCCATTCACAACTGTTTTTGTTTTTAGACACATTTCATATATTTTGTACGCTTTTCTTTAAAACTGGGAGAGTCAATCATTTTAACTTCGCATTATAACAAAACTGTGTCAAATGATAAAATTACTCCAAGTGTTTTGCCATATCTTTATCCATAATGCCTGAACTATCAGATCAGTTCGGATTTTTACATGTGCAATGAAAAAAAAAGTTAAATTCAGTTCATTTATTAATGAATATTTAAAATTTAATATTAATTTTGATGAAATGTTAGCTCTAGGATAGTATAATAACAATACTATAAATATAAAAATGAATTGCTGTTTGTTAGTCTCGCTAAAACTCGAGAACGGCTAGACCGATTTGGCTAATTTTGGTCTTGAATTATTTGTGGAAGTCCAGAGAAGGTTTAGATAAATATGAAAATGCTCGAAATTAAATAAAAATAACAATTTTGTTTTCCCTTTGATGTGTCCCCCGTTTTAAGTTTATTTTATACAAAAGTTTAGGTCTTTTTTTATTGATCTAGGCACTACGAAGTCTGCCGGGTCAGCCAGCTAGTAACAATATAACGTCAATAGGAAGCCACATTGTCTAACCTGATAGAAAGCAATTTCTTCTGAATTCGTGATAAGTCTGGAGTTGACGTATCTATATTCACCTTCGAGTTTCTGTTCTTGAACTGTCATTTTTGCTGTAAACAAATGAGGTAACTATCGATAAACAACGCATAAATAAATATAAAAGTTGTGAAGTGGTTGTGAATGAATTAGAATTGTCATTATTTATTGTGACAATACAGTTGTTTTTCTTTCAGGTGGAGAGTTTTTAATGTTTCAGAAGAGCATAATAATATAGACTCTCGACCAGCTTCGTTTAAAATGGTTATTGGAGTCGTTTGAGGTCACAACGCGAGTTTCTCTACCTATCTTAAGTGCGCGGTCTCAATCGTATTGAGGCATCCGGTCATCGTTCTCGTCGAACCCGTCGCTTGCGACGAAGGGCTCGACGAGTAAATTACCCTCAGACACAGCCCACTGAGTATCTCGCCGGATCTTCTCAGTGGGTTGCGTTTCCGATCCGATGGTAGATTCTGCGAAGCACGGCTCTTGCTAGGGTTCGTGTTAGCAACGTCGCCAGGATTGATTGAGCCCCGTGAGCTCACCTACTAGTTAAGGTTACGCTGAAATAACCTCTCAAGGCACTAAACTAGGTAAGAAAAAAAAAATTGAGGCACGGCTGTTCTATTCATCGAGCAGTAAGCCATTACAACTTTGCGACAAAACCCAAGGATGTGTGGATACATGGTAAATGTCTATACGGTCTCGCACAACGACTAGTAAATAACATGATTGTCAGAACGACATGCCATAAAACTAGGTTAAAATTTGATCACCTCAATGGGGCTCGTGACGAGTGTTTTTTATTTTTATTTTTTAGAGCCCTTGACGTGTCGTTCAACTGATAATTATTACCGTTTCGTATTAAGATTTCGTTTTTTTTCCCCTACCTATGCTTGATAGCCTTGAGAGGCAATTTCAGCTTCGCCTTAACGTGTAGATGAGCTCTCGGGGCTCAAACCTGGCGATGTTGCTAATACGAACCCCAACAAGAGCCGTGCTTCGCAGAATCTACCACCGGATCGGAAACGCGACCCACTGAGAAGATCCGGCGAGAAACTCAGTGGACTGAAATGATCCAATGAAATAAACAAATATATAGCAGTATGTACAGTGTACCTGTTGGTTTCCGCAAGTGTGTTAGCAACACCCCCGATACCAGGAGGTAGGCCACCATAATTCCGGGCGTCTGAAACATAAATATAATAATAGATCAATTACGAATTATTTCTGATATTAAAATGATAAGCACTCCGAATTTAGAATCTCCTTCTTTATATGAAGTCTGTTAATTAACGAATTCTAATCATTTTATCAGTATTTTCCACATATGTATTTATTTGTTTGTGGAAGATTTCCACTAGTAGATTTCTACTAGTTTCCATTAGTAGTGTAATACTTTTTTGTAATGACGGTCTATAAAATTAGAATCTCGACAGAGGTGTCAGCTATGACTGGCCAAATTCTTCGCTAATGGCAAAAATCTGAAGGGTAATGTCACCAAAAGCACAGGCATTAGATAAGAAGATGGGACGACGACTTAAGGTTGGAATTGGAACCTGTCTGGACGAGAGTAGCTTCTGAAAATAATTATCGGTCAATGCAATGGCCTGTGCTACAACATGCTAATAGAGGATATAAAAATGAAAATCGTGCAACGTAATTATAGTAATAAACGGGTTTTTGTAGTTAATACTTATGTTTTTCCGGAACACAGGGGAAAATCTTAGGGTAGTTCTGTAATACTTATTTCAGAGCTATTCTCTAACGACAAAATTCGTTGGAATTTACAATTTTATAATTCAAGGTCGCAATGATATGGTAAGGATAAATATAAAGATGCGAATATAGAATCGACATTTTAAACAAGTTTTGCAACTTTTCGAAATAAATAATATTTCGTCACTCACAGATGCACCCAAGTTCACAGTGAGCCTGTACAAGTATATTGCGATATCCAGGAGCGGTTTGCTGATGTTGCTGTATAGATCGACGACGGTTTCACAGAACCTGTCAATGTCAGTTGTCAAGAGCTGATCAGCGTTCGATATCCGATTGTCTAAGTTCGTCACTTGGTAGTATGTGAAGCCTCTGCAAACAAATTATAAGCATTTGAGCGATCTGATCATTAAATTAGCAGCAGATAACGAAGTATTATTATGTAGTTAAGGTGTTTTCACGAACAGCCTCCACGATGTAGGAATAATAATGTACCTACGATAAAAAATCAAGACCGCAATAATCATGAATTGAACTTCATTTACGTTTACACAATTCAAATAGCTGAAGATGTTTTTTTGTCATGATATTTTTTCCAAATTTTAAACTTTAAAGGGGGTCTCTTGTAAAGTATCAAAAATGTTACTTAAGCCAAATAGTTTTTCACCCCTCCGATTTGTTCGCATGGGGGGGTACCATTCTGCCGTGAAGCAATCATGCCTTCCGGTTTGAAGAGTGAGACATGACGTTACACAATACAATCGAAAAAAATCGAATGTGAGTGCTGGCATTCATGTTGTCTTATCAATGGGTTCCGGTAACCGCTCAAGACGAAGTGGACCATGAACTCGTTCATCCATCTACACATTTAAAAACAGTACCGATAGAATTTCGTCTATTATTATTTTTATTGCTTATATGGGTGGACGAGCTCACAGCCCTCCTGGTGTTAAGTGGTTTCTGGAGCCCATAGACATCTACAACGTAAATGCGCCACCCACCTTGAGATATAAGTTCTAAGGTCTCAGTATAATTACAACGGCTGCCCCACCCTTCAAACCGAAACGCATTACTGCTTCACGGCAGAAATAAGCAGGGTGGTGATAACTACCCGCGCGGACTCACAAGATGTCCTACCACCAGTAAATCCACTTATCGCCGGCCGTACCAAGAGTACTGCCAGTTCAATACCTACCGAAAAGTAACTTTCTTAAATCTGGTATGAACTGGGATATGTCATAGCGCTGATCAGAAGCACTGAGGTAGTATGGGCAAGAAATAGCCTCTGGAAATGCACTGTATGTTTTGCTATTGCATGGAACCTATTGATTCCAGAGAGCGTGGGTGAACTCGACAACGACAAGTGCTACGATGGTAAAAAGGATATTATACTACCTTGAAAAGTACCTCAGAGCACTCTCTAATGGAACATACGCTAGAGTATGTATAGAGATTACTATTTTCTAGAGACTGGGATCCCTGTATGCGACTGAGTTGTCTCTGAGAGGAGTCGAATGGAAGATGTTGGTAGTTGGGATTCCTGCTCCATGTGTGAGTGAAGTATTCAACGCGTGTTCTGACCTCCACTTCGAAAAGTAAGCCTTTGGTTCAGCGTGAACTTAATACTCACTTTTGGGGACCTTAATGATTTTTTAGCCTATTAGGCTTCTTTTTCTGTTTAAGGGCCACCCGATGTGAAAGTGGCATTATGACTACGATTTTCTAAACGAGTATGGTGGTCAACAGGGTTTATTAATTTTTAATCCTTGCAGTATTGCCAGGTTGGTTCATTTTGCTGTTCAAGGAATACTAAACGCAAGAGTGATAATATGTCGTGATAAACGTCATGATAATATATTATATTGAATGACGTTATTTGGCACGTTTATTAAACCGTCTAATTTATATACAAACTACCTGAACCGATAGTCTTAACTATGAATACTGAATTCGAATTGGTATAATTATTTAAACATATATTATTCAAAACATAGTGTTCATTATTATAGTGCTCTATCATACACAATATTCTTAGTTTCATTTTATGGTGCGTATGTAGTGTTTTTTATATTTATTTTTGTTTCATTGCCATTATAGTCAGACTAGGATACGACCAGGCCCACCTGATGGTGAGTGGCTACTGTCGCCCATGGACGTCAGCAACGATAGGGGCAGAGCTAAACCACTGCGTACCGAGGCTAAGCCGCTGCCTATTAGATACCATTAGATTTGTTACAACTGGCTGGTTCGGAATCAAATAAAATCCGTGGAATTAAAACTTCTTCCTTTTCAAGCCTTTGTACTTCCCTTTCAAAATTGTGACTTCGATAACGTTGTTCATTAATATTGTCACTGCAAGTCGAGTGCCGTTACAAACAGATGGTTAGTTTATATTTCGCAACATATGTATTCCCGATGCGATTTTAAAGTTTAATACAGGTTAAATACACTAAAACTTATTTTTCAGCTTTTTTAAATAGCCTTTTAATATATACCTTTTAATATAAGCTCGAGGTACGTTATAATCTAAAATAAAGAAGTATTCTTCGATATGTGGATATAATTATGTATATAGGTCTCTTCAAAATTACCCAACTAGTCTATAGAAAAATAAATTTCCACTCAAATCGTTGTTTAATGAAAACAACAGGTTTATAATTACACATTTACGCGTAATGTTTGTTCAGTGCCATACAAATTATTATACAAACATGCACATTAACACGTACTATTACGAAACTAGTGTTTGCGCCCGATCCAAACAGAGGTATTATTACCTAGAGTAGTAATCTATTGAACTGATAATTTTTATCATTCACGTAATATCAATTGGATAATATTAGGCTAGGGTTAGGGTTAGGCAGTCAGATTATTTTAAAAAGCAACTTACGCAAAACCTTAAAAACGACCTGAAGTCTGCTGATGTAAATAGCATAAATGTGTCTATACAAAATGCAATTAAACAAGTTAGAACTAAAACACCCAAGGCAAACAATAGACCTCTCTTTAGTGATATTGAAAAACTAATCCAAGAACGTGTAGAGATACTAAAAACGCCTGACCAGATAGGAATTGGAACAATAAATAGCAGTAATAGGTTGGGGTAAAAGTTTCTTCGCATTTTTTAAGAAAATTCACAACTTTTTTTAATGTTGTTTATTTACATTTAACTAAACTATGTAGGTACCATTTTGTTCGATAACTTTTTGCCATCTTGTAGGTAGAGACATGATCCCATTA
The DNA here is from genome assembly GCF_030269925.1 of Bombyx mori. NCBI lineage: Eukaryota > Metazoa > Arthropoda > Insecta > Lepidoptera > Bombycidae > Bombyx > Bombyx mori. Next base: position 3,693,060 of record NC_085128.1, read on the forward strand.
CTATAGAAATTTTGCGGCTTCTGATCAAAATACCGCGAGAATTGGTTTTGGCAGTCTTCTCGTGATGTTAACCTGACACTGCCTAAATAATTCTGAAGAGACCGAAACAGGTGGAAATCTGAAGGTGCAAGGTCAGGACTATACGGCGGATGCATTAACACCTCCCGGCCAAGCTCTCTTAATTTTTGCTGAGTGGCTAAAGATGTGTGAGGTCTAGCGTTATCATGATGAAAAACCACACTCCTTCTGTTGATTAATTCCAGCCGCTTTCTCTCAACTTCTTGCTTTAATCTCATCAGTTGTTCGCAGTAGAGTTCAGAATCGATGGTCCTGCCTGGTGGTAGCAGCTCATAATGAATAATGCCCTTCCAATCCCACCTCACACACAGCATCACCTTGTTGTGAGTTAGCCCTGGTTTCGCCACGGTCTGTGAAGCCTGACCGATCTTTGACTAAGACCTTTTTCGCACGTTCTTGTCGCACGTGATCCACTTTTCATCAGCAGTTATCAGCTTCTTCAAAAATGTTTCGGTTTCATTACGTCGTAATAAAGAATTACAAATGAGTACACGGTTCATTAGGTTTCTTTCAGTGAGCTCGTGAGGTACCCAAATATCGAAATTTTTTGTGTACCCAGTTTCTTTCAAATGCGCCAAAACTGTTTTGTGGTCAATTCTCAGTTCTTCAGCTACGTCGTAACTACTGATATGCCGATCTTGCTCCAATTTTTCAGAAATGGCATCCATTTTATCCGTAATAGGGCGATTAGAGCGACGTGCATCTTCGACATCAAAATTTCCGGATTGAAAACGCTTAAACAAAATTTGTGCTACTCTCACAGACACGGCACTAGGTCCATAAACATAGTAATTTTTTTTCGCGGCTTGCGTTGCATTTTTACCTTTTTTGTAGTAAAATTTTAAAATGTATGGAATTTCTTCATTAGATTCACTCATCTTGACAGTACGAAAAATAAATAAAATTCACACATTTTCCTAATTTGAATTTGGAATTATCTTAAAATTTAAACTTTTAATGATACCAAAACCAGCCAGATACAAATAGTATAGTCAAAGAGATTTTATTACAAGTTCATACATACTATAATGCGAAAAGACCTTTTCCCCAACCTATTATTAAACATTACATATTAAAGGGGAATATACCTATGAAATTGAAGCGTCGGACATTCGAGCAATGTGTTATCACTGTGATGGTGTATGGGGCCGAGACATGGACGCTCACAAAGCAAATTATTACCAAAATGTAAGTCACGCAAAGAGCCATGGAACGGGCTATGTTAGGCACTTCTCTACGGGATAAAATGTGCAATACCGAAATCCGCAGAAGAACTGGTTTGACTGACGTAGACAAGGTTGGAGCTTGGAAAAAGTGGAAGTACGCCAGCCACATATGCCATCGCACTGACTATCGGTGGGGAACAAAAGTACTGGAGTAGAGACCTCGTACTGGAAGTCGTAACGTGGGCAGACAGCCAACGAGGTGGTCAGATAACCTGGTCAAAGTGGTTGGTAGAGATTGGATGAGAAAGGCAAGAGACCGAAGAGAATGGGATGCATTCGAAGAGACCTACACTCAGCATTGGGTGGACACGGGTTGAAGAAGAGAAGCTAGGGTTTGATCTCTGATTTTTCTTATTCATTGTCCTATGTAAAATGACGTCACAGGTTCAACACGGATTAAGCGATAAGATTTGCGCATGAATTAGAATCGAACATCAGGGATATTGTCCATATCGAACGACCATTGCACCAGTGTATTACAGTTAAATGATTTCATAGGTTTTCAATTCAAAGCGTATAAGTCAGAATATGTAATTGCAAGCCAACATAGGTCATTGCTTTCAACCTTAATGAATATTAAGGTGGAATGAATCGTAAAATGGACTTAACGTTTTGAAGAATCACTAACTGGACTATATGAAATGACACTTTTTGATATCACCGTGCCGTCTATTTCGGGTGTAAACTTTTGTATTGAAGGCCGGGTTAGTCAATTCTATTATTGGCTTATTATCAAAGTTCAATCGCACTACTGATTTTTCTAGGTCTTGAGACAGAGTGTATTTGAATTAGACTAGTTAGTTAGTCCTAGAAGCGCATTGCCTGGAGGGCGGGCGTTGGGAGCATGGGCGACCTAACAGGTCCTACTGCGCATACAGCGTCAGCGCAACCACGACACTCTGACACGAGTGAGAGTGAGAAGAAGTTAGTTAATTAATAAGACTAGATTAGTATTTGATTTGAAGTAGACCTGCTTATTTTGTGATATGTGGGTAGGCAGTGGCATGTCTGTCCCACTGCATTAGCATGAGTAAGGGTGACGACCATCAGAGGAGCCGTACAGGTCTGCCTACAAAGGCAACCAAAAAAAATTTGTAGTTGTTCTCGGCTTGCGATTCTAATACGTTCTAGAATGTTCTCGGGGTGAGACACATTTTTTTTTATAATACAATAAATTACACATGAAAAACGAGTGATGCGTGTCATCAACGATCACGAATCGACTGTCTGTAGCAGTAAGTTTTACATTGTAAGTTCGTTAACGCAAACCACGGACTAGATAATCAAGGTATTACCTTAATTATCTATTCCGTAATAAGATGATACCTTAATTATCTATACCGTGATGCAAATGTAGTTTTTCAATGATGAAAAAAAAATAAAGCAACTTTAAGAAAATTCAAGAAAAAGAAAGAGAAATTAGAAATTTCATTATGTTCATTATAAAATGTTCGGGCATTTACAACGTGAATAAAATAATACAATGGAAAAGGTTAAAGGCGATCTCGGGTAGGCAACGAGTCTATTACATGTCTATTAGCGTCCCAGTAAATAAAAATAGCTGTTATACTTTATTCCAATTACGGAGTCCCATGAGACAGATGTTATTGTTATGTTATTGTGTGTGTGAATTAATTTTATAATTTTAGATTAATTGTGTATTTTTTAAATGATGTTTACGACCATGAACAAAAAATGATTATTATTTTAAATTATGCGTAATGTGAAGAGTTACGTTCTAAAAAGTGTCAAAAGGGACTTTATAATTGGAATAGAGTATAGTGATTGTCATGTTCTAGTATACCTAGTGCTGGTAGAACGTGTAGTAAGCGCTAGCACGGTATCATTGCCTATTTTGCCTATTTTTTACTGGTGGTAGGACCTCTTGTGAGTCCGCGTGGGTAGTTATCACCACCCTGCCTATTTCTGTCGTGAAGCAGTAATGCGTTTCGGTTTGAAGGGTGGGGCAGCCGTTGTAACTATACTTGAGACCTTAGAACTTGTATCTCAAGTTGGGTGGCGCATTTACGTTGTAGATGTCTATGGGCTCCAGTAACCACTTAACACCAGGTGGGCTGTGAGCTCGTCCACCCATCTAAGCAATAAAAATTAAAAAATCTGATGAGTTACAGCCATGTATTAAGGCTTAATTGATAAGACTGCCACAATCACGATACAACTGATAGTTCGACCTCACGTTTTAAGTGTGTAGACGGCTTTAATTTTGCGATTTCTATGGGCGAATCCGTTAAACACGTAATACGAGATGAGATTTCGCAAAGCCGGTGTTCAAATACCGGTAACACTATTTTTAATGAAATACGTATTTTACATAACAGATGTTCATCAATTACTTTCACGATGAAAGAGATGGTGTTATAAAAATCTAGTATGCGTAATTACTAAATAACTGCGACCTCAAGGCCTCAAGTCTCAACTTGGACGGCGGTATTCACGTTGCAATGTCCATGTGAACCCGTAACTACTCAACAGCAGGTGGGACGGCTCGTTCATCTGTCTACGTTAACAAAAAATAAATATGAACCATTAGCCCATCTGCCTTTTTGGAGGATTAAAAATATACCTACTTCCAAGAAGAACAAATCATATTGATTGTTATAAAATGAAACAAAAAATTAAAAAATGACAGCAATAACAAAGGAAATTCGTTGCTGAATTATGACTCTAGAGTACAATATTATTTGCATAATACATAATATGACGAAATTTGCGGCAAGTTTACCGTGCACACAATACGAAGTCCACTGGCAATGTACAATCGATTCAATAATATACTATGCGAATGTCTAACTTTTTTTAATATTAAAATGTACTTTGAACTGATCGCAATATTAATCTGTTTACTTTTGTTCTAGTTTTGTATTATCAATAGATATCCTTGATTGAGTACGTTTTGTCAATTACGATTTATGACGACAATTTAAATATCAGTACATTTTCAAGTTGTTGGATTCCGCGTGTAAAATCCTCTGCATTCTAATACTACGTACAAAGTGTAAAACTAATCTAAATGGCTTTTGTTTATCGAGCATTGATGAGTCAAAGGCAAACACAATCTTCACCATTTATAATACGACGTATTATCGAAAGATTAAATTTACTATGATAATAATCTTTGATGTGTGTGTATTTGTCAACGTTAAATATTATTTAAATAATGTTTTGCTTTGAAAAAATCACATTTTGGGGTTAGCAATGAACAATATTATATAAAAATATTTTTATTAGAACGATGAATGCGAAAGATTTGTTGCTGTTCAAAATATTGTATTGCCATTATAGAAAAAAAATTACGCAGACAAAGAACTTCCAATTAGCCAAGCATTTCATATAAGCATCTATATATTAATACGTGAAACAAAAACTTTGTATCCCTTATCACGAAAATTGCGCGGACGGAGGAGTATGAAATTTTCCACACTTATTACAGAATATAGAGAAGAAGTGCACAATGCTAATATTTTTTTAAAATAATGCATAAAAGACATTAAATCAATAAAGAAAACATTACACACACTACATACCATGTATTTGACGCAACTTACAATTCCAATTAATTATAATCGAATTTCGACTACTGCGGGACCTCTAGTACAATAGAATTGTTCGTTTAATTTAATGGATGATAATTTTGTGGATGATAAGGTCAGTTAACTCCACAGTACACTTTTCGTGATTACGCGTAGTTACGTGTAGTTTACGTATAACCAAGAATCCTCTCACACTAACCGGTTATAGTACGTCTTCAAAGTGAAGTAGTAATACGCCGACTTACGCTACCCCGTTTTTCGCGAATTCGATGATACGCGGTTTTTCTTTTTGATGGCTATGCGGATCCGCTTTCCTCCCTCTAAGTGTTTCGTTTACGATAGGTTCGAATATATCGTAGGGCAGCCTCAGATCCCGGACGAATTCATACCATAATTGAAGAAGTGGTCGATATTGCCAAACAGTTCAATTTAAAAGAGGAGCCTAATGACGTTCAAGAATTGCTGGATTCACCCAATCAAGAGGTAACAATTGACGAGCTTACAGAAATGGGTCACCATGAGCAAGACATTAAATGAATTGATTCGTTAGATCCAGCTGAATCAGAAAATCAAATGACGATTGCAAACCTAACAGAAATAGAGAACAGAACAATAGTTAGAATCAACCCAATGAAGATCACTTTTCTACTACAAAAGGGGCATAAAAAGTTACTGAAATGCTACGAGGAAATTTTGCGTGAGAAGAAGAAAAATATAACTCATTAAGCGACGTTGTTTCAATATATGAAACCTTCGACATCAAAATAACTTAAATTTTACGTTGTATTTGTTACAGTTGAATCATAATATAAGCAAAAATGAACCCATTTTAATGAAAATGAAAAAAAGTGGGGCCTTTTTGAAACCTTATATAGAAAAAATTAAGGATTAAATTCTGTCTAGAAACAGAGTACCTTAAATAGCTTAAAACTCCGCGGTGCAGTTTTACGTGTAACTAAATTTACTCACTTCATATATTCATTGTAAAGGTGCAATGATAAATTGGTCCTTATCCTCAACTTTAGTTCACCTATGCTCCACTTCAAGACGTTGTTCACCAGTGAAATCTGCAACAAAATTAATTTTATTTTTAGTCACAAAATCTGTTAATTTTCCCTTTTTACTTTTATTTATTACGCGATTTTGATTTGAGCCTCATGCCTCAAGTTGGATTACGCATTCACTATGGGTTAGCGTAACTATTTGAGATGAGCCCTGATATTGTCGTATATTTTTCTGCAAATGAAGAGAAGAAAGAACAATGCCCATTATTTTATTGTTTGAAAAATCTTAGACTTCACAAAGTCAGTTACAGATCTTCACACACATGCTTAGGTATTATAATGAATTAAAATAAACACAGTGTATGTTTGAAATAGCTAAAATTCATGAGACAGACGAGAGATTTTTTTCCTAACAGTTACTAGTAACCTCGGTGGGTTATGCTAGCTTCAACGAAAGTGAAAAGACATCAAAATCATTTACATTATTGTTATTTTCTATTTACATCTGCTCGTCGAGGGAACATTATTTGTTGTTAATTTGTTAGAAAAATTAGAGCATATTCGCTTCTACATCTCGCCTCGAACATCAAAAGATATATTAGGAAAGAAAAAGCTCGAAAAAGATTAATTCGATGGTGGAATAAATGGTGATTGGTGGAAATGGTGGTAATTAGTCTTTTCTTCCTGACGAACTATTAAACAATAAGTGATTATCACCGTCACAGTAGTCCGGCATTGCCTGTATGCTGCCTGCCGTAAAGTACTCTCCTAAAACTTCTTTTGATAACCAAAATCATTGCTCTAGAATCCACTGCTTGATAATATGGGGGATAATTTTAGAACAGCGTGCATTTAATTATTGATCCACGTTTGGCTGTACATCTACATTCGTAAGGGAGAAGTTATCAGTAGCTGAGGTTAAAGACAACTGCGTAAATCTAAGTGTAAGAACTTAATAACGAAAAACCAGACGTGATCTGGCCCATTAAAATGAACAACCTATTCATGGATCGCTCAATATAACCTCTCAGATGTAACCGAATAGTGCAACCATGCGAGTTGTGAATAGTGAGTAGCCGTCGTTGAGGCGAGCAAGGAACGCAATAATCAATTTTAGAGATAACGACAAATCGAAGACCTTCCACCAGGTAGGTGAAATTTCTCGGTTAAGCGACGGTTCTAATGTTATTATTGTTCGAGACTTATATCGAGGGGTGTCTTAACCGACCGCGACGGGGCAATGCGAATCCCCGTCGCCCGAAACATGCCTTATCAGAGCCCCCGGATTAACTCTCAATGCTTTTAGGTCTCTCAAGCACCGGTCACCGTCCTCGTCGAACTCGTCGATTACGAGAGATCGACGATCGACGAACGAACCCATAGACACAGGCCACTGAGTTTCTCGTCGGATCTCCTTAGAGGGTCACGATTCCGATCCGGTGGTAGATTTTGTTAAGCAATTCTTGCTAGGGCTAGTGTTAGCAAATTCTCCCAGGTTGAGCCCGTGAGCTCACCTACCCGTCCGCGCGTAGCTGGAATGGCCTCTTAGGCTACCAGCGATTAAGTAGGGGAAAAAAAGAGGGATGAAAGGCTATTTGGTTTACGCTACATTTCGCTTAATACACGACATTTATCTTTGTAAGTAATGGTGCGTTTCATTTGGTAATAGTATCAACAGTTTGATGTTTTTAATAGAACTTCAATTAAGTTTATACCCCACTAGCGACCCGCCCTCGCTTCGCTTTGGAAACTGTAATTTATTATTGATTTCTCCACTATTTAATGGATCCTATTATACATATAAACCTTCCTCTTCAATCACTCTATCTATTAAAAAAAACCGCATCAAAATCTGTTGCGTAGTTTTAAAGATTTAAGCATACATAAGGACAGACAGATATAGGGACAGAGAAAGCGACTTTGTTTTATAACTATGTAGTGATTATGTAGATGAAGCATTTTTTTTATTCTGTTATTTTTTCCGAATTTTAAACTTTAAATGGCTCTCCTGTAAAGTTACAAAAACGTTGCTTAAACCCAATAGCTGTTCACCCCTCGATACGCTAACTTATCACAAACATTTTGGTTCAGAGAATGTTCAAATATCGTTTGTTCTATTATAGCTACCGCCGCACCACTTTATAGCTCGATGTTTGAAACAATACAATTATAACTATACTCATGATTATGTATCACATGACCTTGTCTTCAATAAATAAAATGAACGTTTTTTTGTGATGAAACGAGTAGGTAACATATTATTTAAGATAATATGAATCCAAGGATACCTCGCGTTGCATTTTTATATTGTAACCAGCGACGAGCTCTCGCTTCGCTTCGGAAACATTAAATTTTATTATTGAATAGTTGAGTGCCGCGATGTTACGCGCGGTTATCGTCGTATAGCGGGTGACGCCACGGGGCGAAGCTAGTCTAAGTTACTCCTTACATCATCAGCTACAAAAATTGTAAAAAATGTTATTTTGGTGTATGTACCGTATATATATATTCATATATGCATGTAGTAAAAAGCGGTTTATTTCAATATTACAAACAGGACTGCACTGTGTCTGCACTGCAATTTTATTTATATGTATAGATTATGTACGTCGCACGAAAATTTCTATAAATTACACTTTTTGTTTTTGTCACGAATACATTATACATTTAATTACTTAGTTATCATTAATTATTATTCATTGAATAATTAATATTTTGATTGGTTCTTTTCATCAAATGTAATGATAGATTCGCAACCAGAAGTAAAAACAATTTACAGAGGAACGTGACAGCTAAAACTAAATAAAAACCAATGAATAAATAAATAAATAATAATAAGTCTGACTGATCAACACAGTTACGTTTAAATATATACACACAGTATAGTGGATAATAATCACTCAGACAAAGAGCAAACCAGCCTGTTCATCACATAATGTTTGCCCGATGTGGGAATCGAACCCATGACCTTCGGTGCACCAATCAAGGCCGCCAACTACAGCACCACCGAGTCAGTCAAATTAATAATCACTGTCTTTTTTGAACACCGTGGAAATTCCTAATTTTCAATTAATATACTTTATCTATCTTCTATCTATATATCTATATATATAAAAATGAATTGCTGTTCGTTAGTCTCGCTAAAACTCGAGAACGGCTGGACCGATTTGGCTAATTTTGGTCTTGAATTATTCGTGGAAGTCCAGGGAAGGTTTAAAAGGTGAAAAAATATAAAAAAGCTCGGAATTATATAAAAACAAACAATGTTGTTTTTCCTTTGATGTGTCCCCTTGATGTGTCTTTTATTTATCGATTGAGGCACTACGAAGTCTGCCGGGTCAGCTAGTTTTTAATATAAAAATGCGATAATAAGAGATTTTAAAATTTTCATTTTTCGTGTTACAAAGACAAACTTAGATTTGCAGTCGAAAAAGATTTACCTACTGCCCCTCGGTACGTTTTCTTAGCAACGACCGATGTTTTATTTGACATATATTAATGACGTTTAACTTTTTTTAAGTAGGTTTGTTTTACTGGTGGTGGTACCTCTTGTGAGTCTGCGCGGGTAGGTACCACCACCCTAACTATTTCTGCCGTGAAGCAGTAATGCGTTTCGGTTTGAAGGGTGGGGCAGCCGTTGTAATTATACTTGAGACCTTAGAACTTATATCTCAAGGTGGGTGGCGCATTTACGTCGTGGATGTCTATGGGCTTCAGTAACCACTTAACACCGGGCGGGCTGTGAGCTCGTCCAACCATCTAAGCAATAAAAAAAAAGTATTGTTGTATACAAATATGTATTTTTTACTATGTGAAAGATGCAAATATACTATTATACCTAGTCAGGTCATAAATTCTGTCACATGTTGAATGTAAAATAATTGAAACAAGTTAATTCATTATGTAACCATTCATATACCAAAATGAACTTAACAAAACATAGATTCTTATGACACTAAAGTTTATTCAAAATGACCTCCGTGATTTTGAATACAGACCTTCAATCTGCGCGGCCAGTCGTCCATCGCAGCACGAACGAGGTCCATGTCAATATCGGCGGCTGCCTTAATCAAGGATGTCTTGAGTGACTCCAAATTGGGATGAGGCTTTGAACACGCCTTTTCCTCCAAGTGTTGCCATATCTTGTAATCTAACAGATTCAAATCTGGACTGGAGGAGGGCCAGTCTTCGTGCCGGATGAAGTCGATTTCACGCGCCGCCAGCCAGTCTTGTGTGCTCTTCGCTCTATGAGCTGGCGCCGAATCTTGTTGGAATACCCAGTGCCTGTTATTGAACATGGTATGAGAAACAGGTTCCACAAGGTTCGTCAGGACTGTATTTTGATACACAACTGCATTCGTTTTTACACCTTTCTCACAAAAATGTACCTCTGTTAAGCCTCAATAAGAAACTCCCAACCATACCATGAGAGAGGATGGAAAATGACCTCGTTGGACACGCGGAATACGGTTGCTCGCTTCTTCACTACTGTGTGCGTACACCTTATCATTTTGTTTGTTGTAGCTCTCTTCTACGGTAAAAATTTTTTCATCCGAAAAAAGAATTTCCCGATATTTTTTTCCCGCATACCGCTTCAGCAAAGCGCGGCATCTCTTCAGTCTCAGGTCCATTAGACGAGCATTCAAACGATGTCCTGTTTTTCTTCGATATGCTCGAAGCCCTTAGTCTTCATTTAACACCCTTTTCACCGTGGTTCTGCTTAACCCCATCTGAAGGGCCAACAGTTTCTGCTTACGTTTGGGATTTCTTTGAATTCGCGCCTTCACAGCTTTTATCACTGCTGGAGTCCTAACAGACCGAGGGCGACCACTTCTTGACCTGTTATCTACACTAGAGTCTTCATTGTATCGTTTGATGGTACGATAAACGAATCTTTTGGTTATATTCAAATTTTTCAGCATGTTAAAAATTTTAATTGGCGCGTAACCGCAACGATGCAACGCAATAACTGCAACACGGTCTTCTTTAAGCGTCCACTCCATATTTAAAAATGAGTAAAATTCTAAAAAGTATACATTTTTATTTTCATGAACAATTCGAAATTCGAATTCAATAAACTTTTTTGTGGCCAGCATTCTAAAAGAAAAGTTTTTACTGTGTGACAATACTTATGACCTGACTAGTTATTTTCAGACCCTTTACATGTGCTATACTCAACCGTATAACTTCCATGAATCCAGGTCAACGAGAAATGCTCTCTTGTGTAACTATTAGTGAAAAAATATGCTTCACCAAAGTTGAACATCGCCTTCACCAAAATATACTCGCCATAATATTTTTTTTTATCTAGAGCAAACAGTACCCACCCACTTGCAGAAACAGTTTCGTCGTTAAAGAAGAAATCAGCAATAGAGAATTGATTTTTTTTTATCCAGTACCATTTTAAATAACTTTAAAAAAAAAAAGGTTATTTATATTTTTTTAACTATGTTAACTTAGATTTTTGTTTGGTGGCCCGATCCTAACATTTTTTTAATTAGAAAGCTGTGCTGCACATGTTGTCCCAATTTAAATTTTATAAAGACCTGACAAGTTTTAGGAGTTCTCCTAAATAATGCATATTTAATTGACTTCGACTTCATTTATGATATTCTTATTTTGTTTTGTTGAAGTCGATTTTCCTTTTTATTAGAATTTTGTATTATATTTACTATATTTCAAGTCATTAGAACGATAGAGGCTATTAATTTCTTTAAAGAATACTGTTAAGAAATTTACGTAAATACTATTGTGCAGAGCGTATTGTCGGTCCGTCCGTACAGAAATGTGCCGTGCCGCAGTCAAATCGAACTTTTTTATTGCTTAAATGGTTGCGCCACTTCGATAAAGCGACACGAGAACCCTCTCATCGTGGCCGCCGGTAACTACATTCCCGATCCTGCGGACAGACTGTAAAGCAGTCGACGTCGCCCAAAACACGTCATCTCAGATCCTCCCGATCCATCCCTAAACCTAACGGTGCTTCTAGGTACTTCAAGCACCGGTCACCGTTCTCGTCGAACCCGTCGCTTGCGATGAAGGGCTCGACGAGTAAATTAACTCTCAGACACAGCCCACTGAATTTCTCGCCGGATCTTCTCAGTGGGTCGCGTTCCCGATCCGGTGGTAGATTCTGCGAAGCACGACTCTTGCTAGGGTTCGTGTTCGGTTACGCTGGAATAGCCGCTCCAGGCTACCAGTTTAGGTAGGGGAAAAAAAATGGTTGAACGAGCTCACGCGCTACCTGGAGTTAAGGGTTTTTCGGAGCCCATACACATCAACAATGTAAATACCGCCACTTAGTTCATTTGCCGCATAATGTAAACAACTATTGCGCCGCAATTATTTTCCGTCGACATAATTTTTTATGTAGAATCATCTCACAACCCGTGTTGTTACCAAGTTGGTTACAAAAAAAGGCAGCCATCGGCCAACTAACCTTGATACATGAGATCGTAGGCTTAATTTTATTATAGAACTGCTGATGCTAATAGCAAAATTACGATTCGAATATCACAATCATATTAAATATTGTATACGTTACGTACGTACGTTAAATATTTTATACGTTTATACGTTATTATATACGGCAGAACCACCGACAAGAGGCACGTGGCGCGCGGCTGTACGCTTCACCGCGGGCGGGCGGCGGCTGTGTCGCGACCTTTTCAAGCTTTTCAAGCGATACTGATCTTTTAAGTAGATACAGTTTAAAATTAAGTGCTAGCCGCAACGCTGTTGGTCGCTTTTTTTTTTTTTTTTTGTAATAGCGCGTTCCCCTAACGAGTAAGTGTCAGGGACATTTTTAAGGCTTCTTGGCTTGTTTACTGTTTTTTATTTTATTTGGTATACAATATTTTAAATTGTATATTAGATTTGCGATTGAGTCAATTACTATTTTTATTGCATTTTATTTCCTTTGTACTTCTTTCTAATTTGTATTTCTTTTTCTTTTATATTTACATTTTTTACTTTCATTGCATTACATTTTCCTTAGCTCTCTTACAATATTTTACTCAAAATTTAGCCTTATTTATTACGTCATTATCGCATCATTATACTTTATTTGTTAACATTCTTTATACTTCCTACTACTAATTTTGCATTTTATCGAATAATCATTACATTTTCATATTATCTAGTCTTGACAGTAAGTTGTTCCAATTTTGCCTAATTTATTACATTATTATTGGATTATACATTATTTATTTACATTTTTTGTAGTTCTATTTTACTTTCAACACTTCAGTATCAATTCTAATGCTAGATGTCACTAGGAGCTTAAGCTGGCGTTGTAGTGATTCTGCGATTTGTGTGTGTCAAAATTTTACATTGTATATATCTGCATATTCCAAATACACTTTTATATACAACTTATTTATTTATCTTGACACAATACTGTACAAAATCAAACTCCATCCAACTGCTTCTCTCAGCACCCTTCACATCATTTCCACAGTCCTCTTTTTGTTCCAGATACCCGGCTACGGCGGCACTCCTACTGCAGGGTTCCGTGCAGCGGACCCGCCATCCTAAGGTAAGTGTTTCCTTTTCCTTATCCTCCAACTCTTTGGTCCACCAAGGAATCTTCGGATTTGTTTTACATTTTATTTTTGGGAAGACCTCCTCGTGCGCCTCGATCACAACTGCATCATACTCGTTTATGGTATTCGTTCGTTCTTCCTCCGTGTTTGTCATTTCCAATCTTTGAGTGTCAAGATTTTTGTCCCTCTTGAATTGGGTTGCCTTTTCAATAAAAGGTAGCCAATTCACGTCCCTGGTGTTACATTTCCTGGTTGTGCTCGCCTTAGGCATGTTTCTTGACCCTTCCTTCGTTAGAGTAAGCATGATACAGTTGTGACCGGAGCAGTAAGCGACGTGGACCACACTGCTAAGCACCCCATCTTCTCTCACAATCTGAAACGTTGGTACGCCACCGCAGCCGAGCATCCCCAACCGACTGTGACTGCGGGATGGTGTGCCACGCTGTCCACTGTGGTCGCCCTCAGCAATAAGCCGTCGCAGCTCTGGCTAGCGCATCCCACTTCCGTCGCACTGGGCACTCATCGCTAAAAGCGTTGTGCTCGGCGTTTCCCACCTTAGCGGATGCGCAGTTTCTACATGTAGGGGCTGCACCGGCACACCACTCCGGGCACTCGGTCTTCTTGTGTGGACCTGCACAATGGCTGCATGTCTCTTTCTCTTCCCTGCAGAAGCGTCTGGTGTGACCGTACCCCAGACACTGGGAGCACTGAACCAGTGGAGATTTGTCCGACACATGAATCCTCTGCATGTCAATCTGGACCGTTCCTTTCTCCACAAGCCTGCCCCACAGCCTCGGGGAGACTTTTAGGACTATATGGTTTGTGATGGCGTTCCTTGATTTTCTTTTATATTTTACTACCATCCTGTCCTCATCTTCTGTCAGCCCCTCAAAGATCTTCTGGTTCTGCTTCCTCAGCGCCCCCACCACCTCTTCTTCTGTGTTGTAAGCAAGGACGTCCTTCAGAATAACCAGCGGATCCTTGTTTTTAATTTCTTCCGCTTGTAATAACCCTCCCGCTTTGTCCAGCCTATCTTTTACTTTCTTCCTGTCCGCTTCACTCCTACATCCTATAATCACTTTCCGGTCCCTGGCTTTCCGAACTCTATCTATCATCACTCCCCCCTCTTTGGCGTTTATGACTTCCCTTATTTTGTTTAAGACTTCCTCCCCTGACTCTTGTTCGTCACTGGAGGTGACTATGACCGAGTGCAACGTTTTCATTTCTTCAATGTTTCCCTTTTTTGGGCCCGCCGCTACACTCGCGTATGTTGCCCCTTCCAGCGTTTTCTTATGTTCAGTCAACATTCCTTTTAATTCTTCCATTTTTTCGTTATTTTCTTTGACTAGTCTTGTATGTTCTTCCATCCTTTTAGTCAGTTCATGGCAGTGTGTCGGGGAGGGGATGGGAGGGGTCAGGGGGTGTAAAGAGCCCGTCTCACCCGTCCCTACTCCTTTCTCCTCCTCTTTCTTTCCTCTTTTTTGATTTTCCAATTCTTTATCCAAAGTTTTGACTATTTGGTACAGTCTATCGATTGTATTCAAGACTCCGTCCTTTATGTCCGTCGCTGCCATTCCGGTGTGATTCAACCCTAACAGTACAGTATACATGCGTAGGTATATCAGTCTCTGATTCCCATAAGGAGTCCTAGTTTGGGCCTAGACGACTGTGTGTGACTTGTTCCCGGTTATTATTTTAATAGAAAAAATTGCTTACCAGTGGCATTGATCCGAAGAACTGGATTAACAGCCTCTTGAACTCCTTGTGGTTCATTGTGATAATTGACCTGTACAATGAATAATTTATTTTCTATCTGTAAGTATTAAAATTGTGAAACACTAAAATTACCAAAAAGGATATTTTTTGTGATTTTACAAAATTTCATGACAATAGGGTTAGCATAAAAGAATTTACTAAACATATTTTTATTGCCATGCTTATTGCCATTATTGTCGTCCCATACTCCTGGTGCCAGCGCGCTAGAGTGATGGTAGCGTGCGGCGCAGCCTCAACCCCTCAGTCGCCCCGTGACCATCACCTGGAGGACACTGCTTCCTCACAGGGGTCAGAACTGGACGAACGTCCTCCTCCGACCTCCGGCTCGGCGGCGGGGGCACGGCGCCGAGAAAGAAGAAGAGCTCTCCCTCCCTGGTTCCGCCGCCTCCTTCTGCGAGATGGTGAACTCGCAGAAGTCGAGCATCGCCTGCCAGGACTCATCGCTGCCGAGCATTGTAGCCACGACGTTCGGAAGCGACAAGTCCGGTCCTATTTTTGCAACGAGGACGCGGCGCTGCTCCGCGAAAACAGGGTAGTACGCGAGCGTGTGCGCCACCGTGACCTCGTTACAGCCACTGCAGCACTTTGGCGTCGGCTCCCTCCGGGCGACGAGGTGCGGGTAGCGACCGAAACAGACGTGTCCCGTAAGAATCTGCGTCGCTCGGAAGGTGAGACTTCCTTGGTCACCCAGTCCGAGAGGACAGGGCGGATCGCCTCGAGGGCCGTCGCCCGTAGGCAGGGTCCGCCAACAGCGAGACTACGCCTCGAGCACGGCACGAGATTACAGCTTCTGCGCTTGAACTTCTGCGATGCCGGGCCGCGTCTCCCCTCTGGAGCGGAGGCCGCATGGCCACGCGTAATCCGCAGCGAGCGCCTCCGCTTCCAGGTCATGCTAAGGGCTCAGTCAACATTCTGCTGACCATTGGGTTTATTTTCAAACAGCATTTGATATATAATATATGCTGATATTTAGTATTTAATGTAGCTGACATATAAAATAGATATCCTTGAAGTTATAATTTATTTTAAAATAAACCAAGAGTTTTGCATGCATTTCCATAAACTAGTCATGACTCATGAATTATTTATGTGAAAAGGAATCAAATCTCTTTTTAAATATACACACTAACCATTAAGCACCAAGAAGGTCAAAGTACATTAAATACTTGAAAATAATTTAAACCAGTCAACAAAAGCAACAATAATTAAAATTCTTTGTTTTACAGGGTTTTCAAGTTAATTTACATTATTTTTTGTTGTATTTACTTCAACTATACAGTTTAAAGTCTCAGTATAATGCATACTAATATAAAGCAGTAATTATCACCAAAGTACAACAAATCGTGATAAAACTAGATTTTTATTTAAAATTAATTCTAGGAATCTAGAGTGGATGAACTGCCTTATTGGAATTAAAATTATAAATACAGTGCAACCTAACAATACAATACATAACAAATCGGAAGGGAACAAGTGAATACTCGTTATATCAAGTAATTTGGTAAACTGAGGTTTGTTTGATTAGGGTTAGGTTGGTCTACCATTTGTTATAACGAGGTAAGTAAAAAAAATTTTTTATTCACCTCATCATTAAACTCATCTTGTTATAGCAAACAACTTCTACTAATAAATGAAAACACATTTTTATGAAATTACTATATATATTTTATATTTCAAAACAATTAGGTAGGTAACAATTTTTCTCAAACGCAATGAGACTGATTGACATAGTACTATGGGATTTAGGGTCATATTGGTGGGACCGTTATATAAAGTTTTTGGGTTGACAAAATTCATTAATTAGAGGTATTTACATCTTTTTTTTATAGTTGAAAATCTTTGAAAATTTAGTTGAATAAAGAGGTTGTTCGCAAGAAATCTTCGCAATGTGAAGGTATATTTTACATCAACTCTTATGGACAATTCAGCGGGTTAAGAAAAATTTGTTAAATCGAGGACATTATTATATTCAGGTTTGTTATATTAAGGTTGCACTGTACTTAGTTGTAAAGGAAGTTTGTCAAAAATGCTAGTCATATTCAGTGTTTATTTTAAAATGATTTAATTCATAATAATTAATAAGACTATAGTTTCAACTCACCCTTCAATCAAAGTAGTCTGCTGTATTAGCCACAGATCACACATGGATCTGGATATTAGAGAGATGGCTATCAACGACATGAAGGCACTTTCTTTGGTCCACCAGCCTGGCATCATAATCTTCCATAGTGTTTTAAATTCTGCTAAAAATCTAGCATCAACTTGTGCTTTTGGCCCCTTTTTGTCTTTTTCTTTGATCATGTACTGAATCTGCTCTTCGGGTGAAAGACGGCCGGGTTTGTCATATCTTGATTTTCTAAAAAATATTTATTAAGTTAATAAGTCAGTTAAGTTTTGTTTCCAAGCATGCTTTATATGAATTATAAACTCTTAAATATTCTACAACTGTGAGAATGTACTTGTTTTTATTCAAATAGTCCTAACATAATTTCCAAACATATGCCTGTTTTATTTTATGTGAATGAGGTATTTATAGATAAAAGGATGTTGTTTCTCAGTTTCTTTTTTCTTATTGCTTATTGGACAAGCTCGCACCCCATTGGGTGTTAAGTGGTTACCAGAGTTCATAGACATCTACAATGTCAATGCTGCACCAGTCTTAAGACGAGTTATAAGGTCGTTTTTGCAGTACAACAGCTGCACCACCCTTCAAACTGAAATGCATTACTGCTTCACAGCAGAAATAGGAAGGGTGGTGATACCTACCTGTGCAGTCTAACAAGATTTCCTACCATCAGTAAAAACACTGTGAAGCATTGCTCTTGTTAAGGCTAATGTTAGCTATTCTTTGAGGTTGACTCTGTCAACTCACTTGCTCAGAGTGTAACTGGAATAGCCTCATAGGCTCCTCATAGGCTCATACCAGTGATTAAGCAGGGGAAAAATCAATTACCTATAATAATTCTATCATATAATAAAACTGATACAGAGAGAGTATAACAATTAAATGCACACTGCTAACCAAGGTTTATTTTTTATTTTTCCTGTATCATCTCATAAATATACTCAAATTCTCTCTGTAATGCGGATTCTAGACCAGATGTATATTCAAGAATTGAATTATTTCAGAAAATACAAAGATCTATATTGTAAAGTTATTGTACTGACCACTCTATTGTATTATGACTATTGTAAAATTATTTGGGTGATAATAAGATATTAATAGATTTAAACATATTAGTAAACTTAGTCTTTTTACCACGTTTTAATTTTTATCTCACTTCTAGGTCAAATTCCAACTTTATCATGATTAGCGCAAAACGTTTTAATTGGTCAAAAGGAAATTCAACATATAAATCTGAAAATTTTACACGCTTAATTGGGACTCAGAGTTTCAGGTATAGTATAAACAACTAAAGCAATGGAAAATTGTTCAAGAGGCCAGTAAACTCACCTTGACTTAAAGGAGTTCCGGATAATCCAAGCACCAAGAGCTGCGGAGACAGCAATACCGACTTTAACGTCTGTCCGTTGCGTTAATTTACTTAAATTCGGTGCCATAATTATTAGTTAAATAAATACATTGATTAACACACAGCACAACATTAACTAAACTTTTATTCTTGAAAATGGAAAGACAACACACGCACTATGCAACAATCTAGCACATAAACTAAATCATATATTATGTGTATAATCTATGCTCCATATATAATGTCCTAAGTCCTAATGTCAACCTTAGCTTCTTGTACTTTATTTTTTGGCTCCGGCACAGTTTGTGCATTAGCCAGTGTCAAGTAATAAAATATTTAAAATTCGCCGTTTCAATTAATTACAGTTTATGAATAATAATAAAACGAAGGAAAGTAATCGCAACATAACATAAATGATTAAAAACGAATTAAATTTACAAATGAGATGATATGTGATGAAATATAATCTCAGTAAAATTATGGTTATTTATTAAGACATTATCAGTGTACTTTTTGGAGGATCCCGAGAAGTTACGTCCAGCGGCTTTGTTTCATTTTCCCACAATTATGCACTTTCACAGATTCTAAGCAGTTAATAAAGCACCGTTATTACACATTTAAACCTGAAGAAGCACTAAATAGACAAAATAAAACAATTCACACAACTTCACTCCTTGCGTTCCCGCCACTTGGTTAGATAAACAGCAACTTGGCTGTGTCCCTGGCGTTGCTGACGTCCATGAGCGGCGGTGACCATTCACCATTAGTTGGCCTAAAGGTCTAGATACCAGGCCATAAACTCCAATTTAAAAAAAAAAAAATCACCATTAGTGGGGCCTTATATTATCTGTCTACATTCGCAATAGAAAATCTCATTACTTCTATTTATTCAATTTATGTACGATTTAAGAGATGGCGTAATTTTTCATTTGTCCCAAGACGGCATTTAAACTAAGTTCGATTTTTAATAGGGAAGTCTATTGATTTTGAGAGGATGTGATTTTTAGTAAACGATTAGTTTATTATCTTTAATTTACCTATCGTATAAAGTTGCATTCGGCTCTATGTAACTACCCTTTGATATACAACTGTTTTGTGGCAAATAAATTATTTTCATTGTACAATTTAGAACTATTTTAATATACAAAATTATCAATAAAAAACAACTTCAAAAGTTAAAATCTATTTATTTTTTGTTGCAGTCCATGAACACAATGTTTGAAACTAAAAACATAACATAAATTCTAATATTTACAATTAACTTAAATCATTGACTAGGAACTTAAAGCATATAATACTGAAATCAGTCTGAACTTCATTCGTCATTTTAATATTTAATCAACTTCTTCAACCGTTGGCCCTGAACGATTGGGCTGTGAATACTGTTGACTACCCGTAGCGTGGATCTTGCTCATGACTGGTGAACAAACTTGCTGAAGATCCTTTAGTTTCTGCTGAAATTCATCTTTTTCAGCTAGCGTGTTATTGTCCAACCATCGCAGGGCGGCCTCGCAATCGTTTCTTACGCTCTCTTTGTCTTGTGCGCTCAGTTTGTCACCGGCATCATCAACGGCTTGTTTAACGTTGAAAATGTAAGTTTCCAATTGATTGCGTGCTGCTACCCTTTCTCTTTGTCGATCATCTTCTTCCTTATAGCGTTCGGCTTCTGCTACCATACGGTCGATTTCAGCTTGAGATAATCGTCCCTTATCATTTTTAATAACGATGTTTTTACTGCGGCCAGTGCCGTTTTCTTTAGCGGAGACATTTAAGATCCCGTTGGCGTCGATATCGAATGTCACGTCGATCTTTGGGACCCCCCGTGGTGCAGGTGGAATTCCAGTTAGATCGAAGCGACCCAACATATTGTTGTCCTTGGTCATGGCCCGTTCGCCCTCGTACACTTGTATTGTGACTGCTGGTTGGCTGTCAGAATATGTCGTGAATGTCTGTGATTGCTTGCATGGAATTTTAGCGTTGCGTTCAATGATCTTTGTCATTACACCACCGGCAGTTTCAATGCCCAAAGATAAGGGAGCGACGTCAACCAAAAGAACATCTTGAATTTTACTGTGTTGCTCTCCACTCAAAATTGCTGCTTGTACAGCAGCTCCGTATGCTACCGCTTCATCCGGATTGATTGAAAGATTTAGTTTCTTTCCACAGAAGAAGTTTTGTAACATGCTCTGTATTTTTGGAATGCGTGTCGATCCTCCAACGAGAACTACGTCGTGAATAGAGCTTTTATCTAGTTTCGCATCTTTCAGAGCTTTCTCGACAGGTTCCAGTGTTCCTCGGAACAGATCAGCATTTAATTCTTCAAAACGTGCACGAGATACTCTAGTGTAGAAATCAATGCCTTCGTACAAAGCATCTATTTCAATGGTAGCTTCCGTGCTCGATGATAATGTTCGTTTCGCCCGTTCAGCTGCAGTCCGAAGCCGGCGAAGAGCGCGAGGATTGCTGGTTATATCTCTCTTGTATTTCCGTTTAAACTCTTCAGCTAGGTGGTTCACCAATCTATTATCAAAATCTTCACCGCCTAGATGAGTATCGCCTGCAGTGGCTTTTACCTCAAATAATGAACCTTCATCAATGGTCAGTATGGAAACATCGAATGTTCCACCACCGAGGTCGAAAATAAGAACGTTTCGTTCGCCTTTTAAATTTTTATCCAATCCATAAGCGAGTGCTGCTGCTGTCGGTTCATTTATAATACGAAGCACATTCAGACCAGCGATAGCTCCAGCGTCTTTTGTGGCCTGACGCTGTGAATCGTTAAAATAAGCAGGAACGGTGATGACTGCATCTCGTATTGCTGTTCCAAGATATGCTTCAGCGGTCTCTCTCATTTTTATTAACACCATACTGCTGATTTCCTCAGGTGCAAAACGTTTTGTTTCGCCTTTGAATTCTATCTGGATTTTGGGCTTTCCACAATCACTTATCACTTTGAATGGCCAATGTTTCAGGTCTTGTTGTATCTTGGCATCATCAAACTTGCGACCGATTAGTCTTTTCGCATCGAACACCGTATTACTAGGGTTGAGTGCTACTTGATTTTTAGCAGCATCACCAATGAGTCTCTCTGTGTCCGTGAATGCAACATATGAGGGTGTAGTCCGGTTTCCTTGGTCGTTAGCGATGATCTCCACGTTTCCATGTTGCCAAACTCCAACACATGAATATGTAGTTCCAAGATCTATCCCTATAGCAGGCATATCTGTAGAATTCACTCAATGATCTCAAATTAATTTGTAGAAAAAATCACTTGTCTAAATTCTTCGGTGGTTACACCGTTTTACTTTTGCTCTCTCAGTTATGTTTTCAAGTACTGAATGTTTTCCCGCGCTCGCGGCATGCTTATATACTCTTACCAGCTAGCCAATCACGTTCGAGCACATTGTAGAAAATTCTCGAAACGCCTATCAAACTTCGGTGTGTAGAGGTGTGTTCTAGAAATTCTATAATTTACGCCAATAGTTTTCCTCCTTGTAAGACAGAACTAGATGTTAATGAGTAACAGAGATAGGAAGTCTTTTAGGGATATCATGCAGTAAAAATAACTGAAATAAGTTTTATTTTACTTAATTTCTGACGGATTTTTTGTACGCATAAAAAGTAACAAAATACTGTTAATGTGCGATGCTTGCACGTACACGTAACTTTTTTATTTTATTTTTATTTGTTAATTCTTGGCATCTGTGCGTGGAATTTGAACATCGACATTGTTACATCCTTTGAAACCAGTAAGCCAGTTAACTAGAACAGTACGTCTTGTTCTTTAGGCAACAACAAGATCCAAAATTTCAAAACGTTGAATTAATATTTATCTCTCATAAAATCCGGGCAAAGTTGTTTCATTTACAATAAATTTATTTACAAGCGCATAGGCTATTTATTTTTATCCAGCCACACTCTAAATATCTGAGGCGCTACACTAAGACATGATTTTACCTGGTTTCGCTATCGTGGTTTTACATGCCTTAGCCGCGAAAAACCTTTTTTAGAAGTCGGTCCGCCATAATTCATTGTTGATTTGGCACACGGCGAATCTCGAGTCAAGTTTTATAGCTATCCACCACTAGAAGAACACTACGTAAGGATCACCTAGCTCCATCGTAGTGTTATAAATCAAAGTAAAAAAATCCTATCCATTCTGTGATTATTGTTCTTTGGTATGGTATCCCTGATCAGATTTTGTATGCTCTAGAATGTTCTTTATATGCTATCTCTTTTTACCTTATATCTCCATCTCGTGTAATTTGATAACTGCGTAGTTTGCAGTGTTGTCATATAATGAACGTGATTTTGACGATGTGTTTTGTTTTTATTTTATTTTAAATATATAGACACAAAAATTATCTGATATAAAGCAGATTTTAGCGCAACATTAAATTCGTTTGTAAATTAATTAGTAAATCACTCGTTTAGCACCAAACCAAAAATCTTCATGAAATGTATTGTTAAAAAGAAAATTAAATACTACCTATATTTTGTAACAAGCATTGACCTATTTTTCCACTTTTTTTTAAGAGTAAAGTAAAGTAAGCCTTATTTTGAATCATAAAAAATTATGAAAAAAAACAAGAAAATTTTCTAACAGCAAAGTACATTATGCGGCTTTATTGTCTGGGTTAACTTTCACCTTCGTTTAAGTGTATTGTTATTAAAATTGAAGTTTAAAATTTGTTTGTCTACGTCTCAATGTTTCTTGGTATTTGACATAAATCCTATAATGCAAAAAAAATTATTAACTTATAGTGATAGTTAAGTGTAATTATTTTTGCCAAAACTGGCTTTCCTATTTATAGCTTCTAATATTTTTCCAAATGACTCGATTGTAATACAATTTGTGTTGTAAAATTGTACCGAACATATTTGGAAATTTCAAAAAGAAATCTTTATTTTGTAACTGACAACATCGGCATGGAATTTTCCAGATCACGTCAATATTTGGCATCCTCGTCTTACTCGTATATCTGTTGCAGTCTAACTAATTGAAGAATGTTCTAGAATTATTACGAATCAAATTTGAGAAGGCCTCTATACCTTTCATCTTATGGGGAATTGCGTTCGGTGTTATAAAGTCGGGTTATAACATAACGATCGATAGCAGATCGTTCGTACTCTTTATACCTATAGCGTCATTTCAGTCTAACAATCGATCAAAGTATAGAATGCTCTAGAATTATTAATCAGTAAAATTGGAACAGTACTCGCTATCGTTCTCCTGAACGCAAATCTTGCCGTCTTTATATAGTCGCGTAATAATAACGCAGATGCGCGGGGCGTTGCGGCAAACAAAGCGTATAAATACCCCTTGTAGCTTGATCCTCAGTTGAGATACCTTTTCACGGTGTAGTGGTGAGGTCTGGGTAGTTCTAGACTGGCTAATTGTAGCTGTAGGAGCTTAATCTAAAATGTAGGCATTTGAAAAGAACACCCCTTGCTCTTTTTCTTGATAATGAAACGATAATAGCGTAGATTTCAACAAGCCGAGAATCCCGTAAATCAAAATGGCGGAGTCATCGCCCGGTTGACGATTACTGCGTAGAACCTTTCGCGATATCGTAGAAACCTGGGGCAGAAAAAAGGTTGGAAAATAAATGAAGGTAGGTAAATACATAATCGTATTTCTGTAAATTCAAATTTAAAGAGTTCTAATTCCCTTATGAGCTTATTCATTTATAGGTAGGTAGGTACGACATATTAACTTTATTCAGATTTTATTTGTTATTGCCGTTTCACATTTCATTGATTAATGTCATTAAATATTAATATGCACTAACACAATTGTTAGAAAATTCGTACACTTCAAGCGCAAATGCTAGTTTAGATTTTATGAATATTGCAAGTTTCATTAGTTCCAAAGTAAAATTTAATAGAGGTCCATAGTACGTTACATACTTTTAGATTTTATTGTAGAATTCCAAACGTTTTCAAAAATGATTCTGACTAACAAATAACCTACATTTCAAAAAAGAAAAAACCTAGGAAATTTGTAGAGGTTAATACAAATTACAAATTGAGAAAAAAATAGACCCAAGTCCAAAATCAAAACTAAATCTGGAATCGCCTAAAAAAAGTGTAACTTTAAAATATATGATGATAATAATAATAATAAATTTATACGGCAGTTGTGCTAAAACAAAGGTAATTAATTATTTTCTATATCGTAAAAGTAGGTATATCGTTATTATGAAAACAAAGATCTTACACGAGTTTGATGAGTTTACATGTTATGGTTTTAATTCTATATATTACAAATCGCAATCTTTTAAAATTGTTTGGAATACGATTCTGAAGACAAAAGGTTGTCTAATCTAAGTTGTAAAATATACCAAAAAATCTACGAAATATTTCAGATTATCAGTCTGAATATGTAAACGAAATTGAGAACATTATAGTTTGTTAAAAACGCTACCGTTGACTTCATCTAAATCAATTAAAATGACATTCAGTTATTTGAAAGGGTCGGTGAAGTGAAAACCTTCTAAATTACTACTACTAATCACTTTTCTTGAATTCAAAATGCCTGCAATAGCCATGGATACATTTAACTAATAAATATTATTTTTCCTAAACAGCTGCTTTTTCGCCTGGTTTAAATAATTCGTAATTACCATCAACCGCAAAGCCTCTTACGTTATTGTACAAATCGAAACGTTTCTAGAAATAGATTTTTGTAGGCAACTTTTATTTATAAGCATTATTCTACTAATGTAAAACGCTTGGTGTTTGGTAGGGTAGCTCTTTGCTTAAGAGTGTACATAGAAATAGTGAGATGTTATCGGTATACACGTGGTGTTTTACCATACACAAAGGAACACATAATTAAGGTATACGCATGTTAAGTGTGCTAACTAGACATGGAGTGCTAACGATAAACAAAATTACCACAGCGTCATTCCTTGCAGGATTGCCAGAACCACTGTTTCTGTTTACCTATTTAATTAAGATTCCATTATTATTTTATTATGGTTTATGTACGTATATAATATATTTACACATGTATACTATACAACATTTAAAATATTTTTAGAAATTTTAATTCTAATTCATTAACAAGATGACTCTAGATTGTACAAAAAACAGTCATCGAAACCTGGAAATATTATCCAAATATCGAAAATTTTATCAAGTAACTAGCTGACCCGGCAGACTTCGTAGTGCCTCAATCGATAAATAAAAGACCTAAACTTTTGTATAAAATAAACTTAACACAAACAAAAGGAATCCGTCCGACGGGGGGGACACATCAAAGGAAAAACAAAATTGTAATTTTTATTTAATTCCGAGCATTTTCATAGTTTTCTACTTTTTAAACCTTTTCTGGACTTCCACAAATAATTTAAGACCAAAATTAGCCAAATCGGTCCAGCCGTTCTCGAATTTTAGCGAGACTAACGAACAGCAATTCATTTATATATTCATTCATTTATATAGATTTCCGAAATTCGGAGCCGCGTCGCAGTAAAAATGAAAACTAATATATTTTTCAACTCAGGGACTAAACTTGTTAGAACTTAGAATAAGAATTTTAGATTCAAAACAGATTAAAATTTACTTATCGCACATGATTTGTATGAGATTCTAATACACTTCATCAGCCACAAGTGCTTCAAATTATATTGATGTTAACTAATATTTCAAAACAATATTACTACTTAATTACCTAAGGTACTTATACATATTTTTACTAATACACTCAGCATAACTCCGAGTATATAATATGTTTTCTGAGAATATTTTAGTTGCATCTAAGGTTTTCATTCACAATTATATTGGCTAAATCATTCATCGAAATATAAACAGAATACAATGGACACACAGAATACTAACTAGACTGTAAACATACGTGATGCAATATATGTGTATGTTACAATAATAACTTGAAAAACGAGAGTGTAAGAATATATTTGTAACAGGTCTAAGCAGGCCTATGCACAAAAACTGTCAAGTTATATGGATGAAAATAACATAACAATAAATTAATGAATAAATTAGTGAACATAATTGAAAACTACGAAAGAAAAAAACAGAAATGAACCATTTCTTATGCATTTTAAAATACTATGCACTTAATAAGAGCTAAAGCAGTTTAAGAGTGGAAAAGACGTTGAAAAATATTTAAAAACAGATGAGAGAAACATCTAAATTGTAATAGGTATGTTACTGAACAATCTACAAATATATTAAGTTGCAGTGGATATTGAAACTTGAAAACCCAAAAAATAAACAATTTTTTTTTAGGTTAAATGCAGTTTCTAATTGAACTAACAACAAGGTAATTAAAATTAAATCTCTATGATTACAATCACCATTATTCTGAAGATACGGTGCCAGAATTTGTTAAAATGAGAAATAAAGTGAAGATATGGATTATGATGCATAGGAAAGTGACTAAATAAGTTAAAATGTTGCCGTACTAAGCCGAAACAAACATTTATCAGATTAAAAAAATATCTCATATTATTGGAAAGTATGAATAGAAAACTTAAAATGAAAATTTGATTTCAAGCCTAAGATGCTTTCACATGGATAAAGTAACAGTAGTATTATTCTGTTGGGATTTACAAATATAATTAGAAGAAATAATAAAACTACAGGACGTTGCTGAAAAAATTACATTTTTGAGTACATACAAATACTCGTGGGGAGAAATTTTACTAATAGACAATTTTATGGTTTGGATTGAGAATACACCTGAATTTGAGCAGTTTAATAGGACCCAACTGAACAAAACCTTTCAAGGATTTTAGATTTTAGGATTCTCAAGGAAGGATTTATTTTGACTCATATATTTTTGGAGAAATTTAGGCTGCATATCAGATCAGATAAGAAGAACACAAGCCACAGACTGATACATCCAAATTTTAACTCAAGTATAATTTTCAATAAATTAATGTAGCAGATCATTTTAAAAGTGACAAGCCATTGTTAGGAAAAAAGCGTTAGTAATTTCTCAGTCTTTTTGTAATGCCCGACATCATAATCTTATTAAGTGCGTTTCCAGAGATCTTTTTTGCCACGTACCATCCGGCTATGGAATGAGCTCCCCTCCACGGTGTTTCCCGAGCGCTATGACATGTCCTTCTTCAAACGAGGCTTATGGAGAGTATTAAGCGGTAGGCAGCGGCTTGGCTCTGCCCCTGGCATTGCTGAAGTCCATGGGCGACGGTAACCACTCACCATCAGGTGGGCCGTATGCCCGTCTGCCTACAAAGGCAATAAAAAAAAAAAAAAAAAAAAAAAAAAAGGTCTAATCTTTTTCATATTATGTAATCATAAATCTAATCGATTAATACGTGTCTTAGACTAATTTGCAAAACAATTTAAAAATTTCTGGGCAGTCAAATGTTTTTTATGTTTTTAGGTGAACGAACGAAACAAAAATATCTAACAGTCCAAAGTATATCTAATACTTTAATACAAAAAAAAATGTTAGCATAGCACAAGTAATAAAGCATATGTAGCACAAGCCAGTTGAATAAATATGAAACGAAATATAAAAATCGATAATAATGTTGAACAAAATGCTTGAAAAAATCCAAAATGAAAGATGCTAAATATCGGATATACGTTATGATAAAAGCGTAGTTGCAGCAGCTTTAATTTGTTGATACTTTCGGATCTAAATAAAAGGAATAACGGAACTTTATTTCCCAATCGAGACTTAAATAACTTAACAAATTCATTAAAATGTCCAATTATGAAACAAACTACAGTTTCTAGATAGGTAAATACAGATTTAAGTTGTTTAGCACGTATTGAAGTGAGGAAATATTAAAAACCAAAAAATGTTACTATTATTAAATTTCAATATTATTATAAAAAGAAGAACAGCAGAATTAAGATTAATAATTAATAATTCATTACTTATTTCATTAAATCTTACAGATCTCCGGTATTTCAGCTCTACGTGACAATATCAAATATTTATTCGCGAATTATTATTAAATTTATGTAATACCAATATAGTTTGGCTCATTTACTACTCGAGATTCGAAGTGCTGACCCAATAAGAGAATCATCGAAAGAAGGATTAATTTACAACGAATAAGTGTTGATTTAAAATAAGTTTTAAAAAGGTGTGGAAATTACAAAACAATGTTTTGACAAAACAGATGTCTGATGAAAATATAGAGCGTTTTGGACTGGATATGGAATAACTTCAAAGTAGAAAAAACATTTTAAACCTGTCTGGAATAGTCAATATTTTTAAAAGAAATGTTTTAACAACTGCAGATTTTGTGGAAATCCGTATAACTGAAAAAAAATGTATTGTAAAACGAATATAATTCTAACAAACACAATTGTGAGTAAATAGTAAAATAAAAATCTAAAACAAATTAATAACATTGAAGAGACTAAATAAATTCAGAAGGCTAAAGATTTTTCATAATTTTCCCTGTAGGTGAAGTTTAAAATGGAACGAAACAGAATTAATACGAGAATTCCATAAATTTACAATTAGAAAATGCCAGAAATGAAAGACAAAACATTTTATCCATTAGTCTTATTCATTGAAGAAAACGAATACGTAATACAGATGTTTAAACCCGTATATCCCTAGCCTAATTTAAACCATGACATATATTATGAAAACTTTATAAACACAAAACAGCAATAAAAATTAATTGGTTTCTTTTTTTTACAATCAAGATCATTATCGTCATAAGAATGAATGGTAATTCGGTACCTACCATAACTAATTCTCAACAAGCTGGGTAGCTCTAACAAGTTGACCATTCGTGGGTATCGGGTAGTTCAGAAGCGAATTTGAAAAAGTTTTAAATACCTGAGTAAATCGCATAATGCTCGGTTAAACTGGATAATAAATGGAAATGATTTTAAAACAAGGAGGTTTCGACATTTTAAAGGTTTATGAAAATTAAAACACATTTAATCTTCATTGCTTATAAACCTTCATTTATTTGGAAGTATTGTATTGTTCCTGCAGAATATAACAAAATTATAAATTAAGAACTTCGTGCACGAGGAAATTTGTCGTTAATAAAATATGAGACTTTTAATCGCTTAAAGAAAATTTTATGTCGTACAGACGTAGGTACAGTCTGAATAACGGATAATCGGAATTATACATAATAACACAAGTGCGTGTTTGTGATGTGGTTTTATTGCAGTTATTTTTTATAATTTATAAATGATATATTGGATGTCTGTTGAATGTGTGTTATCGTTTAATATGAAAGTAATTGTTGCTGCAATATATTAAAATGTGTAGGTAGTAGGAATTCGTGTTCTGAAATAAAAGTTGTCAGTGAAATGCAAATCCATTCTTAATATTTGAATAAGGTGTGTTTTTATTAAAATCGTTAAAAAAGTTCAAAATTCTGGTGCCATACAATGAATCTGTCTAGAATTGATACTGATGGGAGTGAAAAAATATGTCTAGTTAATGTTTGAAAAGTGCAGAATAGTGCCAATTTTTATAATGTGATGTGTGCAATAAAATATTATGAAATTGAAATGACCAGTAAATTTGAGTAAAATTACGAAAATTTACTAAAACTATTTTTGTTGACACCTAATGTATTTTCCGACTGGCATTGACACAGCAGATGCAGATCATTGAATTCAAATTCTGAAAAGACAAACAAGGAACAGGAAAATATAAATGAGTCTTTATGAAATGTTCAGCAGTTATGTACTTATGGAGTGGGCTATAATAAAGATATGAATTTTCAAAAGGTACTCAAAAACATTTAAAATTTTAAGTTACATTCAAGATTGCCATTTTAAGCAAAAACAGAAGCAGTAAAAAAAAAGTAAATTTTTTTTGATTAGCTTGTTTAGTTGTCGGTTTGTTGCCTTTAATAATTTATTTTATTTACAGAAAAGTAGCAATAACAGTTTAGAAAACAATGTCTACAGAAACAAAACTTTCTAAAAATTGAGTTTAAAAAAAGCATTATCCCTCCATATAGAATTAATATATTTTTGTTAAATCATGATCTCTGTAAGCTATTACATAAATCTATTTTATAAGTAGACATACTATGCCTAGATATAACTTTGTATAAGAATGAGGGGATTACCATAAATTTTGAAAACTATTGTATACAGTATATGTATATTAGTACTTATATGGTGTTCTGTTATAACTGTCATTTATTTTCTGATAGAGTATTCAAACTGAATTTGACAAAATTAAAGATTGGTATTGTAATGTTTACAGTGAAATCCCGTGGATTACAATATGATTTGCATTCCAACCCATAGTAGTAGTTTACTGATGCTGGAACAACAGTGAGTGAGGGTTAGAAATTAATATTTAAACAATATTTGAAACAATTAATAGGACAGAATATCAAAGATTTTTTAATTAATTTTATGTTTATCCTTTTTAAATACTAACCATTTACTGATGATGAATATAATTTTTTGAATATAATTGTATAATATAATATTTGTTTTCATAGTATACATGTTTAAATATATCCATGTTTATAACCAAAATTACCGTAGTATGAATTTTTATTTATTATGTATAGTATACTTTTTCAGTACACTTAAAAACCTTTTTGTTAAAAAACTCGTAACAGTAGGTATCATTGTAGTTTGAAGGAAATTAAAATTTATATAATAAGTGCTTCATTGTTTTCTTTAAAATTATAATTTTAGTCTTTGTTGGCTTGAACGAAACATTAAAACAAGAAAAAATTTCATTAGGTTTAAATAAGATAAAGATAATTACTAAGTTCTGTATACAATCTTAAGAAAACATAGAATCAGGAAATAAGGCCAATTGTAAAAGGCATACACATCTGTATTGCCTGAGTAACTTTTTGTTTTCATAAATTATAACTAGTTTAAAAAATCTATGATGACCAAAGCCAGTACATGTAAGTGCTTTAACAAATTAGTACAACAATAATGATGACAAAATATTTCATAAATGTTTCTATGCATCTAAGACAATCCAAAGATATTCTACAGATTACATGAAATGGACTTTAATATATGGTTCCTAAAATTAAAATTATGAAACATATTACTTACATTATATTTAGTTCGAAAGTGCACATCACTTTGCTAATTACGTTTAAATAATATAGGTAGATAGCTAATTTCTTACAAAAGCAATTCTGACTATAACAGAGTAAAATATGAGTAGGCAATAAGTATATATCTTATCATTTATTCATTAGTTTTCGTTTTGTAATTAGGAAAACTTCAACTTACAAAGGGGAATTCTAACTTAAGCATATTCAAGTAAGCAATCTTAATTTTTAAAACAAGGTCGGGTTTGTTCGAACATTTACAACTCGAGAACGGCTCGACCGATTTTCATGGTTTTTGATTCGTTTTATTTGTCTCCGTCCCGAATTGGAAAATACCGATTAAAAACATTGGAAATTTTACGAAAAAATAGAAGGAAAGACCTGTTCATCCCGTTGATACGGTAAATTCTCCCCTCATGTTAAAGAACGTATTTAAATAACGGTTTCGGATCGACAAGATACATCCACAATATTATGATAATAGCGTATTTTAGATTTTTTTTAAAATAGGCACCTATCTACCTACCTGCTCACTTACCTACTTAATGGAAAGGGATTGATATACTGGTTGTCAAATATCTAAGCGTGCGTTCCACTGAAGTAGGAAACCTGGTCTATGGTGCGTTCCGATATTTATATTGTATACAAATTAAGGAGAAAATATGTCAAGCTATGATACGCCTGGATTGTACTGCCTTAATGACAAAGTGATATTTACTTCAGCAAATCAGCAAATGTGATAAACATTGCGGTCGATCGGTGTGAATATTATTTCTAGTTAAAAGGTACTAATTCCTATGTTTACAAATATGTTATCACCATCAAAAAATAAGAACTAAAAAACTGCAATAGGACGCAAATAGGTTCACTAACCAAAAGAAAATGCTATTTATCTTCTATATTAATTCAGTTCTTCTTCGTAATTATTACTTTGTTCAGAAATCTAGCGTAAGACAATCTATAATAAGTTGATAACGAATTATTTGATAAACATTGCGGTTGATCGGTGTGAATATTATTTATAGTATAAGAGTAATAATACCTATGTTTACAAGTATTTTATCCAGCTATCAAAAAATTAAAGCGAATAAAAAACTGCAATAAGACGCGAATAGGTTCACTTACCGAAGGATAGTTAGTATTTAACTTTCACATTTAGTTTGTTTTCGAAATTATTTACTTTGTTCAGAAATCTGGCGTTAGACAATCTAAAGGTAGTAAGTAGATAACGAATTATTTGATAAACATATCGGATGATCGGTGCGAATATTAATTCGAGTTATAAGTTACTATTTATCAAATATTTTTATCAAACTTTCAAAAAATTTAAGGAATTAAAAAACTGCAATAGGACACGACTAGGTTCACTTACCAAAGTATAATTGTTATTTATCTTCTATATAAATTTACTTTGTTTTCGATATTATTTACTTTGTTCAGAAATCTGGCACTAGTTAATCTAAAAGTATTGATAACGAATTATTTGATAAATATTGCAATTGATCGGTATGAATATTATTTAGAGTTAAATGGTACTATGTAATTCCTATGTTTACAAATATGTTATCAAACTATCAACCAATTTAATGAACTAAAAAACTGCAATAGGACGCGAATAGGTTCACCTACCAACGGATAGTTATTATTTAGCTTGTATATGAATTTAGTTCTTTTTCAAAATTATTAACTTGGTTCAGAAATTTGGCATTAGATGATCTAAAATTAGTTGATAATTAATTATTTGATAAACATCGCGGTTGATCGGTATGAATATTATTTCGAGTAAAACGGTACTAATAACTATGTTTACAAATATGTTATCAAACTACCAAAAAGCTTGAGGAACTGAAAAACTACAATAGGACACTTAGGACAAATAGGTTCACTTATCAAAATATAATTATTATTGAGCTTCCATATTTTTTTTTTTTTTCGAAATTGATTGCTTTGTTCAGAAATTTGGCGTTAGATAATCTATAATCAGTTGATAACGAATTATTTGATAAACATTGCGGTTGATCGGTGTGAATAGTATTTCTAGTATAAGAGTAATAATTCCTATGTTTACAAATATGTTACCAAACTACCAAAATTTTAAGGAACTAAAAAACTACCGTAGGACACGGTTAGGTTCACTTACCAAAATATAATTGATAATGGACTTCTATATAAATTTACTTTGTTATTGAAATTATTTACTTTGATCAGAAATCGGGCGTTAGATAATCTAAAAGTAGTTAGTTGATAACGAATTATTTGATAAACATTGCGATTGATCGGTGTGAATATTGATCAAACTATCAAAACATTTAAGGAACTAAAATACTGCAAAAGAATGGGAATAGGTTCACTTACCTACGGATAGTTATTAATTAGTAGCTTCTATGTAAATTTAGTTCTTTTTCGTAATTATTTACTATGTTCAGAAACCTGGCATTAGCTAATCTAAAAATATTGATAACGAATTATTTGATAAATATTGCGATTGATCGGTGTGAATATTGTTTCTAGTTAAAAGGTACTAATAACTGTTTACAAATATGTTATCAAACTACCAAAAAGCTTAAGGCACTGAAAAACTGCAATAGGACACGATTAGGTTCACTTACCAAAATATAATTGATAATAGACTTCTATATAAATTTACTTTGTTATTGAAATTATTTACTTTGATCAGAAATCTGGCGTTAGATAATATAAAATTAGATAATAACAAATTATTTGAGAAAAATTGCCGTTGATCGGTATGAATATTATTTTTAGTTAAAAGGTACTAATAACTATGTTTACAAATATGTTATCAAACTATCAAAACATTTAAGGAACTAAAAAACTGCAATAGGATGGGAATAGGTTCACTTACCTACGGATAGTTATTATTGAGATTATATATAAATTTAAATGTTTTCGAAATTATTTACTTTGTTCAGAAATCTGGCGTTAGATAATCTAAACTTAGTTGATAACAAATTATTTGATAAACATTGCAATTGATCGGTGTGAATATTGTTTCTAGTTAAAAAGTATTAATAACTATGTTTACAAAATATATGCTGTCAAACTACCAAAAAAGTTAAGGAACTAAAAAACTTCAATAGGACGGGAATAGAATTATTTACCAAAATATAATTGTTATTTAGCTTCTACATAAATTTAGTTTTTTTTTCGAAATTATTTACTTTGTTCAGAAATCTGGCGTTAGATAATCTAAAAGTATTGATAACGAATTATTTGATAAACATTGCGATTGATCGGTGTGAATATTGTTTTTAGTTAAAAGGTACTATTAACTATGTTTACAATTATGTTATCAAACTATCAAAACATTTAAGGAACTAAATAATTGCAATAGGACGCGTATAGGTTCACCTACCAACGGATAGTTATTATTTCGCTTCTATATAAATTTACATGTTTTCAAAATTATTTACTTTGTTTAGAAATGGAGCGTTAGATAATCTAAACTTAATTGATAACGAATTATTTGATAAACATTGCGGTTGATTGGCGTGAATATTATGTCTACATAAAAGGTACTAATTAGTATGTTTACAAATATGTTATCAAACTATCAAAATATTTAAGGAACTAAATAATTGCAATAGGACGCGTATAGGTTCACCTACCAATGGATAGTTATTATTTCGCTTCTATATAAATTTACATGTTTTCGAAATTATTTACTTTGTTCAGAAATCTGGCGTAAGATGATCAAAAATTATTTGATAAACATTGCGGTTGATCCGTGTGAATATTGTGTCTAGTTATGTTATCAAACTACCAAAAATTTAAAGGAACTAAAAAACTGCAAAATGATGGGAATAGGTTCACTTACCTACGGATAGTTATTAATTAGTAGCTTCTATATAAATTTAGATATTTTTCGAAATGATTTGCTTTTTTCAGAAATCTGGTACTAGCTAATCTAAAAGTATTGATAACGAATTATTTGATAAACATTGCGGTTGATTGGCGTGAATATTATTTCTACATAAAAGGTACTAATTAGTATGTTTACAAATATGTTATCAAACTATCAAAACATTTAAGGAACTAAATAATTGCAATAGGACGCGTATAGGTTCACCTACCAACGGATAGTTATTATTTCGCTTCTATATAGATTTACATGTTTTCGAAATTATTTACTTTGTTCAGAAATCTGGCGTTAGACAATCTAAAGGTAGTAAGTAAGTAGATAACGAATTATTTGATAAACGTATCGGATGATCGGTGCGAATATTAATTTGAGTTATAAGGTACTATTTATCAAATATTTTTATCAAACTTTCAAAATATTTAAGGAATTAAAAAACTGCAATAGGACACTACTAGGTTCACTTACCAAAGTATAATTATTATTGAGCTTCCATATAATTTTTTTTTTCGAAATTGTTTGCTTTGTTCAGAAATTTGGCGTTAGATAATCTATAATCAGTTGATAACGAATTATTTGATAAACATTGCGGTTGATCGGTGTGAATAGTATTTCTAGTATAAGAGTAATAATTCCTATGTTTACAAATATGTTACCAAACTACCAAAATTTTAAGGAACTAAAAAACTACCGTAGGACACGGTCAGGTTCACTTACCAAAATATAATTGATAATGGACTTCTATATAAATTTACTTTGTTATTGAAATTATTTACTTTGATCAGAAATCGGGCGTTAGATAATCTAAAAGTAGTTAGTTGATAACGAATTATTTGATAAACATTGCGATTGATCAGTGTGAATATTGATCAAACTATCAAAACATTTAAGGAACTAAAATACTGCAAAAGAATGGGAATAGGTTCACTTACCTACGGATAGTTATTAATTAGTAGCTTCTATATAAATTTAGAACATTTTCAAAATTATTTACTTTGTTCAGAAATCTGGTACTAGCTAATCTAAAAGAATTGATAACGAATTATTTGATAAACATTGCGATTGATCGGTGTGAATATTGTTTCTAGTTAATAAGTACTAATAATTATGTTTAAAAATACGTTAACAAACTATCAAAACATTTAAGGAACTAAAAAACTGCAATAGGATGGAAATAGGGTTCACTTATCTACGGACAATTATTAATTAGTAGCTTCTATATAAATTTAGATCCTTTTCGAAATTATTGACTTTGTTCAGAAATCTGGTACTAGCTAATCTAAAGGTATTGATAACGAGTTATTTGATAAACACTGCGATGGATCGATATGAAAATTATTTTTAGTTAAAAAGTACTAATAACTATGTTTACAAATACGTTAAAAAACTATCAAAATATTTAAGGAACTAAAAAACTGCACTAGGACGTAAATAGGTTCACTTACCTACGGATAGTTATTAATTAGTAGCTTCTATGTAAATTTAGTTCTTTTTCGTAATTATTTACTATGTTCAGAAACCTGGCATTAGCTAATCTAAAAATATTGATAACGAATTATTTGATAAATATTGCGATTGATCGGTGTGAATATTGTTTCTAGTATAAGAGTAATAATTCCTATGTTTACAAATATGTTACCAAACTACCAAAATTTTAAGGAACTAAAAAACTGCAATAGGATGGGAATAGGTTCACTTACCTACGGATAGTTATTATTTAGATTCTACATAAATTTAGTTTTTTTTTTCGAAATTATTTACTATGTTCATAAATCTGGCGTTAGATAATCCAAAAGTATTGATAACGAATTATTTGATAAACATTGCGATTGATCGGTGTGAATAGTATTTCTAGTATAAGAGTAATAATTCCTATGTTTACAAATATGATACCAAACTACCAAATTTTTAAGGAACTAAAAAACTACCGTAGGACACGGTCAGGTTCACTTACCAAAATATAATTGATAATAGACTTCTATATAAATTTACTTTGTTATTGAAATTATTTACTTTGATCAGAAATCTGGCGTTAGGTAATATAAAATTAGTTAATAACAAATTATTTGAGAAAAATTGCGGTTGATCGGTATGAATATTATTTTTAGTTAAAAAGTACTAATAACTATGTTTACAAATATGTTATCAAACTATCAAAACATTTAAAGAACTAAAAAACTGCAATAGGATGGGAATAGCCTCACCTACCAACGGATAGTTATTATTTCGCTTCTATATAAATTTACATGTTTTCGAAATTATTTACTTTGTTCAGAAATCTGGCGTAAGATGATCAAAAATTATTTGATAAACATTGCGGTTGATCGGTATGAATATTATTTTTAGTTAAAAAGTACTAATAACTATGTTTACAAATATGTTATCAAACTATCAAAACATTTAAGGAACTAAAAAACTGCAATAGGATGGGAATAGGTTCACTTACCTACGGATAGTTATTAATTAGTAGCTTCTATATAAATTTGGATCCTTTTCGAAATGATTTACTTTTTCAGAAATCTGGTACTAGCTAATCTAAAAGTATTGATAACGAATTATTTGATAAACATTGCGATTGATCGGTGTGAATATTGTTTCTAGTTAAAAGGTACTAATAACTATGTTTACAAATATGTTATCAAACTATCAAAACATTTAAGGAACTATAAAACTGCAATAAGATATAAATAGGTTCACTTACCAAAAGATAATTGTTATTTAGCTTCTACATAAATTCATTTTTTTTTTTTCGAAATTATTTACTTTGTTCTGGCGTAAGATAATCTTAAAGTAGTTGATAACGAATTATTTGATAAACATTGCGATTGATTGGCGTGAATATTATTTCTACTTAAAAGGTACTAATTAGTATGTTTACAAATATGTTATCAAACTACCAAAAAGCTTAAGGTACTGAAAAACTACAATAGGACACGATTAGGTTCACTTATCAAAATATAATTATTATTGAGCTTCTATATAATTTTTTTTTTCGAAATTGTTTGCTTTGTTCAGAAAGTTGGCGTTAGATCATCTATAATCAGTTGATAACGAATTATTTGATAAACGTTGATCGGTGTGAATAGTATTTCTAGTATAAGAGTAATAATTCCTATGTTTACAAATATGATACCAAACTACCAAAATTTTAAGGAACTAAAAAACTACCGTAGGACACGGCCAGGTTCACTTACCAAAATATAATTGATAATAGACTTCTATATAAATTTACTTTGTTATTGAAATTATTTACTTTGATCAGAAATCTGGCGTTAGGTAATATAAAATTAGTTAATAACAAATTATTTGAGAAAAATTGCGGTTGATCGGTATGAATATTATTTTTAGTTAAAAAGTACTAATAACTATGTTTACAAACATGTTATCAAACTATCAAAACATTTAAGGAACTAAAAAACTGCAATAGGATGGAAATAGGGTTCACTTATCTACGGACAATTATTAATTAGTAGCTTCTATATAAATTTAGATCCTTTTCGAAATTATTGACTTTGTTCAGAAATCTGCCGTTAGATAATCTAAAAGTATTATTGATAACGAATTATTTGATAAACATTGCGATTGATCGGTGTGAATATTGTTTTTAGTTAAAAGGTACTAATAACTATGTTAACAAATATGTTATCAAATCATAGAAACATTTAAGGAAATAAAAAACTGCAATAGGACGCGAATAGGTTCACTTACCAACGGATAGTTATTATTTCGCTTCTATATAAATTTACATGTTTTCAAAATTATTTACTTTGTTCAGAAATCTGGCGTTAGATAATCTAAAAGTATTGATAACGAATTATTTGATAAACATTGCGATTGATCGGTGTGAATATTGTTTTTAGTTAAAAGGTACTATTAACTATGTTTACAATTATGTTATCAAACTATCAAAACATTTAAGGAACTAAATAATTGCAATAGGACGCGTATAGGTTCACCTACCAACGGATAGTTATTATTTCGCTTCTATATAAATTTACAT
Organism: Bombyx mori; assembly: GCF_030269925.1. Lineage (NCBI taxonomy): Eukaryota > Metazoa > Arthropoda > Insecta > Lepidoptera > Bombycidae > Bombyx > Bombyx mori. The sequence continues at coordinate 3,732,620 of NC_085128.1, forward strand.
GTTTTCAAAATTATTTACTTTGTTTAGAAATGGAGCGTTAGATAATCTAAACTTAATTGATAACGAATTATTTGATAAACATTGCGGTTGATTGGCGTGAATATTATGTCTACATAAAAGGTACTAATTAGTATGTTTACAAATATGTTATCAAACTATCAAAATATTTAAGGAACTAAATAATTGCAATAGGACGCGTATAGGTTCACCTACCAATGGATAGTTATTATTTCGCTTCTATATAAATTTACATGTTTTCGAAATTATTTACTTTGTTCAGAAATCTGGCGTAAGATGATCAAAAATTATTTGATAAACATTGCGGTTGATCCGTGTGAATATTGTGTCTAGTTATGTTATCAAACTACCAAAAATTTAAAGGAACTAAAAAACTGCAAAATGATGGGAATAGGTTCACTTACCTACGGATAGTTATTAATTAGTAGCTTCTATATAAATTTAGATATTTTTCGAAATGATTTGCTTTTTTCAGAAATCTGGTACTAGCTAATCTAAAAGTATTGATAACGAATTATTTGATAAACATTGCGGTTGATTGGCGTGAATATTATTTCTACATAAAAGGTACTAATTAGTATGTTTACAAATATGTTATCAAACTATCAAAACATTTAAGGAACTAAATAATTGCAATAGGACGCGTATAGGTTCACCTACCAACGGATAGTTATTATTTCGCTTCTATATAGATTTACATGTTTTCGAAATTATTTACTTTGTTCAGAAATCTGGCGTTAGACAATCTAAAGGTAGTAAGTAAGTAGATAACGAATTATTTGATAAACGTATCGGATGATCGGTGCGAATATTAATTTGAGTTATAAGGTACTATTTATCAAATATTTTTATCAAACTTTCAAAATATTTAAGGAATTAAAAAACTGCAATAGGACACTACTAGGTTCACTTACCAAAGTATAATTATTATTGAGCTTCCATATAATTTTTTTTTTCGAAATTGTTTGCTTTGTTCAGAAATTTGGCGTTAGATAATCTATAATCAGTTGATAACGAATTATTTGATAAACATTGCGGTTGATCGGTGTGAATAGTATTTCTAGTATAAGAGTAATAATTCCTATGTTTACAAATATGTTACCAAACTACCAAAATTTTAAGGAACTAAAAAACTACCGTAGGACACGGTCAGGTTCACTTACCAAAATATAATTGATAATGGACTTCTATATAAATTTACTTTGTTATTGAAATTATTTACTTTGATCAGAAATCGGGCGTTAGATAATCTAAAAGTAGTTAGTTGATAACGAATTATTTGATAAACATTGCGATTGATCAGTGTGAATATTGATCAAACTATCAAAACATTTAAGGAACTAAAATACTGCAAAAGAATGGGAATAGGTTCACTTACCTACGGATAGTTATTAATTAGTAGCTTCTATATAAATTTAGAACATTTTCAAAATTATTTACTTTGTTCAGAAATCTGGTACTAGCTAATCTAAAAGAATTGATAACGAATTATTTGATAAACATTGCGATTGATCGGTGTGAATATTGTTTCTAGTTAATAAGTACTAATAATTATGTTTAAAAATACGTTAACAAACTATCAAAACATTTAAGGAACTAAAAAACTGCAATAGGATGGAAATAGGGTTCACTTATCTACGGACAATTATTAATTAGTAGCTTCTATATAAATTTAGATCCTTTTCGAAATTATTGACTTTGTTCAGAAATCTGGTACTAGCTAATCTAAAGGTATTGATAACGAGTTATTTGATAAACACTGCGATGGATCGATATGAAAATTATTTTTAGTTAAAAAGTACTAATAACTATGTTTACAAATACGTTAAAAAACTATCAAAATATTTAAGGAACTAAAAAACTGCACTAGGACGTAAATAGGTTCACTTACCTACGGATAGTTATTAATTAGTAGCTTCTATGTAAATTTAGTTCTTTTTCGTAATTATTTACTATGTTCAGAAACCTGGCATTAGCTAATCTAAAAATATTGATAACGAATTATTTGATAAATATTGCGATTGATCGGTGTGAATATTGTTTCTAGTATAAGAGTAATAATTCCTATGTTTACAAATATGTTACCAAACTACCAAAATTTTAAGGAACTAAAAAACTGCAATAGGATGGGAATAGGTTCACTTACCTACGGATAGTTATTATTTAGATTCTACATAAATTTAGTTTTTTTTTTCGAAATTATTTACTATGTTCATAAATCTGGCGTTAGATAATCCAAAAGTATTGATAACGAATTATTTGATAAACATTGCGATTGATCGGTGTGAATAGTATTTCTAGTATAAGAGTAATAATTCCTATGTTTACAAATATGATACCAAACTACCAAATTTTTAAGGAACTAAAAAACTACCGTAGGACACGGTCAGGTTCACTTACCAAAATATAATTGATAATAGACTTCTATATAAATTTACTTTGTTATTGAAATTATTTACTTTGATCAGAAATCTGGCGTTAGGTAATATAAAATTAGTTAATAACAAATTATTTGAGAAAAATTGCGGTTGATCGGTATGAATATTATTTTTAGTTAAAAAGTACTAATAACTATGTTTACAAATATGTTATCAAACTATCAAAACATTTAAAGAACTAAAAAACTGCAATAGGATGGGAATAGCCTCACCTACCAACGGATAGTTATTATTTCGCTTCTATATAAATTTACATGTTTTCGAAATTATTTACTTTGTTCAGAAATCTGGCGTAAGATGATCAAAAATTATTTGATAAACATTGCGGTTGATCGGTATGAATATTATTTTTAGTTAAAAAGTACTAATAACTATGTTTACAAATATGTTATCAAACTATCAAAACATTTAAGGAACTAAAAAACTGCAATAGGATGGGAATAGGTTCACTTACCTACGGATAGTTATTAATTAGTAGCTTCTATATAAATTTGGATCCTTTTCGAAATGATTTACTTTTTCAGAAATCTGGTACTAGCTAATCTAAAAGTATTGATAACGAATTATTTGATAAACATTGCGATTGATCGGTGTGAATATTGTTTCTAGTTAAAAGGTACTAATAACTATGTTTACAAATATGTTATCAAACTATCAAAACATTTAAGGAACTATAAAACTGCAATAAGATATAAATAGGTTCACTTACCAAAAGATAATTGTTATTTAGCTTCTACATAAATTCATTTTTTTTTTTTCGAAATTATTTACTTTGTTCTGGCGTAAGATAATCTTAAAGTAGTTGATAACGAATTATTTGATAAACATTGCGATTGATTGGCGTGAATATTATTTCTACTTAAAAGGTACTAATTAGTATGTTTACAAATATGTTATCAAACTACCAAAAAGCTTAAGGTACTGAAAAACTACAATAGGACACGATTAGGTTCACTTATCAAAATATAATTATTATTGAGCTTCTATATAATTTTTTTTTTCGAAATTGTTTGCTTTGTTCAGAAAGTTGGCGTTAGATCATCTATAATCAGTTGATAACGAATTATTTGATAAACGTTGATCGGTGTGAATAGTATTTCTAGTATAAGAGTAATAATTCCTATGTTTACAAATATGATACCAAACTACCAAAATTTTAAGGAACTAAAAAACTACCGTAGGACACGGCCAGGTTCACTTACCAAAATATAATTGATAATAGACTTCTATATAAATTTACTTTGTTATTGAAATTATTTACTTTGATCAGAAATCTGGCGTTAGGTAATATAAAATTAGTTAATAACAAATTATTTGAGAAAAATTGCGGTTGATCGGTATGAATATTATTTTTAGTTAAAAAGTACTAATAACAAACATGTTATCAAACTATCAAAACATTTAAGGAACTAAAAAACTGCAATAGGATGGAAATAGGGTTCACTTATCTACGGACAATTATTAATTAGTAGCTTCTATATAAATTTAGATCCTTTTCGAAATTATTGACTTTGTTCAGAAATCTGCCGTTAGATAATCTAAAAGTATTATTGATAACGAATTATTTGATAAACATTGCGATTGATCGGTGTGAATATTGTTTTTAGTTAAAAGGTACTAATAACTATGTTAACAAATATGTTATCAAATCATAGAAACATTTAAGGAAATAAAAAACTGCAATAGGACGCGAATAGGTTCACTTACCAACGGATAGTTATTATTTCGCTTCTATATAAATTTACATGTTTTCAAAATTATTTACTTTGATCAGAAATTGAGCGTTAGATAATCTAAAATTAGTTGATAACGAATTATTTGATAAACATTGCGGTTGATTGGCTTTAATATTATTCTTACTTAAAAGGTACTAATTACTTGTTTACAAATATGTTATCAAACTATCAAAACATTTAAGGAACTATAAAACTGCAATAAGATGTAAATAGGTTCACTTACCAAAAGATAATTGTTATTTAGTTTCTATATAAATTTAGTTCTTTTTCGAAATTATTTATTTTGTTCAGAAATCTGGCGTTAGATAATATAAACTTAGTTGATAACAAATTATTTGATAAACATTGCGATTGATCGGTGTGAATATTGTTTCTAGTTAAAAGGTACTAATAACTATGTTTACAAATTTATATTTATTTATTTATTTATTATTAAAAAAAAAGAACACAATATTCCTAACCTAAAAGTACATGTTATTATCCGCAACATGCTTCGTCAGCATGTTTACAAATATGTTATCAAACTATCAAAATATTTAAGGAACTAAAAAACTCCACTAGGACGTAAATAGGTTCACTTACCTACGGATAGTTATTAATTAATAGCTTCTATGTAAATTTAGTTCTTTTTCGTAATTATTTACTTTGTTCAGAAACCTGGTATTAGCTAATCTAAAAGTATTGATAACGAATTATTTGATAAACATTGCGATTGATCGGCGTGAATAATATTTCAATTTTAAAGGTTCTAATAACTATGTTTACAAATATGCTATGAAACTATCAAAAAATTTTAAGGAACTAAAAAACTTCAATAGGACGGGAATAGAATCATTTACCAAAATATAATTGTTATTTAGCTTCTATATAAATTTATATGTTTTCGAAATTATTTACTATTGTTCAGAAATCTGGCGTTAGATAATCTAAAATTAGTTGATAACAGATTATTTGATAAACATTGCAATTGATCCGTGTGAATATTGTTTCTAATCAAAAGGTACTAATAACTATGTTTACAAATATGTTATCAAACTATCAAAACATTTAAGGAACTAAAAAACTGCAATAGGATGCGAATAGGTTCACTTACCAAAATATAATTGTTATTTAGTTTCTATATAAATTTAGTTCTTTTTCGAAATTATTTACTTTGTTCAGAAATCTGGCGTTAGATAATATAAAAGTATTGATAACGAATTATTTGATTAACATTGCGATTGATCGGCGTGAATAATATTTCTATATTAAAGGTTCTAATAACTATGTTTAGAAATATGCTATGAAACTCTCAAAAAATTTTAAGTAACTAAAAAACTGCAATAGGATGGGAATAGGTTCACTTACCTACGGATAGTTATTATTTAGATTCTATATAAATTTATATGTTTTCGAAATTATTTACTTTGTTCAGAAATCTGGCGTTAGATAATCTAAACTTAGTTGATAACAAATTATTTGATAAACATTGCAATTGATCCGTGTGAATATTATTTTTAGTTAAAAAGTACTAATAACTATGTTTACAAATATGTTATCAAATTATCAAAACATTTAAGGAACTAAAAAACTGCAATAGGATGGGAATAGGTTCACTTACCTACGCATAGTTGTTATTTAGATTCTACATATATTTAGTTTTTTTTTCGAAATTATTTACTTTGTTCAGAAATCTGGCGTTAGATAATCTAGAAGTATTGATAACGAATTAATTGATAAACATTGCGATTGATCGGTGTGAATATTGTTTCTAGTTAAAAGGTACTAATAACTATGTTTACAATTAAGTTATCAAACTACCAAAAAATTCAAGGAACTATACAACAAGGAACTATAACAGGTTATATATAATTTTTACGAAATTATTTATTTTGATCGGAAATCAGGCATTAACTAATCTAAAAATATTGATAACGAATTTATTTAAAAAACGTTGCGATTGATCGGTATGAAAATGATTTCTAGTTAAAAAATACTAATTAGTATATTTACAAATAATAATATGTTATCAAACTATCAATAAAATTACGGAACTAAAAAACTACAATAGGACTCGAATAGGTTCAATTACCAAAGGTCATTGCTATTTAGCTTCTATATTAAAATAATTCTTCTTCGAAATTATTTACTTTGTTCAGAAATCTGGCATTATCTAGTCTAAAAGTATTGATAACGAATTTATTTAAAAAACGTTGCGATTGATCGGTATGAAAATGATTTCTAGTTAAAAAATACTAATTAGTATGTTTACAAATAATAATATGTTATCAAACTATCAATAAAATTACGGAACTAAAAAACTACAATAGGACGCGAATAGGTTCAATTACCAAAGGTCATTGCTATTTAGCTTCTATATAAATTTAGTTATTTTTCGAAATTATTTACTTTGTTCAGAAATCTGGCATTATCTAGTCTAAAAGTATTGATAACGAATTTATTTAAAAAACGTTGCGATTGATCGGTATGAAAATGATTTCTAGTTAAAAAATACTAATTAGTATATTTACAAATAATAATATGTTATCAAACTATCAATAAAATTACGGAACTAAAAAACTACAATAGGACGCGAATAGGTTCAATTACCAAAGGTCATTGCTATTTAGCTTCTATATTAAAATAAGTCTTCTTCGAAATTATTTACTTTGTTTAGAAATTTGGCATTAGCTAATCTAAAAGTAGTTGATAGCGAATTATTTGCTAAAAATTAAAGATAAAACCTAATGGTGATAAAACAATAAATTTCCATCTATTGATCTTTATTGTTGTAATCATCTTTACAAATAAATCCTGACCTATAATATTTGTGATAGGTAAACATAAAATATAAAAAAAATAATTCAGCTGATATAGCCTTGTATGACCATTCAATATACTCGTGCATCATTCCATTGGATAATTCTATCAATCGTATATTAATGAATACCTACATAATAATATGTTCGGTTGTTATACATATTTATTTTAATGTATATATATGTAATTATATAAGTGTACAGATATGTATGTACTGGTTCATGGTATTTCTGTAAAGATGTGACGTTGTGGTATTTTTGGTAGGTTTATCGTTATTTATGACTCATGAATGCATTGATTCGGGATAATAAGTTAAGAAAGAGATAAAATTTACATGTGCGTCATTATTGAGTTTTATTGAAGTGAACGTGATTGATATTTACTTTCCTTGGGGAATTCATACAAACGATAAATCGACATAAATACCTTTTAAATAAGCCATCAGTGCACCGCTGCGTAAACTTATACAATTTTGACTTCTAGCGAGTATTTGGCCTAATTGCTTCGTACTATATAAGGTTATAACAAGTTTCGACCCAAAATATTTGTTACCTAGTCCAATTAAATTTTATAACTAGAATCAATCTATAGTTCTTAGGTTTAAATGAATTCTTGCTTGCAGATTCATCCGATGTGAAATTAAATTGCACATATCAATTAGCGGTTTGCGTTAACAATGCATCCAGTACACTTAACATAATGGGCACTTGTCGTTTGTATGTTATGTGAACATATTGGTTTTTGGGCTTTGCATTACTTTGTTTGATTGTCGGATTGTTAACTGAGTTAACTGTTATGAACGAACATCACGTTGCACTGGTTATTTAAATGGCATGAATATTCAAAGTTTTTTCAGATTTAGCACCCCTAGCTAGCTAGCCCTCTTCGCGAAAGCTAAATTCTTTAATTTCAAAGTTTCGTTCGATTATCTCAACAGCTGAATCCATGCGATTTATTTACAGAGCAAAACCTAAAAAAAACCTAAATCGGGATGTATAAAACAAAGTACCTATTAGTGTAAAAATTATTTCCAACGGCTCTGGCTTTTAACATAACCTAGAGTACAATAACCACGCGTCGCATGCAAACTATTAGGTACCTATCTGTCATGGTGTTCCGAACATTATCATGTTTGATTCGACTGCTTTCAAATCATTTAAAACATAATATTAAATGTATCCTTCCAATTATTTATATTTCAGAAGCTGTAAACGTTAACAAATAACATTATAACTTAATGTAATTATTTGCCAACGCTTGTTCTGCAGAGCCCGTTATGATTGCATCGTTTCATCGTTCTAACGGCGGATGGTTGGTTGCATCTCGTATCCCGTTTACCGGCAAACAAAACTTAAAGATCTCGAGACGAGTTGAGGACGCGGGGGGCTCCTTAAATATTGATCAGCGTTAATGTTTCATCGTAACTTTTCGAAAAGTTATCTAAACATTTCAAGGTATATTATAGTTTACCAAAAATAATATAAATATTATAGTACTCTGGGACTGCTAATTAAAAACAAAACCAATAACGTTTTACGCTAAAATTAATACGACGTTAACTAATTTGGCGTCTCTAAAAATCTAAACACCGTGAATAACTCGACATTAAATGAAGTTAAAAGCAACTTTAGCAAGGATAAATTTTACTATACTACTACATACAAAATTAACCCGGGTAATTAGTACATAACACCACCTAATTTGAATAAAAGAAATTCGGTAAATCCGGTTCCGGTGTGTTAGATTCAAAGAGCAATAGTTAAGTGGAACTAACCAAATCAGAAAACAAAAAAGAAAACAAAAGCTAGATTTAGGAGATACAATAATTGTTTACAATGTTTGATTTTCAGATGTATTTTTTTATCTCGGAGTCGGCAGGCAGGGTTTTCGTGGCACGGATACGATAGGCAGCGATATTTCAAATACCTTGCGTTCAGGAGCCGACTTATAGTGGAAATAGGCAGGCGTGAAAACAGTTTTAATTTTAAACAATGTTTTTTTTTGTAAATCCACTTTTTTTATATAATGTTTAAAATCTTATTCCGCTAAAAAAACTTGTCTTTGTGATGCATAAAATATTGTGTAAATTTTAAAATCACCAAACCAAATTACCTAAATAAAGATCTAATAGTAGTAGCATATCTTTTATTCAATTAAAACAAATGATTTTCAGGTTCACTATGCATATATTGCGTAGTAAAAAAATATGATTTCAGTACTATTTTCAGGATTTGAAACTAAATGCAGTATATACCGGGCGATGACTAAATAGGTTTTTTTTTAAAAAGATCTAATAAGTCAGGTAAATTATAAGTAATTTTTTTAATTACGAAGCTTTCTTAATATTCTTTAGATGGAAAATAGATTAATAAAAAATTAAGAAAAGGTATTTAAAAGGTATCTCCAGCTTAGGTCGATCCTTTAGAAAAACTTTTTTAATGGTTTTTAAAATAAAATTAGTTGCTTAATATTTGATAAGCGAAGAGAGCCCATGCTTGGTTAGCACAGGGTAATAGGGACATGTATATGACAGGAAATATTTTGAAGGTGTGTACAGAAAACTAAGCTGCAAAGTGGTTGCTAAACAATAAAACTGTATGCTTAATTTGGTAAATAAACACAGGCTTAGGTTGAAATTATTATAAAAAGATTAGATATATATTTAATTAGATGTATGCAGCTAAAGTTACCACAACTTAAAGCAACGGGTTTTTTTAAGTTATTCATAGGTTAATAAAACACTACACATACACTGATCTACTGTTATAATTACTTTGATGAGGCTGTAATTTAACGATAATAAACTTTAGAAAATTTATTGGAATTTTTTGGACAAACTTCAGATATATCTATATCTCATTCTTCTGTATTGTTTGTTATTTGGTAATTGTGGAACATTGTTTTAAAAAGCAATAAAATATGATTGATGAACAATATTATGACTATATATAATGGAACACATACATACATATTAGATAGACTAGGTATGTCAAATATTACATTAAAATCACACTCATCTAGCTTATCTCATTCATAATTAAACATTACAGAAGAATACACAAGATGTTTGCTACAAAGAGCAAATATTTATATTACAGAATATTTAACTTCTAAAGAAGCAGGAGGTTAGGTAATAGGGAATAAGGTTATTGAAAATTTAGTATCTATCGCTGTTATGAGTGCTTACAGATTAGGAGGATTACAGATTAGGTTAGATAGTCGCTCAACAAATAAAACTTAATTTTTAATAACCTGCTTTAAACTTCAAAGCTTATATTATAATTAAGTTCGCTTAAATGTAATATAAGTGTCATGCGGCAGATATCTACTGAGTTTCTTGCCGGTTCTTCTCAGTGGATGTTAGGTTCCGAACCGGCGGTAGTGTTTAAAAAATGGTGTGCATCGGTTCGCGTAAAATCTGATAATAATAAAAATCAGTTAAAAATATTTGGTACTAATAAAAGTACAATATAAATAATAATATAAAAATAATACAAAAAAAAAACAAATTTATTTTAAAAAAACAAATTAAATTAAATTTAAATAATAATAAAATCAGTTAAAAATATTTGGTACTAATAAAAATTGAATCTTGTTCGAAAACAGTAATATATAAAATTAAATAATAATATAAAAATAATACAAAAAAAAAACAAATTAAATTTAAAAAACAGTAAAAAAATCGTGCAAAATAGATTTAAAACATTATTAATATGAACATGAAATTTAATATCGAGACATATTTTAGAAAACTAAAATACATGCAAAATACATAATTATATAAATAACAATTCCCAAAATTTTTACGTTATACGCATAAAAATTCAAAATACATAATTTGTGATGCTGGTTTTACTATCCACAAAAAGTCAATGAAGTTGGGTGCTGTAAAAGGTAAAGGAAGAGCCCTACGATTCCAAAAATATATCGTCTTGAGAAAGGAATTTAAACAAACTAACGAAAGTGTTTTATATTGTTCCGATTTCTGCAATATAAAGCATAGTTATGTTTTTTTTTATATATAAACAGGATAATCAACCTCAAATGCATTTTATTAATTTTATGGAAAAGTTAACAGAAGATTACACCAAACATTTACAATTTACAAAAAGTACTAATTCCACACCAAATTTAGCTTTGGTCTAAAAAATATTTTGCTCTTAAAAATGAATAAAATTGCAAGATTTTAAAGTTACAGAAATCTGCAAGTACAACCAAAAATATCATTCATAAATATTTCAAAGTAACTATGTCTTAATTTGTATTATCTGTTGATAAAATGTATTTTTCCGTATTCAAAAGTACGATTATAGATTTTGACGCTGGAAATTATGGCATTTGCAATTGCCATCGTGAAAACAGGAAGAAATTGCTACTAGGAGACTGCGGGTATTTATCTTGAGCCTGTCTGTACACGGCCGCGACTTCCAGAAAAAAGTTTATTAAACTGAATTTATACGACGCTGCATTTTGAAGAACATCCTACTCATACTCAGTACTACATGGTCTGAAAATAGAATACATAATTAACCACATATTGTCTTCTCGCATTAAGTAACTGTATAATCATCGCATAACTGTATAATCTCAAAACTTACTAATTTTACAGGAGAGTGTTTTAAAGGTTTTAGATGTGATTTAATATTAACCATGTTTGCAACATTTATTTTTTAATTTTTTAATAGCTACATTTTCTGTCTTTTAAAGTAAGATAAAAATATGTATAAATTTTGTTCATAGTAGTTAAAACATAGATAATAAAAATAAAAAAACTAAAACTAAACTACGCTCTTTTGACAGTATTTATGAGATACCAAATGGTACTGGTGATACTGGTGATATCAAATGATTCCGCATATTAACTCAATTTCGAATATTTTTGGATATTGTACACTTTTAATGCGAAAACATGATATGTAGTTTTGTACGAGAGATTTGTGTACCATTACAACAAGCCCAATCACAAAGAAATTGAAGAGTATTTTTATTATTCACAATACCCATAGAATTTGCCTCAACGAGCAAAAAAAGGTATGTTGTAAATGTTACAAATATGAATTTATGAACAGTATTTTTTAGAGGTGGTTTTCAATGGGATTTCGTCAATATTAACTTAATCAAGCCAAAATAATCAAGAATAAAATAATAAATAAATAAAAGTAAATTAATTTATTTCACACGATTAACATTCAAAAACTAAACGCGTAATTTGTCTTTAAAAAAAAAATACAAAGTAAAAAAAAAAATAACATGAAAATCCAAAATAATTTTTCTATCTGCACCGGATTCCAAAATTTTATCTATAATTTTTTCGGCTTCATTTAGCTGTCGACTATCTATATATAGATTATTTGGAAAAATTGTTAAATGTGTCTTGTGTTGTAATTAAGTCCCTTGTTTGCTAATTTCTTGAAAAAAAATATTTTTACATCTAGTTGTGGTGGTCTAATCTGCTGGGCTTGTTTGTCGGCTGGTCTCTGTAAAAGCTTTCATTTATTTCAAATTGTTCAAGAATATGTATAGAGAGTTCTGCACTATTTTTTTTTATTAAAACCTTCTTCGTTTGTTTATCATTAACATTTTTCAGTTTGTATTCAATATCAGCAGATAAAATTGTGAAACCTGCATTAATGTATTTTGTTATCCCGCAAGTGCATTGTTATGAATTAAAAAGGTTTTATTTGTATGTTTTGGTGTATAACATATGTGGTGTATAATATACTACACATACATAGTTATTGAATAGTTTTGTGGCTATGAGATGTTAGCTTTCTCTCTACTTAGGTATTTTGTTTTTAAAATCGTTGCCATCGTTGCCTCGTTAAATCGCTACGATCTTCAAATTCTTAAAGTAAAAATAATGTAAAAAATTAAAAATAATTCGTAAATAAATGTAAAATATAGTTAAAGCGAAAACGCACACCCAATAAAATAAATAAATAAACTTACCTTAAAACCTATTACATTGTTTTATTTCCTCTCCATAAAACACGGAACTTATTTCACCTGATGGATAAAATAAAAATAACCATACATATGTAATAAAATAATCGTAATTATAGTGAAATGAAGGTGAAATAGGTTTCAAAACGCTACACCAATTAAGTAAGTAAGAAGGGTCATCGTACCCTCTTACGGGGGTACGGAGCGGGCCTCCGGACATACCCCATTGCCCGGACCATGAACTCCCTGCACCAATTAGGTACTTTTTTGTTTATTGCTTAGATGGGTGGACGAGCTCACAGCCCACAGGTGTTAAGTGGTTACTGGAGCCCATAGACATCTACAACGTAAATGCGCCACCCACCTTCAGATGAAATTCTAAGGTCTCGAGCCCACAAGTGTTGTGGTTACTGGAGTCCATAGATAGACATATACAACGTAAATGCGCCACCCACCTTCAGATGAAGTTCTAAGGTCTCGAGTATAGTTACAATGGCTGCCCCACTCAAACCAAAACGCATTACTGCTTCACGGCAGAAATAGGTAGGTAGTACCTACGCACGTGGACCCACAAGAGATCCTAGCACCAGTAATTATGCAAATTATAATTTTGCGGGTTTGATTTTTATTACACGATGTTATTCGTTCACTGTCGAAGTCAATCGTGAACATTTCTTGAGTACGTATTTCATTAGAAAAATTGGTACCCGCCTGAGATTCGAACACCGGTGCATCGCTCTACACAAATGCACCATACGTCTTATCCTTTAGGCCACGACGACTTCATAGCGTTAATATGGCTGGGTGCACGCACAGATTAAATATTTAATAAATAAGAGGTACCTACGTAGGCACGTGTAGCGGTGTGTTTTTATTCTAATTTAACGATAATATTTACCTGGTGGTGTCGCTCTCTTGTCAAGATTTAGCTACACTCTAAACAAATGAAATACTAAGTAAAGCATATAAGCAATAAGAACGTATATCATAAAACTCCTGAAAAAAATTCAAACCGAAAGAAAGAGCCATATATGAGTCGTCTATTATCAAAGGTGGCAATCTGTGCATTTGGACAAAAAAATGTTATTGATATGTCAATACAGATTGAGTTGAATATAATCGTCTCCTTCAAAGAATACGGTTCAAAACCTGCATTAAATAAAGTATTAACTTAACCTGTTATTTATCTAAGATGTCGTTCAGAAGAGTTTTGTGACTGCCAATGGAATACAAAGTCAATAATTCGTTTTTCTGATTTACTAATAATTGTCCAAAAGTCACATTGCCGGCTTTGATAATAGTCAACTCATATATTGTACGGCAGAATACAGGCTTTATTTTATAGGAATACAATTTCAAAAAAAAGTTTTTTTTATTGCTTAGATGTGTGGGTGAGCTCACAGCCCACCTGGTGTTAAGTGGTTATTGGAGCCCATAGACATCTATAACGTAAATGCGCCACCCACCTCGAGATATAAGTTCTAAGGTCTTAAGTATAGTTACAACGGCTGCCCTACCCTTCAAACCGATACGCATTACTGCTTCACGGCAGAAATAGGCAGGGTGGTGGTACCTACCCGTGTCGACTCAAGAGGTCCTACCTGCCACCAGCATTATTGTTGGAATTTACTTTTATATAGTTAGATGTAAGAAGCCACTGAACTGATTTTGACAGTATGGAAATAGTTCTGAGCCCTGAGAAAGATTACAGGCTACCTTTCATCCTACTGCTGAGTACAGGTGTAACGCGATGTGTCTCCAAGCGGACAAAGCTGCGTGCGGGAAGCCAGTCGACGAATTTAAGTATTCTCATTTACAAAACTAAGTATCATGATTATATCTGGGTCTAATCTAAGAGACAGGAAGAAAAGTAGGTATGCCATTCGGTGGATCTTGAAACTATTCCACTAAATTAATGTACTTGATTGGTCTAGTGACAATGGAAGTAGGTTGCGCACGCTTATTTACCCAAATACCTACTGCCGTTCTGACAAATTTTACCGCAAATAAGTATTTGTTGTGATTAAAATTGCAGGAGCAACAAATACAATAAATATTATATTTGAAGCTTCGACCATATTATGTTTCAAAATGGCATTCCTTTTATATCTATGGCTCTCAAGCATTGATATGGGGTTTTTTAATACATCAATGCTCTCAAGTAGAAACTGCAGCAAATAGCTACACTGACATCTAGTGTAATTATTTTCAAATAAAATAGTTCTAATTGGCAACGACAGATGGCGACACGTTGTACAATTTACACAATGCAGTGAAATAGGACGTAACCCACGAAGCCTTTTTACAATACTGGCGATTTGAAACGTATTTTATTGTATTGATAATAATTAATTATAAACTCAAATTCATGTTATTTTAAATTATCCGAAAATGTGGTCATAAACAACCAATTAAAGGCTATAGTGGAAGCTGACGATACTCATTTTACTACTGACTCAGCAGCAGATTTCAAGGTTAGCATCAAAACAATATTGGTCTACTTAACCCTCTTATGGTGGGCGCCGCTAATTACATATCCGATCCACGCGACGGGACGACGTAAATCCGCCGTGACCTGAAACATGACTGTCTTGTCAAATCCCCCAGATCCACTTTCGGTGGATTTTAAGCTCCTCAAGCACCGTCCTTATCTACGTTAGCCAACTAACCTATGGACACAGCCTACTGAGTTTCTCACAGGATCTTCTCAGTGGGTCGCGATTCCGTTCCGAGGGAGCACTGCTTTTTCTAGGGCCAGTGTTTGCACAATATTTCAGATTGAGCCCCGTGAGCTCACTTACCAGTCAGCGTGGCTAGAATAGTCCTTTAGGCTACCAGCGAATAGTTAGGGGAAAAAAGCTAAATTTTCGTGAAATTGGCAAGGTCGTTAGGGCGACGAACGAAGATGTGTCTTAACAGACGCTGCTTAGTAGTCACAGAAACGAAGGAGCTTGGAACCGCACTGTCACTTGCGATGAAAAATTAATTAACTTTAATAATTGTAAGCGGTCATCATATTGGTTAGACTCTGGTACAGTACCTAGCCTCGATGTCTCAAACGAAAACTTACCCCTAAAAACTCATTGTCAGTGTTTGCTGGTTTAGTGCCGGCTTAATAACCACAGTTTCCTACCAAATGGTACCAGCATTACTACGGATGTGTACTGTGGGGAACGGGGCACAATAATGGAGAAGCTCACGGGTCTCCAGCCAGTGTTGGTTAGTCGCTTGTGCCCGCAGCTCTTACACTACAACGCTCAACCCCATATGGCACAATAGGCGGCCCCTAAACTACAAGAGCTAGGATTACTATTAAGCTGGATACCCATGAGAGGCTATGTCAGCGTAACCTAACCAGTAGGTGACCTCACGGGGTTCAAACGTGACCACTTCGCTAACACTATCCCTAGCAAGAGCAGTGCTTCGTAGAATCTACCAACGGATCAGAAACGTGACCCACTGAGAAGATTCGGCGAGAAACTCAGTGGACCGTGTCTGTGGGCTAATTTACTCGCCAAGCCCTTCGTCGCAAGCGACGGGTTCGACGAAAAAGATGACCGGAGAGCTTGGGAGAGACCAGTGGGAAGTTTTGCGTCACTCACCTTACGTATTAACCACTTACAAAAATAAAAAAAATCAGCTCGATCTGTAAGATATTACGCTTTATGCACTACAACGTAAATAGCCATGGCCATATAACTGTATTTGACGGTCCTATTCTTTTTTATTTACATTGAATAAGTCCTGTGAATTTGTGGTTCACGTATTTTTACAACTTTAGGTGGCGTTTTATTAGAAGTGGGCCGGCCGACTAACTTGTGGTCCCTTCTGGGGACTAGAGATAGGTATTATACCTATTAGGGAGGTGGTGTGAATGTTGTCTAATCACAATGTGGGTTGTGAGATTCGTCATTGTATTTTTTCTTATCCACTTTAATTCCAAATTAACTCTATTAATCATATTTAGTATACTAGCTACACTCCTGAGATGTCATGACACCCTCCATGAAATTGGTAACAATACAAACTTAGCTTAATAACCAAAAAGACGCACAGTAGGTACTTAATCCGAAATAAAAATGATAAAGTATGTTTTTTTTTTATTTTGATGAACTTAGTCAGGATATCCAACCACAGTGAGAAAATATATAATGTTCTCATCCTTGATATGTCATAATTTTCAAGTTAATGTCTTCGAAGACCATAAATACGATGAAAATTTCCGTAATTTGGATAGACCGTCTGTCTGTCAATAGTTTCAATTTTCGATCTCATAGGTCTCAATAGTTCCGCTGGAACAGTTGGACTTCGTACTTGCTGTGCGGTAAGTATTTTACTTGAAAGTGGCATTAAGTTAAAACTATTGTTATTTAAAAAAAAACTGTAGGCTTATATTTTGTATCGGCAAAGGGAACGTGGTCCATACAGCCAAATCTTTTCTAACAAAAATCTAAGCCATGTTTGTTACGTAAAAGGTGAAAGAGAACAAAATCAAACAGATGAAGTACCTAGCTATGAGGGCAAATGGCGGGAATGTCCTGACAATTCAATAGTTACAATAATAAGTTTTCATTATTACACTTTTAAACTAGAAAAACAAAGTAGGTAGACAAAATAAAAAAAATTAACACAATTCGACATCTCACGCTCCCGCCAGTAAGTTCTAAGCCACAGTATACGTGTATGATATATATCTTTAAGGGGTTTTATGACCTGGTAAGTAAGACCTTTAAGGCATGTCTTATTTTAATTTATATTCTTATTTTTATGAAAAATGATAAAATGGAGTGAAATGAAATGAATATGATTAATTTAAGACATCAATCAACTGGGGTGAAACTAAATGACATGAGATGATATGGGATGAAATATAATTTCAGTAAAACGGTGGTCATTTACTGAGATTTTTTCAGTGGACTTTTTGTAGGATCCCGAGAAGCTATGTTCAGCGGTTTTGTTTCATTTTCCCACATTTGTGCACTTTCACAGATATTAAGCAGTTAATAAACCACCGTTATTACACATTTAAACCTGAAGAAACACTAAATAGACAAAATAAAACAAATCACACAACTTCACTCCTCGCGTTCCCGCCAAAAAGTCTGCAGGATATAGGATATATAATTGTCACAGAGTATCATAATAATATAGAACTGTTAGTGGGAACGTGAGGGGCAAAGTTGTGTGAACTGTTCTATTTTGTTAATTTATTGTTTCTTCGGATTAAAACGTGTATTAATGTGGGTTTATTATTTTTTTTGTATCTGTGAAAGTGCACTGTAAATATTCAAATTAATCAACTTCATCTCATTTGGCTTTTTAACATTTTTCATATAATATTTTAACAGAAATTTTATGTAGGTACTCCGTATGTAGAAATAGTAACTTATATATTAATCTGTGCCAGAAATTATACATATTATGCTGGGCTATAAAATCTTGTAACCGCTGACTGTAAATAAATAATAAAAAATGTGCATAAAATTAAAAATCAATGGAAAATAGTGAAAATAGATACTTAATTGAGAAGACACATGAAACAGCACCTCTTAAAAGTGATTATTTTTATAATATTAAGATGGCTGAAGAATCTTGAAACATCTAAACGCGAAGAGGAATTACGCGGGATCAGGAATTATTTAATTACTATAATGATAGGCAATTCAAATATAAACCTATTATATTGGTATCTGTCTAATTTGAATCAAATTCTGATAGAATATATGACTGGTTTCACTAGCTTATATGAGTACTCAATAATAACACAAAATTAAATGTGTAAAATTATTTATATTGCATTATAATAAAAATTGTCACAACAAGGAATCGCCAATAGTCTAGCTTATACAATCGCCGCTTACGAAATACTTCTTAACCTACGCTCTTACAACAATATTCTTACTCTATTTAGTCGACTTAATGTTACATCACATAGAACGAGATATCATTTTTAGTGTTATAAGTAACAATGGCCGAGAAAAAAATGTTACATGTCGCTCTATTCCCAGTGCATAGCTAACTTGCATAATTAACGTTTTTAGTTTTCAAAAATCTGAACACCGAAAAATAAGTTGTCTTGGCGTGACTTCAATAACACTTGCAGAACTTTCAAGCCAGTTCGTTAGAATACCTTAGAGTTCGAACAGAACCTATCTTGTATAGAGGACTATTAAAAAGTTTGATGATAAACAATTGATATGCGATAGGAAACGGACTTATGAAAGAGCGACCTGTGTGCTTAGTGCGAGTTTCTTAACGTTCTCGATAGCGTAAAAGTTAACCCAATTTTGTATGCAGTTGGAACAGCGCCCCTAGCGGTAAACGTAGGCAAACGATCCCATTCCATACAAATATGAGCTAACTTTTACGCTATCGAGAACGTTAAAAAACTCGCACTAAGCACACTGTATACACGGCATTAGTCCTCATTTTTATCTCTTGTTTTTGTTCTTCATAGTTAGACGTCGCCAGAAGCTGGTCTTCTCAGCGGGTGGCTGCTCCTCCCTGGTCTCCTCGGTCCGCGTCTCTCCCCTCAACATGTCCAAGAACGTCGGATCGTTCTTGCGGACGTTCTTCTCGATTTTAACAGCTTCAGCGCTGAGTTCTGCCTTCAATTTCTCAGGGCTCGTATTCTCGACCTTAAACTCGTTTGGGTCCTCAACGAACGCTTGCTGAAGGTCGCGCATTATCTTTTTCCTAATAGTCTTCTTCATACTGAGGTGTCTCTCTAGCGTCTTGACGTCGCCATTACCGTACGTGCGATAGTCATCTTTTTTCTTCTTAGTCTTTTTGGTGGTGTCTTCATTTTCATCGAAATTCTTGCAGTTGCCGTCATATTGTTGGCTGAGACCGAATATGTCCCGCAGATGGGGTATCGCTCGTTCTGACGTCATGGTGACAGCGCACTCGCCGCTCCCACTTTCTTGTTGAGATCACAAACACCTCAT